>NC_091472.1:233142694-234595194 GCF_036971445.1 Narcine bancroftii
GTTGTGAACGCAGCTCAGCCCATCATGCAAACCAGCATCCCCTCCAATAACTCCATCAGCCTGAGGAAGGCTGCCAATACCAAATTACCCTTCCTATAATACTGGTCCTCCCTCTTTTCCCTGCTTTTGGTTTTTTTTGGGTGGGGGGTGGGGGGGAAGAGGAAAAAAAATAGCCTCCAGATTCAAGGACATCCCTTCCTGTTAATATTTAATGGAAAAAAATATACTTCTGCACTGTTTAAATGTACTTTTCTCTACATCCTGGACATTGTCCTTTAAGCAAATCATGCAGTTTTGTTTTATAATTCCACTACCTGTTGTATTTAAATACAGCTGACCTCCCTGGATAGCACAAAGCTGATCACCATCTCAGTACACATGACAAACAATTCAATCTTGAAGTCCCTTGCAGGAAATTATGGACAGTTCTCAGGAACTGTCCATTATGGTTTTTGCAAAACTATTCCTATCTGTGTTAACAAATTAAAATGCAATATAATACTCAAACATTTAAATATTATTCAAAATTATAATAGCCCTGACTGAAGAATACACATCCATACTTTTCAAAACCATTAAGTGTAGGAAAACGAGCAACAGATAAGCTCGAGGAAATGGACTTTTCAGCTCACCAAATCCATCAAGCACTACCTCCATTTTATTCTCCTTGCATTTGTATCAACCATCCTCTCAAATTTTACCACTTATGTACACAATCAGGACAATTTACAGTCGATGATTAAACTACCAATTCATATGGTTTTTGGATTTTAGAAGAAATCAAAGCATCCAAGAGCAATCCACATACAGAAAACAAATTTCACAAGTCGCACCATAGACGAGGATTGATCCCAGGTCATTGGAGCAGAAAGGTAACAGCTTTACTGTTTGCATCACTGTTGTAAGGACATAGCATGTACATTTAACTTTACCGACATACCTCTTTTCCTAGTTTTAAAACGCTGGCCAGTTAGCGTTGGCTTCTGCTGCTTTGGATTATTCATAAAAGACACCCTGTCAAGAGAGGAAGAAAGGATTTATACAATCTGCATGTTTGAACTTGTTCAGAAACTTGACTGATTTACATTGTACATTAAAATAGTTTTTTAATGAAACAAAGGTTTAAAAAAAAATTAATAAATAAGAAAACCTACAGCTGCAAAGTTCTTCATGTAGCAAAGATATAGTTACATAACCAATGTTTCAGGCCCAAGCGCCCATCAAGGCATGATCGAAAAGCAAACAGAGAATAAAATAGTGGAGGAATCAGCACAGGCCCACAGGTGGATATGGATGAAGGAACAAAAGAAAAAAAGCCAAGTGATTGGGGATGGGGTGGGGGAGGGAAGGAATAGCTATGGTTGAGGAGAGCTAGAGGAAAGGAGATAAAAGGGAGACAGGGGAGTGACCTAATGGAAACCAGAGAAATCAATGCCACCCTGTTGCAGAGGGACAAAATAAAATATTAGGTGGCACTCCAATTTATGAGTGGCCTTAGTTTGGTAATGAATTAAACTATGGACAGACATGTCAGCATAGGAGTGGGGCATGGATTGAAATGGTTGGCCACCAGAAGATCCCTGCTATTGTTGTAAAATTTACAAGTTGTTTTCATTCCAAAATTATGGCCTCAATCATAGATAATATAATCCAGTGGAAACAATACAAAACTACTTTCATAGTTTCTACCCTCATGCTGAATGTTAATTGTCATGAACATAAATTAGCATAGGCCACTCAGCTGTTTCCACCATTTAAAAAGATTCTGCTGTATAGATCCCAAGTTTGATTTGACTCTAACCACAATTCTGCATCCCTCCATCTAATGCATTAATCTCAGGAGTGGGGCATGGATTGAAATGGTTGGCCACCAGAAGATCCCTGCTATTGTTGTAGATGGAGCGAAGGAACTCAACAAATCTATCTCAGTCTTTTCGATGTAGAGAAGACCACAATGGGAGAGTGATGCAGTAGATGACCCTTGCAGATTCACAAGTGTTACTTCATTTGGAAAGACTGTTTGAGGCCCCAAATGGTGGTGAGGGTACAAGTGTAGCACTTCCTGCAGTCAGAGGTGTATGTACCAAGGGAGCAATAAGTGAGAAGGGATGAGTGGGCAAGGGAGTTACGGACAGAATGATTCCTGCTAAGGTTGGAGAGGGGAAGATGTGGTGGGACCAAGTTGTAGGTGACAGAAATTGTGGATGCAGAGGCTAGTAGACAAGGACAACAGGAATCCCATCCTTGTTGCATCTGGCAAAGGGGTGGGGGGGGGAAAGAGAAAGAAAGAATTAAAAAGAGGCCAAGGAAGATCTGTGGGAAATGGTGTGGGCAAAGACTGAGTTGATGGAGGAAGCCACATTTTTTTGACAAAGGAAGACATCTAGGATGATCTGGATTAGAAGACCTCGTTTTGGGAATAGATGCGACAGAGGCAATTGTGAGAGTTGGTGGATTTGTAGAAAGTTTGTCTCCCGGGTTGGAGGAAGGCAAGTGTTGCAGGAAATGGACCAAGCAAATTATTTGAGGTCAGGGGGAGAGATAAAGTTGACAAGCTCATCATGGATGCACTAGGCTGCACCAATGTAGAAGTCAATGTGGCAGAGAAAGAGTTGAGGAGCTTTGCCTGTGTAGGGAATATAGTATGGATTGCACCACATAGCTAAAAAGGCATGCATAGTTGGGACTCATGCAGTTACCCATGGCTACCACTGACTTGGAAAAAAATGTACTGCATTCAAATCAAAAAAAGGTACCCACTAAAATACAAAATTTAACACCAAATTAAAATTTCTCAACTTTCAAAAGACATGTTTCTTTCCTCCAGGTTTACGACAGAAGGAAAAGTACTTCTAAGTTGCTTTGCTACAGCAAGTTTGCTATGAAATACAATTTCTACTGTACAAGATGACTTCATTCACCATTTTATAAACAGTTTATGCCTCAATTTAAATCCCATTCTTACATTTACTCCTGCAATAATTCCTAGAATTTAAAACTTGTGCAACTTGATTGCTTCACCTCCGCATATCAGTCAATCTGTTTAAAAATAATCCTTTGAAATTCTGCACTCTTACATGCGATTTTCATTCCTTACCCACATGGACCAATGTCTTCTATCCTCAACTTCACAAGGCACTCAATTCCCTCATTAAGTGACCCATAAGACAGCTTTTGTAAATTTTGCCAGAAATATTTCCACAGTTCTATCAAGTTCCAAAAAAATAGATATATATAGTAAACAAACTATAATAAAAGGTTTGTCCTCTTGTTTAGAAGAGGAGTGGAAGCTTTCCAAATTTGAGGGTGTAATAGGTGTGAGTGCCAGTGTAATGCATCATTGGAAATATCACAATGCTTCACTGCAACTAAAATTCCATAATTAAAAAAAACATGCTCAAAATTATCTCAATGCCATTGCAAAACACATTCAACTGGTTTTGTGGCAGTTTTACTTTAATTGCTGGAATTTAATGGATGATAATTTACAATTCCAGAACTCAACTAGAATTTGCAGTATTGGCAGATTTAGAGGCAAATGCAAAGTAGATATATGCTTACTGTTAACAGCTTTGTTTGCTTTATTAATTACTGTGAAAATACAACAGCACAGCAATTTTCAGACACCTTAGAAATATGTCCAATGGAATGTTTCATAAGAAAAATGATTGGTCAAATGAACTAAAAGATAATTATGGTTGAGAAAGAATGAACAATCCTGTAAAAGTATCGTCAGCAATTGCTGAATTAACACCTGGGAAGCCAACATAATAGTTGCTGGGCAACTACAAAAATTTACAAGTTGTTTTCATTCCAAAATTATGGCCTCAATCATAGATAATATACATCCAGTGGAAACAATACAAAACTACTTTCATAGTTTCTACCATCACTGAATGTTAATTGTCATGAACATAAATTAGCATAGGCCACTCAGCTGTTTCCACCATTTAAAAAGATTCTGCTGTATAGATCCCAAGTTTGATATGACTCTAACCACAATTCTGCATCCCTCCATCGAATGCATTAATCTCAATAAGCAACAAACTGAAAGACAAACACTAACCCCCTCCCCCCACCTCAAAGGTTCCCAAACACTAAAACATTAACCCGATCAAGGCACCTCAGGTTGCATATCAAATCTCTTAGGATATTCCAGCAAATACAAAAACCTGTCAAAACTTTTCAGATAATATAGAATCCTGATATTACTCATGGAATTCTTCTGAAATGTTTTGAATGCATTGACTTCATTCTTTAAGTAGGAAATCAATATTGAACAGTCACCCACAATTTTTTTTTGATATTTAGATTTTCAAACTCAATTTCCAGTGATCAGTCACAAATTACAGTTATCCATTACATACAAGATTCACCAAAGAGTCCATGCCATACCTCCCTCTTCCCACCCCACCCCATCTCCCCCCCCCCCCCACCTGACAGACCACAATAGTATACAACATTCAAGACAACTACAAAGGTTGAGAAAATATCAGGGATTTATCACAACCCAATAGCCAGCACCTAGGCATTTTTCTTGACTATTTAATTGGGCTGGAATGGACACCCAGCTTTCCCCTCAGGGGAAAGCAGGGCAGCGAGGCACACAGATCCACACTATAACTGTACTCCTATACAATTTAAATATGGTTGCCAAATTTTTAGAAAAATGTTGTATTTTTTTTCCTTAAATTATAAGTAATTTTCTCCAGGGGAACACAGCTTTGCATTTCTACACACCAGCACACAATTCCCAAGTGAGAGTCAGATTTCCAGGTAACCGCTATGCACTTTCTGGCCACTGCCAATGCGATCATTACAAATTGGATTTGGAATTTGGACAGTTTCTTATGCCTTATGTCCATCAAATTTTCCAATCAGAACAGCTCTAGGTTCAGTGGGAATTCTTTACCTATTTTTTTTTTCTAGGGCTTAGCCTAGTTCCATCCAGAAGGATCTCACCTTAGTACATGTCCAGGTTGCATGCACAAAGGTTCCTGTCACAATTCCACATCCAAAGCATTGGTCTGAAACTTCTGGTTATAGCCTTATTCAATTTTTGCGGTGTCACACATGGCTGGTGGAGAAAGTTATCCTGGACATGCCTATACCATGCATTAATAATCGTGCTCATGCTGTTCTTAAGTCTGACTCCCACCTTTGCCTTGATTTGTGAAGGCCTGGTTTAGGGCCTTCTACTTAAGAGTTAAAATTACATTGCTGAGATAAACTTCTGTGTTCCCTTTACGAATCAGGATCTCCATGTCACTGCACATCAGTAAGGTCATGATGGAACTATTTTTTTTCAAAAAAACTTATTTGAAGGTAGCAGAGATATATGTTTTATTTGATAAATCATTTTTATTTCTGAGTTGCTCAAATGAAATTAATTGCCCCCACTCATAACAGTTGTTACTGAAGTTAATACAATTATGGAATAAAATATATAAAAAGGTGCAAGGTTAGATTGTGGGAGTTTAGGTAACATTGAAATGGACTATTTGTAGCGACCCATGGCCCACACCTCAGGCTGACACAGGAAATGGCAGAACGCATCAACCGGCAAAGCATTGTGCGGGCTGAAACACCTGTTACCATAGGCTGCCGGCAGAGCAGTGAAACTGACCAATCACTGCCGCTGAATCGCAGGGGGCCCAGGCATCCAAGGTAACCAATTGGAGCTGGCCCTCACAAGCCACAGCCAAGCTGTCAATAAAAGGAAGAGCTGCCTCTGAATAAACTCTACTGGTGCATGTGTCTTTCTTCTCCTGCAGGTTCGAACTACAGCCTTCAGGCTATAATCAAGAGCTATAACCTAGATGTAGCCGTAGTGACCTCGCTACAATGGTGACCCCGACTGGTCCAAATGGCATTTTGGACCCAAAGATGGAAGAGCAACCTGCGATCAACACCATAGTGTTGAAGCTGCCCGGCTTCTGGAAAATCGCAATCACAGTGTGGTTCCAGCAAGCAAAGGCGCAGTTCGCTATTCGACAGATCTCCGCCAACGACAGGCTCTACTACTACATGGTCAGCACCCTCAATCAGGACACTACAGCCTACATCAACTTCCTTCAGCAGCCCCCGGAACAAGGAAGTTATGTCACCATCAAAGAGCTCTTAACCTGCACTCTCGGACTCTCAAATCGTGAGCACACTGTCCGACTGTTGCATATTGATGGTTTGGTGGGGACATGGCCCCTTCAACCCTCCTGAGTGACAAACTGGCTCTCAATGATGTCCACACCTCCTTCCAGCTCTTTCAGCAGATCTTCCTGGAGAGGCTGCCTGAGGACATCCAGCGGCTCATCATGGAGGATGATGACCCCAAGAAAGTGGCTGCCCGAGCAGACCTGCCAAGGGCAAAAAAGATGCCGGAGCTTCACTCTAACAGGGGACAGTACCATGTCATCAGCACCTTGCAGGTAGATGTCCAACCAACCATCCAACCACCTGAGTGCCATGCCCCACCGGTGAGCAATACTGTTTCTATCACTGACAGTAGGGTTCAGAGGCCCATTGATGCTGCTCTCCCTGCACATTCTAGGGAAACGCCCATGCTGGCCACCATTAATGGCTGTGAAAACCAGCCAACTGCATAGCCTGCTACACATTCAAGACTCTCTGTCAGGCTGACACTTCTTGGTGGACACTGAGGCATAATACAGCATCATGCCCGACCAGCCCGAAGGCCCGCTGCAGCAAAGTGGGCTGGGAGTTCCAAGCAGAAAGCAGCTCCAACATCCGAACATTTGGCATCCGCAACTTTGAGGGCAGACAATTCACTTGGAAGTTTATGGTAGCAGCTGTGCAACAACCATAACTGGGTGCAAATTTCCTGCAGGTCAACTCATTCCTGGTGGATATCAAGGGGCACTGGCTGGTGCACGCCCGGATATTTCAGTCACTCTCGGTCAAGGGCACTAAACTCACCAGCCTCTACCTGCACTCAGTGAGTACTGCCAACAACAAATTCACTCAGGTCCGAGCAGAATTCTCTTCCATCACCACACCTCGCTTCCATTTGGCAGAATCCAAATATGGGGTGGGGCATTAAATCATTAGAGAGAGTGCGGCGTCTACCCCTTACCCCTCCCCCCGAGAAACTCAACCTACCCAGGAACAACTTCAAAAAAAGGAAGGAAATCAGCATTGTGCAGCGCTCCGGTAGTCCTTGGGCCTCCCCTCTCCACGTGGTCCCCAAGGCAGCGGGTAGTTGGAGGTCATGTGGAGACTACTGACCGCCACCATACCGGACAGATATCCTGTGCCCCATATTCAAGACTTCACCACTAATCTTCAAGGAGCATGGATATTCTCAAAGGTGGACCTCATCAGGGGCCATCACCAGATCCAAGTATACCCTGAAGGCATCCCAAAAACTGCCATCATAACTCCCTTTGGTTTGTTTGAAATTGTCCACGTTCCCTTTGGGTTAACAAAACACGGCTCAGACTTTTCAAAGGCTGTTGGATGCAGTGGACTGGGATCTGCATTCTGCCTTCGTCTAACTCGATGACATTTTAATCGCCAGCTACACACACATCAACATGGAGCCAGAGTGTTACCCACTAAGGTGGATGCAATTCGTTCTTTCCTTATGCTATCAACGGTGAAGGGACTACAAGAGATAGCAGGTATGGTCAACTTTTATCACTGCTTCATACCTGCATCATGAGCCCATTCATTCCCAGGACCCAGTAAAAACATAGAATAGGCCCAGGCCTTCCAGGCCATCAAAGACACCTTAGTCAATACCATCCTCCTCGTGCACCCTTGGACAAACTCCTCCGGCACAGTGGTCAGGGGTGTACTTGACCGACTGATGAAAGGACAATGGCAACCGCTGGACTTTTTCCAGTAAATATCTCAGGCCACCAGAGCTCAAGTACAGTGCCTTTGGGAGAGAAATTGTTAGCCTTATACGTGATAATTCGGCACTTTTGTTACTTCCTGGAGGGCAGGAAGTTCAAAATTTACATGGACCACAAACCCCTTACCTTTGCCTTCAGTAAGGTGTCAGAACAGTGGTCAGCCTGGCAACAGCGGCACCTGTCCTACATATCTGAATTTACAAATCCAATGTAGTGGCCAATGCCCTATCCTGTCCAACTATCTTAGTGGTCGGTGTATGACCCAACCCCTGACATTGACTACGCAGCCCTGGTTGATGCACAGCAAGCAGACCCTAACATTGCAGCGTACTGGACAGCACTCACCGGCTTACAACTGGCGGACATCCAGATCACCCCAGCAATCGCACTCTGCTCTGCAATATCTCGACGGGTAAACCTCACCCTCCCATTCCAGCTGCATGGAAGAGGTGGGTTTTCTTTTTTTTTGAGAACAAAGAACATTTATTATAAAATAATGCAAAGTTGGGTGCTTCCTCTTACCCTGGGAATACACACACACACTGGGGCTCACCCAACTTTTATACAGTTTATTTCAGTATAGAAGTACCCTCCCCCTTACATTCTTCTGCCTCCTGGATGAGTTTGGCATTAGGCAATCCTGTCTGCCTATGTGCTGTTTCTGTGAACTTGGAGGATCAGGGGGGTATCCTGATTCCTGTGGTCTGGTGCCGATAGCCAATTGGTCCTGTAAATCTCATCCTAACAAACAAACTCCAGCTTGGGGAACTAGTAGAATGACCTTCGTTACTATCTTCTCTCCCATTTGTATTCTTACATCCCTTAATACAAGGACAGTAAAATCTCTTCCTCCTACTCCCGAAATCATCACTGTCCCCTTTATCTTAACACCCTCGGGTGGTTGTAAAATACTAGACCAGGCTGCCTCAGAATCTACTAAAAAAGTCATCTTGTCACTGTGGGGTCCTATGCTTAAATTTACCAATGGTTCTCCGTGCAGCCCCATGGTGTATATTGACTGAGAACTGTGACCTCCCCTATTCATAATCTGCTTCCATCAGTGAGTAAGATCGCGTCTCCCTGGCTCGCATTGGGCATTCTCTCTTAAAATGTCCCTCCTTTTTACAATGGTAGCAAACTAATGCTCCTGTTTCCCAATTCCTACCAGGATTACCACGAGGTCCCGGGAATGGTCGTCGTCCCCGGAATTCCCCTCTACCCTTGCCCCTGCTCTGGTCTCTACTCTCCCACTCCTGGAGCTCCTCACAATGTCCAGGAGCTGGCACACAGCCCCGACCCTTTCCTTGCTGTCCCTCCACGACTGCCAACATCAAAATCTTAGCCTTTCCTTTCTGTTTATTGGGCATTCTCTCTTAAAATTACGCACCTCCGTATTAGTCAGGGGCACATTTACAAAACCGAGATCCCCTCCCATGGGAACTTCCCGTAAAGGTCTCATCCAGTTAATTTTTGGCTTATCCTCTCCTTTATAATGTCTAGATACCTGCTCTCTGGGAAATGAATCAAAGGATTCAGCCCTTCCCTCCCGGAGGGTCTCACACTGTTTTGAATCAAAGTCTCCTTCCTCTCTTGTCAATTGAGGTGGTAACCTAGTACTTTTTTTTTTTATTTTTTATTTTTCACACTATAAACCACATTGATCAAGATACATACATTTTCCTTTTCAAATATATATAGTGTCGTTTTCTCCCCCCTCCCTCTTCCCATCCCACCCTCCCTACCTCCCCTCCCATTCATTTAAAGTTCAGAATCTAAGATACATTAAACCCATCAAACAATGTTGTCACTCAATAAAAATAAACAAGAAATTCCACTGAGTCAGTTCTTTTCATTCTCTTCTCCTTCTGTCATTTTAGGTGGTAGATGTCCCCGGTAGGTTTTCTCTATTATGTTTCATGTATGGCTCCCATATTTGTTCAAATATTGTAATATTATTTCTTAAATTATGTTATTTTTTCTAATGGAATACATTTATTCATTTCTATATATCATTGTTGTATTCTCAAGTTATCTTCTAATTTCCAGGCTGACATAATACATTTTTTTGCTACAGCTAGGGCTATCATAACAAATCTTTTTTGTGCACCATCCAAATCGTCCAAATTCTTTGTTTTTTATGTTACTTAGGAGGAAGATCTCTGGGTTTTTTGGTATATTACTTTTTGTGATTTTATTTAATATCTGGTTTAGATCTTCCCAAAATTTTTTCACTTTCGCACATGTCCAGATTGCATGAATTGTTGTTCCCATTTCCTTTTTACAGCAAAAACATCTGTCAGATACTGTTGGGTCCCACATTTAACTTTTGAGGTGTAATATATAGCCTGTGTATCCAGTTATATTGTATCATACATAACCTCGTATTTATTGTATTTCTCATAGTTCCTGAGCATAACTTCTCCCATGTTTCCTTCTTTATCTTTGTTTAGATCTTGTTCCCATTTTTGTTTAGTTTTACCATTTGTTTCCTCATTCTCCTTTTCTTGTAGTTTAATATACATGTTTGTTATAAATTTTTTGATTATCATTGTGTCTGTAATCACATATTCAAAATTACTTCCCTCTGGTAACCTCAGACTGCTTCCCAATTTGTCCTTCAAGTAGGATTTCAGTTGGTAGTATGCCAACACTGTATCATGAGTTATATTATATTTATCCTTCATTTGTTCAAAGGATAATAATTTATTTCCCGAAAAGCAATTTTCTATTCTTTTGATCCCTTTTTTCTTTTTCTCCAATTCTCTAAAGGAAAGGTTATCTATTGTAAAAGGGATTAGTTGATTTTGCGTCAGTATTAGTTTTGGAAGTTGGTAATTTGTTTTATTCCCTTCTACATGAATCTTCTTCCAAATATTGAGCAGATGATGTAATACTGGAGAATTCATACGTTGTACCAATTTTTCATCCCATTTATATAATATATGTTCGGGTATCTTCTCCCCTATTTTATCTAGTTCTAATCTAGTCCAATCTGGCTTTTCCCTTGTTTGATAAAAATCTGATAGGTATCTTAATTGTGCGGCTCTATAATAATTTTTAAAGTTTGGCAGTTTTAAGCCTCCTTGTTTATACCATTCTGTTAATTTATCTAGTGCTATCCTTGGTTTCCCCCCTTTCCATAAAAATTTCCTTATTATTTTCTTTAACTCCTTGAAGAATTTCTCTGTCAAGTGTATTGGCAATGCCTGAAATAGGTATTGTATCATTGGGAAAATGTTCATTTTAATCAGTTTATCCTTCCTATTAGTGTTAGTGGTAAGTCTTTCCAATGCTCTAAGTCGTCCTGTAATTTTTTCATTAGTGGATAATAATTGAATTTATATAGATGGCCAAGGTTTTTATTTATTTGTATACCTAGGCATCACATTGCTTGCATTTGCCATCTGAATGATGATTCTTTCTTAAATTTTGAGAAATCCGCATTATTCATTGGCATTGCTTTACTTTTATTTGCGTTAATCTTCTATCCCGACACTTCTCCATATTCCTTTAATTTCTTATGTAATTCTTTTATTGATATTTCTGGTTCTGTTAAGTATACTATAATGTCATCTGCAAATAGACTGATTTTATATTCCTTCTCTTTTATTTTTATCCCTTTTATTTTATTTTCTGTTCTTATCAGTTCTGCTAGTGGTTCTATGGCTAACGCGAACAATAAGGGCGATAGTGGGCATCCCTGCCTTGTTGATCTGCTTAAGTTAAAATGTTTTGATATATATCCATTTACTGTCACTTTCGCCAGTGGCCCCTTATATAATGCTTTAATCCAATTAATATATTTCTCTGGTTAGCTGAATTTTTGTAGTACTTTGAATAAATAATTCCATTCTACTTTGTCAAAGGCCTTCTCTGCGTCTAAAGCAACCGCTACTGTTGGAGCTTTATTTCCTTCTACTGCATGAATAAAGTTAATAAATTTACAGATATTGTCTATTGTTTGTCTTTTTTAATAAATCCAGTTTGGACTAGATTTACTATTTTTGATACATAGTTGGCTAATCTGTTTGCTAATAGTTTAGCTATTATCTTATAATCTGTGTTATGTAAAGATATTGGTCTATATGACGCTGGTGCGAGTGGATCTTTCCCCGTCTTTGGTATTACTGTAATTATTGCTGTTTTGCATGAATCTGGTAAGCTTTGTGTTTTATCAATCTGGTTGATTACTTCCAGGAGGGGAGGAATTAATAAATCTTTAAATTTTTTATAGAATTCTATTGGGAATCCATCCTCTCCTGGTGTTTTATTATTTGGTAGTATTTTTATTATCTCTTGTATTTCTACTATTTCAAATGGTTCTGTTAATTTATTTTGTTCCTCTGTTTGTAATTTCGGTAGATCAATTTTAGCTAAAAATTCATCTATTTTGACTTCTTTCCCTTCGTTTTCAGTTTGGTATAATTTTTCGTAGAATTCTCTGAAGTTTTCATTAATCTCCGTTGGATTATATGTGATTTGTTTGTCTTTTTTCCTTGATGCCAATACCATTCTCTTAGTTTGTTCTGTCTTAAGCTGCCACGCTAGAATTTTGTGCATTTTTTCTCCTAGTTCATAATATTTCTGTTTTGTCTTCATTATGTTCTTCTCCACCTTATGTTTGTAGTGTTTCATATTTTATTTTTTTTAATCTGCCAATTCTCTTCTTTTAGTTGTCTTCCTTCATTGCTAATTCTTTTTCTATATTTGCTATTTCCTTTTCCAACTGCTCTGTTTCCTGATTATAGTCCTTCTTCATCTTGGTTACATAACTTATTATTTGCCCTCTGATGAACGCTTTCATTGCGTCACATAGTATAAACTTATCTTTCACTGATTCCGTATTTATTTCAAAGTACATTTTAATGTTGTTCAATGAATTCTCTAAAATCCTGCCTTTTAAGTAGCATGGAGTTTAATCTCCATCTATACATTCTTGGAGGGATGTCCTCTAACTCTATTGTCAATATCAGGGGTGAGTGGTCCGATAATATTCTAGCTTTATATTCTGTTTTTCTTACTCTATCTTGGATACGAGCTGATAACAGAAATAGGTGTATTCTTGAGTATGTTTTATGTCTAGCCGAGTAATATGAATATTCCTTTTCCTTTGGGTGTTGTTTCCTCCATATATCCAAAAGTTGCATTTCTTGCATCGATTTAATGATAAATTTGGTTACTTTGTTCTTTTTGTTAGTTTTTTCCCCAGTTTTATCCATGTTTGAATCCAAATTAAGGTTGAAATCCCCACCTATTAGTATGTTCCCTTGCGTGTCTGCTATCTTCAAAAAAATATCTTGCATAAATTTTTGATCTTCTTCGTTAGGTGAATATACATTGAGTAAATTCCACAACTCCGAATATATCTGACATTTTATCATTACATATCTCCCTGCTGGATCTATTATTTCCTCTTCTATTTTGATTGGTACATTTTTACTGAGCAATATAGCTACTCCTCTAGCTTTTGAATTATATGACGCTGCTGCAATCTCTCTTTAATTTCTTGTGCTCCATTTCAGTTAAATGTGTTTCTTGCACGAATGGTATATCAATTTTTTCTTTTTTCAGTAAATTTAGCAGTTTCTTCCTTTTGATTTGGTTATGTATTCCATTAATATTTAAAGTCATATAGTTCAACATAGCCATTTCATACTTTATCTTTCCTTTCCGTTTCCTCATCATCACCTTTCCTTCTTATCCATTTCTGCTTTCTTTTTTTGAACACTTTATAAGACAACATTTCTAAAACATCAAACATTTCCCTTATTCTCCTATCTAAAATTTCTTTAACCCCACTATCCCCTCCCCTTCCTGAGTTGCCCTTTATCCCTTGTCGGGCAACCACATCTCCCCTCTCCATTTGGATTTGTGAATTCACTTCCAAGCGTCAACTGATTTCGCAGTGACCGTATCTCCTCCCCACCCAGCCCCCCCTAGAAAAGATTTTAATTTTCATATGCAACAAAAGTCACTCTCTTAATTCCCTCCTTACTTCCTCTCTTCTTTCTTTCCCTTATTAATTCTTAGCTATACTCTATATATTTTCTTTTAAATACACATACACTCATGTACACACACACACACACACATATATATATATATATAATACCCATGTCCACACATACATATAGTTCGTGGTCATTTTTGCTCTCGTTACATGTCTTCATCTCTCTGTCTGTTTTGCAAATTTTCGTGCTTCCTCCAGATCCGAGAATAGTCTGTTTTGCTGCCCTGGAATAACTATTTTAAGTACCGCTGGGTACTTTAACATAAATTTATATCCTTTTTTCCATAGGATCACTTTTGCTGTATTAAACTCCTTCCTCTTCTTCAGGAGTTCAAAACTTATATCTGTATAGAAAATTTTTTTTTGACCTTTGTATTCCAGTGGCTTTTTGTCTTCTCTTATTTTCTTCATTGCTTTCTCCAATATATTTTCTCTTGTTGTATATCTTAGGAATTTTACTTAAATGGATTTGGTTTTTGTTGTGGTTGAGGTTTACGGGCTAATGTTCTATCTGCCCTTTCTATTTCCATTTCTTCCTGTAATTCTGGTCTTCCTAGGACCCTGGGGATCCAATCTTTTATAAATTCTCTCATATTCTTGCCTTCTTCATCTTCCTTAAGGCCCACTATCTTTATATTATTTCTTCTATTATAATTTTCCATTATATCTATCTTCTGAGCTAACAGCTCTTGTTCTCTTTAACTTTTTTATTAGATTCTTCTAATTTCTTTTTTAAGTCCTCTACTTCCATTTCTACGGCTGTTTCTCATTCTTCCACCTTGTCCACTCTTTTTCCTATATCTGACATGACCATCTCTAATCTATTCATTTTTTCTTCTGTACTTTTTATTCTTCTTTTTATTTCACTAAATTCTTGTGATTGCCATTCTTTTACTGATTCCATATATTCTTTAAAAAAAAATATCCATTGTCTTGCCCTTCCCTTCTTCCATTTCTCTCTGTTCTTCCTCTTCTTCCTCTGGGTTGTTCATCTGTTGTTTCTTTGATTTCTTTTTACTCTCTTCTTTCTTGTTCTCGTTATTTTCTATGTTCTCCTCTTGTTGTGTTGTGGCTGTCATTCTCAGCTGTGGAGATCAACTCCTCAGCTGGTCCCCCCACCCGTCAGTGTTTTTTTTTTGTCTTGCGCGGTTGCGCACTTTTGCTTGGCTCCGCGAGCCATTTTTGTAGTCCCGAGCTCGGGACTTCGACTGACCTGAGGGAGCGGGCTTCTCTCTCCACAGCAGGCCTCCTCGGACAGGTAAGGCCTTCACCTTCTTCTTCCGATGTCTTTTCTTCTTCTCTTCTTCCCATTGCTTTCGACTTTTCTTTCTTCGTTGCCATTTTCTTCCCACCTTTACTTTCACTTTATTTTAATTTTCGTGTTTGTGCCTTTGCATTTTCTGTTTTTTAAAAAAAAACTTTTCTGGAGAGGGCTGGAGTTCCCCGACCAGCCACTACTCCATCACGTGACTCCCCAAGAGGTGGGTTTTCGACTCAGTTCACAACTTGGCTCACCCGACCATCAGGACTGCAGTCAATATGGTGGTGAATAGGTACAGCCTCTGCAAAGAGGTCACCCTGTGGGCCAGGACTTGTAGTCAGTGCCAGTCATCCAAAATCCAGATTCATATGAAACCTCCACCACAGACATGAGCCAGCACGGGGCCCCTATCTGATTGAGAGGTGCACATTACCTTCTGACAATGGTCGACTGGATGACCAAAGGTGGTGTCACTATCAGAAGCTTCCACAGAAGCATGTACACAGGTTTTACTCAACACTTGGTAACACCTTACATCGGACAGGGGGGCTCAATTCACTTCCCCAGTCTATGGACCACCTTAGCCCATGCCCTTGGGACCCAACTCCCATCACACCACCATATATCACCCACAGGCCAATGGGTTGGTGGAGAGATTCCAGACACCTTAAAGCAGCCTTAATGGCATGGCTTACCAGACCTAACTGGGCCGACGAACTCCTTTGGCTCTAATTAGGCATCCGCACTGCGCCCAAGGAGGACCTTGAGGCATCTTCTGCCAAATTAATCTATGGCGCACCCCTAGTTGTTGTCTATCGTCAGTGTGACTAATCTATTTGGAGTCGAGGGAGTTTTTGGGGACAGCCCCACTTTAGATTCTATAAATTGATTAATTTTGTTCCATATAGAAATATTTTTTTTTTTTAAAAAAAAGCACCATATTAAAACACAAAAAGCCAGATAATAATTTGGCGCCCCATTTGTAAATGAAGTCTCCTGCCACCTTTTCACCCATCGCATGCAGACTAATTTGTGCACAGGTTGGTACACCTCCCCCACAAATAGTGAGGTGATATACCTCAACTGTGCTGCCCAATAATATTTCTTAATGATTGGAAACCTTAAGCCACCCAGACTAAAATCCCGGGCTAGTTTTGCCATAGAGACCATGGCTACCTTACATTCAGGGTCATCCACCTATTTAAGTCTTCTTAGATTCTCCTGAGCAAGGGGGTGTATCTTAAATAAATTATTTAGGTTATTGTCCACCCTAACTCGACTAGTCGCCCACAATTGATCTCAATGTCCTTCAATGGATGGATGGTTTCCTTTCTTGCACTCCCCTTGCAATAACTAACATTCTTGTATTTGTGAGAGATGAGTAAAACTAATATGAAAATATGAGAGATGAAGAAAGCTAGTATGGATATATGTGTAATGAATAAAGCCAGTATGAATAGGATAAGGATAGATAATGTAGGAAGTAAAGTTAGTCTGAATAAGGTAGGGGTCTCCTAGCCTTACAGTCAGCAAATTCTGCATATGTAATTAGTAAGCCTTAGACAGAATTAACAAGTTCTGCATAGTTATTAAGTAAGTTAGTTAGTAAGCCCTGAGGGTTGGGAAGGTGTGAACAAGGACAAAGGCAGGTGCATAAGGAATGGCAGAAGAATGTTGGGGGGGGGGGGGGGGGGGGGAGGAGGGTACCTCTACACTGAAATGAACTGTATAAAAGTTGGGTGAGCCCCAGTATGTGTGTGTATTCCCAGGGTAAGGGGAAGTACCCAACTTTGCATTGTTGTATAATAAATGTTCTTTGTTCTCAATTTTTGTCTCAAGCAATTTCTGTGAAGGTACTTCTGTTTCTCACACATTAGTTACCTGATTTTGGAACCCTTTTGAATGCTGCAGGACAATGCCCAAAGCTAATTGTACTCCTCACTTACTAAACTCCTCCCCCCTGCTATTATCTCAGTGTACTGTTGCCGATGATGCCGCTTTAGTTGCCCATTCAGAGCCAGCTCTTCAGCACTTGATGTCCTGCTTTGCGGAAACTGCCAAAATGTTTGGCCTGGAAGTCAGCCTGAAGAAAACTGAGGTCCTCCATCAGCCAGCTCCCCACCATGACTACCAGCCCCCCCACATCTCCATCGGGCACACAAAACTCAAAACGGTCAACCAGTTTACCTATCTCGGCTGCACCATTTCATCAGATGCAAGGATCGACAATGAGATAGACAACAGACTCGCCAAGGCAAATAGTGCCTTTGGAAGACTACACAAAAGAGTCTGGAAAAACAACCAACTGAAAAACCTCACAAAGATAAGCGTATACAGAGCCGTTGTCATACCCACACTCCTGTTCGGCTCCAAATCATGGGTCCTCTACCGGCATCACCTACGGCTCCTAGAACGTTTCCACCAGCGTTGTCTCCGCTCCATCCTCAACATCCATTGGAGCGCTTTCATCCCTAACGTCGAAGTACTCGAGATGGCAGAGGTCGACAGCATCGAGTCCACACTGCTGAAGATCCAGCTGCGCTGGATGGGTCACGTCTCCAGAATGGAGGACCATCGCCTTCCCAAGATCGTGTTATATGGCGAGCTCTCCACTGGCCACCGTAACAGAGGTGCACCAAAGAAAAGGTACAAGGACTGCCTAAAGAAATCTCTTGGTGCCTGCCACATTGACCACCGCCAGTGGGCTGATATCGCCTCAAACCGTGCATCTTGGCGCCTCACAGTTTGGCGGGCAGCAACCTCCTTTGAAGAAGAGCGCAGAGCCCATCTCACTGACAAAAGGCAAAGGAGGAAAAACCCAACACCCAACCCCAACCAACCAATTTTCCCCTCCAGCCGCTGCAACCGTGTCTGCCTGTCCCGCATCGGACTTGTCAGCCACAAACGAGCCTGCAGCTGACGTGGACTTTTACCCCCTCCAGAAATCTTCGTCCGCGAAGCCAAGCCAAAGAAAACTGTTGCAAAAATTATTTGGTCCCTATACTTCTGATCATCAATTGATCAAATTTCAGTAATGCACTGTACAAAAGATACTGTAATGGGCAATTCTGGTCATATCTGAACAAAGGCAACCCTCACATTGTGCTAGATTCTTGTGGAACCAGAATCATACTAGCAGCCATTTCCTTGGTACTCAACCAGCTTAGTTAATGGTGGTGCTACCAAAACAAAGTTCAAATTTAATGCCAAAGTGGATTGACATACAATCCTGAGATTCTTTTTCCTGCCACTTTCCTGGTGGCAGCAGCAAGAGCACAGTATGCCCTGATTGGTGTGAATCCTTGATGATTGCTGCTGCTCTCTGACGGCAGTGTTCTATACAGAGAATTTTGCATGTAATGTGCTGGGCTGTATCACTATCTCTTGCAGGGCGGCTTTCTGCTCTACCCCATACAAGGTCATGATGCAGCCGATCAGAACACTTTCCACCACACATCTGTGGACATTTGCCAAGGCTTTATAAAAACCTCCACAAACTCCCAAAAGTAGAAGCACTGAAGTGCTTTCTTCATGATGACATTCATGTGTTGGGTCCAGGAAAGATCCTCTGAAATAGTAACTCCCAGAAATTTAAATTGGCTCAATCTCTCAACCCCTGATCCCCCAGTGATCACCTCTGGTTTTTCCCTCCCAAAGTACACAATAAACTCTTTGGTTTTGAGGACATTGAGAGCAAGGTTATTAGCCAAGTTTTCAATCTCCCTCCTGTATACCGACTCATCATCCCTTTTAAAGAGATGAAAGGAGAGTAGAGCAGGGGGCTAAGAAAGCAGCCCTGTGGTACTCTGATATTGACAGATTGTGGAGGAGATATTCTTGGTAATCCTCACTAATTGTGGTCTGGAGGTGAGGAACTGCAAGATCTAATTACTCAGTAGGGTATTGAGGCCCAAATCTTGGAAGATCTTGAGGGGAATGATGGTGTAGACTAAAAAGAGCCTCCTGATATACAAATCTTTGCTGGCCAGGTCTTCCAGGGCTTTGTGTGTAGGCAGTGTGATGAAATCTGCTGTAGACCTGTTGCTGCAGTAATCATATTGCATGGATTCACGTCATTGCTCAGACAGGAGCTGATGAGTGTCAAAACCAGCCTCTCAAACCACTTCACCATTATGGATATGAGTGTCACTGGTCAGTAATTATTTAGGCAGGATACCACACTCTTCTTGAGCACAGTGCAATTGAGACAGGAGGGTACAGAGTGAAACAATGATGACATTCATGAATGAAATTCAAATCTCCACTCAGAATATTGGTGAAAATTAACATGCAGCTCCATCTATTACTTTTCTGTCTGGTGGAAAATGGAAGTTACCTGCATGTGAGGAGTGATACTTTCAAAGGAGAGACAAATTGTTATAAATAGCCATATAGGTCCCTGATGATTTTAGCTACAAGTATCAAAAGCATGAAGGACACTGTTGACCCATTTCTCTCACCATCTTGTCTTTAACATCTTCAAGTTAATTCTCTACTTGGTGCAACTTACTCAATGACTTGTTTAAAGCCAGAGCTCAGTTGGCAATTACACAAAGTTTGCCACTCTGGTTCCATCCTAGAAACTTGAACATAAATACCAAGCTTCCACTCTGCAACATACACTAAAGATGCAAATCAGACTATATAAGACTAGTAGGGCAATTAATTGTAACATCTTATGAGAACTTACTTGCATTCCCAGAAATGGATAAGAAATCCAAAATTCAAACCTACCATTGAAAAGTAATTATTCATTACAGCATTTCCCTTACCCTTATTTAAGATAAGAAGTGATCCAAAGAGACAGCAATCATAAAGTCAATAGATTAACATTTCAAATGCAAGATCATTGATCCAAAACTAGTTTCTCTTCATATAATCCACCCAGCAGCATACACTGCAGAACTTTTATTTCATTTACCAACATCTGCAGTATTTTATTTTGAACATACCATTTGCTTTTCCCTGACATTTCAAACAGAGCTAGCTTAAACTATACACCAAAAGATTAATGCTTAACATGTCATTTTGGTACTTGGTCCTTCAAAATATTCTGTATGGAATTTAAATTGGAGGTGGGGGAGGACGTGTTTAAGTAGGAGATTTGAATACATGCAACATTTGCATGTATTACAGAGACATGGTCGCAGAGTGACCAGTACTGGGCACTTAATATTTCAGGCTATTGACTGCTTCAAAACAGGCCAAAAGGGAAACCAGTTAGCCTGGTTGATCAAGGAAAGCATCAAACAGCATTAAGTGATTATTAGAGCTAGATAAAATAGGGGAGAAGGTACCTGAACATATACTATATAAGTGGGATGAAAAATTGGTGCAACATGGGAATTCACCAGTATTACACCATCTGCTCAACATTAGGAAGAAGATTCACATAGAAAGGGAAAAAAAACAAATTATCAACTACCAAAATTAATATTGATCCAAAATCAACTAATCCCTTTCACAATAGATAATCTTTCCTTCAGAGAATGGGAGAGAAAAGGGATCAAAAGAATAGAAAATTGTTTTTTTGGGAAATAAATTATTATCTTTTGAACAAATGAAGTACAAATATGGTATAACTCATGGTACAATGTTTGCATCCCACCAACTGAAAACCTACTTGAAGGACAAATTGGGAAGCAGGCTGAGGTTACCAGAAGGAAGCAGTTTTGAATATGTGATTACAGACACAATGATAATTAAAAGATTTATAACAAACATGTACATCAAACTGCAAGAGTAAGAACGAGGAAAGAAGCTGTAAACCCAAACAAAAGTGGGAACAAGATCTAAACATAAAGATAAAGAATGAAAAATGGGAAAAGCTATGCTCCAGAACTATGAGAAATAAAATAAACACGAGGTTATGCATGATACAATATAATTGGTTTCACAGGCTATACACCACGCCCCAAAAGTTAAATAAATGGGACCCAACAGTATCAGATAGATGTTTTCGCTGGAAGAAGAAAACTGGATCAACAGTACATGCAATTTGGACATGTGAGAAAGTGGAAAATTTTTGGGAAAATCTAAATCAAGTATTAAATAAAATCACAAAAAGCAACATACCAAAAAATCCAGAGATCTTTAATCTAAGTAATACAAGAAGTAAAGAACTTGGCCTCGATTTGGATGGAGCACAAAAAAAGATTTATTATGATAGCCTTAGCTGTAGCAAAAAATGTATTATGTCAACCTGGAAATCAGAAGATAGCCTGAGAATACAACAATGGTACATAGAAATGAATAAATGTATTTCATTGGAAAAAAAAATATAAATTAAGAATAACATCACAGTATTCGAACAAATTTGGAAACCGTACATGGAACACAACAGAGAAGTACTACCACAGACCTCCACCACCTAAAATGACAGAATGAGAAGATGAAATGAACTGACCCAGTGTGTAAACGTAGATGACACAATTTTCTTGTTTATTTTCATTGTGTGATAACATTGTTTAATGGGTTTAATGTATCGTATATGTTGAATGTTGAGTGGGTGCGGATGGGGGTGGGAAGAGAGGGGGAAAAAGACACTGTGTATATTCAAGAGGGAAATGTTTATGTGTATTTTGTTTCAATATGGTTCATAGTGTGAAAAATAATTTTTTTTTAAAAAACAGCATTAAGTGATTGATGATATAGAATCAGTTACTTTGTGCTGAAATCATGAACAAGGAAAGGACACGTGCAAGTATTCAATATACCTCTACAATGTGACCTCTCAATAATAAAGCACAAATAACTAGAAAATATTTTAAGGAAACAATAATTGTCATGGGAGTTATGGCATTTTAGAATTGTGTGCCAGGGATTAAGTCTTAGAACAAAATAACCTGGAACATGCTATTTTAGATTTGGGCACAAGTAGTCAGGAAGGATTAATTGGCAATTACAGGATCTCTTCAGTATTGACCACAATACTATAGAATTCCAAGTGCAGTTTCAAGTAAAGACCACAAGACCAACAACTTACAGATGCTCAAGTATACGGGAAAGAAGGTCAAGCTGCGGGACAGAAGGTCAAGCTGCGGGACAGAAGGTCAAGCTGCGGGACAGAAGGTCAAGCTGCGGGACAGAAGGTCAAGCTGCGGGACAGAAGGTCAAGCTGCGGGACAGAAGGTCAAGCTGCGGGACAGAAGGTCAAGCTGCGGGACAGAAGGTCAAGCTGCGGGACAGAAGGTCAAGCTGCGGGACAGAAGGTCAAGCTGCGGGACAGAAGGTCAAGCTGCGGGACAGAAGGTCAAGCTGCGGGACAGAAGGTCAAGCTGCGGGACAGAAGGTCAAGCTGCGGGACAGAAGGTCAAGCTGCGGGACAGAAGGTCAAGCTGCGGGACAGAAGGTCAAGCTGCGGGACAGAAGGTCAAGCTGCGGGACAGAAGGTCAAGCTGCGGGACAGAAGGTCAAGCTGCGGGACAGAAGGTCAAGCTGCGGGACAGAAGGTCAAGCTGCGGGACAGAAGGTCAAGCTGCGGGACAGAAGGTCAAGCTGCGGGACAGAAGGTCAAGCTGCGGGACAGAAGGTCAAGCTGCGGGACAGAAGGTCAAGCTGCGGGACAGAAGGTCAAGCTGCGGGACAGAAGGTCAAGCTGCGGGACAGAAGGTCAAGCTGCGGGACAGAAGGTCAAGCTGCGGGACAGAAGGTCAAGCTGCGGGACAGAAGGTCAAGCTGCGGGACAGAAGGTCAAGCTGCGGGACAGAAGGTCAAGCTGCGGGACAGAAGGTCAAGCTGCGGGACAGAAGGTCAAGCTGCGGGACAGAAGGTCAAGCTGCGGGACAGAAGGTCAAGCTGCGGGACAGAAGGTCAAGCTGCGGGACAGAAGGTCAAGCTGCGGGACAGAAGGTCAAGCTGCGGGACAGAAGGTCAAGCTGCGGGACAGAAGGTCAAGCTGCGGGACAGAAGGTCAAGCTGCGGGACAGAAGGTCAAGCTGCGGGACAGAAGGTCAAGCTGCGGGACAGAAGGTCAAGCTGCGGGACAGAAGGTCAAGCTGCGGGACAGAAGGTCAAGCTGCGGGACAGAAGGTCAAGCTGCGGGACAGAAGGTCAAGCTGCGGGACAGAAGGTCAAGCTGCGGGACAGAAGGTCAAGCTGCGGGACAGAAGGTCAAGCTGCGGGACAGAAGGTCAAGCTGCGGGACAGAAGGTCAAGCTGCGGGACAGAAGGTCAAGCTGCGGGACAGAAGGTCAAGCTGCGGGACAGAAGGTCAAGCTGCGGGACAGAAGGTCAAGCTGCGGGACAGAAGGTCAAGCTGCGGGACAGAAGGTCAAGCTGCGGGACAGAAGGTCAAGCTGCGGGACAGAAGGTCAAGCTGCGGGACAGAAGGTCAAGCTGCGGGACAGAAGGTCAAGCTGCGGGACAGAAGGTCAAGCTGCGGGACAGAAGGTCAAGCTGCGGGACAGAAGGTCAAGCTGCGGGACAGAAGGTCAAGCTGCGGGACAGAAGGTCAAGCTGCGGGACAGAAGGTCAAGCTGCGGGACAGAAGGTCAAGCTGCGGGACAGAAGGTCAAGCTGCGGGACAGAAGGTCAAGCTGCGGGACAGAAGGTCAAGCTGCGGGACAGAAGGTCAAGCTGCGGGACAGAAGGTCAAGCTGCGGGACAGAAGGTCAAGCTGCGGGACAGAAGGTCAAGCTGCGGGACAGAAGGTCAAGCTGCGGGACAGAAGGTCAAGCTGCGGGACAGAAGGTCAAGCTGCGGGACAGAAGGTCAAGCTGCGGGACAGAAGGTCAAGCTGCGGGACAGAAGGTCAAGCTGCGGGACAGAAGGTCAAGCTGCGGGACAGAAGGTCAAGCTGCGGGACAGAAGGTCAAGCTGCGGGACAGAAGGTCAAGCTGCGGGACAGAAGGTCAAGCTGCGGGACAGAAGGTCAAGCTGCGGGACAGAAGGTCAAGCTGCGGGACAGAAGGTCAAGCTGCGGGACAGAAGGTCAAGCTGCGGGACAGAAGGTCAAGCTGCGGGACAGAAGGTCAAGCTGCGGGACAGAAGGTCAAGCTGCGGGACAGAAGGTCAAGCTGCGGGACAGAAGGTCAAGCTGCGGGACAGAAGGTCAAGCTGCGGGACAGAAGGTCAAGCTGCGGGACAGAAGGTCAAGCTGCGGGACAGAAGGTCAAGCTGCGGGACAGAAGGTCAAGCTGCGGGACAGAAGGTCAAGCTGCGGGACAGAAGGTCAAGCTGCGGGACAGAAGGTCAAGCTGCGGGACAGAAGGTCAAGCTGCGGGACAGAAGGTCAAGCTGCGGGACAGAAGGTCAAGCTGCGGGACAGAAGGTCAAGCTGCGGGACAGAAGGTCAAGCTGCGGGACAGAAGGTCAAGCTGCGGGACAGAAGGTCAAGCTGCGGGACAGAAGGTCAAGCTGCGGGACAGAAGGTCAAGCTGCGGGACAGAAGGTCAAGCTGCGGGACAGAAGGTCAAGCTGCGGGACAGAAGGTCAAGCTGCGGGACAGAAGGTCAAGCTGCGGGACAGAAGGTCAAGCTGCGGGACAGAAGGTCAAGCTGCGGGACAGAAGGTCAAGCTGCGGGACAGAAGGTCAAGCTGCGGGACAGAAGGTCAAGCTGCGGGACAGAAGGTCAAGCTGCGGGACAGAAGGTCAAGCTGCGGGACAGAAGGTCAAGCTGCGGGACAGAAGGTCAAGCTGCGGGACAGAAGGTCAAGCTGCGGGACAGAAGGTCAAGCTGCGGGACAGAAGGTCAAGCTGCGGGACAGAAGGTCAAGCTGCGGGACAGAAGGTCAAGCTGCGGGACAGAAGGTCAAGCTGCGGGACAGAAGGTCAAGCTGCGGGACAGAAGGTCAAGCTGCGGGACAGAAGGTCAAGCTGCGGGACAGAAGGTCAAGCTGCGGGACAGAAGGTCAAGCTGCGGGACAGAAGGTCAAGCTGCGGGACAGAAGGTCAAGCTGCGGGACAGAAGGTCAAGCTGCGGGACAGAAGGTCAAGCTGCGGGACAGAAGGTCAAGCTGCGGGACAGAAGGTCAAGCTGCGGGACAGAAGGTCAAGCTGCGGGACAGAAGGTCAAGCTGCGGGACAGAAGGTCAAGCTGCGGGACAGAAGGTCAAGCTGCGGGACAGAAGGTCAAGCTGCGGGACAGAAGGTCAAGCTGCGGGACAGAAGGTCAAGCTGCGGGACAGAAGGTCAAGCTGCGGGACAGAAGGTCAAGCTGCGGGACAGAAGGTCAAGCTGCGGGACAGAAGGTCAAGCTGCGGGACAGAAGGTCAAGCTGCGGGACAGAAGGTCAAGCTGCGGGACAGAAGGTCAAGCTGCGGGACAGAAGGTCAAGCTGCGGGACAGAAGGTCAAGCTGCGGGACAGAAGGTCAAGCTGCGGGACAGAAGGTCAAGCTGCGGGACAGAAGGTCAAGCTGCGGGACAGAAGGTCAAGCTGCGGGACAGAAGGTCAAGCTGCGGGACAGAAGGTCAAGCTGCGGGACAGAAGGTCAAGCTGCGGGACAGAAGGTCAAGCTGCGGGACAGAAGGTCAAGCTGCGGGACAGAAGGTCAAGCTGCGGGACAGAAGGTCAAGCTGCGGGACAGAAGGTCAAGCTGCGGGACAGAAGGTCAAGCTGCGGGACAGAAGGTCAAGCTGCGGGACAGAAGGTCAAGCTGCGGGACAGAAGGTCAAGCTGCGGGACAGAAGGTCAAGCTGCGGGACAGAAGGTCAAGCTGCGGGACAGAAGGTCAAGCTGCGGGACAGAAGGTCAAGCTGCGGGACAGAAGGTCAAGCTGCGGGACAGAAGGTCAAGCTGCGGGACAGAAGGTCAAGCTGCGGGACAGAAGGTCAAGCTGCGGGACAGAAGGTCAAGCTGCGGGACAGAAGGTCAAGCTGCGGGACAGAAGGTCAAGCTGCGGGACAGAAGGTCAAGCTGCGGGACAGAAGGTCAAGCTGCGGGACAGAAGGTCAAGCTGCGGGACAGAAGGTCAAGCTGCGGGACAGAAGGTCAAGCTGCGGGACAGAAGGTCAAGCTGCGGGACAGAAGGTCAAGCTGCGGGACAGAAGGTCAAGCTGCGGGACAGAAGGTCAAGCTGCGGGACAGAAGGTCAAGCTGCGGGACAGAAGGTCAAGCTGCGGGACAGAAGGTCAAGCTGCGGGACAGAAGGTCAAGCTGCGGGACAGAAGGTCAAGCTGCGGGACAGAAGGTCAAGCTGCGGGACAGAAGGTCAAGCTGCGGGACAGAAGGTCAAGCTGCGGGACAGAAGGTCAAGCTGCGGGACAGAAGGTCAAGCTGCGGGACAGAAGGTCAAGCTGCGGGACAGAAGGTCAAGCTGCGGGACAGAAGGTCAAGCTGCGGGACAGAAGGTCAAGCTGCGGGACAGAAGGTCAAGCTGCGGGACAGAAGGTCAAGCTGCGGGACAGAAGGTCAAGCTGCGGGACAGAAGGTCAAGCTGCGGGACAGAAGGTCAAGCTGCGGGACAGAAGGTCAAGCTGCGGGACAGAAGGTCAAGCTGCGGGACAGAAGGTCAAGCTGCGGGACAGAAGGTCAAGCTGCGGGACAGAAGGTCAAGCTGCGGGACAGAAGGTCAAGCTGCGGGACAGAAGGTCAAGCTGCGGGACAGAAGGTCAAGCTGCGGGACAGAAGGTCAAGCTGCGGGACAGAAGGTCAAGCTGCGGGACAGAAGGTCAAGCTGCGGGACAGAAGGTCAAGCTGCGGGACAGAAGGTCAAGCTGCGGGAAAGAAGGTCAAGCTGCGGGAAAGAAGGTCAAGCTGCGGGAAAGAAGGTCAAGCTGCGGGAAAGAAGGTCAAGCTGCGGGAAAGAAGGTCAAGCTGCGGGAAAGAAGGTCAAGCTGCGGGAAAGAAGGTCAAGCTGCGGGAAAGAAGGTCAAGCTGCGGGAAAGAAGGTCAAGCTGCGGGAAAGAAGGTCAAGCTGCGGGAAAGAAGGTCAAGCTGCGGGAAAGAAGGTCAAGCTGCGGGAAAGAAGGTCAAGCTGCGGGAAAGAAGGTCAAGCTGCGGGAAAGAAGGTCAAGCTGCGGGAAAGAAGGTCAAGCTGCGGGAAAGAAGGTCAAGCTGCGGGAAAGAAGGTCAAGCTGCGGGAAAGAAGGTCAAGCTGCGGGAAAGAAGGTCAAGCTGCGGGAAAGAAGGTCAAGCTGCGGGAAAGAAGGTCAAGCTGCGGGAAAGAAGGTCAAGCTGCGGGAAAGAAGGTCAAGCTACGGGAAAGAAGGTCAAGCTACGGGAAAGAAGGTCAAGCTACGGGAAAGAAGGTCAAGCTACGGGAAAGAAGGTCAAGCTACGGGAAAGAAGGTCAAGCTACGGGAAAGAAGGTCAAGCTACGGGAAAGAAGGTCAAGCTACGGGAAAGAAGGTCAAGCTACGGGAAAGAAGGTCAAGCTATACGGGAAAGAAGGTCAAGCTACGGGAAAGAAGGTCAAGCTACGGGAAAGAAGGTCAAGCTACGGGAAAGAAGGTCAAGCTACGGGAAAGAAGGTCAAGCTACGGGAAAGAAGGTCAAGCTACGGGAAAGAAGGTCAAGCTACGGGTAAGAAGGTCAAGCTACGGGTAAGAAGGTCAAGCTACGGGTAAGAAGGTCAAGCTACGGGTAAGAAGGTCAAGCTACGGGTAAGAAGGTCAAGCTACGGGTAAGAAGGTCAAGCTACGGGTAAGAAGGTCAAGCTACGGGTAAGAAGGTCAAGCTACGGGTAAGAAGGTCAAGCTACGGGTAAGAAGGTCAAGCTACGGGTAAGAAGGTCAAGCTACGGGTAAGAAGGTCAAGCTACGGGTAAGAAGGTCAAGCTACGGGTAAGAAGGTCAAGCTACGGGTAAGAAGGTCAAGCTACGGGTAAGAAGGTCAAGCTACGGGTCAGAAGGTCAAGCTGCGGGACAGAAGGTCAAGCTGCGGGACAGAAGGTCAAGCTGCGGGACAGAAGGTCAAGCTGCGGGACAGAAGGTCAAGCTGCGGGACAGAAGGTCAAGCTGCGGGACAGAAGGTCAAGCTGCGGGACAGAAGGTCAAGCTGCGGGACAGAAGGTCAAGCTGCGGGACAGAAGGTCAAGCTGCGGGAAAGAAGGTCAAGCTGCGGGAAAGAAGGTCAAGCTGCGGGAAAGAAGGTCAAGCTGCGGGAAAGAAGGTCAAGCTGCAGGAAAGAAGGTCAAGCTGCGGGAAAGAAGGTCAAGCTGCGGGAAAGAAGGTCAAGCTGCGGGAAAGAAGGTCAAGCTGCGGGAAAGAAGGTCAAGCTGCGGGAAAGAAGGTCAAGCTGCGGGAAAGAAGGTCAAGCTGCGGGAAAGAAGGTCAAGCTACGGGAAAGAAGGTCAAGCTACGGGAAAGAAGGTCAAGCTACGGGAAAGAAGGTCAAGCTACGGGAAAGAAGGTCAAGCTACGGGAAAGAAGGTCAAGCTACGGGAAAGAAGGTCAAGCTACGGGAAAGAAGGTCAAGCTACGGGAAAGAAGGTCAAGCTACGGGAAAGAAGGTCAAGCTACGGGAAAGAAGGTCAAGCTACGGGAAAGAAGGTCAAGCTACGGGAAAGAAGGTCAAGCTACGGGAAAGAAGGTCAAGCTACGGGAAAGAAGGTCAAGCTACGGGAAAGAAGGTCAAGCTACGGGAAAGAAGGTCAAGCTACGGGAAAGAAGGTCAAGCTACGGGAAAGAAGGTCAAGCTACGGGAAAGAAGGTCAAGCTACGGGAAAGAAGGTCAAGCTACGGGAAAGAAGGTCAAGCTACGGGAAAGAAGGTCAAGCTACGGGAAAGAAGGTCAAGCTACGGGTAAGAAGGTCAAGCTACGGGTAAGAAGGTCAAGCTACGGGTAAGAAGGTCAAGCTACGGGTAAGAAGGTCAAGCTACGGGTAAGAAGGTCAAGCTACGGGTAAGAAGGTCAAGCTACGGGTAAGAAGGTCAAGCTACGGGTAAGAAGGTCAAGCTACGGGTAAGAAGGTCAAGCTACGGGTAAGAAGGTCAAGCTACGGGTAAGAAGGTCAAGCTACGGGTAAGAAGGTCAAGCTACGGGTAAGAAGGTCAAGCTACGGGTAAGAAGGTCAAGCTACGGGTAAGAAGGTCAAGCTACGGGTAAGAAGGTCAAGCTACGGGTAAGAAGGTCAAGCTACGGGTAAGAAGGTCAAGCTACGGGTAAGAAGGTCAAGCTACGGGTAAGAAGGTCAAGCTACGGGTAAGAAGGTCAAGCTACGGGTAAGAAGGTCAAGCTACGGGTAAGAAGGTCAAGCTACGGGTAAGAAGGTCAAGCTACGGGTAAGAAGGTCAAGCTACGGGTAAGAAGGTCAAGTTACGGGTAAGAAGGTCAAGTTACGGGTAAGAAGGTCAAGTTACGGGTAAGAAGGTCAAGTTACGGGTAAGAAGGTGGACTTGAAAAATCAAACAAGAATCATCAGATGAACAGTGGCAATAGTTCATAGCCCTTAACAGAAATTGATCCTAATTAGAAAAAGGAATTCAATGAAAAGTATGAAGATCATGGATAATGCCATGTTGAAAACTAGGACAAAGTGGTTAACTCAAATCCTTTCCAGCATTTTTTTGGATTGTACAACATGGACTATTGAGTATTTGATACAAAGAGGCTAGTAATGAAAGGCATAAGGATTGAAATGTTTATTTTTAGGACCCAGAAGGGAAAGGCAAAAAAATCCAAGTTGATTAATAGCAAACTTGGATGCAATGACAAAACAAGTTTCTATGATATAGACACAGGAAGATAGTGATTCTCTAGAGAATTAGGCCAGTGAATAATAAACAGGAAATAATACCAGCACGTTAATAAATTTTCCTCCACATCTTCACTATGAGGATACTGCAAGCGTCTTGAAGATAAAGATGTGCCAAATTCAAATAGCATAGGAACTTGTAAAAATCCAATCATAAAGTATTAGAGAAATTTGCAGAGCTAAAGGCAGACAAATTGGTATGACCCAATGGCCTGCACCCAAGGATGTTAAAGGTAGATTTAAAAACCTGCATACAAGTCTTGTTAACAACGAAAATCTAATTTCATTCCATCTTCCATTTCATACACAAACATCATACAATCTCATCCAACTTTATAGCAGCAAACATTGATCTATTACACTTACTCTTCACCCATTAGAATGGACAGCAAATACAATTCCAACTGACACAAACATTTCAAGTTATTTTTATAGTTCAAGATGCCCGATACATGAACATAGAAATGAGTGGAAACATTTTCTTCAGAATTAAAAGATTTACTTGACCAAAATAAAGCAAATGGAAAGTTGACTGATCCTTGGCCAGGGTGAAAAGATCACCCACGTGTTAAAACTAGGATATCATTCTACTGCCCAATCAAAGAGGCTCCAGCAGAAAACAGCTGCATACTAAACATAGGGCCATACACAAAAGAAATCCGTTTACTATGAAAATGTTACGCAAATCACTTTTTGGAAATACCATGAGTCAAGCAGCTTTCTGTATTAACAGATAAAGACAATTCGGTGATCCAAAATAAAAATCTTGTTGGATCTGGTTTCTTCCATGTAGAAGATTGGAAGAGCAGATCCAAATATTCTCAATTTATGGCAGACAGGAAATGAATATTTTTCTTGCATCTGTACAGTGCATTGCACCAAATTCAAGTCCCTCAAACAACCTTGAATCCCTAGAAATGGGTTCCAAACAATGACAGCTAAAGTAATACCAACAGGTGTCGTATGGCTTAACAATATTACAAGTTGTTACACTCAGTTTATCAGCTGTTCACTTCATTTACTCAACCTTAATAACCTTTCTAGAAACAAAGACTGCAAAGGTGATTTTAAAAAGCCACGTAAGATTTTACATCGGAGAAACAGATTCCTGATCCTTGTGCAAACAAAAGAGTTCAACAAGTCAGGGCAGGCAATAACTTTGTCGAGACCTCGGATTTTATCTGGTCGCTGCTCTCATTTCCTGTCCCAAGTTTTCGATTCGACGGCAGAGACAGCTGCACAATGACGAAAAAACACGAGGCGTGGACCAGAGACCCAGAGGGAGGGAGAGAGAACACAGGCCCTAGGCCGCAGCAACACATGGCTGCCACAGGCTGTTCTAACACCTCTTTTCCCCCCCACCCCCAATCAAACCCACCCTCGATGCCACGACACCCACGTTTATGGTAGGCAGCTCTCGCCGCCTCCCTCTGGGCAGTTTCAACAGGGATAAACCGGTCCCCTTTCAAACGTGCAGGTAACAGCAACGGACGCCGGGCGCGGCACAAGGCCAGCGGGCAGACAGGCAGGCGCCCGGCCGCCCATCCGTCAGTCCCCAGCGCCATTCCGCGGCCCGCCCTCACACTCGCCACCCCCCCCCCCCCAAACCCACCCGAACCCACCCGAGCAGTTATAACTTCCAGCCGGTACCTCACGAACGATCAGCTGGCGAAACGGAGCCCGACTCGGAGGGACTCACCGAAATAAATACAGCTGTGAAATCCAGTGACCAACTAAAGGAGTTGACTCACGAGATCCTGAAGGGAGAGCCTCCGGGCACTGCGCATGCACCGTCTTTGTATGGCGAGGACGATTCCACTCGTCCCACAGCGCGGGGGTGGGGGGGGAGTGGAGGCCGCTGATGCCGTGAGTGGAAGCCTGGCAGACTGGACAACAGAGCGATGAGGTGAGAAGTACAACCGGAACACAGCAAATTTCGGGGATTTGATCAAAATCACGCGTATTTATTTTAGTAAAAAGATTTTTAATCGGAAGTGAATCTGCTCGCGCTTGAATTGCGACTATTTATTTATTTTTGTTCCGCCTTTTGATTTCAGGCATTGAGCGCCGCCTTGAGCTGGCTGACGTCATCACGCAACCTGACTGTTGACGTGAACACACGGCGGGAGGAGGGCGGGGGAGAAAAAAAAATGCTGTGCCGGGGCCGTCAGTGAAGGATGGATTCGTTAGCTTATTTGCCACAGACGTGAGTGCAGTGGACAGATGGTGAAAGGGTGGGGTGTTGGGGCGGGAAGGTTTGTGTGTCTGTGGACGTGCCTGTCTCTAGGTGCGCGCGCGGCGGCACAGGCTTCTTCTGGCGCCGACCCTGTACGTCGGCGAGTGTGTATCTATGTTTGTGTCTTGGACGCGATGGAAAAGGGGGTCGGTTAAGCAAGGCTGCAGACTTGTGGACTCTGTCGAGGGCTAGCAAAAGATGCAACAGGATCTAGATCTGGGCGGGATGTGTAGTGGTTAATGCAACACTCTAGCACCAGTGACTTGGGCTTAAAAATGTTCCTGTCAGTCACGAGTTTGCACATTCTCCTCCTGTCTGTGGGAATTGACTCTAGGGTGCTCCAGTTTCCTTCCACAGTCCAAAAATGTGGTGCCAGCAAGTTCATTGAACGTATGGCTCATGGGCTAGAAGCACCTGTTTCCATGCTGTATCTCTAAATTAAATTTCTATTTTTATTAAATATTAGAAGAGAAATGACTGATGGAATTTAATCTGAACCGTTGCAGTTTGGAGCGGTAAATGTAAGGCGAGGGTATACAGTTAATGGTAAAAGTATTGATGAGCAGAGGGCTCTGGGGGGGGGGGGGTGTTGAGGTCTCTAACTCCTTGAAAGTGGATAGAATGGTAAAGAAGGTGTGTGGCCTGCTGCTTTCATTGGGTGTGACACTGAGTACAAGAGTAAGGAAGTCATGTTGCTGTAAGATACAACTTTTGTTAGGCTGCTGTTGGAATTCTGTGTGTCCTTGTAGTTGCCCCATTACAGGAAGTATGTGGAGGCTTTAAACAATGGTGCAGAAGAGGTTTACCTGAACCTAAATTTAACCTGCTGGAGAAACTCAGCAAGATGAGTGCCAGCTGAGGGCTCTTTCACTGATGAGTCAAACATTGTCTGTGTGGAATAGCTCAGCCATGATCTAGTAAATCCAGACAACCCGAGAATCCGATCTCTCAAACTTTTTATTTAAATTTACTGAGCTTTTGCGTGTAAATGCCACAGATGCACAGTGGCAATTGGTGACCATGTTTAATTGATCATTTGTATACTGTATTTTTCTTAAAATAATTTTTAAACATAATTTCAAGCATTAAGTGCTCCTTTTGTAGTGAAAACATTTTATGTTTACATTTTTGTCAAGAGTTGACTTTATTTTTCTTTAAAACTGCTTGTTTTGCTAAATGAAGCATACTGTATTTGCTGATGAATAAACTATTAAAATTTACCTGTTCATCTCTTCGTTATTCTTCTTTAAATTTGAATTTTAAAATTACTGCCTGATAATCCAGAAAATCTGGACTGACCCAATGCCTGAGCAGTTTGGATGTTAGGACTTTCACTCTGTCAGAATCCATGATTTCGGTATCTGTGCTGAAGAGTGTTGTTTGTCTTTTGGTACACTATGGACCTTGTGCCATTTCGGGTTGAACGTCCTTTGGTATTATTTTCTCTTTCAAGGATGTAACATTCATTGGGGATATTGAGAAGATGAATGATCACAATCTTTTTTCCCGGGCTAGGGAAGTCTAAAACTATAGCTTGAAGGAGAGAGGAGAAAGATTTTAAAAAGGACTTCAAGGGCTGTTTTCCACCTAGAAGGTTATGGGTAGGTGGAATGAGTTGCCAGAGGAAGTGGCTGAGGAAGGTACATTTGCAACTTTTAAAATAAACTCAGACACACAGATTCAAAAGGTTTAAATGCATATGGTCCAAGCACAGGCTAGGTTATCATCTTGGTTGGCATGGACAGGTTGAGCTGAAATGTCTGTATTGGAGCTGCACTTCTTTATGATTCTAAGAGTGTTAATTATTCCCAGGCACTTGTTTATTTCAAAATCACAGCTCTAAAGTTTGCTTGATCTTATTCAGCACTGGTGACCCCTCCACCCTATTGACAGTGACTCCACCTGAAATTTACTTCTGACTATGGAGACACAAGAGGCTGCAGATGCTGCAATCTGAAGCCAATTGAAAACAAACTGCTGGAAGTACCCAATGGGTCAGGCAGCATCAGTGGAGGCAAAAGGGGCAATTGTATTTTTGTGTCCACACCATGTGTCAGTTCATCAGCTGTCTGCCTCCACAAATGTTGTGTCACTTGGTTGAGTTTCTCTTGTAGTTTGGGGGCTTTTTTTACTACTTCTGACTATAATTGGTGGGTTGCAGTGATCAGTGTGTGAAAGCACGTGACATGCAAGTCTACCCTTTCACCTTGGTGGGCACCTTCCTGGGTGTCAGCATATCTGAAGATTTATCCTGTGGCCATATTGCTGATGCAATCATAAAGAAGGCTCGCCGGCAGCTATATTTTGTTAGGAGTTTGAAGAGATTTGGTTTGTCACCAAAGACTTGCAAATTTCTACATGTGTACTGTGGAGATTATTTTGACAGGCTGCATCACTCTGTGGTATGGAGGTGCCAATGTGCAGGATAAGGAGAGGAAACTAAAGGTTGCAAATTTGGCCTTCACTCCACAAGGACATCTACAAGAGACAGTGTCTCAGGAAAGTAACCTTTATCAAGGAGTCTCACCACCCAGGCCATAGTCTCTTCTCACTGCTACTATCAGGAAGGAGGTACAGGAGTCTGAAGACAAACACATTACAGAAGGAGACAATGAACCCATAGTCATTACCTAATTTTTATTTTTGTGGTAATTATTTATTTTCTTGTTCTTATTGAATTTTGCACTTGTAATGAATAATGCTCCTGCTGCAAAACAAATTTTGTGACCCATGTTCATGACAATAAACCTGAATCTGATTCTGGTTTTACACCATTCCCTTTTTCCCTAGAATTATGCATTTTTTTAAAAAGAACTTTTATTTCTATTCTGATGAAAGTACAAATTTTACAGCTCCAAACTAATTAGTTCTGAATGACAGAATGGCAATCAGTATCAAAAAAATTCATATCATCACATGATCAGCTCACGTTACCAATTTTTGCCTTGGTTCAATGAGTGGAGCCGACACACTGAGAGATGCACCAGGCACATTGGTGACAAAAAAGAATGAAGTTGTGATAAAGAACAACTTGTGAACTAAATAACATAGAGACCTTGACAATCCCATGATCAAAAGTGCAATGTGGCCATATCTAGTTTTCAGTTCTAATGGACAAATAAAACTGCCAACTGGAAGGGGTCCCCAGAACATCATCAGGCCCAATATGTGAGTGCCAAAGATGACACCAGTCCAGATGAAGGATCTCGACCTGAGACGTCGGCGGTCCATTTCCTTGCATGGATGTTTCCTGATCTGCTGAGTTCATCCAGCAGTTCATTTCCCCCTCCCTCTCCCCCACCAAGAAAATGCACTTGCAGCCATAGATAACCAGTGGATAATTAATTGTAGATTTTCCTAAGAAGAGAGGCATGGTGTGGGATTATAAACAACACAAGAGCTGGTGGTTCTAGCTGAAAGAGTTGGGAAAGGCAAATGAATAGCGAAAAGAAAACAGCTTGTCCATGCACAAGGAAATAGGAAAGAAAATAAATATTGGAAATTTGAATATTTATTTATCAATATTTTGTATTTAACATAGAACATTGCAGCACAATACTAGCTGTTCAGCCCATGATGTTGTGCCAACCCATATATACCTACCAAAAAAAAACTAAGCCCTCCCATCCTCATGACCCTCTATTTTTCTTTCATCAATATACTAAGAGTCTCTTAAATGCCCCTGTTGTTCTAGCCTCCACCACGAATTCTAGACACCCACAACTCTATGTAAAAACAAAACTTACCCTGCCTGATGCCTCCCCTAAACTTTCTTTCCTTCACTTTGCACAGATGTTCTCTGCCGTTTACTATTCCCGCCTTGGGCAAAAGGTGCTAATTTTAGTGTATACCTTGTACATTGTATATGACAATAAACTTGTTATCATTATGAGATATCTTCTTTGGCTTGGCTTCGCGGACGAAGATTTATGGAGGGGGTAAATGTCCACGTCAGCTGCAGGCTCGTTTGTGGCTGACAAGTCCGATGCGGGACAGGCAGACATGGTTGCAGCGGTTGCAGGGGAAAATTGGTTGGTTGGGGTTGGGTGTTGGGTTTTTCCTCCTTTGTCTTTTGTCAGTGAGGTGGGCTCTGCGGTCTTCTTCAAAGGAGGTTGCTGCCCGCCGAACTGTGAGGCGTCAAGATGCACGGTTTGAGGCGATATCAGCCCACTGGCGGTGGTCAATGTGGCAGGCACCAAGAGATTTCTTAAGGCAGTCCTTGTACCTCTTCTTTGGTGCATCTCTGTCACAGTGGCCATTGGAGAGCTCGCCATATAATATGATCTTGGGAAGGCGATGGTCCTCCATTCTGGAGACGTGACCCACCCAGCGCAGCTGGATCTTCAGCAGCGTGGACTCGATGCTGTCGGCCTCTGCCATCTCGAGTACTTCGACGTTAGGGATGAAGGCGCTCCAATGAATGTTGAGGATGGAGCAGAGACAACGCTGGTGGAAGCGTTCTGGGAGCCGTAGGTGATGCCGGTAGAGGACCCATGATTCGGAGCCGAACAGGAGTGTGGGTATGACAACGGCTCTGTATACGCTTATCTTTGTGAGGTTTTTCAGTTGGTTGTTTTTCCAGACTCTTTTGTGTAGTCTTCCAAAGGCGCTATTTGCCTTGGCGAGTCTGTTGTCTATCTCGTTGTCGATCCTTGCATCTGCTATAAATGTCATTTTGATATGCTTGAGTCAGGCTTGAGTAAGTTGTCATACTGGGCTATTCCCATATGGCTGCATTTAGTCTATATCCTCCTTAGTCCTGCCTATCCACAAATTTGTGCAACAATTTGTAAGAGGAGGTCAACAAGCTAATGTTGAACTTTGTTGGAACTGTGTAGAAAGCCAAAAGAGATCAGAGTGGGAGGCTAAAGCAATTAAAAGTAGGGAGTTTAGGAACTGATCTGAATGTTCTGCATAGCGGTTACCTCTTCTGTGTTTCATTTCACTGTCCGCAGAGGAATCCACATTGTGAGCACTGGATGCAGTGTTCTGAATTAAAAGAAGTATAGATAAATCACTTCTTCAGTTGTCAGGAAAGTTTGGGGTCTTGGGATGATGAAAGGAAGCAGGTAAAAAGGCAGTTTTGCTTCACCTGTTGTGAGATGGGGTTTGGATATAACTAGAAGCAGAAGGCTATCACAGAGCATTATGAAAGCATGGTCCCTTCCAAGATGCTGAAAGATGAGAAGAGGATGAAGTGTTCATTGGTGTCCACTGAATTCATAAGCTCCTGGGATAAAAGTAAGGACAAGGGGAACCCTAGCTTTCTTTAAAGGACAAAAAAGTTCCATGATGTGGAGTGGAGTGAAGCACAAAAGTCTGCAGACACAGTGTAGTAAAAACCCAGTGCAGGAACTTAGCAGGTCCATAGGAGGTAAAGATCTATAACTGATGGTTCAGGTCTGAGCTCTTTTTCAAGGTATAAGAAACTGAGTGGACACATTTACGAGTTGTGTTAACTGTTGTCTTTTCTTTCTTTGGCTTGGTTTCGCAGACAAAGATTTATGGAGGGGTATGTCCACATCTGCTGCAGGCTCGTTGGTGACTGACAAGTCTGATGCGGGACAGGCAGGCACGGTTGCAGCGGTTGCAAGGGAAAATTGGTTGGTTGGGGTTGGGTGTTGGGTTTTTCCTCCTTTGTCTTTTGTCAGTGAGGTGGGCTCTGCGGTCTTCTTCAAAGGAGGTTGCTGCCCGCCGAACTGTGAGGCGCCAAGATGCACGGTTGGAGGCGATATCAGCCCACTGGCGGTGGTCAATGTGGCAGGCACCAAGAGATTTCTTTAGGCAGTCCTTGTACCTCTTCTTTGATGCACCTCTGTCTCAGTGGCCAGTGGAGAGCTCGCCATATAACACAATTTTGGGAAGGCGATGGTCCTCCATTCTGGAGACGTGACACACCCAGCGCAGTTGGGTCTTCAGCAGCGTGGATTCGATGCTTGCGGACTCTAGCAGCTCGAGTACTTCGATGTTGGTGATGAAGTCATTCCAATGAATGTTGAGGATGAAGCGGAGACAGCACTGATGGAAGCGTTCTAGGAGCCATAGGTGATGCCGGTAGAGGACCCATGATTCGGAGCCGAACAGGAGCGTGGGTATGACAATGGCTCTGTACACGCTGATCTTTGTGTGTTTCTTCAGGTGGTTGTTTTTCCAGACTCTTTTGTGTAGTCTTCCAAAGGCGCTATTTGCCTTGGCGAGTCTGTTGTCTATCTCATTGTCGATCCTTGCATCAGCTGAAATGGTGCAGCCGAGGTAGGTAAATTGGTTGACCGTTTTGAGTTCTGTGTGCCCAATGGAGATGTGGGGTAGTCATGGATGGTAGTCATGGTGGGGAGCTGGCTGATGGAGGACCTCAGTTTTCTTCAGGCTGACTTCCAGGCCAAACATTTTGGCAGTTTCTGCAAAACAGGACGTCATGCGCTGGAGAGCTGGCTCTGAATGGGCAACTAAAGCAGCATCTTCTGCAAAGAGTAGTTCATGGACAAGTTGCTCTTGTGTCTTGGTGTGAGCTTGCAGGCACCTCAGATTGAAGAGACTGCCATCCGTGCGGTACCGGATGTAAACAGCGTCTTTATTGTTGAGATCTTTCATGGCTTGTTTCGGCATCATGCTGAAGAAGATAGTAAAGAGGGTTGGTGCGAGGATGCAGCCTTACTTCATGCCATTGTCAATGGAGAAGGGTTCGGAGAGCTCATTGCTGTATCTGACCCGATCTTGTTGGTTTTCATGCAGTTGGATAACCATGTTGAGGAACTTGGGGGGGCATCCCAGAATCACAGTGTGGCTTTTGCGCAAACAAAGGAACTACTGACATGGTCTTTGCCCTCAGACAGCTCCAAGAAAAGTGCAGAGAACAAAACAAAGGACTCTACATCACCTTTGTTGACCTCACCAAAGCCTTTGAAACCGTGAGCAGGAAAGGGCTTTGGCAAATACTAGAGCGCCTCAGATGCTCCCCAAGTTCCTCAACTGTTGTGCAGAAGAAATATCCCACTGTCTCAGGAAAGCAGCCAACATATTCAAAGATTTGGTAATGTTTGGTCCTCCCCCTCCATTGGGCAGAAGATGCACAAGTTTGAATATGTGCATCACCAGATTCAAGAACAGTTGTTCCCTGCTGTTATCAGACACTTGAATGGGTCTTTCATTAATAAAACGATGATGCCCTTGCACTGTTAAAACCAAACATTTTCTCTGTAACACTATTGCATTATTTATTATTTTACACTACTTTTTGTTCTTAAGTATCGGTTGACTTGCCTGGATAGCTTACAAAACAATTTTTTTACCCAGTGTAACTGAATATACATTGAAATTGCAAAAATACATAATCAAGGAGAAAGGAAGCTGGACTCAAAGCACTTCTCTGGAAGATTATGACACCAGAACATGTGCAACAGATAGAGAAATTTGGAGAATAAAATAGTGACTTTGCAGGAAGCAGAATAGTGAGAAAGGTAGCTGTAGAAGACTCTCGGCTGCAAATGGATACCTGCCAATAACCAAGTCAAGAAAGGGAAGGAAAGAGAAGTCACTGTGTGAAAGTGAGAACAGGGTGAAAATTTGCAGCAAAGGTGCTGAAACTTTCAAGGTAGAGAGTCTGGTAGCAAGTCCCTGCCTATATTAATGGTGCTATTATGGAATTGATATACCAGCACCAGTGCAAACACTTCTATGACGTGGAGAAGAAATATACCAATGACTCTATTTTCTCTGAAACTGGCAAACAGACCACTTGGTTCAAGGACACATTCTTCTTGCTATTATCAGACTCTTGAATGGACCTCTAATTGGCAAAAGGTGATGCTTTTGCACAGTTTTAACTGTTTTCTCCCTTACCCCTACACGATGTAACCATATACCCTGCACTTTTATTTTATTCCTGTCCTATATACTGTACTTAAAAAGGGGGGTGACTTGCCCAAATATCACACAAAATCAAACTTTTCATTGTAACCCAGTACATGTGGCAATAAACAATTTAATTCAATTGTGGATGACAGCAGAATGCACCAGAGAAACTGCCATAAAGATAATGGAAAAAGGGGTGGCGTGAGTACAATTGAAACAAGGAATGTGCTAGGTATGTCACTGAGTATAGGTGATGGCTCTTTGACCTGAAAGACTGTTTATCTTTCCACAGATGCTACCTGTCCTATGGAGGATTTCTGTTTTTATTCCTGATTTTCTGCATTTTTTTTATTTTGAATAACTTCATCTTTGACATAGAGGAAGTGACTGGATATAAGATGAACAAAAATAAATTGAATGCCAGAGCTTAGTTGAGACTGCTCTTGTCACATGTGGCATTAAGAAGCTCTGGGAACACTGGAGCTACTTGACCACTGAGGGCAAAACGTCTCAATTTTTTTTTCTGGCACCTCTGACAAAGTAAGACATGTGTTTATTGGAGGTGAATCATTTGAATATCATGGGACAAAAAGGGAGGGAGAAGACTGAGGTGGGCAATACGACTGGCCACCATCCTGTGAACTTTTTACTGGAGCACTATCGAGAAGGTCCTGGCTGGCAGCACCACAGTGTGGTGTGGTTGCTCTGGAGCATTGGATTGGAGGTCAGTCCACAGGTTCACGAGAGCAGCAGAGAGCATCATGAGGGTCCCCCTTCCTCCCATCAACATTATCTGAGGAGGGCTCGTAAAATTGTCGAGGACCTCTATCATCCTGCTCGTAAAATTGTCGAGGACCTCTATCATCCTGCACACAGCATCTTTCAGCTACTCCCGTCGGGTAAAAGATACAGGAGTATCAGCAAGTTAGGTCATAAATTAGATCAGCCATGATCGTATTGAATGGCGGAGCAGGCTCGATGGCCATTTTTGGCCTACTCCTGTTCCTACTTCCAATGTTCCTAACCACCAGGCTGAGGAACAGCTTTTTCCCGTAGGCCAGTGAGATTGCTGAATGATTGAAATGAACTGCTCATACAAACCCTCTGAGACTCTACTATTTATGAAACTTTATTTATTTTTATGTGTCTGTATGTACTGCATATGTATCATTTGTCTGTATGTGTTTGCATATTTCTACACCAAGGACCAGAAAGCACTGTTTCCTCAGGTTGCACTTGTACAATTGGATAATAAACTTGAACTTGAGAAACAATCGCAATTACATGGGGAAAATGTGTCAGTCAAATGAACAGGTCTATAGGCTGATGTGCTCTAAACTTAACAACCAGTATTCCAGCATCATAAATGAAGTAGCTGCATGTGAGATGGATATATTACTTGCGATCTTCCTGAATCCCCTATATTCTGCAACTGATCTGTTCCCTGTGCTCATGACTGCATAGCTGTTTATCTCCAACTCACTCTATATTCTCTGATGACACCACTGTTGTTGGCCAAATAACTGGAAATGATGTCGGAATGGAAATTGAGATTGTGGCCGTTTTGTGCTGAAGCAACAATCTTGCTCTCAATGTCACCAAGACCAAGGAGCACATTGTCGATTTTAAGAAGGGGAGACAGAAGAACCATGCACCTTACAGCATTGAATGGTTGGAGGTGGTTGGGGTCAAAACCTTCAAGTTTTTGTGGTCCAGATTTCAGAGACCCCTTTTGAATCCAGCACATCGGGGCATCTTTAAGCCTAAAGATTAGCTCCTCTTGGTTCAAAACCAGTTTCTTTCAAACAGCTTTTAGGCTCTTGAATCTCTCCTGCCCTGACAACTCAATAGGACTGGTCTGCATTGTTGCAAGTTACTTTTTTTCCACAAGGATAACTGAACATTTATCATCTATCTACCTTTTATTTATTATACTGTATATACAATTGTAGTGCACAAGTAGATTGTATATAAAAAATCATTGATATTCTCATAACAGATTTGAAGATCACAGATGAAATGCCTTTCGTCAAGAAAGGAGGTTGACTGAAATCAGGAAACTTGGCTGGTTCTCTGAAACTGTCATTGGGGAAAAAGATAAAATCCATTATTAATAAAGCAGGATTAGTACTTTTGGAAAAATCATATTGCAATCAAGTGTAATTTTTGAATATTAACTTAATGACAAGAAGCAAAGGGCAATAATGAATGGATCTTTCTGCGACTATAAAGACTTTTTGGTGAGGTTTCGCACAGCTCAGCACTCTGCCTCTTGCTGTTTATTAATGATTTCAGCTTGAAGAGAGCAAGCCTGTTTAGAAGTTTGTAGATGATACAAAACATGACCTTGTGGTTGACAATGAAATGGAAAATAGATTTCAAGAGGATATTAATGGACAAGTCTCTTGGCCAAAAGTTCCAAACAGAATTCAATTCGGTTAAGTGTAATATAGGAACCCTGCATTAACGGCTCTTCTCTTAAAACATTGCTTGCTGACAATAGTAAATTGTGGCTCCTCATTGAGAATCCAACAAAATAAATTGCTTCTCCTGTCCAATACTGTCTATAATTATGAGGGTGGGGGAGGGGGGCTCTATCAGTGGAAATGGTTCAAAATTCCTCAAAATTGCAAAGTTGACGAAATGATGAAGGGTTCCAACTTGCAATATTAACCATTCCTCTTTTCCCACTGAAGCTTCTTGACCTGCTGAGTTCCCTTCACGTTCACCCTTTAGCTGACACCTTGGATACTTCTGATGCCTCATTCACCCACCACCACACCCTACCCTACCCTATCCCCTCACACCTCTCCCTACTCATTCCTTGATTTCTTTGAGCTCCCCTTCCCACCTCCTTGCCCTCAAACTCCCTTATCCCCCCCCCAGCCACTGCTTCCACTTTCTTCCCACCCTCAGACCTTCATCTCCCACCCAACTCTCCTTTGACCCCCCCATCCCCTCTGACCTCTGCAGCTCTCCCCTGCCCCCTAACCCTCCACTTTCCCACCTGATCTCTTTCCACACCTCCTCCCCTCGATATCCTCCATCCTATTGTCCTCCACTCTGATCTCTGCCTGGTCTTTTACTATCTCCTCTGACCTTCCCCTCTCAGATACAGAATGCTCTGTCCTTAGTAGAGCCCTTGCCTTCGATCCCACTTTGCCAACACATCAATGAGTTCTGTGCACGCCATGATGCCAAATTATTTTTTCCATTGGCTCCATCTGTATGTCCACTCTTCCACCATGACTCTCCACCATCGACTGAAGACCCCTTCTCCCACATTTTCATACTCCTCTTGGCCACTAGTCCTGGCCATCTGCCAGAGATCTTATATTTTCAACTGCTGCACTTCATTTCTTTCTCAAAAACAGACCCAACCAGTCCCTTTCCACCACCACCTCCCGCCATCTGGCCCTCAATAACTTCTTTGACATCCCACATTCTCCAAGTCAAAAAGGGGTAGTCATGTGTACTTGCACGGGCCAAAGCTATGCCTGCCTTCTTGTTGGCTTTGTGGAACAATTCATGCTTACAAGTTTACACAGGCAAGGCCCCTCAACTCTTCCTCCACTACATTGATTATTAAATTGGTGCTGCCTCATGCACTCATGATGAGCTTGTCGATTTTTATCCACTTAGCTCCTAACTTTCACCCCTTCCTCAAATTCACTTGGTCCATCTCTGATAATACTCTCCCCTTTTCTGGATCTCTGTCTCCATCTCAGGAGACAAACTTTGCACATATATTTTGTACAAACCTACCAATTCCCACAATTACATCAACTATACCTCTTCACACCCAACAGTATCAGACAGATGTTTTCGCTGTAAGAAGGAAACTGGATCAACAGTACATGCAATTTGGGCATGTGAGAAAGTGGAAAAGTTTTGGGAAGATCTAAACCAGGTATTAAATAAAATCACAAAAAGCAACATACCAAAAAATCCAGAGATCTTTCTTCTAAGTAATATAAGTAAAGAACTTGGACTCGATTTGGATGGAGCACAAAAAAGATTTATTATGATAGCCTTAGCTGTAGCAAAAAAATGTATTATGTTGACCTAGAAATTAGAAGATAGCCTGAGAATACAGCAATGGTACATAGAAATGAATAAATGTATTCCATTGGAAAAAATTACATATAATTTAAGAAATAACATCACAGTATTCGAACAAATTTGGGAACCGTACATGGAACACATCAGAGAAGACCTACTGTGGATCTCCACCACCTAAAATGACAGAAGGAGAAGAAGACGAAATGAACTGACCCAGTGTGTAAAAGTAGAAGACACAAATTTCTTGTTTATTTTCATTGTGTGATGACATTGTTTAATGGGTTTAATATATCATATGTGTTGAACGTTGAGTGGGTGGGGAGGGGGGGTGAAGGAGGGAGGAAAGGGAGGGGGGAAAAGGGGAGAAAATGACACTGTGTATATTCAAGAGGGAAATGTTTGTGTGTATTTTGGTCAGTATGGTTCATAGTGAAAAATAAAATTTTTTTTTAAAAAATATACCTCTTCACAACCTGTCCCCTTTAAAGATTCTATTCCTTTCTATTAATTCCTCAGTCTCAGTCACATCTGCTCCTAGGAAGCAATCTTCCATTCCAGATCATCTGAGATGTCCTTCTTTCAAAAGTGTGTCTTCCCCTCTGCCACTCTCAACTCAGCTTTTACGTGCATCGTCATCATTTCCAGCACACCTGCCCTGGCCCTTCCACCATACACAAAAGGACTGGATTCCCCTTGTCTTCACCTACCATCCCACCAGCCTCCGCATCCAAGATATTTCCGTTACAACCTGATCCCACCACCAGAAATATCTGCCTCTCCTATCTCCTCTCCGCCTTCTGCAGTGATCACTCCCTCCATGACTCCCTTGTCCACTCATCTCTTCCCACTAATCGCCCCATTGGCACCTACCCCTGTGACTGCAGGAGATGCTCTACTCGTGCCCACATCTCCCTCACCACCATTCAGACCTCAAACAATCCTTCCAAGTGAATCTGCAGGGGTCATCTATTGCATACAGTGCTCCTGTTGTGACCTTCTCTACATCGGAGAGACTGAATGTAGACTATGAGATCATTTTGCTGTGCACCTTAGCTCAAACCACAGCAATGGCAGGGATCTCCCAGTGGCCAATCATTTCAATTCTGCACCCCACTCTGGTGCCTTTGTGTCTCTCCATGGCCACATGCACTACCTAACCAAGGCCATCCACAAATTGGAGGAGCAACACCTAATATGGGTTTCTTACTTGCCAGTGTCAAAGCTGAAGTGGTACTCATACCTGCATTGTCATGAAGGACCATTCAAGGGCAGTCAGTAGAGCCATTGTCTCACAGCATCAGTGACCTGGATTCCATCTTGACTGGTGGTGTTGCATGTGTGGAGACACACAAGAGACCGCAAATATTTTGGGCCGGATCCTTCAAGTCTTGATCAGATGCTGTTATATTTTTTAAAAATTTCAAGTTCTCCAGGTTACAGAGCCTGATTTATTGATACCCTGTGTATATGAGCGAACATTTGGGGATGATTTGCTTGCTGCTGCCAGGCTGCATGCAACTTTTCTGCCTGCTTTCTCTTCCCACCACCACACCGCAACAGTCGGGGGCTGCTGGAACCGAGCAGAGTTGGGAGTGCTGAGCCGACTTGCTCCCTCACTGAGTCAGTGAGGCCAACGGGCAGCTGCTTTTCCCGCACAGACTCACCCTCCCATCATGGCTGCTTCACTGATCCTATCTTGACTCTTGCACATTATTTTTTTGTTCATTTCCAACTTGTGAAGAGATTGGGTTATGGACAGATCTGACTAACAGAATCCAGAGACTTGCTATAATCCATTACAAGAATTTGATTGTTATCTTCAGAACAAAATCAGATTGTGATTTCCACTTCTTTCTAACGGTGAATGTTTAAACAGAGAAAAATGTTAGTTTGGTGTGAAGGAAGTCACCTTTTTGGGAAATAAACTGTCAGAAGCAGGTGTGGAGCCAGACAAGAACAAGGTGAAAGCAATTTTAGCGATGTCCAGACCCACTGACAAAAAAGGTGTATTGAGAGTGCTGGGAATGATTAATTTCATTGTTTTGGAAGACCGGTTTGGTATGAATTCACCTATGTACTGAAGGAAGTTGTTACAGGACAAATGTGAATTCAAGTGGACAGCCAACCACAAGGAAGAATGGGGGCGACTGAAGACCATTCTAACTACAGAACCAGTGCTTTTAACATTCTTTGATGCATCCAGAAGGATGAAAATATTTACGGATGCTTCAAATGGTGGAATAGGTGCCATACTACTTCATTCTGTGGGAGAAGATTGGAGGCCAGTAGCATATGCATCAAGGACAATGACAACATCTAAATGGTAATGTGCACAAATCGAGAAAGAGTGTCTAAGTCTGCTCTGTGGATTAGAGAAATTCCACAGCTATATGTTTGGTCTACCAATATTTGTTCCAGTGACAGACCACAAGCCATTAATAGCGACCATCAAAAATTGAAAGACGGGGAGGAGTCACGTGATGGAGTAGTGGCCGGACGGTGAACTCCAGCCCTCTCCAGAAAAGTCGGAAAAAACAAAAGAAAACACAAAGGCACAAAAATAAAAATTAAAGAAAAGTGAGTATAAAGGTGGAAAGAAAATGGCGACGAAAAAAGAAAAATCGAAATCAACGGTAAGAAGAGAGGAAGAGAAGACAACGGAAGAAGAAGGAGAAGGCCTTACCTGTTCGAAGAGGCCCGCGGTGGAGAGAGAAACCCGCTCCCTCAGGTTGGTAGAAAGTGGACTACAAAAATGGCTCGCTGAGCGGAGTAAAAGTGCGCAACCGCGCATGCAAAAAAACACACCGACGGGAGGGGTGACCAGCTGGGGAGTCGATCTCCACAGCCGGCAATGACAGCTGCAGAACACCTGCAGCAAGAGGAGAACACAGAAGACAACGAAAACAAGAAAGAAGAGAAGAAAAGGGCAACAAAGAAACAACAGATGGCCAACCCAGAGGAAGAGGAAGAGTACAGTGAAATAGAAGAAGGGAAAGGCAAGATAAAGGATATATTTCTCTTATTAAAGAATACATGGAGTCATTTAAAGAATGGCAAGCGCAAGAATTTAATGATTTAAGAAGAAGAATAAACAATACAGAAGAGAAAATGAATAAACTAGATATGACCTTAACAGAAATGGGAAAGAGAATGGACAAGATGGAAGGGCGGGAAGCAGCAGTAGAAATGGAAGTAGAGGACTTAAAAAAGAAATTAGAGGAATCTAATAAAAAAGTTATAGAGACACAAGAACTGTTAGCTCAGAAAATAGATATAATGGAAAATTATAACAGAAGAAATAACATAAAGATAGTGGGCCTTAAAGAAGATGAAGAAGGCAAGAATATGAGAGAGTTTATAAAAGATTGGATCCCCACGATCCTAGGATGTTCAGAACTACAGCAAGAAATGGAAATAGAAAGGGCACATAGAGCATTGGCCTTTAAACCACAACCACAACAAAAGCCAAGATCTATTTTAGTAAAATTCCTAAGATATACTACAAGAGAAAAGGTACTGGAGAAGACAATGGAAAAAGTAAGAGAGGGCAACAAGCCACTGGAGTACAAAGGGCAAAAAATCTTCATTTATCCAGATATAAGTTTTGAACTCCTGAAGAAGAGAAAGGAGTTCAATACAGCAAAGGCGATTTTATGGAAGAAAGGGTATAAATTTATACTAAAGCATCCAGCGGTATTGAAAATATTTATTCCAGGACAACAAAACAGACTATTCTCGGATCCAGAGGAAGCACGAAAATTTGCAGAACAATTACAAAATAGACTGAGGGATGAAGACGTGTAACGAGAGTACAAAAGACTGAGAACTAAAAAGACACATAAGTTTTGAACTCCTGAAGAAGAGAAAGGAGTTCAATATATCGAAAACGATCTTATGGAAAAAAAAACTATTCTCGGATCCAGAGGAAGTAAGGAAATTTGCACAACAACTACAAAACAACCAGAGAGATGAAGATATGTAATAAGAGTAAAAATGACCACGATTTATAAGTATGTGGGTAAAGAGGTATATGTGTGTATATGTATAATGTGCATACATGAATGTATCCGTATTTAGAGGAAAATATAGATAGTATAGACAAAAATTAATAAGGGAAGGAAATGGAATAGAGGGAATAAGGAGGGAACTAAAAGAGTGACCTTTGTTACATATGAAAAGTGAAATCTTTTCTGGGGGGGCTGGGTGGGGAGGAGTTGCGGTCACTGCAAAATCAGCTGACGCTTGCGAGTGAATTCTCAAATCCAAATGGAGAGGGAAGATGTGGTTGTCCGACAAGGGATAAAGGACAACTCAGGAGGGGAAGGGGAGATTGGGGCTAAAGAAGTTTTAAATAGGAGAATAAGGAAAATGTTTGATGTTTTAGGAATGTTGTCTTATAAAGGGTTTAAAACAAGAAAACAGAAATGGATAAGGAGGAAAGGTAATGATGGAGAAACGAAAAGGGAAGATAAACAAAGTATAAAATGGCTACGTTGAACTATATGACTTTAAATATTAATGGAATACATAACCAAATTAAAAGGAAGAAACTGCTACTGAAAAAAGAAAAAATTGATATACCATTTGTGCAAGAAACGCACTTAACTGAATTGGAGCACAAGAAATTAAAGAGAGATTGGGTAGGACACGTACCAGCAGCATCGTATAATTCAAAAGCAAGAGGAGTAGCTATATTAATTAGTAAAAATGTGCCATTTAAAATAGAAGAGGAAATAATAGATCCAGCAGGGAGATATGTAATGATAAAATGTCAGATATATTCGGAGTTTTGGAATCTACTCAATGTATATTCACCTAACGAAGAAGATCAAAAGTTTATGCAAGATATCTTTTTGAAGATAGCAGATACGCAAGGGAACATATTAATAGGAGGGGATTTCAACCTGAATTTGGATTCAAATATGGACAAAACTGGGAAAAAATTAACAGAAAGAACAAAGTAACCAAATTTATAATTAAATCGATGGAAGAAATGCAACTTTTGGATATATGGAGGAAACAACACCCAAAGGAAAAGGAATATTCATATTACTCAGCTAAACATAAAACATACTCAAGAATAGACCTATTTTTTTTATCAGCTCGTATGCAAGATAGAGTAAAAAAAACAGAATATAAAGCTAGAATACTATCGGACCATTCACCCTTAATATTGACAGTAAAGTTAGAGGACATCCCTCCAAGAATGTATAGATGGAGATTAAACCCCATGTTACTTAAAAGGCAGGATTTTAGAGAATTTATTGAAAAACAAATTAAAATGTATTTTGAAATAAATACAGAATCAGTGGAAGATAAGTTTATACTATGGGATGCAATGAAAGCATTCATTAGAGGGCAAATAATAAGTTATGTAACCAAGATGAAGAAGGACTATAATCAGGAAACAGAGCAGTTGGAAAGGGAAATAGTAAATATAGAAAAAGAATTAACAATGAAGGAAGATACAACTAAAAGAAGAGAATTGGCGGATAAAAAAATAAAATATGAAACACTACTAACATATAAGATGGAGAAGAATATAATGAAGACAAAACAGAAATATTATGAACTAGGTGAAAAAACGCACAAAATCCTAGCATGGCAGCTTAAGACAGAACAAGGTAAGAAAATGGTATTGGCATCAAGGAAAAAAGACAACCAAATTACATATAATCCAAAAGAAATTAAGGAAAACTTTAGAGAATTCTATGAACAATTATACCGAACTGAAAACGAAGGGAAAGAAGGGAAAATAGATGAATTTCTGACTAAAATTGAACTACCAAAACTACAAATAGAGGAACAAAATAAATTAACAGAGCCATTTGGAATAGTAGATAATAAAAAAATTACCAAATAATAAGACACCAGGAGAGGATGGATTCCCAATAGAATTCTACAAAACATTTAAAGACTTATTAATTCCGCCCCTCCTGGAAGTAATCAACCAGATTGATAAAACACAAAGCTTACCAGATTCATGTAAAACAGCAATAATTACAGTAATACTAAAGCAAGGGAAAGATCCACTCTCACCAGCGTCATATAGACCAATATCTTTACTTAACACAGATTATAAGATAATAGCTAAACTATTAGCAAACAGATTAGCAGAGTATGTACCGAAAATGGTAAATTTAGACCAAACTGGATTTATCAAACAAAGACGCACATCAGACAATATTTGTAAATTTATTAACTTAATTCATGCAGTAGAAGGGAATAAAGCACCTACAGTAGCAGTTGCTTTAGACGCAGAGAAGGCCTTTGACAGAGTAGAATGGAATTATTTGTTCAAAGTATTGCAAAAATTCAGTTTTCCGGAGAAGTATATTAATTGGATTAAAGCATTATATAAGGGACCGTTAGCGAAAGTGACAGTAAATGGACATGTATCAAAGCAATTTAACTTAAGCAGGTCAACACGGCAGGGATGCCCATTATCACCTTTATTGTTTGTGTTAGCTATAGAACCACTAGCAGAATTGATAAGAACAAATAATAATATAAAAGGAATAAAAATAAAAGACAAGGAATATAAAATCAGTTTATTTGCGGATGATGTTATAGTATACTTAACAGAACCAGAACTATCAATAAAAGAATTATATAAGAAATTGAAGGAATATGGAGAAGTGTCGGGTTACAAGATCAACGTAAATAAAAGTGAAGCAATGCCTATGAATAATGCGGATTTCTCAAAATTTAAGAAGGAATCACCATTTAGATGGCAAATGCAAGCAATAAGATACCTAGGTGTACAAATAAACAAAAATCTCGGCCAACTATATAAACTCAATTATTATCCACTAATGAAAAAATTACAGGACGATTTAGAGCATTGGAAAGATTTACCACTAACACTAATAGGAAGGATAAACTGTATTAAAATGAACATTTTTCCAAGGATATTATACTTATTTCAGGCATTGCCAATACAACTGACAGAGAAATTCTTCAAGGAGTTAAAGAAAATAATAAGGAAATTTTTATGGAGAGGGGGGAAACCGAGGATAGCACTAGATAAATTAACAGAATGGTATAAACAAGGAGGCTTACAACTGCCAAACTTTAAAAATTATTATAGAGCCGCACAATTAAGATACCTATCAGATTTTTATCAAACAAGGGAAAAGCCAGATTGGACGTGATTAGAATTAGATAAAATAGGGGAAAAGATACCTGAACACATTATATAAATGGGATGAAAAATTGGTACAACATAGAAGTTCTCCAGTATTACATCATCTCCTCAATATTTGGAAGAAGATTCATGTAGAAAGAAATAAAACAAATTATCAATTACCAAAACTAATATTGACGCAAAACAAGTTACTCCCTTTTATAAAGATAACCTTTCCTTTAGAGAATGGGGAAAAAAAGGGATTAAAAGAATAGAAAATTGTTTTTCAGGAAATAGATTCTTATCCTTTGAACAAATGAAAGATAAGTACAATATAACTCAAGATACAGCGCTGGCATATTACCAATTGAGATCCTACTTGAAGGATAAATTAGGAAGCAGTTTGAGTTTGCCAGAGGGAAGTAACCTTGAATATGTGATTACAGATACAATGATAATCAAAAGATTTTTAACAAATATGTATATTAAACTGCAAGAAAAGGAGAATGAGGAAACAAATGGTAAAACTAAACAAAAATGGGAACAAGATTTAAATATAAAGATAAAAAAGGAAACATGGAAGAAGTTATGCTCCGGAACGATGAGAAATACAATAAATACGAGGTTATGTATGATACAATATAACTGGATACACAGGCTATACATTACACCTCAAAAGTTAAATAAATGGGACCCAACAGTATCTGATAGATGTTTTCGATGTAAAAAATAAATGGGAACAACAATCCATGCAATCTGGACATGTGAGAAAGTAAAAAAATTTTGGGAAAATCTAAATCAGATATTAAATAAAATAACAGAAAACAATATACCAAAGAATCCAGAGATCTTCCTCCTAAGTAACATAAAAAACAAACAATTAGGAATTGATTTGGAGGATGCACAAAAAAGATTTGTTAAGATAGCTCTAGCCGTAGCAAAAAAATGTATTATGTCAACCTGGAAATTGGAAGATAATTTGAAAATACAACAATGGTATATAGAAATGAATAAATGTATTCCATTAGAAAAAATAACATATAGTTTAAGAAATAATATTGAAATATTCGAACAAATATGGGAGCCTTACATTAAATACAATAGCGAAAACCTACCGGGGACAATCATTACCTAAGTTAATGGAAGGAAAAGGAAATGAAAAGAATGGACTCAGTAGAATTTCTGGTGTATTTTTATTGAATGACAACATTTTCTGACTGGTTTAATGTATCCTAGATTGTATACCTTAAATGGACGAGAGGGGGGAGGTAGGGAGGGTGGGTTGGGAGGAGTGGGGGGAGAAAATGGCACTGTATATGTGTGAAAAGGAAAAAGTGTGTACCATGGCTAATGTGATTTATGGTGTGAAAAATAAAAATTTAAAAAAAAAGAATTGAACGACTGATGAAGCTACAAAGTTATGACTTTGAATTGGTGTATACACGGGGGAAACATATTGTGTTAGCTGATGCATTATCCAGGGCAACAGTGCAGAGTGAAGCACACAATGAAAGTTCCACAGAACAGTTATGAATTTCGATGTGAACTTAATCACTGAATCTCTTCCCATATCTGACATGAAATCCAAGCAGATCGTAGCTGAAACAGAAAAGGACCCAGTTCTATAGAAGGTCACCAAGAATCTGAATGAAGTATGGCCTTGAGGTGAATATCAGCCACACTACAACATTAGAGCTGAGCTGAGTATTGTCAATGGGCTTCTACTCAGACAGAGCAGCATTGTCATTCCTCAATCATGGCGACGAGATGCTGAAAAGGCTGAACAAGGGGCACCTTGGAATGGAAAAGTGCAAGAGGAGGGCCAGAACTTCAGTTTATTGGCCAGGGATGAATGCTGACATTGACAGGATGGTTTCCTATTGTGAGACCTGTTTAAAACATAATGTAAAGCAGACAAAGAACCCATGATCATAACTGATCTACCAGTGGAACCAAGGCAGAAAGTTGGGAGTGATCTGTTCCACATGGATGGAAAGAATTACTTGTTCGTTACTGAATATCGACTGAGCTAACAGAGATTGCTTCCTAACATGTCTGCTGCTTCAGTGATCAAATATTTGAAATCGATCTTTGCAAGACATGGAATTCCTCAAATTGTCTACGTGATAATGGACCGTGCTACAGCCGTGGAGAATTCCAGAACTTTGGAGAAGATTATGATTTTCAACATGTGACTTCAAGTCCTTTGTTTCCACAGTCAAACGGTAAAGCAGAGAAAGGCATTCACAGTTAAACAATTGCTCAAGAAAACACAAGACAGTGGCTCAGATCCGTATCTAACTCTATTGAGTGACAGAGCATCACCACTTGAACATGACGTGTCACCCGCCAAACTGATGATGGGACATAGATTACGCACCACACTTCCCTACTCTTCAACATCTCTGTTCTTGTTGGAGTCTGAAGATGTCGAATGGAAACATAAGCATCTGCAATGGAGACAAAAAGCGAACTATGACAAGTCAACAAGAAGCTTAGGGCCATGTGCACAACATGACCCAGTGAGACTCAGAGATTCCAAACTCTTGGGACAAAAAGGCTACTGTTCAGGAGGAAGTAAGTGCAAGATTTTACACTGTCAGAACAGAGGAGGGTCAAATACTGAGGAGGAATTGAAAGAGCCTGTTAAAAATGCAAGGGACACTGCAATAACACACAAATGCAAAGGATCCAGCCTGCACAGCAACAGAGAAACACCACCAGTGCTAGACAGTAGTGGACCAGCAGAACCAACACAAGCACCCACACATGTTATCAAAGCACCTGACAGACTGGATCTCTAAAAGAAAAAGAACTGCACACTTGAAAAGTTTGTGTTGCTGATGTTTTTGTTTATGTTTGTGTTGAACTTTCAGTTGAAATGAATGCTGTATTACTGTGTCATGTTGTTAGATTAAGCATCTCAAGGAAAGGTGATGTAATGTTAGAGTGCTAGTGATAATCCTGACCACTAGAGGGAGTTGGACACATTGCAGCTTGGGGTAGATTCAAAATGGATGCCTCCACGAGTTGTTAATGCTTCAGGTAATAAAGTATAGTTGTTATAAAAGAACCCAAGTTTCTTTATTACAATAAAAGAAACATCACATATGCTAATCAACAAGCATCCAGTTTTTTTTAAATTCTCATCAGAACATAAGAAATAGGAACAGGAGGAAGCCACCTAACCTATCAAGCCTGCACTATCATGGATGATATGACTGTACATGGAACTCAGCTCCACTTATCTCCCCTTCCCCATAACACTTAATTCCCCTGTTCTTCAAAAATCTATCTTTTCTGCGTCTTAAATGCATTTAATGGGGCAGCCTCTGCTGCTTCCTCAGGCAGAAAGTTACACAAATTCATTGCTCTCTTGGAAAAGCAGTTCCTCCTTATCTCTTAAATTTACTCCATCAAATCTTGAGGTTATCAGAAACAGAATTTTATTGTCATGAACATGTCACAATATTGTTGTTTTGCAGTAGCATTCCACTGCAAATATTGTTCTAAAATTACATTTAAAAAATGAATTAGTGCAAAAATAAGAGAAAGTGAATTAGTGTCTACGGTTCAGAAATCTGGTGATGGGAAAGAAGTTGTCCTTGTGCCACTGGGTGTTTGTCCTCGGGCTCCTGTACCTCCTTCCTGGTGGTAGCAGTCCCCTAGTCTTGTCTCATCTGCCTATCTTCCTCCTCTGTCTCCTTTTATAATCTTATAATTTTGTTTTTTTTCTTCATACTAACCCATTTTATTCTTCCATATTCTCAGCCGTTCCCTAGATTCTGCCACTCACTATTACACAGGGGTCATTTACATTGGACAATTAACCAACCAAAGCACAGATTTTTGGGATCTTGGAAGAAACTGGAGCATTGGGATGGAATCCAGTGCGAATGTGTAAAGTCCATAAACTCGGTACAACAAAAACACCATCTCCAAGTTCACTGACAATACCACAGTAGAGGGTGGTATAGAATGGTACGATGAGTCAACATACTGGAGGGAGAGTCAAAACTTGGCTGAGTGGTGCACCAACTCAATTTCACCAAAACCAAGGAGCTGATTGTTGATATCAGGAAGGGAAAACTGGAGGTGTATGATCCAGTGAACATTGGGGGATCAGAGGTGGAGAGGGTGAGCAAATTAAATTCTTGGGAGTCACTACCTCAGAAGATCTTTCCTGGATCCAACACACTAATGGCATCTTGAAGGAAAGCATGTCAGCACCTCTACTTCCTCAGAGGTTTGCGGAGGTTTGGAATGACATCGAAAACTGGCAAGTTTCAACAGGTGTGTTGTGGAAACCATGCTTACCTGCTGCAGTCTGTTGTAAGGACACCAATACCCCTCAATGTAAAGCTCTCCAAAAGGTAGTGGACACAGCCCAGGATATCACAGGCAAAATCCTTCCACCATTGAGAGCATCAATAAGGAACGCTGCCATTAGCAGCAGCAATCAAGTATCCACATCACCCATCACATATTCTATCCTCACTGCTGTCATCAGGAAAGAGTAGAGCTGCTGCAAGAGTTAGCACCACCAGGTACAAGAACAGCTGCTACCTCCACCATAAGACTTCTCAACAACAAACACAATCAGGGACTTATTTAAGGACTCTGGATTTTTATTTCTCTGCATTGCACAATCTGTTTACATTTCTTTATTTGTTTACATGTATAAGTTGTGTACAGTCTTTTTTTGCACTACGATTAAGTGGTAATTCTGCCTTACCCGCAGGAAAAAGAATCTCAGGGTTGTATGGGATGTCGTGTCTGTACTCTAACAATAAATCTGAAATCTTAATACTAGACTTTGTGAAGTTGTCAGATGAAGTTTCAATCAGCTGCTTGAACTATCTGCAAAGTAATTGGAGTTTGTCAGAGCCTGGTGTACAAAATCATGAGAGGAATAGATTGGGTGAACGCACCAAGTCTTTGGCCCAGTGTAGGAGAATGGGTAGCTAGAGGACATATATGTAAGGTGAGTGGGGAGGAGGGAGATATTTAATAAGAATCTGAAAAATTACTTTTTTTGCACAGAGGATGTATGGAGTAGATAGTTGAGGTAGGTACTATTGCAATGTTAAAGAAACATTCAGATGAATACTTGGAATAGATGGATTTAGAGGGATTTGGGCCAAATGGAGTTGGTGGGACAAGTGTGGGTGGGGCATTTTGGTTGGTGTGGGAAAATTGGGCCAAATGGCCTGTTTCCATGTTGTATGACACAATGGCTCTAATATCAGGATTGAACCTGGGTCACTGGAGCTTTGAGGCAGTGCCTCCACCAGCTGTGTTATTTGTAACACTCTTATATTTTTGATCAAGGTTCAAAGTTCCTTTATTGTTTTGCACATAAAATCACAAAATTTGTTCGCCTTCATTTGCCTGTAAAGGCACATAAAGACGGACAACTAGTCCAGTGGCCCTTCCAAGAAGAGAACATAGAACATTATAGCATGGTACAGGCCATTCAGTCCTTGATATTGTGCCAGCTTACATATCCCTACCAAAAAAAAAATTAAACCATTCTTCTCTCATTACCTTCTGTTTTTCTTTCATCCATGTGCTTGTCTAAGAATCTCTTAAATGCCCCTAATGTTTCAGCCTCCACCACATTCCTGGCAATGCATTCCAGGAAACCACAATGCTATGTGTATATTTTTTTAAAACTTATCCCTGACATCTCCCCTAAACTTTCCTCCTTTCACTTTGTAGAGATGTCCTCTTCTGTTTGCTATTCCGGCCCTGGGAAACAGATGCTGGCAGTCCACCTTAACTATGCTTCTCATAATCTTGTCGACCTCTATTGACTCCTCTCATCCTTCTTTGCTCCAAAGAAAAGTACCAACTCTACTAACCTTGCCTCATAAGACTTATTTTCCAATTCAGGCAACATCCTGATAAATCTCTTCTGCACCCTCCCCATAGCTTCCACATCCTTACTATAATGAGGTGACCAGAACTAAACCCAATACTCTGAAGTGTGGTCTCACCACAGATTTGTAGATCTGTAATATGACCTCTCAACTCTTGAACTCAATCCCCATATTAATGAATCCCAGCATCTTATAAGCCACCTTAACTATCCTATCAACCAGCTTGGCAACCTTGAGAAATGTATAGATTTGAAAGAGAATTAGAAAGAGAAGCAAAAGATAGTCCCTTTAGAGACATCAAAATTCTATCTCCTACAATGTCACTGTCTCCAGTGTTAAAATTTCAAAGTTCAGATTTATTATCAGTTCATACATGACATCACATACAACCCTGAGATTTTTTTTTCTGAGGACCAGACAGAATTTCTACTTATTGGTAGTGTTACGAGCCCAAAGGACCCCAAGACCCAGCAGCAATATATATTCACCACGACAAATGGTTACTTAAACAAAAGTTGTTTTTAATGATCTTTAAACATGAAAACAGAATCAAACTTTAACTTATCTCTATTAACTTAACTAACCCAAATTAACCCCCTTCTAATTCTAAGTGCACATGTATGATTTGTGTATAAATTTAAGAAAAGTTCTTTGGTTCACAATTGAATCTCACTTCTCATTCTTCCAAGTTCACTGGTTGCAGGCAATTCTTATATTGTGCACAGAATTTAACATGTATAAAGTTCACCGGGCTTTGGTGTTCAAAAGCTAAATATTTACCACTCAGGAAGGTTCTTTGGAGAGAGATTTGTTGTTCCAGGATTTCCACAACTGAGGTACCACCATTAATCACCTCAGTGTCTCCCTGATGAAACTTGCCCAAGATGATAACCTCTTTCTTTCAGGCTAACACAGAGTTCATTTTTGTGCTCTTTATTCCAAGAGAAACATCAGACAGAGCACTTCCAGCCATCTCCGCTCTGGAGCTTTCTGTTTCAATTCCAACAAGCTTCCTGGTTGCTTCAGCTGTGACTGTTCAGTCTCTCTCTCTCTCTCTCTCTCTCTCTCTCTCCCTCTCTCTCTCTCTCCATCTTCCAACTTCTAGAAAGCCCATGTGACTCTCACTTGCAAAACGCCCCACCCCCACCTTCTCCAGCAAACAATAGGAGTTAGTCTTTTGCTCCCATCTGTTGTCTTAGGTAAACAAAACTTTTCATTGACCTTTGGGTGAGCATTTTGCAGAAAGGTCAGAAGCCTTGTAAAAATGTTCAATACAGATGACCTGTCTCCAGTCGATTCATTTGCTGCCATCATTTCAATTAGCAGCTACTTGTGAAATGTGCATAGCATTCTCCATAGTTTCTGTAAAGTTCACTGAATATGAATTCTTCAGTTTTTCAAATAAGATCTAATTTTACCAAATTCTCCAAATATTTATCTACATTACAGTAGTACAAAAAATTGTACTCAAGAAAATATATGTATGCAAAAGAGAGAAATGTAAACAAACTGACTGCAATACAGAAAAAGAAAATTAATAATAAATAGCGTGCAACTAAGGGTTGTTAAATGAGTCTCTGATTGAGTTTGTTGTTTGGAAGGCTGATGGTGGAGCGGTAACAATTGTTCCTGAACCTGGTGGTATAAGTCTTATGGCACCTATACCTCTTTCCTGATGACAGCAGTGAGAACAGAGCATGTCCTAGGTGGCTCCTTGATGATTGCTGCTGCTTTCTGATGGCAACTTTCCATGTTGATTTTCTCGACAGTTCCCGTGATCTCTGTAACTGCACAGCCTCCTGTCTGTTCCAGTGATGAACCTGAGCTCCAGGCATTCAAGTCACTCTCCTTGGCTTCTGATTCCAAACTCCAAATATGATTACAAAATTGTTAACAGCTGAGGCCCTTTGGGAGCCTTGCTCAACATCAGCACCCTCCTGAATCCTATTTATGATACCTGGTTCCCACAAGCCAATCTGCAACATCAGCCTGCAGCCTGATGTGAGTCCTTTGGACTTTCAATGACCTTTTGTCAGATCAAGGGGGAAGGGGGAGAGGAGGAAAGGAGAATAGTTGTTTTGGATACATTGAGAGTTTATTACCATGCACCTATATACAATGTACAAATGCACTGCAATTCTTCTTGCTCGCTGCAACGACCCAGGTATGTAATACAGATATACAACACAAGTATAAATTAAATTCCCACATAAGGGACTGGACACAGAAAAGGTGGCCATTCAAGTTTAATATTTGTTTATTTATTACATTGTATCTAGCAGGGTTCTGCGAGCAAATTAAGACATAGCATCAGAAATAAGCCATTCAGCCCATTGAGTCTGCTCCAACATTTAATCATGAACTGATCCTTTTTCCCACTCAGCCCCATTGCCCGGCCTTCTCCCCATGGCCTTTGATGCCCTGGCTAATCAAGAACCTAAATACACCCTTAAGTACAATGACTTGACCAAACAGGTTATCTCTAACATTCATACAGCCAAAAAACTCAATTTACAAGAGTAAAGGAATACAATGATCAGGAAAACCAAATATTGCCATCCAAGGGCAGCACGACAACACTGTTGTTGTGACACTGATGTTATGTTGAGCTGCTAACAAGCAAGTCAGCCACATTTCATTGCAAGGCTTAGTCCTCTCAGTGTTCCAGCACTTCAAGTACATATCAAAGTACATTTTAAACCCAGTAATGATTTTCTGTTCCTATCAACTTGGATTATCTGGCCTCCTCAGCATTATCTATCTGAAAATTATTCTCTTCATCTCCCCTCTAATCCTACTGCCAATTACCTTAAATGTATGTCGTTTAATTATTGAGCTCTTTGTGATGATAAGTAACAGAAAGGCCTTATTTTGGAAGCGGGCTTCTCTCCCATCAAATAACAGTTTTGTGCTCCATATTGAACATGATCTAGTGCCATTCAAGGCACCCTGATCTTGGGTCACTTGTTTCAGGTGAGTGGATGGGCAGGATTTCCATGTCCCCTTCTCTCTTATGATGCCCACATGTTAGTCAACCTCCAGCGGTCCCATATTCAGTAATTGTATTGATGCATGATGTCTTCAGATTGCTTACAGTTGTCATTACTGTTGAAGTGTGGTGACACCTTTCTCAGCCCCAGCTCAATCCCTGACCTGAAGTTCTGTCCATGTGGAGTTTGCATGTTCCCCCTGTAATGAAATGGGTTTCCTCACGCATCTCAAAGGCCTGCAGGTTGGTAGGTAAATTGCCCCTGGTGTGTGTGTAAGGTGTGGAATCTGAGTGAGTTGATGAAAATGTGTGGATAATGAAAATACTGTGTATGAGTGTAAATGGGTGGTTGATGGTTGGCATGAACATAATGGGCTGAATGGCCTGTTTCCTTGCTATATCTTTCTATGACATTGACCTCAATCAGGTCAGTTGTGAGTCATTCCTGGGATTATGGCCAATCCACTCAACCATATTGGGATAAGTAACAAATGTATGCCTATTGGCTTCCTGATGTCATATTCTATGAATGAGGCTTAAAAACCACTTTCCAATCACTCAGCACTGACTGGTTTCCTTCCTGCCACTGAGTTAATTTCAGGTCCAGGATAGCACATTCGCTTGGATCCCAAGGGCTTTTTTTTTGTCAGATACCACTTGATCATAAGCTTTGCAAATGTTCATTTAAATGAAACCAAATTCCTGCCTGATCCACCATGCTTATCTTGCAAAATGTCAGTTTATATTCTCAGAGAAAATCATTCCAATTATTTTGAATAAGAATTTATTGTCATGAACATGTCTCACAAAATTCATTGTTTTGTAGCAGCGTTACAGGTGCAAAAATCACTATAAATTATATATTTAAAATAATAAATAAATTAGTGCAGAGAAAAGGTGAGGTCATGTCTGTGGTTCATTTTCCATTTAGGAATGTGATTACTATTAGTAAGGATGACTGCAGCATAATCAATGTATCCCTTATCCACTTAATCAAAAGATGTGAACTCAGCAGTACTGTAACTTGGTATAAAAAGTAATGGTAGTCAACTCCAGCGGTCCCATCTTCAGTGATTGTATTGATGCATGATGTTTTCAGATTGCAGTTGTCATTACTGTTGAAGTGTAGTGACACCATCCTCAGCCCCAGGCACATGCAGTGACAGATCTTTTACATATTAACCACTTTTCCCAGAGTAAACCAAGGAGAAAATGTAACGCCCAAAGAGTAACTCCAGAGCACAGTAAAACCTCATGATACAGAGCAATTAATGAAATGATGTGATTCCACAGTGTCGGGTAACTGAAAGAAACAATGCAATGGCAAAATACTGAGTAACCCCAGAGTTAATGTAACTCTAGCCACTTTAACACTGAAAAGCTGTGTTATTGCCATATACATGATTCATCTCTGGAAGCCAGCTTGCTTGCTCACAGAACAGAAGAAAGACAGCTCCGAGAGTTCTTTTACACAGCAAGTCGGCTTCCCAAAGCAAAAGAGGCGGGACATGTAACACAGCAGCGTTGGCATCTAGTGTAATGTAAAACATATGCATCCAAAATGTCATTGCTGTGCACTCAAATTGGTGGTGGAATAGCAAATGCGTTTGCTAGCCTTGTACATTCTGTCCCAACTTAGAACTTGATTAAATCTTCTAAGTGTCATAATGGAAATTATTAAGCAAGTGATGTCGCAAATATTAGAAGAATGTATTTGTGTGATCAGAAATAAGTACGAGGAGAATTTGAGCAAAAGCAGGGAGCACTTTGAGGCAGAAAGGCGCATAGACCTTAGTCACTGTAACTTATAACGTTTGGTTCTTCAGTGTCAATTCGGGCTGGTATCTGATAGAAGAATGTGGAGGAGAGAGAGGCCATGAGGGCCAATGTTCTGGGGTAATGTCCTCAGCAACTTTGTTGATGGTAAGTGATGGAGTCACTTTTGTATGACTTGGAACACTTTTGACTTGGTATTGGAATTCATTGAGACTTACCTGAGGCGCAAGAGAAGAAACTGGTGACGGTCTCAGGAACCTCGGCTTAGACGTACTGTAGCTTTGTGCTGGTATGCTACCCCATGTGAATGTCGATCCATCATTTGTACTTTTGGTGTCAGTCTCTCCAGGATGTTTGGGTTGGTGCACCAGCTTACTTGAGCATTGAGGAACTGCCAAGTGGTGCGTGTCTTCAGAAGACAACTGATGGATTTGCAGAATGTATGCTGGTCCCATCGATGGCACACATATTCCCATCATGGCCCCCCATGAAGACACACAAGCATACTACAAATGGAAAGGGTGATACTCGATTGTTCTTCAAGATGTGATTGACCACAACTGCTGGTAAGGATCTTGGCCTGAGTTACAATTTATCAGTGAATGTGTAATGTATTGCATATGTTGATCTATATATTCATACCTTTGTTTTTCCAGCTTCACATGGCCACACACATGAAGAATCCAATGTTGTTGTTGCCTATTGTATTCTACACAATATATGCGAGCTCAACAAGGAACACTTCTTGTCAGAGCGGAACATTGTGCTACCCGATCTCCCTGAGCCTGAACGAACTGCTTATCAGAATGCACAAGCACACAGTCACCAGGCTCTCCGTGAAGCTATTATGTCCATTCTGTAAACTAATTCTGTAAAATGATTATGTCCACTGTGTGAACGTAAACTGAAGAGGACAACAAATATCACCTTTTAGAAAATGTTTATGTCAAATGTCAGAAATCTTTAGTGAACTTAAAACATTATAAAAACAATAACAATAAAAAGTTCAAATACAACTGGAATGACTATTTAAAACTGTGTAAGAGAACACCTATTAAAATGTTCAAAGGTGTTAAGGCACAAATCAAAGTGGATTCATTTTACTTCATTCAAGCTGATGAACTAGATAACTCATATGCCTCATCCATCAGGATGAAGCTGATATTGTCATGTGGCGGGGAATAGTAATGGTGCCTCTAGGATGGAGATGTGCTGAAATGGAGTGGGGGAAGAGGGATTGGTGCTGTGGAGAGGGAGATGGGCATTGTTGTACAGGGGAAGCCATTATTGTAATCAGGTCTTGCAGAAGTGAGGCATGACCCCTCATCTCCTGCTGAATGCCTTCGAGCATGGCTGTAGACCACTAATTTGCTGTCCTGTCTGTATTGCTCTCTCTGCCTGCAGAACCTTTCTCCACATCAGCTCCTCTTGTCTCCTCTGCCCTTCTACACGAAACTGTACCCTCTCTGCCTCCTCAATGTCCATTGAAAGGAGAAGATCCTTAATCTCCTTGGAGATGAGCTGCACCTTTGTGGGTTTCTGCTTTTTTGTTGCTGTCTTCGCTATAGCTGGCTTCCAAGAGAACAACACAAGCGACATTAAAGGAGATGGGTCCTTATGGGAGTACACACTCACAAAGACATGTGAATACAGTGTAATCACAAACCAAAATATATTTTTATCTGGCTGATCGTGAGACTCAGCTTGATCAATTCTGGTGGTGGTGGCTTCCATTTTCAAGCTGATTATATCTCCTCCTGCATCAATACTGCTGCTGGTGGTGGGAGGAGAAGCTGGATCATCCGTTACACTACAAAGCGCGACCAGGTTGGCACAGTGGCTTGTTCCCCATATTGAGTGGCGCAAGTCCAAATAAAGTCAGTCCAGGCACCCTCTGCCACTCCTGCCATTGTGATCCACCACCTGATTAAAACTCTTGTGCAGGCTTTTCAGTTTAGTTATAAACTTGGCTTTGCTCCACTCAAAGCTGCAGTCCCTGAGTTGAGAAGCCAATCTCTCAAAAATTAGGCCATCCTTTTCTGTGCCTGTTACATGGCAATTAGCCTCATCCTGAGCTCACAGACCTCATTATCATTCCAATTTGAAACCATAGTCATAGATGAATTACTGATTCTCTCCTGCCTGATTCTATCCTGAGTGTTTCCTAACCGTTGCTCAGTTCATTGGTACTGATAATGTTGCTAAAATTTGAATTTCCCGCATTTACATCGCAGGCAAAAGATGTCATCTCAACGTCATTAGCCCTTCCCATTTCAACCTAGAAACACGGGCGACTGTTTTAGATAGGTTTCACATCGATATGCTCCACCGCTGAGACTACCTACCTTGGCAGATCGAAGATGGGTAAGTCAAGACTCCCCAACCCCCACCCCCCAATCTGCTTCACACAGCACTCAAAAGGCCGATAAAACCTGGATTTCAAGCACTGTGTAAAAGGGGCTAGTGTCGTATCCCACGGAAGCAATGTACACCCCTGGTACAGACTGAAGCAAACCATGTGTTTCATGAGTACAGAATTTAGTTCACAATAACTCATGGAAACAATGTAACCTCAGACACAGCGTAATTGAAAGTTACAGTAACCCCAGTACATTGCAGCTTCAAGGTACAGGTTACCCGAAGAGACTATAATGGTTTTTTACATAGACTTTGTGGGATTTTACCATTAGGAAGAGTCTCCTGACATCCCAGCAGTGGTTGTTTACACAGGAATGACCAAAACTGCAAATCTCCATTTCTGTCCACAAGTTTAGATAGCATACCGGCAGTGTGCATTGCTGCATCATATTCATTAGCCCCTTGGTCACAGAATGCCTGCAGTTTAGTTTAAACTCCAAGTGTTCTGGGAAAATAACTAGAGGCCTTGGAGGTAAAATGTCAGAATGGGAAGGCACTCTCATTCCTGTTCTGAGCTTTTAACATAGCATGCATAGCATGAAAATGGGAATAATTTCCTAGAATGCAGCGGCTGTGTAAAAAAGATACATGTAATCTTGTTACATTATCCTGTTAGGTTATTCTGGGATTGGAAAAGTATTCTGAAACACATTGTAACTCCAAACGACAACATAACCTTAGGAAATAATATCATAGCATGTAAACCTCAGCGCAGCAAATCTTTAAAGAAACCAGAGCATGGAGGAAACAATGTAAACAAAGGAAACAATGTAACCCCAGAGTAAAGCACAAATGTCTGCAGATATTGTGAATGTAGTAAAAAGACAGAAATGCTGGAGGAACTCAGCTGATCTCGCAGTGTTCCGGGGAGGTAAAGATATATTACCAACGTTTCGGACCTGAACTCTTCCTCAAGGTGTAAGTGAAAAAAGTCGGAATTAAAGGTTGAGGAAAGAAAGGTGAAAGAATGGGAGGGGGAGGCGTACTTATCAACAGACAAAAGGTAAGAGGAAAGGTGAGAATTAATTTGGCTCTGTGAAAGGAGACAGAGGGATAGAGGAAAAAAAGAGAGCATGAGGAAAAGAGATGGGAAAAAGATGGGAGGATGGGGGTTAATGGAAACCAGAGAAGTTCATATTAATGCCGTCTGGTTGGTGGGTGCCCAGTCAGAAGATGAGATGTTGTTCCTCCATTTTGCATGTGGTCTCAGTCTGGCAATGAATGGGACCTTGGACAGACATGTTAGCAACGAAATGGGATGGGGAATTGAAATGGGTGGACAGTGGGAGATCCACGTTATTGCAGCAGACAGAGCCAAGGTGCTCAACAAAGTGATCTTCCTGTCTGCTTCCAACCTCTTCAATGTAGACGAGACCACAATGGGAGCACCAGATGCAGTAGATGACCCCTGTAGATTCAGAAATGAAGTGTCCCTTCACTTGGAAGGACTGTTTGGAGCCCCGAATGATGGTGAGGGAGGAGGTGGGGGTGTTGTGGTTGAGTATTTACTTGTGTTGGGAGCAGTACCAGTTGCCATTGAGGACGTATCCCAAGGTGACATGTGGGAGTAATAGCGTGCATGCGCAGGTTAGTTAAGCAGGAGGCCTACGTGGGATGGATCTCAGATGCAGGAGGAGGAGAGTGGCGGTGAGCCAATGAAAAGGTCAGAGGGGTTTGGCTGGGTGGTGTTTGGTGGGATGAAGAATTGAGTGTTGTGTATGAGTGGAATAATGAGAGTCGACTCCATTTTGTACTAAAAGAAAAGAATTATGTATTTCTTTAAATTGTGTGTAAACTGGGTAAATTGCTGTAGTTACAAGTGGTTAAAATGGTAAGAGATGAGGATAAACCACTTACAGGAACAGTCAGAGAGGTCAAACTGGAGATTCTCCCCCTCCATTTTATTAACATTGCATCGGAGTGGTTCACAATATTCGAGGCATGTTTCTCCAACCTCAATATGACAAGTCAGAACAGGAAATTTAAATCTCCAGAGCAGATTGCCTGTGAGGTGGAGGATTGCTTTATGGAGACCTGGTTTCGGGCTTTCATTTTGGAACAGGAGATACATAGCAGAGATTAATTTACAAGTGATCCCCTTTTGAATTAGAGACTCCATGTCACTGCACAGTGGCAGGGCCATAGACAGACCTAATTTGTCCCTCAAAAAAAACTTAATTAAAAAAAGCAGAAGGTCTTGTTTGATAAGTCAAATTTGTTTTTTAATTTCTTGAATGACATGAACTGCACCCTCTTGTAACAGTCCTTGATACACCTGATCCCTTTCTGGCACTAGGTACCCAGGATCTTGTTACCCATAGTCATAGGGATTAATTTTTTCTGGGTCAGGGGCATTTTAGAAGACAACCCTCCTTTTAACCCAATAATCTGTTTTTTTTTTTTTTGCCACGTTTGAATTATATGCTTTAGTATTGGGTTGTCTGTTTTTTGCATTATTAATTTGGTATCCCATTTATAAATAATTTATTCAGCTATATTCTCCCCTACTGTGTGTAGACCAATTTGTGCCCAGGAGGGTAAACTATCTCCCTCAAAGAATGAGTTGAAAAACCTCACCTGAGCTGCCTCAATCCTCCAGGTTATAGACCCAAGTCAATTTCTCCATGTAGACTCGAGCTACTTTATTCTTCCACAGGAATTGTCTGACGCATCCGGTAAGTGTCTTGAAGAAACTCTGGGGCAGCGGCATGGGCAAAGATTGGAAGAAGTATTGTAACCTTGGCATCACATTCATTTTAATGCAGTTAACACTGCCCATCAACATCATAGCCAGGTGTGTCCACCTGTGTTGGTCCTCCTCAATCTTTCCAACTAGGAGGAGATAATTCAATTGAAATAAATTTTGTAAATTTTTATCTATCCACATTCCCAAATGCTTCATCCCCTTTTGTAGTCAATTAAATTCGCTCCCTTGCTGGTATCCCTCATAATCTCCTTTTGTTAGAGGCGTTATTTGCATGCCAGATAATGTCGCCAGTGCCTTACTGCTTCCACAATGGCTAGGGCCTCCTTCTCTACTGCTGAGTGTCTTACCTCTGACCCCTGTAGGGTTCGTGAGAAAAAGGCCACTGGTCGTCCGTCTTGGTTTAGAGTGGCTGCCAGAGCCACATCGGATGCATCCATTTGTACTTGAAACAGGATCGACTCATCTATGGACCGCATGGTAGCTTTAGCGATATAGTCCCTAGTGACCCTGAATGCTCTGGTGGCTGCTGGGCACAGTGGGAAACTGAGGCTTTTATAAGTGGGCGGGCCCTGTCGGTGTAGTTGGGGACCCATTGGGCGTAGTAAGCGAACAGTCCCAAACATGTTTTTAGTGCTTTCAGCACGTGTGGGACTGGGAGGTCTCGGAGAGGGCGCATACAGGCTGAGTCTGGGCTGATTTCCCCGTTCTGCACTATGTAGCCCAGGATTGGCAACTTCCTGGCGCTAAAGACGCATTTGTCCCTGATGTATGTTAGATTCCTTTCCTCGGCTGCCTGGAAGAAGCATTTTAAATTCATGTCATGATCCTCCTGAGTGTGGCCACAGATTGTCACGTAGTCTAAGTAGGGGAACACACCACTTTCAGTTGGAACTCATCTACTATTCGGTCCATTTCTCTCTGAAACAGGGACACTCCATTGGTGACACCGAAGGGGAGTTGCAGAAATTGATACAGCTTGCCGTCTGTCTCAAATGCCGTGTAAATACGATCGCTGTTTCTAATGGGAAGTTGGTGGTATGCTGCCTTCAGGTCTATGGTGGAGAACAGCTTGTACTGCGCATTGTTGTAGGGGGTAGGCATCTAATTGTGTAAATTTGTTGATTGTCTGACTGTAATCCACTACCATGCGCAGTTTTTCTCCTGACAAATGTCACCTGGGCTCTCCAGGGCTGGTGCTTTGCTATATGATGCCCTCCTGTAGTAGCCTGCAGACCTCTGTCCTAATGAAGGCTCTGTCCCTCGGGCTGTATCTCCTGCTCTTTGTGGCTGTTGGTGTGCATTCTGGGGTCAGGTGTGTGAACAGCGGAGGGGGTTCTATGTTCAGGACAGACAGGCTGCAGTGTTGTTTCTTCATAAGGCGTAGTGGGGGGTGAGGCCCGTTCTGCACTATTGTAATGCTTTCTAACTGGCACTGAAAATCTAACCCCAATAGTATCGGGCCACAGAGGTGAGGGAGTACTAGTAATTTGAACCCTTTGTATTTTGTGCCCTGGATTTCTAGAGTAACCCTGCAACACTGTTTTACCTCAGCCGCAAGGCTGCTGGCTGCTAACAGGATCTGGTGTTCACTCGGTCGTGTGGGGAGGGCAAGGTGGTTGACTAACCCCTGGTCAATAAAACTTTCAGTGCTTCCACTATCTATTAAGCAATTTACCCTCACATCATTAATTTTGATGCACTGTTGGAACCAAGGGGTTAAGTAATCATAGAAAATATGCCTATGTACTATTCATTATGTATTCATTAATCCAGTACTATGTAACAATTTACTATTTACTTCAAGTATACTGTTTAAGGGAAATAGGAATGCAATTAAGTAACAGCCACAGTATGTAGCAAAGTTGGCTGAGTATAATACATGCAGAATTTGCTGTCTCCAAACACAAAAGAGAGAAAATGTATGAACCAATCTAGGAGGAATGCTAAGACATGAGGAGGTGTTGAGTAGAACAGAAGACTATGGCCAAACGAGAGCAAAGAGTACCATGACTGAGAATGTCAGAGACAAAGAAAATGTATAAACCAATTCAGTAGGAAGGTTAAGGCATAAGGAGGTGTTGAGTAGAACAGAAGGCTATGGCCAGATGAGTACAAAGAAATAATTAGAAATATATGGGGTATGAATTGATTTCTGATCAAGACAACAGGATGTTCTGGCCTTGAGGATTAAGATGGGAGGTCTACACCCTAGATAACTGCAGAGCAGGAAATTGCTTGAGATAAATCTTATGCAAGGAATCTAGCAAAGAAAGCCAACTTTTGTTCAGTGTAATAATGTTGGAATCTAGGGATTAAAACAATCTATATAAACAGAAGAGACTGGACAGTAGGAGTCAGTCTTGGGGAATAGCTCACTGTGCAGGTGACCTATGAACTAACGACTGAACCAGAGCTCTGTTAAGCTTTATTCTTGTGCTGTGTAATAAACTGATTGTTGAACCGAATACCTTCTCCTATCACTTCATTTAACAAACACACTGGACTCAGACGACACATAGACTAAATTAAGGGTAGGGTAAAGCCAGAGTCCGACAGCACACATTGGCATCAGATAAATTGTGTGGACTCGCCTGATTCATGTGTAGAGAAGCAAGTCTGGTGTGTCCTTCATGTCTTTCCATCTGATAATACTCGGCATCATATTCATCTCCTGAAGACTGTGTCCTCTGCTCTGTAGCATTTGTCCAAGATGGCCGGGCTGCACATAGCATTCTTCTTCTTCTGTTTGTCTGTGGAGGGAAGAAGAGCTTTCCTGCCTCTCATTAGCATGAGAATGGGCCTTGGCTGTGACCTTGGGGCTTCTGCAGACTTTTGCATAATGCCCACGTTTTCCACAGTTGGAACAGACATTTTCTCTGGCAGGGCAGAGGGCTCTGAGGTGCTTTCTTTGACCACAGAAAAAGCACTTGGGATCCTCAAGGTGTGCTGCTGCTGTGAATTCCTGTGAGGCAGCATACTTTTCTTTTCGTGGGGCTAGAGAGTCCAGCAGTGTGTCATTTGTCCCAGCCCCAGGGTCCTCCAATTCTTTCCTGGTGTTTTCTAAAGCTTCTGCAATTGTCTCTGCCTCATCTAGCCCCACCATTCCTTTCTCCAGCAATCTATGTCTCATCTCTGTGGGTATGCTTGCAACAATTCTGTCCCTAATAAGGTCCTCCACATACTCCTGAGCTGATACTGCTTTAAAGTTGTAGCCTCTCGCCAGGTCTTTCAGAGAGAGTATAAAGTCTCTGGCAGACTCCCTTACTTGTTGTGACCTGGTCATGTGCCTGTACCGAGAGTGGAGTTCACTATGCCCCTTACTTTAATGCCTCTGTAAAATGCTTATTGCCTCTTGGTAGGACCTGGCATCCTGTATAAGGGAGTAAGGGTGGTCTCCCAGCTACGCTAACAGCAGCATTAATAGCTCTTTATCCGATGCCTCAGCACCCTCCACATAATTCAGAAAGCATCTCTGCCAGCAGCCGAAGAGCGTGCCGGCTCCGAGATTTCTGGGGTTAAGCTCCAGCCTGTCTGGTCGCAGCACATGGCTAAGCCACAGTCTCTGGTCCCTTAGGTGTAGCAAGGGTGGACCCTGGGGTATTGGGAGCTACTGGTTGAGCCTCTGTGGGGCTTTTGTCTGCTGGAGGAGTAACCTGGGTGCTTGGGGCTGTTGGCTGAGTTTCTGGCTTTGGGATGTTTGCAGCGGGGTTAGGGGGGATCCCAGTGTTAGCGTCAGGTCTCCGTGGTACTAGGGAAACTACTGTTGGGGGAGTGACGGTAGCCATGTCTGCTTTCCCTGGCTCTGGAGTGGTCAGGAATTCTGCACATACATGGCGATCGGGAGCACGACTTGTGGAGATCCTTCCACCCGCGCTTGTAGTGGCCCCTTTCTGATCAGACCGGGGTTTAGGGTCGGCAAACCCAAGGGCAGGCAGGACTCTTGGCCGTTTCTTACCTGTGGTCTTCCCCGCATTCCACCACGATTCCAGTACAGCGATCCCTTGCCATCTCTGTCGACGGATACACGTGCGTGCTGATTGTCCATGGATTCCATTCCTCAGGAAGATTCTCCAGGTGGTCGGGAATGCGCGTTGGAGCAAAATCAGCTTCCATCCTAGTAGCTATAATCTTTATATCTTTGGCTTGGCTTCGCGGACGAAGATTTATGGAGGGGGTAAAAAGTCCACGTCAGCTGCAGGCTCGTTTGTGGCTGACAAGTCCGATGCGGGACAGGCAGACACGTTGCAGCGGTTGCAGGGGAAAATTGGTTGGTTGGGGTTGGGTGTTGGGTTTTTCCTCCTTTGCCTTTTGTCAGTGAGGTGGGCTCTGCGGTCTTCTTCAAAGGAGGTTGCTGCCCGCCAAACTGTGAGGCACCAAGATGCACGGTTTGAGGCGTTATCAGCCCACTGGCGGTGGTCAATGTGGCAGGCACCAAGAGATTTCTTTAGGCAGTCCTTGTACCTTTTCTTTGGTGCACCTCTGTCACGGTGGCCAGTGGAGAGCTCGCCATATAACACGATCTTGGGAAGGCGATGGTCCTCCATTCTGGAGACGTGACCCATCCAGCGCAGCTGGATCTTCAGCAGCGTGGACTCGATGCTGTCGACCTCTGCCATCTCGAGTACTTCGACGTTAGGGATGAAAGCGCTCCAATGGATGTTGAGGATGGAGCGGAGCTATAATATTAGTTTATTAAATTGTACTGACAATAACCACATCAGCAGTGCGAGTATCAGACAGCTTTAATGAACTAATATGTACACTAAACCTGGAAGGCTAGACTGTAGCTCTGGATTGCTTTATCTACAAGGTCACCGGGATGACCCCTGGTGACCTAGTGGTGTAATTACATATCACCACAAAAACAAATTTATTTGGTTTACCTTGGAGCTCCAGTTTTCTGCTCCTATTCCCTCCTTGACATCATGTGATCCCTGTGTTTCCCCCCCCCCCCCCCCCCCCATTCAATTTCTTGTTGATTCCAGTGCAGAAATTTCTGTGGTCCCTCCAACTCCTGAGGAACGCAGACACCCCTACATGTCATGATCCCCATTGTATCATCATGCAGATGTTAAAAATGTGTTTAACCCACCACATGGAGACCTGAGTTCTTCCGGTTGCAGTGCACACTTGTAGATTTTCCCAGACCGTCTTAAGATCGCAAAAGCAGAATTTTACCACATGCAGGAGTTGGGCATAGTCCACAGATATGACAGCTGATGGGTGTCACTGTTGCATTTGATTCCAAAGAAATCTCCTAAGGATTTACAGCCTTGAGGTGATTATCATGCCCTGAACAATTCCACCATGCCTGACTGATACAGGATTCCCAATTTACAAGATCTCTCGTGAAACTGCACAACAAGCATGTGTTTGTGAAAATTCACCTGATGCATGCTCACTATCAGGTTCCAGTAGAGCCTTCCGCTGTTGCCAAGTCAGCGGTAATTACCCCTTTGGCACATGTGAATTTCTGCATATGCCATTCGGTCTGTGGAATGCAGCTCAGACATTCCGTTGGTTTATGGACCATCTACTCTCTGGCCTTGATTTTGTATTTGTCTATATCAGTGATATTCTTGTAGTGAGCATGGGTGAAGAGGAACACAGGCATCATTTTCTATCACTGTTCCAGAAATGATTAATTTGGCATTGTGATCAATCTAAACAAATGCATTTTTGGTGCTGCTGAACTTGTATTTTTCGAACATACAGTTAGAACCATAGAACATTACAGAACAGAAGCAGGCCCATTCAGGCCTTCTAGTCTGTATCGAACCATTTTTTTGCCTAGTCTCACTGACCTGCTCCCATACCTCTCCCATCCATGTACCTATCCAAATTCTTCTTAAATATTAAAATTGAGCCTGCATTCACCATTTCAGCTGGTAGCTCATTCCACACTCCACCACTCTATGTGTAAAGAAGTTCACCCTAAACTTTTCCCTTTTCACTCTTAACCCATGTCCTTTGGTTTGTATCTCACCTATCCTCAGTGGAAAAACCTACTTACATTTACTCCATCTATCCTACTCATAATTTTAAATACCTCAATTAAATCTCCCCCTCATTCTTCTACTCAGCATGGTATCTTGCCTGATGAAACAGAAGTACAAGAAACTTGAGATTTTACTACACCCATTATATTCGGCCATTTACAACATTTTTTTATGGATAATGAATTTCTTCAGCCATTTCCTGCTGAATGGAGCAGTGTCTCTGTTACCCTTTGTCAAAAAACCTAAAGGATCTGACAAGTCCATTTCCAAAAGACCATCGAGTTTGGGGGACGAAGCCATTCATGGTTTCAACAATGTAAAGACTATACTTGCGAATGCCACGATGCTTGTACACTAGAAGCCCAACACCTTGCTTTGTCTTACCATGGATGTCTCCATCAGTGCCGTGGGAGTGGTGTTAGAACAAAGAGTCAGTGGGAAGTTGGAACCTCTGTCATTCTTCTCAGTCAAGCTATCACTGGCTCAGGCAAAGTCTGGTACATTTGGTCAAGAACCTCTAGCCATGTATCTTGGAGAGAAACATTTCTGATTTTTGTTGGAAGGTAACCCTTTCACCATTTATACAGACCACCAACCTCTTACACATAACTTGAGCACAAGTGCACATCTCGACTTGCCTTCATCTTGCAATTTTCCTTGGACATATGGCACATCTGAGGGAAGGTGAATTCTGTGGCCATTGCCCTGTCCAGGTGTGACTTTGAGGTCTTTACATACAGCTACTGCCATTGATTTCACTGCTATGGGTTGTGCACATCCTACCGATCCTGATCTCATCCGGTATCACTGGATCAACACAAGTCTCCATCTACAAGATGTGAGCCTGGATGAATCAAGTGAAACATTGGTCTGGGATTTTTCCACAGATGGGAGATTTTTGGATCTCTTAATAATCGGTCTCATCTTGGCAAAAGAGCATTGATCATACTGATTATGGAACATTCTACCTGGCCTCATTTAAATGGGATTTTGGATTATGGGCAGGGACCTGCCTGATGTGTCAAAGCTCTAAAATCTCTAGACACACGAAATCCAGGCTGGGAGATTTTTCTGTTCCAGATTCCCATTTCCATCATCTGGACCTGGACTTGGTAGGCCCATTCCACAGATATACTTATCTGCTCATGTGTGAGGACAATGCTATCCAGTGGCAGGTGACTATTTCTGTCATTGACATCTCTGCAGAGAGGATTGCTCAAGCTTTCATGGTTCATTGGGTTTCATCTTTCAGTGTTTTGGGTACTATTACAACAGACTGAGGGACTCATTGTTCCAAGCGCTCACTGATCTTTTGAGCACTATTGAGTATTCAGACTATGGGTTACTATTCATTTCCATCACCAATTGAAAGTAGCATTGACAGCAGGTGGAGATGCATCTCTTTGGAGCAAACATTGGTCCATGGTTCTCCTTAGTGTGCGTACTCTGTAAAGGCAGATCTTGGATGTCACCATGCTGACTTTGACTAGTGAGTTTGTGAATCCAAGTCCAGGGACAACGCTCTATCATCCGGCAAGTTATGTCAATCATGTTTGGGAAAATGTAATTGCTCAGACCAACACCTATATGACATGCATCACCTGCAGTGTATGTGCCAGTCAATTTACACGCTGTACTTGTGTCTTCCTTCATCCAGTTTATGACGGACATTTTGAAGTCTTACACCACCACCTGAAGACATAGAGGTGGTGTATATTGACACTATATCGACAGTCTATGCTCGGCATCGGTGCCAGAGTCGGTGGACCAGTCGTACTCCTGCCAATTAAGTATGCTATGAGGTTGGGCCGAAAGGTCAGCCCTCCAAACCATTACATAAAGGAACATATCCATTCAATTGCCTCCTTGCATGGCTTGGTGGTGGGGTGGGTGGTGCTGTCACAGTTGTGTATTTACCTGCGTTGGGAGCAGTACTGGTTGCCGCTGATGATGTATCCGAGGCGATGCAGAGGAGTAAGACCGGATATGTCACCCCACCCACTGGTCCAATGCTGCCTCCACCACTCACCCCCCAGCCCCTTCGAACACCGTCTCTGCCACTGCTCACCCCCGGGTCTGACACTGCCATTGCCACCCCACCCCACCCCCCCCACCAGTCTGACGCCGCCGAAAACTCAGTACCTCCCCTAATGCTCCTCGATTAGATTTGTTCTGGCACTGACTCTGCTTCCAAGGGAGAGGGTGTGAAGAGATGTAGTTGTGGGAGTTAGTGAATTTAGTTGAAGGTGTCTGTCGAAAATTTGTCTCCTGAGATGGAGAAGGGGAGAGCGTTGCTAGAAAAGGTGAAAGTGAATTTGAGGTCGGGTTGCAAGTTGGCAGCAAATCTCAGAGCAATGTGTATCCCAAGGAAATAATGTAACTCCAGAGAACACTGAGTATTAACAAAACAACATACCCCTTCACAGTGTAGCCCCAGAATACAAGATAGCGAAAGGGTCAATGTAAAGCAGAGTAAAATCAAGATGCAATTTAACTCAGAAAGAGAAACTAAGAAATAATGTAACCGTAGCACCTATTGTATCCCAAAGGTATGAGCATCTTCAAGGTAGTTGGTGACATAGTGGAAATTAATTTTAAATTGCTTTTTTAAAGCAATTTCTCTCTTTTATGGCTTGCTCTCCAAATCAAAGTGCCTTTTCATAAACTTTTATTCAGCACGCTTTTTTATTTATTTTTCATTTATTTCCACGGATTTTTTTTTCTTCGATATGTATCTCTTCCTTTCACTGTCAATTTCTGTCTCTTTCTTGCCTCATTTCGAAACGCGTTTTCCACTCGCCTCCGTGCGTCCTGGCCCGCATCGGCCCCGGTGGAGGCCGAGCTCCCGACGCAGAGCTGAGTCTTGGAACCGATCATGAGAGGAAGGTGAGGCCACGGAGCGGGAAGCGGGCGGGGAATCCAGTGAGGGGTCGAATCCACGTGTGTAAATCACAGTGAGAAGGAATGGGGGAGCGAGCCAATGTCAAAATGAGTCGGGGATTACGGGCGAGTGCGTGTCAGTGAGTGTGGGGTCGCGCTTGTGTGTGTTTGTGTCAGTGAGTGTGGGGACGCGCGTGTGCGTGTCAGTGAGTGTGGGGACGCGCGTGTGCGTGTCAGTGAGTGTGGGGACGCGCGTGTGCGTGTCAGTGAGTGTGGGGACGCGCGTGTGCGTGTCAGTGAGTGTGGGGACGCGCGTGTGCGTGTCAGTGAGTGTGGGGACGTGAGTGTCTCTATGTGAGAACGTGTGTTTCAGTGAGTATGGGTGCATTTGTGTCTCATTGAGTGTGGGAATGTATAAGTGTCTCTGTGGGATTGTGTATGTGTCAATGTCCAAACCAGTGCATGTCAGTGATTGTGAAATTGTGTATGTATGTCCGTGAGTAGAGGAACACTTGTGTGAAGTGCATGTGGGGATGGGTATGTCTCAGTGTGGGAAAGTTGGAAAGTGCTTGTCATTGTGGGATTGTGTGTGTCAATAAATGTGGGAATGCGTGTTCATTGATTCTGGGAACGTGGGAATTTGTGTGAGTGCGTAGGAATTTGTGCACGAGTAAGTTTGGGAATGTCGTTAAGTGTGATTGTCAATGAATGTGGGAATTTGCAAGAGCAAGTGTGATAATGTCAGTGAGTTTGAGTACGTGTTTTTCAGTGAGTGTGAAAATGTGTCAATGAGTATGGAAAGCTTTGTGAGGTGTTATGAGCCTAGAGGACCCCAAAGCCCAGCAGCAATAGATATTCACTGACAAATTGTTACTTAAACAAAAGTTGCTTTTAATTATCTTTAAACATGAAAATAGAATCAAACTTTCACTTATCACTATTGAATTAGTTAACCTATCTAACCTCCTTCTAAGCGCACGTGTATATAATGTGTGTGTGTAAGTTCAGAAAAGTTATTTGGTTCATTGTCCAATTTCACTTCTGATTCCTCCAAGTTCACTCCAAGTTCTTATACTGTGCACAGAATTTAACATTTATAAGGTTCACCAGACTTTGGTGCTTGAAAGGTAAATGGTTACCGCTCAGGAAGGTTCTTGTCAGTTTTGAGAGAGATATTTGTTGTTCCAAGAGATCCACAACTGATTCCTTTTTAATCAGCCACTTCAATGTCTTGCTGATGAAACTTGCACCATCAGGGTTCTCCAGATGATAACCTCTTTCTTTTAGGTCACCACAGAGTTCCTTTTTGTTTCTCTTATTCCAAGTGAAACATTAAACAGCCAGTCCTCTCCTCTTGCAAGAACCATAAGGACTTTGTCCAGGCTGAAATAAGAACCCGACTTCCAAATGGGGTTTTCCACCAGCTTGTCCTGTTCCGGTCCCAACTGCTGTTGCTGACTGTAACATTGTAGAAGTGATCTCTGTCTCTCTCTCTCTCACTCACACACAGAGAAAGCCTGTTTGACTCTCTCTGCTTGCAAAACCACATGACCCTCTTAGAATAGCTCCAGACAGAAGGTGGCTCCAACAAGCTCTTTCATCTGTTGCCTTTTTGTAAACAACAATCCATTAGTAAAGTCTCTTGGGCACTCTCCAGAGCTTTTGCAAAGACTGTTGGCCCCGACATGTCTAACATGGGGCAGAGCTCCAGTATTTCGAAAAAGATCTGCTTTAAAGTGTTTGCATGTGACCTACTCTAACAAACCTTTTCCAATTTATCTTCCAAAAACATCTATATACTCTATCACAAAGGAAATATGAGAATGTGCCAGCAAGCATGGGAATGCCTGTGTCAATTAAAGCAAATGAATGAGTGAGATTAAGAATGTATATATTGTCAAGAAGTGTGGGAGTGTGTGTTAGGAAGCATGAGAAAATGTGTTGTGAATCTAAGTATATGTCGCAGTGAGTTCAAAAGTGTGTGCAAAGTATAGAGCCATCAGTGTGAGAATGTGCACAAATCAGTGGCGGTGCGTGCAAGATTTTTTGCAAGGTCTGACTGAAAGTGAGAACGTGTGTGATGTAGTGTGCTAATGAGTTGTGTGAATGTATTTGGGCTGGCAGCTCGGAGCATGTTGATGAATGTGAGAATGTGTATGGGAATTTGTTAGGAAATCAGGGATTACTCATTCAGTGAAATAAAAGGAGGGAGTTTGAGAGGCACTGGTTCTCGAGCATTTTGGTTGCTGGCTCTCCACACATTGGCACTGCTTTTCATAGCAGTGAAAGCATCTTCCTTATTCCAGGCAAGCCTGGAATCAGTGGTTATCATCACGAAGGTTTAATCGTCAGTATTCTGAGTTTCAGAGAGATTCTTGTCCTCAGCAGTACTGATCTTACAAAGAAGCCTAATATTTTAGTGTTGGAAACTGACCCTCGCTTAACACAAACACACAACTGAATTATCCCATCAATCAGATACCCTAGTATTGCAGAGTGATGCAATCTATAACAAATCACCCATACCCACCAATAATTACTTCAGTGCTTTTGGTTGGTTCTGAATACAGCAGTGTTGTGGTGTGACCAGCAGTACTATACCCCAGTGTTATTGACAGTTCACCAATGAGTACTGTGCATACAACAGTGAGACTTTCTACTCCAGTGTTAAACTGCTACATTTGCAGATTCCAGGCCACTATTTTTCTTGTGCAATGAGAAACATGCACTGAATGACATTGGCCCTGTTATGTAATGACCTGAGTGATTTTTAGTGGCAGAACTGTACCCAGCAGTTTTTTTGTGTTGAGAAGAGTATCAGGTTTGATGGGTTCACAAAGAGACAAGTTTGGACACAAGTGTTAAAATCACACACAACTTTAATTAACACGCAGGAAACAAATGGGAGAATGTTAAATGGTACACAATTACTAAATCACTTAAAAGACGATCCAGACATTCACCCTGGACATCAGTTGCACTCTAACAACGGTAAACCTATATTCAACCACGCTCACACACTATAAACAGGGTCTCTTACACATGTTCCCTGTTCCCTGATCAACAGGGGTGCAGCTCTACTGTAAGTATTGATCTATCGCAATACTACAGCTCAGCTTTAGTGTAGTGCACACTTTACCCATGTCCCTTCCAGCAACATCCACAGTAGTGACCTGGCATGGAGCAGTGTCTGGGGCTTGGTCCATAAGGCAGAGAGAGAGAGAGAATTTGTTGTGTACTGGTACTATATACAGTGTTAATCTGTGCTGCTAGCCAATAATGACTCTAGGTGATTTAAATCAGCTAGTGGCAAGATGTGCATTAATGGATGGCTGGAGTCCAACTTTGATTGACAGGTGATATGATTTCCGAATAGGTTCCAGACAGGGAGGACATGTGACTACCCGCAATATACACATTCCAGACAGATAGGGAGGCCATGTTTCCTCCACACAACAGTGCAGTACCACAGAAGCAAACTTGTACCTCTCTTCTTATGTAGTAAGTCTGTACTCTGATACCCTATACCCACAATTCATGAACCCCTGATATGATACTTTTGACAGTTTGGATCACTGATAATCTTCCCAGCATTTTTGTCTCAGCTCAACTCACCAGCATTGCATTCCATTGTTATGTGATGAATCCTGTTCTGACTATCCTGCATCCACCCCGGTAATTATTGCCACTAAAATATATATAATAACCAAAAATGAGCCCAGTGTGGCAGTTACAAGACAATTCTCTGACAGTAATGTACATATTATTCAGTCAAATCAACACCCAGTGGCACATTATATGGAGATAAACCATAACCTAACTGTTTTAATCCTGACATTATATAGTGGCAGATAGTTACTGAGTAGGCCTACAGCTATCAATGTGGTCCCGCACTGTATCAAACATGTATATACCAGTGATGTGCCAAGCTACACTCCTTGATACACATTCCAAACTTACTGACACAAATTCTCATTTCTGCAGAGCCATCTAGGTTTTCCTTAATTCCTTTGCAGAAATAGCACACAATAGTTGAGATTTCAATATTATATCATTGCTAGTACAAACCAAACTGGGTGGGGTAACAGGTAATTGTTTACTGGAAACACACACGAGACTGCAGATGCTGGAATCTGAAGCTAAACACAACTGCTGGAGGAACTCTGGGTTGAGCAGCATCAGTGAAGAAAAAGAATGATTGATGTTCAAAGTGCAAACCCTTTATCAAGATTAGTTAAATGTGGTATACAGACTTTTCAACTACATTTTACTAGTCTAGATAAAGGGCTTCAGCTCGAAATGTCAGTTATTATTTTTCTCCCATTGGTGCCTGCTTGATCAGCTGAGTTCCTCCAGTAGATTATGTGTAGGTAACTATTATGCTGTTGTATTTGACGATGAGTTGACTGGATTATCAAGGAGGGCTGATATGATTGCTAGCTTCTGGCTCGACTTGGGGAGTGAGTAAGGGATGGACAGTTCCACTGGATAAGAGTGGGAATGGTTGATGGGTTAGTGGTGTTCTGGTTTCACCTAGAATGTGATGCGTGGGCAATTTCACTGGAGGTGCTTGGAATATTATGTGTAGTTCTGGTTGCCCCATTACGTGGAGGCTGTGGAAAGGCAACAGAAGAGATATTCCATGATGCTGATGTGAGCTATGGGAAGAGATTGGACAAATCACTTATTTTCTCTGGACCATCAGAGGCTGAAGGGAGATCTGATCGAGGTTTATAAAATTATGAAAAGCATAAATAGGTAGACAGTCAAAAATGTCAAATATTAAAGGACATTGAAGATGAGAGGGGTAAAGAAGATGTGCAGAGCCTGGAATGGGCTGCCAGGAGTTGTAGTAGAATCAGATACAATAATAGTATTTAACAAGCCTGGTTGACAATGGAGGTGGTAGAGGAAGGTTTGGATGAACAAGAGAAAGGAGTTGGTGGAAAATGCACATCAGCAGTTGTCACCTCAAGAAGATTATGGAGGTAAGAAGGTTTTGGATGGATTTGAAATGAAATAATTGAAGGCACTTGGGGTCTTGGAGCCAATAATAGTCTATGATTCAAAGGGTTAAAAGCAAGCTGAAGTTAGTGCAATGTAGGTCTCGGATGCAAGAAGTTTGGAAGATGTCTCGGATGCCCTCGGATGCAAGAAGTTTGGAAGATGCTTCAAAGGTAGTGGGTGGTTAATCAAGATAAGTTGGAGCTCTGGAAAGAAATGATGATGGTTATGCTTTTCTTAACTGGGGAAAGGGGTGCAGGGTGGCACTGAATGAACATCTTGCAGTTTGATAATAAATCACCAAAGTCATTCAGCTGAACTTGAAAATGACAGGACCAAATTAGAACTAGTACCTCAGAGGTGGATCTTACAGAGCATCTCAAATAGGATTGTTGCGTGTGATAGAAGCTGGAGTTGGGAGAATACAAAGGTTTCGGCAGGGTGATGGACTAGAGAATCTACAGTGAAAGGTAGGGATTTGGGTCTTGAGGAGTTTGGAAAAAAAAGTTGACAATTTTAAGATGAGGGTGTTCAGGGACCGGAATCCGATGCAGGTCAATAAACACATGGCTGGTGAGTCCTAGAACTGGTGAAAGTTATGAAATGGACAGAAGAGTTTTGGGGAGCTAAAGAATTGATGCAAATGAGTTGATAGCCTGGACCATATGCAAAATACCAGGGAGTTATCAGATAGTTTTACAAGGAAGTGACCAAAAGGATTGATGAGAGCATATATATAGATTTCAGCAAGGCCTTGTATAATGTTCCACATAGCAGGTTAGTCTGGAAGATTAGATCACATGGCATACAAAGTGAGCTGGCCAATTGGATTCAAATCTTGCCTAGTGGAAGAGTCATAGGATGGTACTGGGGGATGTTTTTCTTTTAGGAGACTTGCAGCTAATGGTGTGATGCAGAGTTCGGTGCTGGGTCCACTGTTAACGATATTAATGATTTGGATGGCAATGCAGTTAACCTGATTAATTTGTATGCAGATGACACCAAAACTGATGTAGTCAGTGAGGAAGGACATCTCAGTTTACAACAGGATCTAAATCAGTTTGGCAGGTTGGCCAAGGAGTGGCAAAAAGATAAATGTGAAATGTTGCTTTTCCAGATTCCAAGCTTCCTTTCTCTTCTCTCTTTGGCTTGGCTTCGCAGACGAAGATTTATGGAGGGGGTAAATGTCCACGTCAGCTGCAGGCTCGTTTGTGGCTGACAAGTCCGATGCGGGACAGGCAGACACGGTTGCAGCGGTTGCAGGGGAAAATTGGTTGGTTGGGGTTGGGTGTTGGGTTTTTTTCCTTTGCCTTTTGTCAATGAGGTGGGCTCTGCGGTCTTCTTCAAAGGAGGTTGCTGCCCGCCAAACTGTGAGGCGCCAAGATGCACGGTTTGAGGCGATATCAGCCCACTGGCGGTGGTCAATGTGGCAGGCACCAAGAGATTTCTTTAGGCAGTCCTTGTACCTTTTCTTTGGTGCACCTCTGTCACGGTGGCCGGTGGAGAGCTCGCCATATAACACGATCTTGGGAAGGCGATGGTCCTCCATTCTGGAGACGTGACCCACCCAGCACAGCTGGATCTTCAGCAGCGTGGACTCGATGCTGTCGACCTCTGCCATCTCGAGTACTTCGACGTTAGGGATGAAAGCGCTCCAATGAATGTTGAGGATGGAGCGGAGACAACGCTGGTGGAGGCGTTCTAGGAGCCGTAGGTGATGCCGGTAGAGGACCCATGATTCGGAGCCGAACAGGAGTGTGGGTATGACAACGGCTCTATACGTTTATCTTTGTGAGGTTTTTCAGTTGGTTGTTTTTCCAGACTCTTTTGTGTAGTCTTCCAAAGGCGCTATTTGCCTTGGCGAGTCTGTTGTCTATCTCGTTGTCGATCCTTGCATCTGATGAAATGGTGCAGCCGAGATAGGTAAACTGGTTGACCGTTTTGAGTTTTGTGTGCCCGATGGAGATGTGGGGGGGATGGTAGTCATGGTGGGGAGCTGGCTGATGGAGGACCTCAGTTTTCTTCAGGCTGACTTCCAGGCCAAACATTTTGGGAGTTTCCGCAAAACTGTACAAAAACAAAGGCGAGAAATCAGACTGCTCAAACTACAGGGGAATCACGCTGCTCTCCATTGCAGGCAAAATCTTCGCTAGGATTCTCCTAAATAGAATAATACCTAGTGTCGCCGAGAATATTCTCCCAGAATCACAGTGCGGCTTTCGCGCAAACAGAGGAACTACTGACATGGTCTTTGCCCTCAGACAGCTCCAAGAAAAATGCAGAGAACAAAACAAAGGACTCTACATCACCTTTGTTGACCTCACCAAAGCCTTCGACACCGTGAGCAGGAAAGGGCTTTGGCAAATACTAGAGCGCATCGGATGCCCCCCAAAGTTCCTCAACATGGTTATCCAACTGCACGAAAACCAACAAGGTCGGGTCAGATACAGCAATGAGCTCTCTGAACCCTTCTCCATTAACAATGGCGTGAAGCAAGGCTTTGTTCTCGCACCAACCCTCTTTTCAATCTTCTTCAGCATGATGCTGAACCAAGCCATGAAAGACCTCAACAATGAAGACGCTGTTTACATCCGGTACCGCACGGATGGCAGTCTCTTCAATCTGAGGCGCCTGCAAGCTCACACCAAGACACAAGAGAAACTTGTCCGTGAACTACTCTTTGCAGACGATGCCAAGCTTCCTTTATTGTCATGTAATAAATGAACAAAATGTGGAAACTTTTGCTTGCTGTAAAGGTACACAAAGAGACACCTCTAGCCTCAGCTGGCTCCCTACCAGTACAAGAATGTGAAGCACAAAGGAATCTCTCAAGAGACACCAAGTGTCCCTGTTTCCACATCTTACATTCTCACAAACTTTGCAGCCCAACGACTTCCTATCTGGACCATTGGCGAATCTGAGTTCCACGTTTCCAAACCTCTGACATGAACAGAAAGCTGTCAAATCAGGCAAGATCTTAAGATAGTAAATGGCAGGGCCTAGAGAGTGTAGAACTAGAGGTTCAGGAACATTTTTCTGTGAAAGTAGTGAATCAGGTAAACATGGTGGTACCGAAGATGTTTGGCATCCTTGCCTACTTTGGGTGGGGAATTGAGCACAAAAGTTGGGACCTAATGATACACCAGTGCCAGGTGATTGATACCACATACGGAGTTACTTCAGAGAACATTTACCATTTACTTTTACAATTTCAAACTTAGGGTTTTTTGTACCTATTCTGATTTATTTTAATTTTTATAATTTATTTTCCTTGATTTTATTTTTGCTGGGTTGCTTGAGGCTGTCGATTGCTTGAATTCCAGTTTTACTGTACCCTAGTTCGGAATTATAGGTCGTTTGGTGCTTTGGAGCATTATGACATATTCAGTTTTTTTAAGTTGAGAAGGAAGCAGATTAGTGACCTCTGACTGGAGGCCCAAGAAGCATGTCACAGGAACTCCATTCATGATCATTTCTGTGCTGTGATGGGGAATGGCAATGTTGAAATATTGGACATGTATTGGGCAGCAATAACACATTCATTAACTTAACGAGGAGTGGAAGAGAGGACCTGGACAAAAATTTTCAGGAACAGAGTTCAGGGGTAGGTTTCTGGAAGGCATTCAACTGAAAGCAGATGTACTCAGGGAAGGGTGTCAAGTGTGAATATGGAAGAGAATTTGAATGGGTATGGGGTCAAGATAGGTGGCGATGGGTCTGAATAACTGATTTTGTTGTCCTACTTGATGGATTCTTTCCTGTCACAAGGTTCGTCTTGATGGCAGTTAATGAAGAGCTGGACTACAATGGGAAGTGGTGAGAGGAGCACCTATTAATGGCTGACCAGGACTCAAGGTAACACTTGCATCAAAATGTTTCTATTGGGTCTGAATCAAAAATTAAAAAACTTGAGAGTCGAGCACCAGAAAAGACATTAGGGAAAATGTACCCAATGCCAAATATAAATTCCCTAAATCTACATACTTTTTCCCATTTTTCCTTTAATTCCCAACCCTTCCTGGTCTGTCATTCCCATACATTCAACTTTCTGTGTTTCAATAGCCTATCTAAACTGTTCATACATATTCCATCCTATTCACTGATTCTAGACTTTGTATCAATCTTCAACATGTTATCAGGGTTCAGTTCTTACATTTTGAATCTTTTTATATTCTTCCTCCAGGCTACTTTCCTCCCACTTTCACTTTTATGGATAACTCAACTCCTGGAGCTCGTTCTTACATATCTTAAAACACCTGCTAATTTTCTGTACTCAAATGAATACTAGACTAGTCTTTATAATTGGCCCTTAATCATTATTTTAGCCATTTGAAAATTCTTGCTGCAAAGATAAACCCTAGTCTCTTTTTATAAGTACACAGCCCTTTCTTAAGTTTTCTCTCCTCTTATGTAAAGGCAGAAAATGTAGAAAAGCCAGGCAACTTCCATGGGGAGAGAAAATAGAATGAATGTTTCAGGTCAAAAAAATCTCCCTCACTGGGAGATGGATGAGGTTGAGATGGACAGGACAAAGGGAACATCTCTGAGATAAGCTGCGCATGTCATTGTCATAGGGTAATAGGGGTAGTTAGGAAGAGAGAACAGAGGCATGGGGAAAGCTTAAGACCACAGACAAAGGAATGCAAGAACTATGAAATGGACGTGTTTGGTAGGTCAAGTTAATGGAGAGAGAAAAGTTGAACCAGCTCACAGATACATGACCAGCCATTCTTTGGCAGAGGCAAAGTACCCAAAGCAGTTGAATTTTACATCAAGTCCCAACATGTAGTAACATTGGACCTAGTTGTAACAGTGCAGGACTCCACAGACAAAAACTTGCCCACCACTCTGTATGATTGTGGCAGATCTATATCAGCCTTCAGCACCTTTTCTATGCCAGTTGCTCTTAGCAGTCAACTTTTAAAAGTGTATCTACTTCCTCCTTAAGTAGATCCAATGACCCAGTCTCTGGGGTAGGGAATTCCATAGATTCACGAATTTCAATGAGAAGAAGGTCACACACACCTTGTTTTTATATGATTGCTACTAATCTTAATTAGTGGGAAAATATCAAACATCTTCACATCCACTCGGTCATGCTCCCCTCAGGATCCCATACACTTCAAGAACATCTTTTAATTCTCCAAAGTATATACATCTAATTTCTTCAGTCACCCATGGCAGGATGACTTTCTCATCCAGGAATTAGCCCAGTAAATCTCTTTTGGCCACCTCCAATTCCAGTAAATCCTTTCTTAAATAAGGAACCATACACCAGGCATAGACATGCTCGAACTCTGTACCTTCTTCTCATTGAAACAATACTTCCCTATTTCCAAACTTCAGCTGTCTCTTGCAATAAAGGTCAATGTGCCATTTGCCTTTCTAACCACTTGCTGCACCTGTCTGCTAACCTTTTGCTATTTGTGCACAAGAAGACCCTGTACTTTGCTTATATAGTATTATTACTGCATTTAATTATTAGATTCCACTCTTTGAGGTGCATAACCTCACACTCTCTCCATTGAACTCCATTTGCCTGTTTTGCTTTCGACCCAAATTGTGGGCTCAAGCCCATTCCAGGGCTTAAACATATAATCTTTGGTGATGCTCTCAGTACATTCTTCATACAGATGAATCATTGTGTTCATGTTCAGTCTATTATCTGTAGAACTATTCGGTTCTTCTTTGAAACACCATCATTATATCTCTTCACAGATCTAAATAATTCAAAATGTATAAATCTTACAGCATTTTTCAAAGACAAGCAGAACAGTACTTCCCATGACTTTTCTTTCTCAATTGCTTTCACAAAAAAAAACTGACTGATCCTGCTGCTTGTTTGACTCTTCTGTCAGCATATTAGCTGCCAAATTTCGAGCATTATGCCTGAGACTGCACTTTCAAAGGATATCATTAGGGAGGAGTTTGCAAGATATCTTGTAGCATTGCAAGTGTCTTCTTGATAAGCTTGCCACAAGGCAGAGGAACAGAAAGAGGCTCAGGATGAGGATAAAACAAAGAAACCCTGCTGAATGTTGTGTGGGCACTGGCAGGTTTGAGTCCAGCTCTTTTCAGTTCCCTGGCTTAACCTGTGAGATGCCACTCAGAGGCTGCTGCAGAATGATTGGCATGAGATTGCTTCACACGGCCACAAGTTAATGCGCTGGGCCTCAGCAGATGGAAGATTTCTTAACAAATAAAAGTGATGCAGCTTTGAATGTAGATCTTTCAACGTGTTTTCTGTTTCATGTTGTACAGCCTGAAAGAGCAAGAGATTTCTCAGGAACGAGGCATTCTGCATATATGGACAGGATACGGCAGCTCTGGGATCCCAGAGTTGCTGCCTGGTTTTGGTGGCAAGGTTGTGCTGCAGGCTGCCCTTGGAACAGAACATGGATTGCTCCTGACTCAAGGTGAGTGGATTGAGCAATATAACCCTACACAAAGCAGTGAGCTGGATTGTAAGATTAATTCCAGAGGTAACACTGGTAAAGGGGATGAATTGGCAAAGGTGAAGAAGGGTTGCTTACCTTCCACCTATTTTCTGGTCTGGCACATGCAATAGGATGGACAGGATTGGGAGGCTGTGCTGTGATGCGGCAAGACTATTTGTGAAAGATAGCCTTGGACCATTTGTCAGGCTTGTTACATGTTCACCTGCAGCCCCTCCATTCACTCCTGTTTACAAGGTCTAACCATTCAAAAGTTAAATCGGGAAGTAGCTTCTCAAACAAAGAAAAGTAAAAATCCAGAACTCCCTTCCCTAGAGCTTTGTTTTAGGTTGATCGAATTTGAAGGTATTTCTTTAGACTTTTGTTGGATAAGGATTTCATAGAAGTGGATCAAAGACAGGTGACAGGTTGATTCACAGATGATCGTACAGTGAATTAAATTTAGACAGCATGGTAACGGGCCATCTTGGCCCATGAGTTTGCGCCACCCAATTTACACCCAGTTGACCTACAACCCCCATACATTTTGAACGGTGGGAGAAAAGCAGAGCACCCAGGGAAAACCCATGAAGAAACAGGGAGAACATAAAAATTCCTTACAGTCAATGTGGGATTTGAATTCCGGTCCCAATCGCTGGTGCTGTAAAGGTGTTGCACTAATTGCTATACCAACCGTGCCGCCCAAAATGAATGATGCTGTCTTGTCCCTCAGTTCCTCTTAACCTCCTATTCCCTGATCTCCCTAGACAAATTAAAACTGCTGTCCTTGTTGTCCTCCAATTCCTCACCTCAGTAAATGCTATCTGAACTCACACCTGGCTCTGTCTCCTCATTTCTGGCAAGAAGCAACTTTTTCACTCAGAGTTGTGTGCTTGTGGAACTCCCTGCCATAGAAAGTTGTTGAGCCCAGTTAATTTGATGTATTCAAAAGCAGTTTGGATGTGGCCCTGGAGATCAAGGGGTACAGAGAGAAAGATTAGGGTTCTGAAGTTTTATGATCAACTGTGATTGTGTGGAATGGCGGTGGATTCAAAGGGCTGAATGGCCTCCTGCACCTATTTTCTACGATTCTTAACTCCCTCATTGATCATGTATCAATAAGTTGTGGAAGAGGCAAACTTCCAACCAATGCACATGAAGAAATCCAAAACCAGGTTAGGGGGCTCTTTTGTAGATATTGATCCCATTTTTAACCACCCATTTGTGGTCAAAAGAGAGCAGCGAAGGCTTGTTCATTCCAAGGTACAAGTTTGGAGATGCTAATAGAAATACTGTAGAAAGAAAAGAATGCAGGCAGAGAAGAGAAAGGAAACAAAGGAGGCAATGATAGAACTATGAAATACATCCCTAAGCCTCTCAAGCCCTCCTCAAGACCAATTGCTTCAGCTGAGCTTTTGGTCACTCATCATGATATTTACGCTCACATAACAGGGTGGCAGATTTTCTCAGGACCCCCAGGGAAAAGCATGGGTACAACACAGGGTAAAGCTGCTGCCTTATCAACCTAGGTTCAATCCTGACTTCTGGTGGTGTCTCTGTAGAGTTTGCATGTTCTCCCCATAACTGGATGGGTTTCCCTTTCTTTCCTCACATCCTAAAGATTCATAGGTTGGTGGGTAATTGATCACTGTAAATTGTTTCTAGGGTGTATGAGCGAGTAAAATCTTGGGACAATGTGGGGACGATAATATGGGCTTACTTTAAATGGATATTGGATGATCGGTATGGACTTTGTGGCCTGTGCTCCTGTGTGAAATGATTGGGAACACTGCACCTGACTATAAAGAGTTTGTCTGTTTGGGTTTCCTCCAGGTGCTCTGGTTTCCTCCTACCCTTCAAAATGTACAGTGGTTGTAAGTTGATTGGTGTATTTGGGTGGCACAGGCTCGTGGGCCTGTTACCATGTTGTATGTCTAATATAATTCAGCTTGTCAACCCATATAGAGCCCAGGGAAAAAAAAACATACAATGTGCAAAGTATGGTGAGAGAGATCACTCAGAAGAGGGCAAATGGCAACATTACTGGTGTGGGGTTTATTCAGGAATCTGACCATGGCAGGAAAGGAACTGTCCTTGAAACTGATAGTGCATGATCTACACTTGTGAATCTACTTCCTAGCGAGAGGATGGTGTGATGAAGAGAGTGCAGTTGTTGTGGGATGATACATAGATCAGTGGAGGAAACAGGGAGGCTGCAGAAGGACTTAGACAGATTAGGAGAATTGATAGAGAAGTGGCAAATGAAATACAATGTCAAAGTGTACAATCTTGCACTTGGGTAGAAAGAATAAACAGGCAGATTATTTTCTAAATAGGGAGAAATTTGAAAATACCCAGATGCAAAGACACATGGGAGTCTTCGTGTAGGACAGTCTGAAGGTAAACTTGCATGGTCAGTCAGTGGTGAAGAAGGCAAATACAATGCTAGCATTCATTTCAAGAGTAATAGAATACAAGAACAGGGATGTGATGTTGAAGCTTTATAAGGCACTGATGAATCCGCATTTGGAGTACTGTGAGCAGTTTTGTCTTCTCTTTTGAAAAAGGATGTGCTGATGTTGAAGATGGTTCAGAGGAGGTTCACAAGGATGATTCTAGGAATGAAAGGGTTATCATATGAGGAGTGTTTGACAGCTCTTGGCCTGTATTTGTTGAAATTTAGGGGGAATTTCATTGCAACATTTCAAGTATTGAAAGGCATAGACAGAGTAGATGCAGAAAGGTTGTTCCCCATGGTAGGAGAATCAAGGACAAGAGGGAACAACTTAGGATTGAAGGGTGTCCATTTAGAACAGAGATGCAGAGGAATTTCTTTAGCAGAGGGTAGTAAATCTGTGGAATTCGTTGCCACATCTGATGTGGAGACCAGGTCATTGGGTGTATTTAAGGCAGAGATTGATAGGTTCTTGATTAGCCAGGGCATCAAAGGTTATGGGGAGAAGACTAGTCAGTGGGGCTAGGTGAGAAAAAGAATCAGCTCATGATTGAATGGGAAGAAGAGTTGATGGGCTGAATAGCTTATTTCAGCTCCTATGTCTTATGGTCTATTGGAATCCTTTAACATATTGGCTGCTTTTCCAAGGTAATGCAAAATGTAGATGAAGGGGAGGAGGGTTTAGGTGATGATTTGAGCTGCATTCACAACTCCTCTGCTGTTGCTTTCAGCCTTGGGTAGAGTGGTTCCCCAGCCCTCAGTGATGTACCCTGACAAGTTAATTTCATGGTCTTTCTGTAGAAGTTATTAACAAATGCAGGGAAAACTCTGAATTTCCTCAGTCTTCTTAGGACATAGAGGAGCTGGTGTGCTTTCTTGGCCATCACATCAATGTGGTTGGACCTGGGCAGCACTATTTATGTTTTGATATTCCAACTATCTTTTGTCATTTCCAGTCTTGATTATTCCAATACTTTAGGGTGGCACAGTTAGTGTAGTGATTCATGCAATGCTATTGTAGCACCAGGGACCTGGGTTAGAATCCACCATTGCCTGTAAGGAGTTTGTACATTCTCCGTGTTTGCAAGGGTTTTCCCCAGGTGCTCCGTTTTCCTCCCACCCTTCAAAAATGTATGGGATTTGCAGATTAACCTGCGTTTTTGAGGGGGGGGCACACAAGTCGTGGGCTGGAATGGCCTGTTACCATGCTCTATATCGAAAAAAAAATTCAAGCCAGATCTACAATTGACACCTTCCACAAATGTAATCTCTTCCAAATCTGGTCATTGAAAAGTCACATCTTGCTCATCAATTTCTCTGAACCCCTGCTGAAGCCACAATTCAAGTCTAAGTTCAGTATTTTGTATTTGCATCCTTTAGTGATCATGCTCCTGTCAATCCACACTAAACCACATGGCCTTATACAAGAAAGCTCCTTTCAACCAATGTGCGCTGGACCTTGGTGGAACTTGACTTTCAGATTTTCTGGACCATTGCAAGCTATTCTTACTAATACTCTAACACATTTTTCATTCACTTTTTTTCTTTTAAGATGTTACACAGTAGAATAATTCATTTTCTAGTGAACCCTAGAAATGTCCATTTAACATGGGAGCCAGGGCTCTGGTGTGTCAAGAGGAAGAATCAGTGGCTAAAGAAGTCAGAGTGAATTATCAGTGAATTAGACTGCATGTTTAATTTCTTTCAATATAACCTCTGCCCCCACCCCGCCCTGGGTTCCAGATCCTTGTGCTCTTTGGTGCTGGCCTCTCCCAAATCGTTCTCCCATTGTCTCACCATTGCTGGCTATGCCTTTAGCCAAATGGGTATGACACTCTGGAATATCTTCCTCACCACCTTTGCCTCTTCCATGAACATCTTCAAACGCAACCTCTCAGTCCCAAGATTTGTTAACCCGCCAATCATTCTCTGCTTTAGTTTTGCACCTCTTCATATCTGTACTCTTGTTACCCTCTCTTCACCTCCCCTCTCGCATCAGGAAGAAGATTCACAAGTGTGAGACCATGTGTTGTGCTCAGGTCCGATGGGTTCAAAGAGAATTCAACTATAGTCTTTATTTACACACAAGGGAATTCACAAAAGGACATACACACACACACACACACACACACACACACACACACACACACACACCAATTAAATAGCTACTAAAAAATCTCAACTCCCACCACCCACAGCCACAATATATTGAGTAAACAGTAACCTAAAAACAACTAATGAGTATATACACATGAAATGGTCTCCAGCGTCGCCCTATGGCTTGGGATCTGATACAGGTCTATTGCAGTCAGCCCTATGGGGCTACTCGTGGCCTGGAGCTCTGCAATGGTCTTGAGGGAGCAGCAAAGAGAGCTAGCTGCTCCATGTGGTGAGCTTTATCAATACAGGACCCGTCCATATGACCTGCAAGGACCAATCACACATCAGTCTCACAGATGAGCAAATGTAACCCTTGATTGGCAGGTGAAGTCACTTCTGATCTCATGCCTGCTGGAGAAGTCACATGATCCATTACACCATGTTCTATCAGATTAAAGGACAGGGTCTTTCCAAAAATTATCGGACTCCTTTATGAACCCCCCCCCCAAAAAAAATGATGTTGCCTTTGATGTATCATCTGATCTCTCTCTAACTGCACTTTTATATTGTGCCTCACTTGTAATACTATGTATGAGATATCTACTGGTCTGCTCATTGAATAACCTCGACCACTGCACTTTCGATTCATGTGACTTGAATTTGAGTTTTCAAAGCATCTAGAGCAGATATTCTATCTGGAAGTTATTCCAGAGAACTGGTGACCATTCTTTCTTCCATTTCAGATAGTGAAGTCTACAGTTTTGGGCACTTCCCATGGAGATCAGACTGCAAGACCAAGGAGTCGATGGTGCCCATACTGGAGCAGGCATTGGTCGGCATGAGTGTGGTTAATGTGGTGACTGGGAGCTACCACAATGGAGCAGTAACCAGGGATGGAGCCGTGTACATGTGGGGAGAGAACTCTTCCTGTCAGTGTGCAGTGGAGAACCAGAGACAGGTCTCCATACCCACGCTGGTCACAATTTCCAATGCTGAAACCAGCCCCCCGGAGCTGACCCAAATAGTGCAGCTGGCCTGTGGGGAGCTCCACACCCTGGGTCTATCATCTAGAAGGGAAGTCTGGGCCTGGGGGAGTGGCTGCCAGCTTGGACTGGTCACTGCAGCTTTCCCTGTGGCCAAGCCTCAGAAACTGGAGCATCTGGCTGGCAGGGCGGTGGTGCAGGTGGCTTGTGGGGCCCACCACAGCCTGGCGCTTGTTCAAAAACCCTCTCCCCACCAGAGAAAGGAGAGCTCTGAAAAATGCCACCACTGTCACCAGCTCTTGCTAACCATGACAGACCAAGAAGATCACGTCATCATATCAGATAGTCACTACTGCCCCCTGGGTGTGGTGCTGTCAGACCCCAATTCCAAGCCCTTTCACTCAGAACCAGAAAACCCCTTCCCTTCTCTCCCTCCAAATCATACCCTAGAACCCCAGGGAGCTGAACTACCTCAGACCGAATCAGAACACTTCTCCTTCACCACAGATGAAGTGGGACAGGCACAGTGTCCCAACAGTACGGCAGAGGGCCATCCTCACACTTCAGAATTGGAACCCGACAAAACCCTGAATAATCTGAAGCCCAGGAGCTCCCAGTACCCTGACGAGAAGGCCGTGAAGGAGTACCTCAGAAAATTGACAGACATCTCCCAGCAGGATGACTTTGTGAAAAGTACCCACCTCCCCTGCCCACAGCCATTGTCCTCACTGGAGCCCACTTTTCCTGCCAGCCCTCCCACTTCTCCTTCAACGCTTAACACCTTGATGGTCTCGTGCACCTCAGTCGTTGGGGAGAGAGTGGCAGCCACTTACGAAGCCTTCTCCCTCCAAAAAGTTGTGAACTATTACCAGTCCCCCAGCCTGCCAGAAAGCAGTGGTAGTATCATAGCCAATGGTGGAACCCTGCACAAGGAGACGAGGGAGGAACAGATGAAGATCGAAGAATGCATGCCTGACAAGAAGAGCTTCAGCCTGGGGGATATCCGAAAGCAAGGTTCGGAGAGCATGAATCGTCGCTTGTCTCTGCCCGGACTGCTATCTCAAGGTACAAGAAGTAGCCAGTAGAAATACGGTTTATTCAGGTGCTGGTCTGCTTCAAGACAGCCTTCAAGGTTCAAGTGAAATAGGAGTGGTAACCTCCAGCATCTCAGCAGAGGCAAGTAGTGACTGTGCAGAGATCCTGGGTTCACAGATCAGTTGTTCACTTGTCATTTTGTCCTCACTCTGAACCACCTGTCCTCTATTTCAATCTCACGCTGACTCACATGTTGAGAATGTTATCTCATATTTCTGTGCAAGGGATAAGGGATATTGCTGGTAGGTTACATAGATTGTACAGCATACATCACCGGGATCAGTCCTTTGGCCCCTGGGTCCATGCTAAACATGATATCCAATTTAATGTAAACTGTGGTACTTGCTCATGATTTACACCCCTTCATATTCATTTGTCTATCTAGAAGCCTCTTGTACATCTGGTGGCACTATTACTCCTGGCAGCCTGTTCCAGACACCTGCCACTCAGTGTTAAAAAGATTTTTTTCCCAGATATCTCCTTTGAAACTCTTCACTGCCCAAACCTCAAATGGATGACCTCAAATACATGAAATTTTCACCATAGGTTAAAGATTCTGAATGTCTAACCTACTTATGCCTCTCATAATTTGATAAATTTCAATCAGGTCTCCCCACGGCCTCCAATGCTTCAGAGAAAATTATTCAAGTTTGTCTAACCTCGCTTTATAGACCATTCCCTCTAATCCAGGCAACATCCTGGTAAATCACTTCTTTCTAAAGCCTCCATATCCTGTAATTGTATGACCAGAATGCTCCCACGTGCAGCCTAACCAAAGTTTGTATAGCTGCAATATGACTGCAAAATATTTAAATGCAACGCCCCACCTAATGAAAGCAAGCATTCTTTAATTCTTCTTTACCACTGAGTCTACACGCATAGCCACTTTCAAGAATCTTACAAATTTAAGAATTTGTATGATCCTGTAAGGCCATATTAACAGGCATAAGGAACCTTGGGATGTTGGTGAACTGGATAAGAAGAGAGAGGTGTATAGCAGATATAAGAAACAAGGAGCAAGTGAAATATTTGAGGAATATAAAAATTGCAGGATAAAATTAGGAGAGAAATGAGAAATGAGAAAAAAAAAAGACATGAGGTTGCTTTGGCTGACAAGCTGAAGGAAAATCATAAAGGCATCTGCAGGGTATATTAAAAGCAAAAGGATAGTAAGGGACAAGCGATCAGAATGGTCAGCTTTGTATGGAAAGAAGAGATGGGGGAGATCTTAAAAGGTTTGTTTTGCATCAGTATTTTCTCAGGAAACTGCCACAGAGGCCAAGGAAGTGAGGTAAACAAGCAGTGAGGTCATGGAACCTATACAGATTAAAGAAGAGGAGCTGCTTGCTGTCTTAAAGCGAATAAGGGTGGATAAATACGCAAGGCCTGACAAGGTATACTCTTGGACCTGAGGGAGGCAAGTACAGAAATTGCAAGGACCCTGGCAGATATATTTAAAATGCCCTTTGCCACAGGTGTGATGCCAGGGTAGCTCATATGGTCCTGTTGTTTAAAAAAGGCTCCAATAATAACTCAGGAAATTATAGGCCGGTGAGCCTGACATCAGTAGTAGGGAAGTTATTACAAGGTGTTCTAAAAGATCAGATATACAAGTATTTGGATAGTCAGTGACCAATTAGGGATAGTCAATGTGTCTTTGTGCATGGCTGGTTGTGTTTAAGAAATCTTCTCAAGTTTTTCATCGAGGTAACCAGGAAAATTGATGAAGGAAAGGCTGTGGATGTTGTCTACATGGACTTGCCTTAGACAAGGTCTCACATGGGAGATGAGTCAAGAAGGTTCAGTTGCTTGGTATTCATGGTGAGGTAGTAAACTGGATTCGACATTGGCTTTTTGGGAGAAGCCAGAGAGTGGTAGAGGATGATTGCCTCTCTGATTGGAGCCCTATGACTAGTAATGTGCCTCAGGGATCAGAGCTGGTTCCATTGATGTTTTTCATCTACAGTATATCAATGATCTAGATGATAATGTGGTAAATTGGAGCAATAAGTTTGCAGTTGACACAAAAAATAGAGGTGTAGTGGATAGTGAGGAAGATTTTCAAAGTTGCATAGGGATTGGACCACCTAGATAATGGCTGCAAATTGATACGTGGTATTTAATATAGACAACTGTGAGGTGTTGCATTTTGGAAGAACAAACACAGAAAGTAGTCAGACACTGAGGAGTGCAGTAGAACTGAGGGATCTGGGAATGAGACACATAATTCCCTGAAAGTTATATCACAGATAGATAGGTTCTTAAAGAGAGCTTTTGTCACATTTGTCTTAATAAATCAAAGTACTGAATATAGGAATGGGATGTTATAGTGAAGTTGATTAAGACATTGGTGAGACCAAATTTCTAATATTGTGTGTAGTTTTGGTCACCTAACTACAGGAATGATATTAACAAAATTGAAAGAGTACAGAGAAGATTCACAAGGATGTTGCCAGGACTTGAGGAACTGAGTTACAGGAATAAGGGGAGATTTGATAGGGTAAAGTAAGTTGGCTTTTCCCACTGAGGTTAGATGAGATACAAACCAGAGGACATTAGTTAAGTTTGAAAAGAGAGATGTTTTAGGGAGAATTTCTTTACTCAGAGGGGTGGGAGTGTGGAACGAGTGCCAGTTTAAGTGCAGGCTCAATTTTTACATTGAAGAAAAATTTGGACGATACATGGATGGAAGCGGTATGGAGGGATATGGACTGGTTGCAGGTCAGTGGGACTAGGCAGAATAATAATTTGACACAGATTAGAAGGGCCAAAGGGCCTGTTTTCTGTGCTGCAATGTTCTATGGTTCTTGTATATGGACCTGATCCCCTCGATCCTGTAGCACATCAATGCTTTTAAGAGCCCTGCCATTAACTGAAACTCTGGCAAGTCCCTGCTTCACTGTTCCCACTTCATTGTGCAGGTTATTCTTTATTCTTTCAAGAATAAACCTAATGCCTATTCTTGCAGGAATTACCAAAAGCCCTCAAGCAAAACTTGATACAGTGCCTCGATGACTGCCCTGTTAGGGTAAATGGAACTGGTTCTGAACTGGTGGGATTTGGGGTTGCACAGAGCATATGGCCTTTCCAGAAATCCTTAAGTTCTGTCTTAGGAGAATTTATTTAATTCATAAATGTTTTTGGCTCTCCTTATCTGTCTGGTCACCTGACTCACATTCTGCTCAGTCCCTTTGTGAAGAATTTCTTGTGAAGAATTTCTTGACATGTCTCAACTTGCTTTTTATTGGTTCGAACTAAGGATTCTTAATCTAATTCAAAGTGGTTATCTGCCAACTGAATGAGATCTGGTGTTTGGAATTGCTGATGCTTCATTCCCAGATTCACTCTCACTGCCACCACCTTTGTCCTTGTGCCCTTTCTCCTAACCCCAGGGCAGTCCTACTGACCCGTAAACTCTTTCCAGAATCATCATTATTAGCACAACAGAGTACTTCTAAAGTAGGGAAGTTCCAGACCTAATCTTGGGGAATTTAATCGGGCAGGTGGTTGGAGTTTATGTGAAAGAGAATTTTGGAGATATTGACCACAACTCAAGTTTCAAGGTAGCAACGGAAAAGGAAATTAGGTTTCAAATTGGGAGGGATGAGGGGGGCGACAAAATGCAATATCATAAGCAGGACTTGACAAAAATAAATTGGAAGCAGGTAATTATCAGCCAACAAGTGGCAGTTACTGCAAAGTGGAATAATGAGAGTTCAGGCCAATGTGAAGTAAGAGCAAAGATAAATCTAATGAACTCTGGGCGTCAAAGGACATAGAAAATTGGTTAAAGAAAACAGATGGAGAGACTGAGAAATGGAGAGGTCCAGCAAGGATGTCAAAAGTAAAGGGGGTATTTAAATAAATTAGGTGGGGAAATGGAGCACAAAATCACGACTTTAAATTAAGAGAAAATGGGTAAACCAGGGAAGGGCAGAGCCCATTACAGACCACAGGGCAATCTGCACAGGGAAGATATTGCCAACATCTTAACAATCCATCTGCATTCACTTAGAAGGTGGATATTGTAGATGGAGAATTCAGGAAAGGGGTTGGTGAAATTCTACAAGTTGCATTAAAGAAGAAATGTTAAAAGTCTTAGTGCGCTAAAGGTGGAAAATTGAGTTAAAGATACTCTGGAGATCTTGTACCTAGCATCCTGCCTTAATAAGCTTATCCAAAACTTTGTTGTCTGTATCCTATCTTGTACCAAGTCTTGCTCTTATTGACCATTATTGATTCTTAGGTACCCAGTGTCTTCAGTTTAAAGTATCTTTAACTTTGACCAGCTTCATAAATGCCTCTAAACTCGTCCACCTTGCATCATTGTTGAGGAGCAGATGGACAATGCCTTTGGCACTAGCTGACAGCAACAGTGAGCTCCATTGACAGCGTGTAATGGGAAATATGTTTCACTAAAGAATGATCGTATTAAGTTGATGGGTGTGGGACATTGCTAGGATGGAATCGTTAAAGCAAGTTTTCTGTTTATCAAAATGACACTATAAAGTGAATAAGCCTTGATCTGTTAGAATATGTATACTGCCACAGACAATATTGGATGGTTGAAAAATTTCAGAATGGCTGTTTATTCACTGACATTTACATACAAGTTGGATAGGGAAAGCAACATTCAAGTTTCAAGAGATGTGGGTTGGAATTAAATCAGAAATATACAGAGATGAAATTGAAGCTTCAGGCTAATGAATTCTGCTGCCACTCATTTGCTTGACTGTGTCTTTTCCTCTCAGTCTCCCCAAGGCTTCTGAGGAAAGCAGGACATGCCAGAATAAAACGAGTGAGCCTAACCCCCACGCCAGGAGCCAACGCTGATACAAACCTTCCTTCCTTGCAGACTGAGCTCTGGAGCTGGGGCCGAGGTAAAGAGGGCCAGCTGGGTCATGGAGATGTGCTTCCCAGGTACTACAAACCTCAAAACTCTCCAGTCATGATGTGTCCTGAGTACAGCATGTTCAGCTTTGCTGCCAAATACAACACTGGTGGCTCAATCTAGAGATGGAGAAATGTATATTTTAGTTTGCTAATAATGCCAAGAAAGGAATCACAGGAAGACCTGAAGCTCATAGAACATGAGTAGAATGTGAAAGCAGACACAATAATTCATCTAGTTTGAAGCCAAGGAGGATTTTCTGAAGAGACACAAACCACTGAAAGAGATCACTTGACTCCTTAAGTTATAAGCCGAATGCAAGAGCAATCCAACTGGTTCCACCCCCTGCCCCCCCCCCCCCCACCCACCCCCATATTTCGCTTCAGCCTGGCACCACATTCCAAATCCTAAATACCTTTTGCATAACACTTTTATTTTCTTGTGGTACTTTAGGTTCTTCTGTCAATTTCCTTAATTCAATAGAATCATCAGAAATTTCTAACTCTGAAAGAGGCCATTCAGCCCATTGTGGTGTGCGTCAAAAAAGAGCCAGCCAGTATGATCCTGCTTTCCAACTCTGCGTCCATAAATTTGCAGGGCTTAAATTTCAAATCTACTTTGTACATGTAACAAGAGTATCTGGCTCTCACCATTCTTTCAGGCAGTTACTTCCAGACCCTTACTCTCCTCTGGATGAAAATATTTTCCTTGTATCCTCTCAAGAACTTTACCCAACCAATGCCTCCTGAGTCCTGCCCCATAAGCTCAGAGAAATTAATACTCCCATTAATGTAGGTCTCATAATTTTATATATCTTAGTTAAGTCCCTCAACCTTCTTTGAATATGATCCCAGGTTAAACCATCCTTCTTCATAGCCTTGGCACTTTCTCTGTTCCAACCCTCTCCAGAGTGGTCATGTTTTTACAAGAGATTCAAAATTGCTTTATTGTCATGTAATAGTACTAGACCTATAGTATATGAATTGCCTTCTGGTAGTCAGAAGGCAAACAGAGTTGCCGTTAGTGTTGCCTGGCACCCCTAAAAGTATGAGAAACAGAGAAGCAAAAGAGAATCCCTTCAGAGGCAATGTGTCCATGGATTCGCTGTCAGCCCTCCCACACCTTCCGCAGCCATGCAGAATCGTGTTCGATCCATTGGTAACCTGAGTTCCAGATCCAAACCTCTGACACGATCAGGAAGCCTTCAGTGCACAAGGAATGAGGAGAGACCCTCTTGCTCTCAGCACCCTCTCATATCCCAGCTCCATTAGCTGGTTCCCATGAGTTTGTGTCCAGCAGCTCACAGCACCTGCAGGTTCCTCGACTGCAAGCAAATCTCCCTCAGCCCGTGTGGATCCCACAGCCGCTGGGCCCTTCCTGGTCTGCCACTGTGGTTGACTCCTCTGCTTCTCGGTTCTCATTGTAGTGGTGGGGGGGGTTCTCCCCATTTCGGGTGCCCTGCATTGGTCTGCTGCTCGCCAGAGTCTACAACGCCTCCTGGCTGGCACTGAGCACAGGTGCTGGGATCTTAGGCACAGACCCTGTGGTTGCTGGATTTTACTGACAAACACTGTCAGCTCCTTTAATAGGCCGTTTAATGCCTGTTAGAGATGGATGCAGTCTTCAAGCAGTGGTCCAGCTATAGAGATAATCAGCTTTAGTATTATCTTTCCATTCTTGTATTCTTCAACTGACAATGCCTTTTCAATCAGCTTCTTGACCTGCCCTACAGCCTTATGTCTCACAGAGCCTCTATTTGTCCATCCTTCCATTTATTGTTATCCTCTTACCTTATTTAATTTCCCCAAATCCCACTCACATTGCTCTAGATTAAATTTTTGTGTCATTTGCAGATTTCTGTATCAGATCTTCTATATGTGAGACTAAATTTTTAAAATGATGACACTGTTGAATGAACTGCCTAACCTTGTGCTGAGACAAAGTTCTAATACTGTCTCTAGGCTTCAACCCTTGTGTATCAAGAGTCTGAACAGTAAAGAAGTCGTCCAAATAGTTGCTGGAGCATATCATTCACTGGCCTTAACTGCCAGGTCACAGGTAAGACCCATACAAACTTATGTTCCTTTTTCATGCTGTATGTACCTTCCACAGGGCAACCAGACTTTGAATGTTCCCTGTACCCACAAATTCAACACAGGCATGGAATGCATGCAAAGGTACACGATTGAAATTAGAGAATGATGGGACAGAGGGGCATATGATACAGGGATATTTTTTTTTGCCTTTAGTTTCAAAAGCTCAGTAGCAATGGCCTACCTTCCAGAAAGCTATTCCATAATATACCGTGCATGCAGGCACAAGAGACACAAGAGGCTAGAATGATGGAATCTTGGAGCTAAAAAAAATCTCCTGGAGGAACTCAGCAGGTCGAGCAGCTTCAGTGGGAGAGACAAAAGAGTCGATGCTTTGGGTTGGAACCTTTCAAGTCCAGTGCAAGAAAACAATCTGTTGGAGAATGCTGAAGGATTCTGATCCGAAATGTCAACAACTTTTTTCTCCCACTACTTGTAGTAAATCAATTGCAATTAAACCTTTGTAGATTTACAAATAATAGCATATGGTACAGTTGCGTAACTACTTAATTCTAAATAAAATAAATGATAATCCATACAATATTGTAAACGGTAAGTAAGAAAAAATATTCAAACCCACAGTAATCAAGGTTAAAATTCATATCGTAAGTAGTGAAAAATCTGAACAAGTGGCCTCAGAGGATCCAAACAAACTCGCCCAGTGACATTTATCATTGCACCTGATTAGTCAAATTACGGAAGTGAGCTATAAATGAGCCCCAAGTCTTATCAAAAGAAATCTTGATTTTTGTGACATTATTCCTAATTTTCTCTAGATTTAAAAAGGACATAATATTTAATAGCCATTGATTATGTGTGTGAACTCATCTTTCCATTTTAATAGAATTGATCTTCTTGCTAATAAAGTGGAGACTGCTAATAAACTATTGAATATGAAAAAAATTTCTTTAAGTGGAATTTAAACTGAATGGGAGAATGATCTGAATATCTCTTTCTCAGAAGAAGAATGGACTTCAATTTTGGGCTTGATTTATGATTCATCATTGTGCCCAATCAGAGTCTAATTCAATTCAAAGTGCTACATCGTGTACATTTCTCCAAAGTCAAACTTGCTCAAATTTATTCTGATACTAATTCACATTATGACAAATGTAAAATATTTGCTCCCTCTTTGTTACATATGTTTCGGACTTTCCCTAATTTGCAAAAATATTGGGCTGGCATTTTTCAACCATATTTAGGATCAATTTAGATCCATGTCCGGTTATTGCACTATTTGGTTTTTCTAAAAATATAAATATTATTTTATCTTCTAATCAAAGACAGGTCATAGCATTTTCCACTCTATTAGCAAGAAGAGCAATTCTGTTAAAATTGAAAGATAAATTCTCAACCTTTTTTTCCAGAAGATTGTTTTTGCAAATATATATTGTAAATTAATGCATCTGTGACTCCAATTTTATTTCCACAGGTCTATTCATGGGGCAGTAACACCTTTGGACAGCTTGGCCATGGAGAGTCACCCACTGTGGTCCCCCGCCTTGCCAAGGTATAAGACATCTAATGTTTTTACAATTTTAAAGCAGGAACTATCAGTTATAAAGACGTGCACAGAAGCCTGTGAAAGTGGCTGAACCAGATAAACCACCTCCACCTGTTGTGAAAATCAGTTGCTCCAATACATGAGACACTGAGTGACAGAGGACACAAAAGGCCCCTGGATGAACATTGGCAATTTTCAAATGAGTTGACTGTAATAAATGACAGATAAGGGAAAGGAATATCGGCCAAGATTTCCTTTACCCATCACTTTTGTGAACGTTTGTGTGGGTGAAGGAGGATCAGATTTTGCTGCTGCTGTCACCTAGAAATGATCTAGCTTCCAAAGCTGATCATATAGTTAACAGAAAAGTGAATCAAATCGTTGGTCATCACACGTACACTGATGCAGTGAGAGGCTTCGTTTTGTGTGCGAACCAGGCAAATTGTACAAATATTGCCACATCCTGGCATGATTTTGGATCCACTAAAGTAGTTCTCTGAAAATGGTAACAAGAACAATCTTGATAATGCTAGTATTTAACCAAACGTTTAGCATTAGTGTTAATATAACAGGCAAATTAAATTTAAAATTTAAATAAAAGATAGTGGCAGCTTCCTGATGGGAATTGGACATGACTGTCACTCCAGATACAGTCCCTGGAACTGTCTTGCTTCCAGTCTTATCTCTTCTCTCTCTGTTGTCAGGCTCTCCCTGTTCATAGCAGTGTCTGCTGCCAAACCTGCTCTTCTCACTCTCCCCAACCACTGTCACCTTCTCTGTGGTACTCTTGGTATGGACCCACTTTGGCCTGCTCTTTAGCACTCTCACCTTGGTCCCCCTCCTTCCCTGGATAGAGTCATGGGGGCAGTCATGCCAAGTGGCAAAGAAAGAGAACATAAGAACATGCTGGAACTGTGAGGTGCAGAACAGGGCATTTCGTGGAGATATGATACAAAAAGAGAATGCTGGAAATGCCCAGCGCATCAGAGCATGGGTAAAAGACAAACTGCTGGATGAACACAGTGGGTCAGGTGACATCTGTGGAGAGACGAAGGCAGTCGATATTTCTGGTTAAGAACCTGCATCCATGACTAAAAAATCAACAAACTCAATTCCTTCAGAAAGAAAAAAAAGGAGGGCATTGGAAATAAATAAATATTTGTTGCTGTTCAGAGAAATCACTGAGGAGGTTAAGGCCTTGAACCATATAAATATCTTGTCACTTGTCAGGAAGGCGCAAAATCAACTGCATTTCCTGAGAAGACTGAAGCATGCAAGGCTACTGGCCACCATTCTGTCAATTTTCTACAGGAGCTCCATCGAGAGTGACCTGGCTGGCTGCATCACAATGTGGTATGATTGCTGTAGAGCAGGGTTTCCCAAAATTTCCACTCACATACCACATTTAAGTAATTCCTATGCTATGTGTGCTCTATGATTAGTGAGGGATTACTTAGGGATATTAAGGGTGGTATGTGAATGGAAAGAAAAAGATTGAAAACCACTGTTTTAATTGTACCTAATTGACTTGTTATGTGCACGGTTTCATATCTCCAAAGGAAATAGGCTAGTGACAATTTTTCTCAAGCAAAATATTTCAGTAACAATTGGGTCTAGAGTAGTGATTCTCAACCTTCCCTCTCACATACCACCTTAAGCAGTCCCTTACTAATCACAGAGCACTTATAGCATAGGAATTACTTAAAGTAGTATGTAAGTGGAAAAGTTTAGGAAGCCCTGCAGTAGAGCATCGGATCAGAGGTCAAACCAGAGGACCATAAGAGTGAAAAAGAGGATCACTGGGATCTCCCTCCCATTGGCACAATTTACCAGATTGTTGTCTGAAGAGGGTGCATAAAATACTTGAGGACCCCTATCCCACACACAGCATCTTTCAGCCACTCTCATCGGGAAAGAGATACAGGAGTATCAGAGCCAGAACAACTGAGAAGCAGTTTCTTCCCACAGGCAATGAGATTGCAGAACAACTGAATGAACTGCTCTGAGACTCTACTATTTATAGGCAAAATTTATTTATTTTTATATGTGTACAGTATATATGCACTGTAGAGGTATCATTTGTATGTGTATTATGTCTGTAAGTGAGTTTGCATATTTTTTACACTGAGGAATGGAGAACACTGTTTTGTCGGGTTGTACATGTACAATTGGATGATAAGAAACTTGAATTAAGACTGGAGAAATGGGAGGAAGCCATTGCGAATGTATTTGATTGCCTGCTAAAGTTAAAATAGTTCCATTGTCATGGTTAATTGCTTTACCTGTTTGTATATCATGCAACATGGCATCAGAGTATGGTGACTTTTTCAGGATCCACACATCTTGATGCTTCACTAAAATCTTCCTAAAAGGTGTTTCACTGATTTTACCATGGAAACAGGCCATTTGGCCCACTAGGTTCGTGTCAGCCAGTGTCCATCATTTTAATCCCATCTTTACCACTTAGTCCTTAGCCTTCTATTAAAAACAGAAATGCTGGAGGAACTCAGCTCGTCTTGCAGCATCCATATATATTACTAACATTTTGGGCATGAACTCTTCAAGGTATAAGCAAAAAAGCAGGCAGGAATTTTAATTCAAGATGAGAGAGAAAGAATGGGAGGGGACTAGTATGATAAGTGGAGAGAATTGATTTTGGCTGTGTGAAAGGGGACAGAGGGAAACGGAAGAGAGAGAGAGAAAATTAGAGGGAAGGAGATGGGAAGAAGAAGGCGGTGGGGGGGGTGGTGGTGTTTCTTAATGGAAACCAGAGAAGTCGATGTTAATGTCATCTGGTTGGAGGGTGCCCAAACGATTGATGAGGTGTTGTTCCTCCACTTTATGGATGGTCTCAGTCTGGCAGTGTTTCTTACTTACAACTCGAAGAAGGGCTCAGCTGAAATGTCAGTAATATATCTTTAACTCCTGTGGATGCTTTAGACTGGCTGAGTTCTTCCAGCAATTCAGTGTGTTTTTACTACAATCTTAGCATCTGCAGACTTTCGTGCTTCACTCCTTTGCCTTCTATGCCTGAGGCCAAACCAGTATTAAAAGATATCAATGATTCTGATTCCACAACTTTGTCCTACAGTGCATTCCAGGTACTCAGCAGTCTCTGGGTGAAAAAGATTCCCCACAAATCTAATGCCCCTTACCCTAAATCTATGTTCTCCAGTTATATTCACCTCTGTGAAGGGGAAAAGCTTCCTGCAGTCAACCCTATAAATGCCTTTGCTAATTTCACTCACCAAGCTTATGGGAGCTAACAAAATTCCCTGCTTTTCATTTTGGAAACTACAGCAGGTTAAAATCATTACCATTGAGCTAGACATCTGCATCAGCTTCAGGAGTAAGGAAGCATCAAATAAGTTCACAGGAGGTGATGCCTGGATGCAGAAATCACACAGCCACTTTGAAAGAATTAAACTGAGGCAGAATATTTTTTTAAAATTTTTTTTATTTTTCACACTATGGACCATCCTGACCAAAATACACACAAACATTTCCCTCTTGAATATAACACTGTCATTTTCTCCCCTTTTCCCCCTTCCCTTCCCTCCCTCCTTCACCCCTCCTCCCCACCCACTCAACGTTCGACATATATGATACATTAAACCCATTAAACAATGTCATCACACAATGAAAATAAATAAGAAATTTGTGTCATCTACTTTTACATACTGGGTCAGTTCATTTCGTCTTTTTCTCCTTCTGTCATTTTAGGTGGTGGAGGTCCGCGGTAGGACTTCTCTGTTGTGTTCCATGTACGGTTCCCAAATTTGTTCGAATACTGTGATATTATTTCTTAAATTATATGTTATTTTTTCCAATGGAATACATTTATTCATTTCTATGTACCATTGCTGTATTCTCAGGCTATCTTCTAATTTCCAGGTTGACATAATACATTTTTTGCTACAGCTAAGGCTATCATAATAAATCTTTTCTGTGCTCCATCCAAATCGAGTCCAAGTTCTTTACTTCTTATATTCCTTAGAAGAAAGATCTCTGGATTTTTGGTATGTTGCTTTTTGTGATTTTATTTAATACCTGGTTTTGATCTTCCCAAAACTTTTCCACTTTCTCACATGCCCAAATTGCATGTACTGTTGTTCCCGTTTCCTTCTTACAGCGAAAACATCTGCCTGATACTGTTGGGTCCCATTTATTTAACTTTTGGGGCGTGGTGTATAGCCTGTGTAACCAATTATATTGTATCACGCATAACCTTGTGTTTATTGTATTTCTCATAGTTCCGGAGGATAGCTTTTCCCATGTTTCATTCTTTATCTTTATGTTTAGATCTTGTTTCCATTTTTGTTTGGGTTAACTGAGGCAGAATATTGATGACTGAATAAACCTTGGCACCTAACATCCCAAATGCATTTCTTGTGCAGATCCCTGAAGGTGTGCGTGTGTGGGATATGGCAGCAGGACAGGGACATTCGCTCTTTCTGGCTGATGGGGAGTTCTTCCAGCCCAACATCTACTACAGTGGACAGCAGGTGTCAGATGAAACCAGGAGCGCTGATCACAGTCCGACTTACACCAGGCAACCTGTGCTTCTGTCTTCCCTCATGCTCAGTGAGGCAAGTGAAGATAATTATTTTCTTTATTATTCAATGAAAGTAAAAACATGAAACGTGAATATTTGTCCAAAGAAATGTAAATTTTAAAACACATTTTAAGTTATATGAAAGGAAAAGTTATTTGGGGGCAGCGTAGTTAGCGTAGCGGATAGTGCAACACTAATTCAGCACCAGCAACCTGGGTTCAAATCAGTCGCTGTCTAAGTAGATTGTACATTCTCCCCGTGACTGTGTGGGTTTCCTCTGGGTGCTCTGGTTTCCTCCCACATTCAAAAGTTGTGTGGGGTATATAGGATCACATAGATGTAACTGGGTAGAGTGGGCTCATGGGCCAGAAGAGCCTGTTGATTTGTGGCATTACAGATGCAATATTGCTAAAAATTACATACCGGTATTTTAATAATAAATAAATTAGTGCAAAGAAAGAGAAAAATTGAGGTAGTAAAAACACAATGCTGGAGAAACTCAGCAGGTCAAACAGTGTCCTTTATATAGCAAAGATAAAAATACATAACAGATGTTTTGGGCTTGAGCCTTTCATCAAAGTATGGAAAAATGTCAACAGGCGCCAAAAAAAAAGGTATGGGGGGGGGGGAAGAGTGTGTTTGCAAAGGCAGGAGGTAATAGGTGGAGAAGGGAGAGAGAGCAAGGGAAGGAGGAATAGTTGGGGGAGGAGAGAGCTGAGGAAAAGAAGACAGGGGGAAGGGAAGGGAGAGGGAAAGGACAGTAGGTTAGCAGAAAATGGAGAAGGTGATGTTAATGCCATCTGGCTGGAGAGTGCCCAGACAGAAAATCAGGTGTTGTTCCTTCAGTTTGGTGGGATATTTCATGAGGTCATGGGTAGACATGTGAGTAGGATGCAGAACTGAAATGGTTGGCCACTGGAAGGCCCCTATCATTGGTGCAGACAAAGTGAAGGTACTCAACTAAGTGAACTCCCAGTCTGCACCCAGTCTCTCTGAAGTCGGGAAGACCACAAAGTGAGAACCAGAGGCAGTAAATCAATCCTGTGGATACACAAGTAAGGTGTTGCTTCACTTGAAAGGCCTGTTGTTCATTGTCCATTAAGAAATTTGATGATGAAGGGGAAGAAACTGTTTTTGTGCCATGAGATGTCCATCTTCAGGATCCTCTACCTCCTTCTTAATGGTAGCAATGAGGAGAAGAAGGCATGGTCTGGGTGATGAGGATAGAGGCTGCATTCTTGAGACACCGCCTCTTGTTGATGTCCATAGAAGTCTAATGACCATGATGTTGCTGGCCAAGTTCACAACTCTCTGCAGCCTTTTCCTGTCCTGTGCATTGGCACCTCCATATCAGACAGTGATGCTATCAGTCAGAATGTTCTCCATGGAATACCTTGATAAATTTGCAATAGTGTTTGGTGACATATCAAAAGCACTCAAACTCCTAATGAAATATAAACACTGGCAAGTCTTCTTCGTGATTGCATCAACATGGAGACCCCTGGATAGATCTTCAGAGATGTTGACTCCCAGGAATTTAAAGTTTTTTACCCTCTCCACTGCTGACCCCTCGATGACAACTGGTTTATGTTCTCCTGGTTTCCCCTTCCTGAAGTACACAATCAGTTCCTTAGTTTCGCTAACATTGAGTGTATGGTTGTTGCAATACCACTCCTCAAGTTATTGTAATTTGGATAAATAAAAATAATATCACAGTGCAATTCATGTCCAAAGAAAAAGAAACCAATTCATGATCTATCTAGTTGAGAAGAATAAAGTGAAAGTAAAGTTGACAATTTTTCATAAGTTTAGAGCATTGGCACATCAATTCCAGACAGTGATGCAACCAGTCAAAATGTTCTCCACAGGATACCTGTAGAAATTTCCAAGAGGCTTTGGTTACATACCAAATCTAATCATACTCATAACAAAGTATAGCCACCGGTGAGCCTTCTTGAGATTGCAGTGACATGGAGACCCCAGGACAGATCTTAGAACATAGAACATAAAACACTACAGCACAGTTCAGGCCCTTTGGTCCTCAATGTTGTGTTGACCCATACATTCCTACCAAAAAAAAAGTATTAAACCCTTCGTACCTTGTAACCCTTTATATTTCTTTCATCCATGTGCCTGTCTAAGAGTCTCTTAAGCACACAATGTTTCAACCTCTACCACCTTCCCTGGCAAGGCATTCCAGGCACCCACAATTCTCTGTGTAAATATGTCCTTTGGAGTTTGCTATTCCTGCTGCTTGTAGGAATACCTTGTTTATGTCTCTCAGAGTCTTTTAGACCTCTATTAAGTCTCCTCTCATCCTTTCTCCAAAGAGAAAAGTCCCAGCTCTGCTAACCTTGCCTCATATGACATTTTCCAATCCTGGTAACATCCTGAAAAATCTTCCCTGCACCCTTTCCATGGCTTCTGCATTCTTCCTATTATAAGATGACCAGAACTGAACACAATACCCTAAGACTTACCAGAGATTTGTAAAGTTGCAGCATGACCTCTTGACTCTTGAACTTCATCTCCCTATTAATGAAGCCCAATGTCCGATAGGTATTCTTAATTATCGTATCAACCTGCCTGACTACCATGAGAGATGTATGGATTTGGACCCCAAGATCACTCTGTTCATCGATGTTCTTAAGTAACCAAGCATTAACCTTGTATTTAGCATCAACTCCTCCAATCCTTGTATCATCTGCAAACTTACTGACCCATTCTTCTGCCTCTTCATCTAGGTCATTTATAAAAATCACAAAGAGCAGGGGTCCCAGAATAGATCCCTGTGGAACTCCACTAGTCACTGACCTCCAGGCAGAATACTTACCTCCACTACTATTCTCTGCTTTCTATATGCAAGCCAATTTTTAATCCACGTAGCCAAGGTTCCATGGATGTCTTTCTGAATGAGTCTCTCATGGGGTCCTTGTCAAACGCCTTGCTAAAATTCATATAGACCACATCTACCGCCCCACCCTTATCTATTTCTTTTGTTACCTGGTCAAAAACTCAATTAGGCTTTTGTGGAATGACCTACCCCTCACAAAGGCCTTCACTACCCTTGAGTAGACTGTATTTCTACAAATGCTCATAGATCCTATCCTTAAGAATCCTCTCTAATAGTTTGCACACCACTGATGCAAGACACACTGGTCTATAATTCCTAGAATTCTCCCTATTACTTTTTTTAAACAAGGGGACCACATTTGCCATTCTCCATTCCTCTGGCACCTTCCTTATGGCCAAAGAAGACTAAAAGATTATAGCCATTGCCCCAGCTATCTCTCCACTTCCCACAGCAACCTAAGATATATTGCATCCATCCCTGGGGACATCAATTTTAATATTTTTAAGAAGATCCAACATTTTCTCTTCTTTACTCTCAACATTGTACAGCACACAGGCCTATTCAATTTCAACTTCACCATGATCAAGGTTCTTTTCTCTTGTGAATACTGAAGCAAAGTATTCATTTAGGACCTTGCCATCCTCCTCTGCCTCCAGGCACAAGATGCCTCCTTTTCCTTTAAGCAGCTCCACCTTCATTCTCATCATCCTTCTGTTCTTCACATAAGCATATAACACCTTGGGGTTCTCCTTAATCCTAGTTGCCAAGATCAGAGATGTTGACACCCAGGAATTTGAAGTTCTTAACCCTTTCCACTGGTGACTGCCCCTGCCCCCCAATGAGAACTGATTTGTGTTCTAGGTTCATGGATTTGTTAGTTCTTAGGCTTAAAACATCAGAAGCAGCCTTTTTATAACCATGGGGCAGAAAGCAAACTTTTAAAAATTCCAGAGTGAAGGAAATATCTCCTGTTGTGCCACAGATGTTGGTCATTACAAGGACCATTACTCATTTTGATACATTATCCTCTATATTCCTCAGCCTAGGTAATTAATCTCAGAAGTTTATACATGACAGAAACTTGGAAAAAGTTGAGGATTCAAGAGGACTTTTATATCAATAAATCAGACAATAAAGAATCAATTATGTTAAGTTGAAACTACTGTTAAGTCAGCCTTGGCCTCTAGTGACAAGCATGGAGAAAAAATGGAAAAAGTAATTCTGAACCTTTCAGATACTGACTATGCCTCTGCAAGCACTCTCTTTTAGGAACAATATCAAAGCTCAGAAGAGCTATAGAGGAGATTTTCTACTCCATGGATCTGCTAAATACAGAACTGAACAGGGAAAAAAACTGGAGGGCATGGGAGATGATATTTGTGTTCATACGCCGTCATGTTGAAATAACGAGACCACACCATAAGTTGTCAGCCAGCAAAGAGAACATTTATTACAGTGTATCAGGCTTAATATAGATACACAGCATGTGACCTGGCACCATGACATCGGAAGTATTGACGACCTCATGACATAGCTAGGTTGAGTAGGCCAGGGCTTCTCAGTAGACCTACGGGTGCTCCTGAGTCACTATGCCTCATGGCTAGTTGCCAGTAGATAGGAGCTGTCACAAGACAGGAGCTGTTAGCGCTGGTTCTGCCCACTCCCTCCAAGCGTACCGCTACAAGGGATTGTTTTTAGAATAGAGTCCTTGGGTGAAATTAATATGGAACAAAAACACAAAGCCATTCAAGACAATTGATAAAATGACCGGTCAGCACAGAAAATTCCTGAAGTACTAAATTATGATCTGGAACACACAACCTGTAAGGATTTTAGTGAAATATGAAAGTTTGCAGATGCTGTAATTGTAATAGAGTTTGTCCAAATACAATAGGAAAAAACAACTTTCTCATGTAATGAGGTTAAGAAACATTTTCATTATATACTCTGCTTCCTACAGGCATGGAAGATGATATTTGCTCTCGTGTTTATTTCTCAGATGAAGCAATAAACATTTCTTTCCTTTCCTTTTACAAGTCAGTTTCCAAGCTCATTTTGTCCTCTTTAAATATTTAAACTCAAGTTATGTTGTTCACAACATCATTAATCCTTTCATTCTGATCTTGGATTAAATAAAAATAGCTGGTTCATTTCTGAAAGATTATGACCAGCTGATTTGATGAGGCCATCAGAAAAAAAAAAATGCACCTGAACAACAAAGTGTCTGGCCCTGTGGCTAAGAAAGGGGTGGAAGAAAAGAAGTGAGTTGAAGTGATAAGAGATTCAATAGTGAGGGAAACAGGTAGGATCTTCTGTGGAAGAGATCGAGAATCCTAGATTTTATGTTGCCTCCCAGTTGTCAGGGTCAGGGATACTTCAGATTGGTATCATAGCATTCTCAAGAGGGAAGGTGAGCAGCCAGATGTCGTGGTCCATGTGGGGACCAATGACTTGCGTAGGAAGGGTAATGAGGTCCTGTGCAGAATTCAGGGAGTTCAGGGTGAAGTTGAAGGATAGGACCTTCAATGTGATTAGAAATAGGAGGATAAAGCAACTAAACACATGGCTAAAGAGAACATGCAGGAAGGAAAGCTTCGGATCTCTGGATCATTGGGCTCTCTTCCAGGGAAGATGGGACCTGTACCATAGGGATGATTTGCATCTGAACTAGAGGGGAACTAATATCCTTCCGGGAAGGTATGCTAGTGCTGCTCTGGGGAGTTTAAAGTAGATTTTCAGGCAGATGGAGATCAGAGTGCCAGAGCAGATAGTGGAATGGAGGAGGAAAAAGATGATGTTAAGACTGTATTTGAAGGTGAAATCAAAGGGTTGTGCTTGATGGAAATAAGCATCTATTTCAATGCAAGGAGTATTGTGGGAAAGGCAGATGAGCTTGGATCTTGGATTGCCACATGGAGTTATGACATTGTAGTGATTAGTGAAAGCTGGTTCCAGGTCTGGCAGCTCAGTGTTTGGGGTTCTATTGTTTCTGACGTGAAAGAGCGGGAGGGATGAAAGGGGGAGGAGTAGCTATACTCAGACAAGACAGATTAGAGGGCTCATCCATTGAGGCTACATGGGTGAACCTGAGAAATGAGGAAGGTATGATCACATTGGAGCAGCAAATCTGCAGGGAGATAGCAGACAGCTACAGGAAACATGAAGTTGTAATAGTAGGTGATTTTAACTTTCCACATATTGAATGGGACTCCCATACTGTAGAAGAGTTGGATGGCTTGGAGTTTGTCAAATGTGATTTAAGAAACTTTTCTAAATCAAAATATATAGAGGAACTAACTAGAGAGAGTGCAATACTGGATCTCATTAGGGAACAAGATTGGACAGGTGATGGAAGTGTGTGTAGGGGAACACTTTGGGTTCAGTGATCATAATGAAATTAGTTTCAAGGTAATTATGATACAAATAGGTCTGGTCCTTGGATTGAGATTCTAAAATGGTGAAAGGCCAATTTTGAGGAAATGGAAAAAGGATCTAGAGAGCCTGGATTGGGATGTTGTTTTCTGGCAAGGATGTGCTCCATTAGTGGAAGGCCTTCATAGGTGAAATTTGGAGAGTACAGAGTTTGTGTGTTCCTGTTAGGATTAAAGGCAAAGTTATTTGGCATAAAGAACCATGGGTTTTTGTAGGATATTGGGGATCTGGTTATGGAGCAAGAGGTGTTTTGTAGGTATAGGCAACAAGAATCAAATCAGGTGCTAGGGGAGTTTAAAAATGCAGGAAAAAGCAAGAGGGAAATCAGGAAAGCTAAAAAAAAAAACCATGAGGTTGCTTTGGTAGACAAGGTGAAGGAAAATCCTAAGGGCTTCTCCAGGTATATTTAGAGCAAAAGTATAGTCAGGCACAGCATTGGTCCTCTTGACGATCAGATTCTGATTCACTAAGGTTAGAAGAGATACAAACCAGAGGACATGGGTGAAGGGTAAAAGGGGAGAAGTTTAGGGGAACATGAGGGGGAATTTCTTCACACGGGGAGTGATGGGATTATGAAACAAGCTGCCTGTTGAAGTGGTGAATACTGACTCAATTTTAACATTAAAGAAAAATTTGGACAGATACATGGGTGGGGTGGGATTCAGCAGAATAATTGTTTGGCTCATACTGGAAATGCGAAAGGGCCTTGTTTTTCTGTGCTGTTCCATGGTTTTAAATGAATGTGCTTATTTTTGACCTTAACTAATTGCTTATCCACAGTTCACCATGATTGAGCATCAGCAAAACAGCTGCAGATAGTTTAGTGGCTTTTAGTGACCATTAGTGGATCAAGTCATAACTCCAACTTTATTGGTGGTGAGATATGAAGTATTTCAGGACATGCTGTGTATTAATTTCTTTTTGAGGTACTTAGAATAATGGAACTATTTGAACATTTTATGGGCTGTATAGATTATAAAGCTTATTTGAGTAGGTGATTGGGTTGATTGCTCTCTCTGAACATGCTCTGACTGGAGCACGTGTTGGGTTTTGTGAAAACCACTTTAAAACATTGCAGCACCTTCTTTTATCCATTGGAGAACCAGCAGTGTTTCATTTTTTCAGTTGAGTACAGCAGATGTGCTTTTATTTATTCCCCAATCCTTTGTATGTTGTTTTATTAAAGTTTAAGTTGAAACTTTTTATTTTCTGTTGAGTCCATTGCTCTTCTAATAAAGTTAATTATTCTTAACTAGATGCTTAATTTATTCTGTTTAGTGTTTAAAGTGAAATTTTCTTAATTTGAAAAGCATGTTACTGATTAGTTCACTTTGTCTATTGAAAATTTCATAGTGTATCCCAAGATGAACATTAAACTTGGTTCGATGCTGAATTTCACATAAACAAGGTTTTGCTGTAACTTTTTTGTGCATGTTACAGACGTGGGGGTCAAGTCACTCAGGTTTTTATCCAATCTGTCCATTAAAGAGCAAGAGTTGGTTGATTGAGGTATTTTGTGTTGATCTGTGACCTTTTTTCCATCAGGTTCACAATAATGTAAGTTTGTGACAAAATGATTTGTAATTTAAAAACAAGCCTTGCCTCAGAAGTTTGAGGTTGCAGTCTGAACTTTAAAAAAAAAAAATGCATACAGTTCTTTAATTTTAAGTTACAATCTCTTCTAAAACTAAGTCCTGTTTACACAGTTGGATAAGGGGTAATGATATTTTGGAGAGTATGGATAAGTTGATGAAACTTCAGAATTCTGACTGTACAGTAAGGTAATATTTTCTCTGTGAAGTTATTAGATCTTGTGTAGTAGTAACAGGAATTTGTACAGGATAATGAATGTTACAGAATGTTGTTCCATCACCCTAATTAAACCAAAGTGCTTAGATTTTTTTTAATTGTTAATTTTCTGGAATTTATGACTCCATTACATACTCCCAAGTTAGTCACGTGAGAGGAGCAGTTCATGCTGTGGTTTAACTTTGTGAAACTTTGGCAACCTATTGCTCAATGTTTTCTTTGAGGGAAAAAATTAGATCTGATCTATGTGTTGTAACTGCTGATCTCAAGGAAAATAAGTAGCTTTGTGGCTGGGTAATGAGATCACTGTCTGTTGGGATATCCAGCAGCAGTCCATCTATTTTTCAGAAATAAAATGTGGTTGGGCTGTCTGCTGTTTCGCTTGGGCTTAAGGAAACTACAAGGGGCTGGAAGTTTGAGCAACTTGTAAGAATGAAGCAGAGTTTGAAAAGGAAAAAATAAGAGTTTTAAAAAAAATCTTCTGGACTTTTGTTGTTCTGACATCACTGTATGGCCTTGCTGTTTGCAAATTGGCACATTAACTGTGTCTAGAGTGGGGAATCATAATAACTGGAGGTTTATTTAAACAAGATGAAAGCCATTTTTTTTCCCTTTGAAGTTGCATATCTGAGTGAAGGACAATAGATTTTCTACCTCGAAAACTGATAAATCTTTTAGGGGTGTGTCTGTTGGACTTTTTCCCAGGTACTGGCTGTGGTATTGACAAATATTCTATACCTTTGCTCAAAGTCACTATTACTAACGCAGCGTGGAGACGTGTTGACCTGTTCTTGCTGGTATGGTGGTAATGTCGTACTCTGATTTCAGTTTGGCTACGTAAACAGCTTATTTGCTGGGGGTCAGAGGTGCCTTGCTCTCTCGGACAGGAACGTAATGGGTTACATCGCCAACTTGCACGAATTGGCATCATCAGAGAGGAAATTCCACTGTAAGCTCAACGATGTGAAAAATCGGATTCTCAGACCTCTGCTGGGCTTGGGTATGGAAAATTATATTTTTGTCTGCTTGTTGCTGATGCTTTCTTTACCCTAATTCTATATGGGAAAATAATTTTTTAAATCAGCTGGTCATATTGATCAAAATTAGAGGAATCCTATTTTGTGAGCTGAATGATGTTAGACCCCCAGGACTGAATCATGACGAGGTGGTAGGTTTGTACTTTCCAGTACAGGATAGCATCAGCAGCTTTCTTGAAGAGCTCTGGGTTGAGGAGTGTCAGTGGGAGATAAAGAATGACTGATGCTTCGGGTCTGTGTCTTTTTGAAGAGTTCTGGTCCATAGCCTTGACTGTTCTTTTACTCCCACTGATGTTGCTCGACCTGCTATTCCTCCAGCAGGTTGCCTGCAGCTGTAACACTTGCAGTCTCCTGTGTGTTGCTTTAACAAAAATAGTTTAAAGTTCATTGCTTGTTATTTTCTGATCTAGCAGCATTAGGTATTTGCAAAGAATATACCATGCACGTGTTATAAATTATTTTGTGTTTTTTTTAATTAAGGTTATGTTAAAACAAAACCTCAAAAGCTTCATCAAATACAAAAGGAAAATACTTAATCACCCTGCTTTTTCCTAAGTTCCGACTACACAAAGGATTACCTTTTTTTGTACCCATTTAAAAAAAATTTCAGAATACTTTAGTCACTATACTAAAAAAAATACGCACACACCCAGCGTATTTTCACATTTAATAATATATCGATACAAAGGAAAAACTACAGTTTTTTTAAGTGTCATTTGTTTGTACATTTTTATTGTATTTTGTAATATTGGCCATTTATGGGATTATTGCCACTATTATGTCCTCTCCCCCTTTTGCCCTTCTGTTATTTCAGGGGCTTCGGGCTTCTCCAACAATCTCAGCCCCTGGTAGTGGAGGATTCTAGACTGTGGTCTTTCACCCACCGAGTCCTCGTTTCATCTGCACCAAGCCTCAGCGTGTAGTCCTGCAGCCTGGAATGTACCAATCTGCAGAATTTCCTCACTCTGTTCTGGAAGACCAACCATTTTAGGGCAGACCAAAGAAAAGAGAGACCACGGAGTTGATAATCTTCTAGCAGGACTGGATGTTGATCTGAGTGTATCCTGGGAAAAGCCTGTAATTCAGAGAGCCCTTTATTAAGCTTGCGATTAAACAAAGTCTGCAGCCATTCCCTTTCCCCTTGGTCAATGATGCCGGTTCTATTTGATTCAGCCTCGTACTGAATCTTCGGACCTCTCCTAGTATGCTTCAGTTCCCTCATCAGTTCTTTAGAAGTGTCTCTTTGAATCACCTCATTAGTGTGTGACCCTAAACTGTTGTAACACTAGACTGTCGACATATCACAATTTGGACGGATCATGCATTGAAATTTTTCTTTACACCTTCATGACATGTTTGATTGTCGGATCTGTACCCACCAGGACAGTACACCAGTGGACCGACACCACAAATGTTGCAACTTGATTACACAGTAATCATCAGTTCTGTACCACAGCATCATGCTACAAACAACCAAAAACAAGTCTGTGACCCATAAAGACTTGATGCTATATTTGCAGAGTTTGGGGAATCCCAAAGACTCCCATTTTTTCTGCCTTAGCCAACTGAAATCAAATGCTGGTTGTATTTGGCAATAAGATGTTGAGACTCTTTGCAGATACCTCAGTTCAAGTTGATTAATATCATTCAATTGTATCATTAAAACTGGATGAAACGACGTTCTTTGGTCCTCAGTGTGCACACACACATGATTTGAATATGTAAACATTGTTGAATAAATGACCTCCAGTTAGACAGAGGGATTGTATGTGCAGTTCAGGAATCTCACTGCTCTTGGGAAGAACCTGTTCCTCAGTCTGGTGGTTCTGGCTCTGATACTCCTGAATCGCTTTCCTGATAGGAGTAGCTAGAATATACTGTGTGCGGGGTGGAAGAGGCTCTCAAAGATTTTGCAAGCCCTGTTCAAACAACATTCCCAGTAGATCACGTAATTGGGGGGGAGGGTGACCCCAGTGGTGGTAGGGTAGGATAATACCTTGAATGTGATCAAAAGATAGGTTCTATCTTTTAAGTGTGCTTGAAGGATTTTTTTTAAAAGTGAGAATGTTTTGAAGTTGAAGATGATGGTTTTCATTAGTGCTAGCCTCTGAATGTTGGACTCTCTGGTGTTTTCTGTAGCTGTGGGCCTTTTATCTGATTATCATCAAACCTTGGGGGACTGAAATATCACTAAAAAACCACCTTGCAGTATGTAGGCATGATAGTAATTCTCACAGCTGTGAAGTGTGAATCTGCAATCTCTTACAGTTCATCGACTTTCTTTTTACAGATAACTTGACTTCTGCTTTGGGTTCGACACTCAGCCAATTGTTACAGGACTCTGCTATCAAATTTAGCAAACTTTGCTACCTGATTGGACAACACTGCGTCACCTTAAATAAGTTTCTTCACGGTTCAAAGGATGTCAAGACACTAGTTATGTTGGAACATTCAAAGGTTTTCCTGGACACTTTCAAAGAGCAAGTACACAAGCCTGTTACTGTTGGTGGAGTAGTGGTAGTGTTAACAAGGAGAAATGTTAAAATAGATGTATTTAATATCCCATTTAAGGGAGAAAGGGCATAAATGCTTGAAATGTCAATGAGGACACTGAGAGGTAATGGTATCATTTGGAGGAACACAACAGCCAGTAGTGCAAATCCTGCCCTACATGTTGTTGTTGTACCGGTTCCCAGTGATGACTATGCTGGACATGACATATCTTTGAGTCCCATGTGGTAGTGCTGCACCACTTTCCCCTGCTAACACAGGCTGTTGCCCTAGCTGTCACACACCGTTTCCCCACTCAAGCTTTGGGCAATTCATTGCTGCAAGAATGCTGGCAGCAAGCAGGGGCTTCCAAGACTTCAAGTAGTGATTCAAGATTTCTTTATTGTCTTGCAGAACTTGTAATATTACATGAAATTGTCTGGTGTAAGGAAGATAGAGTTGCTATTAGTGTTACTCCGCTCCCCTGACAGTTGGATAGAAAGAGTAGCAAAATAGTCCCTTTAGAGTCACTGAGTATCCATGGATTCTCCTCCAGTACTCCCACAGCCATACAGACCTCCATTCAATCCATCAGCAACCCAGGTCCAAACCTCTGTCATGATTCGGAAGCCTTTGGGAGCCCTTGTCATCAGTGCTCTCTCAAATCTCAGTTCCAATACCTAGTTTCCATGAGCCAGTCTCCAGCAGCCTGCAACCTGTGTGGGTCCTTCAGATGCTGAACCCCTTGCTCATCCACTGCCATGTACACTCCTGTAGGGTCTTCTCTGCTTCTCCTTCTCAAGGAGGGGTTTCTCCCCAATTCTGGTCCACTGCATGAGTCTACTGCAACCTCTGCTGAGCACAGGTGCTGCCATCTTGGGCAAGAACCTCCGCGGTTGCAGGATTTTAATTAAAACCACTCTTGGTTCCTTTAACAGGCTGTGTAATGCCTGCACGATGCAGTTAGTATTAGGACTAGGCAGTCGAACCCTTCAGAGCAGCATTGTGTCTCTGTCTCCCGCTTTCCTGGGTCCACATTAGTGGCAGTGCCACTGTTACAGCAGTTTTGGCACCACCACCTTTTTTGTGTGCAGGGATCCACTGTGCATTTCTGCTATGGCCTGAAAGGATGTCCTTTTATAAAATGTAAGAAAGTAATTACATGAGTGTTTGGACTAGAGGGCAGTGAGTGCTAAAACAAATCAGCACAAAGTGGGTGCCAGAGTAGAATGGGTGGGAAATGAATGGTTTCCAATCACGTCCATAACCATGTGCCTGGTCTCATTTGGTGGCATGGTGAATAAGACTACTGATCTCTGATTTAATGCAGAATTCCTATTTTGTTTATCCATTTTGGGCTAGGAATCTCATTCTTTTTGCTGTGCTGGTTGCCCTTGTTTTCTGTTGTTGGCTGACCCTCGCCACCTAGGTCAAGCCCTCTCTCACTGCTACTATCAGGAAAGAGGTACAGGAGCCTGAAGACAAACATACAATGTTCCAAAAGCCACTTCTTCCCCCTGCCGACAGATTTCTGATGCTACCTTTTATTTTGGACTAATTATTTTTAAATATTGTATTTTGGAACTGTAATTTAGAGCAATTTTGCACCTGTAATTCACAATACTTCTGGTGCAAAACGAAGGTGATGTGCAGACCCTAGAGATCCTCTGTTAGAATTTTTGTAATCTTTGAATAGGAAGGAGGGCTGAGCTGATAGCTCTGTCCTTGCCCTATATCCTGCTGTCCATCTTCCTTTCTCGGCACAGTGATGCTGAAGCTGGTCCACACAAGTTACCTCATTATAGATCTGAGCTTCAAGTTACAAGGGGCATTGGCTTAGTAGCCTACAGCCCTTAGTTCTCAACTTTTGGGTGGGTGTCTCATTTTTCGTTCCTTATTTGACGCTACCTTTGCTAGATCTTTTGGCCAACCCTAGCCATAATGTGGCTGTGACATGTTTGTGGAGCCATAATGTGGCTGTGACATGTTTGTGGACCTGTGAAAGTGTTTTTTGGTAGGCTAGCAACTGATTTCTGTACACTTTGGCTATATCTTTGTTGACTCTTGATTCTGTCTAACCACTACTTCCTCTTAATTTGTTGCCTCCCAAATCCACACCCCTGTATTTAAATGTTACCAATTCCTTTTCTTCCCTAAACCACTTCTCTGAGAGAATATGAATTAAATCCACGTGGCATCTCAACTGACTAAATAATCCTCCTTGCCTTTCTCAATCTAACTGCAGTATCTTTGTGACAATATCGACCTCCAATTTTTCTTTGTGTAGTCCGCATGGATAGGACTGAAGCCCCCTTGGTCTGTTCCTTTATTCTAGTTGTGGCTGAAGAATCTGCTGTGGTTATTCCTCGTCCTGCTTCTGCACCATTGCTCCTGGACACTTTTTTCTCGATCTGTCTTTGTATTCTATTTGCTGCACTCTGCTTTGCCTGCTGATTTTGCACAATCACCCTCCACCCTTTCACAACTCCATTGCCTCTAGATGTTTGTGCAAACAGACTTGGTCTATTTTCTGAATATTTAAAACTTACCTAATGTCAGTAACTCCATCCTGACCATTGCATCCTAGATCCATCTGACCAAACTTCTGCATATTGCTTATTGCTACTTCTACCTCTGCCCATCTCATGCTGGCAGTCCTATTCTTGCCATGGTTTGTAGTATTTTATTCATGGGGAAGGCATTTTGTGTTTGCTAGTTGCTGTTACTTGGCTTGTAATAATTGGAGATCTTGGCTTTACGATCAGATTGTTTGTATTCCTACATTAATTTCTTTTTATTTTGGCCTCCATTTTATGAAGGATTTGCTCTAAGATGGGCAGAGGTAGAAATGACAATGAGCTAAGTGGAGTAGAATAGTCTTGATTATGGTGAAAATAGTGTCAGAAACTCAGGCTGGGTCTAACAGGATGCCATGGCTGGGATGGAGTTGAAACCTGAGATGACAGACAATGTGCTAAGAGTTTCAAACATTTTGAAAATAGACTTCATCTAATATCAGCTGTTGGAAACAGCACAAACATCATTCCAAAATATCCTCCCTAAGTTATTTTTTGTTCAATTTGTTTTGTAAAGTACATAAAGATTATTCATATTGAACATTTCACTGCAGCCTGCTTCAGTTTGAATTCCATCCCTCTTTCAACCCATTCCCATTAGGTGCAAGAGATGGCTCTACTACATGTGATGTCCTGCACTGCAGTACTGACTGCAGAACAGATAATGTTCTGTTTTAACCCATTCAATATCTCCAAGCACTGTTATGATCTTGGCTCTGCGAGGAAAAGAGAAACTGAGCTTCTCATTCAAGATGTAAAATTCCCTCTTGTTTGCAAACTGTATCACTGCAACTTATGTAGGAGTGTCTTGGACAAGCAGAATGTTGAGTATTCTATTGCTTCCATGAGTTGAGCACCCAGTGTGCAAGGTGGGACTGACAATGCTACAATCCTGAATTTGATGGAGGTGTCCATTGAGTTTTGCAATATTGGATCTTACGATTGTGTTCTTCTCTGGTTTCAGGTACTCCAGCTCTGTGGGGAACTTTGTGGTGGTTGGTGGTTTTCAAGCATTGGTTAAGCCAACGATGTAAGTAGTGCCAAATCTGGTTTCCCGGAGACTTTACAGCAGTCCAAGTCCCAGTAGTCTTGCACAAAGCATACTGTTTCATTTGGATGGAGGGAAGCTGACACTGGGTCTAAATTTGCAAAGCTGAATAGTTTGTTCCTTTCATCAGTTGTTGTCTATTCCTGGATTGTCCAAAAGCAGCAATGCAGTCAAGAAGAATTCAAACATTATTTAGTATATTATCATGAATTAAATTCCAGCAGTCTATGACAGAAATCACCAACTTCTGTCAGTTTATATTTTTGCTATACATTAAGAGAGCATGCAGAGAAATTGTTTCTTCAGTCAAAGGCTTGGGGAAGCCATTGTGGATAAGAAGGTGAGTAAATGCAAATATCTTATGAAATGTTGCAACAAATAAATTGAGACGGAGAAAGGGAGTTGATCATGAAGTGCGTGAGATCTGAGAGGTGTAAACTTTGATGATTTCAACCCAGAGCTCAGCACAATTCTTGATCTTGCTTCCACAGGCTTTAAAACACAAGTTTAAAATAGCACCTAATAATTACACTCTCGCCAATGTTAAAATATTTGGCTTGTTTGTGCTTTCTTGGTGATAATGTAATACACAAATCTTTAATTTCTTCCATTGCCCAAGATCAATTCCAAACTAATCCAATTTCCTTTTATCAGTTCCGAACTAACCTTATTACCTCTCTTATATGGGCAGTGTTGATGATGCCACATGCATTTCCAATGGCTAGTTGCCCTAGGAAAGTGATGAATGGGTCCTCATGTGATGAGATGCATCTCACAATGCTTTGATCCAGTAATATTCGAGATACAGACTCAATAACAAGGTCAAATAGGTTGTGATGTAGAGGGGGATTTGGAGGTGGTGGTTTTTTCAGGAGATTAATCATTATGTCCTGTCTGGTTGTGAAGGATGTAGAGGAAGAAAGTTTTGATGGTCTAGACTTTCATTGAGTATTGTGTGTGGAAAGTACCTCTACTCTCACCTTCCCAAGGGCAATGTGATGCCTTGGTGTTCATGTCCTGTTGCTGATTAATAGGGCAATGGTATTTTGAAGCAATGTTCCCAATTAATGTGAATGGGTTCTTGTCTTTTTTTTTAAACAGGGAGCTCTTCAGTAAAAATCTTCAAACCCTCCAGCAGCTGTCGGAAGTGACAGATGAGAATGTCCCAGTTGCTGACCTCTTGCACATTCTCCTCGACATACCATCCAGCCACCTGCATGAGTATGCCCGCATGCTGCTCAAACTCGAAAACTGCTTTGAAGTGGTGAGTAGAGTTCACCCGCATTACCTCCATCTGTGTTTCTTGTTTCATATCTCACACCTTCATGTGGCCCGGTTTGCTGATGAACTGTGAGATAAAAGCACAACTATCTCCAAAATTAACTTCAGAGCCTGACAAACATTAGTTGATGTTGGGCAACTCCAACTGTGCCATCTGGGAAATTTCAGTTCTATTGAACGAATAACCAAAATAGGACATATGCAGTGAAGGGGAGGGCATTGAGGAATGCAGAGGAATCTTGGAATAACAGTTCAGTGTTCCTTGAAGGTAGATTCCCATGGTGAAGAAGGCTTTTGGTATGCTGGCCTTTATAAATAATAGCATAGAATATAGGAGCTGGGGGATGATGTTGAGACTGTTTAAGGCATTGGTGAGGCCAGGTTTGGCGTATTGTGTGCAGTTCTGGTCTCCAAATTATAGGAAGGATATAAAGAAGGTTGAGAGGGTGCAAAGAATGTTGCCTGGATTGCAGTATCTTGAATATGGAGGAAGATTGAGTAGACTGGGACTTAATTCATTGGAGCATAGAAGGTTGAGAGGGGATTTGATAGAGGTGTTTAAAATTATGAAGGGGATAGATGTGAAAATTCTCTTTCCCCTGAGGGTAGGGGAGATTTGAACAAGGGGTCATAAGCTAAGGGTTAGGGGGCAAAACTTTAGGAGTAACACAAGAGGATGCTTCTTCATTCAGAGAGTGGTGACTGAGTGGAATGATCTTCTGGAAGAGGTAGTTGTGGCAGGGTCGATTCTGTCATTTAAGAGAGGATCGATGAGTACGTGGATGTGAGGGGGTTGGAGGGTTATGGGCAAGGAAGTGGGTAGGTGGAACTAGTGGAGTTCCACATAGATCGATGCAGACTAGAAGGGCCGATTATGGCCTGTTTCCAAACTGTAAATTGTTAAATGGTTATATGGTTAATTGGGAATAAAAGTTAGTGATGGTAATGGTGACTGAAATGACCAGATAATTATTGTGCAATCTTGACATACCAGGGTTTCAGAAATTATCAGCATATTGTTACATCACCCAAGATAGGATGTGGGTAAATGTTAGTTTCAATTCTTACATGGGTTTTAAAGTTTCCCCATTGGCACCCACATTGCATTGAGGTTGCATGGTATTTTAAAAGATCTTGGTTTCTTTAATATTTGACCCCAGAGCATTGGCAATAAGGTTCATTGTTCAATGCCCTAAGGGCTGTTGGGGGATAAGTAATAAATATTAATCTCACCAATAATGCCTACATTCCAAATGATTTTCAAAAGCACTGCATGCAGGCAAAATGTAGGGCAGCCATTCTCAACGGGGGCTGCAAACATTTAAGTGAAAGCCTTGTTTTCTTTTCATCTCACACAATGTAAACCTTTTTAATGTAGTCAGTAGCTGAAAAGTAAGGAATAAACTTAAACTTGTCTCCTTCATGGGGAAGGGGGCCAAGAAACTTTGAGCGGAGTCCTTGGGGCCGGGGCATTGCTTAAAACAGGATGAGAATGGCTGATGTCGAGGATGGAAAACAGTTTGTATGTATTCTTTTAATTAGAACCACGAGTTTTTTCCATGTCCCAAATGTCCATTTATTTCGTTGCTGAAAAGTATGTGCTGGGGCCTCAAAGGCATCTGCTGTAGAGCAGCCTGAGAGAATTTTTGATTGCTGTGGAATGTTCTTTGAGCAGCTTTGCCAGGGATAAGGGTAAAGAAGGAGAGAAGCAGATTTGAATAGGTAACTCTGTCCTCCTTTAACCTCTGGTAGGCATCCAAAGAATACCACAAGTTGCAGCAAGTCAGGTGCCAGTGTGAAGCTCTTGGTCTGCACTTGAAGAAGAAACAGAAGGAAGCAGAATACACATATAGCTTTTGGAAGACCTTTCCAGGCAAAATGACGGTATGCAGAACTCAAATAAATACATTGATTTTTAAAAAAATTATTATCAGTGGATTACAAGCCGATGCATTTGAGTGCTTTTGAAGAAGGCATCTTAAGAGTTGTAGAACTCTTTTATTAAGTTTTTTGCTGACACCCCTGCCCCTTGTGCTGACTTCCTTTGATATTCTGTTTGTGTCTCCATAGTTTCCATGCCTCATATTACATTGTCAGTCTTGTCTCAGATCAAAGATATTCTGACCTCCATATGCTATAGGTTGTCAGATTGGAATTATTTGGCCATCTAACCTCCAGCACATAGCAAAAGCCTAGTGTGTGGTGTTCATTGTCTCGTGAGATGAGCACATTTGCCAAATGAACAATGGCACTTGGAGCAAGAGCAATACTTCCTTGGCTATAAAATCTTCTGCATGCTTACATAATGGGTCTTAGCCACAGAAGCTGGAATTAACACAAGCAACTAGGATTTGCTTGGTACATACCACCCTGTGAAGTAACACAGCAACCAATGGCAGTTTCATCAGTGCTTGTACTCTGTCAATTAATCCAGAACGTGAAGGTAGTTTTTGGTATCAAGATATTGTTTGCATGAAACATCTTCATATTTCCTTGCTCGGCAATGGAAGGGTTAATATGTTTAACTTTTTGTAGGGTTTTCTGATGAGGCCTGTTCCTACTCTGAGAGTAAGTATATTTCTTGTGTGACCTAAAATGGGACATGTTTAATGAGATGCAGCACTCCTGTTTTAGTCTCCAATGCAATTGGTTCCATAAAAGTGACCCTTCCCTTGCTGACTGCCTACAGTTAAGTTGTATTCCTATTATTTTAACACCCTTGCATTTGGTAACTGAGTGCTTTAGAGTGTGGACCCAATGGCAGCTGCATTTTTGCTGTGATTTAATTTACCTAACAACTTTTTCCCATTAAACTGCTTTTGAAATTGTAATTTGCTTTGTGTAATCTTACCATGGTCACATTATGCATGGCTGGATGAGGGGCAGGTCCAGTAATCATTATCTCTCCATTACCTCTACTATTCTTCTGAAGAAATCCTTAGTGAGACTGTATCTGGTACTCAATGATCAGCACTTGGGCTCCTGCTATTACAACACTAAACTTTCCAGTCATCAGATCTCCACGCATTCCCATTATTCCCTCATTCTACCACCCACTGACACACTAGGGGCAGTTTAGTGGCCAGTTAATCTACCAACTAGCAAGGAAACTGGAATGTCGGGGGCGGGGGTGTGGTGTGGAGAAACCTACACAACCATTGTGTATATACTCTTCACAGATGCTGCCAGACTACTGGAATGAACCCAGATTGCTGAGCTGTGAGGTAACAGCTCCACTCCTCTTCCTCCCCCTGGTCATCTGAGTATCAAATTATTTTTTCTTCCAGTTAATTTTTCAATCTGCTCCTTCACTGGTGAAGATGGTACAATGTCCCCCACCTTCACAAAAGCAGTTCCTTTTCAATGCCTAATTAGCTCCACCCTTCCTCTTAACTAAATTTATTTGCTTGTAAACAGGTTTCCTTTTGTGTGTAGTACTAGTTTGTCTGTCCTTGCTCCTCTTGTCTAATTTAATCCATGTACCTCAATGGTCTGAGGTGTGGCACATCCATCGATGGAAATTGTCAGTCAACATTGACTCACCATTTTCTCTCCATACATGTTGCCTGACCTGCTGAGTTCCTCCAACTTCTCTTTGTTCACTCAGGATTCCAGTCTCTGCAGTTTTTGTATTCCTCTTCATTGGGATTTTTTTTCTCGGCATTCCTACCATTTCATTGCCAGAACCAGAGCCAACACTGACTCCTTTCCTCAGTGGTTGTTGGTTGAGGGAACTTTGGAAATTCCACATCCCATTTTACTTATTATTTTGCTCTGACTTTGCATAATTAAAGCCTCATTGCTTCTCCATCTCTAAAAATGTTTTCAGATTTGCTCTATTTCCCATTATTCAGTTGTGTTTTTATTGAGATTATTCAGTCATTTCTACTTCACGTACCAGTGACCAAAAATATCCTGGTTTTGAACACTAAAACATTATTTCCACAACTCCTCTGAAAGGGGAAAGGTTTAAAAGGGATCTGAGGGGTATGTTTTTCAACACATAGAGTAGGTATATAGAGTGAGCTGTTAAAGAAAGCTGCAGAAGTGGGTACAAAGATGTTTTAAAGACATTTAGGCATGGAACAGGAAAGATTTAGAGGGATATGGGCCAAATGCAGGTATTTGAACTAGATTGGGTAGACAGAAACTCATCCCCGATCCACATCTCTATTTCTAGCACATCTACCCTGGTCACCATGAATGAATTGGATTGAAGGACCTTTCTGGCAAACGTATGAAATAGGATCAGGAATCTGCCATTTGGCCTGTTGACCCTGCTCTGCTATTCAATAAGATCGTAGCTGATCTGTCTGAGGACTTGGCTTCACTGTTCTGTACATCTCTGATTGGGATTGGCATTCCTTGTGCAAGATTTTTTTGCTTGCATGCCTTTTTCTTGCTGATTTAAAAAAAATATGGTTGTCCTTTCTTGCTATCAGAGAACTTGGAACCTGATTGTCCATTCCACACCTGGCTTTGGGAGGGAGAAACATTTCCTGTTGATAATCTAATCTGAGGGGCATCAGCAGAGAGTGTCATTTGTGGATAGGGTGAAAGCAAAATGGCTCTTTAAGTAAGCTTAAAAAAAATTGTTGAGGAGTGTAAGAGCTGAGTATACATTTGTATAAAGCAATGTTAAGTCCATTGTGAAAATAAAAATAATATAGATGCTTGAAATACTCACCAGGTCAGGCAATATCAGGGGAAAAAGCAAATTCGTGTTTCTGGACTGCAATCCTTCTTCAGGATATGCCACTGTATTAATTTGACTACTCAGTATTGACCTTCCTATTGCAAAAAGGCAATAAAACAAAGATTTAGAAGCTTTGGACAAAACATCCAATGTCCTTGAACTTCCCATTTCACTGTGCATCTGATTATGAGAGTCTCTGGTATGCTGAGGTTGCTACAGAACATTTCACTGTAATGTCAGTTTGTTGTTCCTGCTAAGGATTCCTTGAGGAAACCAGAACGCCGCCTCATCTGTGAGAGCAGTAACCGGGGCTTAACTTTGCAACATGCTGGGAGATTCTCCATCAACTGGTTTATCCTCTTCAATGATGCACTTGTTCATGCTCAGGTCAGTCCATCCATTGGGAAAGGGGGTGGGGGGAGATGTGATGAATTTGTGCTAATATTAATCTTTAGGTAATAATCTTTAGTAAGGGACTTTGTGGGCTGGAAATAAAAGCAGGAGCACACTTACAGGGACACAATTACACAAACAGAACCCTTTGAGATGGCAGCTGGCAAATATTGGAGACCGTTTGTCTGTAAATTCATTGTTCAGTGGAAACTGAAAACAATCATTAAAAATTAGAATTGAATGGTTCATTTAAAAACTAGTCACAGTTTGCTCAACAAGGATATTTGGTCAAACAAGAGATCATTTGCTTGTTTATACATGTTTTTGGATTTGAAGCTGAAAGAAAGCCATAAAGAGATGAAGTCATTTGGTTATAACTTGTAAATTTGAAGTGGTTTTGAAAAAAAACTTCAAAAAACAACAATGTCAAGTCATGTGCTTAAAGATGTTTGAAAATCTGCATTTTAAGTTTTGAACTAATTTCAACTGAGATCAGAAATGCAGTAACAGTCCTTAAAGGACAGTTGCTGGTGAAAAGAAGAAACACCGAAGCAGTGACTTTGAAGAAAATTGCCTCTTCCAACTGTCTCTTGAACAAAGAGGACAGTTCTGCTGTGTCCAGTGTAACTAGCCACTTTTTGATTTGAAGGAAAGCAAAATTAATCTTGTATTTGAAATATAACCTTTCTTTAAATGGTTTCTTCATTCAACCCTTGCTGGGTTTGTGAAATCATCATGGAAGAAAACACAAGTTCTGAAACCTCCTTGCAAGAGAGGTAAATAATTCATATGAAGAAACCATTCTCTGAAAATAATTCTACAAGAATTTTGAGTTTTGAGAAGTCTGAGGCCTCACACCTACTCCATAATTACTTTTGAGCAACAATTTAAAGAATGAGTTTCAACACAAAACTGACTGAACTTTTAAAATTTATTCTTTTTTACAATTGGGCACATATCAAGTTTAGAGGTAAGTAAGAAGTGTTATAGCTATTATTAAACATTATTGTTTTGAAGATACCATTGTCTTGGTGAATGCTTATTGCTGTTGGTCTGGTAACAGGTTGGGGGTGGTAGAGAAGCCCATAAAGGGAGCAGGTTGGCCCTCATTCAAGCTAGGAGTAGCAACCACATTGGTCACTTACCTGGAAGAAAGGTGTCCCCACTCATTCCATCATTGAACTGCATGGGAAGAGGACAGTAATTATTGCTCCTTGTCTCACTTTCGTTCCCTGCACAGAAGAGAACCAGTCAACCTATTGAGAGTTTAATGGCACTCAGCTGTTTGAATTTGAAGGATAAAAATCTTTCACCCACACTAATTGCATCAAATTTCCTACCTGGAATATTGATTAAATTTGTGATCCAGTCCAGAGCATATGCAGAATGGCAGGTCCAGTTCTCTTCAGGTGCTGCTGATCATCCTCTTTGTAGCCATGTGACCTTGTATCAAATCATGCTCTGTGTCCCAGAATCTAACGAGACATTCAAAGAGTGAGGTGATCTATTTGGATTCAAGAAAAAAAATTCATTATTTTCTGCATCCAAGACTAGCAGTATTGGCTAACTGAGTGCACAAAATGTAGAGCTCGACTAAATATAATGGCCATCCTGATCACCAGCGGACTTGTCATAAGGGAATGAGTTCTGCTTTGATTTGTACAGAGTCTGATTTTTGGGCCCATCAGAAGACTGATTAGTTTCAACTTCAACTCAAAGATAAATTGACCTTGGGAGTGGAGGCTTGGGGGAAGGTTTATTACAAATGATCAAATGATAACTGGATGATATCAAGACTTATTAAAACTATCTAAACTGGCATAATAAACCTGGTCAATAATCACAAGGGTGATTGGTTTTGAACTAGGCCAAATGATTGCAATTGCTGGGTCAGTTTAAATTTTCAGCAATTAAGTGTTATGTCTTTGTGCCTGCATGTTGTGATTTTTAGAGTGATGTTCCTTATAATTGAAATCTAATCAGTGAATTGGCATTAGCCAAGAATTTGTAGCATCTTTTGTATTATATGAATGGAGCAATTATTTGTCACATCAAAAATGAGCTAATTTGAATTCAAACGGAAGAAAGCAAGGTAATAACCCCTCTAACTTACCTTTTACCCCTATCTTCCTAATGGTTTCCCACTACCTGTCTCTCTCTACCTATTGCACCTTCTGTCCGATTGGCTGTGGGGCCCTTCTCTGGCTTTTTCATCATTTTTATATATCACTTCTTTGTGTTTCTTATAATACAATGATCAGTCCTCTTGGTTTTGAGGTAACTTTAATCACATCCTACTCAATTGCTCTGGTTTTGACTAGGACCGTAAATTCTTTTGGTCTATCTCTGGTAACTCTTTCCCCTTTCAATCTATCTCTCTGTCTCCATTTCAGGAAACAAACTATCTGTTGACATCTTCTATAAACCCACTGACTCCCACAGTTACCTTGAGTATACCACTTCCCGTTCTGTCTCCTGTTCTATTCTAATCTCTCACTTCCTGTATCTACCTAGGATGAGGCTTTTCATTTCAAGGCATTTGAGATGTTGTCCTTCTTCAAAAAACATGGTTTCCCCTCTATTGCCATTAACTCATTCCTGATCCACATCTCCTTTAATTCCCTGCACATCTGCCCTGGCCCCTTCCGAGCACAGTTGCAACATGGATAGGGTTCCCCTTATCCTCACCTATCACCACACCAGCCTCTACCATATACAATGGGATTCCACCACCAGTCACATCATTTCCCCCCCCCCCCTCCTCTCCATTGGGATCACTCCTTCTTCCACTTATCCCTTCCCACCAATTGCTCTACTCCTTTGACCATGAGAAGTTCTACACTTGCAACTACAGTACCTCCCTCAACTCCATTCGGGGTCACAAATAACAAAACTTTGCCTGTGAATCTGTGAGCATCATTTACTACATTTAGTGCTCCCAACACAACCTCTTCTCCATCAGGAAGACTGGATGCAAATTAGGGGATCATTTCATTCAGCACTTGTATTCTGTCAGCTGCAAAAGTCGACCACTTGAATTCCACACACCACTACTATACTGACCTGTCTGTCTGGCTTTGTGCACTGCTAAGTTGAGGCTACTCATGAATTAGAGGAACCACATGTATTCTGTCTCTGCAGTCCCAACCAGATGGTGTCAAAATTGACTTCAGGTTCTGATAACACCCACCTCCCTCGTTCTCTCTTTCTCATCCCTTTTTCTCCCTTCCTCCAGCTCCCATCCCCTTCCCTTAAGAGCAACTTTTCTTATCTCTCTTCCCATGATCACCTAGCTCCTCTTTTCCCTCTTCCATCTGCATCCACCTCTCCCCTGCTAGCATGTGTTCTGCCCCCCATCAACTTCTTAATTGGGGTGTCTGTCTGATTTTTGACATCCAGAAGAAGGTCTCTGCCTTTGCTTTCTGTGGATGCTGCCAGACCTGCTGAGTTTCTCTAGCACTCTTGTGCACCGACCGATTTCTTTCAACCTCAATGCACTCTGAAGAACATTTGCTACAATGACATCCACTGAACAGAAGAGCGATTCTACTGCTGATGTGCCTGTACATGTTCCTGTTCTCCATCATTAAAGTTGAGCATTACAATTTAAATTATTTCATTTTCACAGACTAGTTTGGGTTGGCAGTGTCTGGAATTGGAGCAGTTTACTATCCATGTGCAAAAACTAATGCAAGTTCTCATTCTCCCCCTTAGTTTTCGACTCACCATATATTCCCCCTCACTACGCTTTGGATTGAGCCCCAGTTTGAAGAAATGAGCAACCTGTGAGTATCAGGACTGATTGCATCCCTTGTAAAATAAGCAGGAAATGTAGTAAATGTAGCAGGAGTGTCTTTTTTTTTCAAATGGTGGCTTCATCATTTATTTTAGAATCTTTTCATTAATCTCCATTCAAGCATTCTCTAGGGCTCCTTGCCAATTATTTTTCCCAGCCCCAAAAGTTGTCATGTTGTGAAATACTAAACTCTGTATGTGCTGTGATTATAGAAAAAACACAAATGCTGGAGAAATTCAGCAGGTTACACAGCATCCATAGGAGATAAAGATATATCTGATGTTTTGGGCCTGAGCCATTCTTCAAGATGTGATCTTATCTTGTTGAACTTGAGCATCTGTTCTTTGTGGAGGGTGGTTTGCTAGTTCTGAGCTGTTTGAAAGCAAATTGTTTGCTTTTTGGATGGCTATCCCTAAATTGATTGGAAACTTCCACTATGGCCTGATGTGACTTTTCATTATTGATAGAGATGCCAGAGTTGCTGTCTGGGCACCCTTGTAAATAAGGGCATTCACACCCTCATCTCTTGCAACAAATTGGAGAGTAAAGATGGAATGACTGTTATTAATGGAGGGAAGTACATAGTGTAGTGGCTTCCACTGAATGTTCACACTAAGATGGAGATATATGATGTGTAGTGGTGCAAATGTTGGAAAGTAGATGGGTACAGGTAATGCTGACAAATCTTTTTCTCCCATTGATGATGTTTGATCCACTGTTCCTCCAGCAGATTGTGTGTTGCTCCAAATTCCAACATCTTCAGCCTTGTGTGTCTCCTGGGCATAAGTGGCGTCTCTTAAATTACTGATAAGGGCTCACTTCTAACTTGCATGTTTGCCTTGGACCCTAAGTTATTATCTGTTTATTTTTCCCCATAGGAACACACTGAAGATAACCATCCCTGAAGAACAGTTTATCCTCACTGCAGCATCACCTCAGGAGAAGGTAAAGTAAATAGCTCTCAAATTCATGGAGCTCCCAAGCATAAAAAATTGTTTTGTGCGGTGTATTTGTTAAATGATGTGAGTTGGGGTGGTGTTAATGTTCATTTAGAGGGATCAAGGTGTGCTTGGTCATTAGTTGCTGAAGATAAACATGCAGGTAGAGCAAGCAATTAAGAGGACTAATAGTGTTTGCCTTTATTTGGAGAGGGTTTGATTGCAGGAGTGAGCAGGTCTTGTAATAGCACCTTGACAAGACTGCTTGGAGTACTGTGCACAGATATGGTTACCAAAGGGAGAGCTGTTTCTAGGGGATGTGTGTTTTCCATGTGAGCAGAGAAGATTTGACTTTTTCCTGAGGAATTTTTTAAGTTTCAATGAGATGCTAAAGGACTTATAGTGTTGATGGAGGTTATTTTCCCTGATTGAGGAGTACCATTTCAAAAATGTGATAGTGAGAGAAGGGAACAGAACAGGTCCTTCAATCCAACTCGTGTTTGCATTGTTGTTTAGTCACATTTGCTTCTTATCCTTGTAAATCCTTCGTACAAATCTATCCAAATTGTGAATCTGGAGGGATCATCTGCTGCATCCAGTGCACCCCTTGTGGCCTTTGCATCCGTAATGCCGAATGGGAGTTTGCTTTGCTGAGCACCTTTGCTCTGTCTTCTGCAAAAGCAAGGACCTCCCAGTGGCCAACCATTTTAATTTCACACACCACTGCCACACCAACATGTCCGTCCATAGCCTTGTGCACTGCCAAACTGAGGCCATGAGCTAATTGGAGGAACAACTCCTTGTATTCCATCTGGACACTCTCCAACCAGATGACATTAACATCGACTTCTCTCGTTTCCATTAGTCCCCACCCTTCACTTGGATGGAAACCTTTTTTTGGATTTCCTGCAGAGAGCCATGTAGTTGTACTAGTTTAAATCTGATTTTAAACCAGTGGTTCCCAACCTTTTTCTTTTTACTCATATACCACTAAGTATTTCCTATGCCATAGGTGCTCAATGATTAGTAAGGGATTGCTTAAGGTGGTATGTGGGTGAAACGAAAAAGGGTGAGAACCACTGGATTAAATTGAGAAACATTGAGGGAATTGATATACTGTGACGGAGCTGCAAAATGTAGGTTAAAAGAATCAGCCATAAGGAACAACAGAATGGGCTTGAAGGACCAGATACTCCGATTTCTGCCACCTGTGTTATGTTAATGTGGATTGGAAAGGTGGTTCGGATGATACACCAGTGGAGTAAAGTAATTCGCATGCGTGGTGTTAGTGATTGGTTGATAATTGTTTCTTTTTCATCCCATTTCAGACAAAGTGGTTAAGAGCAATTAACCAAGCTGTGGATCAGGTTCTGAGTGGTGCTTCAGATAATGTGGTTCCTGGAATTGGCAGTGTCATGCGAGTGGAGCCTCCCATTTCTCGCACTGCCAAGTACACCTTCTACAAGGACCCACGGCTAAAGGAGGCAACTTATGAAGGTCGTTGGTTGGTTGGAAAACCACATGGCAAGTTAGTATTAGCAAGTGATGTTGATACAGAAATGCAAAGCTTGGCATGTCTATAAAGGTCAGTATGTATGAATTGTGTCAATGTAGCACATTTGCAAACTGCAGTGTAACTGCCTGCTCTTCAGAGCCACAGAGTAGGCGAGGTAAGGAACTAATGTGTAGATGTGTGTACTGATGATACCGTGAGGAATGGTTTGGAAAGATCCAAACCACTGGCTTCAGGAGATTGGGAGGTTGCGGGCAATAAATTTTGAAGTGATTCAATTGTGGTAAACCTCTGCTTGAATCTTTACACTTTCTAACGCTGTTTCCTCGATTCCAGAGGTGTATTACGGTGGCCTGATGGCAGATCCTATTCTGGTGATTTCAAAAATGGTTTTGAAGATGGGTAAGTAAAAAAAAAAAGACTATTAATAAAATTCTGTCTGTTTATTGTAGAGTAGAATTTACCAATCTTATCAGGTACAGCAACTGCAGGACAATGGAGTAGAGTGAAAATTATCAGCTGAGGCTACCCTTGTTTCCCCTGTGGGTTCACCTCCATGGACTTCAATAGGGAGCAGAGTTGTTCACTATTTCTAGCATTTCCTCCAACATCATCCAAAGTGATGCCAACTATATGCGTTGCAACATGCTGAAGGAATTAACTCCCATCAATGAAGATGTTGTTTCACTCCAGTACTTAGCGTGCAGAATGTCAGAAGAACATTTCTTTTAATATAATGTTGAATTGAAGGCTTGGCTTTGCTCTTCAGTCAGGTGCATGAGAAGGCATTATTTTGAAATTGTCCTTGCTCTCCTGGTAGTATTTGCCAATGATGGTGTAACCATCCCATTTCCCACTTTTCCCGCAGCTTCAGAATCTTTGTCTTCTGCCCAGTTCTGATGAAGGGATTTTTGACCCAAAATGCTAGCTCTATTTTGCTCTCCCAAAATGTGGCCGCACTTTGAGTATTTCAAATATTTTCTGGGGTTTTTTTTAATATCAGATTACCTGTATTGGTTGTTTTCTATTTTTTTATTGGGTTGGAGTGTTTGTAGTAGTTGGGTCATGTCCCTGAAGAATGTATAGATCTAGTAACTTTCTCTAGATTGAGCCAGACTTGACTTACTCCAAGACATGGTATATTTTTCTGGTAATATCCAGACTGATGATCCTATTGTTGTTAGGCTGGGGTTGGTTTCTAGAAACTGCAATAAGAGCGAGGGGTGAAAGGTCCATTGAACATGTAAATGGTGCAAAGTGTAACAGTATTTGCCTCGGCTTTGGGGACAAACATCTTGATGTGGGTGCAAAGTGCTGAATGTATTTGTCTGTCTTATCAGGTATGGGGAGTTGATTGTGCCCTGCAAAGCACTCAAGAAGAACGATCACTATCAGGGCCATTGGAAAGAAGGCAAGATGCATGGCCATGGGATCTACAAGTAAGTTCAGTCGTCATCTCATCAATTTGAGTTGGCTTTGGGGTCTGCTTTGAAGCAGAATTTAATGGCAGGATTGTCAGATGTGATTTGTTAGTTTATGTAGCAAGATTGGAGGGGTTAGGGCCCTGATTTGATCTCTTGACCAAGTAAGGATTCTGGTCTGCTGATTTCCCATTGTGAGATGTTTAGAATCTTCATGATATCCATTGGTGCAGTGACAGATTTGTCCCATGATCCACTTGGTTTCAAGTATGCCTCAGGTATGATAGAATTTGTGTACCTTCTGAGTTCCCTTTATCAACTTTTTGTTTATTTGTCACAAAATAAATAAAACCTTGTACAGTGCAGTGTTCTTTGAGAAAGGCAACAGGCTAACCCTAACATTTAAACAGCTGTATAAAGAGCACAATTTACAGAGTATAGGATTGCAATGAAAAGGAAGATCAATTAGTACCAAGCAAGGGATTCATCTAGAAGCCTGATGGTTTCTTTCAAGCCTTCTCCTTGATGGGAGGAGGGAGAAGAGTGTGAATGGGGTTGTGAAGGGTCATCAATATGTTGGCTTCCTGTATAAGGCAGCAGGTGATGTAGATGTCCTCCATGGGGTGGAGTGAAGTTTGCAAGCTCGGAATATGAACATAGTTAATTCAATATTGTCAGAGGTTACACCCTTCCTCAGTAGGCCTGAAGGTGATTGCTGTTGGCTGGACAGTCTCTTTGTTTGGTGGGAAAGCAAGAAATGATGCCCCATCTCCCCATTCTCAAGGACTTCTTTGATGCTTTCAGTTAAAATTGTAGTTAACCGATATAAATAGCTAGTTAATAGCTGTCAGGTTGTACATTAATAATAGATGAACATCAGAGAGTTTCAACATGTCCATACCTGCAGGAACTTCATCTTAAGGTTGATAAGTGTGAGCCTGAGATGTGAATGCTGAGAGTCAATCATAGATGGGCAGTTACCCTGGATACCATGTTCCAAAAGGCAGTCGCACGCATAATTTTAATTGTATCTAATGGACTCATTGTGTGCACGGTTTCTTAACTCCAAAGGAAATAGGCCAATGACAATTTTTCTCAAGCAAAATATTTCAGTAACAACTGGGTCTAGAGCAGTGATTCTCAACCTTCCCTTCCCACTCACATACCACCTTGAGCAATCCCTTACTAATCACAGAGCACCTGTGGTATAGGAATTACAGAAGGTGGTATGTGAGTGGAAAGAAAAAGCTTGGGAAACCCTGCAATTGTCCAGCAGTAGAAAATTCTTGCAGCCTATATGGGTGAGAACAGAGGCTGTATGCTGAATGAACCACAGTATGGTATAAGGGAGTGATTCCAGATTTGCAGAGCAATATTGTAATAGCAGGGTGCCATGTTGTACTCGATGTGCATACATGTGGTCCAGAGGTTCTGTTCCCTGCTTGCTGCTGGTGCTAAGAACATTCCTTCAGGGTAAGATGGGGGAAGATCCTTGGGTAATGAGCATATCCATGCAGGATCCAATGACATAGCTGAGACCAAAAGAGGCTCTGCGAGAGCCATTGGACTCAGGACCAAATTTTAAAAAGCAACTACAAAAGTACTGTATTTTTACGCATATAACGTAAGCGTTTTTTTTTTTTTTTTTGCAGACTAGGTACTCTGCACGTTGTATGCTTGTGCGCGCTATACATGTTGAAAGAACGCGCACAATTTATAGTGGGCATGGGAAAGTTGAACTGGCAATGTATAGCGAGTGTGGGAATATAATAGTGGTATTGAAAGAATACACACTTTTTGAGGTGGGTGTGGAAAATTTTGATTTTGGGAATATTCTCTTGAGGCTTTTTCAGGTCCATTCTCCGCTAAGAATGCACCTGAAGAAGCAGAAGCGTCCCTTTAAATTGCAGTTCAAGTGGCAGTGTTGAAAGTGCAACGCTGGCCACGTGAAAGGACAGCTGCGCCGGGATGCACATTTGAGCGCATTCCAGCTCCTGTCCCTTGGGCTGTCAATTCAGGATGGATGGTTGTTAGCTGGGACATCCCGCGTGGGACGTCCCCACACTGATCCCGCTGCCCCACTCTCTCCCCACTCACGGGGCTGGAGCGGCTGGCGGGGGAGTACGGGGGCTGGGGCGATGGGCGGGGGAGTACAGCGCTCGAATAGGGTACTGGCATTGTTTTGGCCAGCCCTTTTCTCCCCCAGCTAGCCGCCCCTGCTAGCCGCTCTAGCCCCCGCAGTTCCCGCGCTGACAGCCCAGCCAGCTGCCCCTGCGCCGGGGTAAGGGGCAGCTGGGAGAGGAGCTGTCAAACGCTCGCCAGCTGACTGTCATTCCAAATGCAGCTGCTTTTAGGTGACTGCATTCAGATGTTAGAGAGGCCTCTGTGCTGTGGTGATTATCCTTCTCGTAGGAGGGTTACAAAGTTCACCTTGCAAGCGCCTCCTGCACATACACCTGGCCTTCCAACTGCCGCATATTGCCAAAATATGCAGCTTTACAAATGGGGCAATTAGCCACCTGAAAGTGCTTTTGGTTTGAGTGCCATGGTATTTTGAGAAACAAGATATGTCTGGCTAGGACACTGCACCTTAATTGCCCAGATGGGAGATTAACATATCAAGTGCCTCTAATCTGTTTAAACATCCTCATTATATCAAATCAAAAAACTATAAAGTTTTCTATTTTGCACTCTATTTTAACAAGATATGGTTTCTTTTAAAGAAAGGCTTTTTAAATCATGACAAAATAAAAATTCTGCTGAACTCTGAAGCCTGTCTTCGATCTATGTAATTGATTCCTCTCTAAAGCTTGTTAATGTGTTGCAGAAGAATATCATCTAGATAATGGGGGATTGATACCTCTAGGGGTAGTTGATTGGGTGTTAATTGTGGGAGATTAACTGTGGATTGTTAGTGGAAGTATTGTGCTTTGTGCGTCCCAAGTGAGTGTGAATTGCTCTTGTAAATCGGAATGAATGTATAATACTTCTTTCTTTTCTTTGGCTTGGCTTCGCGGACGAAGATTTATGGAGGGGTAATGTCCACGTCAGCTGCAGGCTCATTTGTGGCTGACAAGTCCGATGCGGGACAGGCAGACACGGTTGCAGCGGTTGCAAGGGAAAATTGGTTGGTTCGGGTTGGGTTTTTCCTCCTTTGTCTTTTGACTGTGAGGTGGGCTCTGCGGTCTTCTTCAAAGGAGGTTGCTACACCCATGCGGTATATACACAAATTGATTTTCTGCGCATTATATGAGTGAAAATGCAGCAACTTCTGGATTAAGGGTCATAAATTTGTGGCTTAAAAATTAGTTTAAACTTGTGTGGCATCTGAAGCAGGATTAGTGGAAGAAGAAATTGTCCTACTTCACTTGAATTGAGCTGTGGTCAGTGACTGAACAATTTGAATAATTTTGGCTTTGGAGTAAGTTGTGGGATGTGAGGTTTGGATGAGGTGAAATGTAGAAAGTTGAAGAGAAGGGGGCAAGGCAGTGATGCAAGTTGTGTAATGGGAGCCAATGTGAGTCAGGAACAGAGCTTGCAAACATCAGATTTTATGTTCGTATAGTCAGAGCAAGGTGAAGGAATGCACAGAAGACCAAATTGAAGGCTGTTTTTTGGAATGCATCCAGATTTTGTGATGAGATTGACAAATGAACTATGCAAATAAAACTAAATGGTTTTGACCTACAAGCTATTACAGAGAAATATTTCAGATTGCTGAAATTGTAAAAGACTTGGGCAACATGTTAGCAGAAAATGTTTTTTCCTGATGATAAACAATGGACAAAGGAAATGGAGAGCAAGGATCTTGGCTCAGAAAATTAATTTCTTCCCAACTTGCCCATGCCGGCCAAAATGTCTGCATTTGCCCCATATTCCTCTAAAACTATCCCATCCATGATCCATTCTAATGTTTCTTAAACATTGCAATAGTACTGGCCTTTGCTACCTCCTTCGCCAGCTTGTTGTGTACCACCCTCATTTTATTTAAAAAAAAAAAAAGCCCCTGTGTTTTCTACACCCCCCCCCCCCCCTCCACTGAAACCCATGTCCTCTGGTTACTGATTTCCCTACTTTGGGTAAAAGCCTATGCATTTACCTGATCTGTTCCCCCATGATTTTGCACATCTCCACAAGATCCTCATCCTCCTGCACTCCAAGGAATGAAGCCCTTGACTGTTCAAACTCTCCCTATAGTCAACATCCTTGTAAATCTTCTCTGCACCCTCTCCAGCTTGTTTCAGATGCCAACTATTCATTGTGTGGGAAGAGGAGTAATTATCATATGGATTCCCTCAATCAACCTCTTATCTCTTGTATTTATGTCCTCTGGTCTTGGCTATCACATCTATGGTGATAAAGATCCTTGCTATCTGCCCCATTTATTCCCTTCATAATTTTGTGCTCATCAGGTGAGTCTTTTGCCCCTCATCTCCAGAGATCCAATATCTCCAGATACCTGAAATATTCCATGCCATACAACATCCTGATGAATCTCCTCTGCATCCCCTCCAGTGAAATCATGTCCTTCCTGTAGTCTGATGATTAGAACAGCACAAAATACGTGACTCCACGTTGATGCATCACAAAAAAAAGCTCTCCAGCGAATATACTTTGTGAGGTGTCTGAAGAGATTGTGTCACCGAAGACTCTCTTAAATTTCTACATGTGTACCATGGAGACCATTTCTGGTCCATTGCTTCACTGCCTGGTATGGAGATGCCAAAGCTCAGGACAAGAATAAACCCCAGAGGGTTGTTAACTCGGCCTGCGATATCACAGGCACCAGAGTTCACTACATTGAGGATATCTACATGATTTTTTAAAAAAGCAGCCTCTATCCTCAAAGAACCCCACCACCCAGGTCATGCACTCTTCACTCTGCTTCAGTTTGGTGGGGGAGGGGGAGGGGGAGGAAAGGTACAGGAGCCTAAAGATGAGCACAATGGCACAAGGACAGCTTCTTCCCCACTGCCATCAGATTCCTGAATAATGAATGAACCGAAGACACTGCCTTACTTTTTGTGCACGATTATTTTAAATTTGTTCTAGTAATGTCATAAGATGATTATAATATGAACTTTTAAACTATGACGTTGCCACAAAACACTGAATTTCATGACTTGTTCACGACAATAAATTCTGATTCTGAATTGCATCGTCTAGTCTAACCAATGTTTTATGAAGTTATTAACATGTTTCACCTCTTGTATTCTTCACTACAGCTAATGAAAGCCAGTATCACAAATGCTGCCTCCACCCTCCGTGCCTGTGTGTCAATGTTCAGGGATTTCTGTAGTCCAAGATCCCTTTGTTCATTATCATTCACATGAGCTCTTTCCTAATGTCCCATCCTTGTTTGCCATCTCAAAATGTATCACCTCATGTTTGCCTAGATTAAATTTCATCTGCCATGACTCCATCCAACTTTCCAGCTGATCTTTATACTTGCTTTTCCCTTGGGCAACCCTCCTTGCTTTCTACAACACCAATTTCTGTATCATCTGCAAATTTGTGAATCAGTCCTCTGATGCCTGCATCTACTGCTAATAGCTTCCAATGCTGATCCTTGAAGCAAGTTTTTGATCAGACTTGAATGGAAAAAATTCTTCACCTGCACAATGCAAGTCAAGCAGCATCTATAGGGATGCACAAGTGCTGGAGAAACTTTGCAGGTCATGCAACTATCTTATATTAACAAGGGAGGTGGAGGATCCTGGCAGAGAAGTTAAATGGGAAAGTCTGCAGACGGTGGGACTGTAATGCAATACACAAAGTGCTGGAGAAACTTGGCAATTTTATTTCCAGATATAGACAACAGACTCGCCAAGGCAAATAGCGCCTTTGGAAGACTGCACAAAAGAGTCTGGAAAAACAACCAACTGAAAAACCTCACAAAGATAAGCGTATACAGAGCTGTTGTCATACCCACACTCCTGTTCGGCTCCGAATCATGGGTCCTCTACCGGCATCACCTACGGCTCCTAGAACGCTTCCACCAGCGTTGTCTCCGCTCCATCCTCAACATCCATTGGAGCGCTTTCATCCCTAACGTCGAAGTACTCGAGATGGCAGAGGTCGACAGCATCGAGTCCACGCTGCTGAAGATCCAGCTGCACTGGGTGGGTCACGTCTCCAGAATGGAGGACCATCGCCTTCCCAAGATCGTGTTATATGGCGAGCTCTCCACTGGCCACCGTGACAGAGGTGCACTAAAGAAAAGGTACAAGGACTGCCTAAAGAAATCTCTTGGTGCCTGCCACATTGACCACCGCCAGTGGGCTGATATCGCCTCAAACCGTGCATCTTGGCGCCTCACAGTTTGGCGGGCAGCAACCTCCTTTGAAGAAGACCGCAGAGCCCACCTCACTGACAAAAGGCAAAGGAGGAAAAACCCAACACCCAACCCCAACCAACCATTTTTCCCCTGCAGCCGCTGCAACCGTGTCTGCCTGTCCCGCATCGGACTTGTCAGCCACAAACGAGCCTGCAGCTGACGTGGACTTTTACCCCCTCCATAAATCTTCGTCCGCGAAGCCAAGCCAAAGAAAAGAAGGATGCTGCATGACCTGCTGAGTTTCTCCAGCACTGTGTATTGCACTGCAATCCCACTGTCTGCAAATTTTCCTGTTTAACTCCTCTGCCAGTATCCTCTGCCTCCCTTGTTAATATAAGCTCGTTTTAATTAAATTTTGTCAGTTGCTCTTGATCCTACAGCTCTAAGCCATGAACAAAGCTATGTTGACTGTCTCATTATTCTCTGCCTGTCCAAGTGTGTATTAATCTGTCCCCTAGAATAGAGCATAGTTAGCAGAGCAGTTAGTGCATGGCTGTTGCAGTGCCAGCGAATGGGATTCTAATAGGCCTTGTCTGTCAGGAGTTTGTATGTTCTCCCAGTGTCTGTGTAGGTTTCCTTCAGGTGTTCTGGTTTTTTCCCACCCTTCAAAATGTACTGGGTTGTAGGTTAATTGGGTGGCACAGGCTCGAGGGCTGGAAGAGCCTGTTACTGTGCTTGTACGCATGTCTAAATGTTTTCCAGTCATTCATTCCCACTGCAAACTTGCTAACCTGTACTTACCTGGCTTCTCCCTGTTGCCTGTCTGCTATGACCCAGTCTTCTGGCACCCTACTTGTGGCAAAAGATGATGTAGTTATTTGTCAGAGCTCCAGCAATTTCCTCCCACTGCAGCCTTGGATACATCTCATCAGGCCCTGGGGATTTATCCACTTTTGTGTGTTACACATTGGCTATCTCCAGTTTCTTGATGTCCATGTACTCTAGAATATCACTGGCTCTCTCCTTGAATTCTCCATCTTTCTCTTTGAATTTTTTTCTGACTTTTCTCTGAAGTATTCATGTGGGTTTTTCCTTCCCAGTTCTGACAAAGGGTTTCCAACCTGAAAGGTTAACAGTTTCTCTTTCCATTGATTCAGCTACTGAGTATCAACTACATTTTCTGTTTTTATTTTCATTTTGGACCTTCCCCATATTCCCTGCTTCCCCACCCTACACACATTATCTGCCTGGTCCCTATCATTTCCTTTTTGCTCTTGATTTATCATTTAAAATATAATTGGAAACAAAATCAAGAATATGCATGTCATGGCCCCTTTTAGCCTCCTAATAGCTTAAAAAATTCTCTTGCTTTCCATAGTTGGGAAGTTTTCTCCTTAATAGTACCATTAATGTTGGTAACTTACTGCACTGATATTAAACCAAACTGAAAATGCACAACAGGTCCAGCAGCATCACAAGATAAAAATGTGGTTTTTACTTCAGATTAGTTTTTATTGCATTTTCTACTTTTATTTTGGATGTAGCATCTGCAGTGATTTGGTTTGAGATTGTAGTTCACTGGTTAAAATAGTGGACAGACATCAGAATTTGTCATAAACGTGTCACAAAATTTGCTGTACGGCAGCATTATATTGTGTATTACAGGTGCAAAATTACTATCAATTACATTGTCAGAAACGCACTATGTAAAAATAAATTGGTGTAAAAGAAGGGAAAGTGAGGTAGTGTCTATGGTTCGTTGTCCATTCAGAAATCTGATGGCAGAGGGCAAGCTGTTTTTGTACCGTTGGGTGTTCGTCTTCACGATCCTGTACCACCAGTGAGAAAAGTGCACAGCCTGGGTGGTGAGGGTCCTTGATGATAGGCTGCTTTTTTAAGACACTGCTTCTTATAGATGTCCTCAATGGAGTGAAGACTAATGCCCATAATGGCATTGGCCAAGTTCACAATTCTCCTTGTCCTGTCCATTCTCACTTCCATACCAGAGAGTGATGCAACCAATCAGAATGCTCTTCATGGTACACCTGAAGAAATTTGCAAGAGTCCTTGGTGACATACAAATCTCAAACTCCTAATGAAGTATAAACATGGTGAGCCTTCTTTCATGACTGCATCAACCTGATAGATCTTCAAAGATGTTGACACCCAGGAATTTTGAATTTCTTTACCCTTTCCACTGCTGACACCTCAATGAGGACTGTTTCGTCCTGGAGTCACAGTTCAATATCATTTGTTATTAAATAAATTTCGGTAATTGAAAGGAATTACCGGTGACCACATAAGAGGTGGCACTCTGGGATTGGGGTGAAGTATATCATATGAACTTCGTATATCACTAGTTGGAGTGATTTAAAATGGCAATGGAATACCACAGGGTAAGTAAATTTCAAAAATTTCCAAGGGAAGGAAATTTCAGAACAAGGGGACATTATGTTAGAGATTGGCTACCTATCCCCCATCCCCATTTCTCTGCACAATTGCCAGTGTTTGGGACACTCTTCCTCTAAAAGACTACTGGTTCCTCAATAAAATGTTATAATACAATTGGACAGGTCTTTAGTCAGCAACAAGAGATGAAGATGAGGTGCGGGTCGGTGGTTGAGGTGCGGGTCGGTGGTTGAGGTGCGGGTCGGTGGTTGAGGTGCGGGTCGGTGGTTGAGGTGCGGGTCGGTGGTTGAGGTGCGGGTCGGTGGTTGAGGTGCGGGTCGGTGGTTGAGGTGCGGGTCGGTGGTTGAGGTGCGGGTCGGTGGTTGAGGTGCGGGTCGGTGGTTGAGGTGCGGGTCGGTGGTTGAGGTGCGGGTCGGTGGTTGAGGTGCGGGTCGGTGGTTGAGGTGCGGGTCGGTGGTTGAGGTGCGGGTCGGTGGTTGAGGTGCGGGTCGGTGGTTGAGGTGCGGGTCGGTGGTTGAGGTGCGGGTCGGTGGTTGAGGTGCGGGTCGGTGGTTGAGGTGCGGGTCGGTGGTTGAGGTGCGGGTCGGTGGTTGAGGTGCGGGTCGGTGGTTGAGGTGCGGGTCGGTGGTTGAGGTGCGGGTCGGTGGTTGAGGTGCGGGTCGGTGGTTGAGGTGCGGGTCGGTGGTTGAGGTGCGGGTCGGTGGTTGAGGTGCGGGTCGGTGGTTGAGGTGCGGGTCGGTGGTTGAGGTGCGGGTCGGTGGTTGAGGTGCGGGTCGGTGGTTGAGGTGCGGGTCGGTGGTTGAGGTGCGGGTCGGTGGTTGAGGTGCGGGTCGGTGGTTGAGGTGCGGGTCGGTGGTTGAGGTGCGGGTCGGTGGTTGAGGTGCGGGTCGGTGGTTGAGGTGCGGGTCGGTGGTTGAGGTGCGGGTCGGTGGTTGAGGTGCGGGTCGGTGGTTGAGGTGCGGGTCGGTGGTTGAGGTGCGGGTCGGTGGTTGAGGTGCGGGTCGGTGGTTGAGGTGCGGGTCGGTGGTTGAGGTGCGGGTCGGTGGTTGAGGTGCGGGTCGGTGGTTGAGGTGCGGGTCGGTGGTTGAGGTGCGGGTCGGTGGTTGAGGTGCGGGTCGGTGGTTGAGGTGCGGGTCGGTGGTTGAGGTGCGGGTCGGTGGTTGAGGTGCGGGTCGGTGGTTGAGGTGCGGGTCGGTGGTTGAGGTGCGAACTGGATGTCATATTCCTGCTGTATTGAATGAATGGTTAAAATTACGTGGATCTATCTTGACTATTTATCACGCAATAATGATCCTTTGTCTCAGGGTGCAGAAAGAAAACGTATTTAATCACAAGCTTTAAAAAAAATTTTCAACTTTTCATATTCATCTGATGTAATGTGGGCATGAAGATCCCAAATAATGGGTGACTGCCTGCTATATGGCATGATGTTTTTGCCTATGTCCATGACTGGATTTTTGTTGGAGCTGTATAATGATTAGCTGCCCCCGATCTTCTTTTCCTGGTTACCTTGACCTCTCACCACCCCCCACCATTCTTTTCTTGCAGGTATGCTACAGGAGAGGTATATGAAGGAAGTTTCTACGATAACCTGCGTCATGGACACGGCTTGCTCCGAAGTGGCAAGCTGACATCATCCTGTCCCAGCATGTTCATTGGCCAGTGGGCACAAGACAAGAAAATGGGCTATGGAATGTTTGATGATATCACAAGGTAATGGATTTTTGTGACATGAATTCCTTCCGTGGGAGTCAAAGAGCACTCCATTTAAGTTTAAAAAAAAAATGTCGATCCTATCTCAGTTTTATGTTGCTATTCATGGTCTAATTTGCATATGGATTCCTGAACAGTAACTTTTTTTCACTTTGGGATGAAGAGGCAAGTGTCACCTACTCAAGGCGGAAGGTCCCAGTGAAACCAGAGAGTTGAACAGAGGCCCAGTACCCAATTAGGATTCTCTACTCCCTGGCCATACAAAATTTGATTTTTGTGGGGTCTATAAACTTGCTAGTCAGTTTCATTGATGAAACTAGCCACCCTTGGGTATACAGAGGAAGCTTCCACAAAATTCTGTTCATGCAGCTGGATTCTCTTCCCGCTAGTTCAAATACACTGCTTCCTTATGCTATTCAACCCTTCCAGAAGAACAGCTAAACAATTTTGTATACGCCGTACACCTCTTTCTTTTACAATAACACTTTAATGATCTAAGAGGTGTAACTTCACAACCATTCACTTTAGTTTTTTTAAAAAAGTAAACACGTGCTAGAGAAACTCAGCAGGTTACTCGGTGTTTTTTATTTAGGAAAGATAAATCAACGTTTCCATCCTGAGCCCTTCAAAATATAAGCAAAAAGCAGACAGGCACCTGAATTAAAAAGGCTGGCTGGTGGGGCAGGGGGAGGAGCACAGGTCCACAAGCAAAAGGCCATCATGGGTGGAGGACAGAAGAGAAAAAAGCTGGCAAGAGATGAGTGGAGGAACAAGCTCTCTAAATGAGAGGAAAGAATGGGGAGCTGAAGGAAAGGAGACATACAGATAGGGAAAGAGGGGGTAGGATTCTAACAGAAACGAGAGATGTTGCTGTTTCTACCACCTGGTTGGAGAATGGCCAGATAGGATATTGGTGGTTTTCTCCAATTTGTGAATGGCCTTGGATTGGCAGTGCATGAAGCCATGGAATGCTTTTAAAGTTGCCAGATATGACTGGGGTAAAATTAGTCCAAACGAATGGACATTAAACCAAAGTAGATGGTTTCAAGGGTGATGCAGCTCAATCACAGAGCTGGTTTTTCAAATCATGGACTTCCATTGAGAAAGTTTCTGAGAACATTTCCATATGCTTTTCTGGAGCTGCAGGGTATGTAGCGACTGCTCAGTGCAAGCTTGCCATGTAATGATGACCAATTGATGTTACTGCAATTAGTAACAATGCTCAGCATTCCATTACCACTGCCATATGTGTAGTTACTTTCTGTTGCCTGGCAGATGGACTGTTTGATCAGTACTACGTGATGGAATATTGCCTCAATGCAAAATAGCTGTATTTATGACTGAGTATTTGAGTTGCCTTCCATTCCCATTGTGTTTTCAGTGCTGAGGCCGCCAGCTATGCCATACTGGTTGAAGGTAACCTTTTGAAATGTTGTAAAGGTAATCCCTGGATCAATGTGATCTAGACCCTGCATTGCTGGATAGGGGTGCTGTAGGCAAGTAATCCTTGGGGTCCCTCAATTCCCTCAGTTGAGCAATCTGCTGTATGTCTTCATTTTCTGTCTTTCAAATGTCCCCAACCAAAACAAAGGGTGCATTATTTCTTCTCTTCCCTTCCCCCACTACATTAAGTGCTGAGCCAACTTTTTCAGTCCCTTCTCACCTGTGGTGCCATTATTGCTTCCCAATCTTTTTAAACCTACCATCATGCCCTTGCCCTGTCTATTGTCACAAATAAATAAGCTCAAAGCATTACCTCCTCCCTCTCAGCTTTCATTCACCCCACCAATCCTCCAACTCTATAAAACTTGGCTGCTGAGCAATATCAAACTTTGAAGCTCATCTCCAAGTCAGGAAGACTAGGTGGGATATTTTCTGGATGTCAAAATGTGCAACATGGAGAGAATTACAGTAAATTGTCAGTTCCAACAAATAAAATCAAACTAGTCCATTCCATAGTGTGTATTGGATTTTGAGATAAATTTTCTTAAATGTAGATACGCTGTTTTTGCACAGGAGGGAAGTTGGCTTTTTGTATGTACAATATTCCCCTTGTTATTTAATATCCATTGCTTTCTGGACAGTTAGCAGTTGCAGAAAATGTTGGAAAAGTTGCATAAAAGATGCTAATATGTTACAAGTGTTTTACAGCCAACTAAATGTTAGAACTGTCATACATAACAGCACAGAAAACAGACCCTTTGGTCCTTCTTGTCTATGATGAACTATTATTCTGCCTTGCCCCACTAACCTGCACTAAATCCATATCCATCCATTCCCATTTCAACTATGTAGTTGCCCAAATTATTCTTTCACTGTTATTGATCTTTCCTGCAGTTCAGTAACCAAACTGCATATAATACTCCAAATTTGGCTTCACCAATGTCTTATACAAATTTACCATAACCTCACAACTCCTATACTCAATACTTTGATTTATAAAAGGCCAATGTGCCAAAAGCTTTCTTTGTGACCCTATCTTCCTGTGATGCCACGTTCAGGGAATTGTTTATCTGCAATCCCAGATCCTTCTGTTCTACAGCACTACTCTGTGCCTTACTGTGTATGTCCCTCCTTGCTTTGTCCTTCCAAAGTGCAACATCTCACACTTGTTTGCATTAAATTCCATCAGCCCCCCCCCCGATTTCCCTTGTTTTTTTTTAAATGCATTATTTCTACTCCACATTTGCTCCTTGCTACCTATAATTGCTATACACCTCTTAATCAGATCCCTGTTATCTCTCAAAGACCAAGGTTCCTTATGCCTAATAATTTTGCCTTTGATTCTTACATGAACATATAAATTCTCTACTCTCAAAATTTTAATTTTGAAGGCTTCCTCTTACCGAGCACGTTCTTGCCAGGAAACAACCTGGCCCAATCTAAGCTCTCTATGTCCTTTCTCATTTCCTTAAAATTGGCCTTTCTCCAATTTAGAATCTCAACCTGAGGACCAGACCTATCCTTGTCTATAATTATCTTGAAGCCTATGACATAATGATCATTGGACCCAAAGTGTTCCTCTAAACCTGTCCTGTTCCTCATTTGGAGATCCAGTATTGAACTCTATCAAATTGGCATTTTTGATTTGGGGAAACTTTCCTGAGCACATTTAACAAATTCTAAGCCATCTAGCCCCTTTACAGCATGGAAGTCCTAGTCAATATATGGAAAGTTAGACTCGCATACTATTTTAAATCACCTACTTTCTCACCTTCCTGCAGTTGTCTTCAGATTTGCTCCTTCAATTCTTGCTGACTATTGGGTGGTCTTAAGTTTAAGATGAGAATTAATTGCTTTCAAATGCCAAGAACACATAGCAAGTGGGACTGAATTCAAATCAATGTGACGGAAGAAAAGCTCTATCACTGAGCATGTGTATTCCAAAAATTATTTAATATTGTGGATTTATAATCTAGTTTTAATGGACAAGAAGTGCAAAGAAGGGCATTTGGCCAATTGAATTGGCTTCAATTTTGTGAAGTAATCACTTTCTCGTGCTTTTCCCATATCCCTAAATTTTTCAGATATTGATCCAATTTTGTTCAAATGCTTCTAAGAGGTTTGTTTCCACCATTTGGCAGGGTTTACAGCCACAAGGGATCCCATCATGCTCTCTAACTTGAATCAATCAAATATCTCTCAATTTTTTTTTAGGATATTATGACATTGGGTAGTTTTCACATGGTTATTACCTAGAAATTGGCAATGAACTTGCCTGTTGCAGTGATGGTTGAGCATAAATACTATATTCACCAGTCAATCAGAGCACTTGAAGGCTGTGTTGTAAATAGTGCCACATGACTCTTTATGCCGACTGAAGAAAACCCATTATAATCAGAGCCTCGTAACAATTCCATGCTGTGTAGGGCATCACTTTTTTGGAACTGCACTGAGCTGTCTGCTATATTTGTGCATTAAAAGTTTCTGAAATGAAACTTGAATCCTTGATCTTGTGACTCCACGGCAAAAGTGAAACTACCTGAGCAAAAGGTGAAAATTGGGCCTTTTGAAGAGTATTTTGTGAGAGACAGTCTGGTTTCTGTGCAGAGTGCCATCAGAGTGTGTGTTTAACAGAGAACAAGTATGTGTAGCTTTGGACAGAAAGGATTATGTGCTGGTCTTTGGGCCAGTGATTAACTGATTCATCAGATCCATCATCTGTGAAACATTTGAGATTGTGTGGAAGTTGTTCACTGAGGCAAAATACCAACCTGATCGTGAAGTCCATTCAGAAATACTTAATTTCTACATGTATGTTTTGGACATGGATACAAACCATGTTTTGGGTTTATTGATTCTTCAGCAAGAAATTCTCCCTGCACCTTCCGTGTTTTTTTTATTTAAAATTTCCCAGCCCCACCCGCAAAATTTCAAAGTAAACAAAATTTCCATCCCACACTGAACTACTTTGCGTGATCATGTTTAGTGGGCAGTTGATGTTTGTTCTTTTGACTAGCTTTTTTTTGTTGACCTTTTTCAGCTCCTTTGAAAGTGTTCCTCCATCCTTCCAGTAACTACTGCCATTGACCCAGTTATTGGCTTCTCATTTTTGTCACTTTACCATTGTAAGCTCACCAATTCCAGGTGAGCTTGGACTCTCTCTGTCCTTGAGACCTGTTGCCCTTTTGTTGCTGCATTCTGTTCATTCCAATCAGGTGATTGTAACACTATCACCTGCTCTATAAACATCCATTTTCTACTGGACTCATTCACGCCAATAATGATCACTGGAGAGAATCCGATTACTTGAAGATTGGTTAAAGTCCCAGACCCCTAATAAAGCTACATCGCCAGAAAAGTCAGTTTGGGGTAAAAGCCCTGGTGCTTTTTTTCTGATCCATTGGGTATCCGTGACTTTGGTGGAAAGCCCTGTATTGGTGGTCGGGTAGTGAAGAAAGGTGTTGCTGATGGTTGTAAATTTGTTGCATTTAGTGTGGCGAGGATCTAGTTCTTGTGTATTGTTCCTCAGAACATTGTCTTTCTGGATATATAAAGTCACCGGGAAATGGAAGCTGATACCAGGGTGGAGGTGTTGTGTCCTCTCACCACATATCCTTCCCCATCTGAATGCAGGCCAGAAGAATGAGAATTGGTTGGTATGGAGGGAATCCATTCTTTGTATTTAATTTCCTGCCCACCTTTCTGATTGTTCTTGTCCCCTTGCAGGACACCTGCCATCACATGTCCTGCTTCCGCCAGGAGGGTGGGATGGTCCTGGCCTTGGACGTCTCAGGTTCCATCATCAGTCCAGCTCCGTGACCAGCCATTGGGAGGCACAGGGTGAGCCCAGCCATGATCCTTTACCCCATGCATGGACCATCTCTCCCCTGCATGGTACCCCATTCAGACTTGGCTGAACACAACAATGAAACTGCAGGACTTGACTCTTCATACTGATGCTGCTCAGAACAACAAGGACTCACTGCAGATTAGATCCTAGCCAATTCCGTTCATATTGATCACAGCACTAGCCCACCCCCTCTCCATTCCCCATGTCAAGGTTAAATGTGCTGTCCCTCACCAAAGGCACAGTTTTATCATTCAGGATTCAGAAGTGAAAGCAAGTCTGCCATTCAATTCCCCCAGAATATCTCAGCCAGGCATAATGAGTTAGAAATGGAATCTGTGACTTTGTATCCTCCTAAAAGTGAGGGCTGATTAAAAGTTCTCCAAATGGCAGCTTGTTTGAAATGAGCGGACCAAATTTGCATATCAAGAAATAATCGAACTTGTCTCCTGCTCCTGACAGCTACTTTAACTGTAGGAGAGATGTGGTATACTGCTTCCAGAACTTTGTGTTCTTTTCAAATAAGTTTTTGCAGCCTCCAATTTGGACACCCCAAACTCTCAGAAACAGCTTTGTGAGGGAAAAAAATTTGTGCTGTTCAGTTCTTTGGATAACTGAGGAGGCCAATTCTGGCTACAGTTCTTCGGCAGTTGCCTGGGGAAATGGGTTTTACAGCTTTGGATTCATTCCCTCCTTTCTCCACTGTCACCCTTCTACTTCAGTGTTGAGTCTCTTTAGACCTCAACGGCATATGCCTTGATGAACCTGGCAGAACAAGTTCAAGCAATTAGCAGACTGCTCTCCCTATCAGCTAAACAAGAATATCGACAGTTGCTGGGGTCATGAGCAGTGCGCAAAAAAAAAAGTGCTTGAGAAACTCAGCTGGTCACACGGCATCCATAGCGAGTAAAAGGCAGTCAATATTTCAGGCCTGAGCCCTTCATTAGGAGTGCTGAAAATCAGGAAAATGTCTGAATAAAAAGGAGGAGCAAAGGCCAACAGGCAAGGGGTAGATACAGGTTGGAGGGTAGCAGAAAAAGCTGTGAAGTGATAGGGGGAGAAGGCAGAGGGCCATGAAAGATGTATCTCAAGAGAAGGAAGAGGGTGGGGGGCTGGAGGAAGGGAGACTGGGATGAAGGAAAAAGCGATTGGGGAAGTTGATATTGGTGCTGTCTCAAGTTTGCCATCTGATTGCACAATTACAACCCTATGAAATAGTGTTCTCTGGTCCTAAGTGCAAACACGCAGACATATAATCAGTCATATCTCTCATAAATACAAACAATACATATGCAAGATAAATATTTAATTTATACACAAATAAATATTGTTTCATGAATGTGAGAGTCTTGGATGGTTAGTGTGAGCAATTCCATCACTTCAACCAGTCTGGTTAGAGACAGCCAAGACAGAATACAAGGTGTTCATTTGATTTGCAGTTGGCCTTAATTTAGTAGTATATGAAGCCATGGGCAGATATGGCAGTGGTGTGTAATAAAAGTGATTGGCCACTGGGAGGTCCTTGCTGTTGCAAGAGACAGAATGAAGATCCTGAACAAAGTAATCTCCCAGTCTATATCAGTCTCCCCAATGTAGAGGAGGCTGTATCAGGAGCACCAGATGCAGTAAATGATTTGTAAATGAATTCACTGAGAAGGACTGTTTTGTGCCTAGAATGGTCGTGAGAAAGGAGGTGTAGGCGCAACAGTGTACAAAGTGCCTCGGGGCCAGTAAGTAGGAAGGGGTAAGTGGATGAGGGAGGGATCAAACCTTGTGGAAAGTGGCGAGAAGGCATCATTGGTTACATTTAAGGAAAGACTGGATAGTTACATGGATAGAGGACTGGAGGGGTATGGACCGGGTGCTGGTCAGTGGGACGAGGAGGGTGGGGATTTGTTACGGCATGGACTAGTAGGGCCGAACTGGCCTGTTCTGTGCTGTAAGTGGTTATATGGGCTGCAAAGATGTGGCTGTGGGTGGAATTGCGTCAGTGGAAATTGCAGAGAATAATGTGTTAGATGGAAGATGGTAGGTAATGTTTGTTGGTAATTCTTTATTTATCGCATTATGAACCATATCAACCAATATATTTACAGATGCATCTCTTTTTTCTCCCCCATCCTCCCCTTCCCATAACAGTAAATATTGGACATATAAAATACAATAAAGCAATATCTTTATACAAAAGGAATACAAACAAAAAAAGACGTGTCATCTACTTATACACATTAAACCTGATTGTGTTTATCTTCTTATCATTTTAGGTGGTGGTGGTCCAAGGCCTGCTCTTTCTTTTATGTTCCATATATGATTCCCAGGTTTTTTCAAACACTAACTTTGTCTTTCAAATTATATGTGATTTTTTTTTCCAATGGGATACACTTAAACTTGGTTAAGTGTATTATAGTGATTAATGTTTATAGTCATATAGTCCAACGTGGCCATCTTGTATCTTTATTTTCACTTCTTCTCTGCCTCTTCACCACCTCCATCCCCTTTTTTCCATTACTGTTTTTTAAGTTTTCCTTTTTAATCTCAATATATGACAACGCACTTAAGACATGAAATACCCCAACAATCCCCACAAGCAATAACCCTTTAACCCCAAATGAAATTCCCCTCCTTGGATTGCCCCTTGTCCCTTGACAGAAACCACAACCATTCGGTTTGCGAACTTGCTTGCAAGCGCCAAGTGATTTTGCAGTGACCCTTATTCTCCCAGCCCCGTCCAGAGAACACTATTTTCCTTTACTTATAACAAAGCTTTCTTTTTTTTTTTTACCTTCTTCCCCATCTCTTATCCATCTTTAAACCTTTATATATACATTATCTTTATTTATTACATAATTTTGTATATTTTCTTGCCGGTCATCCTTCTTGTCTCTCCTCCTCCTCTCTTCTCCTGTTCTGCAAATGTTCAGCAAATTCTTGGGGTTTGGGTCCGAGAACAGTCTATTCCATTCCCCAAGAATAAATACTTTGAGTACTGCTGGATGTCTTAATATAAAGTTAAAACCTTTCTTCCAGAAGATTGTTTTCACCGTGTTGAATTCCTTCCTCTTCTTTAAAAGTTCGAAGCTTATGTCTGGGTAAAATATTTTTTTGTCCATTATGTTCCAACGGCTTATTGTCTTCTCTAACCTTCTTTCTTGCCTGCTCCAGTATGTTTTCTCTTGTTGTATATCTGAGAAATTTTACCAATATGGATCTTGGTTTGTGATGTGTGGAGGTTTCGGTACTAGTGCTCTATGCGCACTTTTGATTTCTATTTTTTCATGTGAATCTGTCATTCCCTGTACCTTTGGGATCCATCCTTTTATAAATTCCTTCATATCTGACCCTTATTTGCCTTCTTTCAGGCCCACTATTTTTGTTGTTTCGCCTACTGTAATTTTCCAATATGTCAATTTTTTTGTGACAATAAATCTTGTCTCTTTGATTTTTTTCGCTCTCTTCCAACTTCCCTCCATTTCTACAGAAGCTTCCTGTTCCTCCACATTTTCTACTCTTTTCCCTAGTCATGACCAACTCGAAGCTTTGCATTCTGTCTTGAGCTCTTTTCATTTTTCTTTTGATTGAACTAAATTCTAACGATGACCATTCTTTTAATGACCTCATTTGTTCTTCAGAAAAGGCTTTATCTAAACTTTGTCCTTCTATTTTACCTTCTTTCCTTTGAAATTCTTGGTCGCCTTCCTCCTCTTCTTCTGTGTCTGTATCTGTCTGTGTCATCTTCTTCTCTTTGTATCTGTGTATCATCCTTCTCTGGTGAGCTGCTTCTGTATCCTTGTTGGGCCTCCACTGCTGCGTCTCCCGCTGCCAGGCCGACCCGCTTCTAGGCTTTCATTCTTCCTTTTTCCCCCACCCAAATACCCCAATACTGGGCGTCTTTCAGCTGGCAGCTCCACAGCTGGTCGCTCCTCAGCTGAGTTTCCCTCCCACCAGCATTAGCCTTTTCTTTTACTTGTGCACTGTGCATGCGCAGTTGCTCATCTTTTCTTGGCTCTGAGTCATTTTTGAAGTCCACCGGTTGGGAGGACACCGCTCCTCTGGGGACTCGCCAACATCGGAGATCGGCCGCTCCTCTCCACGGTGGCTCTCTGCTCCGACGTGCAGGTAAGGCCGCCTTCTTTCTTCTCCAGTGTTTTTCCTTTTTCCCTTTTCTCTGTGGTTCTTACTTTTTCTCTTTTGGGTGCTGTCTTCTGTCTCTTTGTAACTTTATCTTTCTCTTCCTGTATTTTATGTTTGAGCTGTTTTTTCAAACTTTGGAGACTGCTGGTCCAACTCAACCAGCCACTACTCCATCACGTGACTCCCCCTCATGGTTGGTAAGGTTGAGGGGGGATCCTTTCCTTGTGTTTTTGAAGGGGGGGGAAGGGGTCAGGGCAGATGTGCGAGAAATGGAGAAGATGCAGGTGAGGACTAAGTCGATGGTATAAAGTGAAAACTGTGATTTCTGAAGGTGGACATCTCAGATGTTCTGCAGCCATCCTCATCTTTGAAGCATGTGTGGCAGAGACGGTGTCTTTTACAAACTCATTAGATCTCCCGGTTACCTTGACCACACCCCTTCCCTCCCTGTCTCCTGAAAGGGTTCTATTCCTTTCTCGCAATTTCTCCATCTCAGCTGCACCTATTTCCACAATGATTTTGAACACTGACAATGAAGGGCTTGGGTCCAAAACAGTGATTGCTTTTTCCTTCCAATGGAATCTGTGTCACTCAACAAGTTTTTCCAGCACTTTTTGTGTACTGCTCTCACTGTCATTGGTGTTCTTGTCTCTGCTTGAGCATGTCTTTGCTCCTTGTTTATTTTGCTACTCTTGACCATCAGCCAGTGAATAGCTGGGAGAGAACCTGGTCCTTGCCCATTGGAACAGCCATTCTAGAATAGGGCTTGAAAACTGCTTGTTGTAGCTTCATGGTGGGTACAAGGATAACTGCATTTGAACAGAGATCTTCCCATTTGATCCTGAGGATTAAACATGATAGTCGTCCTTGAGGATTTTGATCTGGAGCAAATGGTTCAGGTTTTGCCATAGGCTTGAGGCAGGCTGTTCAATGAAAGGCAATGTCAAACAAAAGTAATTTACAAGCTGAAGGTCAGGAACGTTCTGAATGATTTTTTTTTAAAGCCGAGCAAGAATGTAAAGAGTTTCCCATCCAGTTAATACTGAAGGTCGAGCAGATCATCTTTGTTCAGGTAGATGATGGCCATCAGATGCATGGTCAAAACAGTGGGATGATCATGCTTGACCAACTACCAGTGTAGAATCTTCACATCAACATGGTGAAGCCTCAGGGCCCTCTTATAAGATGGCAATTCACAAAGATTTGTGGTGTCAAATTCCTTAGTATCAATGATGATGGGGAACAATGAATGGTTTCATTCCTAACATTTTCTTTGGATCTGCCTGGTGATGAGGACCACATCTTCCATTGGCTTGGATTGACAGAGTTGAATTGTTCTCACCAATGGGAGAAAAGTGGTTTCAAACACCAGATGGAGGGGGTGGAAATAGGATTTGTCCATTATTTGTGGTAGTCACAAATCCTGGAGTGTGTGAATATTCATTGACAACCAGAAAATGAATTGCCTTGCAGAAAGGGGGGACTGCAATTGTGGCCCTGGAGCGATAGTGAGAATAATGCCGACATTTCAGCAAAACTCACCCATCAAAAGGGAGATAATTGAAGGCACCTCTTCTGGGGGGGGGTGGGGGGGGGTGCATGGGAGAAACCTTGCCCACGCCAGGTCATGAGGTTTGTGTTTTTTGTTTCTGCCACAGTAGCAAGGACTCAGTTTGGTGCTGTATCCTAGGCAAGGGAAATGGGGCAGCCTCTGGTTGCCCAGATGAGGTATGACCTGGAAAAAGATGCCTCTGTTGGCAGTATCTTGAAGCAGATTGCTCAGTTGCAGATGTGGAGAATATTGAGGAAATGGCACCTAATTGCATCTTGATGTCAGTGCCCAAGAGCCATCGCACATCAGCTGCTGCAACCAAATTTTTGGTTGGGAAATGCCTGACCTTGGTGCCCTGAACCCATCATTGGTCTATGGCAGGGGTCTCAAACTCAATTTACCCGGGGGCCACTGGAGGTAGTCTGGGTGAGGCTGGGCCGCATCAGGTTTTCCACAAGAAAAGCTCTTACAAAAACATTCCAATGTTATCAAATGTCTTTATTTTTATTTTTTAACACAAAATAAGATGAAAAAAATAAATAAATTAACAATTCATAAGAAAAGAAAAATAAAATCAATCAGTAATAAATAAAAAAAATGAAAATAATAACAATGAAAATAATAATAATACAGCAGATATAGAAGACTGAAGAAACCACATATAGTTGCTGACTGGAGAAATGTAATTATTATTATTCAGATTCAAATGTCTGTATTAACAGTTCTTTAACCTTTAACTTTCTGAACATGAATGGAACATTGAACATAAACTGTTATGAACATGTCTTCTTCTGCCTACTTCTTACTGCTAGAGATCTGGCAGCACTTCCTCTCGCATAGCCGAGCCACATTTGGCTTAAGGGAGGAGGCAGTTGAGACCATCAGTAGGGCTTGAAGATGCTCGTCAGTAAGTCTGGACCTGTACTTGGACTTATTGAAGTTCACGCGCTTCGGCGCGTGAAGCGGGAGCGACTGCGGAAATTGCGCATGTGCCGCGTGCATATAATGACAATTAGAAAATGCACACAAATATGCTTATGTTTGCAATAAGCCCAGCCGATGTCCCGCCCCCGAGAGCAATATACCCCACCGTGATTGGTAGATACGTTCAGCTCCACACACAACACTGAAAAGTGCCAATCATATCAAACTCACGGGCTGCACTAACATTAAACTTTCATATTAAGGCGGGACCACAAACTATCGTCCTGAGGGCCGCAGTTGGCCCGCGGGCCGCAAGCTTGAGACCACTGCTCTAGGGGATTTGGATATTTCAGAAGCTCAAGCAAGATGCATTTATTGCAGGAGCTTTGGCACATTTGAGTTCATGCAGTCTTGGTTTGGTGGCATTGCAGACAGTGATGGCTGGTGTCATCTCTGTTGAACTCACCTTCACAATTGTCAGCATCTATTTAATGCTTGTGGATGAAGGGCTGAAATCACCTTTTATTGTTTTTTAAAAAAAATTAGACATACAGCATGGTAACGTGCACTTTCAGCGCACACTTAATTGATCTACAACCCCGGTACATTTTGGAGGGTGGGAAACCAGAAGCCCCTGGAAAAAAACCCACACAGACACTGGGAAAACGTACAAACTCTACAATGCAGGATTTGAACCCTGGTCCTGTTTGCTGCCATTGTAAGTGTGTTGTGCTAACCGCTATGCTAACTGCCACCCACTGCTCATCTGCAATAAAATCGGTCAACCTGTTCTCCTGAGCAGCAGGTTTCTGAATTTAGAACAGAATGATCAAATGTTAAATCTTTGTTTGTAATGAGATAATGTGAATATCCACACGAGTTTGCATTGTAGACTGCCATGAGGTACCAGGGTCCATGAACTGTGATAATCAGTACAGGCAAGATTAATTTTTTTCTGTGTGAGCATATTGATATCAAATCATCAGAAAGTGTATGATGATCAGACTTATTTTGAATGTTTATTTATATATTTGAAATTTGTAGTGAATTTAGGATCAGCTGGGAACTAGAAAGAACCTCTGCCCAACTTTGCCCAAGAATGGTTGACACAACATTATGGCCTCTTCATGAAGCATCACTTGAATTGATCTCACCAGCCTACATCCAGTAACTTCTTGAGTATCTTCAAAGGATACTGTCTGTGTGTGTATATATATGTATATGTGTGTGTATATGTGTGTGTATATATAATATATATATATGTCCTCCATCAGCCAGCTCCCCACCATGACTACCATCCCCCCCACATCTCCATCGGGCACACAAAACTCAAAATGGTCAACCAGTTTACCTATCTCGGCTGCACCATTTCATCGGATGCAAAGATCGACATCGAGATAGACAACAGACTCGCCAAGGCAAATAGCGCCTTTGGAAGACTACACAAAAGAGTCTGGAAAAACAACCAACTGAAAAACCTCACAAAGATTAGCGTATACAGAGCCATTGTCATACCCACACTCCTGTTCGGCTTCGAATCATGGGTCTTCTACCGGCATCACCTACGACTCCTAGAACGCTTCCACCAGTGTTGTCTGTGCTCCATCCTCAACAGTCATTGGAGCGACTTCATCACAAATATCGAAGTACTCGAGATGGCAGAGACCGACAGCATCGAATCCACGCTGCTGAAGAGCCAACTTCGCTGGGTAGGTCACCTCTCCAGAATGGAGGACCATCGCCTTCCCAAGATCATGTTATATGGCGAGCTCTCCACTGGCCACTGAGACAGAGGTGCACCAAAGAAGAGGAACAAGGACTGCCTAAAGAAATCTCTTGGTGCCTGCCACATTGACCACCGCCAGTGGGCTGATATCGCCTCACAGTTTGGCGGGCAGCGACCTCCTTTGAAGAAGACCGCAGAGCCCACCTCACTGACAAAAGACAAAGGAGGAAAAACCCAACCCCAACTCACCAATTTTCCCTTGCAACCGCTGCAACCGTGTCTGCCTGTCCCGCATCAGACTTGTCAGCCACAAACGAGCCTGCAGCTGACGTGGACATTACCCCTCCATAAATCTTCGTCCGCGAAGCCAAGCCAAAGAAAAGAAAATATGTAAAGGGGTGTGTGGGTGTATAGGGGTGTGTGGGTGTATAGGGGTGTGTGGGTGTATAGGGGTGTGTGGGTGTATAGGGGTGTGTGGGTGTATAGGGGTGTGTGGGTGTATAGGGGTGTGTGGGTGTGTAGGGGTGTGTGGGTGTGTAGGGGTGTGTGGGTGTGTAGGGGTGTGTGGGTGTGTAGGGGTGTGGGGGTGTGTAGGGGTGTGGGGGTGTGTAGGGGTGTGGGGGTGTGTAGGGGTGTGGGGGTGTGTAGGGGTGTGTAGGGGTGTGTAGGGGTGTGTGGGTGTGTAGGGGTGTGTGGGTGTGTAGGGGTGTGTGGGGGTGTAGGGGTGTGTAGGGGTGTGTGGGTGTGTAGGGGTGTGTGGGTGTGTAGGGGTGTGTGGGTGTGTAGGGGTGTGTGGGTGTGTAGGGGTGTGTGGGTGTGTAGGGGTGTGTGGGTGTGTAGGGGTGTGTGGGTGTGTAGGGGTGTGTGGGTGTGTAGGGGTGTGTGGGTGTGTAGGGGTGTGTGGGTGTGTAGGGGTGTGTGGGTGTATTCTTGAAATCTAGCTGATTCCAAGTTAAGAAAGGTTAGTCCATCTGTGCAAGAACTCTCTCAAATAGGTGCAGAGAGAAATGAAATGCAGAGCGATGACTTTGAATTTAAAGTTAGGACTTGGTGAGAGTGTGAATTGTACACATTGGGTAATTTTAAATGGATTTTTTTGGGGTTAGTCTGCTGTTTTTAGAGGAAGTTTGATTTATGTTAATCAATTGTACCTGGGCTACTGATGTATTATCCTGTTTTGGAAAAACTTTGAAAGCTGAGACAGATTGCAAGTATCTCCCTTGATGAGGCATCAACTAGTTTCATTTTCTTGCTCATTTGTTTTGGCTTGAGGGTATTGTAAAAAAGTTGCAGTGCTCCGTACATGGAAAGAGGGCTAAACTATTTGAAGAAATATGGAGCAAATTGATTGAAGGAGATTTAGAATAATCAAAACAATAAACAGTAGAAAATGAGAAAAAAAGGTGAAATAGGAGTTGTAAGTAAGCAGTATGATCTATGTGATCCATTTGAATTCTGAGACATTACCAACAGGAAGTGCCTCACAGTTCCTTGCATTTTGATCTTGAGCAGTTCTGACAGTTTTCTGGGTCTTGCTTTCTCTGTGGTGACAACACCACAGCAAAAAAATTTGGGGAGTGTAATCGAGTCAGACATCTTTGGAAGTGATGAAGAATTTTTCAGTAGTTTGACTATCACAAACTAGTTTTCAAAACTAATTCCAGTGAGTATGTCTGAAGTCTGAATTTGAATACAAGAACATTAGGAACAGGTACAGGAGTAGGCCAACTGGCCCATCAACTGATCTGACTGTGGTCTCAGCTCCACTTATTAACACGTTGCCCTTAACTCCACTGCAAGCATATCTGCAGCCTAAGAGTGGGTGATGGGGAGTTAGTAACTACAGTACAAAATAAGTAATTAATTAATCAGGGATAGATGGATGCTAGGATTAAATATATGACTAAACAGTGGAAGCAACTTTTGCAGAGAGAAGAAGCATTAAGGATGATGTTGAATCAATGTTTAAGGAAGGAAAAGAGCTGAGATTCTAAAGAAGATAAATAGGAGGTTGGCTAAATCAAAAAAAATTTTAAAAAAGATAATGAGACACTAACCTGGAAGGGTAATGTTGGCGACCCGGGTGGGAAAATAATTTGTGGTACTAAATTGCACATCTCCCAAAAAGTAGTTCTGACAATGCTCAAAAATACTGAGCTTCTGTGATGTCAAAAGGTAGTGATCTCTAGATTTTCTTTGGTGCATCTTGTACATGTGGAATATCAAAATAAAATTTAGATGGTACAAAAGGCAAAGTGGGTTTTAGCTGCTTGGTGCATATGGACTGGGATAATATGGATCTTGGTAAGATGAAGTTGGAGTGGGCTGAGACCAAATTAGTTAAATTCTTCTCATCAGTTATATAATCAGGACATTAGATTGAGGTAGAATTTAAATAGGCTGGCCATGGGAGTGAGCCAAAGTCAATGGTAAACGAGTGGGAAGGTCTCTGCTGTTCCTTCGTAACTCATTGAAACCCTGGTCTCAGAATCCAGAATTTATTGTCATGAACATGTCCCCAAGATTGATGTTTTGCAGTAACATCACAGGAGCAAAAATGGCTATGAATCACATAAACAAATAAATAAATAAATAAATAGATTGGCGAAAAAGTGAAGTCTAATCTATGGTTCATTGTGCGTTCAAAAATCTGATAGCGCATGGGAAGGAGCTTTTTTTGTATTAGTAAGTGTTCGTCTTCAGGCTCCTGTACCTCCTTCCTGATGGTAGTGAGAAGAGAGCATAGCCTGGGTGGTGCAGGTCCTGGATGATTGAGGCTGCCTTCTTGAGACATCACCTCTTGTAGATGTCCTAAATGGAATGAAGACTAATTCTGCACGCCTTTGAAACTTTCAGGTTTTACTAGGAAAACCTGTTATTCTACTGTGAAATGTCTCCCACTGAAAGTGTTGGCATCTAATACTCTAGAAAATCCTGCTGATCTGCCACCATAAAGACTCAGCATGTTGGATTAATGGAATTTTACACTATAAAACTGGCTGACAAATGAGCCACTGATAGTACTAGCTCAAACAGGAGTGTTGAAGGGACTTGAGATACTTGGTGCAATGCATTCCAATAGAACAAGGAAGAATAAAAGGTGGAGTGGATGGGAAATTTGATCAAATATATTGACTACCCTGCAAAGAGAATACACTTGAAGAATCAAAGCTGGAACTAATTTGACTGGCAGTTTGAATTGTAAAAGGAAACTTGGACAAATGTGGAATTAGATTAAAAACCAAAATTGCAAGCAGCTAACAGAGTTTTAAATATTAAAGGCCAGTAGACAATTTTTTCACAATCCAGTCTAAGGAAATTTGCATTTGAAATGAAAGAGGATCTCATCAAAACTTAAAATCTGAAAGGATTTGACAAGAAGAGATCAAATTGGTGTTTCCCTTGGCAGGATTACTTCAAACTTGGGATCATCATCTCAAGGGAGCTGGTCATCCAAAAAAGCTGAAAAGAGCCTACCTTCAAATATTAGATCTTTGGAATTCTGGGTGCTCTGTCATAGAGCATGTTAGACAAATAATGGTAGATATGGTTTTGGGGCAGGGATGAAAGCAGTTGAGTGGTGGAACAATTATTAATAGCCAAGTGCTTCCTTCAACTTGTTCATATAGTGGCATGTAAAGCATGAAACTATTGGCATGCTTGACAGGCTGCCAAGCTTGTTTAACCAGGCACCCAGCAGTTGCTATTGATCCATCACAGGAACAATGATCTATTACTGTTGGTTACTCTTTACTTCTATGGATGTTGCCTGACCTGAGTTTCTTCAGCATGTTTGTGCATTGTACCTTGACATTTTTGAGCTGAACTTTAATTTGCCTGTCACAATTTTCCTTTGGCTCACTTATTTCAGCAAGTTCAGATTTATGAAGCACCAATGAAAATTCTCCCATGTTAAGTTGTATTTATTTACGGTTGGGTTGACAATAAATATGAAAGACCATTGTATTTCTCAGCAGAATCCCTGAATCACTGTTTCATTATGGATAATTACCATGATTTGGAAGAACAAAGTCAAAGTTCAGATTTATTGTCAGTGTACATACACGACATCACATTCTGCGGGCCAGGCAGAATTTCTACTTTTAGTAGTGAAAAAACTGTACTCCAGAAAAGATGTGTATTTATTTATTTAAAAAAAGTAAACAAACTGAAATACAGAAGAAAAAAATAACCAGTCAAATTAAGAATCCATAAATGAATCTCTGTGTTGTTTGGGAATCTAATGGTGGAGAGGTAGCAACTGTTCCTGAACCTGGTGTACAAGTCTTATGGCATCTTTACTTCTTTCCTGATGGCAGCAGCAAGAACAGCATGGTGGTGTGAATTCTTGATTGCTGCTGGTCTCCAGCAGCATTCCATGTAGATTTTCTCTGTACGGTGGGAAAGTTTGTTCGTGATGTACTGGACAGGGTCCACTATCTTTCATAAGGTTTTCTGCTCAGAGCTATCGGCGCCCCTATTACTGGGCTGTGATTCAGCCATTCGGCATAGTTTACACCACACATCTGTGGAAGTGTGCCAAAGTTTTCAATGTCATACTGAACCTTTGCAAATTCCTGAGGAAGTGCAGGTGCTGAAGTGTTTTCTTCATGATAACATTCACGTGTCCAAGAAAGTTTCTCTGAAATAGTGACTCCCAAGCAGTTAAATTTACTCACCCCCTCCAGCTGTGATTTTCTCCCCCTCCCCCGCCATGATCACTAGATTGTTCACCTCTGGTTTTCCCTTCCTGAAGTTAACAATCAGCTCCTTGGTTTTGGAGGCATTGAATGTGAGGTTATTGTTGGTGCATCATTCAGCCAAGTTTTCAATCTCCCTTCTATATGCTGAATAGTCTCCCCTTTTTACATGCATCATCAGCAAATTTGTCATTGATGTTATGTTCGTACTGAGCCCCACAGTCATAGGTGTAAAATGAGTAGAACAGGGGACTAAGTATGTAATTGGTGCTCTGGGCATGCGAATGCATCTTTGCACAAAGTATAAATCTGATTTTTGATATTGTTTCTTGTGTTGTGAGAGACTGCTCAGTATCATGAACTTTTTTGACATGTTGGCACCAGAGGAAGATCTGGATGCAACAGAAAATTTAATTGTATCTACCTTTGCTTGTCCTTCCTCTCCATGTGCTGCCTTCTCCTCTCAGTCTGTTTACTTGATTTTCACTATTTGGATCTTTTCCACTTCCTTGGCCATGGGTACAATTATCTTACTCTTTCATATGTAAACAAATCTGTTATGTTCTTCTATTGAATTCATTTTGGAAAGTTGCCTCAACCTTGATCTCTATTAACAAATAAGTTTTTTTTTTCCCCTTTATTACAGAGGTGAGAAGTATATGGGCATGTGGTTGGATGATGCTCGCCATGGCAATGGAGTTGTCGTTACGCAGTTTGGCCTCTACTTTGAGGGTACCTTCTGCAATAACAAAATGATGGTAGGTAATTGTTTGTGTCACTTGGATTGAAAACCATGCTGTTAAAGCTACCAACTCCAAATCACTCCTTTTGAATCTATAATGACACTGATTTACCACAACTTACAAACAAATAATGAATATACTTTCTTTCAGCACACACCATGAAGTTCCAATTTCTTTTATTATTCACTAGACACAACAACTCCCCAAACACCACCCAGCTACACTCCTCTGACCTTCTAATTGGCTCACTGCCACAGGGGTTATCCTGACACTCTCACTCACTTTCTCCTGCATCTGAGATTCATCAAATGAAAACTGACGCAACCGCGACAGAGTCCACATCCAAATTATAGTAGGCGAAACAACATAAAAATAGTGGGCCTGAAGGAGGGTGAAGAAGGCACAGAGGAATTTATAAAAGGATAGATCCATAAAGTCCTGGGAATGACAGAAATGCAGAAGGAAATGGAAATTAGCTCCGAAACCACACACACATCAAAGACCAAGATCCATCTTAGTAAAAATTTTTGAGATAAATGACAAGAGATAATATACTGGAACGGGCAAGGAATAAAATTAGAGAAGATAATAAACCATTGGAATACAAGGGTCAAAAAAATAAATTTTGAACTCTTAGAGGAGGAAGGAGTTTAATACAGCAAAATCAACTTTATGGGAAAAAGGTTACAAATTCATATTAAGACATCCAGCAGTGCTTAAAATATTTATACCCAGGGAGAAAAACAGACTGTTCTTTGATCCAGAGAAAGCACAAGAATTCGCAGAACGTTTGCAGGACAGAAGAGATTAACAAGAATGAAGAACGGCAATAAAGTATATATAAAGATGTAAAAACAATGTATATGTAAAGAACTAAAGAGGGAAAAGGGAAGGAAGGGAGTAAGGGGGAAAAAGAAGAGAGCTTTGTTTTTATAAAAAAAATGTTTTCTGGAGAGGGCGAGGTAGAGGGGAAATAACCGTCACTGGAAAATCAGTTGACGCTGCGAACAAGATCGCAATCCAAATGAAAAGGGGAGTTGTGGTTGCCAGGCAAGGGATAAGGGGCAACTCAGAGAGGGGGGAACTTTTGGGGTTAAGGTATTAGTGGAAGTGGGAACTGTGGGAGTACCTTATGTCTTAAATGTGTTGTCATACATTAAGTGTAATAAGAGAAAACTAAGAGATGAAGAGGGGGATGGAGGTGGCGAAGAGGTGTATGCAAGATACAAGATGGCCATGTTGAACTATATGACTATAAACATTAATGGAATACATAACCAAATTAAAAGGAAGAGGCTACTAAATTTATTGAAGAAGGAAAAAATAGATATAGCATTTGTGCAGGAAATGCATCCAACTGAAGCGGAACATAACAAACTAAAGAGAGACTGGCTAGGACACATAACAACGGCATCCTATAACTCAAAAGCTAGAGGTGTAGCCATACTAGTTAACAAAAATGTACCAATCAAAATAGAGGAGGAAATAATAGATCCGGCAGGGAGGTATGCAATGATAAAGTGTCAGATATACTCAGAATTTTGGAATTTGCTCAATATATATGCACCTAATGAGGAGGATCAAAAGTTCATGAAGGATTTTTTTTGAAGTTACAGACACACAAGGAAATGTATTGATAGGAGGGGATTTTAACCTTAATTTGGACCCAATGTTGGATAAAACTGGACAAAAGATGAGTAAAAAAAATAAAGTAGCCAAATTTATGGTTAAATCAATGCAGGAAATGAAAATGAATAAAAGTGTTCCATTGGAAACAATAACATAATTAAAAAAAATAAAGTCACAATGTCTCAGCAAATTTGGGAACCACACATGGAACATATCAGAGAGCGCTTGCCTAGGACCTCCACCACCTAAAATGAGAATGAAAATGATAAGAAGACAAAATGACTAGATTCAGTGTGTAATAAATAGATGACGCATTTTTCTTGTTTATTTTCTTTTGTGAAAATATTGTTTTATGATTGTATATGTTAAATATTTATGGGTTTTGGAGGGGGGTGGTTAAAGGGGAGAGAGGGAAATGGGGGGAAAAAAGGGGAGAAAAGACCACTGTGTAAATTTAATGAGAAATGCTTGTACATATTTTGGTTGATATGGTTCATAGTGTGAAAAATAAAAAATTATTAAAAAAACATTTTTGATAATTGATAGATTTTAATTCTTCTCTCAATATGAATTCCATTCCATATTTTTAATAAATGTTTTGAAACTAATGTCTCCTTAGTTCCTTTGAACAGCTCACTATTCAATTTATACAAAATTTGCTCTAGGATAAATTCACTAATTTTATTCATTTCTTTTCCACTTAATAATCAACTTTTAAAGTTATTGGATCAAAAGGATATTAAATTGGTGCAAGATTGTTATGAAGCAGGATATTTTTTCAAAGAATTGAAGAAATATGATATCTTCGAATACTTTTTCTTATCAAATCAAAACCTTAATGTTGGATAATTTTGGATGTAATTTACAATTACCTAGATGATATAAGTTTGAAATTTTACTTAATGAGGGTGGCAAGAATGGATTTATATATTTCTTTCTTTCCTTCCTCCCTCTTCTCCCCCCCCCTTTCAAAAAATGTGTTTGAAATAAAAATTCCCATTCCAATCTATTAAATGCTTTCTCTGCATCTAATGCTGCTGCCATTGTTGGGATCTTTCTATTTTGTGCTGTATTTATCAAACTTAAAAATTTAACAATATTGTCTGTTGCTCTTCTATTTTTAATAAAATTTATTTGATCCATATTATTAATTTTTGCAAAATTTCAACTAATTTGCTCAATATATATGCACCTAATGAGGAGGATCAAAAGTTTATGAAGGATAACTAGGTAATAGCTAGTTATATTGATATAAAATATTATCTGTATTCAATAATACAGGTCAATATGAAGATATTGTAAACAACCTTTCCCTTTCTTCAGAATCATTGTTATTAATGCTGTTTTAAATGATTCTGGAAGATCATGTACCTTTTTCATTTGGTCTAATACCTCCATTAATACAAGTGTTAATAACTCATTAAGCTCTATAAAATTCTGGTGGAAAACCATCTTCATCCGATGCCTTTTTATTTGGTAAAAGACATTAAGGTCTCAAACTTGTGTTTCAGAAAAAATTTCAGACAACCTTAACTTTTCATCTTCCTTTAGCAAATTTTATTTTTTATTATTATCTTTCATAGATTCTGAATTATAAAATTTAGCATAAAATTCCTTAAAATTATCATTTTTCCTGTGTTTTATAAGTAACCTGACCTTTAGGTTTCTTAGTTGCAGTTATTGTTCTAGAAATTTGTTCAATATTTAATTGCCATAGCCCTTTCACTCAACTCATAATATTTTTGTCTCAATCTCTTTCTATTTCTCTGCACTTTCTAACTCTGTATTAAATCTTAATTTCTTTGACTCTAGCAATTTTCTCTTCTCATATTTTTGCACTTGAATTTCCTTCTCCAATTTCATTATTTCTTTATCAAGCTGATCTACTTCTTTCAGATTCTTTCTTTATTTTAGAAGTGCATCTTGTAATTTGACCTCTTAAATATGTCTTCATACAGTCCCATAATGTAAACTTAATTGTAACTCAATATTGGTTTCAAGAAAAAAATTATCTTTTGCCTCATATAATCACAAATCTTTTTTCTTCAATAAAATTGTATTTAGCCTCCATCTATAACCTATCTTTTGCTCTTTCTCCAACAAAATTGACAAAATTAAAGGTGAATGATCTGATAAACTCGCACTTGATACTCCACCTTTTGTACTCTGTTGAAATTGTGTGGAAGTTAGAAACTGATCTATTCGTGAATATGTTTTATATCGAAAAGAATAGAAGGAATAATCCATTTTATTTGGGTGAATTTTTCTCCAAGTATCCACTAGGTCCATATCTTACATTAATTCTATTAACATTTTTGCCACTTTATTTTTCATCTCTTTAGGGTCTAAACCAAAATTAAAATCTCCACCTAGTTTAACTTTCTCCTTAGCATTTGATAAATGCATAAAAACATCTTGCATAAATTTACCATCATCTGCATTTGGTGCATATACATTCATTAGGGTTCATTGTTCCAAATAGATCTGACAATTTACCATAATGTATCTTCCAGTTACATCTATACTAGTATCTAGTATTTTAACTGGTAATTTTTTTAATTTATCAATATTGCTGTACCTCCAGCCTTAAGAGTTAAATCATGATGCTACTACAGACCGTACCCACTCTCTTTTTAATTTTTCATGTTTTTTCTTTCAAATGTGTTTATTGTTTTTTATTTAAAAAAGCAATGTCTGCTTTAATTTTTTTCATATACTAATAATTTTTTCCACTTTATTTGATTTTTGTATCCTGCTAATATTAATACTAATAAAATAAAATTTATCAGCCATCTAATCTATCATAAAATCTACTAATCATCCATCTTTCCACCTCCACTCCTCTCTCATTTAAAATGCTAACAATATATTTCATAGTATAATTATTATATTCAGGTGTATTAATAAAGAAAAAAGTAGAAACCCCCCATCAAAGGTATACATTGTTAATAATACATAATGCATCCTTACACCCCAGATCTGCAGGAGTTGTGATCAAAACCACACCTGCTCATATGACTCAGCAGAGGCCAGGCTCATACTCCCAACTGCCTCCATTTTTTGGCTGCTGTGCAGTTACATCTGTGCCATACTATGCCCCTTGGAAACTTTGTATTCTCTAGTCATCTGACCATATTCTTTTGGGGTTCATCATTCCAAGTCAAGGTTTACAATGTTTTGCAGGGCATAGATAAATGGTATTTTTCCCTCAGGGCAGGGAGATTAGAGCTAGAAGGGCACATGTTTAAGAAGGGTGAAATCTAAAGGAGATCGGGGGGTAAGCTTTCCCATGCCCAAGGTAGTGAATATCTGGACAAGCTGCCAGAAGTGGTGGTGGAGGATGGTACATTTATTACAGATATAAGGCAATTGAACAACAAATATACAAATATTTAATAGTAGATGGGCATCATGGACTGGAAGGGACTGCTATTGTGTTGTACAATTCTATTGGGAATCTCTTGGTTTATTTGTTTTTTTTAAACCAGTGCTAACCAATAGTTGAATGCTTACTTTACCTTCAGGGTAATGGTATCCTGCTCTCTGAGGATGACACTAGCTTTGAAGGAGAGTTCTCTGATGACTGGATCTTAAATGGAAAGGTAAAATCATCAACCAATGAGTGCAAATGTAAAGGAGTCGGTATTTTTAATGGGGCTACAGACTGAGCAGTAATGAAGGGTAATACAGTGAAGTCAAACTAGAAAGCAGTGATTAATAATGTTCTATGATGTTCATGACTTGGATTACGTAGAAGAATGCAGATTTCAACAATTGTAGCAACAAGCTTGAGGGCATGAATGGCTGAGTGATGTTCTCAACCTCACATTAATCTGGCTGTGTGTGGGGGCCCCAGAGCTTTGATTCTGTTAACTTTTATTCTGGTTTTTGTTGGTGATTTGCATATTTATTGCATTACAAATATAAACTTGCAGACAAATTGGGTAAAGTCCACAGTCTCCATCAGATAGTTTGCCAATTCTCTTGTCTTGGAGAGTGTTGAGCCACAACATTTCACCGTGCTTGAATGAGTGGGAAAGAAAGAAAAGTAAATGATTTTACAAGCTTGGATTATTCCAAAACACTTGACTGCCAAATGCAGGTCAACTTCATGTAAGCAGAACTGCCTTGCACACAGCAATATCCCACAAACCATGATGAGCTGAAGACCAGAAATGCTGTCTAAGTGAATTCAATTGGGGAAATGAACACTGGCCAGGAAGCCAGGGAAGAATCCTCCATTGACAACCACAATTCATGGAGCCTTGCCAACTCCACATTATTTTTTCCCCAATTTTCATTTTCACAAGGTGCATTAGATTATGCTTTGCATCAGAAAATCTTTAATTACTTGCAAATAAGTGTGACGCATTGAGTCCTGAAAATGGTGTTCTTTTTATTGACAGGGAATTCTGACCATGGCAAATGGTGACTACTTGGAAGGAACTTTCAATGGAGAGTGGGGAGCGGGGATTAAAGTTGCCGGGACATACTTCAAATCTAATTTGTATGACAGTGATGCCGAGAAGGCCCGTGTGTTGTAAGTGATATTTCCCTTTGTCCTCAGCTACTACCCCATTAGCCTCCACTTCCAACATGATGTCATTTTTCCCACCAATCGTCCTCTTGGTATCTAGCCCTTTGACCACAAGAAATGCTACACTTGTGCCCACACCACCTCCTTCACCTCCATTCAGGGGCCCAAACAATCCTTCCAAGTGAAGGGACACTTAATTTGTGAATCTGCATGGGTCATCTACTACATCCGGTCCAACCAATGTGGCCTTCTCTAAATCAGAGAGACCGGGAAATCGCTTCCTTGTGCACCTTCGCTCTGTCCACTGTGATAATGCAGAGATCTCCCAGTGACAACCCATTTCAATTCAGTGTCGTATCCCATGTCGACATGTCTGTCCATGTTCTTCTGTGCTATCAAACTGAGACCACCCATAAACTGGAGGAACAAAAAACACCTTGTACTTCGGGCACCCTCCAGTCAGATGGCATTAACATCAACTTGTCTGGCTTCTGTAAATCCTACCTATATCCCTATCTCTCCTTTCTTCCAGCTCTGTCTCTTTCTTTCCCTCTGTCTCCTTTACTCCAGCTCTGCATTCACAGAGCCACTCCCTCCCCCAATCAGTTCTCACCCTGCCTCTCCTGTTCTCTTTTCTGTTGGTTTGTTTTTCCTCACACCCCTGTCTTTTCCTTTCTTCTCCCCCAGCCTTTTAATTCAGCACCTGGCTGCTTTTTACTCATACCTTGAAGGGCTCAAGCCCAAAATATCAGTTATATTTCTTGACTTCCTAGGAATGGTCTGAGATTTGCTGAGTTCCTCCAGCATCTGTGTTTATAGTACAGTGAAACATGATCAGCCCATACTGGGCTGAAGCAAAATCTGTACCATAAAACTTTGATAACACTGGACAACAAATATTTTCAAAAGGTTTGCTTCCTGAAAAAGATTGGGGATTATGATAGACAACTTCAAGCTGAACACAAAGATAATTTCAGATTTGCTGCATCATGTACGAAGTTGGAGAAACATTAAATTAACTTTTATTGAATTTAGTACATTTAATCACATAATGATACTGACACATTCTGTTAGTTCAACTGACCCAAAAATGTTTTGCTGCTGATTTTCGTTTGTACTCCGCATCTGATGCCTCTCATGTCAGTGTCCAACAGTAGTTGGCCAGCATTGATGGATTCCAGTTGCCCTGGAAACTTTCATCATGTTCACCACTGAATGCACCAAGATCAGCAGGGAATAAGTGCAAATACAGAAAATAAATTTTCAATGATATGTTGCATTTCATGGTTTTGTATGAAATGTGATAGGAAATCACAAAAATATGTTTTTTTTTAAAAAGTATGTGATCGGAAATTTTAAGGTGATTTTTGAGATCAGCAGTCCTTATTTAGTAAAATACATCCAAAGGTGTTCAGGGAGCAAAATTTTCATTGTATTAGTGTAATCTGCTAGTCGATTTGGAAATCTTGATATTCCTGCATCTGCCTCCTCTGTGATGTTTGCAGAACTTCCATTCCACTTACTGGAGCCTTGGTTCTCATGCTCCCTTGAAATTTGGTTTGCTGGAAATTTTATTCTAATTTGTAATAAAAGTGAATTAAAATGTGCTGGAGCAGGAATGTAACATCTAATCTGGCAACACAAGTCTTGCGTGTGCTGGATTAACAGTCTTGCTCTGTTTATTGAGACTGATGTTTATCCATTCGATAATATTCCAGGTCCTATTAACTGTGCCCCTTGCTCAAGAACTTGTATTTTTGTTGCTTTCTCATCCTGGAGGTCTTGTTAATGTTCCTGCATTTGTGCTATGTATCTGTGATTGCAGGAAGCTGGGTAAACTGGCAGTCGACCCTGACGAGAAATGGAAGGCAGTGTTTGAGGAGTGCTGGAGTCAGCTTGGTTGTGAGTCAGCTGGGCAAGGTGATGTGCTCCGGGCCTGGGAGAATATTGCAGTGTGCCTGACCACAAGCAAACGGCAGCACAAGGACAGGTGAGTGTTGCGAGAGCAACCAATTGTCCTTGTGATCACTACCATTTAAAGCATGCCTCGAACTTGGAAGTTGGCAAAAGATTTCCAAGGTGAAACTGACCTGTGCCCTCATCCTTTGTCACATGAGTCCCTATTCCTTTCTCCTGGAGTCATCTCTCTTATTCTCCATCTTCTTGTATCTTTGCTCTCCTCATCCTGTCCCTGTGCCCAGCTCCCCACTGCATGTGGAACCTTGCTGTGTCTGTTAAAGTGTCAATGAACAGTCACAGTTACTTCAGAAATGGTTTGGATGCTGCAAAATGCTTCTGTGGAATAGTGAAATGTGCTGGAAAATCTGTTGGTCATGCAGCAGCCACACACAGGAAGCAATGTTTTGGGTCTGAGCCTCATGAATTACTTGTCCAAGATGCTTTGGCAGTTTGAAAGAATATGAACACTGCTGTGTAAATCCAATTCAGCAGCTGAAAGACTGGTCCAAAATGTTGCATCTTCCGTGCAAATTGCATTGGCATATTCAACAAACTTGATGACGTTCAAGCTGACGATGCTCAACTCCAAAATAAACACTAGAGCTGCCAGATTGCCACAGAGTCTTAAATATTCACTAGCATCCTTCGGAAAAGGGAACTGCTACCCCTACTAGTCTGACTTGAATGTGATACCACTCTCCTGTCACATGGTGGGGGGGGTGGGGGTGGTTGGTGGGAGAGGGGGAATCTTGATGATATTTAAGTAACATGATCAGCATAAACAATGACCTCAATTGTATTGCCCACATTCCCCAGGACACTTTTTGTTTACAGTCAGCATCTATTTGGGCAGCCTTCTCATTAGTTAACATGAAAACATTCTGAAGTCTGTTTTGCATTCTTCCTTTTTCATACATCTAGCCCAGATTTCCGGAGTCGATCCCATGCACAAACACTGGAGAGTTTGGAAATTATCCCTCAAATTGTTGGCCCCATCACAATGGATAAGTATGAGGCCATCAGGAAATACTTAATAAAGGTATTGAAGCTTCACTTTTGTTTTTCCTTTGTTGTCCAGTAATGATGCAAGATCAATGTGCACAATATATGGAATCTAACCTCCCAGACATTCCATAGTGAACAAAAGATTTTTGAATAAAGCAAAAGATGTTAGAAATAATCATCAAGTCAGGCAGCATCCATGAAGAGTGAAAGAATTGACCTGTTTAAGTTCTGATGAAAAGAGTACTGATGTGAATGGTTGACCTAGTTACTCTCGCTGTGCAAGGTGTCTGACCTCCTGCATATTTTTCCAAGGCAGCATGAGTTGTAGAGGTGTGTGTGTGTTGACCTGAGCCACATTTACCACACTCCAGTTTCTTGTGATCTTGCGCAAAGCAATTCCAGTTCCACACTGTAATGCATGGATACTTTCAATGGTGTACCTGGAGAAGTTGTTGAGGGATGGTGGTTGATGGTTGTTGAGGGATGGTTTGTTTTTCCTCACACCCCTGTCTTTTCCTTTCTTCTCCCCCAGCCTTTTAATTCAGCACCTGGCTGCTTTTTATTGTGCCAGTGTAGATGGGTCAGGGCAGGTCAGTGAGGATTTTACTCTGAGGGACTTTGCCGACACTTTACCCATATCTTTCTTGCCCTTCCTGTCCAATATTTTTTCTTTTTCAATATTTTTGGATTTTACAGAAATAGTACATAAATAGAACCCAAGGTAATGTATGAAAAAGAATATACAGCAAAAAAACAATCCATAAGAAAAATAGAACTATTATGAATAGACTCAATATCATAAACAATCATAGAGGAAAAAAAGTAATAAACACTTAGACAATTATAATATGGCTAATTGAAAAACATTTTATTTAAAAAAAAAAGTAAATATTATACTATTCTACCCCCTTATCCTTCTGAAGTTAGCTGGGAAGTACATATAATTTCACTACCATAAAAAGAAACCACAAACTCTTAAAACAACATCTGAGTGATCTTATAAACTACAAAAAAAATTTTAAAAAGACTATAAATTTAGAAAATTTAAATCTGCTGTTACATGAGAAGAACATGTGATTCCCCCCCCCCATCATATATCAGATAGCCATTGAATATGTGAAGGAGGGACAGCATCTTTCTATCTCATCAATATTGAATCCCTAGCAATAAGGGAGGCAAAAGAGACTACATGGGATTGAGACATAGTTAAATTCAAAGGTAAAATACAGGATTCTGTTGACACCGTGGTTAAGTGAAAAAACACAAATACTGGAGAAACACAGCAAGTCAAACAGTGCCTTTATGTAGCAAAGGTGAAGATACATCAATGTTTCAGGCTTGAGCCCTTCATCAGTTGTCTTAGTTGATTCACAAATGGCAGTTATAGGATTATATCAGATTCACTTTGAAAACTAAAGATAAAGTACAAAACATACCTTCCCAAAAAATGGAAAGAGAGGAGCAAGACCAAAACGTAAGAAAGTACCTTCTTCAGTCTTACACCTGTCTCATTTCAAGGAAATGTTAGAGTAAAATTTAGCCATTTGAACTTTAGAAAGGTAAGCTTGATTTACTACCATAAATTGTAAAAGTGAATGCCGGGAACACAAAGAAGATTGTTACAAGCCCAGAGGACCCCAAAACCCAACAGCAATAGATATTCACCAAGGCAAATGGTTACCTAAACAAAAGTTTCTTTTAATTATCTTTAAACATGAAAATATAATCACAATTTAACTTGTCGCTAGTGACTTAACTAACCAAACTTAACCCCCTTCTAATTCTAAGTGCACATGAATGGAATGTGTGTGTAAGTTCAGAAAGTCCTTGGGGTCACAGTCCAATCTCACTTCTCATTCCTCCAAGTTCACTGGTTGCAGGCAATTCTTATACTGTGTGCAGAGTTTAACATTTATAAAGTTCACCAGGCTTTGGTGCTTGAAAGGGAAATGGTTACCGCTCAGGAAGGTTCTTGTTGGTTTTCAGAGAGAGGTTTGTTGTTCCAGGACATCCACAAATGTCTCCTTTTTAATCAGCCACTCCAGTGTCTTGCTGACGAAACTTGCCCCCTTCAGGTTTCTCCAGATGATAACCTCTTTCTTTCAGGTCACCTTTTTCTTTCTCTTATTCCAAGTGAAACATTAGACAGCTAGTCCTCTTGCCTGAACCACAAGGGCTTTGACCAGGCTGTCTTCCAAATGGGGCTTTCCACAAGCTTGTCCTGTTCCACTCCCAACTGCTTCTGCTGGCTGTACCACTGTAGAATGACCCCCTTCTCTCCCCCTGCAAAACCACATGACCCTCTTAGAACAGCAAGTTCCACTCCAGGCAGAAGGCGGCTCCAACAAGATCCTTCATCTGTTGCCTTTTGTAAACAATAATCCATTAGTGAAGTCTATTGGGCACTCTCCAAAGCTCTTGCAAAAGCTGTGGAGCTGATATGTCTAGCATTAGCAGAGCTTCAGTATTTTAAATCAGATCTGTTTTAACGTGTTTGTATGTAACCTACTCTAACAAACCTTTCCCAATATATTTCCCCAAAACATATCTATATACTGTTACAAGATGAATTTACCAATTTGAAGTTAGAATCCCATGTAGTATCTGAAAATGAAAGTTGAGGATCTTGCTCCCATAATGTTTTAATCTTATCTAGAGAATTATTCCCAGACTTTAATAATTAATCATATATAGTTGATATCAGCTTTTTAAAATCCAGTTTAAAATTATAAATCATCCCAATTGTATTTATAACAAGGTCCTGAGAAAGTCTCAACAGAATAGAGTTTAAAAAAAATGGCTTTAAAAAAATTAATAGTTTAAATTTGAGAGTTGTTTGAATACAACTAAATTATCAGTAAATAAATCTTGAAAAGATTGGATACCCAACTTGAGCCATTCATGAAAAGCAGAATCTTGCACAGTGGAAAATAAGAATCAAGTAATTTCGAGCTCGCAAGTAAGAATCAAGTAATTTCGAGCTCGCAAGTAAGAATCAAGTAACTTCGAGCTCGCAAGTAAGAATCAAGTAACTTCGAGCTCGCAAGTAAGAATCAAGTAACTTCGAGCTCGCAAGTAAGAATCAAGTAACATCGAGCTCGCAAGTAAGAATCAAGTAACATCGAGCTCGCAAGTAAGAATCAAGTAACATCGAGCTCGCAAGTAAGAATCAAGTAACATCGAGCTCGCAAGTAAGAATCAAGTAACATCGAGCTCGCAAGTAAGAATCAAGTAACATCGAGCTCGCAAGTAAGAATCTATGAAAAAATGTCTAAATTGAAACCAATTTCTCAAAGTATTCATCTTACTAACATTAATTCAACCAATTAAGGACCTTGAAAGAGGATACCACTGAGCTAAAATCTTCCTAACACTATAACATGAATGAGTATAACAGACTACCAACCATGCAGAGATAAATGAAGCTTTTTGACAGTTCTATTCCAATCTTTATAAATCAGAATCTTCTGAAGATTCAATTTGTATGGAAGAATTTTTTGATAAGTTGAATGTTTTGTTTTCTTCAGAAGACCAGTTACTGTTGGAAAAGCCCATCTCTCTTGATTAATTAGCTCTTTACAATCTGGTAAAGTTCTTGGCCCTGATGGTCTTCCAGCTCAATTTTATAAAACATTCTCGAAATCATTAGCATCCATTTAGATTCAGTTTTCTCTTAATGTTTTGCTGTTGGGAAATTACCTGCTATTTTCTATTAAGCCTCAATTTCACTTATTCCCAAAAAGAATAAGGACTTACCTGATTGCACTTCTTATAGGCCAATCTCCCTTTTGAACTCTGATGCTAAGACTGTCTAAAATATTGACCTGTAGGTTGGAAAACTTTATGCCTCTCATTGTTTCTGAAGATCAAACTAGGTTTATTAAAGGATGTTATTCACAATTTAATATCCATTGTTTATTAAACATTCTTTACTCTTCTCCTGTTTCATCTTTGGAGTGTGTTATTTTGTGAGATGCTGAAAAAGCTTTTGATGGGGTAGAATGGGACTAATTATTTAAAATGCTAGAAAAATTCAATTTTGGCCCTAAATTGGATTAAATTGATAAATTTATCTCCTGTTGCCTCAATTATCAATGTGGCTTTTTTGGGAGATGAATGATTGAGTACAGGGTCTAGCCAACAGTTTAGGTCCCTTCTACAATTGAAGAATATAAATTTAAATCCAGTATAAGAGGAAAAAAAGTTGTTTAAATAAGTTCTGATCTTCTATATTTCCTTCCTTTGCTTGGCTTCACAGACGAAGATTTATGGAGGGGTAATGTCCATGTCAGCTGCAGGCTCGTTTGTGGCTGACAAGTCCGATGCAGGACAGGCAGACACAGGTTGCAGCAGTTGCAAGGGAAAATTGGTTGGTTGGGGTTGGGTTTTTCCTCCTTTATCTTTTGTCAGTGAGGTGGGCTCTGCGGTCTTCTTCAAAAGAGGTTGCTGCCCGCCGAACTGTGAGGTGCCAAGATGCACGGTTTGAGGCGATATCAGCCCACTGACGGTGGTCAATGTGGCAGGCACCAAGAGATTTCTTTAGGCAGTCCTTGTACCTCTTCTTTGGTGCACCTCTGTCTCGGTGGCCAGTGGAGAGCTCGCCATATAACATTATCTTGGAAAGGCGATGGTCCTCCATTCTGGAGACGTGATCTACCCAGCGCAATTGGATCTTCAGCAGCATGGATTCAATGCTGTCGGCCTCTGCCATCTCGAGTACTTCGATGTTGGTGATGAAGTCGCTCCAATGAATGTTGAGGATGGAGCGGAGTCATCGCTGGTGGAAGCGATCTAGGAGCCATAGGTGATGCCGGTAGAGGACCCATGATTCGGAGCCGAACAGGAGTGTGGGTATGACAATGGCTCTGTATACGCTAATCTTTGTGAGGTTTTTCCAGTTGGTTGTTTTTCCAGACTCTTTTGTGTAGTCTTCCAAAGGCGCTATTTGCCTTGGCGAGTCTGTTGTCTATCTCATTGTCGATCCTTGCATCCGATGAAATGGTGCAGCCGAGATAGGTAAACTGGTTGACCGTTTTGAGGTTTGTGTGCCTGATGGAGATGTGGGGGGGCTGGTTGATGGAGGACCTCAGTTTTCTTCAGGCTGACTTCCAGGCCAAACATTTTGGCAGTTTCCGCAAAACAGGACGTCAAGCTCTGAAGAGCTGGCTCTGAATGGACAACTAAAGCGGCATCGTCTGCAAAGAGTAGTTCACGGACGAGTTGCTCTTGTGTCTTGGTGTGAGCTTGCAGGCGCCTCAGATTGAAGAGACTGCCATCCGTGTGGTACTGGATGTAAACAGCGTCTTCATTGTTGAAGTCTTTCATGGCTTGTTTCAGCATCATGCTGAAGAAGATTGAAAAGAGGGTTGGTGCAAGAACGCAGCCTTGCTTCACGCCATTGTTAATGGAGAAGGGTTCAGAGAGCTCATTGCTGTATCTGACCCGACCTTGTTGGATGACCATGTTGAGACCATAAATATTAACTAAAACAATCAAATTATTATAAAGTTTCTGTATAGAATCAGATAGTCCATTAGGATCAGCAATGATGTTATATTTAACAAACAGAATAGACTGATCAATCAATATTAAGACATCTTTACACTTAGCCATAAATGCTGAATGAAAGTCCTGTCCCTTCCAAAATATATAAATATACATATAGTGAGATATCAGATAAATGAAAATGGGTATCTTGTAAAAGAAGTATCCCTGGTTGATATTTTTTTTAACATGTGAAAATCTCTTGCATAACTTTAGCCATCTGAAAGATTGGCGTCTAGTATTAGAAAAAAAAGCAAAATTGAGATCAATAGTCAGTCGTAAAATTATAAGCACTCCAAGTGCCAAAGCAGCCACATCTTTGAACTTCAAATGTATTTTTTTTTGGTTTTTCAATCTAATGCAAGCAAACAAGCACCCTCTTTTCCCCCACCCAACTATCCCATTCCTGGGTGCAGCCAGCAAGCAAACAAAGCAGATAACCCTCACATCTCTTTGTTGGCTGCGCTCCTAAAAATTGAAAGCAAATCCAACCATAAATCACTAAACATCTTTTGACTAAGAAAGAAACACAAGGTCAAAAAAGAAGACAACTGCATACTTGTAATTGTTACTGAAATTAACATTATCAATGAAATTTAAAATTCTTAGAATTAATAACCTTATAGTATATCCCAACTAATGAAAAAATTTTAATTAAAAAAAAAGTAAATAAGACATTTAACAGTCTTAGAAAAGAAGTAAAAACAAATGAAAGAAAATGGACCCCCTCCAATTATGTAAATAATCAGAAGTAAAATCTAAGAAAACTAATTCCAAAGAGAATCTTGTACTGGCATAATTAAACAGCCACACAAAAAGTGAAAAATAGCAATCAAAAGGAAAATGGAAATACAGTCAAACCCAGATCTCAGTACTTTATTGAACAGCTGAAGCAGAGGAAAATTCTTCCAGAAATTGCTGAGCAGCCTTGGGGGGAAAGCAGCTATTGATTAGTTATCTGACAAAGTGATTCGCAGTCAAACTGGGAAAAGTAAAGATGGTTTAAAGCCAGCTTTGTAAAGTTAAAACACAACTTCTTTGTACTGAGTATGTTCCTTAATGATCTCTATGGGGTAATCAACGATCTTTAATCTGAAAATGGCGTAGGCAGAGAATAGTTGAACAAGGTTTGCCACTGGGAGCTGGTTTAGGAATTAGTGATCTATGCACCCTATCAACTTATGCTACTGTAGGCAGCAAGTCTTGATGAAATACCTCAGAGAATCTCAGCAAAGAATTCGGTAAGGTGGTAGATTCAGTTTCTTCCTTCAGTCCGATAATTCTTAAATTGTTTCTTCTGCTCCTGGCCTCCAAATCCACAACTTTCTTCAGTAAGATAACATTAGATCTGTTTAACATAGTGCATTCTCAAAGCAGGTCTTAAAGATGGGCTTCCAGAAAGTCAGCTGAAGCTTCCAGATCCTTAATTTTGGTATTGTGAATATCAGTAACTGTCCATAACTCATCCAGTTTATTGGCAACCTGAGCAATGGATATTTTGAGATCTTTCCATCATTTTTAAATTCTTTAACATCCTTCCTCAGGTCTTTAATATACTCCAGATCGATTTCCCCAGAGGTGAAGCTTTCTTTTTTTTCCCCCACACCCTTAGCTCCTCATGTATTCATATTAAACTTATTTTAAAAGAATTTTAGGGAGGAAAAAAAGGAAAAATTAACTTTGGGGGAAAAAGGTATGGAAGTTGGAAAAATTAAAATGGTTAGGAACAGCTAATAGAAGCTGTTATCCCATGGGCTGCCGACGGGGAACTCCCCCAATTTTTTTAATGCTATAATTATACCCATCTCCTGCCTCTTATTCAAATTTGGTTTCAGTTGTTCCAAAACATCACATCTTACTTTTTGAGCATAAACCATCTCCTGCCTGAGACTGACCTGTATTCCCAATGTTCTTCCATGGGCAGGCATGTGACACACCCCTGCATCCACTGGGCAATCTCTTGGAGACGCTGGTGGCGGTGTACAGAATGACCTACGTGGGAGTCGGTGCAAACCGCCGCTTGCTTCAGCAAGCTGTCAAAGAAATCAAGTCCTACCTAACCCGCATCTTTCAGCTGGTCAGGTAAGGATTGCTCAGGCGAATCATGCCACGGTCTTCAATTTTGGCTCAACTGCTCTAAAACTGCAAGCAGCACCCACTTTCCAATCCCCCTGAAAAAAATAGGCTCTTCCTCTATCTATTTCTTCACTTCTTCCATCTTCTGACCAACACCCAATCATCTTGACCCCTCCTCAATACCTTCTCTTTCCCCTCTCCAAAACTTAATACTAGCCTTGCTTTATAAAGAGTCCTGTCCTAAAATGTTGACTAGCCTGTTCTACCCGTGGATGAGGTTTGATCTGCAGAGGTCGTGTCCCTGCCCCCGCACCCCACCCCTCCCCCCACCCAACCCCTGGAAGCTCTCCTGTTTCTCTTTATTTGTTTTACATAAAAACAGTTATATTTAAGGTTTTGCTTTTCCAGGTTTCTCTTCCCTGACCTGCCAGAGGGGGGCAGTCTGATCCCAGTGAACGTGAACAAGAGGGAACTTGGCAGTGAGGAAAGGGACTCTTGTGGTCATGGGTAGGCATTCATTATTCATTTGGCTGCTTATCAGTACACTGCATTCTTTTTCTACCCATTTTGACAGGATGGAAATATCCAAGGAGCCCAGTTGATGAAGTTAATTATAGCAATGAAGGGGGTGGGAGTGAGTTGCTGGTAACATCTTAATGATACGCAGAGCTTGCCTTTGGGGAACTGACTCACTCTGTGGACATTCTGCACCATCAGTGTGCAGCCTGCTCACTGGACGCACTGTTCCTTGCCTGAATAAACTTGCCTCGTACTTCAGCGCTTCCATGCAGCGGTGCAATGCAATGGGTCACAGGTTTGTCATTCACCCCTGTTTGTCTGTTGCCTTCCCAGCACAACCACAGAAAGAGAATGTGGATCCGCAACCCCACTCCCCTTCCACCCCACCCCCCACAACCAGCTGCAATGAGACGGTGAAGCCAGTGGAATGTTCTCACCCATCCTTCAGAATAATCAGAACCTTTTTTCCCCACCTAGTCCATGCAAACTATTATCATTCTGCCGAGTCTTATTGCCCTGCACCCTTGCCCTCCCATCCACGTACCTATCTAATCTTAAATGTCAAAATTGAATCCACATCCACCACCTTAATTGATGGAGGTAAGTTATATTTATCCTTCTGTTTTCCTGTTCCCTCATCTCCTTGTTTTCCCAGCTGTTCCTCCTTTGCATTAAGGATACTGGGAAAAGACTTGGGTGGAGGGGTGCAAGTATCAATGGAAATGGCTGGGTGACTGTAGAATTCTCTCTGTTGGTTAATTCTATTTATCATTGTAGGAGTCAAATGATCACCAGCTGCAGTCTGCTCCTTCCAGTTCTGTTGCCTCGGCTCTACCCACCTCTCTTCACACTCTATGCCCTGGACAACGAGCAGGAAGAAGACGTTTACTGGGAGTGTGTGCTCAGACTCAATAAGCAAACAGACCTGGCACTACTGGGCTTCCTCGGAGTGCAGCAGTGAGTATTACCATGAAATAAACTGCACTGAGATGTGAAACAAAACCTCCAACGTTTTTAGGAGAAGAATTTGGTGGTGGGGGAGTTCAATCTTATGCAGGCACATAAAATAATGAAAGTATGAAAGTAGAAGCCAGGAGGTTGTTTCCACTGGTAGGTGAGAATAGAACTAGGGGATATAGCCTCAAGATTAAGACAGAGATGAGGAAGTGCTTGTGCCAGAGAGTGTTAAATCTGTAGAATTCTCTACCCAAGTAGGTAGTTGAGGACACCTTATTAAATGTATTTAAGACAGATTTTTGAATAATAAGGGATTTGAGTTTTTTTGGGGCGAAACAGGAAGGTAAGTGGAGCTGAGATCAGCTAAAATCTTGTTGAATGTTGGGGCAGGATTGACGGGCCAGTTGGCCACTTCCTGCTCTTATTTTTTGTGTTGTTAAGCAGATGCATTGGGCATATGCGATTGGTGGTCAAACGGCTGTCAAAATACATCTACCATGATTTGAATGGCCTAATTTTGCTCTCAAGTCTTACAAAATGTAGTCAATAAAAGGACATGGACACCATGGCCTTCTCTGTGTGGCGGTCTCCAAAGCAACCTTGGCAGGGGGTCAAGACTCCTGAAGAGCAGCGTATTCACCACATTGCCCTTCTCCTCTTGCCTGCATCCACTTGCCCTGGCTGTTTCAATGAAACATTAGAAAGGGAGATTTTGCTTTCTCCTGTTCCTCAGAGAGGCTGTAATAATGATGTTGAGTTTCTTAAATTTTTAAGAAGTTCTTGCATTTCATTTAACAAAAATAAGATAAAATTTATGAAATCAACTAACTTGTGGTGGCTTGACCACTTGATGAATTTGGAGGAAATGGAGCTATTCTGGTTCAAGACCAGGATTTAATCTAAATCACTGAACTCTGTATGTGCTGCTTGTGGTGAGTGTATAATGTCTGATGCAGTTCCTGCTATCCAAAAGCAAAATCTTGCATGAGCTGGAAATGTGAGCAAAATACAGAAAATTCCAGAAACACTCAGCAGATCATGGAAGAGCAAAGAGAAGCTGAGTTAAAACTTCATCTGATATAAATGTCACTGACCTGAAACATTAATGGTCTCTTTCCACGGGCACTGCTTGTCCTGTGGAGTACTTTGGCCATTACTCTTTTTTCTGTCTTGCTTTGCTCGTATCAAGTGTGTGATAATTTTAATGACATTTGCCACATCATTGCACTGCCTGGTCTCCTGACTTGTTTTACAGGAAGTTCTGGCCTGTTGCAGTCTCTGTTCTGGGTGAGAAGATGGAGGTAGGGGTGTTTTATTATTATTTCTTCTTTTACTTGGTGCTTTTCCCTCTTCTATAATATAATTCTTTCTGAGGGATAGTTTGCAGAACTGGCAGTAGTTTCTCCATGTAACAAAACTTTAAGGGAGTGGCAAACTGTTCGAACAATCATGCAAAATCTCATGTCCTAGGATTCTGAAACTGGGAATAGTACAGTACTCTAAAATCCAATGCTCAGATGGGCTTTTAAAATTGGCCATGGGTCAAGCCAAGACATTAATTGGTTTGGCTCTGTTAGTCACTCAATCCCCAAGCCGAAATCCTGTGGTAAACAGTGATAGAATAAAATTTTCTTAGAAAAGTCGGAGCTTGATCTTCATTGTCTTAGCAACCTAACATGCCAACTGCAAATGCTTAGTGGTGTGATTGGATCTCTCTCCAATGTTTTTGACCTTTTTAACTGCCTTCTCTGCAACATGTTGTGAAATTAAACTTTTCGACTGAAAAATGTAATTGCATTTCCACCTTGCCATGGGAAAGTTTTTTTTGTTAATGTCTGAAATTCAGTTGCAATTGAAATACAAAATAAAAGCTTAGAGAGAAAATAGTGTTCTCCTGTGCAGAAAAGCTACACCTGCAAAGCACTCGACCTTCTCCTCGACCTTCAAACATCAGACAGATGTAATGATTGAATGTTGCATGTAAACGTGGATATTAGAGCAAGGTTTTCATATATGACTTCATACCAGACTTGGCCAAAGTGCAGTGTCAGCTGTTAGCAAATTGATTAGAAGCTAAGATTTTGAAAAGATCACAAGGCCATCCTTACCCCATTATTACTTGGGGATTGTTGCACATCCTTCCCCAACTCTGAGGTGAGAGGAGCAATGTCTTGGAAGATGCCATCCAGTTACAAACATTGGTGATGTAATTTCTCCTTTGCTACATAAAGGCACTGTTTGACCTGCTGAATTTCTTCAGCATTTGTGTTTTTTCAGTTGCAAGAAGGATATCAATAAGTTGAAAAGGGTGCAAAGGTGATTCACCAGGATATTGCTAGGAATAAAGGCATGCGTTATAGGAACTTAGATTGGCTAGGTCATCATTCCCTGGAGTTCAGGAGGCTGAGGGATGACCTTGTAGAGGTTTATGAAATCATGAGAAGCATGGATAAAGTGAATGGTCAACAGAGAGAGAGGAGAAATTTAAGAGGGGCCTGAGGGGCAACATTTTCATTCTGAGGGTAGTCCGTATCTGGGAGGAGTTGCCGGCAGAAACTATGGAAGCAGGTACATTTACAACATTCAAAAAACATTTGGACAGATGTGTGGATAAGAAGAATTCAAAAGGATGTGGGTTGAATGCAGGCAAATGGGACTAGTCCAGAATGCCAGCTAGGTGGCATGGATGAGTTGGGCCAAAGGACCTGTTCTGTGCTGTCTTGACTATATCTGTACACATCAAAGTTTGTCACATTCTCTAAAGATGTGTGATTCATCCTTCCAGATACAATCCACCACAAAGGAGGTTTGCTATGCTTCCGCTGTTGAAAGTTTACAGCAAATCAGGTAAAGTAACCATTTTGGTGTTCAGATCCATAATAGAAAATAATCTGGGGTTTTGGGGGTATCTTGTTGATATTTAAAATGCCTTTATGGAATTGAGTTGTTACAAGGACAGCAGTAATTGCATATCTTGGAATTAAGTGGCTTGCTAGCCATTTTGAGGTCAACCCTATGGTGAATCTGGAGTCATACAATGCCCATACCAAAGATGGAAGATTACCTTCCCTGAAAGGTATTACTGACCGAGAGGGAGTCAAGTGATGGAGTAGTGGCTGGTCAGGTGTAAACAGACCTCTCCAGAGAAAAGAAAAAAAAATGAAAAAACAGAGCTCAATAAACATAAAATACAGGAAGAGAAAGATAGTTACAAAGAGACAGAAGATGGCACCCAAAGGAGAAAAAATAACAGAAAAGGGAAGAAGGAAAATCACTGGAGAAGAAAGAAGAAGGCCTTACCTGCACATCGGAGCCAGAGAGCCGATCTCTGGTGTTGGTGAGTCCCCAGAGGAGCGGTGTCCTCCCGACCAGCGGACTTCTAAAATGGCTCTCCGAGCCAAGAAGAGGTGCGCAACTGCACATGCGCGAAGAGTTGCGCGTGCGCAAGTAAAATAAAAGTTTAATGTCGACGGGAGGGGGACTCAGCTGAGGAGCAGCCAGCTGAGAGATGCCCAGTATCGGGGCGTTTGGTTGGAAGAAGAAAGAAGAGTGGTGAGAAAGAGAATGAAGGGCTGGAAGAGGGTGAGTGGCAATGGGGCGATTGACAGGGGGTCGGACCTGCGGCGGTACAGCCCTGCGGTGGGTCGGCCCAGCAAGAATACAGAAGCAGCTCACCAGAGAAGGATGAAGATGACTCTGACATAGATAAAGACACAGAAGAAGAGGAGGAAGACCACCAAGAATTTCAAAGGAAAGAAGGTAAAATAGAAGGACAAAGTTTAGATAAAGCCTTTTTCAAAGAACAAATAAGGTCATTAAAAGAATGGCTATCATTAGAATTTAGTTCAATCAAAAGAAAATGAAAAGAGCTGAAGACAGAATGCAAAGCTTCGAGTTGGTCATGACTGAAATAGGGAAAAGAGTAGAAAATGTGGAGGAACGAGAAGCTGCTGTAGAAATGGAGATAAATGATTTAAGAGGGAAATTGGAAGAAAGCGAAAAAAAATTAGAGACACAAGATTTATTGTCACAAAAAATTGATGTATTGGAAAACTACAGTAGGCGAAAGAACATAAAAATAGTGGGCCTGAAAGAAGGCAAAAAAGGGTCAGATATGAAGGAATTTATAAAAGGATGGATCCCAAAGGTGCTGGAAATGACATTCGCATGAAGAAATAGAAATCGAAAGGGCGCATAGAGCACTAGAACCGAAACTGCCACCACATCAAAAATCGAGATCCATATTTGTAAAATTTCTCAGATATACGACAAGAGAAAACCTATTGGAGCAGGCAAGAAAGAAGGTTAGAGAAGACAATAAGCCGTTGGAATATAAGGGACAAAAAATATTTTTTTTACCTGGACATAAGCTTCAAACTTTTAAAGAAGAGGAAGGAATTCAACACAGCGAAAACAATCTTATGGAAGAAAGGGTATAACTTTATATTAAGACATCCAGCAGTACTCAAAGTATTCATTCCTGGGGAATGGAATAGACTGTTCTCGGACCCAAAGAAAGCCCAAGAATTTGCTGAACATTTGCAGGACAGGAAAAGAGAGGAGAAGGAGTGACAAGAAGGATGACCGGCAAGAAAATATACAAAAATATGTAATAAATATAAAGTAAAGATCATGTATATATAAAGATTTAAAGATGGATAAGAGAAGAAGGAAAAAAAAGAGCTTTGTTATAAGTATAGGAAAATGGTGTTCTCTGGACGGGGCTGGGGGTGGGAGAATAAGGGTCACTGAAATCGGTTGACATAAAATTCGCAAACCGAATGGAAAGGGGAGTTGTGGTTGCTGTCAAGGGACAGGAGGCAATCAAAGGAGGGGAAGTTCATTTGGGGTTAAAGAGTTATTGCTTGTGAGGATTATTGGGGTATTTCTTGTCTTAAGTGCATTGTCATATATTGAGATTAAAAAGGAAAACTTAAAAAACAGTAATGGAAAAAAAGGATGGAGGTGGTGAAGAGGCAGAAAAGAAGTGAAAATAAAGATATAAGATGGCCACGTTGGACTATATGACTATAAACCTTAATGGAATATATAACCAAGTTTAAGTGTATCCCATTGGGGGAAAAAAAATCACATATAATTTAAAAGACAAAGTTATAATGATTGGGGAAACCTGGGAACCATATATTGGAACATGGCAGAAAGAGCAGGCCAAGGACCACCACCACCTAAAATGATAAGAAGATAAACACGATCAGGTTTAATGTGTATAAGTAGATGATGCGTCTTTTTTGTTTGTATTCCTTTTGTATAAAGATATTGTTTTATTGTATTTTATATGTCCAATGTTTTTGGAGGGGGTGGGAAAGGGGAAAAGGAGGGATGGGGTTTTTGTCACCGTGAATATTTAAAGAGATGCATCTGTAAATATATTGATTGATATGGTTCATAGTGCGATTAAATAAAGAATTACAAAAAAAAGGTATTACTCAGACTGATTTTGCAACTGTCTGCTATTTGCTAATGACTGGTTTCTTAGAAATTTCAGACTATTAGCTGCATTTAAATTTTATAACTGCCAGGATGGTATTTGAATTTGGGGTTGTTAGTCCAGGGTTATTTGTTCAGTAATTTAATCATTGCTTCACCATTGAATTCTCAATGGACTCCAAGTCATTAAAACCAATTCACTCTGACTTTCACTTTCTCAACATTCATTAGAGCAAGCGCTTTGGACACCTTTTTATCCTCCAAACAGCTAATTGTTAACTGATATCTGGGACTTTTCCATATAGGCTAGCAGATCAAAAGAACTATTTGACTTTGAACTCCATCTCCAAATCCAGAGGGCTTCAACATCTTCTATCTTTAGTTACCTTTTTCTTTATGCTTATAGATTTATTTGTGGTTCACAATTCCTCTACTTCCTTTCAAACTTGTAGGTAATGCTTACTAAGGTACAGGAGGTTTAATGAGCTAAAGGCCACTGAACATTGAAAAACACCATGATCCATTAAGAAACAGAATAGAAAGTGGCTGAGCAAAAGGTGAGAAGTTAGAGAACCTGTTATTGATCCTAAAGTAGGAAGGGTAAAAGGGGGGGGGAAGAGTTTGGTGTGGTGGGGAAGAAGCTCAGGAAGGGCTAAAAGGTGTTTGGAAAATCATTAAGGACACCACAGCATCTTTCAGCTGCTCCCATCCGGAAAGAGATACAAGAGTATCAGAGCCAGATCCACTAGGCTAAGAAATAGCTGCTTTCCACGAGCAATGAGACTGCTGATCTATTGTATGGACTGGTCATACAAACCCTCCAGTCTCCGAGGCTCTACTTTTTAATTAAACAATATTTATTTATTTTAAATGTATACATATGCACAGTCTGACCAGATTGGTAGCAGAACATTAAGAACCGTTATGCTGAGCATTGGCACACTTCCACTTGTTCCTGTTCACACAACTGACCCATGACTACAACACCAGATCTAATTTCAACAGTGTCATCAAGTTTGCAGATGATAAAAAAGGAAACATGGGAGAAGTTATGCTCCGGAACGATGAGAAATACAATAAATACGAGGTTACGTATGATACAATATAACTGGATACACAGGCTATACATTACACCTCAAAAGTTAAATAAATGGGACCCAACAGTATCTGATAGATGTTTTCGATGTAAAAAAGAAATGGGAACAACAATCCATGCAATCTGGACATGTGAGAAAGTAAAAAAATTTCGGGAAGATCTAAATCAGATATTAAATAAAATAACAGAAAACAATATACCAAAGAATCCAGAGATCTTCCTCCTAAGTAACATCAAAAACAAAGAATTTGGAATTGATTTGGAGGATGCACAAAAAAGATTTGTTAAGATAGCTCTAGCCGTAGAAAAAAATGTATTATGTCAACCTGGAAATTGGAAGATAATTTGAAAATACAACAATGGTATATAGAAATGAATAAATGTATTCCATTAGAAAAAATAACATATAGTTTAAGAAATAATATTGAAATATTCGAACAAATATGGGAGCCTTACATTAAATACAATAGCGAAAACCTACCGGGGACAATCATTACCTAAGTTAATGGAAGGAAAAGGAAATGAAAAGAATGGACTCAGTAGAATTTCTGGTGTATTTTTATTGAATGACAACATTGTCTGACTGGTTTAATGTATCCTAGATTGTATACCTTAAATGGACGGGAGGGGGGAGGTAAGGAGGGTGGGATGGGAGGGGGGGGGAGAAAATGGCACTGTATATGTGTGAAAAGGAAAAAGTGTGTACCATGGTTAATGTGATTTATGGTGTGAAAAATAAAAAATTTTTAAAAAAAGTTTGCAGATGACATGGCAGTAGTTGGCCTCAGAGGCAACAATAATGGTTGCACAACAGAGAATAGGTGGAAAATCTTGAAGTGGTGTGAGAGTAACCATGTGAGACTCAATGTGGACAAGACAAAGAAGATCATTGTGGACTTCAGGAGGACCAGGAAGGATCATCCTCCACTACACATCAATAACTCTGTAATGGAGAGAACCAAGTTCCTTTGGAGTTTACTTAATTAGTGACCTATTGTGGACACTCAACATCTCCTCACTGGCCAAGAAGGTGCAACAGTGACTGCACCTTCTGAGAAGACTGAAATGGGCAAGGCTACTAGCCACCATTATGTAAACTTTCTATTGAGAGGGTCCCGGCCAGTTGCATCACAGTGCAGTTACTACAGAGAAATGGATCAGAGGTCAATCCACAGTACCAGAAGAGTGGCAGAGGATCACTGGAGTCTCCCTTTCCCTACCACCCCCCACCCCCTATCGACCATGATCTACCTGGATTATTGTCTGAGGAGGGCATGCAAAACTGTTGAGGAACCCTTCCACCTTGCACACAGCATCTTTCAGCTGCTCCTGTCAGGGAAGAGATACAGGAGTATCAGAGCCAGCACCACCAGGCTGAGGAACAGCTTCTTCCCACGGGCAGTGAGAATGCTGAATGACCAAAGGAACTGCTCACACTAACCCTCTGAGACTCTAGTATTCAAAATGTATTGGGGATGTAGGTTAATTAGGTGTAAATTGGATGGCACAGACTCATGAGCCGAAATGTCTAAATTTTAAAAATTAAAAATTAAAATTTATCTTTCTATTTATTGTACAGTTGAAATACTTTTCCTGCATATGTACTGTTCGTCTATATGTGTGTTATGTCTGGATGCATATTTGCATGTTTTTGCTCTGAGGACTGAAGAACGCTATTTCATCAGTTTGTACTTGTACAATTAAACGATAATAAACTTAAACTTGGATATGGAATAGAAGGTGAAGAGACCACAGGGATTGAGGAGTTGAAGAGAAAAGTAAAACAGGAGCAAGTTAAGAGATGGAAACAGTGAACCAGATAGAGGTAGAGATTACCTAATGGAAAAAATCTAGTGCACATCTTGACACGTCTTAAATACTGCCAGCAACCCAGCTTCAACCAATCCTTTAGGAAGTGTACTGCAGATAATCACACTGTCGGAGTGAAAAATGTCCCCCTTGTATCCCCTTTTAAATCTCCTCCACTCCCTTTCTCTAAACCTATGTTCTCTAGTTATAACATTTGAGCCATTAAACCCCTCCTATGTCAGTTGTTAATCTATAATAACGAAAATGTTCATTGCTCAAGTCAACTGCTCAGGTCTGATCATGGGGTGCAGGCAGTGGTAATGTTGTAGTTTTAAAGTCCTGATCTGAGAAGATAGTGCACTGGTATTGGTGTGAATAACAGTGGACATCTGAACTAGTTTCTTTCATATGTTTAACTGTGCCATAATGAGGTGACTTGCTTTGTGTTGGAATATAATCTTGTCTGTCTTTTTCATACCTCCCACCAGCACCACTTTCACTCCAGCTGACAAACTGAATGTTATCCAGCAAACCTTTGAAGAGATAACACAGGAAGTGCTGACTATGCTGCAGGAAGACTTCTTGTGGTCCATGGACAATCTCTTCCCTGTCTTTTTATATGTGGTGCTTCGGGCAAGGTGAGGGATTACTTCTCCATGCAGTTCCCTTTCAGTGTGGCTGCTATGTAATGTTTTCATCCAGCCTCTGATGTTTGGTTTGGCATAGATAATATACTGAGACATGGATTTTTAGCTTCTGCCCTCACTTGTGTGATTTGAAAGAGCTTTGACTACCCATGAGAAATGGCAAGTGATCTCCTAACCTGTGCCTACATTGTTATCCTCTAGGATCAGAAATCTAGGATCAGAAGTTCATCTTATTGAGGATCTGATGGACCTCTCAGTTCAACATGGAGAGCAGGGTATTATGTTCACAACACTCAAGGTCAGTTTCAGTCGGTCACATGGGGAAGGAAACCAAAAGGGGAGATGGTATGATAAGGGAGATGGCAGCAATTGAATTGGGGTGGAGGTGGCATATATGTGGGGAGTGAGATGCAGCCGCCGTGCAGAAAAAGAAGGTACAGTTTTTTTTAAACCTGGTATCTGGCACCTATGGGATTGGTAGATAAGTGATTTTTCCAATTGCTTGAGATTGTGTGGAATGGCAAACTAATGATGAGTTATGCTCATTTTAAACTTCAGTATTTTTTTGCCTATTTATTTTCCAAAAAAATTTTTTTTGCCAGTTGCTTGAGGCTGTTGGTTGTTTGAATTCCAGATAACAAGGGTTTTACTATATTCAGTTGGGTGACATGGAAGGATGAAAGAATCAGAATTGGGAGAATGGGCAGAGAAGATGTGGCTCCCTTCGGGTGGTGGTTGGTGTCCTGCCAGTTCTGTTGGGAGCATGTGAGGGGTAGTGTGCTCTGCCTGTGTTCATCTCTTGTGGACTGTAATGAGTTAATGATGTTAAATCATGTATGCAAGCAGTTGAATACTGAAAACTTTCATTACTAACATTTTATTTGTTTTTGATCCCCAGGCTTGTTATTATCAAATTCAGCATGAGAAGCTAACATAGAACAACCCTTCTCTTGCTGATTGGAATAGTCCAGTGAACAATGAGGGTGGGTCTGTGGCAAGCCAAAGTGGACATATGACCTTGTACACTTGTGCACTGACCTATATGTAAGCATTTGCCATCATCACCACCACCTGGCCACTGCATTCCCTCTCTCCCACCCATGCCGCACCTATATACCATCCCCTCTCACACCAGTGCCACACCCGTTTCCCACCCTCTTTCCCACCAATCCTGCTACTGCTCTGCATACACACAGCCAGCAGCTGCCCCTATTACAGACCCAACCCCTTGACCATGTGCTGTATTGTTTTAAGTCTGAATACTTGAATTTAAATGTAGATCTTATTTTACTTGGAATTAGTATTTCATTGACTAATAAAAGGTAAATTGCTGCTCAAGGACAAAAGGCATCAAATGCCATGTAGTAGTACATGGAATTGAAATGCATCACACTAGAGTAGTTAATAAAACTGCTTTGTGTCACAGAAGGCTCTGCTCTTTGGGAAATGCTACGTTATTCCAACAAGGGTGAGGTGCTTTCTGTATTGTGCAGAGTAGCTCAGGTATGGAAAACACTGTCACTAGCAAGCCACTTAGACCTATAATACTTCATGAGCAGATAAACAGATTTTCTGCCTGGTTTGGGTGATGTTGGATGAGGCCTAAGATTGGCCTGAAGTGGAGATAAAAATCACATTGTAATTAAGTGAATCTGAAAAATCTCATTAAGCAGAATACAGTTGGAGAGGTATGTTGTTGAGGTTTCGCATGATGTGACCCAAAATGGGTCCTTTACAGATTAATTAGGACTGTTTCCATTCATTTAAAGGGCTCTCTTGATGAAATGGAACAAAGTAGGTAAAAACAGGATGTCTGCAGTGATAAAGGGCTCAAAAATATGGATAAAAGAAATTGTAGTTTGTCAACTTGGGGGGGGGGGGGTGGAGGAGCTGGGAAGTTTTTGGGTTAGAAATTCTATAATTTGAGGGCTTTATAAACTGAAAATGTGGATTGTGAAGTGGTCATATTTGGGGATGGTCCAGAAGTCTGAATTGGAGCATAACAAAACCTGCAAAATGTGATCTTGGAGATAGATGTGTGGAATCTGAGTGAGTCTTGGTGCAGGTGTTGTCTAACTGGGAGCTAGCCCATGTAGGAAAGCTCCCTAGTGACATTTGATAGGGTGAAATTTAGTATGTGCACAGCAGTTTTGAATTCATTTTACATGAGGTAAAGCAAGGAAAGTCAATGAAAAATGTGTTGAAATCATTCATCCTAGAGGTTAAAAAAAAATGTGGATGAGCCTTGATGTATTTGATGAGCTTGGATGGGACAGTATGAGGGTGGTGCAAGCCATTGGTCTGAATAGAATCTTTATCTATGGTCAGAAGCTTGCGTTTCATCCTGTGAGCCACCTGGAATGGCCTATTCCAGAGGCATAGAGACAGTGGGTGGGAAGAACTTTTGATTATCTAATACTGGATATATAGCAAATATTCTTACAACTGAAGAGTGGAGAGGCCAAAAGGGCTAACTGGTATTTAATATGGGGAGTAATTGACATTGTCCTTTTGGATCCAAAAAGACTCCATCAGGATGAGATGGAGAGTGTCAAAGATTGGTTTGGAAGTAGCAACATTAAAATAGCGTCGTGTGGCAAGTAGCAGAGCCGCTGCCTGCCTCTAGCTCCCGAGTTCCTCCCCTCGGGTGCCGTCTGTATGGAGTACACATGTTCTCCCTGCCACTGCTTGGGCTTTGCGCCCAACTGCCCCCCTGGTTTTGATGTGTGGTTCGGCCATTGTGTATTGCCTTTAATAGGTTGCTTAATTGTTGAACCTGGTGTGATTTGATCAGAATGTGAGGAAAATAAAAGGAGGATGAATGCATATAGGCTCTTGATAGTTGACATGGATTTGTAGGCTTTATGACTTGGACTCTGTATGAAAAGTCATCATTAAAGAAGAAAAAGTGGCTGTGAGTGAGAGTGCTGCTGTATCCTGGGAGGTGTAGACTGTGGATAATGCCATGTCCTCTGCCCTGAGATACCTTTACACTGGTTCCCTGGAAGATCTCTATTTTCTGTTTTATTTTTAATATATGATCCCATTTGCAGGCTTGTTCTCCTTGAAACAGTTCAATCCTGACATCCATGCACAGGTTTGGGAACCTTGCACCATTTTCCCCCAACCTCTCCCCTTTTATGTCTCCTATTTGAATCATCAAGAATGCAATGGAATCTCACCTATGTGTGGAAATGGACAAAGGAGTTGTTTGATACTTACAAGTGGACTTTCGGTCTTCCCAAAGAACTTCAGGAAATTTTACAGTTCATTAAAAATTGTAGATGCTACACCTCTGTACTACTTTCAACTGAGGAAAGGTTAATTCTATTCTTATGTAATCCTAATGAGGAAAGTCGATTACAGAAACAAAGCATGACTATTGTTTCCTTGGTTTGAGTTCAGTCAGTAGCTCTCTTTTCCAAGTCAGATTTGTGGCTTTGTCCCACTCTAGACTACTAAGCACATGTTTCAAATTGCCACTTTGACACAGTTCTGGGAAGTTTTTTTGGATTGTAATAAGTGTAGATAATAAACTTCTTTGACTGAGCACAACTTTGGTGGTGTTATATCAAAAAATGCTAGGGGCATTTTCTCCAATGTTATGATTTTTTAATCCCTCATTTAACATCTCAGAATTTGAATTCTTATCATATTCTATAAAACATTGCTATGTTTCTGACATTAGACCACTGACCATACCTCAGACTAATGAATTAGCTGATAAAGGCTTTGATATATAGTGAAAAGATCTGCAGAATTGCACTCTCTGGTTTTTGGGGCAGTCTCTCAAATGTTTATTTTCATGGATTGTTTTTCTTTGACCAAGTGGCCAGAAGACAAAATGGAAGAGGAGTTTAATACCTCGAGAGCCACTCTGCACCTGACAAGTTGATTTTAGTGTTTTATTATGTAATTAATACTGCCATTGAGAAGAATTACAATTTCTAAAAAAAACTTATTTTTAAAAAAAAATATATAAACTTGAACCTGCACAAAAGGAAAATAAAATCTCTCAAACTGGTTGTTTTATTATACACGTTAAGATTTTGCTATACGAAATTGTTCATTATCTCTTTGGTCTGGAAACTGCCTGTCACATAACACATGGTGATCGCCATCTTATTAACCTTGGACAGGGCATGTAGGAATTAAATGGAGTTTCCCTCCCTTTTTTTCAACCTTCCCCCATTGTTCAATGCTGTTTTAGTTTTCTTCTAACCTTTGAACAGATGGTCATCTTTCTCTGCAAGAGTTGTGAGATCATTGAACACTGCACAAAATTCCTCCCTACTGCATCCCTCCAGCATGAACTGCCATCTGTTTCTCAATGGCAGTGCTCAACTGTTGCATGATCTCACTGCAACACCTCTCAAATCTCCACTTTCTTACTTGCAAGTATTTTCAACACATTTTAATTGATTATGCTTTTTCTTTACATTCCTGTAAAGCACAACAGTTCCATAAATGTTAGTCTCTTAACTGATAAATCTGTTTGTGTGCCCTTACCCTGACTCTTGGCTTTTCTAACTGTGCAGAGTGGTCCTGGAAATCTTTTAGAAACAAAATTAATTGTCATGAACATATCATGAAATTTGTTGTTTTACTACAAATTGCATTTTTAAAATAAATTTGTGCAAAAATAGAGAAAGTGAGATAGTGTGTGGTTCATTGTCTGATGGCAGAGAAGATGTCCTTGTGCTGCTTGATGTTTGATGTGAAGCTCATGTAGCTTCTTCATGGTTGCAGTGAGAAGGGGGCATGGTTTGGGTACCTTGTGTTTTTTAATTCTTAGTTAATTTTGTGCAATGGATGAAATTCATCCCATCCAAATTTTCTTTTGCACAATCCTCGCAGAATTTTCTTGGCTATTTAATGCTACCAGTGCCAATATTTCCAGAGATCTGTAATAAAGGAAGTTTCTTCCTTACAAAATGGATTTGCAGCAGTTGAGATGCGTTGGCTGTTATTCCTGAGGCAGAAAGAGCAAAGGAGATAAAACATCTTGATTTGTATTGTGACATTCTACCTGTCAAAATAATTTTTGGAGTGCAATGGTGTTTTCAGTCTGATGTTTTCAAATTCAAAATTGTTTTGAAAGAACAGCCTTTAACAAGGAGGTATTCTTTCAATCGTAAGATCGATATATGATAAAGGGTAGTTTGTATTTGGATTTTCCCCTCCTGAAATCCATAATCAGCTCCTTAGTTTTGCCATTGTTGATAGAAAAGTTGTCGTTGTGACACCACTTTGTTTAATTCCCTGCCACATCTACCTTTCTCATCCTAACTGGGCTCGTAGACTTCCATTTCCAAGATGGTTGAGATTTCCCACAGGAGCTGACTGTACATCCCATCAATTGGGTTGTTTTGATACATAAAGCATCTTTTTAAAAAAAAGTTTTTTCATAACATATAGATATAGAAAACTCTCCAATATTAAATATACATTTTCTTAAAAAAACAACTCCTCCCTTTCACATTATAAATGCACACACCATCAGGGCTCACATTTGTTGACCATCAAAAAAAATCCATATGGGGAAGTTACTTGCATTTATACTATTGCAGAATTTATTATTATCCTTTTTATTATTGTATTTATAATTACAATTGGGCCCCAATATAATCCATATATTGCTGCCATATCTTGAATGTATCATTTGTTTAAGTTGTATGTAATTTTTCCATAGTTATGCAACTGTTCACCCCAGCAATCCATCATGCTATGTGTAGAAGAGAGTCAGATTTCCAAATAATTGCAATATATTAGCCACTGCTAAGGCTATTTTAACAAATGAAATTTTGAATTTAGTTAATTTATTGCTTATTGCAATAAAGTTGCCCAAAAGATAAAGCTCTGGGTTACCCTTGAAGGCCACCCCTGGTATCCTGTTTAATGGTTCAGTAATATCCTGCCAGAAGGATATTACTACACTCAACTGTGTAGCATGTAAAAACATTTCTTTTCTGCACCTAAAATACATTTCTGATATTTCAGATTTTGATTTACGCAACTTCTTTGGTATGAGGTATAATTGATGTAGGAAATTATATTGCACTAATCCGTATCTTGCATTTATAATTGATGTCATGCTATCCAAACACCAATCAAACCAGCATCTTCCTATTATTGGAACACCTAGATCCGAGTCCCCTCTCTCTCGATTTCTCTCTCTCTCTCTCTCGATTCTCTTTCTCAATTTCTCTCTCTCTCTTGATTTTTCTTTCTCGATTTCTCTCTCTCTCTCGATTTCTCTCTCTCTCTCTCTCTCGATTTCTCTCTCTCTCGATTTCTCTCTCTCTCTCGATTTCTCTCTCTCTCTCGATTTCTCTCTCTCTCGATTTCTCTCTCTCTCGATTTCTCTCTCTCTCGATTTCTCTCTCTCTCGATTTCTCTCTCTCTCGATTTCTCTCTCTCTCTCGATTTCTCTCTCTCTCTCGATTTCTCTCTCTCTCGAGATTTCTCTCTCTCGAGATTTCTCTCTCTCGAGATTTCTCTCTCTCGAGATTTCTCTCTCTCGAGATTTCTCTCTCTCGAGATTTCTCTCTCTCGAGATTTCTCTCTCTCGAGATTTCTCTCTCTCGAGATTTCTCTCTCTCGAGATTTCTCTCTCTCGAGATTTCTCTCTCTCGAGATTTCTCTCTCTCGAGATTTCTCTCTCTCGAGATTTCTCTCTCTCGAGATTTCTCTCTCTCGAGATTTCTCTCTCTCTCGAGATTTCACTCTCTCTCGAGATTTCACTCTCTCTCGAGATTTCTCTCTCTCTCGAGATTTCTCTCTCTCTCGAGATTTCTCTCTCTCTCGAGATTTCTCTCTCTCTCGAGATTTCTCTCTCTCTCGAGATTTCTCTCTCTCTCGAGATTCTCTCTCTCTCGAGATTCTCTCTCTCTCGAGATTCTCTCTCTCTCGAGATTCTCTCTCTCTCGAGATTCTCTCTCTCTCGAGATTCTCTCTCTCTCTCTCGAGATTCTCTCTCTCTCTCTCTCGAGATTCTCTCTCTCTCTCTCGAGATTCTCTCTCTCTCTCTCGAGATTCTCTCTCTCTCTCTCGAGATTCTCTCTCTCTCTCTCGAGATTCTCTCTCTCTCTCTCGAGATTCTCTCTCTCTCTCTCGAGATTCTCTCTCTCTCTCTCGAGATTCTCTCTCTCTCTCTCGAGATTCTCTCTCTCTCTCTCGAGATTCTCTCTCTCTCTCGAGATTCTCTCTCTCTCTCTCGAGATTCTCTCTCTCTCGAGATTCTCTCTCTCTCGAGATTCTCTCTCTCTCGAGATTCTCTCTCTCTCTCGAGATTCTCTCTCTCTCTCTCGAGATTCTCTCTCTCTCTCTCGAGATTCTCTCTCTCTCTCTCGAGATTCTCTCTCTCCCTCTCTCTCGAGATTCTCTCTCTCCCTCTCTCTCGAGATTCTCTCTCTCTCTCTCTCGAGATTCTCTCTCTCTCTCGAGATTCTCTCTCTCTCTCTCTCTCTCTCGAGATTCTCTCTCTCTCTCTCTCTCTCTCTCTCTCTCGAGATTCTCTCCCTTGAGATTCGCTCCCTCTCGCGCTCCCTCTAGGTCTCTGAAAAACCTGGTTTTCACACTTTCATCTTAGTTATAAATTTAGGTGTATTCCCCAGCCAAATCGTTGATCCATTTCACTAATTTCAGATGGGCCAAACTTGGCCCCATTTTTCTCTTAGAATGATCTTAGCTGTAGAAAATACAAGATAGCTACTCTATTGTTCAAAAGACATAAGATCCCTCTACACATCAATCATTAATATTTTATTCCATTATCATACCAGGCATTCAATATTTTGTTACCCAGATTCATAGGCAGAAATACATTTTTTCATAATGGTGTTAATGATGTACCTTTTTTTCCAATATACTCATTTATTTCTTGCCATATTCTAATCAAATGTATTAATGTAGGGTTAGCTGTCTTTTTTTGGTTACTTTAACTTGACATTGCACTTTTAAAGTCCTTCACTGTTTCTTCCATTGAATTCAGTCTCATTCGGATCCATGAAGGGGGACTGTCTTTAAAAAAAAAAAAAAAAATGATTAAAAAGTTTTGCTTATGCTGTGATAAATAGTATTTCTTAAATCTGGGAGTCTACATCCTTCCAATTCATAAATACATGCTAGCTTTTCCAATGAAATTCTCAGCAGTTTGTTATTCAATAGGAATTGTCTTAAATTTTATTTAATAATTTAAAGAAATTTTTGGGTTGTGCAATAGGCAATGATTGAAAAATATACTGTAATCTTGGCATCACCATTTTAATACAATTCACTCTTCCCAGTAGTAATCAACATGTCTTTCCATTTCTGTTCAACTTTTTTCCTAAAAGAGGAGTGTAATTAAATTTATGCAAGTTCTGTAAATTATTATGTCATTATTCCTATCTTCCATTTCAATCTCCTACCTTTTTGATATCTTTCATAATGCAAATTTTTCAATGCCATTATCTCTTGTAACCTGATTCTCTTCCATATTTTTCTAATGTTGCTAATTTTATTTAGGATTCAGCTGGGTCAGACATATATAACAGCACATTATCAGCAAATAAGGTGATTATATGTTCTTCCTGTCCAACTTTGAAGCCTTTAATATCTGGATCTCTACTTAAAATCTCCACATATGGTTCAATAATTAGGATAAAAAGCACCAGAGACCGAATATCCCTGTCTACTTGGTCTACTCAAGGGAAAAACTGCTGACATCTGATTGTGAGTCATAATTTTGACTTGTGGTTTATGATAAAGGGTTCTTACCCAATTTATAAATGTTTTGTGTATACCAAATCTTTCTAATGTTTTAAATAAGAAAGGCGATTCTAATCTATTAAATACTTTATCTGCATACAGGGAGATCGTTATACTTGGGTTCAGCTTTGATTTTGCCATGTTAAATAGTCTATTTAAACTAGTCTTCCTTTGATAAATCCCACCTGATCTGTATGTATTAATTTTGGTTGCTATTGTCCCAGTCTATTAGCCTTTGCTAATATTTTATTATCAGCATTAAGGAGCGATAAAGGTCTATATGATGAAATATTTAATGGGTCTCTACCTTTCTTCGGTAGCACTGTAATTATAGCAGTTGCCAAAGATTCTGGGAGGGTCTGGGTCTCCACTGCCCAGTCCAATACATCCATCATAAGAGGTATCAATAAATCTTTAAATTGTCTTTAGATCTCAGGCAGAAACCCATCCTCCCCAGAGATTTGTTAGCTTGTAAAGTATCTCGAGCTTTCTCAATTTCTTCTCTCGTGAAAGAGGCATCTAAATCAATTTGTTCTCTATCTTCTAATTTTGGAAGTTCAACTTTTGATTAAAAATTCACTCATCTCATTTTCATCTTCTAACAATTCTGATTTATATAGATTCATATAATATTGTCCAAAAATTATTTATTTCTGATATAATATCAGCCTTTTTTTTGTATTGAATTTATCATTCTAGATGCTCCTCTGCCTTTAACTGCCAAGATAAAGCTTTATGTGCCTGTTCTCCTAATTCATAATATTTTTGTTTGGCTTTTAATGTATTTTTCCATTCTATAAGTTTGTAATGTATTTCAATTTTTTATTCACTAACAATCAACATTTTTCTTGTGACCCTATTCTCTGATATTCTTTTTTCAATTTTGTTATATCTTTCTCTAGGTTATCCAGCTCTGTAGCATACTCTCTCAAGAGTTTTTGTATAAGAAATAATTTGTCCTCTTAGATAAACCTTAAGTGTATCCTATATTTTAAAAAAACTATTATCAGCAGGTTAGTTTCACAGAATAATCTATCTCTCTCTTAATAAACTCACAAAAGTACTTCCTTTTCAATAGTGTGGCATTGAGATGCCATCTATATACACTATCTTGTTTTTCCATTTATTGTAATAGTTAAAGTTAATGGTAAATAATCTGACAGAAGTCTCGCCAAATATTCCATTTTTACCAGTCTACTTTTTAACCGGGCAGACATTTATATATAAAAAAAATTCCTTGTATGTGAATCATGTACCCTTAAGTATAATGAATAGTCTCTTTTTATGGGGTTAAACTTCCTCCAGAAATCAATCAAATTTAAATCCTTCATAAACGATGGTGTCATTTTTGCAGCTTTTGCCCTTGTTACTCTTCTGGCTGATTTATCCAGTATTAGATTTAGGCAGAAATTGAAGTCTTCTCTGACCAGCATATTTTGTCTTCCCTCTGCTGTTTTTTTCAAAAAGATGTCTTTCATAAAGGTTTTATCATAATTTGGTGCATAGATGTTCATAAACATCCATGATTCTGCATAAATTTTACAATGTGCTATTACAAATCTTCTGGATTGATCAGCCAGTGTCTCTTCTATTATTATTGGTATATTTTGTTAATTAGAATTGCTACCCCTCTTTTGAGCCAAATGAAGTCAATATTACTTGTCTCACCCATCCTCTTTTTAATTTAGCATGTTCCGAATTGGTAAGATGCGTTTCTTGTAGAAAGACTATATCTGCCTTTAATTCTTTTAGGTGTGCCAAGACCTGCCTCCTTTTTACCAACTTGTTTATCCCATTAACATTAAGACTAAAAATTTTAACATTCTGACCATATTGTTTTATTTAAACTTATTATTTAACAATAAAACCTTTTTGATTGTTAAATAATAGTGACTTTCCCCTTTAAAAACACCTATAATGTTCCTGTCCTGATGGTGATGAAAACAGGAAACCCCGAAAGCTCATGAGAAAAGGCTGTGGGATCTCTCAAGGAAGAAGAACTCCTCCCTTTTAGCACCATCTTTTATAGATACTCCTCTTTGGGTACCATTATCCCACGAGAATGGAGTCTCAACCTTGCTACTAGTATTCCCAAGTTTTATCTCTTTTCTGAGTTCTCTGAACTCTCCATTGAAAAGTAATTTTATTGAAATGTTCACAATAAATACAAGACTTTTTCTAAAAAAAATAACAACTTTGACTTAGTCCCATTATAAACAGTCTTCCTCTTTGGTACCTTAGCCTTTTCATAAACCTTGTAGGAAGTCTTCCACCTCATTCTACTTGAAAATTGTCAGTTACCTTCTGCTCCTTCAACCCTGAGTCACAAGGTACATTGTTGAATATTTCAAGTTTTTGGACAGTAGTTGTCTTTTTACATCATCAAACTCCTTCCTTTGCTTAAAGTAGGACAAAATCTTGGAAAAATAGCACTTTTTTGCGGTCAATCTCAAGCAGGCCATTATTTTACTTAGTATATTCATATGCTGCTCCCAGAAGGGTCTCCTGTTCCCGGTAACTTGAAAGTCTTACCAGAACTGGTTTTGGTCACTAATTGCCAGCTCTCTTGGGTCCAAGGGTTCAGTGAGCCCTTTCAATATGCAGTTTTTCTCTGAATTTTTGTCTCTTCTCAGCACTCAAGATCAATGTTTTGAAGAAATTCACCAGATAATTTCCCTTGATTCCTTCTTTCAGTACAATAATTTGGACTATTTTGTCTGCTAAAATTCTCTGTGGTTGATCTTGTCCAGCAGACCTTGTCTGCTGACTCCCATTGCTTTGCATCTTTCTCCAAAGTTTTTAGCTTATCTTTTTTTTTAACCAAGTCCACTTCTTTCCATTAAGTCTACAACGATTTATTTAATTTCAGTCACGTCTCTCATTACATTTGCAATGCCAACAAATCGGTTGCTCAAATTTCCCATTTTCTCTCAGATAATATTTAGTTCTTGATACAACCCCCCAGCTCTTCCAGGGTCTGTCAGTTCTGAGGCCACTTTTGTGCTGTTCCCTTTTGGGCTTTTGCTCGATGTTCCTGGCTGAGTAGAAACTTGTTTATTTTTTTTTGTTATTCAGCTGCCTTGGTTTCTTAGTACTTGTCAATTTTTTAGTGAAAAATTCTTAATTTTAGTTTCAACTTTTTTTTTATATTCTTCATTGAGAGCTCAGTCAAAACATAGCCAAGTCCTATACTTAAAGCTTCTTTCTTTGGGCAGTCTGCCTGATGTGATCCCTCTACTCCTTGTCACTCTGCCTATTTGAATACCTGTGTTGATTGTTAAGGGAGAATTGGTGCACTGAGATGAACTTGAAAATGTATTTTTTTATTCATTGTAACTGAATTTTTAAAATATATTTTTGGGTTGAGCATGTTGAGAGAAACAGCTGTACAGCGTGTGTATATGCCCTGAGGCCCACCTCATTCACATTGACCAAGTAGCCAAGCTGAGCTTGTCCCATTTCCCTGTATTTGGCCTATATCCCTCCAAGCCTTTCCTATCTATGTATCTTTTTTTTTAATGTTGCAATTATATCTACTTCTGCCAGCTGGTTCCATTTAACGTCTGTGTGGAAAAATTGTTGAGATTTGAGTAGTGACATAAATTCATTGTGATGGCATTCTCCATTGATTTTTCCCCCTCCCTCCTGAGCAAAGAGGGTGCAAGTTACCATGGAACAAACCTGCAGAGAGTCTTACTGCTTCATTTCTGGGGGGAAAAGTCTCAACTGTTTGCAGTTTCATATTTATTTAATAAAATATTGTATTTTGTTCTCTGGTTCTGAAATGGGTAAAAGGAGCTGCTGCAACAGATGCTGTAAATGGAGGAGCTTCTCAGTACATTGAATTATTGTGACCTACTTGACTGCAATAAATGAAGTTTGGATTCCTTTATACCTCTTCATTGTTTTGTACTCAAAATCCATAGCTTCAGATGTGCATGAAGGAGAAGCAATACTTGGTCAGTGTTTTTTTAAAAAAAAGCATCTTGGGTGTTTGAAGCTCCACTTCCCTGAGGAGGAGAAAGTGTCTAACTAGCGGAATGCCATTGGTAAGTGAGAGACCAGCTGTGTGTGCACTGTGTTATAGTCTGAGCACTATCGAAATAAGAACTTTAACAAAATTGTTTTTTTTTTAAATATATCAAAATCATCAAGGACGAATTGGATAACTTCAAGTAAATCTAAGTAGTCTTTTTGAAAATCCAATGTTACTCTGAACAATGTAACACTTGAAATAATTTGTACAATAGAGATAATTACACCAGACTATGAAGATTTTGCTTCCTGAGCACTTTTGGGTGTATTATGGATTTTGGGCTGCTGATCACGAAAAATTTTAATTTTCCTGTCATGTACAGTTATTATGATTTTCTGTCTGATTTTTAACTCAAGGATACAAAACCATGAAGTGCAATATGTCATTGAGCTTCCTTGCTGATCTTGGTGCAATTAGTGACGAACATGGTGAAGCGTTTCACCAGGTCATTGTGACCATGAAAAAATGGTATCAGGATAACTGAAATCTGTTGATGCTAAGTACAAACGAAAATCAGTGTTTTTAGGTCAGATGAACAAATGCAATGTGTCATCATCATCATGCTAATTTCAATAAAAGTTGGTTTCTCCAACTTCCTATAATATGATGCAGCAAATCTGAAATTAATTTTGTGTTCAGCTGGGAGTTGTCGACATAATCCCCAATTTTTTTTTCAGGAAGTAAACTTTTTGGAAACAATTTGTTGTTCAGCGTTATTGGTTGTTCTGAAAGCAGTTTGGTGGGCTCATTGGATTTTACCCTACTGGCTTTTCTGAAAATGCCAACTTTATGAAAGATTTTTTTACAGACTTCCTCATGGAACAACCCCACCCGTATGGTGTGATCTGATTTCTCCCAAATTCACAGACAATCTTGTAATCTCATCCTGTTCTCCAGACAAGAGTGAGATTTATGAACAACTGATTAAAAGTTAGAAGGTGGACAGCAGAACAACACTTGGTATCCATGGGGATTAATGGATGCCAGATAAGTGAATTTGATGGTTGCTTGAGATTGCATGTTATGTGATTAGCACACGAACCGCTGGGGGGGGGGGGGTGGATTTTAAGCATTCGTATTTTTTACCTGTTTATTTTCCACCAATTTTTTTTGCCAATAGCTTGATGTTGGTTGCTTGAATTCCAGAAAATGGAGATTTTACTGTCGTTTGTTTATTATTCAATCTCAAAATGTTTAAAAAGCAGGTAATATTTCCACTTAATTGGCATTGTAAGGTCACTCATTTTAGAAGCAAGTTCACAGATGATCTGAAATCACACTTCCCTCAGTTTTAAATGACTGGTTCAACGTCCTCCCACCAATAAATACATCTCAATGTCTGTCATCTGCTCCACTCCCTGTCAAGCTCCCCTTAAGACCTTTTGAATAAGGTCTCCCCTCATTCTTATAAACTCCAAGGGATCAAGGTGAGCTGGAACCCAGAGCGAAATATTGCAATTGTGAGCTGGTATCCTGCTGTTTGCGGATACCACTGATATCACCAACAGAGAGGTCCTATCTGATGGTCTGGCTATGATCAGTTAATCCTAGTAATAGGGTGAAAAATGCAGCTGGATTGAAAGGCATCGTTATCCCACAAGACCTCCTTTTCCATCTGGGCACCCTCCAAATGGATGGCATCAGCATAGACCTGTTTGCCCATCTCCATCTTTTCCTATGTCTCCTTTCCTCGAGCTCTGTCTCTCTTCCCTTTTACCTGTCTCCTTCCACAGAGCCAAAAACAACCACCCCTCCCCAATTAATTCTCACCTTTCCTCTCTCAACACCTTTTGTTGGTCTGTATTCCTCCCCCTCCCTTTTTCCAGCCTTTTAATATAGGTGCCTGTCTGCTCTTTACTTATGCCTTGAGGAACAGCTCAGGCCTGAAATGCCAGTTATGCAATTCCCTCCAAGATGTTTTGGACAAAGATTTTTTTTTTGTCCTTTATTTGCACTTGTGCTCCAGTTTTAAATTGTAATCAAACAATTTACATGTAATTAAAGTGCACATTCCAGGTTTTATTCAAGGTTATTTATTTGTTTACATTTTGGTTTGACCATGGAAAAATTACAGCACTTGTTATGCATAGTCCCCCTCATTTTTGGGCACTACAATATTTGGGACATAACAATGGAACATTTAGTATTTCGTTGCATATCCCTTGCATGCAATAACTGCTTGAAGAATGTGATCATGGACATTACCAGGTGCTGAGCATCTTTGGTGATGCCCTGCCAGACCTCTACTGTCGCCATCTTCAGCTCCTGTTTGTTTCGGGGGCTTGTCCGCTTAAGTTTTCGCTTCAGCATATGGAAGGCATGCTCAATTGGATTTAGATCAGGTGACTGACTTGGCCATTCAGTCAGACAGGCACTTGGGGATTTTTCTTTATTATGATGAGAATTCTTTTGTCATCCGCAGTGGAGGTCTTCCTTGGAATGCCATTCCCTTATGATTACTGAGCTCACCGGTATGCTTTTAATGATGTTCCAAACAATTGATTTTGGTAATCCTAAGGATTGGGTGATGTCTCTTAAAAGTGAGTGTTGTGAAATATGGCTTGATTTTGTGTAACATCATTTTTTAAAAACTGTAAAATAGGAGCATGAGGAGGCCATCTGGCCTGTTGAACCTACTCCACCATTCAATCACATTGTGGTTGATGTGGCTGAGGACTCAGCTTCATTTACCAACCTGTTTGCTATCACCCTTAATTCTCCTATAACTCAAATGAGAGTGACAGAGGTGGAGGACGTGAGCAGCAACCACTGCTCCATCCAGATTTTAAAAATAGCTCAGAAGCAGGCCCTTTGGCCCATACATCCAAGCTGTCCCTTGCTCTCATCTTCACGGATCCCATTTGCCCTTGCAGTAGGACCCTATCTTTTTCTGTCTCAGAGAAACAAACTGAAAATACTGGAATCTGGATATGGGAGGAGCACCGTCACTGATGCATTGATAAAGATGGCCACATTATTGCTTAGCATTTCTCTACTCAAATAAAAGCATTTGTGGCCACGAGAATTGGAGTGGACACGATAAAATAACCACACAAGGCCCTTTTAGAGTGTATCAAACATGTACTCTCCATCTCCTGCACAACCTTTTAAAAGCCAGAATCACAAGTTTGACATGCACTGATTTAATCTCACACTGACATCACATGGCTGGTTTGATGCCTCCTGAGAATTATTGTGCTGTCATAGCACTGCTACATGCTCTCCCCCACCCCCAAAGACTGTGGCTTCCCTCCAATGTCCAAAATATAGGTCAACATAGTTTGAGTATCCTATAAGGTCCTTCGTAGGGTGTCTATAAAGGTTGACCAAGTGTTCCCCCTTTGGACAAAGACATTTGCAGTTTTTGTGGTCTTCAGGCACAAAGGAAGAGTGTTCTCCATGTGATGGTGGTATAGGGGTCTGTTTTCCTACGGCCTCCCTTAGCTCAACAGTTCCTTAGGATCATTGTTGGAGTTGGAATGGTAGGGGACAAACTCTCTTGGGACCACCAATGGTACACCGTACACTAGTTCCACAGATGAAGCTTGGAGGTTCTCCTTTGGAGTTGTTCTAATGCCTAGTAGCACCCAGGGCAGCTCATCAGTCCAGTTCAGGCCATCTAACTGAACCATCAAGGCTGACTTGAAATGTTGATGAAATCTTTGGAGATGATGGGCATTCATTGATGAATTGTTGTATCGAGCTAGTGAGACAAGGCCGTCCACAGCGAGGAACTAAATTGTGCTTCTCTATCCAAAGTAACATATGGTTCAACAACTAGGATAAAAAGCACCAGAGACCGAATATCCCTGTCTACTTGGTCTACTCAAGGGAAAAACTGCTGACATCTGATTGTGAGTCATAATTTTGACTTGTGGTTTATGATAAGGGGTTCTTACCCAATTTATAAATGTTTTGTCTATACCACACACAAGCACAAGTTTCTGCAGTAGCATCCACCATAAGCATGGTGTCAGGCCACCATGTAAACCTGTCTATTGCTGTAAAAAGATTACAGTATCCTCTTGAAACAGGAAGTGGACCAATGATGTCCATGTGGATATGAGCAAAATGCTGAGTAACTCCCGGGAAGGACTGCAGTGGCGCCTTAATTTGCCGCTGAACTTGCTTTCTGGCAAGCAATGCAGGACTTTGCCATTTGCCTTTTTTTTTAAGACTATTCCACACAAACCTGTCCGAAACCATACGAATGGTCTAAATCAATGGATATGAGAGACCATGCACAAATCCAATACTCGATGTTTCCATGATGCCAGAACTACTGGGCGTAGGTGTCTCATTGATGTATCACAGAGGAGTAGTTTGCCATTAATTCCAAACTAGACCTCTTTCAATTGCAGGTTCATAATTGCAGACTGATGAGCATTCATCTCGTGGACATGTTCTTGGGCTGCAGCAAAAGCTGTGTAGTCAGTACCTTGATCTATAGACCTCAAGAGGAATAGAATGGAACAGTGCATCAGCTACTACATTGTCTTTTCCAGAAATATGTAGAAGTTTTGTGGAGAATTCTGAAATGAATGTTAATTGCCATTGTTGAGCTGACCAGGGCTCTGCAACCTTGGAAAATGCAAATATTAAGGGCTTGTGGTCAGTGTACATAGTAAAATCTCTGCCCTCCAAAAAAAATAACAGAAGTGTCGAATAGACAAGTAAATGGCCAAAAGCTTCTGTTCAAAAGCACTGTATTTCTTCTCTGCTTCACGAAGATAGCGGCTGAAGAATAGTAATGGATTCCATTGGCATTGACATATTGAAGTGCAACTCCTACTGTCATACTGGAAGCGTCTGTGGAAAGGTGGTGGCTGCATTTAAAACTGAGTAGCTGAGCGTAGTGGCATGAGTCAGCAAATCCTTAATCTTCAAGAAGGCATTGTTTTCCTCTTCAGTCCATGGATAGTTCTGGCATTTCTGGACAGTCAATCTGAAAGAGGCTTCATGATATGAACTGCTCCAAGAAGAAACCGATGGTTTAAAAAAAATTACCGTTCCCAAAATTTTCTGCAGGCTTTTAACTGAAGCAGGTCTTGAGTTTTTGGTAATTGCTCTCAACTTTGGATGACTGGAGTCACACCTTCCTGAGTAATCCTATGTCCCAGGAAATCAATAATTTCTTGTCCAAAAATACATTTATCCAGATTGATGGTCAGTCCAAACTTTTGAAGACAAATAAAAAGTGTGCGAAGATGTTCCAAATGTTCTTCCTTAGTCCCACTGGTCACTAAAATGTCGTCAAGATAAATGCAGACATTGGTCATACTACGTCCTAAAACATTCATCACCTATTCAAATGATTGAGTGCCATTCTTTAATCCAAATGGTATTCGTAAAATTCAAACAACCCAAACGGGGTAATTATTGTTGTTTTTGGAATGTCTTCTGATTCTACTGGAACTTGGTGATAGCCACGCCCAAAGTATTTTGGAGAAAATCTTCACTCCATGCAAATTAGCAGAGAAATCCTGAATGAGGTATCTGATAACAATCTGGAATGGTGTTTTTTTTTATAATATTTTGTTTAAAATTATGATGGTGGTGTTAAGCAGCCTGTAATCCCCTCAGACAGCTCCAAGAAAAGTGCAGAGAACAAAACAAAGGACTCTACATCACCTTTGTTGACCTCACCAAAGCTTTCGACACCATGAGCAGGAAAGGGCTTTGGCAAATACTAGAGTGCCTCGGATGCCCCCCCCAAGTTCCTCAACATGGTTATCCAACTGCACGAAAACCAACAAGGTTGGGTCAGATACAGCAATGAGCTCTTCGAACCCTTCTCCATTGACAACGGCGTGAAGTAAGGCTGCATCCTCGCACCAACCCTCTTTACTATCTTCTTCAGCATGATGCTGAAACAAGCCATGAAAGACCTCAACAATGAAGATGCTGTTTACATCCGGTACCGCACGGATGGCAGTCTCTTCAATCTGAGGCGCCTGCAAGCTCACACCAAGACACAAGAGCAACTTGTCCATGAACTACTCTTTGAAGACGATGCCGCTTTAGTTGCCCATTCAGAGCCAGCTCTCCAGCCCATGACGTCCTGTTTTACGGAAACTGCCAAAATGTTTGGCCTGGAAGTCAGCCTGAAGAAAACTGAGGTCCTCCATCAGCCAGCTCCCCACCATGACTACCAGCCCCCCCCCCCCACATCTCCATCGGGCACACACAACTCAAAACGGTCAACCAGTTTACCTATCTCGGCTGCACCATTTCATCAGATGCAAGGATCGACAACGAGATAGACAACAGACTCGCCAAGGCAAATAGCGCCTTTGGAAGACTACAAGAAAGAGTCTGGAAAAACAACCACCTGAAGAAACACACAAAGATCAGCGTGTACAGAGCCATTGTCATACCCACACTCCTGTTCGGCTCCGAATCATGGGTCCTCTACCGGCATCACCTACGGCTCCTAGAACGCTTTCATCAGTGCTGTCTCCGCTCCATCCTCAACATTCATTGGAGTGACTTCATCACCAACATCAAAGTACTCGAGCTGGCAGAGTCCGCAAGCATCGAATCCACGCTGCTGAAGACCCAACTGCGCTGGGTGGGTCACGTCTCCAGAATGGAGGACCATCGCCTTCCCAAGATCGTGTTATATGGTGAGCTCTCCACTGGCCACCGAGACGGAGGTGCACCAAAGAAGAGGTACAAGGACTGCTTAAAGAAATCATATTGACCACCGCCAGTGGGCTGATATCGCCTCCAACCGTGCATCTTGGCGCCTCACAGTTCGGCGGGCAGCAACCTCCTTTGAAGAAGACCGCAGAGCCCACCTCACTGACAAAAGACAAAGGAGGAAAAACCCAACACCCAACCGCAACCAACCAATTTTCCCTTGCAACCGCTGCAACTGTGCCTGCCTGTCCCACATCGGACTTGTCAGTCACCAACGAGCTGCAGCAGACGTGGACATACTCCTCCACGTATCTTTGTCCGCGAAGCCAAGCCAAAGAAGAAAAATCTCCACATGTTTGCCAACCTCCATTGTGTTTTGTGATTATATGTAATGGAGATGCCCAGGGACTTCCAGGTCTACAAATTATGCCTAGTTCCTCCATCTTGGCAAACCCTTAGCTAAGCACAGCTTCTCTGGAGGCAAGCGATAAGAGGGACCATAGTACAAATGTGGTGAGGCAGAAAATTCTATAGTAATCTCAAGAAATCTTCCAATAGCTTGGAGAATTCATCTACTGGTTTACTTACTTTGGTAGCGCAGAGCAGGGGTATAGGTGTCTGCCAGAGGAATGGTCTGAAAAGTAGTTCCATCTCTCAGCCGATGCCCTTTTAAGTCGATGAGAAATGAATGAGTCCAAAGAAAATCTGCACCAACCAGAAATCGTGATACTGCTGCTATGATAAATGGCCAAGTGTAAAGATGATTCTCAAAGTTGACATTCATCTTCCTGGTGCCGAAGGTTGGAATGTTGGACCTGTTGACAGCTTGTTGTTGCAGGTTCGGGGAAGGGTGGGGTGTGTCAAAACAGGTGGGTGGAAATGCACAAACTTTTTAACCAGTGTCCACCAGAATATTTTGCTGGGACAACTGGTCCGATACATACAGTAGGCTTGCAGGTTTCTCGCCAACCACTGCAGCCCTTACTGGGGGTTTCCCCCAAATGAGCACTTGTGCGCATTTTCTCCCCAATGCCCGTGGTAATAACACCAAGGCAAGGTGTCCATAGGCTGCTTGCTTGTCTTGTGGCATTGCCTGCTTGTAGGGAATGATGTGCTAAGAGCATGATAGTGTGACACGTGGTCAATATCGGAGGGTTGGTTGTGCAGATGTCTTTCTTTGCTATCCTTTTTAGCCAGCCATAGAATGTCTGACTTGGCCATAACAGCCCTTGGGTCTTCAAATGAACACTTAGATAATGAGAGCCTAATATCATCTGGCAATTGCTCTAAAAAGAGCTACTTGAATAACACATTGGGCCTTTCGCCAGCTGCCAGGAACAGCATTTCATCCATTAGTTCTGAATGGGCGCAATCTCCCAACCCAACAAAACATAGTTTGGCTACCCTTTCTCTGTGGAATATACCATATACACGAAATAAAAGTGCTTTTAAAGTGTCATACTTGCTGGTATGTGGTGGATCCTGCAGGAAGTCGCTGACTTTCCATGGGAAGTCTTGGCGATGTCCTGGTCCAGGGCACTGACAAGATGGTAATAACGAGTGGTGTCCAACTCGACTTTACAAAGGTGAAATTGTGCTTCAGCCTGTTGGAACCATAGTTCAGGTTCAGCTGTCCAGAAAGGTGGCAGCTTCACAGCAATGGCTGCAGAGTCCATGTTTGTCCAAAAATACATTTTTGGACTCATCAGGGTCACCAATTGTGGCCACTGGAATCGCAGTGGACACGACGAAATAACCACACAAGGCATTTTTAGAGTGAATCAAATGGATTTACCCTGCATCACCCACACAACTTTTTAAAAGCCAGAATCACCTGAGAAGATTGAAGTGGGCAAGGCTACTGGCTACCATCATGTTAACCTTCTACAGGAATTCTATCAACAGTGTCCTGGCCAGCTGCACCAAAGGCTGCTGAAGATAATTGGATCGGAGGTCAATCCATAGGACCATAAGTGTGGCAGAGAAGATGCAATCTCCCAAGATCGATGTCTGAGAGGGTGCACAAAAATAAATTAAGACCCCGCACACAGCATCTTCCAGCTTCTCTCGTTGGGGAAGAGATCCAGGAGTATCAAAACCTGCACCACCAGGCTTCTCATGGACAGTGAGAATGCTGAACAACTAAAGGAACTGCTTGCACTAACCATCCAAGACTCTACGATTCATTAAAAAATCTTTATTTATTTTTACTTGTACTGAACAAAATTCACTTGCATGAATATATAAATCTTAAAGCATTTTATTTTCAGTCATTTTCTTTGAAAACATTTAACCGTCGCTGCACCTGCAGGTTCCTCCTCCTCCTCCATGGAGCCGCCCAAAAGATGAAAAATAGCATTACAGATAATTAACCATCCCTCTTCCAAGTTATCAGAAAAAAATCCTCTGACCAGGGTGACTCTTACTAAGCAGGGATAAGGAGACATTTTAAGAAATCACTCCAACAGTGAGGGGCATCAACCAGCTCTTCATCCTGGGTGACGCCATTGCTGTTTCACACAATTTTATTCAAACAGCTGCCATGACCAAAGCACAACCAAGGCACTCAACTAGCTGAATATTTGCTCCCATCTTCACCAAAGGTTTATGTGCGTCTTCAGAGAACATTTACTTTTACAATTTAAAACTTGTGTTGGGAAGAGTGTCATGTTCGGAGGGTTCACAGAGAGATGAGTCTGAACATAAGTGTTGCAATCACACGTGACTTTTCTGACACATGGGAGAATGTTAAATGGTACTTGATCACTATTTCACTTAAGTAACGATATAGATATTCATCTCGGACCAAGGTTAGTCTCCAACAAAAGTCAACCTATACGCTGGTAATTGGACCATGAGGCAGAGAGAAAGAATGTGCTGTGCGCTGGTGTTATAAATAATGCTAATCTGTGCTTGTAGCCCACAATTACTTGAGGTGATTTAAATTAGCCAATGGCAAGGTGTGTACTAATGGGTTGCCGGAGTCCAACCTTGATTGACAGATGATGTGATTTCTGAATAAGTTTCAGATAGGGAGGACATGTGACCACCCACAATACAATCCAGACAAGCAGGGAAGTCATGTTTCCTCCACACACAACAAAACTTGCATACTTTTTGCCTATTATTTTATTCTTATTTATTTTAATTTTTAAAATTTATTTTCCTTCATTTTTTTGCTAGTTGCTTGAATTCTGGATGCCTGGGGTTTTACTGTATGTTGGTTAATTTGCTTTTGAAAACTTCTACAGGTGTACTGTGAATAGCATTCTGGCTGGTTGCATCACAGTCTGGTATGGAGGCCAAAATGCTCAGGACAGGAAAATATTCCAGAAGGTTATTAACTCACTTGCAATATCATGGGCATCAGTCTTTACTCAAATTTCAGGTTTATTGTCAGAGTACATACATGACATCACATACAACCCTGAGATTCATTTTTCTGTGGGCAAGGCAGAATTACCACTTATTGGTAGTGCAAAAAAAAACTGAACAACGTATACATGTAAACAAATAAAGATCTGCAAATATAGTAAACAGTTTGTGCAATACAGAGAAAATAAAAAAAATTAATAAACTGCACAAGTAAGAGTCCTTAAATGGGTCCCTGATTGAGTTGTTGAGGAGTCTGATGGTGGAGGGGTAACAGCTGTTCTTGAACCTGGTGCTGTGAGTCTTGCGGTACCTATACCTCTTTCCTCATGGTAGCAGCGAGAACAGTGTGTGTGCTGGGTGGTGTGGATCCTTGATCCTTTCCAAAGGCAGGATTCCCTGTAGATGTTCTTGAGAGTGAAGAGAGTTTTGCCTGTGATATCCTGAGCTGTGTTCTCTACCTTTTGGAGGGCTTTACGCTAGAGGTATTGGTGTCCCCATATCAGACCGTTCCACCACACATCTGTAGGAATTTGACAGGGTTTCTGGCGTCATACCAAAACTTCCACAAACTCCTGAGGAAGTAGAAGCGCTGACGTGCTTTCTTCACTATGCCATTGGTGTGTTGGGTCCAGGAAATATTCTCTGAGATGGTGAGTCCCAATAACTTAAATTTACTCACCCACTTCCCCTCCGATCCCCAAATGAAAACTGAATTGTATACTTAAGCTTTCCCTTTCTGAAGCTCCTTAGTTTTGGAGACATTGTGTACATTGGTGCTATTATGTTGTTGGTGCACCATTCAGCCAAGTTTTCAATTTCCCTCCTGAATGCTGATTGATCACCTTTCTTCATTCAACCCATTATATTGGTATCATCAACAAATTAGCAAATAGTGTTACTGACATATTGAGCCACACAGTCGTCAGTGTAAAGTGAGTGGAGTAGGGGGCTAAGAATGCAGCTCTGTGGTGCTCCAGTACTGATGGGGAATGTGTGTTCTGGACCAGAGTACATCTACAAGAGATGATGTCTTAAGAAAGCAGTTTCTATCCTCAAAGACCCCCAAACACCAGACCATGCCCTCTTTGTTCTGCTACCATCAGGAAAAAGGTATAGGAGCCTGAAGATGAGCACTCAGTTTCACAAGGATAGATTCTTCCGCTCTGCCATCAGATTTATCAATTGGAACCACACAGACAGATGAACAATGAACCAGAGACGCTACCTCACTTTATCTTTTTCTCGCACTTCTTTATTTATTTAAAAATGCGGTTTATAGAAATATTTGCACTGTTATGCTGTCGCAAAACAACGAATTTTGTGACACGTTCATGACAATAAATTCTGATTCTGAGTAATCATCGCTTGATGCTTAGCCAATGTTAGGTGTGAGAGGATTGCAGAGGATCCTGAGAGCATTAAAGGATTACTGGATCCTTGTACTGACAGCTGTGGTGAAACCAGTCTGTGAGGGAGCAAGAACATGCACAGATTGCCTCTACTCCAAGTACTGTTCAGTGGGGTTCAAATAACTGCAATCCTGTAAGTAATGGGAAGAAAATACTAACTTTCAGTCATAAGTAAATGCTGTATGTAAAATGGCAAACAGAGGGAATGCCTCAGTATCATTTTCCTCACAGGTTTTCCGATGTGAAGAGAATTCTGTTGGTGTCTGGTGAGGGAATGAGCCACCAGATCTGGGAGCTGGTGTTAACTAACAGTTCCTCAACTGACCCATGTTCATTTAACAACCTCGGACAGCAAAGATATAACACGCATGGAAGCATGCTGGAGGGGCGAACACAATGGCAGAAGCAGTGGACCAGAGAGATGGTGTTCAAGAGAAGTATTAACAAACCAAAGAGTTAATTGACATAGTGAGTTTGGAAGGACTGGGTAATCCATTCTTGTCCCTGATTTTTCTATTTCACTGGCATCAGCATGTGAGAAAAACCTGGACATCTGTCTGTGTGGTTCCAATTGATAATTTCCTGTCCACTTAAAATTATATGGATTTCTGTGTAAAACTGATTTTTTCAAATCAATATGTCTCATTTCCAATTTGTTGTAGAATGGCTTCCCCAGGGAGAATCCTTGCCTAGAATGTTTTTAAAAGCTGTTGGGAGTGGAGTTGGAAAGTAAGAGGGAGCAAACAGGAGAATGAGAACGGGAAAATGCTCTGTCAGCACCAAGTGTAAGTGTTCAGAACTCGATGTACAATGTTGGGGACATTTGCTTTGCTCAGTCCTTGATACCTTCTTTCCTCTGTCTAATTAAGCCTGATCCCATCTCACAGTTTTTACCCCATATTTTAAAAACTAACTTAATTTTTTAAACCGCCGCAATGAGATGTGAACTCTTGTTTTAACCCAGTAATATGTTTTGCAAAACACAGAAATGCATGAGGAATTCAGCCGATCTTGCAGCATCCATAGGAGGTAAAGATATATTATTGATATTTTGGGCTTGAGCCCTTTCTCTCAGTACCTGTACTGAGAAAGAGCTTAGTAATATAACTGTACCTTCTACAGACGTTGCGAGACTGGCTGAGTTCCTCATGCATTTCTGTTTTTTGACAACAATCACAGCGTCTGCAGACTTTCATGTTTCCCATGTAATGAATTGCTCCCTCTTCTGCGTGTGCATATCACCTCTCCTGTTTACCAATGTGTTCCTTATTTTCCCATTGGCCCCCTTGAAGCAGCAAAATGCCAAAGAGAGTTTAATTCTAACCTTGAGTTTTGTATGTTTGCATGTTCTGAGTCCATGGGTTTCCTCCCACCTCCCAAAGTTGTGCTGATTGCCAGGTTAATTGGCTCCTGTAAATGGAAATCAAATAAAGATTAGATGCTTGAAATCTGCATTAAAAAATAATTGCTGGAAGTACTCAGCAGGCCAGGCAGCATCTGTGGAAAGGGAAACTGAGTTAATGTTTTGGGGTCCCATATGGTGATGATCTATGAACGTTTGTTTTTCCACAGGTGTCGGCCTGATCTGCTGAGTGTTTCCAACACCTTCACTTTTTATTATACCTCAAGTGCAGATGGTTGGTGGGAGATTCAGGAGGATGTCAATTGGCATGTATATAAGAATAGGATACAAGGAAATAGATGGGTGAATGACATTGAAAGGATTGCTTTGAGAACCAATAATAACAAATAATAGGAGCAGGAGTTGGTCATCTAGCCTGTTGAGCCCGCTCTGACATTCAAGAAGATCATGGCTTAGCTCTATAGAAGATAGAACATTACAGCAAAGTACAGGCCCTTTGGCCCATGATATTGTGCTGACCTATTTATACCTACCAAACAAAAACTAAACATTCCCTACCTCATAATCCTCTCTTTTTCTATCATCCATGTGCCTGTCTCAGAGTCTCTTAATTGCCCCTATTGTTCCAGTCTCCGCCACTAACCCTAGCAAAGCATTCCAGCCACCCACAACTCTCTGTGTTAAAAAAAAAAAAAAAAAAACATACTCCTGATGTCTCCCCGAAACTTCTCTTCCTTCACTTTGTACAGCTGTACTCTGCTGTTTGCTATTCCCGCCCTGGGAAAAAGGTGCTGGCTGTTTACCTTATCTATGTTTCTCAGAATCTCACCAACCTGCTTTTACTCAAAACCCTTAATTTCTCTACTTTGCAACAATCTATCTATGGTTATGCCTTAAATATGTTTAATGAGACCGCCTCTACAGCTTCCTTGGGCAGAGAATTCCACAAATTTACCACTCTCTGGGAAAAGCAGTTCCTCCTTGTCGCTCTCTTAAATCTACTTCCCCGAATTTTGAGGTGATGATGCCTAGTTCTAGTTTCAAGATTTAGAGAGGAGTAATAATTACTTGATGGGCCAAATGGCCTCCTGATACATTTGGAAATATGATAGATCACCTCAACGCTCAATGGGAACTGCTCAATGGCTGAAACTTTGTGAGGTTCAGAGATTAAATAATGTGAGGTTAAGAATTTGTCCAACAACTAGTAACGGAAGGATTAGAGCACATCCAGCTTTGAGCAGAGCGTGTCATTGGTTTCTGCGGCACTGCCTTTGTCCAATGTGGTTGTCAATAACAACTTAAGGTTGTCTCAGTGATGGGATGGCAAATTAGTTGGTCATCTGTATTCCTGTGGAACAATCCCAACTCACGAGTGATCATTTACTGATCAAAGAGTTTGGGTCTTCATTGAGTGAACAATGTTTCCCTTTCATTAATCACTGTGTATTGCTCAAATGTTCATGGTAGACTCAACCAGCTTTAATACATGCCAATACAGCATAGAGAAAGTGTTTTCTCTTCGATCTGCAATGAATAATCAGTAAATTTCCAATTTAATGACAATACCTAAACTAAGAAAACTTTGAATGCTTTCAATTAATGTTTGTACAATTTTCCCAGCTGATCCCTGAGATGGAGATCATCTTGCCCTTATATTTCTACACAACTAAGAAGGAAGCCACTCAATCCATTTAGGTTCTGCCAGCAGTCAGAACACACCAATTAGTTCCATTCCCATATTTATCTCCCTATAATGTGCTCATTAACTCTTCTCTGATTATCTTGTCACTCAGCTATACTTGGGCCAACCGCATGCCTCTGGGATGTGGGAGAAATGAGCCCTTAGATCCTGGGGACATTGTGAAAAGCCAGAAGACACAGATAATGGAATGAACACACAAGATACAAATGAAAGCAGATAAGTGTGATGACACCACATGAATAATACGAGTGAATATACAATTTGGAAACCACTGAATGTGGATGGAAGAGGGGTTGAAATGTATGATCGCCTGCAGGTGCTGAGAGTATATTGAAACAGCTCACAAAAAGAGGCAGCAGGATACATATTTTAGAAATAAGGGTGTAGAATAAGTGTAAACATCAAAACAATCTTCTGGAGGAACTCAGTGGGTTGAGCAGCATCAGTGGGAGAGAAAGAATGGTTGACATTTCAGGTCCGAACTCTTCATCAAGACAAAGACTTGAGTTCCTCTGGCAGGTTTTTTTTTGTTCCTCTGTTTTAAACATGGCATTCTTTTAAGTTCAGATTTATTGTCAGAGTACATACATGACATGACATACCACCCTGAGATTCTTTTTTCTGCAGGCATGGCAGAATCACCACATATCGGTAGTACTTTAGGCGATCAAAAAGCAGTTGTGTGAGAGAGGGAATGTCGAAGACTTTTGTGCACAGTTGTGCAGGAAGACTTAGAGCAACAGAATGATGCTGAGGATTGTCAGAGCTCTGTCACAATGAGATGGGTCATTGCAACCTTTAAGGAAATATTGCATGCATTGAAACAGAGAAAGAGTTGGACTTTGGAGAATGCATAGAGTGATGGGATTAATTTTAGGCAACAACACAGATATGATGGCCTGAGAGAATTAACCAGTTTATGAATGTATCGTTCACCTGGTTCTTCTAGAGAAAAAGTGCAGTTCACCTTCAATCCACTGTGCTTGGGGCAAGGATCACTGACCAGAAAGTTCAGGCATGAGAAGAGGAGCATCATCCAAAGGGAAGAATTGAAAAATATTGGGAGGAAATTGAAAATGTGTTGGTAGATTCCAGCATCAGAGTTTGCTGATGTCCCAAAGATTGGAGATGAAGTGGACAGAGAAGAAGGTTTTCAAAACTTGCAGAAGGATCTGGACCAGCTGGAAAAATGGGCTGCAAAATAGTAGATGGAATTTAATGCAGACATGTATGCGGTGTTGCACCTTGGGAGGACTAACCAAGGTAGGAATAGTAATGCAGTACAACATAGGGATCTGGGAATACAGATACATAATTCCCTGAAAGTGGTGTCACAGATAGAAAGGGTTGTAAAAAGAGCTTTTGGCATATTGGCCTTCATAAATCAAAGTATAGAGCAGGGGTGACCAAACTTGCTTAGTGTAAGAGCCACAAACGATAAAACTCAGATGCTTGAGATCCGCAGGACATGAACAAAATTCACACATTGTGCACATTTTATTACAAAAATTTTATATACATTTTAAGAAATGCAATAATATTTATTCATGCATGCAGTTTTTAAACTGTTAATTTGTATTAGTTTCAGAAATCAAAAAGACACAAATTTGTAAAAAAAAAAGTAAACTAAAAAAATTAGAGATATTTTAATCAGATTTCCACCTGACAAAATTAGTCTTAGACTAAAATACAATGCTACAAATATCAGGCTATTAAAGACACGAGTTGGGCTGGCGAGAGACCGGCAGCGCGATTCAGGCGGGCGAGAGATCGGCAGCGCGAGTCACGGGGGTGAGGAGGAGAGACCGGAAGCGCGAGTCAGGAGGGCAAAGGGGGGGGGTTGAAATTTATAGAATATTCAAATTTTCCACGAGCTGTATATTAAAGGTCAAAGAGCCGCATGTAGCTCGCGAGCTGCGGTTTGGAGTATGGGAGTTGGAATGTTGTGGCAATGTAACATAAGACAATGGAGAGGTCACAATTGGAGTATTGTGTGTAGCTTTGCTCACCTAACTACAGGAAAGATATTAATAAGATTGAAAAAGTGCAGAGGAGATTTACAAGGATTTTGCCAAGACTTGAACTGAGTTATAGAGAAAAGGTAGAGTGAAACACCAAAGTCTGCAGACGCTGTGATTGTAGTAAAAACAGAAATGCCGGAGGAACTCGGCAGGTCTCAAATCGCCCATAGAAGATAAAGATATATAACCGACATTTCAGGCCTTTCTTCAAGATATGAGCAAAAAGCAGGAAGGCATCTGAATAAAAAGGCTGGGGAATAAACACCAAGGGGAGGAGGACAGGAGGAATCCATGCTACAAGCCTACTCTGACAAGGCTCGTCAACTCTTTCACCACTTCATTGATGATTACTTTGGTGCTGCCTCATGCACCCTATGATGAGCTCATCAACTTTGTGTACTTTTCTGCCAACTTCCACCCTGACCTCATATTCACTTGGTCCATATTGTCGATCTCTCTGTCTCCATCTCAGGGGACAAGTTCTCTGCAGAAATTTTCTACAAACCCACCAACCCCCAGAACTACCTTGGCTACACTTCACACCCAGTTCCCTGTAAGGATTCCATTCTTGAAATTCCTCAGTCTCTATTGAATCTGTTAGCAGGAAAAGGTCTTCCATGCAAGATTATGTGTCACGTCTTCCTTCTTCAAAAGACATGGCTTCCCCTCCACTACCATCAACTCAGCCCTCATCCACATATCTTCCATTACCATCTGCCTGGCCCTCTCCACTCCCATGGACAACAAGGACAGGATTCCCCTTGCCCTCACTTGCCACCCCACTAGCCTAATATCCTCCACCATTTCTGCCTCCTATTACATGATCCTACCACCAGATACATCTTCCCCTCTCCTCCTCTTTCCACTTTCCAAAGTTATCACTCCCTTCATGACTCCCTTGTCCACTCCTCCCTTGCTACCAATCGCCCCTTTGGCACCTACCCTTGTGACCACAGGAGATGCTATGCTTGCACCCACACCCTCTCCCTCAGCACAATTTTGGGGGCCAAACAGTCATTCCAAGTGAAGCAACACTTCATTTGTGAATCTGCAGAGATCACCTACTGCATCCAGTGCTTCTGTTGTGGACTCCTCTACATCAGAGAGACTGGACGCAGATTGGGAGATTGCTTTGTTGAGTAATTGAGCTGCGTAAAATAGTGGGATCTCCCAGTGGCCACCCATTTCAATTCACCTCCCCGTTCCCTTGCTGACATGTCTTCATGGTCTCATGCACTGCCCGACTGAGACCACCCACAAATTGGAGGAACAACAGCTCATCTTCAGACTGGGCACCCTCCAACTAGATTGCATTAACATCAATCTCCATTTTCCGTTAGCTTGTTCCCCCCCTCCCCCGCCACCAGATTGTACTACTCACCTACACACCAGAAGCAATTGACAGAGTCCCCCCAATTAATCAACTGACCTACATGTCTGTGGGATGTGGGAGAATGCAAGAGCACCCAGAGGAAACCCACAGGATCACATGGAGAACATGCAAACTTCATTCAGATAGCACCTGAGACAGCGGCTCAACCCCCTGCACCACTTGGCTACTCCAGGAAAAGATTGGACCGAGATTCAATCACTGGTGGGACTGTAGTTCAATACAGGCCAGGCAGGGCAAGGTCAGCACATTTCCTCTCCCGCATTTGTGACACTTCTTCACTACGAGCAGTTTCTAATCACCCTCCCCTAACACACTGGGCAGGTGAAGCCTGAAATGGCATTTAATATGATGATTAAATATGGATGTCATAAAAAGAATTAATCTACATCGGGGAGAGAGCTGGTGAAACTTTAAAAACAAATTATTGTGGCTTCATGGGATGTGAGTAGACTACAAAATAATGTCTGTCACTTTAACACATGGACATTTAGATACACATGGAGAGAACAACACTCTAGTATTTTTCCGTTCCAGCTGCTCCCCTTATACACTGGAAAAACTTGTCCCGCATATATACACACTGAGAGAGTCCATACTCTCTCCTGAATGGACTGGGAAACATGAGCTCCTCTCATATGCTCACAGATATAACCCATGAGAAAATCTGGCCCCTCCTTCATACACAACCAAAAACTTCAGTCACTTTGCACTTATGCAACAAGTAATGCTCGTTCTCATGTGCACACTAAGAAATCGAGCTGCTCATTTACATACTGAGAATCCCCAGTCCTTCAGATACACACTGACTCTTACTGTGAGAGGCACCAGGCAACACGAATGGAGACTCTTTGTCTGCTATGGCAGATAGAAGGCAATTTTGTGTAATATTACAAATTTTGATCTATTACATGACAATAAAGGAATCTAAATCCCAAGCCCTTCAGGTGCATGCTAAGAATCTCCAATCCTTCAGGTGCAAACTAAGAATTCCCAGTCCCTCTGGTACACATAGAGAATCCCCAGCTCCTCAGTTAGCCACTGTGAATCCTCAACCCCCTCTCCTACACTTTGTAATCAACCGCATTTCCTGGTTTGTACTGTCCATCTGTCCTCTCAAAATCACAAACATGGTAGTGGCCTGGGATGGCCAGAACATTTTTTGTTGTTGTGGGATGTATCGTGTAATTGAAACCTTTGCCAATATGTTGTCAGAATCTTCTGGAAACAGCAGCTCAGACTGGATCTGTGAAAAAAGAAACTTTACATTTCAGGATTAAAACACGAAAGTCTGCAGACCCAGGGGTTGAAGTAAAAACACAGTACTGGAGAAGGTCAGCAGATCAAGCAGAGTCCTTTATAAAGCAAAGATCAAGATACATTACCAAGGTTTCGGGCTTGAGCCTTTCATCAAGGTATGGAAAAATATTGGCAGGCTTCCGAGCAAAATGGTTGGGGAGATGGGTGAGGGGAGGAGCACAGTCCCAAAGGCAAGAGGGACTAGGTGGATAAGGGAGGGAGGCAGAGCAGTAAACAGTGGGAGGAAGGATGCCTCTGTGAATGGAGAATGAAGGGGGTGGAGAGCTAAGGTAAAGAAGATGGGGGGAAAAAAGGGAAAGAAAATCATGTAAACGAAGAGGAGTACACAAGTTCAGTGACTGGCTACATCAGCAAGTGCATTGAGGATGTCACCAAGATCATATATTTCACAACCATGGTTGAATGCAGAGATCTGGGCCTTTCTCAGAGGTTGAGATGTTGTCTTCAGGACAAGGTGTAGGGTGGCACTAAAATCAGTGAGGGATTAACTCTCCCATGCAATCTGGAAGGCAAAGCAAGGATAAGCACAGATAGCAGTGCGACATGAGACACGTGGCAAAGGATCAAGACTATTACGGATCACGTCAACCTTGTGAATTAAAGATGATGACACCTCCCATCCAGACAGGCTGAACAGCATCTGTGCATGGTTTGATGAGAAGAATAGGATGATGCCAAAGAAAACTCTGTGTGCCCCTACATAGCTGTGGCCAAGATGAACCTGCACAAGGTGGTGAGACCAGACAACAAACCTGCTCAGGTACTGAAGGAATGCGCAGACCAATTGATGGGCATCTTCATGGAACTCCCTCAACACATGACTGCAGCAGTCCATCATTCTTGTAAAGTGCAAGAGAGCCACTATTATCACGGCACCCAAAAGAATGACAATAACAGGCCTCCCTGTGGCACTGACCTCCATCATTATGAAACGCTTTGGGAGTCTGGTGATGCAATGCATCAAAATGCAACTTCCAGAGACTCTGGACCCATTTCCATTTGCCTTTAAAAGAAACCAATCCACAAAACCATGCTAAAGCCTTGTAACTTTACTTCATCTTGGCCCACCTGGAGAATAATCCCTCATATAACAGGCTGCAGTTTATTGACTTCAGCTCAGTGTTTAATAGGTCTCAACACCCCTCTCTTGGACTCCCAAACGGAAAGACGACAGTCTATCCAGGTCGGTAGCAGAATATTGAGCACTGTCACACTGAACACTGGTGCATCTCAGGGCTGTGTGCTCATCCTGCTCCTGTTTATGCTACTGACCCACAATTGCATCTCCATTTCCAGCTCCAATAGAGTCATCAAGTTTGCAGATGAGACAACAGTAGTTGGCCTCATCAGCAACGATGAGTACACTACAGAGAAGAAGTGGAAAATCTCATGAAATGGTATGAGAGTAACAACCCGAGTGTCAATGTGGACAAGACATACTGTAACATAATATGTTGTGTTATATATTGTATATAGATATGATTTTTGGAGATAAAGTGTGGCAAGTTTTTTTTAAAGTGTAGGTCACATACAAACATTTCAAAGCAGATCTCATTTAAAATTCTGGAGCTCTGCTCAAGCTAGACAGGCCGGCTCTGAGAGCCTTTGCAAAAACTTTGAAGAGAATCCAAGGGACTTCACTCATGGATTGTTACTTTGAAAAACAATAGATAAAAGAACTCGGAGGATTAGGTTTGGAACCGCAGTCTGTTCAAAGGGGGTCATTTTTTTCAAGCAGAGAGAGTAAAACAGGCTTTTCTCTGAGAGAGAATTCAGTTCAACAGCAGCAGCTGGAACTGGAACAGGACAAGCTGGAAAGCTTATGGAGAAACCCTATTTTGAAGATGGGTTGTGAGTGCTTAGTTCAGCCTGGTCAAAGCATTAGTGGTCCATACAAGAGAAGAGGGCTGGCTGCCTAATGTTTCACTTGAAATAAGAGAAACAAAAAGGAACTCTTAGGTGACCTGAAAGAAAGAGGTTATCGTCTGGAAAATCCTGAAGGGGAAATTTCTTCGGCAAGGGATCAGTTTGTATCCAGCAAAGAACAAATCTCTCTCTGAAAACCAACAAGAACCTTCCTGAGCGGTAACTATTTACCTTTCAAGCACCAAAGCCTGGTAAACTTCATAAATGTTAAATTCTGTGCACAGTCTAAGAATTGCCTGCAACCAGTGAACTTGGAGGAATGAGAAGTGAGATTGGACTGTGATTCAAATAACTTTTCTAAACTTAAACACACATTACATACACGTGCGCTTAGAATTAGAAGGGGGTTAAATTAGATTTGTTAAGTTTGATCCTGTTTTCGTGTTTAAAGATAATTAAAAGCAACTTCTGTTTAAGTAACCATTTGTCTTGGTGAATATCTATTGCTGTTGGGTTTTGGGGTCCTCTGTGCTCATAACAAAAGGAAATGATTGTGGACTTTAGGAGGACCAGGAATAACCACCTCCACTAGACATCAACAACTCTGTAGTAGAGAGAGAGTGGACAGCACCAAGTTCCTTGGAGTTCATTTAACTAGTGACCTATTGTGGACATTCAACATCTCACTTGTCAGGAAGGCACAACAGCGACTGCACTTCCTGAGAAGACTGAAGTGGGCAAGGCTACTGGCCACCATTATGTCAACCTTCTTTTGGAGCTCCATCAAGAGCGTTCTGGCTGGCTGCATCACAGTGTGGCACAGTTGCTGCAGAGAAATGGATTGGAGGTCAATTCACAGGATGACAAGGGTGGTAGCGAGGGTCATTGGAATCTCCACCCCCCCACCCCCGTCAACATGATCTATCGGGATGATTGAGGAGGGCATGCAAAATCATTGAGGACCCTTTCCACTCTGCACATAACATCTTTCAGCTGCTCCTGTTGGGGAACAGGAGTTTCAGAGCCAGTACCACGAGGCTGAGACACAGTTCTTCCCACAGGCAATGAGAATGCTGAACATCCAAAGGAACTGTTCACACTAACCAATCAAAAATCTTATGTACAAAACAATTTCTATTTATTTATTTGTATAGATGAAATACTTGTCCTGCATGTGTATTGTTTGCCTACTTGTCTGTTATATCTGGTTGTGTTTGCTTGTTAGACACAGTGGACCAGAGAACACTGTTTTGTCAGGTTGTACTTGTACAATCAGAAGACAATAACTGACTTGAAGAAGGGAAGGGAGGGAGAATGGAAAGTTGGCTAGCAGAAACCAGAGAAGTCAAAGTTAATGCCAGAAAGTGCCCAGACTGAAAATCGTGTTGTTCCTCCAATTTATGGATGGCCCTTATCCTCACCTACCACCCTACCAGTTTCCGCATCCAACACATTATCCTCCGTAAATTCCGGCACCTACAACATGATTCCACCACTAGACACATCTTCCCATCTCCTCCCCTCCCTGCCTTCCATAGGGATTGTTCCCTCCATAACTCCCTCGTGCATTCATCCCTCCCAACAGTCAGACCTCGGCACCTTCCCCCTGTGGCCACAGAAAGTGCAACACTTGCGCCCACATGTCCTTCCTCACCACAATTTTGGCCCCCAAACAGGCCAACACTTCATTTGTGTATCTGCGGGAATGATCTGATGCTCTCTTTGTGAGCTTCTCAACATCAGAGGAATTAGGTGCAGATTGGGAGATCACTTTGCTGAGCACCTTCACTCCATCCGTATTAGTGACAGGAATCTTCCAGTGGCCAACCATTTCAATTCTGCGCCTCACTCCCATACTCATATGTCTGTCCATGGCCTCATGTTTTATCACACCAAGACCACCCATAAATTGGAGGAACAACATCTGGACACTCTCCAGCTGGTTGCCATTAACAGTGACTTCTCTGGTTTCTGATAACCTACTCTTCAAGCTCCCTCCCTTCTCTTTCCCTTTGTCTTCTTTCCCTTAGCTCTCCATCCCTTCCCTCTCCATTCATAGAGCCATCCCTCCTCTCCTGCTCGCTACTGTGCCCTCCCTCCCTTATCCACCTTTTGCCTCCTGCCTTTGGGACTGTGTTCTTCCACTGCCCCTCCGCCCACCATTTTGTTTAGACCCCTGCTGACATTTTTCCATACCTTAATGAAGGACTGAAGCCAAAAACATTGGTTATGTATCTTTATCTTTGCTACATAAAGTACACTGTTTGACCTGCTGAGTTTCTCCAGCATTGTGTTTTTACTAGTTTACATCTCGGGGCTGACACCCTTCATCAGAACTTGGGGATCCTGGCCCTGAAACATTAATTGTTCTCTTTCCACAGGCATTTCTGGCCATCTGAGTGTTTCCAGCATTTACTATATTTACTTAATCTCTCCAGCTATTTATTTTAATTGTTTATTTACCTGCATATGTGTTGCCAGAGCTCTCCAATAAGCATGTGACAAAGCACAAGTGGAAATCTAATAAAATAGAGAAATATGGCAGTTAGAGCAATGCAGATGGAGCCAACTCATCCCTGCCTTATTGAATCTCAACCTGTTTCTATTCAGATTTTCTGCACCCCTGGCAACAGCAGTTGAGGAACAACGTCAACTGCAGGCAATGAAAGATGGATGTGCTGCATGGATTGCTTAATACACGATGGCTGCAGTCATTGGTGAAGGTAATCACATTTAGAGATCATGGAATGAAAACCTCCTCAAGGCTGTACCAGTAATTAACCACTGAATAAGAAGTTCAGAAATCTTTGGGGTAACTTGAGATAGTGTACTAATAAATTCAAGCCTTTTTTATTCAGCTTTATTTCACTGTTGTGAGTTTTAATAACCTAAAGTTTAAGATTATTTGTCACATTATGCATAACACAGAGAAGTCTGTGAGCAGTCTTACAGGTTAACACTAACATTTACGTGGCTGTCTAAAGTAGAAGGGCAAGAGTACAATTACAGAGTATAGAGTTACAATGAAAGAAAAGGTTAATCCGTACAAAGAGTATGAGAGTACTGTTGGGTTTATTCAGGAGGATGATGCTGCAGAGAAGAAACCATCTTTAAGCTGGTTGGTATGCGATTTCGCACTTCTCTGCGGGAAGAGGGTGAAGAGAATGTCCCTGGGGTGTGATGGGTCCTTCAGTGTGCTAGTAGCCTTTCCTAGGCAGTAAGGTCTGTTGAGAGGCCATGGATGGGAGAGAGGTTTGCATGATTGTAATGCACGTTGAAAGAACCAAAGACTTGTTGATCCAAACCAAGGCTTTTATTAGCTAAAAGACTGGAGCATATCACAACTAGGTCGACCAGTCCAGAATGACTTGGTCTGGCTAGGAGCAATCCTTTAAGACCTGCCAGTAGGTGTGGCTACACTCTCAGCCAATCACAGTCATCCTACACTACCATCTGTACACATGTACATATACACATTGATGATAGAATCTGTACTATCACATTCACCCCTTCTTTGACAACTGACCCCAGGGTGAATGGAGGTTAGGGGCTGTACCAGTCAGGGGGTCTGATCATCCGGCATGACTGCCGTAGCGCCGGGATTGGGGTCGCCGGAGTCGTGTCGCCGGGTGCGGCCACTGCTTTGCTTAATTCCCCAGCGCCATTGTCGACAGTCTGGCCTGAGCTGGTGGGGTGTTGATGGCCCTCTGATCAAGCACATGACCTGGGGGAGAAGGAATAGTGGGAGGTTGGGTTAAAGACACTGCTGCTTCTGATCTGGCTTGGGGTAGGTCCCTTACTGAGACTGTGTCCTCCCGTCCGTCTGGGTACTCAATGTAGGCATAATGCTGGTTCGCATGGAGCAGAGTCATTCAGTTGTTCTTAGAGTACCGAACGCAGCGTCGTAAAAGGACTGGACCGGGAACCGTGAGACATGCCGGTATGGTCGTACCCGACTCAGATTTCCTCGGGAAAGAGGACATCCTTTCATGGGAGGTGGCATTGGTCGTGGTGCATAGGAGGGAGTGGATGGAGTGTAGGGCACTAGTGAGCACATCCTGCCAGCGAGAGGTGGGGAGACCTTTGGACTGGAGGGCAAGCGTAACCGGTTTCCAGACAGTGGCATTCTCTCTTTTGACTTTCCCATTATCGCCTGGGTTATAGCTGGCGGTCCTTCTTGAAGCAATACCATGCTCTAGAAGGTACTGCCGCAGCTCCGCGCTCATAAACGAGGACGCCGTCATTGTGGATGTAACTGGGGTACCCGAAGATGGCGAAGATGCTGTGCAGGACCTCTATAACTGAGGAGGCAGTCATGTCTGAGCAGGGCACAGCGAATGGAAAGCAGGATTACTCACCGATGGCCATAAGGATGTAAGTGTTACGGTTGGTCGACGGTAGGGGCCCCTTGAAGTCTATGCTGAGACGCTCAAAGGAGCGGGTGGCTTTGATGATGTGGGTGTTCTCCGGACGGAAGAAATGGGGCTTGTGGGGGGTGTGGCAAGATGGTGTAGAGTCTAGACGTGTGATCTCGACCTCTCTGGCCGGACTTTTAAGTACCCGTTTTTTAACGCTTTGTTTTCAAGTTTAAACTTCTTAAATTTTAGTTTAAAGTATTAAGGAACTATTATGGCCATTCATGGTAAAAAGATTAAACCTCAAGTGCAGAAGAAGTTACATTTTCGAAGAATTGAAGATTTGAGGCCTAAACAACTTGCTACAGCCTCAGGTTTAATTTCTTCAGTGCCTAAACTACAAAGACTGCCTGTGGGAGCTGAAAAAAAATGTCTACTACTCACCAAATGAAGGATAGCGCTGGAATTACCCGTTCTCTGGAGGAAGGTGCGTGTTCCCAAGAAGTGGATGCTGATTCTGGCAGCCTGCCAATTTTAACGGAGGGAGCACGCAGGAAGACGACTCCATTGTCTGAAATGCATCAGGAAGCATTTCAACCTGAAGATATCGCTTTTCTCCATGATTTTTAAAAAAAAACAGCGAGCTGCGGGGGGAGACCAGCGTCGACCCCCTGAGGAAGTCAGGGTGCCGTCGCTGGGAGTCCAGACCCGCTGTAAAACCTTTAAAATGCCTTTTGTTGAGTTGCAGCAGGAGCTGCAGTTACCTGGTTCTGCCACTATGTCAGAGAAAGGAGGGCTGAGCTTTTCTGAACTATAATGTAAGCAGTTAATGCTGTCATTCAGCCTATAATGAATGAACTGACTCAAAGGAAAAGTTCAGAATTAAATACAGTTAAAGCTCGTGTAGAAGCATCTTGTGAAGATTTTTTTAAAAATTCAGTCTGCTTTTTTGGAATGTCAACAACAAGTGGCTTCTAATACAGAAAAAGTGTTGAAGGTCAAAAAATCCATTATAGAATTGTGAGAAGGAGTTAGAGAGGAAAATAGACTATTTGGAGAATCAAAGTAGAAGGAATAATGTGAAAATTGTTGGTTTGCCAGAAGGTATAGAAGGACAAGATCCTCTTTGTTTTTTTAAAGACTGGATTCCACAAGTACTAGGGCAAGAATTTTTTTCTGAAGGCTTGGTATTGGAAAGAGCTCATAGAACTTTAAGGATCACCTTTACCTGGTCAGCCACCGAGACCTGTAATAATTCGATGTTTGAATTATTTGGATAGAGAAGCAATACTTCGACTGGCGGTGCAAAATTCGAGAAAATGACAAACTCCGTTATTGATTTAGAATAGCAGAGTTTTTTCCTATCCTGATTTGAGTCAAGAGGTTATTCAATGTCGACGTCGATTTAATCTAGTTAAAGAAGTTTTGTGGCGTAAAGGTTATAAGTCTACTTTTCGCTATCCGGCAGTGTTGAAGGTGTTTCATGGAGATTATCAATCTCGGTTTTTTGAGGATGATCATGAAGCAATGATTTTTGCTGATTCATTGCCAGATATAAGAGGACAAAGATGTAGTCCACCATTGTCTCCTAAAGAAAAATCTGGTTGTTCTAGAAACGGAAGAAATGGTAGAAATGGGAAAAACGGGAATGGAAAGAGTTCAACTTCTTTTGAAAAGGGATCTCTGAGTTTGGAACCTCTTGGATGAATAGCAGAATCTTCTTATTTTTATTTTACTTTTTACGTTATTATGATATTTTGAGATTTTTTTGTTCTAGCTTCTATTAGTCATCAGCCACTGATGTGCGATCCACAGCCAAATTTTGTTTAGGGATTACTATCTTTTGGTAGTTTTTTTTTGGGGGGGGGTTTTGTTAATTTTTTTCTTATTTTTTTTTATTTTCATTTTATCTAGCTTTTAATTTGTGAATTTTTTTTCTCCTATTGGAGGGCCTATATACGATGATTTGAGTTTTTATGTAAAGATATTATTGGTCTTTAGTAATATTAGTAGATATGTTAAAGTTGAGGTTTGCTACTTTTAATGTTCGAGGTTTAAACAGTTCGATTAAGCGTAAAGATGAGGGGCAGCTATGGTATTGATAAGAATTCTTTGTTTCTTTATTTTTAAATTTGATCTTTGGTAAAATGTGTGTTTGGTAGCGATATGATTTTACCTGAAATGACTAAATGTGAGACTTTTCTTATGAAGGCACCAGAGAAGGGTTATATTTCATTCATGTATTAAACATTATAGGATGGTATGGATGAAAAGAGTTGGGTTAAATCCAAATTTGTATAAGATTAAAATACCTTTAGATCTGATAGTATCTTTATTGGGCAGTTTGCAACCTCTGACTTTTTCAACTTGACAATTTCAACTTGCTTTTGTATATTTAGCATTATTTGTAGTGAAAAAATGTATTGTTAGTACGTGGAAAGATACAAATATGATTGATATTAATAGATGGCATAATGAGAGGACATACTGTCTAATAATGGAAAAAATTACATATGTTTCGCGTGATAACTATAGCTTTTTTATTAGTAAGTGGTTGTTATATTCAGAATATTTACATTTTGATTTACATTGATTAGATTTTAATATGTATGTTTAATTTTTCCTTAATTTTTTTTCCTTTCTTTATGATTCTCCTTAGGAGAGCTGGCTGAAATGGGGGAGGGTTGTTTTTCATTTTTTCTTTTTTTTTCTATAAATATAACATTCATGTTTTTGGTTTATTGTTGTATATGTTATTTACTATCTGTATTTTGAACAAATAAATAAAATTAAAAAAAAAAAGTGGGGCTTGCACTCAGCGCACACTGGGCAGGGCCGGGTCATGGAGCGAATCTCCTCGACTGTGTAGGGCAGGCTGCGAGATTTGACAGTGCGCGAACCTAGTGACCCCTGAATGACAGAGCTCCTCGTGGAATTTCTGTAGCCTGTCCAGTTGCATGTTGCCACAAGTTCCCCTGGACAGTGCATCTGGCTGGTCATTGAGTTTACCTGGCCGATACAGTATGTCATAATTAAAGGTGAAGTACATGAAGGAGACCGCGCATTGGTCGGTCAGCAGCGTAAAGTGCCTGCCAGTGAGGTAGTGTCTCCAGTGATGTACTGCCTTGACTATGGCCTGGGCCTCCTTCTCGACAGAGAAGTATCAGCTCTCAGTACCCTGGAGGGTTCTGGAGAAGAAGGCTACCGGCCGGCTGGCCTGGTTCAAAGTGGCAGCCAGTGCAAAGTCAAAGCATCGCTTTCGACTTGGAATAGAATGGACTCGTCGATGGCGTGCAGCATTGCAGCAGCGATGTCCAATTTGATGTGGTCAGAGGCCACTATGGCTTAGGTTGGTTGACAGGGGGAAGGTGGTGGTCTTGATGAGTGGCCGTGCCTTGTCGGCATAGTGTGGAACCCATTGGACATAGTAGGAGAAAAAACCCAGGCAGCGTTTGACTGCCTTCTGGGTGTGGGGGGGAGGGGGGGCAGGCAAGTCCATGAGGGGATGCATGCGGTCAGAGTCTGGCATGACCACCCCATTCTCCACCACACAACCCAGAATTGCAAGCCAAGTGGTCCGGAAGAAACACTTGTTGAAATTGTAGGTCAAGTGCAGGCAAGTTGCAGACTGAAAAAATTTCTCAAGGTTGGCATCATGATCCTCCATGTCATGACCGCAGATGGTGACATTGTCCAGATACGGGAAAGTAGCTGTTAGCCCGCTCTGGTCCACCATCTGATCCATTGCCTGCTGGAAGATCGTGACACCATTTGTGACCCCAAAGGGTACCCTGAGGAATTGATACAGCCACCCATTCGCCTCGAAGGCCGTGAAAGGTCGGTCTTCTCGGTGGATCTGGAGCTGATGATAGGCCGAACGTAAGTCAATGGTGGAAAATACACAGTATTGGGTGATCTGATTCACGACATCCGTGATCCGTGGAAGGGGGTACACATCCAGGAGTGTGAAGCGGTTGATTGTCTGGCTGTAGTCAACCACCATCCATGGCTTCTCCCCATTTGTAACAACTACTACCTGGGCCCTCCATGGATTCGAGCGAGGTTCAATAATGCCCTCATCCAGCAGTCTGCGCACCTCATTTGTGATAAATTTCCTGTGTTCAGAACTATATTGCCGGCTTTTGGTGGCCACAGGCTTCCAGCCAGGGGTGAGATTTGCAAAAAGTGCTGGTGGAGCAACTCGGAGGGTAGAGAGACTACAGGTGAGGCCCTGGGGCGCGGGGGAGGGTGGCTCGGGCTGCTTCTGGCAGGAGGTTCCGGGGGTGGAGTAGTTACAGACAGAGAGCGGAGCGTGAGGCCCCCCAAAGTGCAGGGAATTGGTTTGAAATTGGCACTGAAAATCCAATCCCAGCAGAGCAGGGGTGCACAATTGGGGAAGGACTAATAGTTTGAAGTCTGTGAACGTGATGCCCTGGACTTTCAGGGTCTCCACACAGTACCCCTTTACCCCAGTCGAGAGTGATCTGGTCACCAATGAAATTCTCTTTGTAGTGGGGAGAATAGGTAGTCCACAACAGTGGGCCAGGTCTGGGCGAATAAAACAGTCAGTTGACGCCGAGTCAAATAAGTAAGTGGTATAGTGTCCATGCACTTTAATCAGTTCCATTGCTTTTGTGAGTGGTTGGGGGAAGTGCTGGTCAAGAGTTATTGATGCAGAGACTTGTAATGTAGACAGTGGAGAGCTGCGTGATGACATCACGCAAACAGTGGGGCCTGAAAAAAACAGTGTTGGGGAGGTGGTGTTGCTGCCTGAAGCCAAAGTTAAATGTTGGGGGTCACTGCTTGCTGTCAGTGGTGGGGCGGTCAGCAGGGTGGCGGTCAGTGTTGGTGTGTCCCCGAATGGCAGTGGCAGGACCCCGGTCGGCAGCGGCGTCGGCAGGACCCCGGTCGGCAGCGGCGGCGGGACCCCGGTCGGCAGCGGCGGATGGACCCCGGTCGGCAGCGGCGGCGGGACCTCAGTCGGCAGCGGCGGTGGGACCCCGGTCGGCAGCGGCGGTGGGACCCCGGTCGGCAGTGGCGTGTCTTCTGGTTTGGATCAACGTCTTTGGTTCTTTCGACATGCATTACAATTTTATTAACTGAAACACTTGAGCATATCACAAGCAGGTCGACCAGTCCAGAATGACCTGGTCTGGCTAGGAGCAATCCTTTAAGACCTGCCAGTAGGTGTGGCTACACTCTCAGCCAATCACAGTCATCCCACACATCTGTGCATATGTACATATACACATTGGTGATAGAATCTGTACTATCACACTGATATTCTGAGCTATATTCACCACCTTCTGCAGTTTCTTCTGATTTTGAGCAGAAGGTGGTGCATCCAGCAGGTCTGCTTTCAATGGGGCATCTGAAGAACATTGAGGGACAAGGGGTGGTGGTCATGTCACACTTCCTCAGCCTTCTACAAAATTAAAGGTGTTGATGTGCTTTTTGAACACTGGGAACAGGATCATTTATCTCTGACATAACCATATCAGATTGCTGAATAGACTGGTAATAAAACAAGGGAATTGCTGATTGCTATCTGGTCATTCTCTCTATGGAAAGAATGGACGATGTTCTTGTTCATTATGAAACAAGAAGATATTCACTTGATATTCAGTGGTTCCTGGCTTGCATTTTCAGGTCTACGAGTGCCTGCATCAGTACTGCTGGAGAAGACCATTACCAGTCATTCTGCAGGCATCTGTACTTTGTCGAGAGGTGAGGAAAGAATTTTTGAAGTTGAAGCGGTTTCAATCTAACTTCGTGATGCTAATAATAAAGCTACTGCCAGTTATCCCCGAACAGGCAAGAATGATCTATCTTAGCCTCCTCGTGACATTCCCACCATCACAAATGTCAGTTTTCATCCAATTTGTGTCATTCCATATGATGTCAACAAATGCAGTAAAGGGTACAGGACTCTACCATATCTGGTTGTAGACTTCTGCTGGTGAACCATCTCTTCTGGTCAAACCATGAGCCAAGCTGTTCTGGTACTTCAACCTCTCCAGTACATATTGGACAATTGTCCAGGTGTCTCCAGTGAAGGAGTGGTTCCCAATGTTTCCAAATGAGCCTCAATGGAAAACTGCACTGATCTCTTATTGATACTTTCTCACAGTGGGTCAAGGATCATGCAGTATACAAGATTAATGCTATAGTTACTGAAGCCTCAAGGTGATACTTTAGGAATATTTGATTGGGCATGCAGAGGGAACTTTACTCTGTGCTGTATCTGCCATGGAGATGTTTGATAACTCCTTCAAGATTCTACCACTCAACTGTACATGTGGGGCATTTAGCAGCAGGCATTTAACCTACAAACCACACATTTTTGGGATGTGAAAGAAAGCCAGAACACCCAGGAGAAGCCCACGCAGTCACAGGGAAAACATGCAAACTACACACGGATGACTGCAGAGTTTGGGACTAAACCTAGGTCTCTAGAGATGTAAGGAATGAAAAAGGAGATCGTGCCAGCAATATGTTTGCCTCACTTACTCCAAGAGAAAGATTTTTAAAATAGTATCTAAAGGAACACTGAGTCACAATATCCAGTCGGCACATGAAGCCTCATCTTACATTTGTATCAATGAAGGTTAAATCTTGGACATACCAAATATTGAATGCTACTCTGACTGTGGAGGAATAGATCTCCATTCCTGTGATATCAGGAATTCTGGAAACTCAGGATAAGGTTTCATTCAAGACTTCACTTCCTCTAACTATAATAAATACTGTAGATGGGACCTTAGTTACTGTATCTTCACTCATGCTCAAACAAGCCAGCATCGGAACAAGATGTGTCCAATTCACAATACCACCTTCTATATTAATCCCACTGAACTGACAAAGATTGGAGAGGTATACAGATTCAAGTGTAAATGCTCTCACCCAAGATGGGTGCACGATTAACATAATGGTTAGCGTAACACTTGCAGCGCCAGTGACCTGGGCTCAAATCCGCTGCTGTCTTCAAGGAGTTTATACATTCTCCCTGTGACTGCATGGGTTTTCTTTGGGTGCTCCAGTTTCTTCCCACACTTCAAAGATATACGAGTTTGGTGCATTAAGTCGCCTCATGCATGTATTTGGATGGTGCAGGAAGGGCCCGTTACTTTGCTGTATCTGTAAATTAAATTTAAGAAAGATGAAGTTGCCTGGGCTATTAGACGATGTGGATGCAGCCAATCTCTCATACCTCCTCAATCTTGCATTTAGTCTGAAAAGAACATGCATCTTTGTGAAACACAAAATGAGGATGATCTAATCGGATAATAAGATGGAACAAGCCACGCAAAAGTTAAGAGAACACAAGAGGAAAAGATTATTCAATGTTAGTTGCCATCCGTTGAAGGATGTTGCTGATGGGATTGATTGTGTTCAATATATTCTGGATTTTGTTCTGCTCTTACTAGCATGTTATGCTATTAAATGCCTGGGTCCTGTAAAGGATTTTAGAAACCTTTGATGTGTAATCAATAAAATGAATTTAGATTTGTAACAGATTGATCTGTATTAAAGCATGCAAAAAAAAATAATTTGGAGGCTGTGTACAGGGATTTACTCAGATAATGTGTTTTGAATGACAAATGCACTCCAGGAGGAGCTGAACTAAATGCAAATAGTTAGATGGAGAAAAAAAATGATTACTGTAAAACTATTGGGCAAGAACTTTGGGCTTTTTTTTTGTTCTGTGGTTTATCAAGAGTAGTAACTCCAGAATGATGACAGTTAGTTTACAATGATCAAGTAAATTTGTTCCACTGAGTTATTGAAAGCAAAACTCATAATGGTCTGTGTTGAGATAAACAAAAAGTAACATGACAGGCCAAACAGTGTCCTTTATATAGCAAAGGTAAAAATACATAACTTGAGTTCTTCATCGAGGTATGAAAATGCTGTCGGGTCCAAATAAAAGGGTGGGGGAGGGGAAGGCGTGGTTGCAAAGGTAGGAGGTGATAGTTGGAGAAGGGAGAGCAGGGTCAACAGCAAGCAATGGAGAGGGAAGGGGGGAGGAGAGCTGGAAAAGGGGAAGGGGGGGAGAGGAGATCAGGTTTGCAGAAACAGGAAAAGTCGATGTTAATGTTATCTGGTTGGAGAGTTCCCAGGTGTTGTTCCTCCAATTTACAGGTGGTCATGGTGGGATAGAATATAGGGTCATGAACAGACATGTGAGTATGGGAGTGTAACACAGAACTGAAATCAGTGGCAGATTAACTGCCACTCAGGCCCTTAGGCTGAGCTTTAGTAAGGCTCCCCCTCCACCCGTCCCATCCTTTGGTGAATAGAATAAAGTGACATTAAATTACATTAAATAACATATTAGGGGTCTCCAAAGTGATTGATATCGACCCCTGGGGGTTGATGGGACTATCCAAAGGATTATCCCCTGCTCCTTCCCGGAAGCCTGAGGTCCCTACTCCTGGCTGGAGCCCAAGGTCCCTGCTCCTCCCGGGAGCCTGATGTTCCCACTCCAGCTGGACCCCCTCCCTTCCAGGCCCCGAAGCTTAAGCCTACTCAGCCTAATGGTTTCTCCACCACTGGCTTAAATGGTTGGCTACTGGGAGGTCTATGTCACTAGTGCAGACAGAGTGAAGGTGCTCAGCTCAGAACACTGTTTGTCCTCTGAGTTTCTGCAGCTTTGTGCTTTTACTTCAACCATGGTGTCTGAGATTTTAATGCTTTACTTTTAATAAGTAACATGATGCAATTGGCATATCCAGTAATTAATGTACCAGGAATGAACAGCCTAGTGGAATTGAGGATAATTAGGAGGACAAATATGGTCTGAACATTAGTGCTTTAGACAGTAAAGGGGGTGACAAATTATAAAAAAAACCTTCAGCTTGAATGTGCTATCTGAAGAATGTTCTTGCACATCAACTAATGACTAAGTTGGGATTCGAGAAGAGGAATAATTCAAGCGATTTGAAAGCACAATAGTTCTTTGTAATAGTGGCTTTTATAGATGGTGTCTCACACACTGCATTGGTTAAATGATCCTAGTTTTCTATTTTGTAGACATTAATAATTCTTGTTTTCTATCTTTTAGGCCAATGAGCATGCAGGGAATGAAGGGATATGGTTCATGTACAGGCAGAAAAGATTTCATTTAATTTGGAATGATGTTCAATGAAGGCACTGTGAGCTGAATGGCCTGTTGCTGTGCTCTCAATATTCCATGGTGTGAGCGGATCTTGTGTTAAGTCCGTACATATTTAGTGGAAGTAGGTCGGATAGGGGTCTCTTTAGGTTTTTGCATGTATCAATGTCTGTCTGCTTCTTCACAGGTGACGGAAATTCTTAAAGAAACTTCTCGGTCCATTGACCTTCGGGAACTACAATGGCTCCTGAGAAAACCTGATTTCCAGGTAGGTGTACATAGGTATACATAGCTGAAATCAATTTGGATTAACAATAGCATTTTATATACAAATGTGCTTCATAAACTCAGCAGGTCATGAAGCATCCATAGGAAGTCAAGGGTGACCATTATTTTGGGCCTTGCGTGCCCAGATGAATATATGTTCTTCCTCTAGTTTGGCAGTTTTGGGCACACTCCAACCAGATAGCATTAACACTGACATGTCCAATTTCCATTAAATCTCTCCCCCAAGTCTCTCTCTCTTTTCCTATCCCTCTGTCTCCTTTTCTCCAGCTCCCTGTCCCCTTCCCTTCCCTCTCCTATCAGAGAGATACCATCTCCCCCATCATTTCCCATTTTTTTTCTCCTATTCTCTCATCTGTATCAACCTAAGATCTCTTGCCTGTTAGCCTGTGGTCCTCCCCCACCCTTTCCTTCTCCTCCCACCCCCCCCACCATTTTATTCAGACGCCTTTTAATTTTTTTTTTGCTCATACTTTGACGAAGGGCTCAAGCTGAAATGTTGGTTACCCTTTACTTCCTGTGGATGCTCCATGACCTGCTGAGTTTCTACAGCACATTTGTGTATAGCACTCAATCCCAGGATTTGCAAACTAACAATAATGTTTACTGTCTCTTCCACGTCTGTGAATGTTTTAATTCTTTTACAATGTATTCAAGCACACACATGAATGCAAACGGATTTTTACACATACCATGTTGTTACAGCAAACACATTCACTCATTAAATTCACTTTCACAGGATGCAGACTCATCTGATCACTTCGACCCAGACAGGCTCAGGTTCACAGAATTAAAGCATTTGTTACTGGCCTTTCAGCCCATCAATCCATCTCTGGCTGCCTGCAACAACACTGTTTCACATTGTTTGTCTGCAACTCTGAAATATATTCTCACTTATTTGTACCATTCCTCTTTGAAAATGATGATTAAATCTGTTTCCATCATCTGTCTCAGACAATGAGTTCCAGATGTTAACTGTTTTCTACAAAGAATAGATCTTTTGTAATTTGTCTTCTATCTGCTGCCTTCTTGTTCTTCATCCTTTTGCCTTTGGAAAGAGGTTTTCTTTATTCAATTTATCAATATCCCATTTATCAAATCATCTCTCAATTTTCTTTTGACCTGAAGCAAATGGCCCCAGTTTCTCCAATCATCACCTTATTGAAGCCAGAAATAAAACATGAAAGTCGCAATGCTGGAGAAACTCAAGCAGGTCAAACACCATAAAGATATAGCAAAGATAAAGAAAAAGATATACAACATATCTTTATCTTTGCTATATCTTTATGGTGTTTGACCTGCTTGAGTTTCTCCAGCGTTGTGTTTTTACCTTATTAAAATCCGTTTATTCTCCTCCAGTGATCTATCTAATTGCTGCTATATTATTTCTCTAATTGTATTTCACAAAGGTTTGACAAAATCTCCTTGCTTTTATACTCCAGGCTACAGTTTATAAAGCCTGTGATCCCATATATATTTTAAATAATCCTTTCTACCACTTACAAAGACTTGTGTACATCTAAACTTATGAATATCTCATTGAGAACTCAACCCAGTTATTTTTTAAATTCTTTTTTAAAAAATTTATTTTTCACACTATGAACCATATTAACCAAAATACACACAAACATTTCTCTCTTGAATATACACAGTGTCATTTTCTCCCCTTTTCCCCTTCCCTCCCTCCTTCCCACCCCCCTCCCTACCCACTAAATGTTCAACATATACATTACAATAAACCCATTAAACAATGTCATCACACAATAAAAATAAACAAGAAAATTGTATCATCTACTTTTACACACTGGGTCAGTTCATTTCGTCGTCTTCTCATTCTATCATTTTAGGGGGTGGAGGTCCGCGGTAGGCCCTCTCTCTTGTGTTCCATGTACGGTTCCCAAATTTGTTTGAATACTGTGACTTTATTTTTTAAATTATGTTATTTTTTCCAATGGAATACATTTATTCATTTCATGCACCATTGCTGTTCTCTCCAATCCATTACAAGCCATTTAACACTCTATATTATTGTTTTATCTGCAATTAGGCTTTTGCATGACAGGGTTCATTCTGCCAGTCTTTCTTAATGTTTATTTGTCGTCCAAGTCACTCTTCAGGATTGATGTTCCATAATTGCACAGGAGAGCGTTCTGGGGAGATTTACCAGGATGTTGCCTTTAGTTATAGAGAGACATTGCATAGGATGGGCTTGTTTTACCTGAAACAAAAGAGGCTGAGGGGGTGACCTGATAGATTATAAGAGGCACAGACAGAAGATAGTCAAAATTGTTTTCCGATAGTAGGTGTATCAGATCAAAAGGAAAAAGGGTTTTAAAGAAGATCTGAGGGATGTTTTGAACTAAGTGAACAGCTGATAACTGAAATATGCTGCCAAAGAAGGTGGTGGATTCAGATGTAGTCACTACATTTAAGAGGCACTTAGACAGACACTTAAATAGAGTCCTAATGTGGGCAAAAGGGTCATCATGGACATGATGGGCCAAAGGGCCTATTTCTGAGATGTACAACTCAATACTCTTAAGTGATATCTGAATTCCATTGTGTATTTGTTGAATCTATATCCCTTTTCTCTCTTTGTTTTAATCAGCTATTCTCAGCAGGGGCCACCCCCCATCCCCCACCACTCGCCTGAGGCCACAGCACATTTAAGTTGAAGCTTTGTTTTCTTTTCACCTCACGTAACATCAATATTTTATGTTTTTAAAATAGTTGGTAGAAGTATGGAAGAAACCAAAACTTGACTGCTTCACAGGGAAAGGGGCCCATAAACTTTGAGAAGAATCCATAGCCAAAAAAAGGCTGAGAGTGACCTAACCATTGATAACATTGCTGCAAGGGTTCCAGCTCTGCCTGATTTTTGGGCTATGTGGAGCAATCCATACAACAAGCCGATACAGGCAAGACTCTTCAACTCTTCCTCCACTACATTGATGACCTCATTGGTGCTGTCTCCAGCCCCATGATGAGGCTGGCAACTTTATCCACTTTGCTGCTGCGCTGCCAAGGTGAGGCAAATCAAATATTTAGGGACAACACCTTGTGTTCCTTCTGGGAACTCTCCAACCAGACATCATTATCATCCAATTTCCATTAAACCCCACTCCCAAGTCTCTCTCTTTCCCTATCCTCCAGCTCCCCACTTCTTTCCTTTTCCAATCAGGGTACTCACTACCCCAATCACCTCAGCTCTTCTCTTTCACCCTCCCACCTGGATCCACCTATGACCTCTTACATGGTAGCCTGTGCTCCTCCCACTGCCCTTTCCTCCTTATTCTCCTTTCATAAAAGCGCTGCTCTAGTGGTGCATTCTCACCTCATTCACCCTGCTGGTTTGAGAGTGAAATTATTTAAATTTAAATAAATTTAAATAAACCATATTGCCACCACCTCAGAGGAGGGGTGGAGGGAAGATTCTTCTTCAAAGCACCTCTAAGCCTCACCTTCAACCCAGGCCTTCAAGTTTTAGATTCCTTTGGTTTGGGAAAAAGTTTTTTTTAATTATCTACCCTATCCATTCCTCTTGTAATTTTGTATGCCTTGATTAGACCCCCACTTAGCCTCCTCCGCGTCAAGGAAAACAAACCCAGCCCATCACCCTCTCGCATAACTGAAACATTCTATCCCAGCTGCCAACCTGCTGAATCTCCTCTCAATCCTCTCCAGTACAATCACCTCCTTCCTAAAGTGTGGTGACCAGAACTGCACACAATGTTCCAGGTGTGGCCTAACCAAAGTTTTATGAAATTGTGCCAAGACCCCCTGCTCTTCTATGCCCCGACTAATGAAGGCAAGCATCCCTAAAACCTTCTTCTCCTCTCCAAAAGCTTGTGCTGCCACTTTTAGGGATCCTTGGATATAAACACTAAGGTCTCTTTGTTCCTCAATACTACCTGGAGCCTTACCATTCATGGTGTATGTCGCAACCTTATCAGAACCCCTAAAATTGTACAACCTCGCATTTATCTGGATTAAATTCCATCTACTATTTTCCTGCTCAACTTTCCAGTTGATCAATATAATTCTGTCATAGACGATACTCCTTACTAGCAACAGCATCAATCTTCATTCATTTTAAATCTGTGTACCCACGTTCAAGGACTCGAAACACTGCTTCTCTCATTTCTTGAAAAACCCTTATCAAATTATCTTAAAACTTTTTGTGCCTTATGAAACAATCATAAATTTTCAAATCCTTCATGAAATCTGCCAAAAGTCTCTTAAATCTGAACCATGGCTTCAATATCTTATGGTGTACAATTCACTGCTCCACCCACTCCTCAACTGTGAACACTCTATAGCTCTCACATTCTCTACTTCCTATCATTCAGCTCATAGTAATGTTGGCTTTCTTACAGTCCCCTCCATAATGTTTGGGACAAAGACATTTTTTGTTCATTTGCCCCTGTGCTCCACAGTTTTAAATTTGTAATCAAACAATTCACATGTAATTAGAATGCACATTCCAGTTTTATTGAAGGTAATTTGGATACATTTGATTTGACCATATAGAAATTACAGCCCTTTTTATACATAATCCCCTCAAGACCTTTCTCCAGAATCCTGCAGGCTCTTTTAAATACTTCTTGGCAAACAGAAATCTGGCCATCCTTTCTCTAGCTAACTAGAGGTTGTTATCTGAAATGAGGGGACTATGTATAAGAAGGGCTGTAATTTCTTTGGGGTCAAATCAAAATGTATACAAATAACCTTGAATAAAATCTGGAATGTGCACTTTACATATGAATTGTTTGATTATAAAGTTAAAACTATGGAGCACAGGGGCAAATAAAGGAAAATAGTGTCTTTGTCCCAAACACTGTATGTCCTTGTCCACGAGGTACTGTTTTTAATATGCCATAAATTTGCAAACCTAAATCTATATGACTCAACTTTCCTCTATTCATTGCTCATTTATTGCTTTTATTTTTACTGAAAGCTGTTCCCACATTTGCAAGATATCAAATTGCATTGGCTGTCTTTGCCCATTCCCTGCAGATGTCTTTTGATTCTCTGATTTATTTATTCCACATCTTGTTTTAGTATCAATGCTGCTGTGCCAGAATACCTTAAAAACCCATCTAGTTCATGAAAGTCCTTCAGCAAAAGAAACTCAGAATGGCCAAAATGTGATTTCTATGCCAGAACTGACATTTAGCTGTGCTTTGAAATGGACTGGTGATGCACCAAATTGTATGAAACCAGTTGTCAGGGAATCCAGAGGTGGGCAACTGATCTCAACCCCACCAGTAGTTCCATATCCTGAGATCAAACAAATAAAACATCCAAATACACCAAAAGATGCATTTTCACTCCATTTCTAATTTCATGAGTCAGGATTGAGCAATGAGCCCAGCAGAAATGCTGACCAACTCCCCTGATTTCAGCCCAGAAGAACACACCTATCTGTCAGTTGGATTTCAGTAATTACACAGGGCTGAGTTTTAAGAGAGGTGAAGGACACTTGATGAGTTGCCGCTGGACCCTCTTATAAAGGGCATTGTGAAAGGAGGATTGTTATCAATCAGGACTTGAACCTCACAATACAATATACCAGGACACAGGAAAAGGTATGTACACATGCAGATAAGGTATGTGTATATGCACAGAAAAGAATGCATATTGATGAAGACATTGCCTGTGTAGATGTACATGAACATCTATACACACCTGAATCTGGATTAAATGTGCACACAAAGAATAATCAAGAATGGTCGAATCCAGTGGTTCTCAACTTTTTTTTCCACTCACATATCACCTTAAGCAGTCCCTTACCACAGATCACCCATGGCACCCTTTGTGAGTGGGGAAAAAAATGGTTGCGAACCACTGGTCTAATCTCACAAGTATGTTTGACACAAGAAAGCCTGCAGTTAATACACAAAAGAGCTAAAGAAACTCAGCAGTTCCCGCAGCTCCACAGGAGGCAAAGATGTACTGTATAACCAACATTTCGTGTCTGAGGTATGAAAAAAGCAGGGACATGCATATCAAAATACATATCCATTGGGGCCTTTATATGTGCACAGAAGGATGTACATGCAGTGCAAGTGCACATGTTCACACTCATAAAGCCACAAAAATTACTTTCTGAGGAACTTAAATTAACTCAGCAGATTTAACCTTTCTGCAAAATTTAACAGCTGGAGGTTTGTTTGAATAACAGGCCCTGCTCTCTGCTCATGATGCTGTGGCTCAGAAAGACTACGAACCTCTGCTCCCTCCGCTGCCAGATGACATCCCAGAAGATGAGGAAGCCTTGCGGATAGTGTGCCTGGTGAAAAACAACCACCCTTTGGTACGTGATGATGAAAGGGGTCTGTCACTTCTTTCACTGACTCTTTATTTTAAAAGAAATACTGAAAATATCTCTCAGTCCATTCTTCTCTGTACTCCTCCCCTGCCTTCCTCTTTTTACTGAGCCTTTGTCCTCTCTCTCAATCTGTCATTTCTCCACTCCCTCTCTCTTCACTTAATCTTTCCCTCTCACTTACTGTTACCTCTGTTTTATCTTTCTCTCAACCTCTCTCTTCCTCGCTCTCTGCCTCTGTTTTTAAGGTTTTTGGCCTTCATAGACGTATCATAGAAACTGTCCCTTCAGCCCACTGCATCTGCCAACCACCATTCCTTCCTGTATTAATCCCACTTACTAACACTATTTCCATATGCCTTGCTCATTCAAGTACCTGTCCAGATGCTTCTTTGATGTTGTTACTTCACCTCTCAACATCTCAGCCTTCAAGCATGTGTGTTCTTCATACATATGGTTTGGTTATTTTGAAGCAGAAAAATACAGCACAGAGGGAGTCCATTTTTTGCTCAGTCCATGCTGAGCAAAAAAGGGCTATTGAGACTACCCCCACATTCATTGGTTACAGATCAATACAATTTTCTTTTAAATATCAAGAAGCCTTCCATCTTCACAAATGAGTTCCAGACTCTCCATTTTTTTGGTTATTAACACATGCTCAACACCCTTCTGTCTATTACCTTGAACCTTAACCGCCTGGTGACTGACCTCTCCGTTGAGTGAAATGCATCATCCTAATCACTGTGTCCGAACCTCTTCAGTTTACATATCTAGATTAAAACCTCACCCATTGAGTGAGAGAGTGAGAGTAAAAGGATAGAGCCTGAGATGAAGAAGAGGGAGAAAGTCTGGGAAGGGAGGAATGTAGCACTCTTGCTGTGTCCTAACAAGTTTTGTTACATTATGGTAGCATGACATCCTGACTCTGACTTGGGTGTGTGAGGCAACCATGCCCCATCCATTTGAACCTAAATTCTTGATAATTACCATGAATAGCAGCATACCTGGCACTGTCCTGAGGAATTCCACTGCAAACAGTCTTCCAGTCTCTCAAACACCATTGATTGTGGATTACACAAGTAAATTGATAACATGAGTAGTTGATTGCATGACTAGCTTAGTTATAAAAATGGTCTGTTTACATGAGTGTGTGAGTTGCTTGTAAAGATTAGTAACATATAGTTGAGTTATAGATACTTCTGGCTGGGACTTTTTTCCCTGAACAGTGATATTGTAGAGGAACATGGGTCAGGTCAGTTGCCAAGTGTTTTTCCAAGGTTAGGGATGTCTAAAACAGTTTAAGGTGAGAAGGAAAAGATTTAAAAGGGGCCTGAGAGCCAATCTTAGAGGGGGTTTTATATAAATTTAGACATGCATCACAGTAACAGGCCCTTCTGGCTCATGAGCTTGTGCCACCAAATACCCCAATTGATCTACAACTCCCCTGTAGCACTATCAATTAGACCTGACAGACCAGAAGTTGAAATTAATAGGTTTTAATCACTATAAACTTAGTCATACCTGATTCCAAGGCAGTACTGAGAGAGGGGATTGGGCGATGGCACCTTTATTAGGAATGACTGAGTTCCACCACCACCACCCCCGCATAGCTTTTGAAGGATGGGAGGAAACCAGAGCACCGGAAGAAACCCACCAGATTTGGAGAGAATGTACTAATTCCTTACAGACAGCACTGGTTTGAATCCAGGTCACTGGCACTTTAATAACATTGGAAGAGGTAGAGGCAGGTAGTTACATTTAGGTTCATGGTTAGGAAAGGTTTCAAAGGATATGGGCCAAAACCAGGCAAAAGGTGGACAATTTAAGATGGGGCTGAAGGGCCTGTTCCAAGATTATCTATTGAATCTTTGAATCAGATATGTCCCCAAGCCTAGAGCTGCAAATTTGCTGTTGTATCTGAGAATTGGACAGCGGGCAAAGACCAACTGAAGCAAAAGTGATTAGATATCACCACATTCTCAAAAACTGTGCTCTCAGTCTGCATGAATGGAGCTACTTTCCCAAGCTATAGAAATAATTGAGGACAATGCAGCTTTCAACATTTACCATGAAGCTGGGAAAGATCTGCAGCAGGTATAAATATTTAACCTGCCTTGTTTCTCTTGTATACAGGGCGCTACAATCAAGCGGCATGAGGTGACTGGTTCCATAGTGATAGCTCGAGTGATCTGTGGTGGTCTTGCTGACCGCAGTGGTGAGTATGAGCACAAAATCAATGGGCACAGACCACATTTACTTCTTCCCTAAGGCACACACATGATTTCTGCCTGCTCTCATCCCACCACCACCACCCTCATTCCCCTGACTGAGCTCATTCGCACGATGGAACAACTCCACTCACTTTCTCTAGATCGAAGATGGAACTAAGATGGAACCATGCTATGCTGGTCTCTTTAGTTTATTCCAGAAACTCCAAATTTGAATTAAAAATGCAAAAATGCCACTCATCAGGACAGGCAACAATTGTGCAGAGTGAAGCAGAGTTAATATTTCAGGCTGAAGACCCTTTCTTAGAACTGGAAATGTGAGGGAAAAAAATGTTCCAGTGAGGATCACTCACATGCTAGACTCTTGCTTGGATGGTCAGAGGCTGATATTATTGATGCTCTCCTGTGGGAGAAATAGGGAGTTAATGGTAAATTAGGAGGTGGGACAAGATGATTTTATTAGAATGCCAATAAGTTCACTAATGGATATTCGCTCAAGGACTCCCATGGGTCCTAGCTATGCCTGAATTTTCATTGGCTATGTGGAGCAATCCATGCAGCAAGCCTACACAGGAAAGGCTCCTCAAATCTTTCTCTGTTACATTGACAACTACATTGGAGCTGCCTCCTACACCTATAATAAGCTTATCAACTTTGCTGCCAACTTCCACCTTGACCTTGTTTCATCTTCTATTCATGTGCATGAGTTCTTAAGACAAGGTTCTTTAAAGTTGATATGAACAGCACCATGAGGCATGCCATGAGGCTTCAAGTCTCCATTACAGCTCTTGCTGTGTGTCTTGCTTTGTGTCAGCCCCTGCTAGCAGCCAAGTCTAATTAAACAGTAAGGCATTGCTAGTTGCCTTGCAACCATGATCACTATCATTACATCTCACTTTCTTAAAACAAAAGTAGCTTACTTTTAACTAACAAGTTTTCTTTGTATACCTCTGCAATTTTAACTTTAACACCAAGAACTTACATTTTCATTATTATCAACATTTTTTTAAACTTGTATGTTCAGATTTACATACACTAAAACTTGAAGAGTGAATAAGATAGCATTTCTTCATTCTATAACAGGAGTCTTGAAATTTGCTCAATGAGTCTCTTAGGAGGATTCATGTGTCTTGATGATCTCCGGATTGATTGTCCCTGAATCTGAGTTGTTGCCTCAGATGATGTCTTCTCAGATGTGCATTCAGGTTGTTCAACAGTATCCGTCTTTCCATCTACTGTGGCTGGTTCCATTTGAACATCTCGACGATTTCTTTGCAGAACAGCACCTTCATCTGCCTGATCTTGGTTGGACTTCAAGGACAGTTCCCTTCTGAGTCCACAAGTTTGGTCACCAGTGTAGAGTTCCGGTAGGTTTTTTGTTCCTCTCTCAACACTTTTGCTTTTCTTTCTGTTGTTCTTTGAACTTCTTCATTTTCTCTCCCTCGTATTTAGGGGGTTCTCCTGAATGGGAAAGTTTGATCTTAACCTACGACCTATAAGGAATTGTGCTGGTGACATACCACATGTAAGCGGTGTTGTGCGGTATACTAACATGCTCTGGTAGAAGTCCGTTCCACTGTCTTTTGCCTTGTTCATCAGTCTTTTCACTGTACTGATTTTTCCACTAGACCATTGGACTGTGGAAAATGAGGTTGTGACATGGTGTACACAAAGTCCCACTCTTTGGCAAACTGCCAGAACTTTAAATTGCAAAACTGGGGTCCATTGTCTGTGAAGACCTCGCTTGCCATGCCATGTCTGGAGAATACGGCTTTCATACCTGTTATTACATCATCTGCAGTGGTGGTGTTCAGTTTACACCTCTGGATACAGGGAGTAATAGTCTGTGACTACAAGATGGTCCTTCCTGTGACATTTGAATAGATCAGTGCCTACTTTCTGGTAAGGTCTGTATGGTGCTGGGCGTGGCTTTAGTAGTTCTGCAGGATGGCTTGATTGATATTTCCAGCATATTATACAGTTTTACACTTCATTTATTATACCATTGTTGATTCCTGGCCAGTACATCACCTCTCATGCTCTTTTCTTACACTTTTCGATTCCGAGATGTTCTCCATGGGTCCTTTTTAGTATCTCTTTTCTCAGACTTTTTGGGATAAGGATTTTGCTTCCTTTGTAGATGATGTCTTCAACCACTGATAGTTCCGCCCTGCAGTTCCAGTACTCTGAAACGTCAGGTGAGCAGTCCTGCTTCATGTTGGGCCATCCATCCAAGATGTTTTTTCTCAGTTGTCTCAGTGTTTCATCTTTGTTTGTCTTGGACTTTATGAGCTCCATTTTTACATCTGATATGGGCAGTGCACTTGTGATCATGTCCACAAAGGCATTCACGTCTTCATCCATTTTGATGTTTGCGAGCTCTCTTGTGTCAACAGCTCCTGACATGTCTGCTGTGTACATTAGCTTACCTGGAGTGTATCCTACATTCAGCGTATAGCATTGCAGCCTAATCATCATTCTTTGTGTTCTAAGTGGACATTCATTTAATGACTTTTGGACAATGCAATCAAGGGTTTATGGTCAATCTCTAAATTGATTACATTGTCCTGACATAAACTGATGAAATCTTTCACAGGTGTAAGTGAAGCTGAGCAGCTCCTTTTCAATTTGAGTTTATCGCATCTCCGCATCTGTCATTGAGCGTGAAACATACGCAATGGGTTGCCAGACATTGTATTTTTCCAGAAGAACTGCACCAAGCCCACAAATGTGAGGCGTCTGATGATATCTTGATGGGTCTTGCTGGGTCATAAAATCTCAGAACTGGTTCCCTCTGTGAGCAGTTTCTTTAGTTCCCTCCATGACTTCACGTTCATGATTTCCCTCTCATTCAATGTTCTTTTCTGTTAGTCTTCTCAATGGAGCCATCTTTTCTGAGAGCTTGAATATAAATTTACCCATATAGTTGACCATTCCATTAAACCTCTGTATGTCCTTTTTGCATTGTGGCCTTGGCATGTTCCCAATGGTGGACACCTTTCTGGGATCTGGTTTGATGCCCTCACCTACAAATGTTAGTTTTGTCACCCCGAGCTGGCATTTCTCTCTATTCAGCTTCAGTTTTGCTTTCCTATTGCTTCCAGCACTTTTCTTAGTCTCTCATCATGCTCCATTCTCGTGGTTCCCCATACTATGATGTCATCCATTGAGGTATTAACCCTGTACAGGGGCTCATGGACCCTATGGATAGCTTTGTGATACACTTCAGGAGCTGAGGCAATTCCAAAGGGTAACCTTCAGAATCTGTATCTGCCAAATGGACTATTGAATGTTCATAGTCTTGAACTTGCTTCATCCAATTTTAAATGCCAAATTCCTGATGATGCATCTAACTTGCTAAAAAAACTTTGCAGTTGCAAACTGGGACTTGATTTCTTCACGTGTCAGAAGCTTAAAGTGTTTTCTCTTTATTGCTCTGTTTAAATCTCTTGGATCCAGGCAAATTCTAAGCTTTCCATTCTTTTTGTCCACAACATTGAGTGAACTCATCCACTCCATTGGTTTATCTATCTTCTGAATCACATTCAGGCTTTCCATCCTATCCAACTCCGCCTTTAGTTGCTTTTGAAGTGCAAATGGAACTTTTCTGCATGGATGTATTATCGGTTGCACATGTTTATCCACTCTGATCGTGTGTTCTCCTGGAAGGCAGCCCAGACCGTGGAATAGGTCATTGTACTCTTTCATGAGTTCATCATTGACTGTCTCTCCTTCGCTTTCCATAACGAGGGCTCTTTTTACCAGGTTCAGTTTCTCACAGGCTGTTAATCCTAGTATGGCCTGTACATCCTTTGATACCTTATGTTTCACTTTGACCATGCATTCTCCTTGCACTGGTATATCGGTACCTGAATATCCTGTCACCTTCACTTTTGTTCCATACATCTTTGGTCTTGGTCTAATCTTCTTAATCAGTCTTTGATACTACATTAATTTGCGCTCCAGTATCCAATTTAACTGAAATGTATATGTCATTCACTTTTAATCTCAAGATCCAGTCTGTTTTCTTTTTTGTTTTCAGTCATAACATCGATACAGAATTTCTCTATCTCCCTTTCATCTACTGCATGTACCTTGCTTTGTTGCATTTGGTTCCTACAGCAACAGGGATAATGGTTGCTTTTGTTGCATGTTTTACCATATGCTTGACACTTTTTTGTTAAGTGTTATGTACTGCATCGACGACATGGCTTTCGATTGTCCCTTTTATTTTTGTTTGCTGACCATGCTTCTCTTTCCACTTTGGCGCACTTTTGTTAAACAATTTATGTCTTTTCTTGCTCACTGCATCCAAGTTGCAGCTAGTTTCACTAAACAGCTCTTTTGCTTGCAATTTTACAGTTTCTGCTGCCCTACAGAGTGCTATGGCTTTTTCCAGGTCTAGATTTTGCTCTCTTAATGGTCTTTCCCTTAGACTATTATCTGTAATACCACACACAAGTCTGTGTTTTATCAGCAAGTTGGTCAGTCCACCAAATTCACACTTTTGCTTCTGTTTCTTAATTCAGTCACATACTGATCAATACTTTCTTCCATTTTCTGGACACGTGAAAAATCTGTGCCTCTCAAATGTACGTTACGTTTAGGTATGCAGTATGCCTCAAACAGTATTTTTTCCAGTTTCATTTTGTCTTTTTCAGCAGAAAATGTGAAGTTATTGTAAACATCTAAGGGTTCATCACCCACAACATGTAAGAAAACCGATGCTTTCACCTGATCACTTTTCTCGTCAGCTCCAACTGCCACTGAATACAATCCAAAATGCTGTTTAAATCTGATCCAATTTTCAGCCATGTTACCTGTCAGATGAAGTTTCGTTGGTGGATGTAATTCTTGCATTTCTCACTGTGTTCGCTTCTCTTCACTGATCAGTTGCTGACTTTAGATTTTACCTTTAAAGTATTTCCTTCTAATTTCCTTCATCTCACTTCTGTCCACCATGTTTCATCTTGTATTTGTGTGTGTGTGAGTAATTGAGACAACACATGGATGAAGGAAAAGATTCTTTACTTTAAGGTTGATATGAACAGTACCATGAGGCTGCAAGCCTCCATGGCAGCTCCAGCATACTGTGTGTCTTGCTCTGTGTCAGCCCCTGGTGGCAGCTAAGTCTAATCAAATAGTAAAGCATTGCTAGTTAACTTGCAACCATGATCACTATCATTACAGACCTCAAAGTCACTTTCAAGATTCAAGATTATTTTATTGTCATGTAATAAAACAGAAAATGTGACATTACATGAAATTTCTTTTAGTTCACTGTAAGGCAGACAAAGATTCAGTATCAGCCAAAAATTGCCTAGCGCCCCTTACAGCCTGAGAAAGAGAAGCAAAAGAGAGTCCCTTCCAGAGTCATTGAACATCTATATTAAACTAAAATATTAACCGCAATAAAAATATTTTTAGAAAAGAATATTATCCATGGCTTCACCTCTAGCACTCCCAGAGCTTCCGCAGCCACTCAGCCTTCAGTCCAAACCATCAGCAACCAGAGCTCCCGATACACACCTCTGACATGTTCAGGAAGCCTCCAGAGCCCTCTCACATCCCAGTTCTGATACCTGGTACCCCTTGAGCCATTCTCAAGCTGAATGCCACCTGGTGTGGGTCCTTTGTCCATAGTTGCTAGTAGTCTGGATCCTACGTGGTCTGTACCTTGCCTCGTGTCACCAACAGCTCACTGCCTGCGAGTTATTCAGCCTCAGAGCCTGTCACTGGTAAGTGGCTGTGGCCACTGCCCCGTGGGCTGTCTCCTCTGCTTCTCCTTCTCAAACCATTTTCTGGTGCTGTGCACCAGTTCTCAGCTTCCTCAGAATCTGCATCCCCTTGTGGTCGCTGCTGATCATAGGGGCTGCCATCTTGGGCCATTTTAAAATAAACCACCATCAGCTCCTTTTACAGGCCATTTAAAGCCTGTACAGACCTGACAGCAGTTGGACTGAGTGATTAGACTCTGCAGGGGAGCACTGAGACTTTTGTCCCCACTCTCTGCGGGCCCACACCAACGACACCGCTGCCATTACAGCAGCTCTAGTAGCACCACCCTGTTTTTTGTTTGTCCATCTCTGGCAACTCTCTCTCCTTTCACATCTCTCTGTCTCCATTTTGGGGAAACAGGCTATCGACAGACATCCTCTATAAACCCTATAATTTCCTGGTCCTTACCTACAACCCACCAGCCTCCGCATAAACGTATTTTTCTCTGGAATTTCCACCACTTACAACAGGATCACACCACCAGACACATCTTTTCCTCTTCTTCCCCCTCTGCTTTCTATAGGGATCACTCACTCTGCAACTCCCTCATCCATTCATCCTTTTCTGCCAATTGCCCCCCAGCTCTCACTCCTGTGACTAGAAGAAATGCTATGCTTGCACTTACATCTCCTCCTTCACCACTGTTCATGTCACCAAACAGTCCTTTCAAGTGAAGCAACGCTTCATTTGTGAATCTGCGGAGGTCATTTACTTTGTCCGATGTTTCCGATGTGGCCTCCTCTACATCAGGGAGACTGGATGCAGACTGGGAGATCATTTTGTTGAGTACATTCGCTTTGTCCACTGCAACACCTATAACAAGTTCCCATTTTAGTTAAATGGGATTATCACTGTAAGGGATAGTATAGACAGGAGGGACTGAATGGTCACAGTTAACATTTAACACAAGCGCAACATAAGTCATAGCCCAGCAATAATTTGATACATTGGAAGAACTGAGGGAAAGGTTGTCACAGTCTGCTCCAGAATTTGATACATTTGCAAAGACATTGTGATCTTGCAAGAGGAGAACCATTCTGACAGCTGGAAAGAAAACAGCCTTTTGAAACAGGTCTTGTGGCCAGCCATTCTGTGGAATTCAGAGCAAAACATGCTCGGTGAATGACTTTGGTGGATTGACCTGTGGCAGGAGAGTCTTTTGGGAAGCAAAGTACTTCTACTTAATTTTAAGTGTGACTAGCAGTGAAGTTACTTGGAGAGACCAGTGTCAGGGTCTTGGAAGCTTCGTGGAGGTTGCCCAATTTGAGTCTTGCCTACAAAAGGACCAGGAGCTCGTACGGATGAGCGTAAGAAGAATTAGTGAGTCTGTAGCAGCCACAACTCCAGTCTTCCCATCAGTTCAAAATTAAATCTGGGCATCAAATTTCAAAGGCCTACACTTCAACACTGAATTTGAAAGACTGAACTTTGAAGTAACTTTCTGGACTGTAATGATTTGGGTATCTCTCTCTCTCTCTCTCTCTCTCTCTCTCACACACACACACAAGCTGGAGATGGATTTAGTGTTAAGGATAGTTTAAAAGTTTAAACTATAGTTTAAGAGTTAGAAATCAAATTAGTGATTTAAAATTAAACACTGTCTGATTCATTGTCTATTGCTGCTCGTTGTGCGCAGTTTGTAACACACCAAGCACCTCGCAGCGAACAGCCAATTTAATTCCACAACATGTCCATTGCCAAGCTGACATGTTCGTCCATGGCCTCATGTACTGCCAAACTGAGGCCACCCAAAAATTGGAGGAACAACACCTTATATTCCATCTCAGCAGAACTTTCCTTTTTAATATATTTTTATTTGTTTGGAAGAGAGAAATATTACATCATATATTAAATTTTAATGCAATAAAATACAGAACATGAATCATAAGTAAATTATACATTATATTGCACACAATAATATATAGAAATTCATTTGGGAAAAATGGGTTCATATTCTATTATTGAAATCAATTCCTGGTAAGATAACTAAATAAAATAATCTCTTCTAAATGGAAAGAAATATGGAAAGAAAAAAGGGGAAAAAAACCAGAAATCAAAGAAAAAAAGAAAGAATCCACCCCCCCCCCAATATTAATCCTACCACTCCTACTAAAATTAAGCAAAGAATCAAGTTTTAGGTTTCACACAGCAAACAAGTCACCCCCAGACTGCTCAAGCCTTTGTAATCAAGTTATGATAATAATCTATGAATTACAGCAGATTCCAGCCAGACCGGATCAACATAAATTGCAGCACCTGGGTAGCCCTCCCGGGACCTGGGTGTGATTACTGGGGCAAAGGTGCTGGACACATCTTTTAAATCACAGGGGGTGTGAGAAGTGCCTTCACGTTCACAAAATATGCTCGAGACAAAAGTTGAGAACAAAGAACATTTATTTACATTTACAACATTGCAAGGTTGGGTACTCTCCCCCTACCTCGGGAAAGTACACCGAGGGCGGGAAGCTTCTTTGTTTTTATACATTTTTCAATTCACCTCCCCTTACATTTTTCTTATATTTATCCTTCTTGGATTGGTTTGGCACTTTTCCCTGTTCGCCTGACTCTTGACTGACTCCGACTTTCTCCTATCCTGTACTCACACCTCCATTCCCCACCCCCTTTTAGACAAGCCCTTTGTGTGTATGTGCATATTTCTATATATGCTTAAATTCCTCTGTTATCTTGTCTCTACTTTTTCATGTGCCATTTTACACAAAGAACATTTTAGCTATCTTCTTGCTTTTTTCTACCTTCTATAATTGTTTCTAAGTTCCATTAAAATAGTAACTGTTTCTAAACTCCTACAATAATCGAAAAGTAACTGTTTCTAAACTCCTACAATAATCAGAAAGTAACTGTTTCTAAACTCCTACAATAATCAAAAAGTAACTGTTTCTAAACTCCTACAATAATCAAAAAGTAACTGTTTCTAAACTCCTACAATAATCAAAAAGTAACTGTTTCTAAACTCCTACAATAATCAAAAAGTAACTGTTTCTAAACTCCTACAATAATCAAAAAGTAACTGTTTCTAAACTCCTACAATAATCAAAAAGTAACTGTTTCTAAACTCCTACAATAATCAAAAAGTAACTGTTTCTAAACTCCTACAATAATCAAAAAGTAACTGTTTCTAAACTCCTACAATAATCAAAAAGTAACTGTTTCTAAACTCCTACAATAATCAAAAAGTAACTGTTTCTAAACTCCTACAGGGGGGATCAACCCATTAAAGCACCAACCCAGTGATTTAAGGGGGGATCCCGCCCCTGCAATGATGCATCACGTACTCACCGGAAGTACTGCCGGTTGTTCAGAAGCTGGCTGCCCGGTGACGCACGCACGCAAGTTCTGATGTCACCGGAATAAGCAGGTCAGCCATTTTCATTTTCAAATCACCTTTGGACTCAACCTAGGTAAGTTTAACCGGGTTCCCTGACTACTTCTGAGATAGGACATGGACCCAGTTGGATTTCGACAGGGTTGACCAGGTCAGACCCTTACTTACTGCTTTGTAACTGGGATGCTAGCTAACCGGGCAAATTGCCTGGTTAACTCCATTTTACACGCCAATTTGAAAGGCCCTACTGACTTCTCCAATTTCAGTTCACCCACTTCCCCGGTCTCTCTCTCTCTCTCTCTCTCTCTCTCTCTCTCTCTCTCTCTCTCTCTCTCTCTCCCCCCCCCCCTTATTCCTGGCTCCCATCCAGCTCTTCAACCCCTTCCCTCCTTTCTCCTATCAAAGAGCTGCCCTTTTTAACCCTCTGCCCTCTTCCCTGATCACTTCTCAGCTTCTTTCTCACTACCACCCACCAGTATTCAACAATTACTTCTTACCTGTAAGCCTATGCCTCTCCCCTTCCCCTTCCTTCCTCCCTCCTCCCACCTTTTTATTGAGGCATCTACTTGTTTTTACACATTTCCTATGAAGGGCTCACAGGCCTGAAACGTTGACTGCTTTTTACTTCCCATTAATGCATCATGACCTACTGAATTTCTCTGACACTTCTATGTACAGTATTGCACTAGACCCCAGCATCTGAAGATTTTCTTGTTGACCAACATTAATGGAAATCCTTCTGTATTTCAGGGTTGTTGTTTGCTGGAGACAAGCTAATCGAGGTAAATGGAATTCCAGTGGCAGGGCTTGATCCTGAACATATCATCAAGCTGCTGGTAAGAGCTCACACTTTGTAATCACTGTTGTTCTTCCTGCCTCCAGTAGTTATCCCCTCCAACAGATGATTGCACAGTCGGTCTTTACCTGACCTCAGTGCTTGACACTGGTCCTGGAATTCGGAACTGGAAAGGCCTTGAGCTACACATATTCCAGTTGGAGGTGCTGCAGGATTATCTGGTTCCACCCTGAGGCTAGTTGCCACAAAGCAACTCCAGTGATAGCCCACTCTGGACTTCTGTGCTGCTGGATTAGCAGATTTTCTGTATGTTATTTAAATTATTTACAGGCTGGATATAATTTCAATCAATACCCTTGGCAGACTTAAGATACTTTTCTTAAGATGTTTGATAATTTTGATAATAAGTTGTCCAATGAATGTTTGGTTAAAAGGGACCATGAGTATTAGGTTAGAAGGGAGGGCACAACTGGAACCTCGGTAGAAGGAACCATGTGCAGATGACTTGAAAGAGAGCACAGTAAGCATTATCTGATGAGCTCAATGCTGAACTGTTTTAAAATCTCCTGATTTTGACAGACCATTTTCTTTAGCAGTGGATGCCAGTGAAGGAGCAGCAGGTGCAGTTTTATTACAAAAACATAATGAAATTGATCATCCAGTTGCCTACTTTTCAAAAAAATTTAAAGTTCATCAAAGGAACTATTCCACAATTGAGAAAGAACTATTGCCTATAATATTCACTCTGCAGAATTTTGATGCATAACTCGGAACCTGTCAGGAACCAATTGTGATATTTACTGACCACAATCCTCTGATGCTTTTAAATAAAATGAAGAATAAAAACAGAGGATTGTTAAATTGGAGTTTAATATTGCAAGAATATGAGAGGTACAAATAATGTGATAGCAGATTGTTTGTCAAGATGTTAAAATTGATCATGTATAGAAATATATACTGTCAACATTGGGTGACATTGTTATAACCTGTTATATATTGTGTATTGTTATATCTTTCGTGAATTTAAAGTCAGTTTCGTTATTACTGAATTTTAACTCGAGTTAAAATTCCTTTGTGGGGGCAAGTGTGATTGATTATAGATGTGCTTTGGGAGATAAATTGGGGCAGGTTTTTTAGTGTAGGTCACATACAAACACTTTAAAACAGAAATACTCTGCTCATGCTTGACATGCCAGTTCCAAGAGCCTTTGCAAAAGCTTTGAATAGTGCCAAAGAGTCTTCATTAATGGATTGTTGTTTACAAAAAGGCAACAGATTAAAGAACTCTCAGAGCTGTAGGCTGTCTGGAATAGAACTTGCTGTTCTAAGAGGATCATGTAGTTTTGCAAGCAGAGAGAGTAAAGCAGGCTTTTTCTGTGAGAGAGAGAGAGAGAGAGATCAGTTCTGCAGTTTTACAGTCAGCAGCAGCAGCTGGGACTGGAACAGGACAAGCTGGAAAGCTTGTGGAAAACCCCATTTGGAAGACGGGTTGTGAGTGGTTAGTTCAGCCTGGTCAAAGCCCTTGTGGTTCATGCAAGAGGAGAGAACTGGCTGCCTAATGTTTTGCATGAAATAGGTGAAACATAAAGGAACTCTGTGGTGACCTAAAAGAAAGAGGTTATCATCTGGGAAACCCTGATGGGGCAAATTTCTTTGGCAAGACACTGATGTAGCTGATTAAAAGGGATCAGTTTGCATCCAGCGAACAACAAATCTCCTGAGTGGTAACCATTTACCTTTCAAGCACCAAAGCCTGGTGAACTTCATAAATGTTAAATTCTGTGCACGGTATAAGAATTGCCTGCAACCAGTAAACTCTGAGGAATGAAAAGTGAGATTGGACTGTAAATCAAAGAGTTTTTTTAAACTTACACACACATTACATACACGTGTGCTTAGAATTAGGAGTTAAGTTAGGTTAGTTAAGTTAATAGTGATGTTAAAATGTGATTCTGTTTTCATTTTTAAAGATAATTAAAAGCAACTTTTGTTTAAGTAACCATTTGTCTTGGTGAATATCTATTGCTGCTGGGTTTTGGGGTCCTCTGGGCTTGTAACACATCAAAGAACCAGAGAACTGGGAGGAAACCAATGAGGTCACAGGGAAAAGATGCAAACTCCACATGGTCAGGATTGAACCCAGGTGGCTGGAGTTGTGAAGCATCATGAGTAAAATAGGATCTGCTCTCTGCTAAGAATCAAATTCCCAGGAACTCTCCCCCTGGGAGAGGAAGCTCCATCAAAAAGGAAAGGCATCTAACAATGAATGTCAGAAACAACACCAAAGTGGGAGCACTTCCAGGAATGAAAGTCGAATTGATCTTCAGAAGAGGAGGGAGTCAGTTTCAATATCTTTGGGACAGGAAGAGACGCTTGTTTTTCAGCCTCATAATGGCTTCTTTGACTTTCATTGGCACAACCCTGGTTCTCATGTGGAAAAATGGCAACTACAGACTCTAGAAGTGATCAAAAGCTTAGAAGCAAGCCTAACTCTCTTATTCCTGCACAAATGGTGCAATTAAACATATCTCAGTAATCACAAGCACCTATGAAGCCATATGTCCCATATGTGCCCTGAAATGAGGGGATTATGTTTAAAATGTGCTGTAATTTTTACATGGCCAAACCAAAATGTATACAAATAACCTTGAATAAAACCTGGAATGTGCACTTCAATTACATTTGAAATGTTTGATTAGAAATTGTCGAGCAAAGGGGCAAATAAAGGGGAAAAAAAGTGTCTTTGTCCCAGACGTTACAGAGGACAGTGTAAATAATAGTAACTGCCTTCCCCTTGTCTCCCCTTTTAGTCACCTCTTCAAAGTAATTACATCAAATTCATGAGACATGATTTCCAACACACAAATCCATGCTGGCTCTCTTAAATTTTTGCCTTACCATCCAAATGTTGATAGATTCTATCTCTCAGAATTCTTCCCAGCAGTTTCCCTACCACTCACATCAGAATTTGATCTGCAATAGAGGCAGAAGGTTAAACTGTGGGGATGTGATGGAGGAGGGCTGCATAGAGGAGGAGAAGGGGAGTGTATGTGCCTTTATCTTCAGGTTGAATCAGGTGGGACCTGAGTATGAACAAGATTGGTGAACAGGTTGTCAAGATTTCTGAACAAATTGACTTCCCTAGAATTGACTGGAAAATGTTTTGTGACTATATATTATATTATTTGTGAATATTATTTGACAGAAATGGCAATTAATCTTTTTGTTCAAATAGAGCAAATCTGAAGGCAGTATCACATTCAAACTTATTCCAGCATCCCGTCGACCAGCAAACTCCTCACAAAATGCGGTAAGGCCCATGTTGTACTCATTATCACATCAAGATGCACTTGTTCAATGCAGAATCTTGAGCAAACAATGAACTGCTGGAGGAACTTAGTGAGTCAGGCAATGACCATGGGTAGAAATGATCAATCAACTTTTTAGCTCTTGACCCTTTATCGAGACTAAAACAAAAAGGAAAGATATTGCATCTATCAAAGGGGAAAGGAGCTGGGGATGGTGAATGGGTAATGCAGCCCCTTGCCTAGGGTTGGAATGGGATTTTATGTAACTGAACTAAGAGTACTCTGCCTTCAATCAGCCTCCTGCCATTTATCTCCCAGCCACCACAAGATTGAAACCATTTTCAGCACCTCTCATCCTTTCTCCATTTCTTCCCTTGCTCATCATACTCCAAAGTCTGACCCTCTCCACTGAGGGTTCTTTCCAGATTTAAGATTCCTTTATTGTCACGTACACAAAATTCTTGTTCCTTTGATTGCCTTGTAAAGAGCCACTAGTCCAGTGTCAAGGAAGAGAAGCAAAAGAGTTGCTTCAGAGACTTCGAGAGACCGCATATCCCACCATCTCTTCCAATGCTGTTACCTCCTGTGCTCCTATAACTTCCATAGCAGCATGACCTCCTATCCATTCTAGCAGTGAACTCGAGATTAAACCACCCAAATCTCTGTGGTCGGCCTTGGTTTCAAACCCCTAATGTGATCAGGAAGCTGTCAGTGCCTGAAGCCAATCTGGAGCCCTGCTCACTATCGACATCCTCATGGATCAGCAGCCTGTGGCCTAGTGTGAGTTCACTATCTGAACTCTTTGATATGCCTTTTACCCATGTAATGCTTGCTCTCTCTGTACCTTACTTTCTCTCTTTCTGAACCTAATTTTCATTTCACCACCTTGTCCCATCATGATCCCACTTTCTTCAACTTGTTGTCCTATCTCTTTCCATAATCATTCCTGCTAAAGTGTATTCTAGTTTATTTTGAACTGGTTTTAACTGTACTCACTCTCTTACAGTAGAGTTTTAGATAATTTGGGCATTTGTGTGCAGTTGCATTGGGGAATTGTGCATCATGCACCATGTAGGTGAACAGACCTGCTTTAGGGCATAATATGAATTTTAATGTTTGCCATGAGTTGGAGTTTATAAATGGGAAGGATTAGAGGCAGGCCAGGAGAGTTTGGAATAGTTGAGACAGAAAGTGACAGAGGCGTGTTCCCTTCTACAGGTGGGTTGAGAGAGAAGTGATGGCCAAGCTTCTCCATGAGATGGAAGTGGACAGACATTGTGTTAGTGAGGATATGAGATTAGAAACTAGGTCCAAGAGTAAACCAGAAACTGGGCAACATCCATCAGTTAACTGGTTATCTCACTGATAATGCCATTAGTCATTGTACTTAACTATGGGTCTGCACTATCAGTCACAAAGAAGCTAAGCTCTAGAATTTCCTAACTGAACCTCTCCTCCATTCCATCTATTTGTCGTCTTGTAATATGCTCTTTAAAGCATTTCTGACCAAGACTTTTCTCACCTGACGCAAAATCTCTGAATAAAATTTCTTCAGTTTGTTTTGTCATCACATTTTTGGGTCCAGGATTTTGCAACACAGGTTACTTTAAGCATGCCAAACCAAAACCCTTTGACCTCCTTAAATTTTCAGTGCCTTGCTAGAGGTGAGGATCACAGAAATGACCACTGCCATTTGACCATCCTACATTGCAAACAAGAGATTGTTTTCCTAATTTACAGAACTTGCTATCATCGGTGTTCTATTAAAAGGAGATGGGAGAACCTTAATCAGAAGATGCAAGAGGGAACTGAAAGAATGGTTATCCCCTGAAACTGTGGCAGGTATCACAGACAGAATCCCTATTGTGGGAGCACTTGGGATCACGTTTATATCTCATTCAGGTCATTTCCTCTCTGCTGCTTCTTAAAATTACATTATTGAACATCCTTGCTGATTCTATCCTTATCCTGTTGGCTTGATTAACCTAGAAAGAATGACCATCCATCATCCTACAATATTGTCTTTTTGAAAATATGAACCTGACTTTTCCTTTTTCAGTCGCTGACTGACTTGCTGTGTAATCTACTTCAGTTTTAAGGGTTTCCCCTGTTTTTTCTCAGCACTGTATGTTTTGCTTCATTGGCTGGGGCATTAAGTAGAAAAGTAAAGTCATGGGGCAGCTATATAAAACTATGGTCATGCTGCACTTGAAGTATCATGTGCTGTTGTGGTCACCTCATTGCAAAGAGCATGTGGAGGCTTTAGAAAATTTCAGAAGAGATTTGCCAGGATGTTTATCCTTTCCCACCAATTGGCCAATAGTATCTATCCCTGGGTCCACAGGAAATGCTGTGCTTGCACCCACACCTCCTCCCTCATCACCATTCACAGCCCCAAACAGCCCTTCCAAATGAAGCAACATTTCACGTTAACCTGCAGGGAACATCTACTTCATCCGGTGCTCCCATTATGGCCTCCTCTACATTGGAGAGATTGGTCACAGACTGTGAGATCACTTAGTTGAGCACCTTTGTTCTGTCCACTGTAATAGTGAGGCTACCCATTTCAATTCCCAACCCCATTCCCATGCCGACCTGTCTGTCCTTGGTCTCAGGCGCTGTCAAACGGAGACACCTGCAAATTGGAGTAACAACACCTCATATTCCATCTGGGCACCCTCCAAGCAGATGTCATTAACATTGATTTCTCAGGTTTACATTAGGCTCCCCCTCCTATTTCTTTCCCTGTCCCTATGTCTCCTATCCTCCAGATCCCCACCCCCATCTCTCTCTCTCCATCTTTCCCTATCCCTCTGTTTCCTTTCCTCCAGCTCTTCATTCACATAGACACCCCTCTCCCCTCTCTCCCCGATCAATTCCCAGCTTTTATTTCCTGCCCTCCTATCGATGTCCACATATGGCCTCTTGGCTGTTGACCTGTGCTCCTCCCCTGCCCCTTCTTCCCTCCTCCCTCTCCCCCCCACCTTTTTATTCAGAGCTTGCATGCTTTTTTCTCTTACCTTGACGAAGGGCTCAGGCCCGAAATATTGGTTATTTACGTATTTTTGCCTTTTGTTGATGCTGGGTTCCAACACTTTTGTGTATTCACTAGAATCATACCATTTACAGACATTCCTGTTTCACTTTTTACCAGGATGTTGCCCAGATAAGAGGTTATGAGCTATAAAGAAAGATTGGACAAACTCGAATATGGAGAGTCAGGGGCTGAAGGATGACCTGACAGAGGTTTATGAATGCCAGTGATAGGGTAGACTGTCAGAATCTCTTTCCCAGGGGAAAGATGTCACATTCTAGAGGAAATATGTTTATGGTAAGGGAGATCTGCACAGCAAGATTTTACACAGAGAGTGGGAGATGCCTGGATGAGGCTGCCAAAAGTAGTGGTGTAAGCAGAAACATTTCAGGGTTTTCTAGATAGACACAGAAATATGCAGGAAACAAGGATACATATTGTGCAGGCAGAAGAGTTTAACTTTAGCTTGCGCATCAAGTTGGATGTAGACTCATGGGCCAAAGGACCTGTTTCTGTGCTGTACCATTCCATGTATAATTGTGACAGCACTACATGAAGCTCTCTTCTGCAGATTTATGTCAGAGCGCTGGTGGACTACTGTCCGAGGTATGATCCTGCCATCCCTTGCCCTGAAGCTGGGTTGACCTTCCGGAGAAGAGACATCCTGCAGATTGTTGACCAGAATGATGTGCTCTGGTGGCAGGCCCAGAACATCACAACAGTCTCGCGATGCGCCGGTCTCATTCCTTCAAGCAACTTGCTCAAGAGGTAAAGCAACAAATTCATAAGGTGAAACAGAAGGGCTAGTGTGAAGGGGTGAGTGATGATAGCATCCTGGAGCCAATCCTCTCACTAAAGTTCTGCTGTTGATAGCAAGGCCTGGTGGTTTACCAGGCAGGAGTGAAAGGTTTAAACTCTCATATCTTTTAAATGAACAAATAACCTATTTGCAAACTTGGACCATCTTTCTCTCAGTCCCCAAAGTCATGCCATCAGCACAGAGATATTAGTTTATCCAATAAAGGTTGATGTCCGGATTGGCTGTCAAAAAGACTCCCAGGACCAAGGTGTGAAGAATCCTACTCAAATGCCAATTTTTCATGATAATTGATGTTGACCTAGTGGATTAAATGAATATAGATGACACTTTCCTTATTCTAATATATCCTAATTTCAAGCTATCATATTCCAAAGCATGAGCTATGATATTCCGAATTTCGATCTCTTTTATCCAACTGATCAAACTCTGGTTGTTATTTTATGTAGCTTTAATTCTTTGATAAAATGTATAAACATTTTTCATAGCTTCGCATTAAGACTTTCATAATGATGAATAACAAAACATTTACTGTATGATAGAGATATAAAATGTATATAAAGAAGCACAACCTTATAAAAGATACATTACAGTATTTAAAGAGATATACAGAAAAATTCAAAGAAAAATTTCTCATGCTCATGCTTCCTTCATATCTGGTTGAATAATGAGCAAGTTGTTAGCCGAGGTGGATATTACAACATTTTACATCATAGTCACTAAGGTAACACTACAAACCATAGTCTCTTAAAGAGACAGGCACAAAATTAACCAAGAATTAAGAAACACAAAGTTTTACCCTTTACAATGAACTTTGCACTGTAGGAAAGGAAGGGCGTTCATATTGAAGCAACCAGACAGCTCACACTTGCAAAGGATAATGTTGCACCAATTGGAAATCAGATAGTAAACAGAAAATGACAGAAATACTCAACAAGTCAGGGAGCCTCTGTGGAGAAAGATTAAGTTAATATTTCAGGTCCATGGAATTTCATCAGATCTGATGGTAACTTCCATCTTCCTCTCCATAGTCACCCTGGGTTATTTTCAGAATCCTCCATTATATTACCAGTTTCTAAAGTATTCCGCATAATATCCTAAACTGTTTTATGTAAAAGTAATTGCCAAAATAAATAGACAACAAGGCAAAGGAGATGTTAGCAAAGATGATCTGAGGTTCGGCTCAGAGCAAAGATTTTTAGAAAGGTCTTTGAGGAGAAAAGGAAGTGGGTTCCCATATCTAAACAGTTTTCATTTTGGCATTCCAGTGCTGATTATGGATGATACAATAATACCCATGTACCCCAGAAAGGCCACAAAGCTTGGTTCATTCAAATGACTGCTTTGCACATTGTGAGATCTCAGAGTGGGATGAATGAGTGGCTGAGTTAGTTTTTGGTGGTTTGCTAGATGGCATGATCAGAGCACCAGGTAGTTTTGATGCTTTCTTTGCAAAGTATCACTGCTATCAATCTGTCCCAGGATAAACACCACAGTGGTCAAGTACAGAGTAAAATTCCATGCATGATATTCTATCATTAACCCATGCATGGTGCTCCGTGAAGGAGATACAAAGCTCACATTTAATACACATGGGTATGGTATTGCAGCATGGGTTAGGTACAAGTAAAGCTCCCTCTGCATTCCCAAATGTAACACAGGTACTCTCTCAGTACTCTTCTTGGAAAGTATCCCAAGAGTTGGAAGTAGTAAAGCTCATTCTTCAGTACCCCTTCAAGATTATTTGCCACCCTTAAGAAAACACAAAACAGTGGATCATTCTCTGAAAAGCTCCAACTGTCTATGCTTTCTCAATGAAAGTTTCTATGGGTTCTTTTGGAGAAAGAAGAGCAAATAGTAATATTTTTATGTGGAAACATTTCTTTCTGGATCTTCAGTTTTTATTAAGCGATAAAAGGAGGCTGGTTGTTTGCAGGTTGTCTAAGAAACCCTTGCTCAGGGTGTATTGCCTGTTCATTTCCAACATTTCCAATGCTCTGTCTGCATTTTACTTTTGTTTCCTCAGGAAGCAGAGGGAGTTCTGGTGGTCCCACGCCTATCAATTGCACACTTGCACCAAATCTACAACCTGTAAGTAATGGCAGCTACCCCAACAACCTGACAATTTGCTGGTGTCTGTAGTACAAAAGAGAAGGCTTCAAATTGTGAAAACTGGTTCACAGTTGGGGGCAGAAGCACCTCAACAGTCTCTATTAAGTAAGTTTCTATCAGTCGGTACAGCATCATAGGCCAAAAGGCCTGTATTGTGCTGTAATGTTCTATGTTCAGTCTCTAATTTAGTGGATTTCCTATGGAACAAAAGTCAGAAAATGGGCACAAGGCTAAAGAATGGGAGGTGATATAAGGTGGACAGAAATGTGCTCAAACAAACAGTAGAAGTAACCTGAAAAGGTAGGATTGTTGTAGTTTGTGGATAGGATTCAAAGTGTGGGATTCAGAAGGGTGAAGGTGTACCAACCAATGGAAGAGATGATGTTAGTTTCCATGGTTGGTTGTGAAGAAGAACAGAAAAGGGGAGGGACAAGATTAGGAGAGGACCAAAATCACAATGTTGAGAATGCTAAAAAGATTAAATTCAGATTACTGTCATAGATGTCAAACCTCCAAGCCTAACTGTTTGGTTTTATAGATACACTGTGCTATTCTTTATATAAGGGTATTGCAGTTTGCATTTGGAAACAAATTATTTCCTGTAATAAGTGGGGAGATGTTAGTCAGAATGGTTACCCTGTGGGACAGTAGAGATAGTTATCATCTATTGTTAGTGTGTGTGAGAGTGGTTATTGTAAATGTGTGGTGTGGTTATTCTCAGTGTCACTGGGAGTGTGTGAGGGTGGTTAGTGACTGTGTGGGCGTGGTTACTGTCAGTATGTGGTGATGGTTTCTGACAGTATGTGAGGGATCACACTGTCAAGATCAGGAAGATCATTTCTATCAGGTACTGGACAGTTCCCCTTGGGATATTACTGTCTGGCAATATAGTGTGAGTCATTTTTGCTGTCTGAGGGACTATCCTGTGTTTAAGCCTCCTCTGTTGCCTGACTAATCCCTGACTTTACTGGATTGATAGGTTTTTATTCCTATCAACGTTACACTAATCATAAGATTTTCTTTTAACAATAAAGATTACATCATGGCTATGATAAGTGATTCTCTTTAAAGAAACCTAGGGCATCTTCTGGCTTTATGTCTTATTGTGTTTTATTGTCATTAAAGCTGCTGCACTGAACTTGATCTTTTTTCTTCCTTCTGCTGACGGGGAATGTTCAGTGAGTACGGTGGAAGAGGGTGAGTACATCCAGTGTCACACTCAGATGTTCAATCCCACTTGCAATGTTTGCCTTGAAAGTTCCTACTCACTTGTGTGTCATTCATGTTTTTTTTAGAAGAGGACATAGCTATGGATGAGAAGTTTGTTGAAACAGGTAACAACAGTTTTACAATGCCTCTTTAGAAAGACAAAGTTCCTTTAATTTACACTTGCATCTTCCCTTCAAAATTCTGGACAACCCCATGCTGACAAGGAGTAAATGAGGCCCATGTTGCAATATTGCTTTTGAGGTTGGTCTGTAGCACAGTATGAATCAGCATTCCACATAACTGGGTAGGTCAGCCTGAGAAGATGCAAAGGTAGCATTGAAGGACAAGGTGTTAAATGAAAGATGCCGTGTGAAGGTGTCGAAATGTCATTACCTGCAAGAAGGAATACATTCCACGACCTTTGTCAGAGGGTTGAGAGTGAAAGAAAATGACGATTTGAATTTCATTCCCTTAAATTTGGATTTGAACCCTTGTTGAAAACCTCAGTTTTACCCGGAATAAACACTGAATTTTCAGGCCAACTGCTCTGTCATTATCATGCCTTGTGTCCCTTTCTTGCCCATTTATTTCCAATGCTTTACTATTTGTTAGTACTTGTGCTTCTTAATCATCTGATCTATTTGAACCTATTTCCACATTCTCTGCATCATCTTTTGTCTGAAACATCACTCCTTGTAAACTGTAACCTCTCCACACTTCCCCTAGTTCTGAGGAAGGGTTCCTTGTCAAAAATCTTGACTTTTTTCTTTTACAGAATGCTGATTGACTGGTTGAGTTCTTCTAGATTTCTATTTTTGTTCTTTAAGTTTTACATTTATTTGTCACATTACACCTAGTACAGGGAGAAGGGTTCTTCTCAGAGAAGTCTGAACAGTTCAACTCTAGCACTTATGGCACCATATGATTACAGGGTATGGAGCTGCAATGGAAAAGAAGATCAATTAGCACCAAACAAGCACAGCATGATAGAACTGTTGTGGGTTCATTCAGGAGCCTGATGGATGTGGAGAAGCAACTGTCCTGAAGCCTGTTGGTGTGCATGCACTTTCACACTCTGGAGCCTTTTCCCTGATGGGAGGAGAGAGAAAGTATATCCACGCTGTGCTTGGTCCTTTCAACTTTACCTAATATTTTAAATTCTATGAGATCTTTTGAGTGTGTGAGATGGTGGGAGTTCTATATTTGAGAAGGAGTGACACAAAGATACAACATCACACTTTTGATTCCTCACAAGAATACCAGTTCCAATAATATTCAGTAGCTTGAGGGTGGAAATGGGAGGAGGTCGGTCTTTTTGGTACCCACCTTAACCGGAGAATCAATGATTAAGGGACTTGATGTTTTTATGGGTGATTCTTAGGCTTTCAGAAAAATAGTGCTTCTGTTGGGAATCTTGACATCGATTCTCAAATTACCATGTCAAACTTTCTGCTGTGTCCATGTAGTTTGTTATTCACATTATCTGTACTTCAAAACTGTGCACTAATATTCTCTTCACAACCTCTACAGATGAAGAAACCTTTGAATCAGGTAAGCATTTCCTATGTGTTTAATCTGCAGTACTAATAACTTCTGAATAATGATGATGAATTTATTCTCATCTACAATTGTATTAAAATTCTTACTTGCTGCAACTGATCAGTACTTTGGAAAAAAAAACAACTTAAAAACAACTGCAGTAGGTATACTTGATTGAATGAAAAAGAATCGATTATATACAAAAATAGATAAATAATATTAATTTTTTCTCATGCAAAAAAAAAGCGACAGTCTTTTTGTGGTGTCGGACCAGTTAAAAGGGTTCAGGACTTGATGTTCTGTTAAAAAGAAACTGTTCTTGAACCTGGAAGTGCTGGTCTTCAAGCCCCTTTCTGCCCAAAGGTAACAGTGAGAAGAGGTTACGACAAGGGTGATGGGTTGCCTTAAGAAGGCAACACCTCACATAGATGCATTAAGTGGATGGGAGGTCAGAGCCTGCAATAGATCTGGCTTTGTTTGTTGCCTTCTATGTTCCTGGGTGATTAAATTACCAAACCAGACACTAATAAAATCTGTTATTATTCTTTCCCAAGTGCACATGTATTCAATGACATGCCAAATTTCCAAAGTCTCCTAAGAAAATGAAGGCATTCTTCATGGTTGCCTCAATGTGCTGGTTCCAGGAAAGAGCTTCTGAAATATTGACTCCTAGGAACTCTCCATCTCTCCACCTCTGTCCCATCAATACTGACAGGTGCTTGGTTCCTCTCCTTCCTAAAGTCAACAATAGGCCACTTGGTTTGGATGACATTGAAATCAAGATTTTTGATCTTTCACCACTCAACCATATTCTCGATCTCCATTCTGTATTAAGACAATAAGACATAGGAGCAGAAATACTTTTTTTCAGCCTGTCAAGTCTGCCCTGCCATTCAATCATGAGATGAGCAATTTTCTCACTAACCCCCAACGCTTGACCTTCTCCCCCATAACTTTTTGATGCCCTGGCTAATCAGGAACCTGTCAATCCCTGCCTTAAATGCACCCAATGACAGCCTCCACAACTGACTGTGGCAACAAATTCCATAGATTCATCACTCTCTGGCTAAAGAAATTCCTCTGCATCTCTGTTCTATGTGGACACCCTTCAATCCTGAAGTTGTGCCCTTTTGGCCTAGATTCTCCCACCACAGGAAACAACCTTTCTACATCTATTCTGTCCATGCCTTTCAGCTCCCAAAATGTTTCAATGAGATTCCAATGAGTACATACCAAGAGCCATCAAATATTTCTCATGTGATAACCCTTTGCTTTCTGGAATCATCCTTGTGAACTTCCTCTGAATCCTCTCCAAAATTAACACATCCTTTCTTGAATGAGGAGGCCTAAACTGCTCACAGTGCTCCAAGTGAGGTCTCACCAGTGCCTTGTAAAGTCTAAACTTCACATCCATGCTATTCTTCTTGAAATGAATGGCATCATTACATTTGCCTTCTTCACTACTGACTCAATCTACTAGTTTACCTTCAGGGTATCCTGCAGCAGGGGATCCCAAGTACATTTACATCCTGGAATTTTCAATGCTCTCCCCATTTAGAAAATAGTCTCTCCTTTTATTTCTATCAAAATTAATGACCATACATTTTCCGACATTGTATTTCATTTGCCATTTCTTTGTCCATTCTCCTAATCTGTCTGTCCTTCTGCAGCCTCTATTTGCTCAACACTACCTGCTCCTCGATCTACCTTTGTATAATCTGCAAACTTAGCCACAACGCCATTTGTTTCCATAATCTAAATTGTTAATATACAACTTAAAAGAAGCAGCCATAACATGGACCCCTATGGAACATCTAGCAACTGGCAGCCAACCAGAATATGATCTTTGTATGTCGATTCTCTGCTGCCTGCCAATCTGCCAATGCTCTGCCCACACTTGTATGTTTCCTGTTACACCATAGGTTCTTATCTTGTTGGCTAGATTCATTCAGCTAACAATGATGGTGTCATCAGTAAATTTGTAGAGCAAGTTGGAGCTGAATTTGGCAATGCAATCCCAAGCAGAATAGAGGACTAAGCACGGAGTCTTGGCATTCCTATGTTGATGGTCAGCTTGGCTGAATAGTGGCTAAAATCCTTCTTGTGATGTATTGTCCCTTGACGATAGATGCTTGGGGATGTTGCAGTCAAACAAGGCACCATTTTCTGATCAAGAATAATGTTTCTCTTCTTCCTCCTGGACTAACCCCCAGTTCCGCTGGCTTAGTCTGGGCCTCTGCACAAGAGATGTAAGAATTAAATGTTTTTCTTCAATAAGAGCCCATTGTTCTCTCTCCAAATCAGAAAGGTCACCTCCCCTGCCTGCTCCAAATATGTGAAGATCCTTCTGAATGTGCGCTGACAAAGCCGGCACCAGTAAGGCCATTATGCAGAGATAGTCGCCAATGACAAGGGAAAAGAAGCGAATGGCAACCATCCTCTCCAGAAGGGAGGGGAAAGGTTTTCTTGAGAACTTAGATGGAAGGAGAGTCTTGCAATGAAATAAAACCATTCACAAATCTCTTTAATACAGGTACTCTATAACCAGTGAATACAGGTACTCTATAACCAGTGAAGCTCTTTGGAACTGTGTGTCACTGTCGTAGTGCAATCTCTCGCAAGCACCAATGTAAACTAAACCCTTTACCCTGATGTACAAGTGCTGTGAGATAAATAAAAATCCCTTAGCATGGGATATTTTTTTACATCCAGTTTAAAAAGAGGGATTGAAAGGCAGAACCTTCAAAAGTGCACCCCCCCCAGCCCCACTCTGGTACAACAACAAGGTTTGTGCTTATGTCTCTGGACTGAGACCGAAAACCACAATTTTCTGTCTTTTGGCTCAGATGCCATTCACCCAGAATTGACATTTGAGATGTGGTCACTGACATTAACTCTGTGGAGAAATGTACAATTAGGTCTTCACTCCACTCACAAGAAGCCTTTGACCTGTAGAAGAACAGCACGGGATCTGCTGCAGGGGACATCTCAGACCATGTGACCAACTGTTCAGTACAGCAAGGGCTCTGGAATTCCATGCAGAGCCAGAAATTGGTTTGTGTGTCCAGTATAATGATGAGAAATCCTACGTAGGTTTTCTAATAAAGCATTGGTGTCCAACTTACTTCATACTGTTGTGTGATGAAGTAATGAAGGAACTGTGGTTGATGTATCTTGAGGACAATGGCAAAGAAGACGTGATGAAAAGACTTGACCATTATGCCCAGTTTTTGATGCCTCCCTTTGAAAGGATGGTGAATAAGAAATTTGCTAAACATTTCAAGGATGAGGGAGTTCATTAATGTGGACAGACTGATGTTCCCCTGGAACTGAGGAGGCTATGACAAGATCTGTATTTCATGTATGGAGTAAATGGGGAAGATGTTTCAATGGTCAAGAAGTAGAGAAAGAATGAAAGTGAGTGACAAAAGAACTAGAAGTGGCACAAAGAAAAATATTTTGCATAAGTAATTACTATGGTTTTGAATTTATTTCTGGAGCAGCTGAGGAGGCAATATCTATTATGCATAATGGCCTTACTGGTGCCGGCTTTGTCAGCGCACATTCAGAAGGATCTTCACATATTTGGAGCAGGCAGGGAGGTGACCTTTCTGATTTGGAGAGAGAACAATGGGCTCTTATTGAAGAAAAACATTTAATTCTTACATCTCTTGTGCAGAGGCCCAGACTAAGCCAGCAGGACTGGGGGGTTAGTCCAGGAGGAAGAAGAGAAACATTATTCTTGATCAGAAAATGGTGCCTTGTTTGACTGCAATATCTATTATCTATAATGAGCTGGACAAGTACTGCTGATTGGAAAAATTTGCAGGGCTGTGGGACTGAATGGGACAAGCTCAATTACTCTTACATAAAGCAGGTATAGGTTTGATGGGCCTCCTCTTGGTTGTAACCATTTTGTGATTCTTTAACAACATCCTCAGGTGACTGGAGACTTTTTCTGATTCGTTTTGGCTCCTTCTGTGTTGTCGAAGTCAACCTGGTGAAAAGTGTAAAACTGAAAGCTAAATGCTGTGAGAAATAGAGACGTTGCTTTTTCCCAAGAACGTTGCCATTTTTTAAACCAGAGCTTCTGGCAACCGTAGATAAACAATTCATTGCAATTTAAGATCTAAGTTGAAGTTGAGATGTTTTGGATCTGTGACTTAAAGCTCTCTACCCCTGTGTCTGTGTCATTCATATATTGATTGGTTGATATTGATTGCTATGGTTAGTTAACAAGTACATTTTCTTTTGCACACGATGTGGGCATTGTTGCTATTCTTCCCTTGAACTGCATGGCCATTTCAGAGGGCTGGGCTGTCACATTTCAGCCAGACTAAGTCAGGATAGCAGCCCTCCTCCCTTGGCCAGCCAGACTGCTTGACATCGGGAACTTGGGAATCTATGCCGATAAATGATGATGATTTTATGGTCATGCACACTGTACAGTTGAACATATGGACTGAAATAATTGCTGCAGCCGAACAGGTACTTGAAATAGTACACGAATTGAATTAAATTAAAAGAGACAAGAAATACATAAGATAGATGATAAATATTCACAGATTACCTCGTGCAAAAAAACTTGGCTTGCAATCATGCAAATAGTGTAAAAAAAAAACAGTATAAATGTCTCCTGTTTAAAACCTTAAATCAAAAATGATCTTCACATTAAAAAATCATGTCTGTGGCCTCAATAGTGGCAGATTGTCAGCTCTTAACTAACAGCTCATTTTCATTCATTTTGTTTTATTGATCTGTGATTTAATTATTTCATCAGGTCAATGAAACTGCCAGTGGAATATTCACAAAGGAAAAATCCCATATAAATATTTGCATCGGAAGATTGTCTTATAATTGATCATATAAAGAGTACTCGAGTAGAAAATGTGGAGAATTATGAAATGTACACCATGTGGTCTCGTGCAATTTAGTCTGTCTTAATCAAACTCAAATAAACTTGGAACCTTTTGCACATCTTATTTTTAAAAAATATTTTAAAATGTTTTACCAAACATGGAGTCATTTAAAGAGTTAAAAATACAACTATATAAGTATTTACTTCATGATGGTATTGACCCAATCCTTCCCCAACACCCCCTCCCCACAAAAAGACCCCAAAGAAAATAAATAAATAAATAAATGGATATATAGAAAAGTCAGGAAAAGACAAGATAGCAAATAAAGAGAGAAAAAGAGAAAGCGGGTTGGATCGCTGAAAAGTGACATGCACTCCATGGATCACAAATTCCTATTCTAATTAATTTTCTTTGGACAAGATCAACGCTGGTCTCGAGGGTTGCGAAGAACACATCTAAAGATTTATGCTTGAATTTTGTAAATATGGTGGCCAAATTTGTAAAAATATGTCACACTTATTTCTTGTAGGTAATCTTCTCAAGGGGAATTCAGCTATGCATCTGCATTCCAGCATGCCATACCTAGATGTGAATCAGACTTCCATGCAACAGCTATAGATTTCTGGCCACTGCTAATGCAATTTTAACAAATTCTTTTTGATATTTGGACGGTTTCAATTTGGGTCTTATCCCTGTAATATTCCCTAGTAAAAATAATTCTGGGTTTCACACCTTATTTGTGTTCAATATTTTACATGCATTATTTAAGTCATGTGGACACAATTAATGCTGGGAACTTTCTATAAGATTAACTGGCAGACAGATACATTAAAGAAATGTATTCTTTTTCCTCATCCCTACCATTTGTTTGCTTTCTGAAGAGGAACTAAGAGAAGGTAAATCTTCAAATACAGTGGCTTTATCCTGTCTCATCTGCCCATCTTTCCATCCTCAATGGTCTGCTTGGCAGACTATTCTCAACACCATTTATTAAAAGTCTTCATCCTTGTTTTTCCAATTCCCCCATGACCACCCCGCTCAAACCTTTCTCTCTCCATTTCACCAGTGGTCCTTCCTTTTGAATTTCCTTTTGTCCCACCATGGTTACATGTCTTCAGCTATGAGTTCCACTTCCTGGAATTCCCTCCCTGAATTCCTCCTGTCTGTCCATCTGTCCATCTCCTTTCCTCCTTTGAAAAGACTACCTCCATCCTTTGATGAATGTGAGGGCCCCGGGGAGCATTGTAGAACAAAGAGACTTGTGGGGGGGGGGGGGGAAACAATGGAAACTTCCATAAAGTGGTGATGCAGGTAGATCAGATGGCAAAGAAAGCATTGGTTAGGGCATTGGCCACAGGAACAGGGGCATCCTACTGCAACTGCACTTAGAGCATTGTGCGTAGTTTTGTTTGCCCAGCTAAAGAAAATATATTATTGAACTGGAGAGGGTGCAGTAAAGATTCATATGAACGTTGCGAGGACTGGTAGGCTTTTTCGTGATATGTAATTACACCACTAGGTCACCAGGGGTCATCCCGGTAACCTTGTATATAAAGCAGTCTAGAGCTACAGTCCAGGTTCGTCTTGCAGAGAGACAAGACCTCTTCGTGTACATATTGGTTTATTAAACTTGTCTTATACTCACACTGCTGGTGTGGTTATTGTCAGTACAGGCTTGAATTGAAAGGAGAGACTTTTTAAACTGAGACTGGAGTGCAGGAGGTTAACAAGATCATGATTGGTCTAGGTAAGGTAAAGGGTCAAAGCCTCTTTTCTGGGACAGGGGAATCTAAAAATAGAGGGCATCGATTTAAGATGAGAGGGGAAGGATTTAAGGAGGATCTAAAGAACACCTTCACATTGAGGGCAGTATGGAACTAATTGCCAAAGGAAATGATAGAAGCCAGGAGAATTGTTTCATTCAAAAGACATTTAGATAGGTACATGGATAGGAAAAGATCAGTGGATATGGGCTGAACACAGGCAAATGTGATTAGTTTGGTTGGCATGGACAAGTTGGGCTGAAGGACTTGTTTCCATGAGGCAGAACTCTATGACTCCATTTTGATTGCCCTTTTTTGTCTTCCTTACATCTGGGATAAAGCATTGGTAAGTTTTACATTAACGGTTGAGCAGGCGTATTTTATGTCAGAACAATATCCTGGGGACTTTGAATATTGTTTCATTGTGGCCTTTTTTTAAGCCCACTTTCATTCCTAAACTGGCAAAACCTCTCGCTAAGCTGTCCCAGTACAGTTATAATTGCAGCATCTACTTAACTATGTACTATTGATAAAAAGCAGGACAAATCCAATACAGCTAATTACTACCTAGTAACCCAATAAGATGACTCTTAATCATTAACAAAGTGAAGAATTCTGTTAATTCCAATGCCAAAGAGGGTGACAATAACAGGGCTCAATAACTACCGCCCAGTAGCACTGACCTCCACCATTATGAAATGCTTCAAGAGTCTGGTGATGAAAGCACACCTCATGATGCTGCCTTCAAGACAGAAGACAAGATGGCACTAAGATCAACCAGGGCTGAACTCTACTGTGCAATCCAGAAGGCAAAGTGTGTGTACTCCCAGAAGATCCATAGACAACTGTGTGTCACTGGCAACAAGAGGCACATGTGACAAGGGATCAAGACTATAACAGATCACAAGACAACCTTGTGAGTTAAAGGCAATGACTCCTCACTTCCGGACAGACTGAACATCTTCCATGCATGGTTCGATGAGAAGAACCAAAGAAGGCTCCATGTCCCCGTGATGAACAGGCCCCCTTCATTGCTGAGGTGAGGAGAACCCTACCTAAGGTGAACCCACACAAAGCAGTGGGACCAGACACCATACCTGGATGGGTCCTGAAGAGGAACCCACACAAGGCAGTGGGACCAGACAACATACCTGGTTGGGTACTGAAGAGCTGCGCAAACTAACTGATAGAGGTCCTTACGGGCATCTTCAAACGTCACTGCAGCTGTCCATTGTCCCCATGGGTTTCAAGACAGTCACCATCATCCTGGTACCAAAGAGAATGACAGTAACATGCTTCAATGACTACTGCCTCATGGCACTGACCTCCATCATTAAGAAATGTTTGAACATCTGGTGATGGAATGCATCAAAGCACACCTCCCAGGAATGCTGGATCCACTTCAATTCACCTACAGACAGAACTGTTCCACTGATGATGTTATAGCCTTGTCCCTCCCTTCCATCTTGACCTGGAGAGTGACGTCTTGTATGTCAGGCTGCTGTTCATTGACTTCAGTTCAACATTTAATATGATCCTTCCACAAATGCTGGTGGAGAAGCTGTCCTTGCTGGGACTCAACACTCCTCGCTGTAACTGGATCCTGGACTTACTAACGGAAAGACCACAGTCTGTCTGGGTTAGCAGCAAAACATGAAGCATCCTCACTTTGAGCACTGGCACACCTCAGGACTATGTGCTCAGCTCTACTCCTGTTCATGCTACTAGCCCATGATCACAATGCCAAATCCAACTCCAACGGAGTCATCAAGTTTGCAGAGGTCGTAACAGTAGTTGGCCTCATCAGCAACAACGATAAGTCGCAGTACAAGAAAAGGTTAAATATCTCACGAAATGGTATGAGAATAACAACCTCAGTCTCAGCGTGGTCAAGAAAAGGAGATCATTATGACCTTCGAGGATCATAGACGACCACCCTCCACCACACATTAATAGCTCCATATTGGAGAGAGTAGAGTGCACCAAGTTCCTCGGAGTCCACTGAAGAAGTGATCTGTCCTGGACACACAACCTTTCCTCACTAGTCAGGCAGACGCAACAGAGACTGCGCTTCTTGAGGGCTAGGCTACCAGCCATTATCATGTCAGCTTTCCACAGGAGCTCCTTTGAAAGTGTCCTGGCCGGCTGCATCACAGGGTGGCATGGTTGCTGTAGAGCATTGGATTGGGGGTAAGTCTACAGGATCAGTATCTAAGACCTGGTAGATATGGCACATAGCCTGGCCAGGGGAGCCACTGAGCAGTTTCTATTAAAGTCAGACAAGCCATTCTCGGATAGTGAAAAAATAATTTTCTTCAGTCGTGCCCCCAGTGGTCTCCACGCCTCCACTGATGACTAGAAGAGCACATGGAAGGAGATACAATTAGCGTAGTCAGAGGCATACAAAGAATACACCTCTTCTCCTCTCCGTCCACCCTTCCTCCTCTTCCCATTCGCTCTCAACTTATTAAAAGACTGAAGCCAAATGCAACATGGCGGCCACCAAGGCCAGCTCTCCAGTGGCCTCCTTGTTGTTTATTTTGACACATGAAATGTAAAAGGTTGGCCATCCCTGCCATAAGCACTATTTTCCATAGATACGCCCCTGTACAGGACCATGAGAATGGAAGGGGAGGGTCACTGGGTTCTCCCTCCCCCTCATTGATGTAATCTACCGGGATTGTTGTCTGAAGAGGGCTTGCAAAATCATTGAGGATTCTTATCACCCTGCATGCAACATCTTCCAGCTACTCCCATTGGGAAAGATATACAGGGGTATCAGAGCCAGACCACCGGGCTGAGAAACAGCTTCTTCCCATGGACAGTGAGACTGCTGAACTACTTATGGACTAATCATACAAACACTCTGAGACTCTACTATTTATTAAACAATGTTTATTGATTTTTATACGTGTATGTACATATGTTGTTTGTCTGAATATGTGTTTTGCCTGTTTGTGTGTTTACGTGTTTTTGCACGGAGGACTGGAGAACGCTATTTTGTCAGGTTGTACTTACACGTCCTGCTTTGCGGAAACTGCCAAAGTGTTTGGCCTGGAAGTCAGCCTGAAGAAAACTGAGGTCCTCCATCAGCCAGCACCCCACCATGACTACCAGTCCCCCCACATCTCCATCGGGCACACAAAACTCAAAACGGTCAACCAGTTTACCTATCTCGGCTGCACCATTTCATCAGATGCAAGGATCGACAATGAGATAGACAACAGACTCGCCAAGGCAAATAGCGCCTTTGGAAGACTACACAAAAGAGTCTGGAAAAACAACCAACTGAAAAACCTCACAAAGATAAGCGTATACAGAACCGTTGTCATACCCACACTCCTGTTCGGCTCCGAATCATGGGTCCTCTACCGGCATCACCTATGGCTCCTAGAACGCTTCCACCAGCGTTGTCTCCGCTCCATCCTCAACATCCATTGGAGCGCTTTCATCCCTAACGTCGAAGTACTCGAGATGGCAGAGGTCGACAGCATCGAGTCCACGCTGCTGAAGATCCAGCTGCGCTGGGTGGGTCACGTCTCCAGAATGGAGGACCATCGCCTTTCCAAGATCGTGTTATATGGCGAGCGCTCCACTGGCCACCGTGACAGAGGTGCACCAAAGAAAAGGTACAAGGACTGCCTAAAGATATCTCTTGGTGCCTGCCAAATTGACCACCGCCAGTGGGCTGATATCGCCTCAAACCGTGCATCTTGGCGCCTCACAGTTTGGCGGGCAGCAACCTCCTTTGAAGAGGACTGCAGAGCCCACCTCACTGACAAAAGGCAAAGGAGGAAAAACCCAACACCCAACCCCAACCAACCATTTTTCCCCTGCAGCCGCTGCAACCGTGTCTGCCTGTCCCGCATCGGACTTGTCAGCCACAAACGAGCCTGCAGCTGACGTGGACTTTTACCCTCTCCATAAATCTTCGTCCGCGAAGCCAAGCCAAAGAAAAGAAGACTTACAGTTTATATTCTGATAATAATAAATGAACTTGAAAGCTATCATTGACAATTTGGGCAGTACATACTCATGAAAAACCAACAGGACCATTTCTGATCATAACTGCCTTGGTGCAAACATAGACAAAAGAGGCGAATTCCAGAGGTGCAGCAAGTGCACTTGACTCCAAGGCCCCCATTGTAAAACTGGTCAATGAAGGAATCAAACTTAAAACACTTCAGTGATTGGAGTTATACCACCATCACCACCAGGTCCCCCTCCAAGTCACACTCTATCCTGACTTGCTGTTACTGGGTCTGAATCCCAGAAGAGCTATTCACTGAAGTGGATTAACCTGAGTTATCTGCAGTAACTTTGGTTTAAGGAACGGCCAGATATCAACCAGTATTACTGTTCGTGATCATCCTCCAGTGTTTCCAGCAAGAATTTGCATTTTCAGTACACCTCTTGGGAGAGATGACTCGAAGTCAGGTCAACAAGGTAGACATGAGCAACTTAAAGGAAGAAAGAGTGTGATTTGCAGAGTTTCAAGGTTCGTCATCTTAAGGCAGAGTCAACAATAATGTTGTGAGTGAAGTCAGAGATGACCTCAAGGGACATGAAGGACTGCAAGCATCTCAGATGATTATAGGTCTAAGGACCAGGAATTAGGGAAGAATGAGGCAATGTATGGATTTGGAAATAAGGTTGAGAATTTTGTAATTGTGTTGCTGGAAGAAGAGCCAAAGTGGACAAAAGTATGTAAGATAGGATATCAAAAGCATAGTGTTGGATGACTCTGTTTTATGGAGGGTAGTACATGCGAGGCCAGGCAGGAATCCTTTGGAATAGTCTTGTCTAGATAAAATAAAGCTGATAAAGGATCAATCTTGGCATTGCCTGCATATCCTGCCAATGCTCTCAGCTTTGCAAAAAGTCAACAGTGAAGTATCCAAGTGACTTGAGCCCATATTAATTAGGAGGGAGAGGGGAGGTGGTTTTGTCAAACATTGCGATCCACCCACTACTGCTAATTCTTGAAGGTGACAACATTGTTAAGATTGATGCAAGTGATACAAAATCGAGTATAAATTATTTAAGATTGATCAGAGGTGATTTAAAATCTAATCTAAGTGACGTACAAATTTATTTAATGTCTGTTCTGTTTCCTGGCAATATCACCTGCTGTGCAGAAGATGCTGAGTTTAATGGATATAAACAAGGATTGTACATTGGTATGACAGCAGTTTTATATTTGTTTTCTGTTGTGCATCCAACCTGCTGTGTTGTTCCCTTCCGCTGCTGCCAAATCCTATCCTTCTCTTCCCTCCATCCTTGGCAGTGAACCAACCATAGTCATTTGACTTCAGAACTGGCTTTAGCATTGAAGATGTTCATCACAAAAATCACTGCCAGGGACAGAGGTCATCAGTGTAACAAGTGTGGGCTCAGCTGGGAGCATTTCACTTCCAAATCAGAAGTGAAACCATTCGAGAACCATTCCTGGGGCTGGACCTTAATATCTAAACTGACACCACTGAAGAAATGCTGCCTCCTTTTAGATGAGATGTAAAGCTGTTTGGACCTTCTCAGGTTCCATGTCTTGATGAAGACTAGAAGAGTTGATCCAGATGTTCTTGCTGGTAACACGAGACAACAATTTTTTTTTCAAGAAGGTTTGCTTCCTGAAAAAAAAATTGGGGATTATGATATTCAACTTCAATCTGAACACAAAGATAATTTTACATTTGCTGTATTACATAGGAAGTTTCAGAAGCATTAAATGAACTTTTATTGAATTTAGCATGTTTAATCGCATCATGATGCTGAGAAATTGCATTAGTTCAACTGACCTAAAAATGTTTTGCCACTGATTTTCGTTTGGACTCAGCATCTGATGCCTCTCATGTCAGTGTCCAACAATAGACGGCCAGCATGGATGTATTCCAGTTGCCCTAATACCACTTTTCCATGGTCACAATGTCCTGGTGAAACCTTTCACCATATTCATCGCTGACTGCACCAAGATCAGCAGGGAAGACGTCCAAGTGCGAATGCAGAAAATGAATTTTTAATGACATGTTGCACTTCACAATTTTGTGTCCTTGAGGCAGACTTAAAATATAACAGAAAATCACAACAGGTATATCTAAAAAACAGTATGTGATAGGCTATTTTTAAGATGTTTTTTGCGATCAGCAGCCCAAAATCCATAAAATGCCCAAAACTGTTCAGGAAGCAAAATCTTCATTGTCCAGAGTATTTATCCTTCAGCCTATTCCTACAGCTATCTATGAACTTGCTGTACATAAATACACTTCAACAACACTTCATTGGATGTAAAGCACTTTGCGACATCATGAAAACCAAGAAAAAAAGTATGTATCCTTCCAGCAAATTCCCTTCTCTTGACCAGCAGGACAAAGGACCTGCTCCCTCTCTTCCATTGCCATCACTCAATTCCCATTAAATATTTGTCATTGAAGAACCAGTCCCTGGTCTTGGCCAGGATTGGGATTTATAAATTTTGTAGCACTTTTCATGTCTTATTGTTTATCTGACTCCTGCTTGTTCTACTAATTAATGAATTGATATTGGTTGTACACCCTCTTCACTCCTCAAGCGGGATTCAGGAAGAGCATGCGTCTCTGCCGTAGAAAATCAAAGAGTAATCAACTGCAGTGCTCAGCTTGCTGCCCGAGCAGCTGTTATACCAGCCCAATGTCACCATATGAAGAGGTGATGAGATACCAGCGTGGTCCCACTGACAGGCATAGGTTGATCATCCTTGTTGGTAAGTAACAACCAACCCAAATTAGGAGATGAGTATATCTACCCCCAGCCAGTGCCTTTCTGAACCTTCAGGGGTTGAAAGGGGATATGTCCCTATGTAGGGACAACTGCAGACCAGGGGACCAGAGGATGTGAATGTCACTCAAGTTTTCTCATCCCATGACTGAGAGGGACATAGAACCAGTGATAAGAAAACAGAATTTTTGCTGCCTAGAAGCAATGTTCTAATATTTAACTGAAGAAAATTACAACCCATAAAGAGTTGGGACAGGGTGAGAATGTGATAGTGGAGATGTTGGAGGAATTGAGGAAAGTGGCAGAGTAGTGCATGTGAAGCCTGCCACAAGGCAAGTGGAACTCTGGCAATGATTGGATCAATGAGAGCAGTCCTACTGAGCTGACCGCAGAGGGGAAAAAAGGTTACCAGGCCCTTTGAAATTCTTCTGCCAAAATGGATGACAAGGAGATCATATGTTCTCACACAGCGTGTTTCTGAATAATAGAACAGACCTGGAGGTGTTAGCCAGCTGGTGAGAAATATCCTGTCACCAGGAATATTGTGTGAGGAACTGAGACTCATGCTATCTTGGCTTCCTTGTTCCCTAACTCTCCAGGACCGTCGGGTGTGGGAGTGAATGAACTCAGAAGAACACTGATTGAGACCAATCCTCATCTGTTCCGGAGTCCAGTACCCCGTAAGTATGAGACTTTGTGGGACAGCGTATGAACCTCTGTCCAAGTCAGGCTTGATAGGTGAGGAGTAATGGAAGCTGATTGAAAGAGATGAAAGGAATTTCTTTGCCTCTTGTGTGAGGAGTTTGTGCAATTTTTATTAGTTGTGTAATATTCTTTAGGCTCCACTTTATATCATGGTTATCAATGAAACTGCCACAATTTGTCCAGTTTGCAAATGGAGACATGATGATGATGAAGGTTTGAGGGTGAAGATTTGAAATAACATTGAGCTCAAGAACCAAGTTATTTCATTTATTTTCAGTTACAAAATTTGATGGGGACCTTGCTCCAAAACAGATTTTGGATTTAAAAAGGTGATGTGGCCAAATTAGTAACATCACCAATATCCCTGAGGGACATTCTCCGTGTGTTATGGAGAGGACATAGGAAAGGACAGTGTAGGGAAAGTGGAATTTGGAGGTGCACAGAGGCTGAGAGAAGAACATGAACTTGAATTGCTTATTATCACGTGTACCAAGATACAGTTTTAAAAAAACTTGTTTTGTGTGCTATCCAGGCAAGTTAACCCATACTTAAGTACAACAAGCAAAGCAAGACAAAAGTGCAGAGTATAGTATTCCAGAGAGAAAAGTTTTGTTAAAAAAGTTCAAGGTCAGCCTCTTTTTTAGTGATGAGAGGTCCATTCAATCATCTGAGGGAGAATGTGTAATAGCCTTATCATTTCTAGATTATCAGTCTATGCCTAGCTTGTATTTCTCAAATGCTGTTCTGATCCCCAGTTCAACCTGATTGACTCTCCCCTCTCTATTCATGCAGATACCACCCGGCCACCAATCAGCTATGAGGAAGATGGCCGGGAATATTTCTTTGTTTCCAGGGAAACATTTGAAGACATGGCACTGAGCCACAGGTAAGTTCAGTCTCAAAAATGATGAAAGGGGAAAAATACTATTGTTTTAACAAAACTCCATTAGGTAACAAGGAATCAGTGGGATGAGATCTAGTTTGCATTGTGATAATAATTTAAATCATAAATTTTAAATTTAGAAATACAGCACGGTAACAAGAGAAACCAGAGCACCAGGAGGAAACCCATGCAGACATGGGAAGAATGTACAAACTCCTTACAGGTAGCATGGGATTCGAACCTGGGTCCCAATTGTGCCATCCTAATAATGGTTCTGGAAAGAATTCTCTTTCTGAACTGCCCACATTAATAAGTAGTTGGCTGAGTATGAGCACAAGAGTATCCTTATACATAAATACAATGTACACATGCACTGAAATTCTTACTTGCTGCAGTCACATAGTATATAAGATACAACAATTAAATGACCGCAGCATCCCATACTGGGAGGAGAGGCATCAGCCAGGACTGCACACTCATTGCATCAATTGGAAATGAACTGTCACTGACATGAGGGAGCCTCAACACAATTCCTCATACCTTGAGGAAGGGCTCAGGCCTGAAACGTCAGTAATATATCTTTACCTCCAATGGACACTGCAAGACTGGCTGAGTTCCTCCAGCATTTCTGTTTTTTTTTCTTGCAGATACATCCAAAAACTGCAGAGGTGTCATTGACGTGTTCTATGAGGCTGGAGACCTAGATCAGGAGGACTAAACAACAGCAGCAGGAGCAAAAGGACAAGGAAGGATTTTAGATTCAGATTTCAGATTTATTGTCAGAGTACATACATCACATCACATATAACCCTGAGATTCTTTTTTTCTGTGGGTGAGGCAGAATTACCACTAATTGGTAGGGCAATATAAAAACTGTACTTAGTCTATACATGTAAACAAATAAAGAACTGTAAACAGATAACAAATGTAAACAAACTGCAATATAAAGAGAATTTTTAAAAATCAATAATCAAGTAAGAGTCCTTAAATGGGTCCCTGATTGAGTTTATTATTGAGGAGTCTGATGGTGGAGGGGGAGCAGCTGTTTCTGAACCTGGTGGTGCAAGTCTTGTGGCACCTATACCTCTTTCCTGATGGCAGCAGTGAGAACCAAGCATCTGCTGAGTGGTGTGAATCCTTGATGATTGCTGCTGCTCTCCGACGGCAGCATTCCTGTCAGTGTTCTTAATGGTGGGAAGGGTTTTGCCAGTGATTTCCTGTCTACATTTGTAGACAGTGGGCTGTGTCCACTACCTTTTGGAGGGCTTTATGCTCAGGGGTTTTTGTTTCCCCATACCAGACTGTAATGTAGCCGGTCAACACTCTTTCCACCACACATCTGTAGAAATTTGCCAGGGTTTCCGATGTCAGGCCAGACCTCAGGAAATTCTTGAGGAAGTAGAGGTGCTGACGTGTTTTCTTCACAATGCCATTAGTGTGTTGGGTCCAGGAATGATCCTCTGAGATAGTAGCCGCTTTCAGGTGCTTGGACGCAGATAATGCGCCAGCAGACACGGCTGGGGGAGTATAGCTGGGACGTTCAGGTGGCCATGGAGAAAATGCCTTTCTGTCACCTGAACTTGCCGGCTGAAGGAGAGCCGCGTCCGAGCGAACGCTGGCTCCTGTGGACTGTGGCCGTAGTCCCACTGCTGTTTTCCGGTGCAACTGGGGATTCTCGGAGCCAGAGATTATACCTTCAGGAGGAGGGTTAGGTAAGTGCACCTCCTGGCCGGGTTCTCCACTTTCAGGTGACCACCCAACAGCCGCATTGAAGTACAATAGGCGGCATTACAGTCGGGTATTGTGGACACCTGAAAGCGGGTAGTGATTCCCAAGAACTTAAATTTGCTCACCCTCTCCACCTCTGAACCCCCAATGATCACTGGATTTTCCCTCTGGCTTTCCCTTCCTGAAGTCAATAATCAGCTCATTAGTTTTGGTGACATTGTGTGCAAGGTTGTTGTTGGTGCACCATTCGGCCAAGTTTTCAATCTCCCTCCTGTATGCTGACTCGTCACCTTTCTTTAAACAATCCACTACCATGGTATAATCAGCACATTTGTAGACAGTGTTATTGTGGAACCGAGCCACACAGCTGTAGGTGTAAAATGCGTAGAGTAGGGGACTAAAAACACAGTCCTGTGGTGCTCCAGCACTGATGGAGGTTGTGGAGGAGATGCTCTTACCAATGGAGTGATCACTCTCCCCACGGATGAGGCCTGACCTGCTGAATATTTCCAGAACTTTCTGTGGTTATGTTAGATTTCCAGTTTTTATTTTTGATGTGAAGTCATGGTACCAATTGACCATGGCAAGATGCACAAAGTGAAAAACTGATGAAATCCCACTCTGGGCCAAACAACTGCATGTGATCACAAGCAATCACTTTGACCAATGTCTTCTCAGCTTCTCTTGACAACTTTTGAGCCTGGACACAGAAATATGCTCCAAAGAACAGAGGTATTAGAGTCATTCTGATAGTGAAGTATCTCCTTCTGACCACAGGTTTCTGGAGTATGGAGAATACAAAGGCCATCTATATGGGACCAGCAGGGAGGCTGTACGCTTGATTCTGGATTCAGGGTTAATTTGCATAATTGACCTCGAACCACAGGTGAGTGTTCATCTACTAATAGAAAATTCAAGAATGGTTGTGTTGTTCTTCACTGCTCATCCAAGTCGACTGGCCCTTGTATGGTTAAATCTTGACATAAAGCCCTCCAACATTAAAGACCTTGTTGCAGCTCATATCCATGTAATAACACCATTTGACTCTGAAATATGCAGTAATTGATCTGAAAAATGCTAAAATAATCCAAGTAAGTTTTAAATGCTCAGGAAATTAAGGGTGACAGGGAGCCGGCAAGTAAGTTGTGCTGAGTTCATGACCAAATCAGCTATAATATTATTGAATGGTGGAGCAGGCTTGTCAGGCCAGATGGCCTCCTATTTCTTATATTTCTTGTTATGTTCTTGTACGAAACAAAACCATATTACACAAAACTCACCCTCCAAAAGCGTTTGGGGTTTGTAGATTAATTGGTGTATTTGGGCGGCACAGGCTCGTGGGCCTTTATTTTCCTTGAACCACCTAAATTAGAGTCTTTACCTTAGCAGAGGTTTAAATAATGTTTGCAGCACAGAAATAGGTGACAATACGAGTGGCACAAAGGTGCAGCAGGTTGATCCGCTGCCTCACATTTTGTTCAGTGACCAATTTTCATCCTGACTTCTGGTGCTGTCTGTGAGGAGTTTCCACATTCCTCTGTGACCACATGGGTTTGCTCCAGCTGCTCCAGTTTCCCCTAAAAATGTGTGGGTTGGTAGGTTAATTACCCCTAGTGTGTGGGTGCATGGTTGACTCTGAGGGGAGTTGATGGGAATTTGGGGAGAATAAAATGGAAATGGCTCGGGATTAGGTTATGTGCGAGCATATTCATGGGGCTGTCTCTCGGCCATTCAACCCAACAGGTATGTGCTGATCTCTGTGCCTCACCCGAGCCCCCTCTCACCATTCTACATCTCTCCTAACTCTTCTTCATCTAACCATTAATTCAGAGATATGATAGAATCATAGATTCAATCTAGCACACAAGGAAGCCATTCAGCCCATTAGTTTGCAGCCACATCTTAGCAGTAAAGTCCCATTTTTCCCTTGATAGTCTGTAAATTATTTTTACCTTAAGTGCCCTTTCAAAGACCCCTGAATGACACTGCCTTCAACTCTCAGAAAAAGTTAATGTTGGGCTCTAACTTCAAACATTACAATCTATTTGTATGACAGATTGACAATTCTGTTTATGCAAAGAACAGTCTGGGAGTACTTGGATTTGCCTATCTCCTAATAAGAATGTTTAGCTAATAACCACACTATTTTAAGGTACACTATGTAATGCAAAGTCATCTATCTTTGTGTGCAGCAAAGCTAATTGACAATGTTGAAATTAACTTCCATCAAGTGAATCCATTTCTTTGAGGACGGACTGTAAACTCCCCTTCTGCAAAGAGTAATTCTGGAGTCCTTTGAGTTGTTCATCTCATTATTGGGCAAGCTGGATACCCATCTGGATGCCAACTGTTGATTGGTCTTGTTGGGGTGGGTGAATGGAACATTAGATTGGATGAATGTATCAGGATAGATGAACGGAATTCCCTGCTGGATAGGTCTGTCATTGTGCTTGGTGAGTGGTTGTTAGGGGAAGTGGGATGTTGAATTGGGTAAGTCAGATACTCAGTATAGAATTACTTGCTATATATATTCCCTATAGCATTGTTGATATAGGGAAGATTCACCCACCAGCATTCGCTCAAATGCTTTTATTTATTCACTCACAGAGAATTCCAGAGGCACGAACAAAGGAGCTAAAGCCCTTCATCATATTTATCAAACCTCCGAGCATTAGTCGTCTGCAGCAGACTCGTTCACGTAGTCGTATTATCACTGAGTATTACATGAACAGGTCTTTCAAGGTGAGTTAACTCAGTGTACTTACCAGTACTATTAATAACTTGTTCCATGTCATAATCCTAGTTCATTAGGACATTTATTTAAGGGGATGGGGATAATTTTGAGCCATGATCCAGGATAAAAGGAATATCATGTATCGTGCACAAGGTACTAAAAGGAGCCAGAAATTGTTCATTAAAACCTGCTATTAGATTCAACAGGAACATAGAATGCATCACAGTACAGGCCCTTCAGCCCATGATGTTGTGTTGACCTATGTAAATATAATTCTTCCTTCCCATCCTCACATCCCAAAACTTTCTACTTCTCTTACATCCATGTGCCTTTCTAAGACAATTTTAAATGCCTATATTGTACCAACATACACCACCCTAGGAATGCATTTCAGGCACCCACCACTCTGTACAAAAGATTACCTCTAACATCTCCCTAAACTTGTCTCCACTCACCTTAAACAGATGACCTTTGGTATCTATGGCTCTCAGAATCTTATATACCTTTATTAAGTCACCTCTCATCCTTCATTGCACTCAAGTGAAAAGCCTTGTTTCATAAGACATGTTCTCCAATCCAGGCAACATCCTGGTAAATCTCTTCTTCACCCCCTCTAAAGCATCCACATCCTTCTGGTAATTAGACAACCAGAACTGAACACAATATTCCAAGTATGGTCTAACCAACATTACCTTCCACCTCTTGAACTTTCAGATTTCAGATTTATTGTCAGAGAACATGCATGACAACACCTACAACCCTGAGATTCATTTCTCCTGTGGACGCGGCAGAATTACCACTAATTGGTAGTGCAAAAAACAAACTGTTCTCAGTGTAAACATGTTTAAAAAAAACTGTGTAAACATGTTTAAAAAAAAACTGTAAATGAATAACAAATGTAAACAAGCTGACTGTGCAATACAGAAAGAACAGAGAAAATCAATAAAGTGCACAAGTAAGAGTCCTTAAATGAATCTCTGATTGAGTTTGTCATTGAGGATTCTGATAGTGGAGGGATAGCAGCTGTTCCTGAACCTGGTGATATGAATTTTGTGGCGCTTATACCTCTACTGATGGCTGCGGTGAGAACAGAGCATGTGCTGGATGGTGTGGGTCTTTGATGATTGCTGCTGCCCTCTGATGGCAGCGTTCACTGCAGATGTACTCAATAGTGGGGAGGGTTTTGCCTGTGATGTACTGGGCTGTGTCCACTACCTTTTGGAGGGCTTTTCGCTCAGGAGTATTGGTGTTCCCATACCAGATCATGATACAGTCCCTACCTAACGAAGACCAGCACAGCATACTGGCTGTATAATCATAATCACCTTAATCACCTGATCAACATGCGGCAACCTTGAGGGATCTATGGACTTAGGCCCCAAGGTCCCTCTGTTCTTCCACACTGCTACTAACCATGTACTCTGCCTTCAAGTTCAACCTTCCAAAGTGCATCACGTCACACTTATCCAGATTGAATTACATCTGCCACTTCTCTCCCCAATTCTGCATCTTGTCTAAATCCCACTGTAACCTACATCAACCTTCTGTACCATCCACAACTTCTCCAATCTTTGTGTCCTCTGTAAAGTTGCCAATTCCTCCACTTTTCATCCAAGTTATTTATAAAAATCACAGGGGTAAGTAAAAAAGGGCAGGGGTCCCAAAGCAGATCCCTGCAGAATGACATTAGTCACCAATCTCCAGGCAGAATACATCCATCAACCTCTGCCTTCTGTAAGCCAATTCTCAATCATGCCTCATGAATTTCTGAATGAGCTGACCATGGTTCCTTACTAAAATCCATGGACACAATATCCACTTTTTTTTTTAGTCATACAGCATGGTAACAACCTTCTGGCCTACAAGTCTGTGCTGCCCAAATATCCCAATTAACCTCCAAGCTCCATACATTTTTGAAGGGTGGGAGGAAACTGGAGTATCTGGAGGAAATCCACAAAGGCACGGGGAGAACATACAAACTCCTTATAGACAGCGCTGATTCAAACCCAGGTTACTGGCACTGTACTAAGCGTGCTACCCACTCATCAATTCCTCAAGAGAAAATTCATTTCTAGGTTTCCCCGAATACTAACCAGCAGTTTCTATCGTCTATATTGCCATTCCGTTCACTCCCCAGTTACCCATACACATTATGGTCACTCTTTCTCCATTCTTACCACAGTCCTGCCTGCTCACTATTTCCCTCTATTTCCCTCTTCCTTCCTGTATAATTTTCTCTCTCCCCCAGTGCATTCTCTTTCACTGTATCACTATCTGATTTACATGAACAGGAGGAAGATCTACAGGAGATCCAGGATGTATCTGGGAAGATGCTGGACTATTTTGGACACTTATTTGACTCTGTGATTGTGAATGATGAGCTTCAGGACACTCGCTTGCAACTGCTCTCGGTTGTAAAAGAGGCACAGGCTGGTTCACATTGGGTGCCCACAGCTTGGCTCAATTTAAACACAAGCTCTTAATTACTTTACCATGGGGCGTTAGAGGTGGGTGAATACGATGTGTGCAATCTAGTCTTGGTGTCCAACCCATTTCATTTGATGAGATTATTTTATGTGTAAATTTACGCTGTACCTGGTCTTGAACTGCATAATACCTTTGTGTAGATGAGGTTTGCTCTGTATCTAACCCATGCTGCACCTGATGTGTGATTGTATGAAGGGATCTAACTGCTGCTGTACAGCCTGGGAATATTTGATCAATAGTCTAGAAAGCCTTTTTCTTTTTTAATAGCATGCTATTTCTAGCTTGGGAGTTGATGATGTTGGCAGGCCAAATATAAATAGTCCACTGCTGAGCAATTTTGTCCTGTTGAGCAGAAAATTTCCTTCAGGAAAATTGTGTAAAAATAAATAAATAACTAGGTATAGTACACTTGTTATGAGCCTAGAGGACCCATAAACCCAGCAGCAATAGATATTCACCAAGACAAATGGTTACTTAAACAAAAGTTGCTTTTAATTATCTTTAAACATGAAAACAGAATCACACTTTAACTTATCACTATTGACTTAACTAACCTAACTTAACCCCCTTCTAATTCTAAGCGCATGTGTATGTAACGTGTGTGTGTAAGTTCAGAAAGTCCTTGGGTTCACAGTCCAATCTCACTTCTCATTCCTCCAAGTTCACTGGTTGCAGGCAATTCTTATACTGTGCACAGAATTTTACATTTATAAAGTTCACCAGCCTTTGGTGCTTGAAAGGTAAATAGTTACCGCTCAGGAAGGTTGTTGTCGGTTTTCAGAGAGAGATTTGTTGTTCCAGGACACACACAACTGATTCCTTTTTAATCAGCCACTTCAGTGTCTTGCCAAAGAAACTTGCCCCCTCAGGGTTCTCCAGATGATAACCTCTTTCTTTCAGGTCACCAGAGAGTTCCTATTTGTTTCTCTTATTTCATGTGAAACATTAGGCAGCCAGTCCTCACCTCTTGCATGAACCACAAGGGCTTTGACCAGGCTGAACTAAGCACTGACAACCCATTTTCCAAATGGGGTTTACCCCAAGCTTGCCAGCTTGTCCTTTTCCATTCCCAGCAGCTACTACTGATTGTAAAACTGCAGATCTGATCTCTGTCTCTGTCTCTCTCTCTCTCTCTCTCTCTCTCTCTCTCTCTCTCTCTCTCTCTCTCTCTCTCAGAGAGAAAGTCTGTTTTACTCTCTCTGCTTGCAAAACCACATGACCTTCCAAGAACAGCAAGTTCCTCTCCGGGCAATCAGCAGTTCCAACAAGTTCTTTTCATCTGTTGCCTTTTTGTAAACAACAATCCATTAGTGAAGTCTCTTGGGCACTCTCCAGAGCCTCTACAAAGGCTCCTAGCACTGACATGTCTAGCATGAGCAGAGCTCCAGTATTTTAAATAAGATCTGTTTTAAAGTGTTTATATGTGACCTACACTAAAAAAACATGCCCCAATTTATCTCCCAAAAACATATCTATATACAATAGAAACACAACATAACCTGTCACACACTTCAGTGTAGGAATGGGTCTGTGAAAAGAGTTTATGATTAATAATAAAGTTATGAGTGTAAGTCTCACTTTGTTTGTTGTTTGTTTCATTTGATATGAGCTAGGACTTGGTACTTCATAATTCCTACAACCTTTCCTTATTCAGCTTCAATCCATTTTCCATCTTCCTTCTTTCTTGTCCTTAAGCTTCTGACTCTTGCCTGAACAAATAAAATGGGAATGGTGGTAGCTGCGGTGAGACTTCAAACTAAATAATTGCTTCAGCAATGCTCCTGACATTGGATTTAGAAATCAGTTGACACAACTCAAAAAATAATGTTTTCCACATTAAAAATCAGGTTAACCTGAAGAACTGAAAGTTTCCCCACACTTCATAGTGTTCATCAGGCAATTTGTCTCCTTGTATTTCAGCAGGAGTTTCAATCTGTATGGTATTTTCTTTCTGGCATAAAACCATCCCAAGTGATGTCCCATTACTGCAATGTGCAAAAATTGTTTTGAGAGTATTTTTTAACCTTACTCTAAATAAATTTACAACTTCTATTAAACTAGTTGATGTTGTTGAGGCAGAAGCTTTCGCAATATTGAAGGAGCAACTGGGCTGGCGCTTGAATCACCGAGTTGCAGAAAGCTACAGATCAAGAGCTGGGAAGTGCAATTAATGTAGAAAGGTACTTGATGGTCAGCATGAATGTGGTGGGCCAAAGGCTGCTGAGTCACTGACTGATTTTTGTCATCCCTAAATTTAATGTTTAAATCTATAGCATGTGATCTGTTTGGTTTTTATGTTTTAACATAGTCAACCTCATTACTCCAGTTACAGAATCACAAAGGACAGGTGAGTAAATGTTTAATTTATTTTAATTTTAATTTAGAGTTACAGCATGGTAACAGGTCCTTCCAGCCCATGAACCCATGTTGCCCAAATACACCAATTAACTGACAAGAGCCATATGTGTGAAGTTTTTGTTTTGGAGATTGGGGGAGAAACCGGAGCACTCATGCAGGTCACAGGGAGAATTTACAAAGTCCTTATAGACAGCACCAGATTCAAATCGAGGTCGCTGGTGCTGTAACAGTGTTACGCAAACCGTGCAACACCTTTTCTATCCTGAAGGGCATTAGCCAATCTGATGGATTTTATGACAATTCAGTAATTCATTATCATGAAGGCTATTTTTTAAATTAAATCCTTGTTATTATTAGAATTTAAATTCCACATCTGCCATTGTCAGTCTTGAACATGGGTCTCTGGATTGAAAGCCCAAGCAATTAAGTTACCAGTTCAGTAACTTAATGACAGCACCACCATACCATCACACACCAACCTGATCTGAACATGTATCACTGAACTTTCACTATTGTCGGATCAATTCTAACAGGAGCACCATCAACATCAACGCAACATCATCAGGGAGCACTAACTAATCAGCAAACTCCAAAACCTGGGCCTCAATACCCCACTGTGTAATTGGATCCTGGATTTCTTCACCTCCAGACCCCAATCAATGCCGAATGGCAAGAACATCTGCTCCACAATCTCCATTAGTATCAGAGCACCACAGGGCTATGTATTTCACCTCCTGCTGTAATCACTTTACACCTCTGACTGTGTGGCTCAGTACAACACCACAAATTACAAATTTGCTGATAATACCACAGTTGTGGGCTGTGTAACAAGAGGTGATGAATCAGCATATAAGAGGGAGATTTAAAAACATGACTGAATGGTGTACTAACAGCCAAAACTAATAATCGTGAAGAAAGCACATCAGCACCTCAGGAGTTTGTGGAGGTTTAGTATGACATCAAAAACTTTATCAAACTTCTATAGATGTGTAGTAGAAAGGTGCTGACTGGCGGCATCACAGCCTGATATGAGGGCACCAATGCTTACAGTAGAAAGCCCTGAAAAAGGTAGTAGACACAGGCTAGTACAGCAAAGGCAAATCTCTCCCTGTCATCAAGAAAATCTATATGGAACACTGCCATCCGAGAGCAGTAGCAATCATCAATGATCTGCACCACTCTATTCCCTCTGCTGCCATTAGGAAAGAGGTAGAGGTGCCATATGGTTAAAGAACAATTGCTACACCACCATCAGACTTCTAAACAACAGAACAATCAGATTTATTTAAGGACTCTTACTTTGCACGTTATTTATTATGGGATTTTTTTCTGTATTGAGAGTCAGTTTGTTTACATTTCTCTCTTTTGTATAAATATCTTTTTCTTGAGTGCAGTTTACAGTTACCAAGAAGTAGAAATTCTGATTGGCCTGCAAGAAAGTGAATCTCGGGTGTAGGGGCCAAAAGGTGCATCCCTACCTTTGTTAGGTGGTGTCCCAGGGTCTGTAGATAGCCCGCGGCCATGTTGATTCCTGTGCGTATACATGAATTTTCAGTTGGCACATATGCGGTGGGTTTCGTAACAGGGGACAGTTAACGTATTCATGGAAGTTCGGTATACTGATAATGGTAGGTGCATGCGCTCGGTCAAGAGGCCATTATATAGTTTTGTTAGTCCACCAACAGGTGTGGTGGGTCAAAGACAATAGGAGAGTGAGGCTCAAATATTTTTTGTTGACTGTTATCACAGATGTTTTGTTACCACAGATTTACCCATACATTGTTCACATAGAGCATTATTTATAGACTTTAACATTACTGCGGAACGTTATTGCTACTTATAGAATATTACTATGGATTCACGTACAGAATGTTACAGATGTCAATATTGACATTATTACTTAGAATGTTGGAACTGCATTTGTTATTGTTACTATAGATCGCTTGAAGTCTTCGTGTGTTGATAAATAAACCACTTTAAACCTTATCTGGACTTCATGGTGAAATAATTGAAACACAAAACAAACAAGACCCCTACTAGCCTCCTAGTGGCTTCATTGGACAATAATCGCCACATCAGGGTTGTATATGATGTCATGTATGGATTTCTGACAATAAATATGAACTTTGAACCATCATCCACCATCAACATTTCCAGGGAAAGGGGACAATGAATGTAATCCAAACAATCTTCACATTCCAACAAATAAAGAAGAATGAAATGAAATGATGGGCAAGTACAACCCATTTTCACTGCTGATATGATTGCTATGTCCATTCATTAAAGTTATATCCTGGATGTGTCCACAGCTACACCAACATTTGTATCTGTATTCACATGCCAACTGAATTTCTACTTGCAGTGCTGTGCAAAGCTAGCACAGGACTTTAAGACTGAATGCTGTTGGAGGAGACAGGTAAACTAAGTCACCATGCAGCTTCACATTATAAGACGTGGGAGTAGAAAGAGGCTATTCTGCCCAGACATTTAATCATGATCTGATCCATTTTTTCACTCATCCCCACTGCCTGGCCTTCTCCCCTTAACCTTTGATGTACCGGCAAATCAAGAATCAATCAATCTCTGTCTTAAATACATTCCAATGACCTGGCCTCCACAACTCTCTATGGCAACAAATTCCACAGATTTATCATCATCTGGCTGAAGAAATTTCTCCGCATCTCTGTTCCAAGCAGGCGCCTTTCCATCCTGAAGTTGTGCTTTCTTGTCCTAGAATATCCTACCATGGGAAACAACCTTTCTACATCTATTCTGTCCTCGCCTTTCAACATTCAAAATGTTTCCATGAAATCCCCTGTCATTCTCCTAAATTCCAACGAATACAGGCTGTGAGCCGTCAAATGCTCCTCACGTGATAAACTTTTCTTTTCCCGGAATTATCCTGTGAACCTCCCCTGAATCCTCTCCAATATCAGCACATCCTTTCTTAAATGAGGGTGGTTGTGTGCTCCTGCTTGTCACCTGGGTATGTTCTTTCATTCTCACTAATCATTGTTATAGATGAGCATGACCTCAAACAAAAAAGACAGCTTGACATTTCCTCAGATGAAGGGGGTGCATTTGTCCCCATTCTTTTGCCCAGTCATGACTTTTACCATCATTGCAATACCCTGACAACACACAGTAATGTCTAGACATGACAACATTTAATCCCCAAGTTGTTTGTGCAATTCCAGGCATTAAGATGTAATATTTACTTGATTAATATTGTACATCATTTCTTGTGGGTAGTGTGCTATTAATGCAGTACTGTATATATTACCATCAGCACATTTTATAAATCCAAATGTTATAGTCTAATAGCTTCCATTTATTTGCAGGTCATAATTCTCCGGATTTGCAGTACCTTAACCTGTGGTAATCCCCAATTATTAGAATGCTGATTTGCTAATCAGTGTATCAACCTTCAAATACAGAGCATCACTTTAAATTTATTCATTGCTCATCCCCAGTTCTTCAGCACTATTCTACCCTGCATCGAGAACAGCATTACCCTGCACTCTTTAGAGTAGATCAATCTTTTTATGGTAACAGAGCATTAAGCTATTATTACCTCATTATCACATTTTATTCTCCCTTGATTATTAAAGCATGTTATCACCTAATTTTGCAATGTTAATCCTCCAATTATAACTTCCTTTCTTATTTCATGTCTATTCTTTCTTTTTTAAACTATTTTTAATGAGTTTTACATAATAATCCCATATACAAATTATATTGATAAAGGAAAGTAACATGATAACATATACATATATAATTTCATTCATTTTTGTTGTGTGATTGTTTGCTAAAATGATTGTGTATAGATCAATTAAATAATATTATACCAAATCTCGTTGTACCTTGATATATCTATATATAGAATCCAGGATAATCATAATTAAACCCAATAAATCCATTTATCTAAAAAAAACCTAAAACTAATACTAATCTAACCCCTCCCTCTAATCAAGGTTACTAAATCAAACCACAGGAAAAATATAAAGATGGATCAAGTCTCGACCTCCAGAAGACAGACGGATCAGCATTAGGAGCACCCAAATCATCTAAAATGCTAATTATGAGAGTATTCTAGAAATGGTCCCCATATCTTCTTGAACTGAAACATTTTATCTTTCACATTATATCTAATTTTCCCTAAACTTCAATATGACATTACATCATCGAGTCAATGTGCACGAGTCGGTGAGAGTTCATCTTTCCATTTCATTAAAACTGCTCATCTGGCTATTAACATACTAAAAGCTAAAACTTTCTCTTGAGATGTCAATAAAAGTATATCTGGTTCATGCTAAAAACCAAACAGGGCAATTAAAGGGCATGGATCTAACTTGATCTTAAAAATCATTGATAAAGAATGAAAAATATTCTCCCAATATCTTCCTAATTTAGGACATTCCCAGAACATACGAATCAATGAGGCTTCAAAAAATTTAACCATCTTTTCCCACCTTCAGTATTATATCTTGGCTTTAAGGAATGGCACAGATTTGGTATTAAAAATTTTAAAGATTTATTTATTCAAAATAACTTAGCTTCTTTTGAACAATTGTCAATTAAATTTAAGCTCTCCAATAGAAATTTTTTAGATATTTGCAAGTTAGGAATTTTGTTCAGTTTAAATTGAATGCTTTTCCTCGAATTGCAGACTCAAATATTCTTGATATACTTTTTGATCTATAATTTTTTCACAGTGGATTGATATCACATATTTAATATTGACTCCAGAAAACTATTACCCCTCATGATTACAGCATTGTAATACTCCATTGACTTCCACATAATAATTCTCAAATGATGATAATATTTTAACCCCTAAAGAGCTGTGACTGGTTTTAAGACTAGCTCCAATGGCTAAGATTTAAAATGATTGAGAACATGATGTTAATATAGCTTTTTCAGATGAGGATCGGTATTCCACTCTTCATTTGATAATGATTCTTCATTTTGTGCAAGGCACTGTTTATTACAATTTAAGGCGATACACAGAATGCACGTCTAAATCAAATTATCCGGTTTCTATGCAGATGTTGATGCATTATGTGAAAAGTGTAAAACTTTTTGAAGCTTCATGTCTATTCTGATTAGTGTTACTCCTGTTCGGCTCCGAATCATGGGTCCTCTACCGGCATCACCTACGGCTCCTAGAACGCTTCCACCAGCGTTGTCTCCGCTCCATCCTCAACATTCATTGGAGCGACTTCATCCCGAACATCGATTTACTCGAGATGGCAGAGGCCGACAGCATTGAATCCACGCTGCTGAAGATCCAACTGCGCTGGGTAGGTCACGTCTCCAGAATGGAGGACCATCGCCTTCCCAAGATCGTGTTATATGGTGAGCTCTCCACTGGCCACCGTGACAGAGGTTCACCAAAGAAGAGGTACAAGGACTGCCTAAAGAAATCTCTTGGTGCCTGCCACATTGACCACCGCCAGTGGGCTGATCTCGCCTCAAACCGTGCATCTTGGTGCCTCATAGTTCGGCGGGCAGCAACCTCCTTTGAAGAAGACCGCAGAGCCCACCTCACTGACAAAAGACAAAGGAGGAAAAACCCAACACCCAACCCCAACCCACCAATTTTCCACTGCAACCATGTCTGCCTGTCCCACATCGGACTTGTCACCCACAAACGAGCCTGCAGGTGACGTGGACATTTACCCCCTCCATAAATCTTCGTCCGCGAAGCCAAGCCAAAGAACAATGTTTTATCTTCTCTCTATATTAAAGCACAATTTATTACAATATGCAATCACTCACTTATATTTTCACAAGTTGTTACAAAGCATTTTCCCTAATAATTCCAATAGATTCTTCCTCCAATAAAGATGATAAGATAATATGTTAATTCTCCAATTATAATACATCATTCTACCATAAAGGGAATAATTCTTCCAATGGTTCCACTGACTACTTATTGTGCTCGGGACCAGGAGTCCATGGAGGCATCGGGATCGCTTCGGGCCAACGAGTGGTGCAGTCTACCACTGTGAAAAGGTAACGGTTACCTCGGGAAACGGGTAAGGGTCCAACGATGTCCACATGTATGTGGCTGAACCGTTCCCAGACATGTTCAAAATATTGTACGGGCACTCTGGTGTGCCTGTGTACCTTGGAAAGCTGGCAATGGGTGCAGGTTCTGGCCCAGTCCACAATCTGCTTCTGAAGCCCGTGCCAGATGAAATATTTTGCCACCATATAGACCGTGGACTTGATGAAAAGGTGGGAAAGGTTATGGATATGGTGGAAGACTTGCCTGTACCACTGCTGGGGAACCACTGGTCACGGGGTGCCCATGGAGACATCGCACAGGATGGTGCCCTCACCGTGAGGAGTCGGGAGGTCCTGGAACTGCAGGCCTGTGATGGCAGTCCTGAAGGCCCGCGTCTCCTCATTGGACTTCTGGTCCCGGGTGAACTGGTCGAAGTCAAGTGCCTATTAGAATCCCTGCAAAGGCTGAAGAACCTGTGATATCTATCTCTGAGGACGATGTTAGAACGCTCGCAAGGCATCAGACCCTGACTGTGTACTTGCCAGGGTATTGAAAATTTGCGCCAACCAACAAGCCGGAGGGTTCATGGTCATTTTCAACCTCAGATTGCTCTAATCAGAGGTCCCCACCTGCTTCAAAAGGGCATCTATCATCCTGATGACCAAGAAGAGAGCGTGGGTGCCTCAAAGACTACCACCCAGTAGCACTAACTTCTACTGTGATGAAATGCTTTGAGAGACTGGACATGGCCAGAATTAACACTTACCTATCGCCACAATCGCTCCACAGCAGATGCAATATCGATGACTCTCCTCTCAGCTCTAGAAGACCTCAAAAACAGCAACTCATACATATACCTGCTCTTTATCAACTACAGCTCAGCCTTCAATTCCATTATTCTTCAGTGGTGGTTAAAAAGCTACAAACTCTGGGCCTCTGTACCCACTCTGCAACTGGATCCTTGACTTTCTCTTCAGAAGACCACAATCAGTACAAATTGGAAAGAATTTCTCCTCCTTAATGATTATCAACACTGGTGCAACCCAAAGATGTGTGCTTAGCCCACTGTTCTACTCATACACCCATGACTGTGTGGTCAGGAACAATTCCAATGCTATCCACAAGTTTGCTGATGACAACCACAGTTGTCAGCAGAATCACGAACAGTAGTGAGGAAGTGTACAGAAGGGAGATAGAGCAGTTCTTTGAGTGGTGTCACAGCAACAACCTTGTGCTCAACGTCAGCAAAACCAACGAGATGGTTGTGGACTTCAGGATTGAGTCTTGGGAATGCGGCCTAGTCCTCATCGAGGGCTCAATCGTGGAGAGGGTCAAGAACTTCAAATTCCTGGGTGTCAACTCTCTGAGGATCTGTCCTGGAGTCTCCATGTTGATGCAAGACTCACCAGCGGCTATACTTTGAGAGGTGCTTGAGGAGATTCGGTTTGTCTCAGAAGACTTTCAAAAACATCTACAGGTGTACCATGGAGAACATATAATTGATTGCATCACTGTCTGGTCTAGAGATGCCAAACCTCAGGACAAGGAAAATTTCCAGAGGGTTGTTAACTCAACCTGCAACATCATAGGCACCAGACTTCACTCCATTGAGGACATCAATATGAGGCGGTGTCTTAGAAATGCAGCTTCTATCCTCAAATCCCACCACTCAGGCTATGCCCTCTTCACTCTGCTAACATCAGGGAAAAAGGTACAGGAGCCTAAAGACAAGCACTCAATGGTACGAGGTCAGCTTCTTCCCCACTGCCATCAGATTCTTGAATAAGATATTGCCTTACTTTTTGTACACTACTTTTTTATTTTTATGTTTTATATTATAAAATGGTTAAAATATGAATGTTTGCACTATGATGCTGCCACAAATCATGGAATTTTGTGACTTATTTGTGACAATAAATTCTGCTTCTGATTCTGACATCATGGCCAGCACCAGACATCCAAAAAAAAAGAATTTTCAATTGAATAGTTTATTGTCATGTCTACTGTTACGAGCCCAAAAGACCCCAAAACCCAGCAGCAATAGACATTCACCAAGACAAGTAGTTACTTAAACAAAAGTTGTTCTAATTATCTTTAAACATGAAAATAGAATCAAACTTTAACTTATCTCTATACTTAACTAACCCAAATTAATCCCTTCTAATTCTAAGCACATGTGTATGATGTGTGTGTAAATTTAAGAAAAGTTATTTGGTTCACAGTTCAATCTCACTTCTTCTTCCAAGTTCTCTGGTTGCAGGCAATTCTTATACTGTGCTCAGAATTTAATGTGTATAAAGTTCACCAGGCTTTGGTGCTCGAAAGGTAAATGTTTACCGCTCAGGAAGGTTCTTGTAGGGTTTGCAGAGAAAGATTTGTTGTTCCAGGATTTCCACAACAGAGGTACCACCATTAGTCACCTCAACATCTCACTGATAAAACTTGCCCCATTAGGGTTTTCCAGATGGTAACCTCTTTCTTTCAGGCCACCACAGAGATCCTTTCTGTTCCACTTATTCCAAGAGAAACATCAGACCAATAGCACTTTCAGCCATTCGCCTCTCTGGAGCTTTCTGTTTCCCACCAGCTTTTCCTGGCTTGTTTCAGCTGTGACTGTTTAGTCCCTTTCAGTGTTACACACACACTGGCTGAGAGAGCTTGTTGAATTTGTCTCCTCTCTCTCTCTCCAACTGCTAGAAATCCCATGTGACTCTCTCACTTGCAAAAAAAAAACCCATCTTCTTCAGCAAACAACAGGATTTATCCTTCTGCTCCCATCTGTTGTCTTAGATAAACAAACCGCAGTAGTGACCTTTCTGTGAGCACACTAGGTACTTGCAAACAGCCAGTTTGTCTCCTCTTCAAAACAATGGTCTATTCATTTCATAATGTCATTTCAATTAGCACCTGCTTATGAAATGTGCATAACATTCTCCATAGATCCTGCAATGTTACTGAATATGAATTCTTCAGTATTTCAAATAAGATCTGTTTTAAAATGTGTGTATGTATGTAACCCACCAATCTTACCAAATTCCTCCCAATATTTATCCATTACACTACCAAGATATGGAGAAAAGCTTTGTTTTGCATGCTACCCAGGGAAATCATCCAATTCTTAATTACTACAGGCAATGCTATAATAAGTGCAAGGTTTAGTTTTACAGTAAGTCAGAGTCCAGGGAATAGTGTTACTGAGCTAAAGTGCAGGGTAAAGAGAAAAGTGCAGTTAACCAGTTCAAAGGCATCATTTACCAATGAGAGGAACATTAATAGACTAATAACAGCATGAAAGAAATCTGAAGGTTTCTGAAGGGGGCAGGGAGGTGGGGGAGAAGGGAGAGTGATAGGGTGGAATGAACTCTTCAGTATTTTGTGAACTTTGCTGATAAAGTAGGAGATATAGATGGGATTAATGGAGGGGAGGTTGTTTTATGTGATAGCCTGAGCTTTGTTTACATTTTTCTTCAGTTTCTTGAGCCAAACACTTATCCTGTGAAGTTGGTGGGATCATTCACTACATCCAGTTCTCTTGATGTGACCTCTACATCAGGGAGATGGTTTTGTTGAGCCCCTCTTCTCTGTGTGTTGCAACAGAAAGGACCTTGCAGTGGCCAATCATTTGAATTCTACACACCATTGCCACGCAGATATGTCTCTCCATGCTTCACATATTGCCAAGTTGAGACCACCTGCAAATTGGAGGAACAACACCTTGCATTCCATCTCAACAGTCTCCAACTAGATGGTATCAATATCAACATCCAATTTCTGATAAACCCCTATTCTGGTCTCACTCTTTGCTTCTTCCCTCTGCCTTCTTCTATTTCCCTTCCTTTCCTTCTGTCAGATAGCTTCCCTTTTTAGACCTCTTCCCTCTCCCCATTACCTTAGCTTTTTTTGTCTACCCTCCCACTTGTATCCATTATCTTAGCCTCTGTTCTTCCCCCTTCCCCCATATTTTTATTTCCACACTCCTGAGGAAAGGCTCAGGGCCCGAAACATTGACTGCCTTTTACTTTCTATGGATGCTGCGGGATATGCTGAGTTTCCCCAGAATTTTTCAGCACCCCTGTTCCTAGACCAAGCTGTGATGCATCAAGACAGGATACTTTCCAACACGAGTTTGTAACTGTTGGTAATAGATCTTTGGAACTCCAGGTTCTGAGGAAGTCGAGTCATTGGTGTATGATTCTGGGAATGAAAGGATCGTCATATGAGGAGTGTTTGACAGCTCTTGGCCTGTACTCATTGGAATTTAGGAGAATGAGAGGGGGTCTCATTGAAACACTTTGAATGTTGAAAGGCATGGACAGAGTAAATATAGAAAGATTGTTTTCCATGGTGAGAAAGTCTAGGACAAGAGGGCACAACTTCAGGATTGAAGGGCATCTGCTTGGAACAGCCAGAGGATGGTAATTCTATGAAATCTGTTGCCACAGGTGGTTGTGAAGGCCAGGTCATTGGAATGTATTTATGATAGAGATTGATATTCTTGATTAGCCAAGGCATCAAAGGGAGAAGGCCAGGTAGTGGGGCTGAGTGTGAAAATGGATCAGCTCATGATTGAATGGCAGGGCAGACTTGATGGGCTGAATTTCTATTCCTATTATCTTATGGTCTTCTTTTCTTAGTCACAGATTCCTGGTTCACCATCTTCACTTCCATGCTACCAGGTAGATGGAGGAAAAGTCAAAGTTCTCAAGTATTTTATTCTTCTTTTCTCTTTGGCTTGGCTTTGCGGACGAAGATTTATGGAGGGGTAATGTCCACGTCAGCTGCAGGCTCGTTTGTGGCTGACACGTTGTGCGGGACAGGCAGACACGATTGCAAGGGGAAATTGGTTGGTTGGGGTTGGGTGTTGGGTTTTTCCTCCTTTGTCTTGACAGTGAGGTGGGCTCTGCGGTCTTCTTCAAAGGAGGTTGCTGCCCGCCGAACTGTGAGGCGCCAAGATGCACGGTTTGAGGCGATATCAGCCCACTGGCAGTGGTCAATGTGGCAGGCACCAAGAGCTTTCTTTAGGCAGTCCTTGTACCTCTTCTTTGGTGCACCTCTGTCTCGGTGGCCAGTGGAGAGCTCGCCATATAACACGATCTTGGGAAGGTAACATCCCCATTGATTAATGACCCGCACTGCTCCATTTTGGATGACACAAGAACGGCCATTCATGGGGCCACAGTTGCCAAGTGTAAAGGGAAGGCGTGTACCCCATACCAAACCAGCTCCCTACCCTCCCGTTAAACCCAATCGTGCCCTATCTGTGGGAATCTGCAGATCCAGTCACCTCATAACACTTATTGAAATGGGAAATACATTAGGTCCTTATAATTACGGTGCATTATCTCCAATTGGAACAGAATATAGCTGCAACGAATAAAGGTGCTCTCCTTTTCGCTGTGAGATGCCTTCTGCAAGATCAGGCAGAGGGAACGATTGCGACGCCGATGTTTGCGGGCATCGCCAGCTGCAGCCATCAATCACAGCTCTCGTCCCGCCCTTCCTCACGCCGATCACCAATCCCCGGCTCTGGGGCCGTCCTCTGACCGTGATTGACGTGAGCTCAGGGCCACCGGATGTCGACGTGCGGCAGGAGTTGACCCTTGATGTTTGGGCTGTCACAGCAACGGGTCGAGCGGGATGGAGAGTGAGGAGGTAAATCGAAGAGGACGGTGGGTGATGGGATTGGGTTGAGTGGACTGAACTGATCGGTCCCTGGGACCCGGGAGGAGTAAACGGCCTTCCCTTGGCTTCAGTTGCTGCTCAGCTTCGGTACCCAGAGGTGGAGAGGAGCCTCAGTTCCTAGAATGTGTTCACAGTTGACCTTTCTCTAAGTACAATTGGATGCGGACAGAATGGCAGTTGGAGACACAAAACACTAGATAGTGGAATCTGGAGCAAATAAACTGCAGGAGGAACTCAGTGGGTCAAACATTGTAATTGGAGGCAGAAGGATTGTTAATGATTCAGACTGAGACCTGCATGAGCTTTGAGATGGCCAGTGCAAAGAGGTGAGAGGTGGGGGTGAAACAGGGGCTGGCAGGTGATAGGTGGAAATGGGTGATATGAGTGATGATGTGCAGATGGAGCCATGCAGGCGAGGAATGGAAATGGAAGATACTGCTGGTGGGAGATAAATAGGAGAGAAAAGGGGCACTTGGAGTCAAGTGATCTGTTTTCACCTCCTGCAGCAATGGTTTAAGTGGCTTCTCTGACATGTCAAGACATTGAGCATCCTGATGCTGCTTTTGGTTTCAGGGCCCCAGGAGGATAGGTAGCTTTTTGTTGGACATTATTCTGGTGGATGCTGGAAATGTTAATCATCAGCGGCCTGATTGCACAAATTCCACCTTCTTGCAGTGTTAATTACTCTAGTTTTCAACCATCCATTGCAGGAGCCTGAGTTGATCCTACTGAGTAGGATTAAGGGATTGGTGTCCTATTGTTGGGCATTAAATATTAAACTGAGGAGTCTTTCAATCAGATTGAGATGCAGCATGGATATAGGCTGTTCAGCCCATTAAATCCATATTGACCATCAATGACCACTAATCAGATGATCTTATTTATAATCTAATTGCTCAGGAATCATGGATATGTGAAAATTGTTTGCCACATTACAAAATTGATGACAAACATCAAGTCCTATTCCAATAAACAAATGTATTGTCAATATAAGAATTGCAGCACACTGATACCTGGTGGCCAGTGTAGGCCCAGCCACCTGTTTCACTTCCTTCCCCCACCAACAGGACCCAGTACTAATTTCTAAGGGAAGTATCCCTGCCTCAGGCTCTCCAAAACTCAAATGGCTCCTTGCATGAGCATGAATGAAGAACAAGAACCTGAAGGGTTTGTTGCAGTTTATCCTAATGGAAATTTGCTTGTGCTGGGTATCAGAGAAACAGTGGGGTAAATATCATGTCATAAGTATATGTGCCACTTATATAACTTGTATATATTTACCAGACCATCACTTTTTCTTGTGAATTTTTCTTCATTTTGTAATTCATTAAACAACATAATGGCTCACACAATTTGGTCATCATCTATAGAGTTAGGTGTTATGAAATTACATTGGATTCAACACAAGTGCTATGACCCTGGGTGAACTTCTGTGGGATTGTGTTAGTGGCAGAGTAAAATTTGGACAGATTGTTATCTTGCATGTTAAATGACACCTTTAATAGAATAATTTGCTGAACCCACAGTTTTACAAGAACAACTGGTTCTCTGAAGAGGCTTTTAAAATTATGAGATAGAAGAACCCAAAGAAGGCAAATCAATCCACTGAGTTTGCATCAGCAATTTTGCAGAATATGAAGTTGATCCTTCTGCCACTCACCTTCCCATACCCCTCCATTTTTTTGCTACCTTGACACTAAAGAATCCTGAAGCCTCATGTTTTATCTGCAGCATCTTGGGGCTGAGACGGTCCAAACCAAATGTTAATTCAATGTCAAAACAGGTGCCCAACAAAGGAAAGCGGCAGTGGGAGGAGTGCATTACCACAGGAAGGAGGTAATCGGGTGATAAGGGAAGGAGGGCACACCAGCAAACATGGGCCTGGGGGAGAGGGAAAGGGGAGGAGAGCTGGAGGAAAGAAGACGGGGGCATAGAGAACAGAGGGAGAACAAGGAATAGGCTGGCAGAAAGTGGGAAAGTCAAAATTAATCCCATCCAGTTGGAGAGTGCCCAGATGGAAAATTAGGTGTTGCTCCTCCAATTTATGGGTGGTCTTGGTTTGACCATACATGAGGCTATGGACAGACATGTCAGCGCAAGTGTAGGGCGCAGAATTGAAATGGTTGGTGTTACGGAGTCCAGAGGACCCCAAAAACCAGCAGTAATAGATATGCACCACCACACGGGATTACTTAAACAAAAGTAGTTTTTAATTATTATTGAACAATAAAACAGAATTAAACTTAATTTATTACTTAACCTACTTACTACTTAATCCCTAAGCACAGGTGTGTGTAATGTATATTTAAGATTAGAAAATTTCTTTGGATCACAGTCCAATCTCACTGGTTGCAGGCAATTCTTGTTCTGTGTCCAGAAGTTAGCATTAACAAAGTTCACTAGGCTTTGGTGTTTAACAGGCAAATGGTTACCACTCAGGAGGGTTCTTGCTGGTTTGCAGAGAGATTCCTTTTCCAGGACATCCGCAACTGATTCCTTCTCAATCAGTCTTGCTGATGAATCTTGCCCCCTTCAGGGTTCTCCAGATGATCCTCTTTCTTTCAGGTCACCTTTCAGACCACCAATCTCCTCCTTTGACCAGACAGCCTTCCAAAGTTTGCCAGCTTGTCCTTCTGGAACTGATTCCTGTCTCCTCTCTCTCTCTTTGACACCCTCCCTCTCTGAGAGCAAACCTCTTCTCCTCTCTGCCTGCAAAGATCACATGCTCTCCTCTGCAAGCAGCTGTCGATACTTTGTTGCCTCCTGCAAAAAAGCATTCTGTAAAAGTCCTGAAAATATTCTGTGTTTTAAAATGTGTGTATGCAAGCTGCTCTAACAATTCCTCCCAAACCACCTCTAAATACTCTGTCACATTGGCCACTGTCACTGATGCAGCAGAGCAAAGGTGCTCAATGAAGTGATCTCTCAGTTTACATCCAGTCTCTCTGATACAGCGAAAGCCACAACGGGAGCAATGGATTTAGAAGATGACTCCTGCGGATACACAAGTGAAGTGTTGCTTCACTTAGAACAGTGGTTCCTAACCTTTTTTATGCCCCGCACCCCTAAAAAAATTTAATATGTTCTTGCACCCCTTAAAGTAAAAGGTGAAGGTGACCAAAACAAATTTGTATAATCAATTTTTAATAATATATAAACAAAAATGAAACATGGAAAAGAAAAAATATTACAACAAATTAAAAGTTGCATAAACCCTACAAAAAAATTAAATTTTCATCCATGCGTGAAATTTCTTAAAAAAAATTAAAGAAGCCAATTTAAATTTAATGACTCTTTTGTTCCTATTTATTGCTTGAGTTTTTCAAAATGTGGCACTTTGTTGCCAATAGCAGACCGCACGTCTGCCTGTGCACCCAAGCAATTTCTAGATTTTGTCTTGATTGACAATAGGGCACTAAATTCAGACTCGCATAAGTATGTCCCGTCACGAATGGGATGAGCACAGTTAGTGCTTTTTCACAAAGTCTTGGAAATATGTCTATTGCCGAACACCAATATTGTTCCAAAGTTTTGCTTTCAAACTGCATTTCAAGAACACGATTTGTGCGCAGTTCAATAAGATCTTCCTTCAGCTCTTCATCATCCGACATATTAGCCAAATTGAAGGAGTATGGATTTATTAAAAAAACTGAAATGTTATCTCGTACCTCCAAGGGATGGAAATTCTGGTTGGGAAACCCTGACTTAGAAGGATTAAGTTTGGGGTCCTGAATGGTGGTGAGGGAGGAGGTGTGGAAGTTTGGCACTTCCTGCAGCCACAGGGGAAGGTGCCAAAGGGGTGATTAATGGGCAGGGATGAGTGGATGAGGAAGTCACGGAGGAAGCAGTCCATACAGAAGGTGAAGAAGGGAAGATGTGTCTGGTGGTGGGATTACAGAGGATAATGTGTTGGATGCGGAGGTTGATGGGATGAGGTCAAGGGGAATTCTGTTTTTTGATGCGTTTGGGGCAGAGGCAGCCAGGGCAGATGAGTGGGAAATGGAGAAGATGTAGGTAAGGGCTGAGATGGGATGCATGTTTATGGAAGAAGGAGGAAATTTTGAAAGATCTGGACTGGAAGACTTCATCTTGGGAACAGATACATCAGAGACGGAGCAATTGAGAGAAAGGAAGAGAATGCTTGCAGGGAGTTGAGTGTGAAGTGCCAGCATTGAGATAATTGTGGAGGTTGGGTGGTTTGTAAAAAATGTCTGTAGAAAGCTTGTCTTCCAAGATGGAGTCAGAGAAATCAAGGAAGGGGAGAGTATCGCCAGATATAGACCAAGTGAATTCGAGGTCGGGTGAAAGTAGCAAAGTGAATGGTTGATGAGCTCATCATGGATGCATGAGGCAACACCAAAGTAGTCGACAATGTTGCGGAGGAATAATTGAGGGGCCTTGCCCGTGTAGGCTTGCAGCTTGAATTACTCCACAAAGCACACAAACGGGCAGGTATAGCTGGGACCCATGCAGCCTTTGCATTAATCACCCCCTTGGCACCTTCCCCTGTGCCCACAGGAAAGACCCACTCCTCCTCCCTCACTTCAATTTGGAGCCCAAAACAGACCTTCCAGGCGAAGCAACACTTCATTTATGTATCCGTGGGAGTCATCAAGTGCTCCCATTGTGACCTTCTCTACATCAGAGAGACTGAACATAGACTGGGAGATGTCTTTGCTGAGCACCTTCTCTCTATCCGCATCAGTGATGGGTATCTCCCAGTGGCCAACCATTTCAATTCTACGCCACACTCCCGTGGTGATGTGTCTGTCCATGGCCCAATGTACTGTCAAACCAAGACCATCCGTAAATTGGAGGAGTAACACCTAATTTCCTATTGGATGGGATTAACATTGACTTCTCTGCCTTCTGCTATCCTGCTCCCCATTCTCCCCCAACCTTCTGGCTTCTTTCCACCAGCTCTCCTCCCCCTTCCCTCTCTATTCAAAAAGCCATCAGCCCTCTCCCCCCATTCACTTATTACCTCCTTCCTGTGGGACTGCTCCTCCTGCTGACCCTTCCCTCACCATTTTGTTTGGGCGCCTGCATACATTTTGCTCATATCTTGATGAAGGACTCAAGCCTGAAGCATTTGTTTTGTACCTTTATCTTTGTTAGGTAAAATACATTGTTCGACCTGCTGAGTTTCTCCAGCGTTGTGTTTTTACCTCAATCACGGTGTCTGCAGACTTTTGTGTTTTACACCTTCAATGTCCAGCAGGGGTCACTTGATTACAGTTGTTTCCCAATCACCTTGATCAAAGCAAGGGTGAGGATTAAAAAATTACTGCCGAATTACGATGAGAATAAACAGCAGGGACAATGTAATTATGGGCCAAGATTGATAACCAACAGCATAAGTTCAGAATCCACAATAATGTCAGGACATTGAAAGTAATTTAATCAGTTAAATTCTGGAATGAATAATAGTAATCATGAAACTATTGGCTTGTTCACCAAATTAAAGGAAGCCTGCTCTCCTTACCTGGCAAGGCTCCCGTGTAGCTGTAGGACCACACCAATGTCGTTAAGTCTCAGCTGCCTTCTGACATCTCATTGAAGAGTAAATCATGGTAGGATTTAACTGCACGTTTTACCTGTATGCATGAATAATACTCCTGGCTAAAGGATGGATATCATAAGAAGCTGAATGTCCAAGGATACACAGTGTATCAAAAAGATAGGCAGGTAAGCAGAAGGGGTGGTGTGGCTTTGCTGGTAAGAAATAACATTAAATCATTAGAAAGAGATGACATAGGATCAAAAGACATTGGTATCAGTGTGGGTTGAATTAAGAAATGACAAGGGATGTGGACAACAAATTACATCGCAAATAGAAAAGGTGTGTCAGAAGGATAATGTTACGGTAGTCATGGGGGATTTTAACATGGGAAAATCAGGTTGGGACTGGACCTCAAGAGAGAGAATTTGTAGTATGTCTACAAGATGGTTTCTTAGAACAGCTTGAGGCTGAACCGACCAGGGAAAGGGCAATTCTGCATTGGGTATTGTGCAATGAAGCAGAGTTGATAAGGGAGCTGAAGGTAGGGGAACCATTCGGAGGCAGTGATCGTAATATGATAGAATTCATCCTGCAGTGTGAGAGGGAGAAACTAAAATCAGAGGTGTCAGTATTCTAGTGGAATATAGGGGACGGCAGATCAGTAATGACTGGAGTTTCCGCAAAAAATAAGGAAAGTGCAGGATCAGTATATTCCCTAAATGAAGAAATATGTGAATGGAAAAATGAGACAAGAGAAGTCAAAGCCAAAGTCAAGGCAAAGGAGAGGGCAGACAGGTTTATCCCACTTTACAAAACTCGCTTTACAAAGAATCCTGCGTTCACTCTCTGAAAAAACATTTGAGTGGGTTTCCGCTTTTATGAAAATAGCCTTCAATAGTAGTGAGTGGGTCTTCGCTTTACGCCATTTCAGCTTAAGAAAGGTTTGATAGGAATACTCTACTTTTGTAAAGTGAGGTATATCTGCACATGGAAGCAAAAATTAGTGGGAAGATAGAGGACGGGAATGCTTTTTAAAGGTTACAGAAGGCATTAGGAAGGAAAAGATGAACTTTGAAAGGAGGCTTAAATCTTAAATTGATTTTGATGAGCAACTTAATTGGTTGCATCGTAACAGGCATGGAATTGGAAGCAGTAACCAGCATGGAGATGGTTCAAGTTCATATTTATTGTCACGTGTACCAAGATGCAATGGTAAAGGTCATTTTTGTGAGCAGACCAGTAGACATCGCACACATAGTTCAATAAATAAGACACAGAACAAAGGAACAGTGTTACAAAGAGCGATCAGTTGGTATGGAGCAAAAGCAACAATTTTACTATTGTGGGCTTCTGCAAACAGTGGTAAAGAAGCTGTCCTTCAAACTTGTGGTGCTTCATCTATGGATGTGAAACTTCTTCCTGATGAGAATGTGGCCAGGATGGAATGTGTCTTTTTTGTATGTTTGGCTGCTTTTCTAAGGCATAATGGAGTTGGGGGTTGATTGTGATGGCCTGTGAGGGGCAGGCATTTTGTATAGATAATTCTGTCCTCTAACACTCTTCATATGTAACAAGGAACAATTGCAATTTAGTTCCATTTCAAAGAGAGAAAGCTTAGCAACATGTCACATTCTATTTCCAGCCACAGAGATTTCCTAGTCCTTTTGTCACTGACAGCTTTCATATGGAACAGTCACCCAACTAATCCCACGGGCCATATGTTTCTAGAAGGTGGATTTACTTGCAGATTAGTTTGAGGTACTGCAGCTGCCAGCCAGTTACCAAGGCTTGAGAAACACAGGCACCATGAAGAAGAAACAAATGGTGAGGAACTGGTATTCAATTGGGACTGAATGAAACGGAACAGATTATATGGAGGCCTATGTAAAAATGTCTGCAACAATAGAGGAGATGAGATGGGAGTGAGTGTGTGCCATGCAAAATAATTCCTTCTGTCATTAAGAGAACTGTAGATTTCTTCTGTTCATGAAAGTTGTGAATGGAGTGACAGACATTTGCAGTAAGAAGGGAGTGAGTGTTCAGTGTGAGCAAAGCACTATAAACATGCTCGTTATGACAGAAGGTGTAACTATCTGTAGCTAACACATTGCAGGTTAATTATGATAACTGATCAATAAGTCAATTGCTGGTTAAACCAATTGTTCAGCTTTTTATTGTTGCTCATGATAGAGATTGTCAGTTGAACTTAATTGTAGAGAAATGGTTTGTTTTCATTGTCATGGCCAGACAGTGGGGCTATGAATGGAGTGCTTGGTGCCAGACAGTGGGGCTATGAATGGAGTGCTTGGTGCCAGACAGTGGGGCTATGAATGGAGTGCTTGGTGCCAGACAGTGGGGCTATGAATGGAGTGCTTGGTGCCAGACAGGGGGTCTATGAATGGAGTGCTTGCTGCCAGACAGGGGGGCTATGAATGGAGTCCTTGGTGCCAGACAGTGGGTCTATGAATTGAGTGCTTGGTGTCAGACAGTGGGGCTATGAATGGAGTGCTTGGTGCCAGACAGGGGGGCTATGAATGGTGTTCTTGGTGCCAGACAGGGGGGCTATGAATGGAGTGATTGGTGCCAGACAGGGGGGCTATGAACGGAGTGCTTGGTGCCAGACAGGGGGGCTATGAATGGAGTGCTTGGTGCCAGACAGGGGGGCTATGAATGGAGTGCTTGGTGCCAGACAGTGGGGCTATGAATGGAGTGCTTGGTGTCAGACAGGGGGGCTATGAATGGAGTGCTTGGTGCCAGACAGGGGGGCTATGAATGGAGTGCTTGGTGCCAGACAGTGGGGCTATGAATGGAGTGCTTGGTGCCAGACAGGGGGGCTATGAATGGAGTGCTTGGTGCCAGACAGTGGGGCTATGAATGGAGTGCTTGGTGTCAGACAGGGGGGCTATGAATGGAGTGCTTGGTGCCAGACAGGGGGGCTATGAATGGAGTGCTTGGTGCCAGACAGTGGGGCTATGAATGGAGTGCTTGGTGCCAGACAGTGGGGCTATGAATGGAGTGCTTGGTGCCAGACAGGGGGGGCTATGAATGGAGTGCTTGGTGCCAGACAGTGGGGCTATGAATGGAGTGCTTGGTGTCAGACAGTGGGGCTATAAATGGAGTGCTTGGTGCCAGACAGTGGGGCTATGAATGGAGTGCTTGGTGTCAGACAGTGGGGCTATGAATGGAGTGCTTGGTGCCAGACAGTGGGGCTATGAATGGAGTGCTTTGTGCCAGACAGTGGGGCTATGAATGGAGTGCTTGGTGCCAGACAGTGGGGCTATGAAAGGAGTGCTTGGTGCTAGACACGGGGGCTATGAATGGAGTGCTTGGTGCCAGACACGGGGGCTATGAATGGAGTGCTTGGTGCCAGACAGTGGGGCTATGAATGGAGTCCTTGGTGCCAGACAGTGGGGCTATGAATGGAGTGCTTGGTGCCAGACAGGGGGGCTATGAATGGAGTGCTTGGTGCCAGACAGGGGGGCTATGAATGGAGTGCTTGGTGCCAGACAGGGGGTCTATGAATGGAGTGCTTGGTGCCAGACAGGGGGGCTATGAATGGAGTCCTTGGTGCCAGACAGTGGGGCTATGAATTGAGTGCTTGGTGTCAGACAGTGGGGCTATGAATGGAGTGCTTGGTGCCAGACAGTGGGGCTATGAATGGTTTTCTTGGTGCCAGACAGGGGGGCTATGAATGGAGTGATTGGTGCCAGACAGGGGGGCTATGAATGGAGTGATTGGTGCCAGACAGGGGGGCTATGAACGGAGTGCTTGGTGCCAGACAGGGGGGCTATGAATGGAGTGCTTGGTGCCAGACAGGGGGGCTATGAATGGAGTGCTTGGTGTCAGACAGTGGGGCTATGAATGGAGTGCTTGGTGCCAGACAGTGGAGCTATGAATGGAGTGCTTGGTGCCAGACAGGGGGGCTATGAATGGAGTGCTTGGTGCCAGACAGTGGGGCTATGAATGGAGTGCTTGGTGCCAGACAGGGGGGCTATGAATGGAGTGCTTGGTGCCAGACAGTGGGGCTATGAATGGAGTGCTTGGTGTCAGACAGGGGGGCTATGAATGGAGTGCTTGGTGCCAGACAGGGGGGCTATGAATGGAGTGCTTGGTGCCAGACAGTGGGGCTATGAATGGAGTGCTTGGTGCCAGACAGTGGGGCTATGAATGGAGTGCTTGGTGCCAGACAGGGGGGGCTATGAATGGAGTGCTTGGTGCCAGACAGTGGGGCTATGAATGGAGTGCTTGGTGTCAGACAGTGGGGCTATAAATGGAGTGCTTGGTGCCAGACAGTGGGGCTATGAATGGAGTGCTTGGTGTCAGACAGTGGGGCTATGAATGGAGTGCTTGGTGCCAGACAGTGGGGCTATGAATGGAGTGCTTGGTGCCAGACAGTGGGGCTATGAATGGAGTGCTTGGTGCCAGACAGTGGGGCTATGAAAGGAGTGCTTGGTGCTAGACACGGGGGCTATGAATGGAGTGCTTGGTGCCAGACACGGGGGCTATGAATGGAGTGCTTGGTGCCAGACAGTGGGGCTATGAATGGAGTCCTTGGTGCCAGACAGTGGGGCTATGAATAGAGTGCTTGGTGCCAGACAGGGGGGCTATGAATGGAGTGCTTGGTGCCAGACAGGGGGGCTATGAATGGAGTGCTTGGTGCCAGACAGGGGGTCTATGAATGGAGTGCTTGGTGCCAGACAGGGGGGCTATGAATGGAGTCCTTGGTGCCAGACAGTGGGGCTATGAATTGAGTGCTTGGTGTCAGACAGTGGGGCTATGAATGGAGTGCTTGGTGCCAGACAGTGGGGCTATGAATGGTTTTCTTGGTGCCAGACAGGGGGGCTATGAATGGAGTGATTGGTGCCAGACAGGGGGGCTATGAATGGAGTGCTTGGTGCCAGACAGGGGGGCTATGAATGGAGTGCTTGGTGCCAGACAGGGGGGCTATGAATGGAGTGCTTGGTGCCAGACAGTGGGGCTATGAATGGAGTGCTTGGTGTTAGACAGTGGGGCTATGAATGGAGTGCTTGGTGCCAGACAGTGGGGCTATGAATGGAGTGCTTGGTGCCAGACAGTGGGGCTATGAATGGAGTGCTTGGTGCCAGACAGGGGGGCTATGAATGGAGTGCTTGGTGCCAGACAGGGGGGCTATGAATGGAGTACTTGGTGCCAGACAGTGGGGCTATGAATGGAGTGCTTGGTGCCAGACAGTGGGGCTATGAATGGAGTGCTTTGTGTCAGACAGTGGGGCTATGAATGGAGTGCTTGGTGACAGACTGTGGGGCTATGAATGGAGTGCTTGGTGCCAGACAGGGGGGCTATGAATGGAGTGCTTGGTGCCAGACAGTGGGGCTATGAATGGAGTGCTTGGTGCCAGACAGGGGGGCTATGAATGGAGTGCTTGGTGCCAGACAGGGGGGCTATGAATGGAGTGCTTGGTGCCAGACAGTGGGGCTATGAATGGAGTGCTTGGTGCCAGACAGTGGGGCTATGAATGGAGTGCTTGGTGTCAGACAGGGCGGCTATGAATGGAGTGCTTGGTGCCAGACAGGGGGGCTATGAATGGAGTGCTTGGTGCCAGACAGGGGGGCTATGAATGGAGTGCTTGGTGCCAGACAGGGGGTCTATGAATGGAGTGCTTGGTGCCAGACAGGGGGTCTATGAATGGAGTGCTTGGTGCCAGACAGGGGGGCTATGAATGGAGTCCTTGGTGCCAGACAGTGGGTCTATGAATTGAGTGCTTGGTGTCCGACAGTGGGGCTATGAATGGAGTGCTTGGTGCCAGACAGTGGGGCTATGAATGGTGTTCTTGGTGCCAGACAGGGGGGCTATGAATGGAGTGATTGGTGCCAGACAGGGGGGCTATGAATGGAGTGCTTGGTGCCAGACAGGGGGGCTATGAATGGAGTGCTTGGTGCCAGACAGGGGGGCTATGAATGGAGAGCTTGGTGCCAGACAGTGGGGCTATGAATGGAGTGCTTGGTGTCAGACAGTGGGGCTATGAATGGAGTGCTTGGTGCCAGACAGTGGGGCTATGAATGGAGTGCTTGGTGCCAGACAGTGGGGCTATGAATGGAGTGCTTGGTGCCAGACAGGGGGGCTATGAATGGAGTGCTTGGTGCCAGACAGGGGGGCTATGAATGGAGTACTTGGTGCCAGACAGTGGAGCTATGAATGGAGTTCTTGGTGCCAGACAGTGGGGCTATGAATGGAGTGCTTTGTGTCAGACAGTGGGGCTATGAATGGAGTACTTGGTGCCAGACAGGGGGGCTATGAATGGAGTACTTGGTGTCAGACAGTGGGGCTATGAATGGAGTGCTTTGTGTCAGACAGTGGGGCTATGAATGGAGTGCTTGGTGACAGACTGTGGGGCTATGAATGGAGTGCTTGGTGCCAGACAGTGGGGCTATGAATGGAGTGCTTGGTGTCAGACAGGGCGGCTATGAATGGAGTGCTTGGTGCCAGACAGGGGGGCTATGAATGGAGTGCTTGGTGCCAGACAGGGGGGCTATGAATGGAGTGCTTGGTGCCAGACAGGGGGTCTATGAATGGAGTGCTTGGTGCCAGACAGGGGGGCTATGAATGGAGTCCTTGGTGCCAGACAGTGGGGCTATGAATTGAGTGCTTGGTGTCCGACAGTGGGGCTATGAATGGAGTGCTTGGTGCCAGACAGTGGGGCTATGAATGGTGTTCTTGGTGCCAGACAGGGGGGCTATGAATGGAGTGATTGGTGCCAGACAGGGGGGCTATGAATGGAGTGCTTGGTGCCAGACAGGGGGGCTATGAATGGAGTGCTTGGTGCCAGACAGGGGGGCTATGAATGGAGTGCTTGGTGCCAGACAGTGGGGCTATGAATGGAGTGCTTGGTGTCAGACAGTGGGGCTATGAATGGAGTGCTTGGTGCCAGACAGTGGGGCTATGAATGGAGTGCTTGGTGCCAGACAGTGGGGCTATGAATGGAGTGCTTGGTGCCAGACAGGGGGGCTATGAATGGAGTGCTTGGTGCCAGACAGGGGGGCTATGAATGGAGTACTTGGTGCCAGACAGTGGGGCTATGAATGGAGTGCTTGGTGCCAGACAGTGGGGCTATGAATGGAGTGCTTGGTGTCAGACAGGGGGGCTATGAATGGAGTGCTTGGTGCCAGACAGGGGGGCTATGAATGGAGTGCTTGGTGCCAGACAGTGGGGCTATGAATGGAGTGCTTGGTGCCAGACAGTGGGGCTATGAATGGAGTGCTTGGTGCCAGACAGGTGGGGCTATGAATGGAGTGCTTGGTGCCAGACAGTGGGGCTATGAATGGAGTGCTTGGTGTCAGACAGTGGGGCTATAAATGGAGTGCTTGGTGCCAGACAGTGGGGCTATGAATGGAGTGCTTGGTGTCAGACAGTGGGGCTATGAATGGAGTGCTTGGTGCCAGACAGTGGGGCTATGAATGGAGTGCTTGGTGCCAGACAGTGGGGCTATGAATGGAGTGCTTGGTGCCAGACAGTGGGGCTATGAAAGGAGTGCTTGGTGCTAGACACGGGGGCTATGAATGGAGTGCTTGGTGCCAGACACGGGGGCTATGAATGGAGTGCTTGGTGCCAGACAGTGGGGCTATGAATGGAGTCCTTGGTGCCAGACAGTGGGGCTATGAATGGAGTGCTTGGTGCCAGACAGGGGGGCTATGAATGGAGTGCTTGGTGCCAGACAGGGGGGCTATGAATGGAGTGCTTGGTGCCAGACAGGGGGTCTATGAATGGAGTGCTTGGTGCCAGACAGGGGGGCTATGAATGGAGTCCTTGGTGCCAGACAGTGGGGCTATGAATTGAGTGCTTGGTGTCAGACAGTGGGGCTATGAATGGAGTGCTTGGTGCCAGACAGTGGGGCTATGAATGGTTTTCTTGGTGCCAGACAGGGGGGCTATGAATGGAGTGATTGGTGCCAGACAGGGGGGCTATGAATGGAGTGCTTGGTGCCAGACAGGGGGGCTATGAATGGAGTGCTTGGTGCCAGACAGGGGGGCTATGAATGGAGTGCTTGGTGCCAGACAGTGGGGCTATGAATGGAGTGCTTGGTGTTAGACAGTGGGGCTATGAATGGAGTGCTTGGTACCAGACAGTGGGGCTATGAATGGAGTGCTTGGTGCCAGACAGTGGGGCTATGAATGGAGTGCTTGGTGCCAGACAGGGGGGCTATGAATGGAGTGCTTGGTGCCAGACAGGGGGGCTATGAATGGAGTACTTGGTGCCAGACAGTGGGGCTATGAATGGAGTGCTTGGTGCCAGACAGTGGGGCTATGAATGGAGTGCTTTGTGTCAGACAGTGGGGCTATGAATGGAGTGCTTGGTGACAGACTGTGGGGCTATGAATGGAGTGCTTGGTGCCAGACAGTGGGGCTATGAATGGAGTGCTTGGTGTCAGACAGGGCGGCTATGAATGGAGTGCTTGGTGCCAGACAGGGGGGCTATGAATGGAGTGCTTGGTGCCAGACAGGGGGGCTATGAATGGAGTGCTTGGTGCCAGACAGGGGGTCTATGAATGGAGTGCTTGGTGCCAGACAGGGGGGCTATGAATGGAGTCCTTGGTGCCAGACAGTGGGGCTATGAATTGAGTGCTTGGTGTCCGACAGTGGGGCTATGAATGGAGTGCTTGGTGCCAGACAGTGGGGCTATGAATGGTGTTCTTGGTGCCAGACAGGCGGGCTATGAATGGAGTGATTGGTGCCAGACAGGGGGGCTATGAATGGAGTGCTTGGTGCCAGACAGGGGGGCTATGAATGGAGTGCTTGGTGCCAGACAGGGGGGCTATGAATGGAGTGCTTGGTGCCAGACAGTGGGGCTATGAATGGAGTGCTTGGTGTCAGACAGTGGGGCTATGAATGGAGTGCTTGGTGCCAGACAGTGGGGCTATGAATGGAGTGCTTGGTGCCAGACAGTGGGGCTATGAATGGAGTGCTTGGTGCCAGACAGGGGGGCTATGAATGGAGTGCTTGGTGCCAGACAGGGGGGCTATGAATGGAGTACTTGGTGCCAGACAGTGGGGCTATGAATGGAGTGCTTGGTGCCAGACAGTGGGGCTATGAATGGAGTGCTTTGTGTCAGACAGTGGGGCTATGAATGGAGTGCTTGGTGACAGACTGTGGGGCTATGAATGGAGTGCTTGGTGCCAGACAGGGGGTCTATGAATGGAGTGCTTGGTGCCAGACAGGGGGGCTATGAATGGAGTGCTTGGTGCCAGACAGGGGGGCTATGAATGGAGTGCTTGGTGCCAGACAGTGGGGCTATGAATGGAGTGCTTGGTGCCAGACACGGGGGGTATGAATGGAGTGCTTGGTGCCAGACACGGGGGCTATGAATGGAGTGCTTGGCGCCAGACAGTGGGGCTATGAATGGAGTGCTTGGTGCCAGACAGTGGGGCTATGAATGGAGTGCTTGGTGCCAGACAGGGGGGCTATGAATGGAGTGCTTGGTGCCAGACAGGGGGGCTATGAATGGAGTGCTTGGTGCCAGACAGGGGGGCTATGAATGGAGTGCTTGGTGCCAGACAGGGGGGCTATGAATGGAGTGCTTGGTGCCAGACAGTGGGGCTATGAATGGAGTGCTTGGTGCCAGACAGTGGGGCTATGAATGGAGTGCTTGGTGTCAGACAGGGCGGCTATGAATGGAGTGCTTGGTGCCAGACAGGGGGGCTATGAATGGAGTGCTTGGTGCCAGACAGGGGGGCTATGAATGGAGTGCTTGGTGCCAGACAGGGGGTCTATGAATGGAGTGCTTGGTGCCAGACAGGGGGGCTATGAATGGAGTCCTTGGTGCCAGACAGTGGGGCTATGAATTGAGTGCTTGGTGTCCGACAGTGGGGCTATGAATGGAGTGCTTGGTGCCAGACAGTGGGGCTATGAATGGTGTTCTTGGTGCCAGACAGGGGGGCTATGAATGGAGTGATTGGTGCCAGACAGGGGGGCTATGAATGGAGTGCTTGGTGCCAGACAGGGGGGCTATGAATGGAGTGCTTGGTGCCAGACAGGGGGGCTATGAATGGAGTGCTTGGTGCCAGACAGTGGGGCTATGAATGGAGTGCTTGGTGTCAGACTGTGGGGCTATGAATGGAGTGCTTGGTGCCAGACAGTGGGGCTATGAATGGAGTGCTTGGTGCCAGACAGTGGGGCTATGAATGGAGTGCTTGGTGCCAGACAGGGGGGCTATGAATGGAGTGCTTGGTGCCAGACAGGGGGGCTATGAATGGAGTACTTGGTGCCAGACAGTGGGGCTATGAATGGAGTGCTTGGTGCCAGACAGTGGGGCTATGAATGGAGTGCTTGGTGACAGACTGTGGGGCTATGAATGGAGTGCTTGGTGCCAGACAGGGGGGCTATGAATGGAGTGCTTGGTGCCAGACAGTGGGGCTATGAATGGAGTGCTTTGTTGCAGACAGTGGGGCTATGAATGGAGTGCTTGGTGACAGACTGTGGGGCTATGAATGGAGTGCTTGGTGCCAGACAGGGGGGGCAATGAATGGAGTGCTTGGTGCCAGACAGTGGGGCTATGAATGGAGTGCTTGGTGCCAGACAGTGGGGCTATGAATGGAGTGCTTGGTGTCAGACAGGGCGGCTATGAATGGAGTGCTTGGTGCCAGACAGGGGGGCTATGAATGGAGTGCTTGGTGCCAGACAGTGGGGCGATGAATGGAGTGCTTGGTGCCAGACAGTGGGGCTATGAATGGAGTGCTTGGTGCCAGACAGGGGGGGCTATGAATGGAGTGCTTGGTGCCAGACAGTGGGGCTATGAATGGAGTGCTTGGTGTCAGACAGTGGGGCTATGAATGGAGTGCTTGGTGCCAGACAGTGGGGCTATGAATGGAGTGCTTGGTGTCAGACAGTGGGGCTATGAATGGAGTGCTTGGTGCCAGACAGTGGGGCTATGAATGGAGTGCTTGGTGCCAGACAGTGGGGCTATGAATGGAGTGCTTGGTGCCAGACAGTGGGGCTATGAATGGAGTGCTTGGTGCCAGACACGGGGGGTATGAATGGAGTGCTTGGTGCCAGACACGGGGGCTATGAATGGAGTGCTTGGCGCCAGACAGTGGGGCTATGAATGGAGTCCTTGGTGCCAGACAGTGGGGCTATGAATGGAGTGCTTGGTGCCAGACAGGGGGGCTATGAATGGAGTGCTTGGTGCCAGACAGGGGGGCTATGAATGGAGTGCTTGGTGCCAGACAGTGGGGCTATGAATGGAGTGCTTGGTGCCAGACAGTGGGGCTATGAAAGGAGTGCTTGGTGCCAGACAGTGGGGCTATGAATGGTGTTCTTGGTGCCAGACAGGGGGGCTATGAATGGAGTGCTTGGTGCCAGACAGGGGGGCAATGAATGGAGTGCTTGGTGCCAGACAGGGGGGCTATGAATGGAGTGCTTGGTGCCAGACAGTGGGGCTATGAATGGAGTGCTTGGTGTCAGACAGGGCGGCTATGAATGGAGTGCTTGGTGCCAGACAGGGGGGCTATGAATGGAGTGCTTGGTGCCAGACAGTGGGGCGATGAATGGAGTGCTTGGTGCCAGACAGTGGGGCTATGAATGGAGTGCTTGGTGCCAGACAGGGGGGGCTATGAATGGAGTGCTTGGTGCCAGACAGTGGGGCTATGAATGGAGTGCTTGGTGTCAGACAGTGGGGCTATGAATGGAGTGCTTGGTGCCAGACAGTGGGGCTATGAATGGAGTGCTTGGTGTCAGACAGTGGGGCTATGAATGGAGTGCTTGGTGCCAGACAGTGGGGCTATGAATGGAGTGCTTGGTGCCAGACAGTGGGGCTATGAATGGAGTGCTTGGTGCCAGACAGTGGGGCTATGAATGGAGTGCTTGGTGCCAGACACGGGGGGTATGAATGGAGTGCTTGGTGCCAGACACGGGGGCTATGAATGGAGTGCTTGGCGCCAGACAGTGGGGCTATGAATGGAGTCCTTGGTGCCTGACAGTGGGGCTATGAATGGAGTGCTTGGTGCCAGACAGGGGGGCTATGAATGGAGTGCTTGGTGCCAGACAGGGGGGCTATGAATGGAGTGCTTGGTGCCAGACAGGGGGTCTATGAATGGAGTGCTTGGTGCCAGACAGTGGGGCTATGAATGGTGTTCTTGGTGCCAGACAGGGGGGCTATGAATGGAGTGATTGGTGCCAGACAGGGGGGCTATGAACGGAGTGCTTGGTGCCAGACAGGGGGGCTATGAATGGAGTGCTTGGTGCCAGACAGTGGGGCTATGAATGGAGTGCTTGGTGTCAGACAGTGGGGCTATGAATGGAGTGCTTGGTGCCAGACAGTGGAGCTATGAATGGAGTGCTTGGTGCCAGACAGGGGGGCTATGAATGGAGTGCTTGGTGCCAGACAGTGGGGCTATGAATGGAGTGCTTGGTGTCAGACAGTGGGGCTATGAATGGAGTGCTTGGTGCCAGACAGTGGAGCTATGAATGGAGTGCTTGGTGCCAGACAGTGGGGCTATGAATGGAGTGCTTGGTGCCAGACAGGGGGGCTATGAATGGAGTGCTTGGTGCCAGACAGTGGGGCTATGAATGGAGTGCTTGGTGCCAGACAGTGGGGCTATGAATGGAGTGCTTGGTGTCAGACAGTGGGGCTATGAATGGAGTGCTTGGTGTCAGACAGTGGGGTTATGAATGGAGTGCTTGGTGCCGGACAGTGGGGCTATGAATGGAGTGCTTGGTGTCGGACAGTGGGGCTATGAATGGAGTGCTTGGTGCCGGACAGTAGGGCTATGAATGGAGTGCTTGGTGCCGGACAGGGAGGCTATGAATGGGGTGCTTGATGCCATACAGTGGGGCTATGAATGGAGTGCTTGGTGCCAGACAGTGGGGCTATGAATGGAGTGCTTGGTGCCAGACAGTGGGGCTATGAATGGAGTGCTTGGTGCCAGACAGGGGGGCTATGAATGGAGTGCTTGGTGCCAGACAGTGGGGCTATGAATGGAGTGCTTGGTGCCAGACAGTGGGGCTATGAATGGAGTGCTTGGTGTCAGACAGTGGGGCTATGAATGGAGTGCTTGGTGTCAGACAGTGGGGCTATGAATGGAGTGCTTGGTGCCGGACAGTGGGGCTATGAATGGAGTGCTTGGTGTCGGACAGTGGGGCTATGAATGGAGTGCTTGGTGCCGGACAGTAGGGCTATGAATGGAGTGCTTGGTGCCGGACAGGGGGGCTATGAATGGAGTGCTTGATGCCAGACAGTGAGGCTATGAATGGAGTGCTTGGTGCCAGACAGTGGGGCTATGAATGGAGTGCTTGGTGTCAGACAATGGGGCTATGAATGGAGTGCTTGGTGCCAGACAGTGGGGCTATGAATGGAGTGCTTGGTGCCAGACAGGGGGGCTATGAATGGAGTGCTTGGTGCCAGACAGGGGGGCTATGAATGGAGTGCTTGGTGCCAAACAGAGGGGCTATGAATGGAGTGCTTGGTGCCAGACAGTGGGGCTATGAATGGAGTGCTTGGTGTCAGACAGTGGGGCTATGAATGGAGTGCTTGGTGCCAGACAGGGGGGCTATGAATGGAGTGCTTGGTGCCAGACAGTAGGGCTATGAATGGAGTGCTTGGTGCCAGACAGGGGGGCTATGAATGGAGTGCTTGGTGCCAGACAGTGGGGCTATGAATGGAGTGCTTGGTGCCAGACAGTGGGGCTATGAATGGAGTGTTTGGTGCCAGACAGGGGGGCTATGAATGGAGTGCTTGGTGCCAGACAGTGGGGCTATGAATGGAGTGCTTGGAGATGAGAGGGAAGTTTTGATCAGAGTGATTGCTACTGAAAGGAAAGGGTTGATCAATGGTGAGCGGGATTGTTTGGTCAATGTGATTGACAGTAGGAGTTCTCTTTAGTTATTACAAGAATTGTTTATTTAATGTGATCTCTTGACAGAAGAATTGTTTAACCACTATGATTTCAAAGGGTAGAGTTGTTTAGCCAGTATGATTAATGGTCAGAGGAATACTTTGGGCGGTGCAATTGTCAGTAAGAAGGATTGTTTGCTCACCATGATTAGTGGGTTGATACAGATGTCAGTGAGTGGGATTGTTTGGTTAGTGTGGTTGCTGGTTCACATTGTGGTCGGTTTGGTCATTGACTTCTCTTCCGGAGTATTTTCTCAGGTATTGAGGATGATTCTGATGTGGAAACCACAGACTCTGCGGTGGCTGCCTAGTTGTAAGGTGTTGTCACTTTGACACTTTACACAAGGATTCTGATGCTCCTAGTTCGAGACCTGAAGGTTCTTAATGCCACCCTAAATGCTCTTCTCCACGTCCACTTGTCGGGAGACACAAATTCCTAGGTGTGAGTGGGAATATTTCATTACCTTTAAGTACATCCTCTTCAACCTTCTCTTTTGTCACCTTGGTGATCTCTTCCCATGACAAAGCTTGCAAAAGAATGTCTGTTTCAGGAGTTAATGGAAAAATGCTGAAGAAGCTCGCAATTGATTCAGCATTCTTTATGTAGCAAAGATTAAGATGCATAACCAACGTATTGGGCTTGAGCCTTTCAGTAAGATGTGAACAAAAAGCAGGCAGGTGCCTGCATAAAATGGTGGTGGGAGGGTCAAGGGGAGGAGCCAGTCACACAGGTGGATAAGGGTGGGAGGGCACACCAGCAAAGAGGGGAGGGAGGAGTGGCTCTCTGAATGGTGAGGGAAGAGGGTGGAGGGCTGAAGGAAAGAAGGTAGAGGGATGGGGAAGAGAGGGAGAATAGGGAATAGGCTATCAGAAAACAGAGAAGTCAGTGTTAATGCCATCAGGTTGGAGAGTGTCCAGTGAGACAATTAGGTGTTGGTCCTCCAATTTACAGGTGGTTTGGGTTTGACAATACAACTGGAAGATCGCTTTGCAAAGCACCTTTGCTCCATCTGCATCAGTGACAGGGATTTCCCAGTGGCCAACCATTTCAATTCTGTGCTCCATTCCCACACCGACAAGTCTGTCTATGGCCTCATGTCCTGCTTCTTCCTAAAGGAAACTGGAGAGGTCGATGTTAATGCCATCTGGTTGAAGGTGCCCAGACGGAAGTTTGGATGTTACTCCTCAGTTTGGCAAAGCATGAGGCCATGGGCAGACATGTCGGCATGGGAATGGAGCGGTGAATTGAAATAGTTGGCCACTGGGAGATCCCCGCTATTGTGGCAGACAGAGCTGAGATGCTCAACGAAACAATCTCCCAGTCTGAATCTAGTCTCTGTGATGTAGAGGAGACCACAACGGGAACACTGGATGCAGTAGATGACCCCTGCAGATTCACAAGTGAAATGTTGCTTCACTTAGAAGGAATGCTCTAGTGCCCAAATAGTGGTGAGGGAGGAGATGTGGATCTAAGTGTAGCACTTTCTGCAGTCTCAGGGGTAGGTACCAAGGAGGCAATTAGAGGGAAAGGATGAGTGGATGAAGTAATATGGAGGGAGCGGTCCCTGCAGAAGGCAGAGAGGGGAGGCAAGGGGAAGTTGTGACTGGTGATGAGATCATGTTGTAAGTGATGGAAAATGCAGAGGATAATATGTTGGATGCGGAGGGTGGTAGGTGAAGACAAACAGAATCATGTCGATGAGTCTAGGGGCAGAGGGCCAGAGCAGAGATGTGGTAAATGGAGAAGATGTGGGAAAAGGCTGTTGATGGTAGTAGAGGGAAAGCAATGTTTTTTGAAGGAGGTGGACATCTTGGATGATCTGGAATGGTAGACCATCCTGAGAGCAAATGCAATTGAGACGCAGGAATTGAGAGAAAGGAATAGAATCCTTTCAAGGGACAGGGTGTAAAGAGTGTAGTCAAGGTAATTGTGGGAGTTGGTGGGTTGGTAGAAAATGTCTGTAGAAAGTTTGTCTCCCAAGATGGAGACAGTTCAGGAAAGGAGAGAGCGTGGCTTGAGATGGAACAAGTGAATTTGAGGTCAGGTGAAAGTTAGCAGCAAAGTTTCATAAGTATTTTATTGTGCCAGGCATGTGAATTATGTGGCCCACCCAACATAGCCAACTAAGTTTGACTGGGGCATCAGTACGAGGGATATTGGGCTGGCATTGATCTGCTTGTCCTTGTGCAATATGGAGATTTTTGCAGAGATTGGAGGTACATTTATAGTGCTATGGAACTGTGGAGTTCCTGCTTCAGATAGTCCAGATCTCAGAAGCTTATGGGGAGGCAGAGATCACTGTTGTATTGTAGCTCGTGCATTTTGTGCCAAAGCCATAAAATTAACCGGTGGGTCGAGAGCTGAACCATTCTCAGAGGCTGTTGTCAAGCAAAGCTGCATCATTGTGTCAATACATTATTTCTCCATCTTTCTTGCTGAATTTGGGACCTCATCTCCAGCAGTCCTCACAGATTGAGTGACCACATCACCCACCTGTGTTCCGTGGATCAAAGCTAGAATTCACAGTAAACAACCATTTCAGTGCTATATAGCCTTAAACCCAATGGCGTGAACATTTTTTCTAATTTTAGATAATCCCTTCCTCCAAAGAATAGAAGAAAGAGAAAAGAACTTTTGATAAAAGCACAAGGATAGTGATAATGGGGGATTTTAAAATGCGCTAATTTAAAACGAGATACAGTAAAGATGAAGGGCATAGAAGATACAGAAGTCCTAAATTACATTCAACTGAACATTTAGTTATTATGTAGTAAAGAAGGGAACAATCTGGATTTGGCTTTAAGAACTGAATCAAGGATAATGGTAGGACGACCATTGAGGGAATGTTTTTTTATTTGTGGTTATAGCTGAGTTAGAATGAACTGATGGGATAGAAAGAAGAGTTCTAATTGGAGAAAAGCCAATTTTTTCTAGCCCGAGAAATGGCATAGCAAAAATGAACTGAAAACAGTTAATTGAATCTAAATCTATCGAGCGATGGGAGCATATTCAGCAAGTGTGACAGCAATAATAGAGCTTGATGATCAAGACCATGGTGAGAGAGCTCAGCGAGTGTGATAGTGGTAAGGAGTGGTGAGAGTACTTGGCATAGGTGACTGTGTTGTAAGTGATAGTGAGACTGTGACAGTGGTGAGAGTGTTTGGTGAGTGTGACAGTGGTGAGAGTGTTTGGTGAGTGTGACAGTGGTGAGAGTGTTTGGTGAGTGTGACAGTGGTGAGAGTTTGGAGATTGTGACAGGTGCAGTATTTCCTTGGTTGGACTGCAAGGAGCAACTTCAGACATCTCCGTATATGTTGGGTCCAATTCCATTAACTACAGACTGATGATATGGAATATAGTATATGTCACTCATTTTCTGGAAAATTAAACTAATTTTAAAGTATAATGCTCTTTCAACATCCAATTTAATCAGAGATTCACAGCTCATTAATTATTTTGCAAATTTGATCTGCAAGATCCCCAAAAAAGCATGAAGTTGCTTTCATGGTTATTAATTGGGGGTTTCATGGTATAGATGCTTCTCTTCGATATCCCATTTGGAAAACAGTACCACACAATATCATTTTGGGTTATGGACTCAAGGTGAGGGGATGTGACATCCCTGATGCATCCAGATGCTGTAATGGTTGTGTCAGGTATGGAGAATGCAGCAGGCACAATGAACCGTATCACCTTCATGTCATTGATTTTCTTTTATTTTCTTTCAGCACCCACCACGAGCCCTTCCACCATTGCCAAGGTAAGCCTGCTGAACACAAGGCTGTAAAAATTTCAAATGTGTGTCACAATGCTGTGACATAAGTGAACAACAAACAATAACTCGGGATCATGATGGTATGTAAAGAATTAATCTAAGCTAATGACATGACATAGTATTGGGTGTTAGATCGTGGATGTTCAGCCTGAAAGTTGGGATGTGATATATAAGAGGATATTCGATAATGCTACGGGAATAAAACTGGATATTATTTCATCTATGCAGTTTGATTGAATACATTAGCAAAGGGCAGAATTCAAAGGGCAATGAGGCCTATACATAATAGAAATAATCAACATTTGAGGAGAGTCCCTGAGATGTAATCAATAATATATATATAAAAAAATAAGTTGCACCATGTTTTTGTACAATAGATTTTGGGGAGTATGAGTATTAGCTGCAAGGCATTTTGTGTAAGAAAGTCATAATTTTGATCCTCATTAAGTCAATCTGAGAGTGGTGCTGCAATTAATCCCATAGTATTGAGAGGGGAAATGTAGCAGGGCTCCTGTTTCTCGCTGCTATCCAGTGATCCATTTGCTGAATTGATAGAAAATAAAGATGTAAGACATTGCAATTGGTAAAGAAGATCAGACCCACATTTGGCAGTACATAATTTTCTTCTTTTATATATTGGAGAATGTTGATAACACCAATACAGATGGACAAAGGAAAATTCCATTGTTAATTATTAGATTTCAGTAATAAATCGACCATCAAATAAACTTTTTTAAAATGGAGCAGGTAAATGGAGATTGTACTTCCATACTTGCATTTTCCAATGTTTGTTACAGCTGTCAAATGAAAAGTGATATTATTGATTTATGAATCTTTATTTTAGTTGACAATGAAATAAATCTTTTTATCGCATGCTGTCATTGGTAAATTGCCTCACAACTTTTATTTTGTGCATCTTGAAAATTCAGATGGACATTGTTATGGGCCCAGAGGACCCCAAAACCTAGCAGCAATAGATATTCACCAAGACAAATGGTTACTTAAACAAAAGTTGCTTTTAATGATCTTTAAACATGAAAACAGGATCAAACTTTAACTGATTACTATTAACTTAACTAACCTAACTTAACCCCCTTCTAATTCTAAGCACATGTGTATGTAATGTGTATGTAAGATCAGAAAAGTTACAGTCCAATCTCACTTCTCATTCCTCCAAGTTCACTGGTTGCAGGCAATTTTTAGACTGTGCACAGAATTTTAACATTTATGAAGTTCACCAGGCTTTGGTGCTTTAAAGGTAAATGGTTACTGCTCAGGAATGTTTTTGTTGGTTTTCCGAGAGAGATTTGTTGTTCTCTGGACACCTTCTGATCAGCCACGTCAGTGTCTTGCCGAAGAAACTTTCCCCCTCAGGGTTTTCCAGATGATAACCTCTTTCTTTCAGGTCACCACAGAGTTCCTTTTTGTTTCACCTTTTTCAAGTGAAACATTAGGCAGCCAGTCCTCTCCTCTTGTATGGACCACAAGGGCTTTGACCAGGCTGAACTAAGCACTTACTCTTCCAAATGAGTTTTTTTGTTCCAGTCCCAGCTGCTGCTGCTAAACTGAATTCTCTCACTCAGAGAAAAGCCTGTTTGTCTCTCTCTGCTTACAAAAACCACATGACCTTCCTAGAACAGCACTCAGACAATCTGCTATATACCATTTAAAACACAACATAAATTGAAATAAAAGTCTAGAATGGATTTTTATCTGTCTAAAGTATTTTAAAAAAATGAATTTGCCAGTCTTGCTCATTCACTACTCAATGATGAGGTATAATGTGTCTTTGTGAACCAATTGCAACTTCTGAGATGACTTGAGTCCTTTTGTGTTTTATCACCATATTATATTTGTAGCTACATAAAGTAAGGTTACAGGTTTCATCAAAATACCAATGTTAGAAGGCATAAAAATTGTCTGTGGAACAAGAAAAGAAGCCAGGCAAGATGCATTCACTCAATGGTGGAGTATATTACTAGAGAAATCTCTGAACACTACAGAGTCAATGTGCTTCAATGACTGTTGAAGAAAGAAGGAACAAACTGACTTTAGAAAAATGGTGAAAAAAGGAGTTGGGGATGATTTGAGAAGATGAATAGGGAGGGATAGGGTCATAGAGAGCAGGTTTGGTGCAAATGAAGGAATTTGGTGAGAAGGTGGGCATTTGGTTGAAAATGAAGGTAAAAAGGTAGATGGTGAGATTGAGGGATATGATGAGAAGATGAGTTAGGGTGAGGGATATGGTGAGAGAGTGGATCGGAGTGTGGGATGTGGTATGAAGGTGGGTCAGGATGTGGGGTATGGTGAGGAGGTGGGTTAAGGAGGGATATAGTGAGAAGATAGGTCAAAGTGTGACATGATGAGAGGCTGATGAGAGTGAGGGATATGATGAGTAGATGGGTTGGAGTATGGGATATGATGAGGAAGTGGATGGGTGAGGGTGTGATATGTGGTGAGAGGGTGGGTGAGGGTGTGATATATGGTGAGAGGGTGGGTGAGGGTGTGATGTGGTGAGAGTATGGCGAGTAGGCGGATTGGAGTGTGGAGAACGGTGCAAAGATGGGTCAGGGTGTGGGATATGGTGATAATGGGGGATGTCATAAGTAGATGCGGTAGGATATGGTGAGAGAGTGGATGGTATGAGATATAGTGAAATGGTAAGAAAGTGACATGGATGGGATATGGTGAGGTGTGTGGGTTGGAGTGTGAGATATGGTGGGAAATGGGTGAAGGTTCAGGATATGGTGAGGCAATGGGTGAGGGTGGATCTGTTGTGAATAGATGGTGTTGTTTTGGGAAGAGTATCAGGTTTGGTGGGTTCACAGGGAGACTAGTCTGGACACAAGTGTTATACTCACAGGTAACTTTAATGAACATACAGGAGACAAATGGGAGGACATCAAACGATACTCAATTACTATATTATTAAACAACTATATAGACATATACATTGGACCCAGGTTGGATTTAATACCAGTGGACACCTATACTCCATACGCTCACACGTGTACACACTCGACATACAGGGACTTTCACACACACTCCCTAGTTCCCTGTACCAATAGGGGTGTGGCTCTCTGCAAGCACTGATCTATCATAGGTTTTCAGATTTCAGTTTTATTGTCAGAGTACATACAACCCTCAGATTCCTTTTTCCTGTGGGCACAGCAGAATAATCACTAATTGGTAGTGCAAAAAATAAGCTGTACCTTGTAAAATGTAATCAAAGAACTGAAAATGGATAATGAATGTAAACAAACTGACTGTGCAATACAGAGACAACAAAAAGAAAATCAATAAAGTGCACAAGTAAGAGTCCTTAAATGAGTCTCTGATTGAGTTTGTCATAGAGGATTCTGATGGTGGAGGGGGAGCAGCTGTTCCTGAACCTGGTGGTGTGAGCCTTGTGGCACCTGTACCTCTTTCCTGATGACAGCAGCGAGAACAGAGCATGTGCTGGGTGGTTTGGGTCTTTGATGATTGCTGCTGCTCTCCGACAGCAGCGTTCCCTGCTGTACCCAATAGTGGGGAGGATTTTGCCTGTGATGTCCTGGGCTGTGTCCACTACCTTTTGGAGGGCTTTACGCTCGGGGGCTTTGGTGTTTCCATGTAGCCAGTAAGCACACTTTCTACCACACCTCTGTAGAAATTTGCCATGGTTTCTGATGTCATTACCAAACCTCCACAAACTCCTGAGGAAGTAGAGGCACTGACGTGCTTTCTTCACATTGCCATTAATGAGTTGAGTCCAGGAAAGATCCTCTGAGATCGTGATTCCCAAGAACTTAAATTCTGCACCTCTGATCCCCCAATGATCACTGGATTATATACCTCTGGCTTTCCTTTCCTGAAGTCAGCAATCATCTCCTTGGTTTTGGTGACATTGAGTGGAAGGTTGTCATCCTGTGTGCTGACTCATCCCCTTCCTTTATACAACCCACTACCTGACATCGTCGACAAATTTGTAGATGGTGCTATTGTCATATCGAGCCACACAGTCGTAGGTGTTGGAAAGTGAGTAGAGCAGGGGGCTAAGAACACAGCCCTATGGTGCTCTGATGCTGATGGAGATTTTGAAGGAGAAGTTCTTACCGATCTTCACTGATTGTGGTCTGGAGGTGAGGAAATCCATGATCCAATCACAGTACTACAGCTCAGCTGAAGCGGCAAGGTGTGCACTAATGGATGACTGGAGTCCAACCTTGATTGACAGGTAATGTGACTTCTGAATAAGTTTCGGGCAAGGAGGACATGTGACCCACCCACAGTCCACAATATTCCAGACAGGCAGGGAGGCCATGTGTTTCTCCACAACCACATATAACAGAGGGGGGGCGTGGCAAGATGGCGTAGAAGAAAGACGTGTGTTCCTCCTTTCCCCAGCTGGACTATTAAATACCCAATTTTAAAAAGTATAAAAGTGGTTAAAAATAATATTTACAGTTTTTTGAATAACAATGATTCACCATGGCTACCAATGTGAAGAAATCTAAAACTCAACTTCAGAAGAAATTACCATATAAATGTGCAGAAGAACTGAGGCCTACCTGTACAGCTGAATCCACGGAGTCATTGTTGGGAGCCTCCAAGCTTCAGAGGACTCCTGCCCGTTCAAGCTTGACCTCGGCGCCGATCCTGCAGTTGCAAGATGGTGCTGGCATTCTGGTGAGTTCGGTCGTAGCCGACCTGCATGCACGCGGGCGGTCCGACCGACAAAGGGGCCCGTGAGCCTGCGACATTGCTGGGTGGGTGGCCCGGTTATGCACAGTGTAGCATCAGATGATGCTCCAGCGGTTCTGCCGGGCATGTGTGGGGCATCCCGGGTCTGTGACCTTTTGGAGAAAGTGTGGGCTGTGAGGGAGCCCGAGCGCCGACGTCGGGTGTCCAAACCCGCAGCCACACAGTCAAGGAACCTCTGGTGACTGAAGGAGAAGAGGAACTTACCTTATTGGAATTTGCCCAGGTGGAGGAGCCTGTAGTTAAAGAAGGTAGATCTCAAAAAGTGGCTACGGAATCTGGATTGGATTCAGTGTTCACTGTTTTGGAAGGGATTGGTTCCCAAATGGATAATATGTCAAAACAAATGTCAACTCAAATGACCCAAGGATTTATGGAGGTGAAAACAATAATGAATATATTGTGTGATGAAATGTCAACTATGAAGCAAGAAATGACTGTAGTTAAGAGTGATATTAACAGATTTATAAAATCTGATAATTAAAAAAAAATTGAAACGGTCTTTTCTGAATGTCAAAATCAGGTGGAACGCAATAGAGAAAAAATGGAAAAAGTGGTAGGTTCTTTTGTAGATTGGAGAAGATTGATTCATTGGAAAATCAAAGCCAGAGAAATAATGTGAAAATAGTTGGTCTTTCAGAAGACATTAAAGGTTCTGACCCAATAAAATTTTTTAAGCATTGGATCCCAGAGGTACTGGGTAAAGAGCTTTTTCCTGAAGGTTTGGAACTGGATCGTGCCCATAGAGCGTTGAGGAAAATACCAGTTCCAGGACAAACATCGAGGGTGGTCTTGATTCGCTGTTTGAAATGATTTTACGAATGGTGGTACAGAAAGCGCGGCAGAGTCAATCTATATGTTTGCTTTTCGTTATGCTGCAGCTTTGAACGTTTTTTACGGAAACTTTCATTCTCAATTTTTTGAGAACGATCATGATGCCTTGGTTTTTGCTAATTCATTGCCAGAATTGCAAAGAAATGGGCGGTCTTCACCATCGTCTCCTAAGAGGAGGGTAAACGGAAATGGGAATGGGTATGGAAAGAATGGAAAGAAAGAAGAGGTGACACAAAGTCTTCTTGATATTGAAGATCCGGAACAATCATTGGGCTTAGAATCATTGGGTTGAATATATTTACTATATTTGATTGTTCTTAATTACATAATAAATATGTATCTGGCTAGGGGAGATGGATGACACTGAAAGCTTTGACTGTCAGCTTACCACGCCCAGATTTTTAGGGTGTTACTACCTTCGGGTGTTTTACTTTTGGATTATTTTTTTAAAAATTTTAAATTTTTTTGTGTTTATTGAAGGGTGGGGTTTTTTTTTGCTTTTGAAGAATTATAAAGGGGAGCATTATTTTATAGAGTGTAAATATATTAGTAGTTAGTAAAAATGTATACTTTGAATTTTGCAACTTTTAATGTTCAGGGATTAAATAATCCAATTAAGCGAAAGAGGGTATGGACTTATATTTTAAAAATGAAAAGAAACACATTTGACCGAAAAGGAACATTTGAAATTGAAGTGATTGGGTTGGACATGTGTTTTCTTCTTTTAATTCTAAGGCAAGAAGAGTGGCGATTTTGATTCATAAAAATTTACCATTTGAATTGGAATCTTTAGCGGGAAATGTAGGTAGAGTTTTACGGGTGAACTGTAAAATCTTTGCTGAATCTTGGATTTTGCTTAATTTTTATGCACCTAATATAGATGATGAGCGGTTTATTTCAGAAGCTTTTTTATTGTTAACTCAAGCTAATGAAAATATTTTAGTTGGGGGAGATTTTAATTGTGTTTTGGAACCCTTACTGGACAGAAACCCAAAGAGTATAAGGACAATACAGAGATTAATACATTACATTGACAATAATGAATTGAAAACTTGTATTGTTATGGAAAAAATTACCTATAATTTACATTATAATTACTCCTTTTTTGTTAGCAAAATATCTCCGTATTTGGAATATATGCATTTAGATATACTTTGAATTGTTCTTAACATTTATAATTTTTTTATATATAATTTAGATTTTTGGCTCCCCTTAAGGGAGCTGGCTGAAAGGGTGGGAGGGTGGGATTGAGTTTTTTAATTTTATTTTTCTGCTTTTTTTTCTTGTTTTTTACATATATATATATCTTTGTAAATCAATTTTTGATTATTACTAGACTGTATGTTTTTCTATCTTTAAATAAAGTTTGAAAAAATATCCACATATAACAGATGGGGTGGGATATGGTGAGTAGGTGGATGGCTCAGAGGGGGAGATATGGTGAGAAGGTGGGTGAGGTGTGGGATATGGTGATGTGGGAGGGGGTGGTGCAAGGTGAGAAAGTGGGTGAGATATGGGATTTGGTGAGGGGATGGGTGGGAGATATGGTGAGAGGGTGGATGGTATGGGATGTGATGAGAAGGTGGGTGGGATGTGGGATATGGTGAGAAGTTTGGTAAGGTGTGGGATATGGTGAGATGGGTGTGGGTGGTACATGGTAAGAGGATGGGGATATGATGAAAAGACGTGTAGATGGGGATGACATCTGATCAAATGCATTTGTTGGTAAACTATTCAACAGTGTTTTATACTTTGTGCAAATTTATCTTGTTCTCTTTCCTTTTATGGGCTGATTGAAATGAAACAGCAAAGCTAAAGGTAAGTCTCATTTGAACATAATTACTCTTGGTGCTATCCACATTTACTAATGTTATTTTGTATTCAATTATTGTGTGGTTATATAATTGCACCTAGCATCTGGAACTCTAGCAAAGGGAAGCAAGATAAACAACTTCTGTTTATTGGAAAGGACTCACTGTGGAAAGTTGGACAGGTGCCCATCAAGCAAGGGCGACCACTTTGCTGATCATCCACGCTCTGTCCTTTGGAGCAAGCTTGGACTCTTGGTTTCTAGCCATTTTAATCTGCCTTCCAATTGGCCCACAGACCTGTCTGTCGTTGATCTCATCCATTGTCAGAGTGAGGCTCAAGAAAATTTGAGAATGCACATCATTCTGCCTGTATAGCCAAAAAACCAATTGCCATGACCATTGAATTGTCCAATTTTAGGTAACCATACACTCAGTTCCATTTTTTCCACCTATTCTTTTGCTGCTCCTATTCTCACTTTTCTTTCAAACTTCCTTCCCTTTCATGATCTATTCTCCTACCTGTCTCTCCACCTCTTCCAGCAGCATCCTGTCACCTCTTGGCTACTCCCCAAGTCCTCCTTTTTTATGCTTGTTATCTCCCCACCCCACTTTAGTCTCAAAAAGGGTCTGAACCCAATACATTAATTGGCCATTTCTACCAAGGATGCTCCCTGACCTGCCAACATCCTCTAGGTAGCCATTGTACTGTGTGTTCAAGCTTCCAACATATGCACTCAATATATTTTTCTAAAGTGTAATTGGAAATGTCTGTCATGTCCGAAGTTTACTTTCTTTGTCAGTGTAAGATGAAAGGCCATGCGGACTAACCATCAAAGATTGACTGGGATTGCTTGATATGTGTACTTGAACCCCAGCTGGAGATCTTTTCCAAAGAAATAATAAATAATCAAAATTAAATAATGACATGGATTTGTATTGTGGATCCATTTTCAGGCCAAGTTTCACTCTCACCTCAATTCTTTGCTACTGTAAACATTTCTCCTAGAATTCATTTTCGTGTTTTCCCTAATGCAAGTAATTTCAAAAAGAAAAATTGCTTTATGAAAATAATGAACACTGTGGAAGTAAGTTTCTCCCCCCAAAACAATCAAAATGTAATGTGTTAATTACTAAAAATAACTGACAAAAATCATGTAGAAACACTTTCTGGTTATATTTGGGGATATCATTTTAAAGTTTAATAACAATTTAAAGCAGCTGGGGGTGGTCACGTGATGAAGTCGGTCGGGTGAAACCAGTGGTCCCTAGAGAAAATCTTAAAAAGTGGAAAAGATCAAAGTTGTAACAAAAAAGAAGACAGGAAAGAATACATAAACATTGAAAGAAAATGGCTCCGAAGAAGGAAAGAGTCACAATGAACAGCAAAGAAAAACCAAAGAAATAGCCTGAAAATCAAAATGAAGGCCTTAACTGCATGCCAGAACCGGGAGCTCTCCAGGGTAACGTAGCCTGTGCTGCGAAGCCGGCAGGAGAGCAGCGTCAGATGAGAGGGCGCAGGGCGGGCTCCAGCGATGGTTGACTGAAAAAGAAAAGGGAATGCTAAGGGACATGCGCGACTCCTTGCACATGCGCAGAATGCATTCCATTCAAGACACTGAAGAGAACAGTCATCACCAGCAAGCTCCTGTAAGCCCAACGACAAGCAAAGCAGGAGAAACAGCCTTGGAAATGAACTCTACTTCAAGTGAGGATATGGAGCAAGAGTTGGAAGACTTGGAAGTGACAAAGAAGATACAGAAGAAAATTAAAGGTAGAAGCCAAAAACAAACAGTAGACATAAAATACCTTGACCATCAGATGAGAATGATGATGGAAACATTGATGTCAGAGATCAGAGTTAATAGAGAATGTGTGCTCAAAGCAGATATTAAAATTCAACATATGGAACATGTAATAAGGGATATGAAAAAGCAATGTGAAGAAGTAGAAGAGAGAGTGAAAGGTGTGGAAATGGAAATTATTGTCTTAAATGAAAAAAACAGAAGCAAGGAGTAAAGGGGTCACGAAGACACAAGATTTATTGGCCCAGAAAATTGACATCCTTGAAAATTTTAGTAGGCGTAATAATATTAAAATAGTGGGCCTGAAAGAAGGTGTGGAAGGTAAGGAGATAAAAGGATTTCTAAAACAATAGATTCCACAACTCCAGGAAGAAATAGAAATTGAAAGAGCTCACAGAAGTAGCAGGTGCAGTAAAGACCACGTTCCGTTCTGATTGAGTTATTAAGGTATCCGACAAGGGAAAAAATATTATGGCTGGTAGCCTGAAGAACAAAATAAATTAAAGGTCCATTGGAACATAATGGGAATAAGTTATTTTTCTATCTAGATATAAGTTTTCAACTTTTAAAGAAAAGCAAGGAATTTAACAATAAAAGACAGATTATGGAGAAAAGGTTATAATTTTGTTTTGTGACACCCAGCAGTGTTAAAAATATTTATCCCTGGCGGACAAAAACCAAGAAAAGCTCAAGACTTTGTTGAACAACTGACAAATATTCAACAAGGAAGAGAGTGATGGACAGAATTAAGAGATGTTAAAGACAATATGTAAATATGTTTGGAGGTTAACCTGTTGATTAATAGTTGGTTTTTATGAGAACTTTGCTTAAGTGTTTAAATAATAAGTTGTAAATTCTCTGGGGGAGGGCTGGGTCTGGAGAGGGCTGGGTCTGGGGAGGGCTGGGTCTGGGGAGGGGCTGTCTGCTGTAAAATCAGTTGATAATTGCAGTTTATACTGCAGCCCATAATGTTAAGGGTGTTGTTGTCCTGCAGGTCGTCAAGGGCAATTCAATAAGGGGGTTTTCTCCATGTTTTTTTTACAGTTTCTTGCTTTTTTGGGGATTTTTAGCTTTTTAAGGGTGTTTGTGTCAACATGTATAGAAAGATGTGTTAAATTTCAAAGGGAGTTGGAGGGTCTGAGAGCGTGGTATGTAAAAAACACAGGCTAATGGAATGAATACGTTGAAGTTTATGACTATTAATATTAATGGAATACATAACCAAATTAAGAGAAAAAGGTTATTGACATCACTAAAAAAGGAAAAATAGATATTGCATTTTTACATGGAACTCATTTAACAGAAGAAGAGCATCGTAAGTTGAAGAGAGATTGGGTGGGTCATGTAGTAGTGTCATCTTACAACTCAAAGGCTAGGGGGTGGCTAAATTAATTAATAAAAATTTGCCTATTAAAATGGAAAAAGTAGTTACAGACCTGGCTGGGAGGTATGTTATAGTATGCCAGGTCTACTGGGAATCCTGGAATTTATTCAATATATATTCACCTAATGAGGACGATCAGAAATTTATGCAGGATTTTTTTTACAATTAGCAGATACATAAGGACATAGCTTATTGGGTGGAGATTTTCATTTTAGGTTGGATGCGTTATTAGATAAATCTGGGAAAAATACAAAAAAGAGTAAAGCAGCCAAATTTACAGTAAGTAAGTTTCATGCAAGATGTGAAGATAATAGACATATGGAGAAAACAATACCCAAAAGATAGAGATTACTCACATTATTCTAACAGACATAAGAATTACTCCCAAATACTTACTTTCTGCCCAAATACAAGGGAGAGTCCAAGATGTTGAGTATAAAGCAAGATTGTTATCAGATCACTCATCCATACAGGTCTGGAGGATACTCCTAATAAAGGATATAGGTGGAGATTTAATCCCATCTTGCTAAAAAGACAAGATTTTAGGCAATTTATAGAACAACAAATTAAAATATATTTTGTTATGAATACAAATTTTGTAACATAAATTTATATTATGGGGTGCAATGAATTCATTTATTAGAGGGCAAATAATAAGTTATAAAAATAAAATCAGGGGTGCTTCCATTTTCCAAGTTATCATTGTGCATTTTTTCGCTGCCGCCAATGCAATCTTGATAAATTGTTTACGGAATCTGTTTAAATTTAATTTTAACTCTGTCTTTTATATTGCTTAACAGAAAAATTTCTGAGTCTTTTGGTATCTTGTTTTTTGTAATTTGATCTAGTATTGAATTTAAATCCTCCCAAAATTCTGTAGGGAATCTATTCACTTTTGTACATGTCCAAATTGAATGTACCACTGTACCAATATCTTGTTTACAGCAAAAGCATTTATCAGCTAACGTCAGGTTCCATTCTTTTAATTTTTGAGGTGTCTGTTAAACCAATTATATGCTATCATTCGATACCGGGCATTTATTGCATTTGTCATGGTGCCTGAGCATAATTCTTTCCAGGTTTCATTATTTATTTGTATGTTTAAATAATTTTCCCAAAAGCATTTGGATCCATAATATTGCCTCATCTTTTCCTTTGTCTTGTAATTTAATATACATATTTATAATAAACTTTTTAATTATCATAGTGTCCATAATTATATATTTAAAGCTACTACCCTCTGGCAACCTTAGATCATTTTCCAGCTTTTCTTTTAAATATGTTTTTAATTTATAGTATGAAAATATTGATGTCAGTAGGTTATTGCCCATAAAACAGTTTTTTTATTCTCGTTATTCCTTTTCTTGATTATTCCTTAAAATATATATTATTCAGTGTAAAAGGTATTAATTGGTTTTGTTGTAGCAACATATTTGGTATTTGATAGTTTATTAACTTTCATTCTAAATGTATCCTACTCCATATTTTTAATATATGATGTAGTATTGGTAAACTGTTATGCTGCACTAATTTCTCTTTCCACTTGTAAAGTACATGTTCTGAAACACTTTCCCCTAGTTTATATAGTTCCAGCCCAAGCCAGGCTGACTTTTCTCCTACCTTATAAAAATCCGACAAGAATCTTGATTGGGCAGTTGCCAAACTTAAAATTTGGCAACTGCAATCCCCCTTGTTTATATGTCCCTATCAGCTTTTCCAATGCTATTCTTGGTTTCTTACCTTTCCATAGAAATTTCCTCATCAATTTATTCAATTTTTGAAAAAATTCCCATTAGCATTTGAAATAAATATTGCAACCGTGGAAATGTATTCATTTTGATACAGTTTACTCTCCCTATTAGAGTTAGTGGTAAGTCTTTCCATTTCTCTAAATCTTCTTGTATTATTTTCATTAATGGCTGGTAGTTTAATTTAAACAAATTATTTAAATTATTGTTTATTTTGATGCCTAAATAACATATTGCCTATACCTGCCATTTAAAAGGGGATTTTTTTTTTTACCTTGTGTATAGTTTACTGTATTCATTGGCATTACTTCACTTTTATCAGTGTTAATTTTGTACCCTGAAATCTCCCCATATTCTTTCAATTTGGTACGTAACCTCTTTATTGATTCTTTGGCATGGGTTAAATATACTATAATGTCATCTACAAATAAACTGATTTTAAATTCTTCCTCTTTAATCCTTATTCCCTTTATCATTCTATCTGTTCTTATCATTTCTGCCAATGGTTCTATTGCCAATGCAAAAATGAAAGGTGATAGTGGGTATCCCTGTTTTGTTGACCTACTCAATTTGAAATAATCTGAAATATAACCATTGGTTCGTACTTTAACCTTGGGATTATTAATATAGGCCTTTGATCCAATTAATAATTTTTTCAGGTATTTTCATCTGTTGCCTTTTTTAAAACAACAGTCCATTAGTGAGGTCTCTTGAGCACTCTTCAAAGCTCTTGAAAAAGCTCTGAGGCCCTGATATGTCTAGCATGAGGCAGAGCTCAAGTATTTCAAATGTGTTTGTATGTGACCTACACTAACAAACTTTTCCCAATTTATCTCCCCAAAACATATCTATATACTCTGTAACATTTCATATTGCATATTCTCTTAATATTCATGAATGATGTGTCAAGTGGTGCTGAGCATATTGTGTAGGTTCAGGTGTGTGGATCTTAAACTATCCTTATGGATGATCAACAGTGGCTCACAGAATTGAACAAGTATTCCAGTCGAGAAATTTACTTATAACTTTAGAGACAATTATGCATGATATGAACAAATTTGGGACACGTACAAACTTTATTGGTTACCGCATCCTTGGGCCTCCAGATCTTGACTCGTAACAAGAAAGAGTATACGTAAGGAAAAAGTGAATTGCATAATATTTAAAAGACACGCTGCTTTTTTTTGATTTTCTTTTCTCTTCCGGTTCTGTTTTTTCTTCTCAATAGTTATTGGAGGGGGGATTGGGGAGAAAATGGAAAAAGTCACTGTATATATGCACAAAGTTTGTGTAAATATTGTTAGAGATTGGTGATATTGTGATGTAATAACTAAAAAATTTAAAAAAAAAAATTTAAAGCAGCTCTTGCTTCCAAAGGAGTCATTGTCAGAGGCTGCTTGAATATCTGCAAATGAGCAAAGTTAGAGAAATCATTGATACTGATTAATTTACTCCAAGGGCTTGGCTAGATTTGCAGCCAAATTATAACAAAAGATTGTGGAAACTCAAGTTTCACTTAAAATTCTATGATTTTTGGCATTCATTTGTGCCAAAAAAGACACATCAAAAACTTAAGGTTAACTGGAGGGAAATAATGTTTTCCAGGTTGCATTTCAGCTGTTCGTGGATAGAATCACATTGAAAAGACTTTACAGACAAGGATTGAAAATCAAAGGGGGGTCCAGGAAAAGTCTTTTCAGCTACTTGAGGCTAGTTAATGTGGCTCAGAAGGCTCCCTGGCTACAATCAAAGAAACCATTCTCTATTCCTTTGCCAATAATGCCACCAGCTCAACTTCTGCAACAAGAAAGAAACACAGCTTTAGGATTTCCATTGAGAGAAAAACAGTGATGGCTCACAAACAGCAAGTCCCTGCTCTTAGTGGATGAGAGAAGAATATTAACTATTAATTCTCCTGTTCTTTGAAAGAGTATTTTTATTTTGGCCTGGTCCAAACCTCAGTGTACAGATGGTATCTCCAAAAGGAAAGCATGGCAGCTCCCAAACTTAAAAATAACACAACTTCCTTAGTGAATTTTTAAGGTAGTAACAATAATAAAATCTTTCATGGCATATATTAATGACTAGATACTGTTAATATTCCATTAGTATAAATATGTGGAGTTTTAGGATAATTTTTCAATCAAAAGAAAGAATTATACTGAGTGGATATGGGTTTTTAATTTTTAATTTAGAGATACAACACAGTAACAGGTCCTTTCGGGTCCATGAGCCCACGCACCCCTAAAAACATCCATGTGACCAATTAACCTTCTAACCCCGTACTTCTTTGGAGCGTGGGAAGAAACCAGAGCACCCAGAGAAAACCAACTAGGATGCAGGGAGAATGTACAAACTCCTGACAGACAGCGTCAGATTTGAACCCAGGTCACTGGTGCTGTAATAGCGATAAGCTAGCTGCTACACTAACCTTGCAACCCAAGTTATGGCTGTAGAAAATGTTGTTTTTTGACAAGGAGAAATTGTCTTACGGTCAGTTCTCAGTAATGGAGTCCTTGCTTAATCCAGGGACTGGCTGTTCTCCCTCACAACCGTTTTGAGGCTTCAATATTGATCCACTTTTTCTCTGCTCCATGTTGCAGATATATTTATTAATAACAGAGACCATACAGCCTTCTTCCATTACATCAGCTAACTGCCATTGAAATTATTCATGTGTGGTTTGTACAACAACTGGAAGTATTGGATGAGGCTGAAAGTGGGGGATGTGGGTAGCAGAAACTTTTCTGTTATGAGCCCAGAGGACCCCAAAACCCAGCAGTAATAGATATTCACCAAGACAAATGGTCACTTAAACAAAAGATGCTTTTAATTATCTTTAAACATGAAAATAGAATCAAACTTTTACATCACTATTGACTTACTTAACCTAACTTAACCCCCTTCTAATTCTAAGCACACGTGTATGTAATGTGTGTGTAAGTTCAGAAAAGTTATTTGGTTCACAGTCCAATCTCACTTCTCACTCCTCCAAGTTCACTGGTTGCAGGCAATTCTTAGACTGTGCACAGAATTTAATATTTATGAAGTTCAACAGGATTTGGTGCTTGAAAGGTATATGGTTACCACTCAAGAAGGTTCTTGTCAGTTTTCAGAGAGAGGTTTGTTCTACGATGATATCCACAACTGAGTCCTTTTTAATCAACTACTCTCGTGTCTTGCTGACGAAACTTTCCCCTTCAGGGTTCTCCAGATGCTAACCTCTTTCTTTCAGGTCACCACAGAGTTCCTTTTTGTTTCTCTTATTCCAAGTGTAACCAGGCCATCTTTCAAATGGACTTTCCATAAGCTTGCCAGCTTGTCCTGTTCCAGTCCCAGCTACTTCTGCTGGTGTAACACTGTACAAGTGTTTGTCTGTCTGTCTATCTCTCTCTGAGAGAAAGCCTGTTTGACTCTCACTGCTTGCAAAACCACATGATCTCCTTAGAACAGCAAGCCCTCTTCCAGACATTCTGCGGCTCCAGCAAGATCTTTCATCTGTTGCCTTTTTTAAAACAACAGTCCATTAGTGAGGTCTCTTGAGCACTCTTCAAAGCTCTTGAAAAAGCTCTGAGGTCCTGATATGTCTAGCATGAGGCAGAGCTCAAGTATTTCAAATGTGTTTGTATGTGACCTACACTAACAAACTTTTCCCAATTTATCTCCCCAAAACATATCTATATACTCTGTAACATTTCATATTGCATATTCTCTTAATATTCATGAATGATGTGTCAAGTGGTGCTGAGCATATTGTGTAGGTTCAGGTGTGTGGATCTTAAACTATCCTTATGGATGATCAACAAGCATACTTGTGCAGTGATTGGTACTGCTGCTGAACTGCTTGAGGGTTACAGGCTCATTCCTGACCTCCAGTGCTTTTGTGTGTGAAGTTTGTATGGTTTCTCTTTGGCCTGGATTTCTTACTAGTAGATTCTGGGCAACTATAAATTACCTAAAATTTTGAATCAAAACATGAGTTGATAGGGATGAGAGAGAGAAATTAGTTAAGGGCTACATGAAGCAAATGGGATTGCTCTGTTGAGAGACGCTATAGACCAACAGGTCGAGTGGCCTGTGAATGAATAAGCAAGTCAGTAACCAGCTGTGTTATTGTTGCATTGAACTAAATTAACCAGGCTGTTGTTTCTACCACAGATTTAAGTATCAACAAAATCAAAAGAAAGAAATCCAGAACAATCAATGGAGTAGGTAAGCTGATCGTAAATGCATTAACACCCAGTATACTCTGTACCCTTAGAACATATGTGTAATGTATGCAACCACAAAATGCATAACAGCTAAAAGGAATGGTGAAGAAGGAGGCCAGAATTTCGAGCCTAAGACCAAAAGTGCTGGGGCATTTGAACTTGTAGCTGTTTGTTAATTTAGAGCAGGATTTCCCAAACTTTTTCTTTCCACTCACATACCACCTTATGTAATTCCTATGTCATAGGTTCTCTGTAGCAAGGGATTACTTAGGTGGTATGTGAGTGAAAAGAAAAAAAGTTGTTTTAATTGTACCTAATTGACTCGTTAGGTGCACGGTTTCATAACTCCAAAGGAAATGGGCCAATGACAGTTTTTTCTCAAGCAAAATATTTTAGTAACAATTGGGTCTCGAGCAGTGGTTCTCAACCTTTTTCCCTACTCACATACCAGCTTAAGTTATCCATTACTAATCACAGAGCACCTCTGAATAGGATTACTTAAGTTGGTATGTGAGTGGAAAGAAAAAGTTTGGGAAACCTCATTTAAATGCTTGGCCAGACACAGCATGGAAAGGGTCCTTCAGCCTAATTCATCCAAGGCATCTGCCTGAGTGAATCCCATTCCCTGTATATGACCCATATCCCTAACCTTGCCTACCCATATACTTGTCTAAACGTCTTTTAAATGTTGTCTTTGTTAGAATGAATTTGGACTGAGTTGTACCATTTCTACTTAGCTGTATTGTCTGAGTGGAAAACTGGCTGCTACTGGAATAAGTGCCAGGATTTAATCTTGTATCCGGCTGGAAGGTGCCACTTGCCAGGTGAGCCACCTGCTTGCCAATGAAGCCAGTCCCCTACTGCAGAATGTGGACCTTCCAGCATTTACACTGGTGAGCAGCCTTTGCCCTTCAGTGATCCAGCTCCATGAAGATATTACACATAACTGATCAGCTGAATGACGTGCAGTCAGCAGCTGAGTGAGACTCTGATCTTTCCCTGGTTGTCCAGCAGATGGAATTTAATGGACTTTAATCATGTGAGGTGTTGCATTTTGGAAGGACAAACCAAGGTAGGACATCACAATAAATGTTAGGGCACTGAGGAGAGTGGTAGAATAATCTGGGAATACAGATACATAATCCCTTGAAAGTGTCATCATAGGGTAGATAGGGTTGTGAAGAGAGTTTTTGGCACATTTGTCTTCATATATCAAAGTATTGAGTATCGGAATTGGGATGTTACGGTGAAGTTATAAAAGACATTGGTGAGGCCAAATTTGGATTATTGTGTAAAGTTTTGATCACCTAACAACAGGAAGGCTATCAATAAGATTGAAAGAGGAGATTTACAAGGATGCTGGTGGAACGAAGAACTAAATTTCATGGAAAGGTTGGACAAGTTATGACTTTATGCCCTGGAGCATAGAAGAATGAGAGGAGATTTGATAGAGCTATACAAAATTATGATGGGTATGGATAGATTAAATGCAAGCATGCTTTTTTACACAGAACTTAGGTGAGATAAAAGCCAGAGGTCAGAGGGCATGGGTTAAAGGGGAACATTAGGGGGAACTTCTTCACACTCAGAGCGGTGGGAGTGTGGAATGAGCTGCCAGCTGAATTGGTGAATGTGGGCTCAATTTTCACATTTAAGAAAAATTTGGATGGGATATGGTATGGGTGCAGAGCCATGGGACTCGGCAGAATAATAGTTCTGCACAGACGAGAAGGGCCAAGGATCTGTTTTTGTGCTGCATGGTTCTATGGTCTGGCTTTGTCCAGGACTCTGAGGGTGGAAGCTGGGGCATTCTAGTGCAAAGGAAATAAATTTATTTACATTGTACATACTGGTCAACAAGGGAGATTTATTTTTTATTGTCAAGTATACAGAGAGAGAGTGAAAAGCTTTCCTAAGCTTTGCATTCTAATATTGGTAATGAATTGCTCAACTTCAGCAAATAAAAGCAAAATTGAAAGAGCAAAATAAGAAAAAATTGAAGGTCTCTGGAGAGAGGCAAGTGGTTGCGGATCACACTGCCTCATCTGATGTCACTGCCATAGCCACCACTACTTGTTCCCTTATGTTGACCAGTGACAGGGAGTCTGCGGGCTCCAAGATTGAGCCCCCATATCTAGCTGCCTGCTCTCCTTGACCTCTGGTCTCAATTCCCCGAACCCACCAGTGCAAGCAGTCTGGCTTATTGAGCAGATAATAAGGCAATAGCAGGTCCTGATCTTTCCAAACAAATTGACACAGTTATTAGAAATTCTGCTTTCCAGATGATTGATGTGAAAATGTTGGTAATATTTCTCACTTCATCTATGAAATAGATGATCCAGCTATGACTATCAAGCAAAGTTAAACGTAGTATTAAATCAAAAATTACATTAATGTTGACAAAATAGCATGCCCAGGCATTGTATGAATTTCAGAACCTGACAGACAAGGTTCAAGTACAATATAGTACACCAGTCTGTATTGTAAGATGTAGACTGGTGCAATATAATTTCTTACATCAACTATATCTTACCCTGCAGAAGTTGAATAAATTACATTCTAATATACCTGATATATGTTTTAGATGTGAGGAAGTCCAGAATTGTTTCACCTAGGAAATATTGCGGACATAAGGCCTAAAATGAGGCTGTCTAAGTGCCAATTAGAATTTCTTAGAATTGCATTGGTAGTGGCCAGGAAATGTATTGCCATTACCTGAAAGTCTGATTCCATTCTGGACATAGCCCGATGGAATGCGGAAATGCATAGTTGTGTTCCTCTCGAGAAAATTACTTACAATTTAAGGAAGAAGTATACTATGTTTTTGCATGCATGCAGCCATATTTGCACAATGCAGGGTTGAATACTTAAGACACTTATTCTATTTTTGAATTTTCTATCCCTTTTTTTTGTCATATTTGCGATCCAGATAAGTAAAAGAGTTGGATTTTCTGAACTGGACTCCAGATCCCGACAGTTCTTTCTTTCTTCCATCCATCTTTTTCTTCTTCTTCATTCTATTTTATTATTACTTTCTCATTCTGTTTCTTTCTTTCCAATTTCTATTTTCTTTATCTAGGGGGTTTTGTTTTGGGGGGAAGGAGGGATGGGGTTGTTTTGAAATGTGGACAACTTGTATCAATGATTCCTTTTTATTTATTTTCTTGATACTTGTTTGACCACAAAATAAAATATTCAAAAAAAAGGATCAAGTACAATATGCAAGCGTGCTGGAGAAACTCAGCGGGTCACACAGCATCCAGAGGAGGAAAAGAGTAACCAATATTTTGGCCTGGGTCCTTCGTCAGAGAAGGATCAAGATGTTGACAAGTAAAAGAAATGTTAAATTGTGAGCATTAAGCCAATGAGAAACATAAAAATGTATTGTAAATATGCATGAAGAGTAAAAAAAGCAAAGATTAATATGGGTCCATAAGAGATTGGAAACAAAGAAGTTAATTTGGAGAACAAGGGCAAAGAAATTAAAGCAATATTTTGGGTTGACCATCAGAAGAAGATGGTTTTGTGAATGGTGGCTGAACTAGATTCCAATATCCAATAGATTCAGGAACTGCTTACAGTAGTCTTAATTGCTGAGTCTACTCTCATATTGATAGATTACTAAATACTAAGGAAATCGAGTGACATGAAGAAAGGAACATTGAGATGAAAAATCAGGTGTGATGGATCAGTGCAAGGGGTCAAATGACCTATTCCTGTGACTTGTGTTATGTTGATTGGAACCTATCCTCTCCTTTTGGTCTTGAAAAAAATGGAGAGCAGTCTGTAGTCAGCTGGGGAAAATACTTGGAACACAAAATTCAAAAAGTTGTTCGCTCTACCCAATGCTAAAACTAACAATAAAGAAGCATGCTGTTAAACAGAAACGTCTGCAGGCGCTGTGATTATAGTGCAATGCACAATAATGCTGGTAAAACTCAGCAGGTCATGCATGAGTTTCTCCAGCCCTTTCCCATATTGCAATAAAACATGTTTTCTGTTCTGTTGTTGGAAATTATTACTTATGACCAATGTACATTGTCTTTGTGAGTACGGGTAAACTTACCTGCCCCAACCCCATAATCTCCTACTCGATGTACATTGTATTTATATCAAACAATGTGCATGACAATAAACTCATTATCATTATAACAAATTAGTCCCGAACTAATCGCTGACTCAGCTTCGAGGGTTTAGACAGTCACTTATGATATTTTACGTAGAACTTGCGTGATTTTTCTGTTCTGAAATGTCTCCCTACCTTCCTGGAGTGGCCGTTCACATAGCAACAACCAAAACTCCAAATCTCCATATCACACTGCGAGTTTAGACAAAATAACTGAAGTGCGGTATTTTTGCTAGGCTGGACGTCCTATTCATTAGCCCATTGTTCACGGATCACCGGCAGTTCAGTTTTGACTGCAGGCGTTCCGTGAAAATTACTAGGGGTCGAGGAGGTAAAATGCAGGAGCAGGAATGAATCCTTATTCCCGTTCTGATCTTTTTACACAGATTGCATTCTGGGAAATTGGGATTAATTTCCTGGATTGCAACAGCTGTGTAAAAAAAAAACATAATTGACTGTGAATGAGTTGTTGGATGTTCTTTTATTGTTGTCATTTCATATCTCACAGATACATTGCTGAGCTCAACAGGAAGACGGCAGTCTGAGAGCATAGAGCCCCTTACCCCAGACCTTCAGGATGCTCCTCCTCAAAAGAAAAAGAAGAGGAGAAAACTATTGCCTGTAACTGGTGAGCAGGGCTGGCCTCTTTGGAAATTCTCAACATCAGGCACTGAAGGTTTGGCTTGTGCTGAATTGAAATCCAAACTGATGCTTTCAATCTAGTAAAACAACCCCCACCAATGTATCTTATGCAAAGTGGAATTGGTGAAGTGTGAATTTCAGAATTTGCAGGTAATTCAGTAATCAAAGTGCTGTTTAAATTCACTCAGGGTCGAATCCAATCTAATTTTTAGTTTCTAAATTAGTGTGGGATGGGATTCCTCTGTAATCCTGCACAGACATAGTGGGCTGAATGGCTTCCTTCTGTGTCATCAGGAAATGTGATAGGCCTTTCCTCAAAGACCTTTCCATTTATTTAAATCCCAAGTAATTAGAGCTTTGAACATGGCCATTGGTGAGCTTGAAAAACAATCGATCATAATGCTTTGGTGCAGTGACATACTGGATACTTGCAGACTGTCCTAGGGGAGATCCTATGTGCAAATTATCAAAAAGGTTAATGCGCCTTTGAATTCCATTAATTTGTCTGATCCTTATTTGTGCTTCTTTCTGCAGATGATTTGTCCTTGCATCAGGTTGTTTGTCCAGATGACATTTACTATGTCATCATGTGGCAGTGTTGCTTGTGTTGAGCAAGTGGTTAGATTTTGGGAATAAAGTGAGAAGTTGGCAGGTGAGATTTACGATATTTGAGGAAAAATAAAAAGGTACAAAGTTGCTGCTAGTCCTTGGTTTTCTTCTTGTGTCTGTGTCAGATGAAGGTTGCTACCTGTGTTTTGATCTGTAATCAATACTAAAAAGTTCAGGAAATACTCAGGCAGTATTCTATGGGGAAAGGAAAACATTTAATGTTTTGAGTTGATGACCCTTGTTCGGAAATGGTGTTAAGCTTGCCAGTAACCTTCATCTAGTAAATCCTGAGGAAGCTACAGATTAAAATTATGAAAAATAAAGGAGACTAGGAGCAAAATGTTAACTGTAATTTAACTGTTTGTTATAGATTCAGAGACCACCTTCATCCAGCAAAATGTCTCTGAAGGCAGCAATTTGTACAGTGGGCCAAACAGTGAACTTCCCCGCAAAACCAGGAAGAGAAACAAGTGAGTGCTGGTGAGCAGTCATGGGTTTATGAATCAAGCAAACAGGAGCTGCTGGAGGAACTCAGCAAGTCAGGCAATATCCATGGGTAGAAATGGTTAGTCAATGTTTTAGATCGGAACCCTTTATTGAGAGGGTTTCTGGTCTGTTCTAGATATTTATCAAGTACAGCAATGCTGGTTTCACAGCAGTCCATGAAACATTCTGTGTTCCAGAGTGACCTAGTATTTCTCAATTTCTGATATAATTACAATTCTGCATTTTCCCATCAAACCACCTTATGAGCTAAATCGAAGGGGATCTCCTGTAGTCTTTCAGTAGGGTGACTGATACAGCCCTTGCCATGAAATGTGTCCCTTTCTTACAAATAAAGTCAATGTGGAAAATAACAGTTTAATTTGAATCTCTTGTTTTGCACAGTTGTCACTTCATTTTGCAATTGACTTTGTTTTCTGTCATCTTTCTCATGGGGCAGCAAGCTCTGGCTATCAGTTTCTATGAAAACATATCCATATGGCTCAGTCTCCACACTCTTTGTTTTCTGGTTGTTAAGACTGGATGCAGAGAAGCAAGTATCCATGATGCATTCTGTGCATCGGGTTTCACTAGCAGAACCATCATACAACCGGCTCTACCTGGTATAAATTGTGGACACTCAAAAGGAACCCATGTGAACCTACACATCACAATGGGTGCCAACATTACTTAGCCATCTACTATGAGATGCTAAGTTCTTTCATTATCCCTGAGCAGTAAAGCTTGTCTGGCTTTAATGCACACTCTTCATTGTCTGCAGCCTTATTTATAATGATATGTCTGCTTTTTAAATAAATCACAAACGTGACAAAAATATGAAAGGGTGTAGTGGAATTAAGTTAAAGCAGATCACATTGGTTACAAAATCATCATTGGTACAGACATGGTGTGTTAAAAGCCTTTTCTGCTGTGAAGCTTTGTAAAGCATTCTTTGAAACATTGACGTCCAAATCCTGATCTATCTTTCTTGTATATGTGATTTTATTTTAACTGTTGATAGCGACATTTAACTGACAGCCAGTAATTTGTACCTGATATACTCCAAGAGCCTTCCATGAGGGATTTGGAAATTCTGAAAAGTGACATTACTGTCCAACTCCCTCAAAACCTGGATCATTACATGTTGGCAGAGGTAAATGCAAATTTCCTCACCAATGTGTAGATATGCACTTTACAGATTGCTAAATTGACATATTGCCAATAGAAGAATCATTTTATGAATGGTGAAAAACTGAGGGAAAAAACTATTATAACCATATAACCGTTTACAGCACAGAAACAGGCCATGTCGGCCCTTCAAGTCCGTACCGGTTCACTTGAACAACTCCACTAGCTCCTCCGCAAACTCCTGAGGAAGCAGAGGCTCTCTTCATGATGCAGAGCAGAAATGTGTATAAAATTGTGATTTGCCCATGCCCATCACTTAACAGAATCAGATGTCCCGTCCCCAATGGAGTGAAATTACACTAACAGCAGGAAAACTTATTCTGCATACATCTCATGATTAAAATATAATAAATACAAAACGATAATTTATTGATTGATACTTGAAAATTTCCAGCATTTGGAAACACAATTTGGACATTAACTTGCTGAAGCCCAGATCCACTCAATAAATTTGTCTTTAACTACATCCCATATAATATTAAGACACTTCAAAACGTAGGGTTCTTAATCATCAATGTTGACTGTGGGACCCACACCACAGGCCATTTCCTTTGGATTCGAAACTTTCTTGTGATCGGCACATGAGAATCTACAGTTAACACATCAAGCTAAAGGAAAATTTGCTTTTCAAGAGTACCAGTTCTGAACTTGGGCTATCCGGAAGCACTTTATAAAACAGAAACTTTATCAAGTGTCTTTTGGGCCATCCAGAGGCACTTTATAAAACATGCAGCAGCCAATCAGGATACAGCAAAAGGTCATTGAAGAATATAGGAATTAAGAGGTTAGGCAGTCAACTGCAGCTGAGTCTGCAGCCACATCAGTGATGATCTTACTGAATGGTAGAACAGGCTTGATGGACCTGATGGTGCCAATTTCTATATTTCCTGATTTCCCCTGGCCTTAAATATACTCAACAACTGAGCATCCACAGCCATCTAGGTTAGAAGATTTTACATTCACAAGTCTTGAGTGATGAATTCCTCCTTGTCTAAAGCCTATATAGCTGATACTCCACATTTCTAATCTCTGGGAAAGGCCTCAGAATCTCCCTCAGCAAGTCTTTCAGAATTTCATGTTTCAATGAGGTCAGCAAACCACCTTTCGTCTGGGCTCTGGGTCCAGTGGCTGGGGCATAGCTTACACCAAATGTAAAATCACCGGCCAGGTGGTGACAAAGGTCTCCTGACTTAACATAAAGCTAAAAACCACAGGTTCTGGAAATGTGAAATAAATGCAGAGATGCTGGAGATACTCATTAGGTAGGCAGTATCAATGAAGGCGAAACATAGTAAACATTTCAGGTAAGTGACCTGTCATCTTTCATTTCTAAATGTGTGTTGTGTTGGCTCACTTTCTCACTTTACAGATGCTGCCCGATTTGTAGAGTGTCTTCAGTGCTCACTGATTGACATTCTCATTGGCTGTCCAATCATCCATTTAAAATGATTGAGCAATTATTATTTCACGTCTCTTCCCTTTTGAGTTTTCTTTAACTAAAACAGTGCATTCAAGAAAATGATTTGAACAAGGTCATTGTATTTTTCAATGACAAACAGGAGAACTCGCCCGACTGATCACTGTAATGAACTGGGAGTGGAAGAAGACGATGTTATTGATGATAGGAAAGCTCCACGACCCCAAGGTCCTCTGTTTACAACATCCTCGGGTTCCAGTCAGCCTGTGGACAAGGTGTTTCTTGAACGAAGCCGTAAGTAAATTATTGCAATTCTAAGATGCGGAAGTTGGAGGCAGCAGGTTGCTATGAAACTGTAAGCACAGTGAAATCGGAGATGAGAGTTGGGGATGAACAACTTTACATGTAATTATCAACACTGAATTAGACCATTCTGCCACCATGCCTTCTCCCACCCTTCATAATTCTATCTTTCTTCCTTTCATTCCTTTCTTCCTCATCTTTTTGTTTTTTTTATCCAGGTAAGTCACAGCAGCCACCTCATTTTCTAATCATTCAGTAATTCATGCAGTTACTCCTGAATTCCTGATTAGAATTGTTGGATTTTGTTATGTTCAACCTAATGTCGGCCTCTTCCTGTAAGTGGAAACATTTATGTCAACCTAATCAACACTTTTTTCCTTCTTCAAGACCTCTGTTAATGCAGCCCTCAGATCTGATACTATTTTATTACTTTTTGAAAACTTAACTTTACAGGGTCTTTGCCTTTCTACTTGTTTTTATTTTCTTTCTCCACTTTCCTCTCATTTTCATTTATCATTTGTCTTCCTTTTATCTGTGAATCCTATGATTCACACTGTTTTGAAGTGAAGCACGATATTTAGCACAATATAGACAGCACTGGTTGTCAAAGGCAACAGATTAACTCACCAGTTCTTTTGTTGAAAGAGTGGGATTCAAGGAGCTGTATCCATTTTGGAGGGAGAAATAGGCAGCAATGTAATATCTTACAGCAAAGATGGTGCCTTACAGTCATGACTCTGTGTGCAGCTCCGACGGGAATCATCACATATTCCCATTCAGAACTATTACAACTTGAACCCACAACCATAGAAACCAATTTACCAGTAAGTAACACTGTAAGAAGATCTTATAATTATCAGTAATGGCGAACTCTGGCAGATTGCAGGAGATTCAAACAGCCACCACATGGACAGCTGATGTATGGCCATTTAAAGACCACAGGCAATCTGAAAAGCCAACACATGGGCTATTTAAAGATCGCGCGAGATTCAAACAGCTGACATATGGGCTATTTAAAGACTGCACGAGATATGAATTGCCGACAGGTGAGCCATTTAAAGAAGCCCTGACCACACAGATGCAGAAGTTGGGGACTACAGGTCTAAGACACTGGGCCCTGAGGCCTCCACTCGACCATTCTCCTGGATAACATACAATCCTTGGACAATAAACTGGATGATCTTAGAGCCAGATTACAGCAGTAGAGGGATATCAGGGATTGTGTCTGATATGTTTCAGCCAGAGGGTAATTCGCTGACCATCAAAATTTGGGAGGGATGGCTGGTATAGCAGTTAACGCAACCTCTTAACAGCATCAGCGATCAGGACCCGGGTTCGAATCCTGCGCTATCTGTAAAGAGTTTGTATGTTCTCCCTGAGTCTGCATGGGTTTTCCCCGGGGGCTCTGGTGTCCTTTCACTATTCGAAATGTACCGGGGGTATGGATAAATTGGATGTAAATTGGGCAGCGTGGACTCGTGGACTGAAATGGCCTGATATCGTGCTGTATGCCTAAATTTTTTTTAAAATCGCTCCTCAGCAGATGCAACATCACTGGCTTTCCACTCAGCTCTGGATCACCTAGACAACAGCAGCACATACAACGGGCTAGTTTTCATTGATTGTGGACTTCAGGAGAGGAAAATCAAGAGAACACGAACCAGTCCTCATCGTGGGCTCAGCTTTCAACAGCATCATACCCTCAGTGAAGGACAACAAGCTCCAAAACCTGGGCCTCTGCACCTTCCTCTACAACTGGATCCTTGATTTCATAATTGAAAAACCAGTCAGTATGAACCGGAAACAATGTTTCCTCCTCACTGACAATAAACACAAGTGCACCTCAAGGATGTGTGCTTAGCCCACAGCTCCACTCACCTGGCACAAGTCAAATGCCATCTACAAATTTGCCGATGCCATCACAGTCGTCGGCAGAATCACACACGGCATTCAGGAGTGAGATAGATCAGCTATTTGAGCCACAACAGCAACCTTGCACTCAATGTTAACAAAATTAAGGAGCTGATTGTGGATTTCAGGAGGGGAAATCAGGAGAACACAAACCAGTCCTCATCGAGGGATCAGTAGTGGAAAGAGTTAAGAACTTCAAATTCCTCAGTATCTGTGGTGGTACACCACCGGCCTACTGCAGGGGGCAACCTCTGTACCTGCAGGAGTGTAAGGGGACAGAACAACACCTGGCTGGCTGTCAATTAGTCAGCCTGAATGGATCAAGCCCCACCCAGTCGGGTGTCAATCACCCTCCGGGATATAAGCCTGCGCCGGCCTCCCAAGGCCTCACACTGAGTTGCTGCAGCCACAGCCAGCCTGGCTCTGGAAGTCTTTGTGGATTAAAGCCTGTTGTTGTCTTTATCTTTGTGTGTGTCTGATTCTGGTGAACAGTGCACCACAATTTAATCCACAAAATTTTCCCACGGCAGTGATGGAGAAACTCCTGAGCGCAGGGAGCCTCGAGGTCGACCCACGCCACCCGGAAGCCCAGACACGCTTCAAGATCTGGCAGCACACGGTCGAGGCAATCATCGAGGCACACAAGGGCGACATCCTGGACTCCGATCGGAAGAGGTTGGTCCTACTCCAGTCAAAGCTGAGTCCCCGCGTCTTCCAGGTAACCAAAGGCTGCTCCACGTACAGGAGCGCAATGGACACTCTCGAGAACTTGTACAAGCCCCTCATGAATGTGGTCTGTGCAAGGTACCTCCTCAACTCCCGAGACCAGCAACTTGGGGAGACAGCTGAGTCTTACCTGGGACACTTGCGAGAGTTGGCCCGACCGTGTCTGGCTGAACCCAGGGTAGGTGTAGAGGAGGTCGAGAGGCCGATCCGGGACGCCTTCGTACGAGGGCTACACTCGAGGGCCATCCGGCAGAAGCTTCTGGAAGACAACATCTATGCCCTAACTAGGAAGTGGTCCAAACCCTGGATGCAACAGCCCTGCATATCGAAGCCTTCGATTCCAGGTTCCCCCAGGCTCCCTCATGGCTCTCTCACACTGGAGCTACAGCCCCAGGCCGAGCTTGGGAGGAGAACGTCGCTGCGGCAGGCGCCAGCACCCCTGTAAGTACTGTGGATCCTGGTATGGGTCAGATCGACGATCGCACCAAAACTGCCCAGCTAGGAACCAGTATTGTTCCCGATGCGACAAGAAAGGCCACTTTGCAAAATTGTGGCTCTCTAAACCTGTCGGCAGCTCAGCAGCCCTCTATGACCTCCCCTGTGGACCCCCCACATGTGCGTGCCGGGTGGCGCCATTGTCCCCATGACGACTCCCCCCTTCCCCGACTTCGACCGCGCAACATCCGGCCGCGCCAGCGACCGTCACAGCGTGTGCTCCAAGCATCTGAATCAGCCCCCGCACTATCAGCCAGAATCAGACACACACAAAGATAGAGACTGTACAACAGACTTTAATCCACAAAAACTTCCACAGAGCCAGGCTGGTTGTGGCTGCAGCATCTCTGAGTGAGGCCTCGGGAGGCTGGCACAGGCTTATATCCTGGAGGGTGATTGACACCCGACTGGGTGGGGCTTGATCCATTCAGGCCGTCTGATTTACAGCCGGCTAGGTGTTGTCCTGTCCCCTTACACTCCTACAGGTACCGAGGTTGCCCCCTGCAGTAGGCCGGTGGTCTACCATCACAGGGGTCAGTAACAAGGAATCGCACCCACTATGTACATACAACATTTACAGGCTGAGATGACTCGGCGGCCGCCGGGGTCTCTGTGGCCATCGTAGGACTGCTGGTGTGGTGCTGCGCGGATGGGTATCCAGTGGGGCCAGGGTCGATGTATGCGGGTCGTATTGGATGGGTGGGGGGGGTGGCGAGTTCGTCTCCGAAGGCTGAAGCGGGCCCCTGGTGGTCAAAGAGGCCCTGCGTGCTCCACAGCTACCTGAGGACGGGGATGTATGCCCGGTCAGCATTGACCTGGGTTGGAGGGTGGCATGGCGTGGTGTGGTGGGCGCTCCTGCTGGTGCCAGGTCCCTGGTTGAGACGATGTCCTCCCTGCCACTGCAAAACCTAACGTAAGTGTAGTTATAGTTTGCATGAAGGAGAAAAACCTGCTCTACTAGGGCTTCTGCCTTGTGTGTCCGTACATGCTTACACAGAAGCACCAGTCCCAGGGATGTGAGGCATGCTGGGAGTGAGATTCCAGTCGCCGACCTCCTGGGGAATGAGAACAGACGTTTGTGAGGGGTCTCGTTGGTAGCCGTACACAGCAGTGATCGAATGGCATGGAGTGGCTCGGGCAGGGCGTCCTGCCAGTACTCAACGGCCCACCCTTTTGACCTGAGAGCCAGGACTGCCTTCCAGACCACCCCATTCTTGCGTTCCACTTGCCCATTGCCTCTTGGGGTCTAGCTTGTCGTGTGACTGGTTGTGATGCCCCTCACCGTCAGGTACTGGCGCAGCACGTCACTCATGAAACTAGACCCCCGGTCACTGTGGATGAAGGCGGGGTAGACAAACATGATGAAAATCTGCCCCAAGGACCTGATGATGGTGGCTGTGGAGGTGTTTGGACAAGGGATGGCAAAAGGGAAGCTTAAGTACTTGTCCACTACCGTGAGGAAGTAAACGTTTCGTTCGTGGAAGGCAGGAGCCCTTTGAAATCCATGCTGAGACGCTCGAAAGGCCGAGTAGCCTTTACAACTTGGGCCTGGGGGATGCGGAAGAAGCGGGGTTTACACTCCGCACAGACCCGACAGACCTTGGTCATGTCCCTGATAGTGTACGGCAGATTTCGGGACTTAACGAAACGGTACAAACAGGTGACGCCCGGATGGCAGAGGGACTCATGCAATGCCTGCAACCTGTCGTCATGTATAGATGCACAGGTGTGAGAGAGGGCATCAGGGGAGACGTTAAACTTCCCGGGGCGGTACTGGATGTCAGTTGTAGTTTGTCAGCTTGACTCTCCAGTGCAGGATCTTGTCGTTCTTGATCTTGCTCTTGTGGGTAGTGTTAAACATGAACGCCATGGCCCGCTGATCTGTAGGGAGCTTGAATCTCCTGCTTGCCAGGTAGTGGCGCCAGTGGCGGACAGCTTCCACAATTGCCTGGGCCTCCTTTTCAATGGCGGAGTGCCCTAGCTCGGAGCCGTGGAGGGCCTGGAGAAGAAGGTGACGGGGCGCCCCTCCTTGGTTGAGGGTAGCAGCGAGAGCCACCTCGGAGGCATCGCTCTCCACCTGGAAGGGGGAGTCCTCATCCACAGCCTAGATCGTGGTGTCCGCGATGTCTTGCCTGATGCAGGTGAAGGCTGCCTGCACCTCAGGTGGGAGGGGAAAAGTTGTGGCTGGGGCCAGTGGACGGACATTGTCCGAGAAGCGAGGGACCCACTGCGAGTAATAAGAGAACAGGCCCAGGCACCTGCAGAGGGCCTTTAGCGTGGCGGGGGGGGGAAGGAGTAACTCCATTAATGGGTGCATCCTTTCTGGATCTGGGCTGACGACTCCATGGGCCATGATATACCCCGGGATGGCAAGGCGGGTGGTGCTGAACACACTTCTCCTTGTTGTATGTGAGGTTCAGCTCCACGGCCATCTGGAGGAATTTTTCCAGGTTAGCATTGTGGTCCTGCTGGTCATGGCCGCAGATAGTGACGTTATCCAGATATGGAAATGTCGCCTTCAGCTTGTGCCGGTCGACAATGCGATCCATCTCCCACTGGAAGACGAAGACCCCGTTCATGACCCCAAAAGGAACCCGGTGGAACTGGTACAAGCGCCCGTCCGCCTCAAAGGTGGTGTAGGGCTTGTCCTTCAGATGGATAGGGATTTGGTGATACGCTGACTTCAGGTCAATTGTGGAGAAAACCCGGTAGCGGGCTATCTCATTGACCATGTCAGCGATCCTCGGCAGAGGGTAGGCATCCAGCTGGCTGTACCGATTAATGGTCTGGCTGTAATCCATGACCATCCTCGGCTTACTTCCCCCTTTGACCACCAGAACTTGGGCTCTCCAAGGGCTGTTACTGGGCTCTATAATGCCTTCTGGCAGGAGTGGCTGCATCCACCTTGATGAAGTCCCTGTCTGCAACGCAATAGCGCCTACTTCTGGCGGCGATCGGCTTGCAGCCTAGTGCAAGATGTGGAAAGAGCACCAGTGGGGTGATGCGCAATGTGGATAGACCGCAGGTTGGCCGGGGCTGGTAGGTTGGGGTGCTGTGCAATGTGAGTGGAGGTTGGGGCCTCTGGAGGCAAGGGTGACACTCTGCAGGTGACACTGGAAATCCAGGCCCAGGAGGAGTGGTGTGCAGTTTGGGCATGACCAGGAGCCTGAATCCTGTGTAAGTCTCCCCTCCCACTGTTATATCGACCGAGCAGCGCCCAAGGGTACCAACAGTCTTATCCTTGGCAGTGAGGGTGATCAAGCAGGTGGTGGGGTGGATCTTTAACCTTAGGGAGTCGGGCACAGTCGAGTGAATGGAGCTCTCAGTGCTGCCACTGTCCAACAGGCACTTTGCTACCTGCCCATTGACTCGCACATTCATCATCGAGCGCCTGAGATCGTGGGGGATGTCCCTGGTCAGCATGGTGGTAGCCAGGACTGTGTTGGAGACGCCGCTATCCGGAGGGATGGGGAGCGTCGATAGGGTGGCCTGGTCATCACCCATGTTGACCACGTCGACATCGATCATGAGGTGCAATGTGCGGTAGCCGATGGCCTCTGGAGGCGAGGGGAGCGTCGGTAGGGCGGCCTGGTCATCGCCTGTGTTGACCACGTTGCCGTCGGTCACTGGGTGTGGCGTGTAGCAGCTGATGGCACCCGGAAACGTGGGGAGCGTCAGTCGGGCGGCCTGTTCATCGCCTGTTTTGACCACGTCGTTCTCAACGTTGTCAGGGGCCCTCCGTGTTGGGCGCTGCCTGGCCCAAGATGGCGGCGGCACGTTGGGGGCCGCTGCGTGGCTGGCCTCCTTCCTCAGCCGTATCCATTGCGCCGGGGAAGTGACGTCATCACGGCCGGTGGTAGTGACGTCGTTACGCTGTGAGTTGGAAGTGATGCCACTGTAGTTCTCAGTGAGCTGCGCCAGTACCTGACGGCGAGGGTCATCGCGACCAGTCGCACGACAAGCTATAACCCGAGAGGCAACGGGCAAGTGGAACGCGAGAATGTGGTGGTCTGGAAGGCACTCCTCCTGGCTCTCAGGTCAAAAGGGTGGGCCGTTGAGTACTGGCAGGACGCCCTGCCTGAGCCACTCCATGCCATTCGGTCACTGCTGTGTACGGCTACCAACGAGACCCCTCACGAACGTCTGTTCTCATTCCCCAGGAGGTCAGCAACTGGAATGTCACTCCCAGCATGGCTCAAGTCCCCGGGACCACTGCTTCTGCATAAGCATGTATGGACACACAAGGCCGAAGCCCTAGTAGGTTTTTCTCCTTCATGCAAACCATAACTACGCTTGTGTTAGGTTCGGCAGTGGCAGGGAGGACACCATCTCAACCAGGAACCTGGCACCAGCAGGAACACCCACCACATCACACCACGCCATCCTCGAACCCAGGATGTCGCTGACATCCCCGTCCCCAGGCAGCTATGAGGCACGCAGGGTCTCCTTGACCACCAGGGGGCCGCTTTAGCCTTAGGAGATGAACTCGCCCTCCCCACCCATCCAATGCGACCTGCATACTTCGACCCTGGCCCCCCCCTGTCCATCCCTCCGCGTGGCACCACACCACCCACACACACCCCTGTCGCCAGTCCCCCCAATTCCCTTCTGACCAGTGACCAGGAGCCAGTCCTACGACGGTCACAGAGACCCCAGCGGCCGCTGAGTCGTCTCAACCTGTAAATATTATATGTACATAGTGGATGCGATTCCTTGTTACTGCCCCCACCCCCCCGGGACAATTTTAAAGAAGGGGGTGAATGTGGTGGTAGACCACTGGACTACTGCAGGCGGAAACCTCTGTATCTGCAGGAGTGTAAGGGGATAGGACAACACCTGGCCGGCTGTCAATCAGTCGGCCTGAATGGATCAAGCCCCACCCGGTTGGGTGTCAATCACCCTCCAGGATATAAGCCTGCACTGGCCTCCCGGGGCCTCACTCAGAGTTGCTGCAGCCACAGCCAGCCTGGCTCTGTGGAAGTCTTTGTGGATTAAAGCCTGTTGTACAGTCTTTATCTTTGTGTGTGTCTGATTCTGGCTAGCGGTGCACCACAATATCAGCATCTCTGATGATCATCTCCTGGGCCTTCCACGTCAATGCAATCACAAAGAAGGCTCGTCAGCAGCTATACCTTGTGAGGAGTTTGAGGAGATTTAGTTTGTCACCAAGACTGAAATTTTCTGCAGGTGTACCATAGAGAGCGTTCTGACTGGTTGCATCCCTGTCTGCTATGCAGGTGCCACTGCATAGGACAGGGGAAAAAAAACTACGGAGTTGTGTACTCAGCCAGTGCCACCTTGCTCATCAGTTCGCTCCATCAAGGACATCTACAAGAGTGGTATTTTAAGAAAACAGTCTCTATCATCAAAAACCTTCGCCACCAAGGCCATGCCCTCTTCACACTGCTACCATTGGGAAGGAGGTACAGAAGCCTGAAGATGAACACCCAGCGATACAAGGGCACCTTATTCCTCTCTGCTATCAGATTTCTGAATGGACAACGAACCACAATCACTACCTCACTTTCTCTTTTTTTCCACTACTTCATTTGTTTTTAAATGTAATTTCTAGCAATATTTACTCAGCAACGAATTTTGCGAATATTCATGACAATAAATTCAGATTCTGATCTGAGGATGGAGCTTCAGAGTGTGGAACATGTATTCCACAAATTTGTTCCTGTATCTCTCTGAAAAATCATGCATTTACAATTTACTTTGCCCTTCCGTTGGTGAGCGTGTTCTCACTGGTCTAGATTCCAAACTGATATTCTTTCCCTCAACCTCTGTCTCTCCACCCTTCCTTTATATTTTCAGATGCTCATGCAATAGGAAACTGGCCCTTCAGTCCAATATCCAACCTAACCAAGTTGACATTATGGGCGAGTCCCATTTGCCTAAATTTGGTCCATACCCTCAGCCTTTCCAATCCATTTTCTGTCTAAATGCCTTTCGAACGACAAAATTGTACTCATTTCTACAATTCCTCTGGGAGCTCATTCCAGGTACAGACTAACCTTTGAATGAAAAAGTTTCCTCTCAGGATCCTCTTCAATTTCTCCCCTCTCACCGTTATCCTAGGTCCTCCATTTCTAGAATCATCTACCCTGGAAAAAAGACTGTGAGCATTCACTTCATCAATGGCCATCATGATTTTATATACTCACCCCTCAGCCTTCTCTCCTATCGGGAATGAAGACACAGTCAATCTAACCTCTTCCTATTACTGGAGCTCTCCAGTCCATTCCTATTACTGGACCACCTTGCAGCTTGAATTTCCTGACCAGGTTATTGATCACCTGTTCTGATTTCCTCTGGGTTATGCAGCTTTTTGTTTGGGATGTTTTGCGATTTTAAAGACTCTGAAGCAAGTTCTTTGATTTGTTGTCTGAGAAAGTGACTGATTGATATGGAGCCGAAGGCATGGAGGAATCAGCAAGGGAATTGGGCTCCCACTGGTCTCTTCTGACCAGGATCTGACTTGTCCCAAGTTTGAGCCTCAGCCTCCCCTACAAGGCTGCTGGTGACAAACAGCCCAATTTTATTCTCTTGCACATTGTTTTGACAGGTCGATTTCAAGCTGCAGACAGAGTAGAAGCAGGGAAAATTGCCAAACAAGTCGAGATATACATGGAGGTTAAGTCCACCCGGACAACCAAAGATGTCGCTTTACAGGCACACCGCGGATTCAGGTAAGGGTACCCGGATTCCTGCTTCCCCAGGAACAACTCCATCCTCCCAGGCTATTGAAGCTGTCTTTGTTTTAAACTCCTGTCATTCAAGATTGTTTTGGTACTATTTTCAGTTTAACATGGTATATTTTCTCCTTATGGTATGATCTACTCCATCTTGGAGATAAATTGTAGATAGGATAGCTGCTTGGCAGAATGCCTCTAGTCAGACAGTCATCATGACTCCATGCTTCTGATTGCCTGTCTCTTCAATTCCTTCTCGCTCTCCCACTAGCTCCTCCCATCAGCATCCCAATGAAGTGAGAAACAGCTCTGCTGGCTCCTCGGCACATTTCAACTTCCTGGACAGTTTTCAGTGATTTTAGGTTGTAGTTGCTGCTCCCATTTACTCTAAACCAATCTTTAAAAGTTTAAGTTTATTTGCCACATTATGGTTGGTGTAAGTGGTAAGTGAGAAGGGTTCTTCTACAAGTAATCTTAACAGATCAATTCTAACAAGCAAACTATAAAGTATACAGCAGAAGGGCTACGCAGTATGGAGAGACAATAGAAAAAAAATCAATTAAAACAAAGCAAAAGCAGCATGAGAGCATTATTGTGGGCTTCATTGAGGAGCCTGAGGGCTGCAGGGAAGGAACTGACTTCAGCCTGTTGATGAATGATTTCACACTTTGAGCCTTCTCTTTGATGGAAGAGGGGGGAGGGGTGGGGTGTGTCCAAGGTGTGATGGGAACTTCAGTACATTGACTGCCTTTCCTAGGCAGCAAGAGATAGATTCATAGAATGCTGAAGCACAAAAAACTGGACATTTGGCCCATGCTACCCATCATCTCTCTAGTCCCACTGAACTGCTCCCATTCCATAACCTTCCAGGCCTCTCCCATCCATGTACCTATCCAATTTTTAAAAAAACATACGATTGAGCCCTCATTCAAAACATCAGATAGCAGCTCATTCTACACTCCCACCACTCTATCCCTAATGTTCCCCCTAAATCTTTCCCCCTTCGGCTTAAAACTATGACCTCTCGTATTTATCTCTCCCAATCTAAGTGGGAAAAGCCTGTTTGTATCCACTCTGTCTATACCTTCATAACCTTGTAAACCTCTATCAAATCTCCCCTCCTTCTTTGCTCCAAGGAATAAAGTCCTAACCTGTTTAATCTTTCTCTGTAACTCAACTCCTGAAGACCCGGCAATATCCTAGTAAATCTTCTCTGCACTCTTTCAATCTTATTGATATCCTTCCTGTAGTTAGGCGCCCAGAACTGCACACAATATTCCAAATTTGGCCTCACCAATGTCTTAAACAACTTCAACATAATTTCCCAACTCCTATACTCACCAAAATCTTTCTTTACAACCCTGTCCACATGCGACGCCATCTTCAGGGAAAAATGTATTTGAATTTCCAGATTTCTCTGCTCCTCTGCAACCCTAGGTGCCCTATCATTTACTGCACATCTCCTACCTTGGTTTGCCATTTCAAAATGCATCACCTCACACTTGTCTGCATTAACCTCCATCTACGATTTTTTTGGCCCACTTTCCTAGCTGGACCATATCCCTCCACAAGCTTTGAAAATCTTCCTCGCTGTCTGCAACACCTCCTATCTTCATGCCAATTCACCACGTTATCATCCAGATCATTGATAATATAACAACAATGGTCCCAATATGGATCCCTGAGGCACACCTCTAATCACAGGCCTCCAATCTAAGAAACAACCATCCACTAGCACCCTCTGTATTCTCCCACACACATCCCATTTTGAATCAAGTTTACAACCTCTTCTTGAATACCCAGTGCCATAACCTTCTGAACTAACCTCCCACGTGGGACCTTGTCAAATGTAGATGAAGTCTATGGAAGAGAGGGATGTTTGTGTGATATTCTCTATTTATTAACTAGCTCCTGTGTTATACCTCATTACAAACTTTTTTATCCTCCCTCCCTGCCTTTTCTATTTGTCTCAGAATTTGGCCCATCTTAAATTTTCCAAAGGAACCTTCTATTTCCAATGCAAGGTCATTGGTCTTTAACTGATTCTCATGCTGCTTGCCCTGGTGAGTATTTCCAGCATTGTTTATTTATTCAGAAGGTATCCTCAACATTTTAGATTAATAATATTCTGCCGGAAAGGTTGTTTAGTAGTTATAATGGTGAAGGTCTTGTTGCAATGCCCAGATCAAAATCTGTTTTTCTTCTCCCAGGGTAATCGGGCTTTTCTCACAAGGGTTTCTGGCTGGATACATGGTGTGGAACATTGTTGTCATTTACGTCCTTTCTGGTTACAACTTCTCCAATATTTCAAATCTACTCAATCAATACAGCATGCTGGTTTACCCAAATCAGTGTCTCCTATATTTTTTACTTGCCATCAGCACTGTCTCTGCATTTGACAGGTAAGAAGAAAACAGCAGTAAAGAGGGGCTTAGGTATTTGTCAACAATGGCCAATCCTTGAGCATTTCCCAAGACAGGGTCCCAACGGTTTCCACACTGAGTATGTGCAGATTGTTCACTTTTTGGAGCTCAGGTACAACTTACTTAGAACATTTGGATACTGCTGGATCTGTGTGCCAAACCTTTGATGAAGAACTACAACCCCCGTCATGTCACCTTTGCCTGGCCCCCTTGATTACCACTACACCACAGTGCACGACGATATTGGGAGATGAATCTGTATTTTTTTTTATTTGCAGCACAATAGATTTTGACCATTTAAATGTGTGCTGTCCAATTACACCCAAATTAACCTAAAACCTCTTATGCTTTGGAGAGTGGGAGGAAACTGGAGCATCCAGAGCAAACCCACACAGACACAGGGAGAACATACAAATTCCTTAAAGATAGCACCAGATTCAAACCTGGCTCACTGTTGTCAGGCTAACAGGGTCACACCGTGATGCCAACTGTGCCCCACAGTATTCTACTGTCTCTTTGCCATGTGCCTGCTGTCTTTACATTTCTGACTTGAGCATGCCCAATTTTTTGGTAAGGAAGGCTATTTTCAAGCCATAGCAAAAGCTATCTATCGTTTGTAATGAGTTAAATTCAGAGCACGGTACCAGGCCCTTCCAGCCTACAAATCCTCACCACCCAAATATATCCATATGACTAATTAACCTTCTAACCTTGTATGTCTTTGGAATGTGGGAGGAAACCAGAAAAACTCACATGGACACAGGAATCGGATAATGAATCATTTATTGTCATGTAATAAAACAGAAATGTAATATTACATGAAGTAGCTTTTAGTCGGCCATAAGACAGTCAAAGATTTGCCTGCCACCCTTTACAGTCAGAGGAAGAGAAGCAAAAGAGAATCTCCCCCCCCCCCCCCCCCAGAGTCGCTGAATGTCCATGGATTTGGCTGCAGCATTGCTGTAGCTTCTGCAACCACACAAGACTCCAATTCAGTTCAAAACATCAGCAACCCGTGCCTAGATCCAAACCTCTGACAAGACCCTTTAGGAGCACTTCTTGGCCTCAGCGCCCTCTCAAATCCCAGATTAATCTGATACCTGGTTCACATGAGCCAAGCTCCAGCAGCCCCATAGTCTGGTGTGAGTTCTTTGATCTCAAGTCACTAACAGCCTACAGCCTATGTGGGTTCCTTCCTTGCAAGTTGGCAACAGCTTATCGCCTGTGTATGTCCTTCAGCCGCAGAGCTCCGTCACCATCCTTGGGGATGTCTCTTCTGCTTCTCCTTAATGAAGGGTGACCTCTCCTTTACTGGTGCCCTGCGCCAATCCACTGTTCCCCCAGAGTCTGCAACCCCTCGTGGCTGCTGCCGAACACAGGCACCGCCATCTTGGGCCCAGACCCTATGGTCACAGGTTTTTAAATGAAACACCATTGGCTCCTTTAACAGGATGTTTAAACCCTGTACTGAACCTTCACCAGTAGTACTTGGCGGTATGACCCTGTAGGTGAATGCTGTGTTTCCATTCCCTGCTCTCCCTTGGTCAGTACGAGTGGCAGCACTGTCTTTAATGTACCTCCACTACAGTAGCTGTGCCAGCCTATATTATTGTAGTTTTTATAACACGGTTATCACCACGCTATTACAGCGAGAGCGACCCAGGTTCAAATCTGGTGCTGTCTGTAAGGAGTTTGTTCATTCTCCCCTTGTCTGCATTGGTTTCCTCCAGGTGCTCTGGTTTCCTCCCACCCTTCAAAATGTACTGGGGTTGTAGGTTAATTGGGGTATTTAGCCAGCATGGGCTCAAGGAGCGGTAGGGCTTGTTACAGTGCTGTATGTCCATATTTTAAAAAAAAATAAATTTAAAGAGTACCTACCTGCATTTGGCTGCAGGAGTAAGAATTCTTTTGACTATGATAATAAACTCTTTTTCATCATTCACTCTCTTGTGTTTAGTTTAATTATCACTGGTTCTTCTATCTCCAGGTTTAACATAGCAGATGCTTCAATGGCACTCCGCAGAATGGTGACACTGGACCCCACAGCAGTCACCTCTTTTTGTAAGTACTTTCAATCTCCTGCAGTTGAAAATGTCTTGATATCAGCTCATTGCTGAACAGCGTGACACCACTGCCAGACTGAAGACCACTGCCAGCGTCAACCTTCTGCTGAGTGCTTTTTTGGGGGATTCTTTTTGTAGATTTTTAACGGTTTAGAATTAGTTTTGCTTTGTATAATTCAAATTGCATACAGATGATCATGGAAAAGAGATATTTAAATATTCAGAGAGAGCAAAAAAGAGGCAATTTTTGAATCCATTCAACCATTTGGATGTACTGTAATTCCAAAAGTGACAGTTGCCCTCTGGCCTCATTTGCTCATGATGTGAATTATTGGCAGGTTGTTTGTCTACACTCAACAGGGTTTAAGTCTGAACCCATTCTGCAGCACATTGAAATGTGTATTTCCCATTGATGCTATTAGTCTGAAGGTAGTTTGGTTTTGAACTCATCCTGATCCTTCTGGAGGAGTCACGTGATGGAGTAGTGGCTGGTAGGAGAATACTACCCATCTCCAGAAAAGAAAAAAAGTGAAAGAAAAGCAAAGCCCCAGATACACAAAACACAACAAATAAAAGATAAAGGTGTGGAGAAAAGAAAAAAAATGGCACCTAAGAAAGAAAAACCAAAAACAACAGGGAAAAAAAGAAGGAAAGACGCCAGAAGAGAAAGGAGAATGCCTTACCTGCATGAAAAAGCAGGGACCCGAGGTTAGTGGAGACCCCACAGGGTCACGACCTTCCAACCACGGGACTGCAAAAATGGCTCACTGAGCCAAACAGAGGTGCGCAACTGCGCACAACAAGGAGAACACCGACGGGAGGGGGGACCAACTGTGGATTGAACCTACACAGCACGAACAGCTGAGAGATGCACAGCAGCAGGGCTCCCAACTGGAAGAACAGGAAAGCAATGGGAAAGGGAGGGATGAGAAAGAAAAACAGAAGCAGGAGGCCCAACAGATAACCAGCCCAGAAGAAGAGGACCAACATCAAGAAGCCATGAAAAAAAAACAACAAACTGAGGCAAGCAGCTCAACAAGAAAGTCAGAAGAGACACAGATACAAGGAAGAGAAGTAGAAGACACAAACCCAAGAGCAGACGCAGAAGAAGAAGAAGAACACCAAGCTCTACACAGAGGATTAGAAGGTAAAATTAATGGACAGTACATAGATTTAAAAAAATTTCAAGAACAAATGAAAGTATTAAAACAATGGTTGACACTAGAATTTAGTGAAATGAAAAGTACAGAAGAAAAAGTGAGTAGAATAGAGCTGGTCATAACAGATGTAGGGAAAGGATTAGAAAATGTGGAAGAACATGTAATGGTGGTAGAAATGGAAGTGAACGAATTAAAAAGAAAATTGGAAGAAAATGACAAAGTTAAAGAAACACAAAAGTTGTTAGCTCAGAAGATGGATATAATGGAAAACTATAGTAGGCGCAACAATATAAAGATAATGGGCCTAAAGTAAGATGAAGAAGGCAAAGATATGAAATAATTTATAAAAGAATGGATCCGAAAAGTCCTGGGAATGCCAGAAATGCAGGAAGGAATGGAAATAGAAAAGGCACACAGAACATTAGCCCCGAAACCACAGTCACAACCAAAACCAAGATCCGTTTTAGTAAAATTTCTAAGATACACGACAAGAGAAAATATATTGGAGAAGGCAATGAATAAAATTAGGGAAGACAAAAAACCTCTGAAGTACAAAGTTCAAAAAAAAAATTTCTACACAGTCATAAGTTTTGAGCTCCTAAAGAAGAGGAAGGAGTTTAACACAGCAAAATCGATCCTATGGAAAAAAGGCTATAAATTTTGTTAAGATATCCATTAGTGCTTAAAATAGTTATCCTGGGAGAGCAAAACAGAGTGTTCTCGGATCCGGAAAAAGCACGAGAATTTGCAGAACTCCTGCAGGACAGAAAGAGAGATGAAGAGATGTAACAAGAACGAAGAACAACGACAAACTACTAAGAAAAGGGAAGTAAGGGAGAAGGGGGAAAAAAGAGGAAGGGGTAAAAAAAAAGAAAAAGAGAAGAAAAGAGGGGGAGCTTTGTTGTAATGTGAAGATTAAAGTCTTTTCTGGAGGGGTTTGGGTGGGAGAGAATAACAGTCACTGCGAAATCAGTTGACACTTGCGAACGGGTTTGCAATCTGAATGGAGAGGGGAGTTGTGGTTGCCTGGCAAGGGACAAGGGCCGACTCGGGGAGTTGGGGGGGGAACACTTGGGGTTAAGGGAATTTTAGATGTGGGAGTGGTTGAAGTATTTTATGTTTTCGAAGTGTTGTCATACATTGAGTTCAAAAAAGGAAAACTGAGAAATGAAAATGGGGAAAAGGGGAAAGGTGATGGTGAGGAAGCGGAAATGAGATGTAAACAGAGTATGAGATGGCCATGTTGAACTATATGACTATAAATGTTAATGGAATACATAACCAAATCAAAAGGAAGAGGCTATTAAATTTACTGAAAAAAGAAAAAAATAGATATAGCATCTAAATGAAGTGGAACACAATAAATTAAGGAGAGACTGGTTAGGGCACGTAATGGCAGCATCATATAATTCAAAAGCCAGAGGTGTAGCTATATTAATCAATAAAAATGTACCAATCAAAATAGAGGAGGAAATAATAGATCCAGCAGGGAGATATGTACTGATAAAGTGTCAGATATATTCAGAACTCTGGAATTTGGTCAATATATATGCACCAAATGAAGAGGATCAAAGTTTGTGCAAGATTTTTTTTGAAGATTGTAGATATGCAGGGGAATATATTGATAGGAGGGGACTTTAACCTTAATTTGGATTCAAAGATGGATAAAACTGGACAAAAGACTAGCAGAAAGAACAAAATAGCCAAATTTATGGTTAAATCAATGCAGGAAATGCAACTTTTGGATATATGGAGGAGTCAACACCCAAAGGAGAAGGAATACTCATATTATTCGAGTAGACATAAAACATACTCAAGGATTGACCTGTTCCTGTTGTCAGCCCATATCCAAGGGAGAGTTAGGAAAACGGAATATAAAGCTAGATTGTTAACTGATCACTCACCCCTGTTATTAGCAATAGAACTGGAGAACATCCCACCAAGAACGTACAGATGGAGATTAAACTCCATGCTACTTAAAAGACCGTGAGGCGGATTGCATCCTCGAGATTTGCTTTGAGGTTTGCCTGGAAGTTTCCTCTCACTTCGTCTGACTGCAAGTTTCCAACATTGAACCTCTTTCTGGGGGCTTTACTGTTCCTGGACTTTGGCTTGAAGTGAAGGTTGAGCTTGCAGAGAACCAGCCGGTGGTCAGTGTGGCATTCCGCGCTGGGCATGACCCTGATGTGGAGCACATCTCGTTTGTCTCTTTCTCGCACTAGGACGTAGTCCAGGAGGTGCCAGTGTTTGGATCGGGGATGCATCCAGGTAGTCTTCAGGCTGTCCCTCTGCTGAAAAAGGGTGTTTGTAATGACAAGCCGCTTTTCTGCGCAGAGCTCCAACAGGAGGCGCCCGTTGTCATTGCACTTTCCGACTCCATGCTTGCCCAGGATTCCTGGCCAGGTTTCTGAGTCGTTGCCGACGCGAGCGTTGAAGTCACCAAGAATGACAACCTTGTCGGCTGTAGGGGTGCGTTGAATGAGGTTGTGCAGATCAGTGTAGAACTTGTCCTTTTCTGCTGGTTCCGCCTGGAGGGTTGGAGCATAGACGCTGATGAGGGTGATGCGACGCTTGTTTTGAAGGGGGAGTCGCATGGACATGATCTGGTCCGAGTGGCCTGTCGGGAGGTTTTCGAGTTTGGAGGCAATGGAGTTCTTGACCATGAAGCCTACACCAGATAGGCGTCGTTCATCCATAGGCTTGCCAGACCAGTAGAGTGTGTAGCCCGCGCCGCGTTCTTGGAGGCTGCCTACATCTGCACTCGTCCCCTGAAACCCTCTGGGATCAGCTGAAGACTACCATACTGCAATCCACTGAAGAGATACTGGGCTTCTCCTCCAGGAAAAACAAGGACTGGTTCAACGAAAACCACCAGGAAATCCAGGAGCTGCTGGCAAAGAAGCGAGCTGCCCAGCAGGCTCACCTTGCAAAGCCGTCCTGGCCAGAGAAGAAACGAGCCTTCTGTCGCGCATGCAGCCATCTTCATCGCAAACTCTGGGAGATCCAAAATGAGTGGTGGTCTAGCCTCGCCAAACGAACCCAGCTCAGCGCGGACATTGGCGACTTCAGGGGTTTTTACGAGGGTCTAAAGGCTGTGTACGGCCCTTCACCCCAAGTCCAAAACCCGCTTCGCAGCTCAGACGCCAAAGTCCTTCTCAGCGACAAGATCTCCATCCTCAACAAATGGTCAGAACACTTCCAATCTCTTTTCAGTGCCAACCGCTCAGTCCAAGAATCCGCCCTGCTCCAGCTCCCTCAACAGCCCCTAAGGCTAGAGCTGGATGAGGTCCTCACCCGGGAAGAGACATATAAGGCAATTGAACATCTGAAAAGTGGCAAAGCAGCAGGTATGGATGGTCTGGAAGGCTGGCGGCAAAACTCTGCATGCCAAACTGCATGAGTTTTTCAAGCTCTGCTGGGACCAAGGAAAGCTGCCTCAGGACCTTCGTGATCCCATCATCATCACCCTGTACAAAAACAAAGGCGAGAAATCAGACTGCTCAAACTACAGGGGAATCACGCTGCTCTCCATTGCAGGCAAAATCTTCGCTAGGATTCTCCTAAATAGAATAATACCTAGTGTCACCGAGAATGTTCTCCCAGAATCACAGTGCGGGTTTCGCGCAAACAGAGGAACTACTGACATGGTTTTTGCCCTCAGACAACTCCAAGAAAAGTGCAGAGAACAAAACAAAGAACTCTATATCAGCTTTGTTGACCTCAACAAAGCCTTCGACACCATGAGCAGGAAAGGGCTTTGGCAAATACTAGAGCGCCTCGGATGCCCCCCAAAGTTCCTCAACATGGTTATCCAACTGCACGAAAGCCAGCAAGGTCGGGTCAGATACAGCAATGAGCTCTCTGAACCCTTCTCCATTAACAATGGCGTGAAGCAAGGCTGCGTTCTCGCACCAACCCTCTTTTCAATCTTCTTCAGCATGATGCTGAAACAAGCCATGAAAGACCTCAACAATGAAGACGCTGTTTACATCCGGTACCACACGGATGGCAGTCTCTTCAATCTGAGGTGCCTGCAAGCTCACACCAAGACACAAGATCAACTTGTCCGTGAACTACTCTTTGCAGACGATGCCGCTTTAGTTGCCCATTCAGAGCCAGCTCTTCGGTGCTTGACGTCCTGTTTTGCGGAAACTGCCAAAATGTTTGGCCTGGAAGTCAACCTGAAGAAAACTGAGGTCCTCCATCAGCCAGCTCCCCACCATGACTACTAGCCCCCCCACATCTCCATCGGGCACACAAAACTCAAAACGGTCAACCAGTTTACCTATCTCGGCTGCACCCTTTCATTGGATGCAAGGATCGACAACGAGATAGACAACAGACTCGCCAAGGCAAATAGCGCCTTTGGAAGACTACACAAAAGAGTCTGGAAAAACAACCAACTGAAAAACCTCACAAAGATTAGCGTATACAGAGCCGTTGTCATACCCACATTCCTGTTCGGCTCTGAATCATGGGTCCTCTATCGGCATCACCTACGGCTCCTAGAGCGCTTCCACCATCGTTGTATCCGCTCCATCCTCAACATTCATTGGAGCGACTTCATCCCTAACATCGAAGTACTAGAGATGGCAGAGGCCGACAGCATCGAATCCACGCTGCTGAAGATCCAACTGCGCTAGGTAGGTTACGTCTCCAGAATGGAGGACCATTGCCTTCCCAAGATCGTGTTATATGGCGAGCTCTCCACTGGCCACCGTGACAGAGGTGCACCAAAGAAGAGGTACAAGGACTGCCTAAAGAAATCTCTTGGTGCCTGCCACATTGACCAATGCCAGTGGGCTGATATCGCCTCAAACCGTGCATCTTGGCGCCTCACAGTTTTACGGGCAGCAACCTCCTTTGGAGAAGACCGCAGAGCCCACCTCACTGACAAAAGACAAAGGAGGAAAAACCCAACACCCAACCCCAACCAACCAATTTTCCCTTGCAATCGCTACAACCGTGTCTGACTTGTCAGCCACAAACGAGCCTGCAGCTGATGTGGACATTACCCCTCCATAAATCTTCATCCGCGAAGCCAAGCCAAAGAGAGAGAGAAGACTTAAAAGACAGGAATTTAGAGAATTTATTGAGTGCCAAATTAAAATGTACTTTGAAATAAATATGGAATCAGTGAAAGACAAATTTATATTATGGGACGCAATGAAAGCCTTCATCAGAGGGCAGATAATAAGTTATGTAACTAAGTTGAAAAAGGACTACAATCGGGAAATAGAACAGCTGGAAAGGGAAATAGTAAGTACAGAAAAAGAACTAGCAACAAGGGAAGATACAACAAAAAGAAGAGAATTGGTGGACAAAAAAATAAAATCACGAAACACTACACACGTATAAGGTGGAGAAGAACATAATGAAAATAAAGCAGAAGTATTATGAACTAGGAGCAAAAACGCACAAAATACTAGCTTGGCAGCTTAAAACAGAACAAGCTAAAAGAACGGTATTGGCATCAAGGAAAAAGGACAAACAAATTACAAATAACCCAACAGAGATCAATGAAAATTTCAAGGAATTCTACGAGCAATTATACCAAACTGAGAACAAAGGGAAAGAAGACAAAATAGATGAGTTTCTAGCTAAAATTGAACTTCCGAAATTGCAAGAAGAGGAGTAATACAAATTGATAAAACCATTTGAAATAGAGGAAATACAGGATATATTAAAAAAGCTACCGAAAAATAAAACGCCTGGAGAGGACGGACTCATAATAGAATTCTATAAAACATTTAAAGAGTTATTAATTCCTCCTCTCCTGGAAGTAATGAACCAGATAGAAGAAACACAAAACTTGCCAGATTCATGTAAAACAGCAATAATTACAGTAATAACAAAGACGGAGAAAGATCCACTAACACCAGCATCGTGTAGACCAATATCGCTACTTAATTCAGATTATAAGATAATAGCAAAAAGATTGGCCAAATGTGTACCAAAAATAGTAAAACTAGATCAAAGTGGATTTATTAAGAAAAGATGAACAATGGACAATGTCTGTAAGTTCATTAACTTAATCCATGCAGTACAAGGAAATAAGACACCAACAGTGGCTGTTGCTTTAGATGCAGAGAAAGCCTTTGACAGGGTAGAATGGAATTATTTATTCAAAGTATTACAGAGGTTCAACCTATCAGAGAAATATATTAATTGGATTAAAGCATTATATCAGGGACCAATGGCGAAGGTGACAGTAAATGGATATATATCAATCCAATTTAAATTAGGCAGGGATGTCCACCATCTCCCTCACTGTTCGCGTTAGCTATAGAACCATTGGCAGAACTGATAAGAACATAAAATAAAAGGGATAAAAATAAAAGGATTATAGAATCAGTCTATTTGCAGATGACATCATAGTATACTTAACAGAACCAGAATTATCAATAAAAGAATTACATAAGAAATGGAAGGAATATGGAGAAATATCAGGGTACAAGATCAATGCAAATAAAAATGAAGTGATGCCAATGAATAATGCAGATTTCACAAAGTTTAAGAAAGGATCACCATTTAAATGGCAAACACAAGCAATCCGATACCTAGGTATTCATCTAGATAATAATCTAGGCCATCTATACAAATTAAAATATCAGCCATTAATGAAGAAATTACAAGATGACTTAGAACATTGGAAAGCTTTGCCACTAACACTGATAGGAAGGGTAAATTGCATTAAAATGAATATCTTCCCAAGGATACAATACCTATTTCAATCGTTACCAATTCCCTTAATAGAAAAATTCTTCACTGAGCTAAAGAAAATAATAAGGAAATTCTTATGGAAAGGGGGGAAACCAAGGATAGCGCTAGATAAATTAATAGAATGGTACAAACAAGGTGGTTTGCAGCTACCAAACTTTATGAATTATTATAGAGCAGCATAATTAAGATATCTATCAGATTTTTATCAAACAAGGGAAAAACCAGATTGGACCAAGATAGATCTAGATAAAATAGGGGAGAAGGTACCAGAACATATACTTTATAAGTGGGATGAAAAACTGGTGCAATATAGAAGTTCACCAGTACTACACCATCTGCTCAATATTTGGAAGAAGATTCACGCAGAAAGTAAAAAAACAAATTACAAACTATCAAAATTATTATTGACGCAAAATCAACTAATCCCTTTCACAATAGATAACCTTTCCTTTAGAGAATGGGAGAGAAAAGGAATTAAAAGAATAGAAAATTGTTTTTTGGGAAATAATTCATTATCATTTGAACAAATGAAGTACAAGTATGGAATAACTCATGGTACAATGTTTGCATACCACCAACTGAAAATCTACTTAAAGGACAAACTGGGAAGCAGACTTGAGATTACCAGAAGGAAGCAGCTTTGAATACGTGATTACAGACACAATGATAATTAAAAGATTTATAACAAACATGTACATCAAGCTGCAAGAGAAAGAATGATGAAATAAGCTATAAACCCAAACAAAAGTGGGAAAAAGATCTAAACATAAAGATAAAAAATGAAATGTGGGAAAAGTTATGCTCCGGAACTATGAGAAATATAATAAATACTAGGTTAAACATGATACAATATAATTGGTTACACAGGCTATATATCACGCACCAAAAGTTAAATAAATGGGATCCAACATTATCAGATAGATGTTTTTGCTGTAAGAAGGAAATGGGAACAACAGTACATGCAATTTGGGCATGTGAGAAAGTGAAAACATTTGGGAAGATCTAAATCAGATATTAAATAAAATCACAAAAAGCAACATACCAAAAAAATCCAGAGATCTTTCTTCTAAGTAATATAAGTAGTAAAGAATTAGGCCTTAAACTGGATGAAGCGCAAAAAAGATTTATTATGATAGCCTTAGCTGTAGCAAAAAAATATATAATGTCAACTTGGAAATCAGAAGAGAGCCTGAGAGCACAGCAATGGCACATGGAAATGAATAAATGTATTCCATTGTAAAAAATAACATATAATTAAAAAAATAAAGTCACATATTTGAACAAATTTGGGAACCGTACATGGAACATAACAGAGAGGGCCTACCGCGGACCTCCTCCCCCTAAAATGATAGAATGAGAAGAAGACGAAATGAACTGACCCAGTGTGTAAAAGTAGATGACACAATTTTCTTGTTCATTTTCATTGTGTGATGACATTGTTTAATGGGTTTATTGTATTGTATATGTTGAATGTTTACTGGGTGGGGAGGGGTGTCTGAAGGAGGGAGGGAAGGGAGGGGGGAAAAGGGGAGAAAATGACACTGTATATTTAAGAGGGAAAAGTTTATGTGTATTTTGATTAATATGGTTCATAGTGTGAAAAATAAAAAATTTTTTAAAATCCTGACCCTCTGTAAGAGAATAGTAAGAGACCAGTTAACTTTGCAGAAATGGGCAGCACGGTTGGCGTAGTAGTTAGCTCAACACCTTTACAGTGCCATTGAACAGGACCAGGATTCAAATCCCGCGCTGTCTGTAAGGAGTTTGTACATTCTCCCTGCGTCTACATGGGTTTTCCACAGGGGCTCTGGTTTCCCCCCCCCCATTCAAAACGTATTGGGAGTGTAAGGTGATTGGTGATAAATGGGCCAAAATGGCCTATCACCATGCTGTATGTCTAAATTTAAAATTTGATGATCGATGCTATCTTCTTTCCTTATTGAGGCTAAAGAGCATCTGTAATAATGAAGACTACTTCCTGAGTTTGTTGGTGACGTTCATTTTTCTTCCTGTCTGTAGTGAATGTTGCGGCTCTCATACTGTCACTCAGCCAGCAGATGATCAGTGACAAGTTTAACTGGTACCAGTCATCGCAAGATATTGCCAATAACACCCTTTGGTAAGCTGTTGGGTTAAAATGACTAAGAAAATGTATTGATTTTGTTTTGTTGTGTAAACACACCAAAATTCTGGAAGAACTCAGCTGGTCCTTTCAGCATCTAAAGGGGACAAAGATATATTGCCAACGTTTCAGGCCTGAGCCCTTCCTCAAGGAAAGATCAGAAAAGACAGAAGCAGGAGATATTGAAAGTCTCAGAATTCAAACAATCCAGACCAACAAAAGGTGTTAATAGAATATGATAAGGGGACTACCTGAGAATTTATCATATCTGTGCGAAAGGAGACAGGGAAAGGAGAGACGACAGAGGAAGAAGGAAGGAGGGGGTTTAATGAAAGTCAGAGAAGTCGATATTAATGTCTCCTTTAGACTGGCTGAGTTCCTTCAGCATTTCGGTGTGTTTTCTACAATCACAGTATCTGCAGCCTACCGTGTTTCACTCTCATTTTGTCGTGAGTCCTGATTGCTTCTCAAATCTGTAAGCAGCACTGTAAACATCGGATGGACTGGACACAGACTGGGCGATTGCTTCGTTGAGCACCTTAGCTCTGTCTGCTGCATTTGCCAGGATCTCACAGTGGTCTTCCATTTCAGTTCCCCACCCCATTCATTTGCTGACATATCTGTCCATGGTCTCAAGCTTTGCCAGACTGAGACCACCCACAAATTGAAGGAACAAACCCTCAAGTTCTGTCTCGGCACCCTCTAACTGGATGACATTAACATTGACTTCCTTGGTTTCTGTTACTCACCCCCCTCCCCACCCTGATCTTTCCCAATGTCTCCTTTCCTCCTGCTCTGTCCCTCCCTCTGTCTTCTCTTTTTCCTCTGACTTCTTTACCTTAGTTCTGCATTCACAGAGCCAAACACCACGTCCCCGTCCCCCCCGCCTCCACTCCCCCAAACAGTTCTCACCTTTCCTTGCTCCTGGCCTCTTCTCCATATCCTTTTAACACTCTTTCTCTGTTGTTCTGTACTCTTTACCACCTATGGAAGCTGCAAGACCTTCGGGGGTCCTCCAAGATTTCTGTGTTTTTACTATAATCACAGTGTCTGCAGACTTTCGTGTCTCATATTGTGTAAACTAGCTAATCACTCTGTTCATCATCATACAGCATGGAAACAGGCCATTTGGCCAACCAGTAGGCACCCATCTGTATTAATTCCATTTTCCAGCACAGCCCAGATCCTCTTTTGCCTGGATGAGTCAAATGCTCGCCGAGTCACTTACTAAATAGTGAGACTGACCCTGCTTCCAACTCTCTCCCGCAATATATTCCAGGTCCTCATTACTCTCTGGGTGAAGAAGGCCTCTCTCACATCCTCTACTCCTGAATTCTATGTCCTAAAAGGCAAGTATCCCATATGTCTTTTTCACCACTCCACCACCTGTGCTGTTGCATTCAAGGATCGTTGAACATACACCAAAAATCTCATTGTTTCTCAATAATTCCTGGGGACCAGCCATTCCACCCATTGTGTGTGAGGGCACAAAGTCTTTTTTTTCAGGTTCAAATAGAGAAGAGCAAGAAATGAAAATGAAGGTGTAATGAGCGAAATGATCTTGTCCAGCTGTGCACCATTAAACTGGACAGGGTGCAAAAAGAGTCAAACTGGAATGGATTCCTGCCCTCCAAGTTATGATTCCTGGGAAAATTACCACTTTAACTAGGAGTTGAATGTTCCAACCTCAGTTCCCTGCTCCACACAGTACATTGTAAGGTATTTTGTTGACTGTATTTCAGTGCATTCCTTGTACTTAAATTAATCTCCATCTGACTCTACACAGGCCTTCTGGATCAGAGCTTTTGACTCTGCACCCTTGGATTGTAGTGAATCTAGTAGCTACCATCTCAGTTGGACTTGCCTGGATGTTCCTGTCATATCAGCCTATGCTTGACCACACTGAAGGTATGTGAGAAAAGACTACTATTTCCATGAGCATTGCAAGCCTTGTTGCTTCACCCAGATACACATGTATGATCGGAGACCGAGTGCGATGATGACCTATTAAACCAGGGAAAGAATGGGCACCTTTCTGCGATACTAAACAGGACCAGATTGGAGAATAGATGCACTTCAGTGGAAGAGGGAGAAAGGAGTCTGATTATAATTTTGAGTGGTGTATAAAAAAAAATTGTGTTGGGCTGACATGGGTAAGTAGACCTTTGTTGGAGTCAACTCTGTTATTGATTTAATAGGGTGAACATTCACACCAATGGATTGCCTCTTATGGATTGCTTTCACCTAAGCATCAAAAACTCTCTCCAAAATGAAAGCAGGGACACCCAAAGGCAAACATTACAGAAATTGCATCACTTTAAACCTATAAAAATATGTACAGAAATTTAAAACAGGAGGATTAGAGCTTGTCTCCATTATTTTGCTCTATATAATGAAGAGAGTTAAACATTGCCCAGAATGTCAGGGCTTATGACCCTTTGTGAAAGAAGTGGTGTTTGATTGTGCATGATAATAAAGCTTTCACTTTTCTTTCCAGAAGTGGAGTTTGGATCAGCAATGAATGATGTGAAACCTGATGAGAAATCCAAAGTACAAGCATAAACTGATGAACGGTTTAATACTGAACAGAGTTAAACAAAACATTCCATCTGAATGGTTTATCCATAGTTATTTTGAAAATCCTTTTGTATTGGTGCTTGTAATGAACTTATATTGTGTAGGTAATCATGTATGTTTTATACCAAAGACAATCTCTACTGTTATTGGAAAGTGATTGTTCTAACATTAAAACATTTTGTTATTTAATGAATGTAGTCACATTTTCAAATCCAGTGTTGAGCTTCACTCAGTATTTTGGCACTTCTGTTCAAGGGCAGCTCAGAATGATGGAGTGGAAATTGATTCTGCCAATACCAATTTAGATTAGTGCAGCTCAATTCTTATTATTCAAAACTCTCCCTCATTAACCACAAACATGGCCACCCTGGAGATAACAGGAGTGGTTTTTGTACAAATTGAGACCACTTGAGAGCCCAACTCATTCATTTTCCAGCCTATTTTGGACGGTGCCCAAGGAACAATTGACAGGGCAGGCACGACGATCCCTAGTGCTGATTGAGAAAGGAGAGGTGACTAGATTCAATGCAACATACTGATGATGAGATGGTAGAGCAGAATTAGTACCTTTGTGCGGCAAACGCACGTGCGCGCATACACACACACACACACTGAACTTCACTCACCAAGATAACATAATTTCCTATTTTGAGAAAAAAAGGACTTTTTTAAAATTTTTCCTTGGATAGGGATCTAAAAACTTGTCATTGTATGGGATTAAATGTGGATTTCATGATGTGATAAAACAGTACCTTGAAAAATGCTGGCCATCCTGGAGAAATTGTACAAGTAGCTTTTTCAGGAAAAGCTTGACCTCGATATAAATGCTCCATTGAAGCAGGAATATCCAAGCAATGAGACTCCGAGGGCCTCATCTCCACTCGTTGACAGGAAAATGTACTTACTGACACTAGCAAAGCTCAGGATTCTTTTTAAGGGTTTTCTCCACCAGCAGAGGAAACAGACCTTTCTGAAGTCTACAAGCGGTTGAGCCATAAAAGAAACAAATAGCATGTGTGAACTATTTGGATATTCCTGAAATCAGGTGAAGTCCATTTGGTCACCACAGGGTTTCTTAGACCTTAATGATGTTAGTTGTTGAATCATAAGGTGTTGGTTTGAGGAATTGAGGTCCTTGTCCATATTTCCCTTTCAACTAACAGTATTAAAACAGACAAGTAATTTATCTCATTGTCTTACTCTGGACAAATTGACTAATGTGTTTATAATATCACATTGTGACTGTACCTTCTGAAACACTTCTCTGGCTATAGAATTATTTGGGACATATTGAGAGTGTGAAAGGTACAGGTAAACATTTGAAGTATGGAATATTAAACATGGAATTTTGAGAAAATTGAAGATTTGAATAAAAATCTTCTTTGTGATATCTCAGGGTGAAGGGACAAGTCCCAAATTTCAATTACCTGCCCTGGATTTATTCCCCTCACCTGAGCTGAGGCTGACGAGCAATTCTAGGGTATGATGGTGTGCCAGTTCAGTTTCTGCAGGTCCTGATCCTGTCCTCACCTAATGTTCACATGAATGACCTGAAAGCCATCACCAACAGAAATATTTGTTCTTGTTTCATTTCAGAGGTGTTTAGCTCTGTGATAACCCACTTGATAAGATACAGTCACAATGTTTCCTCCAGGTTTTAGAATAAGAGCCATAAGCTTGGCTCCCAGTGGACGGCAGGCCTATCACAGAATTCAGCTGAATGGAAAGCAGTTATCTTCCAAGATGCCAGATAGGCAGAATGATCTCATTCAACATCACATTGGAAGCAGCATGACAGAGCAGGTTCTTGTTATATAAAATGGAGATAGAATAGACTGCACTGCTGGATCTGGACCATGAAAATAGAGGAAGCTTTCAATTCCAATCTGCAGCATCGACTGTTCTTTTTCTCCCACTGATGCTGCTTGCCTGCTGAATTCCTCCCGCAGGTTTTTTTCGCTGTTTTCATATAAAACTGTGTAAGATACACAATCACACGAGCTGAGCCCTATACAAGAGATAACAATTTATAAGCCTGGAACTAATGGAGTCAGGATTGTTCTGATAAAACAATACTTCAATCATATCATTGGGAAAATCTCCAGCAAACCACTTTAACTTTAGATTTTGAAGATTGGAAATGACTATTTTTAAAAAAAAAAGAGTTTCAAGGGGGAAGGAGAAAAGATGACTGATCTGTGCCTCAAATATTTTTACTTGTGCTCTGTCATTTTGGGCTCAAAGAGTTGAAATCTTGTTTCTAAAATTTCAAGTATGATTGGATTGGATAGATAAAGTGTGGGAATGCATTTTATACTGCATAATAAGAATAGTTTTCTCCAGCAATTGGCACCAGTACAAAAGGAGCTGAAGCAAGAATAAACCGCACATTTTATCCAAACTGCTCTGCCCTTTTTTGAATATTGTATTTTTTATTTTTTTCAAAAATATGAATACAATTTTCAATATCACAATATATTTAACTTTTTCTTACAAAAACAAAACAAACCCTCCCACCCCCCCTTCCATACATACAAATCTGCACACTGTCAGACCTTACATATCTTTTAAATAGATAGAATACAATTAAGGAAACCATGTTTAAATATATATAATAGTTGCATTATAGTCCTTTTATTATTGTATTTGGGCCCCTATGTGGTCCGGGTATGGCTGCCAGATCTTTACAAAAGTGTCATATTTATTCTTTAAATTATGTGATTTCTTTTCCAGAGGTATAAAGTTGTTAATTTCCGCAGTCCATCGTGTTGTCAGTAGAGAAGAGTCGGACTTCCAAGTGATCGCAATACATTTTTTTAACTACAGCCAGTGGTATTTTTATTGCTTAATTCCATAAAATTACAAGTAGATTAAGCTCCAGGTCATCTGTGAAGGCAACTCCCGTAATCCTGGTTAATTTTTCTGTGATGTCTTGCCAAAATGGCCTCACCTTTATGCATGACCATGTAGCATGCAAAAATGTTCCTGTCTCAGTCCCACATTTCTGATATTTCTGCTTTTGATCGATGTAATTTCTGTGGGGTAAGATATAATTGGTGTAAACAAAATTATGCTGAACCAATCCATTATCTTTCATTTATAATTGATGTCATGCTGTCCTTACACCAATCTGGCCAGCTTCTTTCTGAAATCACCACACCCAAGTCTGACTCCCATCTTTCCCTTGACCTCTGTAATCCTGGTTTTGCACTTTGGGTGTATTCCCCATCCAGACCATTTGTTCCATTTCACTAATTTCAGGTGAGGGTCAATGTTGGTCCCCATCTTTCTCTTAAGAACGATCTAAGCTGGAGAAAACAGAACATCCCATTGGCCACTCCGTATTTGTATTTTAATTGTTCAAAGGACACAAATTCCTTCTATGTAGCAGTCTTTCAAAGATTTTGTACTTTTATTGTACCACAAATGTAATATTCTATTGCCTGTGCTCATAGGCAATAACACATTTTTACAGTGTTGCTTTTATTGATATCCCTACTTTTTTTTCCTCTACATTCATTAATTTCTTCCCACGTTCTGATCATGTGTATTAGAATGGGATTATCTGTCTTTTTTTTCTTAGTCATTTGACACTCCATTTATAGATAAAATCCTTTGCTTCCCCCTGCTTCATTGAGTACATTCCTATCTGAATACAAAGTGGGGGAAGCGGAGAGATGGAAGGTAGTCTTCAGTGAAGAAGGCTGTGAGAAATCTAGCCTGTGCAGCTAATTAGTACTTCTTAAAATCTGGAAGTTAAAGTCCTCCCAGCCCGTAGTCCCATGTCAGTTTTTCCAATGCGATTCTTGGTACCTTATTATTCCATAGGAACTGTCTAATATGATTGTTTAGTTATTTAAATAAGTTTTTAGGTAATGGAATAGGCAGTGATTGAAAAATTTACTGCCGTCTTGGCATCACTTTCATTTTAGCACAATTAATCCTTCCCACTAAAGTAATCAGTAAGTCTCTCCATTTCTTCAAGTCCCTTTCTATCTTCCTAAGAAGAGGAACATAATTTAGTTTACACAGATTTTGTAAGTTGTCAGTCGCTATTCCAAGGTATTTTATTCCATCCGCCTTCCATTTAAATTTACATCCTTTTTGGTATCTTTTGTATTCAAAATTTGTTAATGGCATTATCTCACTTATGTCCATATTTATTTTATAACCTGATATTCTTCCATATTTTTATAGTGTTCCTTGTAATTTTTCCAAAGATTTAGCCGGGTCTGATAGGTATAGTAGCACATTGTCAGCATATAGAATAATTTTATGTTCTTCTTGTCGAACTTTGACACCCTTTATATCTGGATCCCCTCTTATTATCTCCGCCAGTGGTTCAATCGCTAAAATAAAAAGCATTGGGGACAGGGGGCATCTTTTTCTACTCAATCTACTCAAGGGGAATACTGCTGACATCTGATTATTGGTTATAAATTTTAACTTGCGGTTTATGGCATAAAGTTTTTATCCAGTTTATAAATGTTCTGCCTTTCCTTTTTTTTTTGAAGACTTTATTTAAAATTTTATAACATGAATACAATAAAGAATTACATTTAAAGAAAAATAGAAAAAATTTTAAAAAGGTATGATTACAATATTACATCAGAAAACTACACAAAATAACCCCCCCGTTAATTGTAACACAATATTAATAGTCTAACTTAAAATTAGTCCAACCCTCCCCCCCAAAATAAAGAGTGAAGAGTTAATAAAATTGACAATATTATATATGAAAAAAAAACCCACTTACAAAAAAAAGAGATAAAACTTAACCTAAAAAAAATTCTAACAACAAAAAAAAATTGTCAATACTAAAATATCACGCTTAAACATATATTTATATCAAACTTAAATGCATATAATTAGCAAATGGAGTCCACTTTAACTTATAAAAAGACATCCTACCCTGAATTGAAAAAGATATCCTTTCCATAGTCAAACAAAATTTCATTTCCAAATACCACTTATCTAAAGTTAGTATATTTCTATCTTTCCAAGTAAGTGCTATACATTTCTTAGCCACAACTAAAGCTAAATAGATAAATGAAATCTGATCATCCTCTAAACCTAAATCAATTAATGATTGCATGTTCCCTAATAAAAATATATCAGGATCTAATACAAGATGGATATTATATAAACTGTTAAAAACAGATTGAATACCTTTCCAAAACTGTTGCAATCGATCACAAAGCCAAACAGTATGCAAAAAAGTATTGGTCGTCTGATCACATCGAAAACAAGAATCCAACTTACTAAGACCAATTTTTTAAAATTTCTCCGGCGTTAAATATAGCTGATGAATAAAATTATAATTAATCATCGCTAGTCTAGCATTAATTAATTTCCGAATACTATTCTGACAAATTTCCATCCAAGCTTCTTCAGCTATTTTATGTCCTAAATCTTTTTCCCATTTCAACTTATCTTTATCCCAATCTTTTTTACTATCAATTTCTTGTAAAATACAATACAAATCAGATATATATCTCTTTTTTGGTATTGAAAGTACATATTCTTCAAAATTAGATTCAGGCAATAAAATCATATGTCGACCACATAACTGTTTTACAAAAGATCTTAATTGATAATATACAAATTTAGAATTTGCTCTAAATCTATATTTCCTTTATAATTCGTCAAAGGAACAAAAACAACCCTCAGAAAAACAATCAGATAAATTTTTTATTCCCTTCTTTTCCCATTGTTTCAAAGTGGCATTGGAGACCGTAAAAGGAACAAGTTGATTATTATATAATGGCAATCTTCCAGAATATATATTTTTGTCCCAATTTTTTAAGTTTACTTGTCCATAAATTCAATAAATGTTTCAATATTGGCACATCGTAAGTTCGTAGTAAATTTTTATTCCATCGAAACAAAAACTCATGAGGAAATTTTTCTAAAATAACCGCCATTTCTATCTTTACCCAACTAGGTGGGTCGTCCATATTCATTAATGCACTAAGAAATTTGAATTGAGCTGCTTCATAATAATGCTGAATGTTCTGCCTTTCCAAATTTTTTTCAGTGCTTTAAATAGAAAGGCCCATTCCAAATGGTTGAATGCTTTTTCTGCATCCAGGGAGATTATAATACTTGGATTCTGTTTGAATTTTGCCATCTATGTTATATTAAATAATCTTCCTAGACTATTTGAGGACTGTCTTCCTTCAACAAATCCTGCTTGATCTGCATGTATAAATTTTGGTAAATATTGTCCTCACCTATTAGCCAACGCTATCGCAAGAATCTTGTAATTAGTATTTAATTTAACAGGGATATTGGTCTATATTTTTAAAAAACTTTATTTAAGATTTTCAAAATACATAAATCGATACAAAAAAATCAAAATAATCTAAAACATAAACCCATCCCAACCCCCACCCTTAGCATGCCCCGCAAGGGGAGCCAAAAAAAATATAACCACCAAATACAGAAATAAACTATGTAGTATCTTATGATATTTCTAAACCCATACATTTCAAATAAGGTGACCACATTTGAACAAAAAAAGTATAATTATCATATGAATTATATGTTATTTTTTCCATGTAAATACGGGATCTCAATTCATTGTGCCATGAACTATATTTACTTCTACATTATCTTTCCAAGTAATTGCAATACAGGATATTGGTCTATATGATTAAGTTTTTAATGGGTCCCTTTTTTTTTGGGTTCACTGTAATAATTGTGGTTGAGAATGATTCTGGGAGGGTGTGTGTTTCTACTGCTTGGTCAAGAACACCTATTAACAGGAGAATTAATTGTCAGTAAAGCTTAGGTGGGATTCCATCCTCCCCTGGTGATTATTAGCCTGTAGGGTACCCAAGCCCTTTTCAATTTCTTCCCTTGTAAAGGGAGTGTTTAGTTCTACCCTTTCTCTCTTCTAGTTTTGGAAGTTCAACATTTGATGAAAATTCTTCCATTTCATTCTCATCTAGTAATTCTGATTTGTATAATTTTGTGTAATATTGTCTAAAAATGTGATTGATTTCCTTTGTTTGTATGCTGGAGTGTCTGTCACTGTTTTTATAGCATTTATCATTCTTGATGATTCCTCTACTTTTACCTGCCAAGATAAAACTGTTCACCTAATTCATAGTATTGTTTCGTCTTTAATATAGTTTTTTTCTGTTCTATATGTTTGTTTTGCATTATATCTTAGCCTTTTATTCTCCAGTAGTCTGTATTCTTCTTGTATCCCTGTTCTTTGATATTTTATTTCTAATTCAGTAATATCATTCTCCAGACTATCTACTTCTCTTAAGATTCTTTGTATAGGATTTGTTCCCTCAGATATGCTTTGAGCATGTCCCATATCAAAAAACTATTGTTAATAGATGCTGGTTTGTTTCACAAAATATTTCTATCTGCCTTTTTATAAATATGCAGAAGTCTGTTCTTTTAAATAGTGTGGTATTAAGTTGGCATCTGTATATATTTTCTTGCTTTTCCATTATTCCAATAGTTAATGTTAGTGGTGAGTGATCTGATAGAAACCTCGCTGGGTATTCTGTTTTTATCACTCTACTTTTTAACTGGGCAGACATTAAAAATAAGTCAATTTTTGTATGTGAATCATGCGCCCTTGAGTAAAAGGAATAGTGATTTAATTGCCTCCATATATCAATAAGATTTAGATCCTTCATATATGAAATTGTGGTTTTTGCTGCTTTTGCCCTCTTTACTGTTCTTGCAGATTTATCTAGTATTGGGTCCAAGCAAAAATTAAAATCTCCTCCAACAGTATATTTTGTCTTCCCTCTGCTTTTTTTAAAAAAGATATCCTTCATAAAGACTTCATTGCCATAATTTTTAACTATGTAACAATTACAGTAAGGAAACAGGCCATCTCAGCCCCTCTAGTCCGCACCGATTTAAGTGAACTCCACTAGTCCCACCTACCTGCTCCCTCTCCATAACCCACCAGTCCCCTCACATCCATACACTCATCCAACCTTCTCTTAAATGGCAAAATTGACCCTGCTGCAACCACCTCTTCTTGGAATATAAGCATTCATAAATCTCCATGCTTCTCCATAAATTTTATAATGGGACAATACATTATCTTCCGGCTTGATCACTCGTGAATTTTTAATAATTAGAATCACTACCCCTCTTGTCTTTGAACCAAAGGAAAATGATATTATTTGTCCTACGTATTCGCTTTTTAATTTATCATGTTCCAATTTGGTAAGAAGCAAAAATATTATATCCACTTTTAATTTCTTTAGGTGTGCCAAGGCCCTTTTCCTCTACATCATCCTGTTTATCCTGGTAATATTAAAGCTAAAATTACAAGGAACACTATAAAAATATGTTTTATCCATACCATTTTTCAAACAAATATTGTAATACAATAAAACTTTCCAATTTTTAAAAAAATACTGTGACATTTCACTTTTAAGAGACATTTCCCTTTCCATTTTACTTATAAGAAGCATTTCTCTTTTAAGAAGCATTTCCCTTTTAAGAAATATACACATTTCCCCTTTAAGAAACACACACACATCCCTAGCTCTGACAGTGGCATTAACAATAGAACCCGAAGCCTGCAAAAAAAGCCAGTGGATCTTCCGAAGAAGAAGAACCCCTCCCTTTAGCACCATTTTTTAAAACCGCTCCTCTCCCGACGCCATTTCCCCCCTTAAAATTGGAGTTCCCACTCTGCTACTTTTTTCACTACTTTCCTTTCTTTCCCGAGCTCTCCATGTAAAAACAGGACAGTTCAGAACTACTAAATATAAATTTTTTTTAAAGTCTTTCAATAAATCCTGTTTTAAAATGGGCTTTTCAGTCTTCTCATCTGGTGACTTTAATCTTTTCATAACTTTCTTAAAAGTTCTTCCACTTCATGAAAATTCATCAATTACCTTCTGAAACATCCACCCTCAATGTCGCTGGGTAAGACACTGAATATTTAAAGTTTTTAGATCTCAGTTGTCTCTTTACTTCATCAAATTCCTTCCTTTCTTTGACTAAAGCAGGGTTAAAGTCCTAAAAGACATTAATTTTGCATTGTCCACCACTAATGAGCCATTGATATTTTTTGAATATTCATATGCTGCTCCCAAGATCACATCCTGGTAACTTAAATTGTGGTCACTGTTCACCAGTTCTTCTGGGTCCGAGGGTCCGGTGAGCCCTTTCAATTTTCAACTTTGCATTTAACTTGTTTTTTCCAAGCATTTGTAGGATCCATGTTTCAAAGAAACTCACCAGGTTTTCCCCCTCCATTCCTTCTCAGTCCAATTATTCTTACATTGTTATGTCTTTTTCTTCTTGAGCCTTTAGCCTGTCTTTTGTTTTGTCCAGCTCAGCCTCCACTTGAGTCATTTGTTCCGTTAAATCTTTCACAATTTCTTTAATTTCCAATATCTTTTCTGATATGTCTCTTAATGCTGATTCAACACTCGTGAAACGAGTGCACAAAGTTTCCATCTTGTTCAGGATGTTGGCTATATCTTGGGCCAACCCCCCCCCCCCCGCTCCCATCCCAGTTCTGCTGGGTTCAGCCGGTCCCTAGGCCCCTCCTGAGCTGCTCCTCATTGGGCTGTCACTCGATGTTCCTGGTTGAGCTGATGCTTCTTCACTTTTTGTTTTTAGTTGCCTTGGTCATTTAGCACTCGTTTTATCCATTTTTGACAATAAAATTCTGGTTTTTGAGCTTTCAGAACATCTTTTTAATACTTTTTATGGAGAGCTCTTTCAAAATACGTCTGCTCAGGTCCTCAGCATGGCCACACCCCCTCCCTGCTCTGCCCTTTAATAAAATCACAATGGATCCTGTGCCTCAATTCCACGTTTCTGCTCGATCTCCACATCCTTTCACTCCATCAAAAATCTATTGATCTCAGCTCTGAATATACTTAATAATTGCATCCCAACAGACGTCTAAAGGAGATAATTCCAAAGGTTTACAGTCTTCTGCGTTAAAAATTAGCCTGTTTGAATCCTACATGACTTGCCTCACCTTTGTTTTTCCCCTGGTTCTGTTTGCTCATGCTGTTGGAAATAGCTTATCAGTCTCTCACAGAATTCTGTAGCTCTTAATGAAATCATCTCTGTCTTCTGAAGGACACAGAACATGGACCAATATTCTGTAATCTTTCCAAAGGACAATTCCCCTCAAGGCAGGAATCAGACTCATGAAACCATGCTGAAATGATGCCAAAGCAAAGGCATCCTTGTCTTGCCATGGGGACTAAATCTATCCATAGCATTCCAAATGAGGTCCCACAAAAATTCTGCATCATAAATTATTCTTTACTTTAGAACTCTATCCTCTGATTAAAATAAAAGCCTATAGACTATTATTTCTTCCAAACTGCTGGTGTGTTTACAATCTGCATCTCTTGAACCATCAAACCTAGATTTCTCTGTACCCCAATGTTTATCAGTGATGACCTTACACTTTATCATTTTTTTTCTACCTGCTACCTTTTATCCCATTCTTTTAAACTCCATAAATTTCAACAGAGATTTAAAATAATTGGTCAATTGGGCAGCACAGTTAGTGTGGCAGTTAGCAAAACACTGCTTCAGCACCAGCAATTGGGACCAGGGTTTGAATCCCATGCTGTCTAAGGAGTTTTTGTGCATAGGTTTTCCCCGGGGCCTCCAGTTTCCTCTCACCATTCAAAACATACGAGGGGTTGTAGGTTAATTGGGTGTATTTGTGTGTCACGAGCTCATGGGCTGAAATGGCCTGTTACTTTGCTGTATCTATGTCTAAATTTAAATTTTAAAATTTAAATTTAAAATGTAAAAATTAAAGGATGAGGAAAAGATTTTTTTTTATCCAGAAGGTGGTAGGGTTTTAAATTTGCTGTCAAAAAAATGTGATAGAGAAAGAACTCCTAATTATGTTGTTTTTAAGTTCGTGAATGGGCATTTGAAAATCTGTAATGTACAGGCTTTGTGGCTAAATTTCAAGATGATACAAAGATAAGTGGAGAGGCAGGTAGTGCAGTGGAGATGGAGACGATGCAGAGAAAGAGTGTGATGTTAAGGCTTTATAGGGCACAGGTGGGGCCTCACCTGGAGTACAGAGTACAATTTTGGACTCCTTATTTAAGAAAGGATGTGCTGGAATTGGAGAGGGTTCAGAGAAGATTCACAAAAATTATCCCTGGAATGAAGGAATTAGCATATGAGGAATGTTTGGCTGCTCTTGGACTGTTCTCCTTGGATCAGAAAAATGAGGGGCGACCTCATTGAAGCATTTTGAATGTTGAAAGGCCTGGACAGAATAGGTGTGGCAAAGTTGTTTCACATAGCAGGGGAGTCCAGGACAAAAGGCCACAACTTCAGGACTGAAGGGCGCCTATTTAAAACAGAGATGTAGAGGAATTTCTTTAGCCAGAGAGTGGTGAAACTCTAGAATTTGTTACCCCGGGTGACTGTAGAGGCCAGGTCTTTGGGTGTATTTAATGCAGAGATTGATGGGTATCTGAATAGTAAAGGTATCAAAGGTTCTGGAGAGAACACAGGAGTTTGGGGCTGAGTGGGAGAAGGGTTCAGTACATGATGGTATGGCAGAGCTGACTAGATGGCTCCAATGGCCTGCTCCTATCTTATGGACATTGTTTTATCAAGGTCTGGTGGTGGGATTAGATTCAGTAGCTACTTTGCAGTTGACATGTAACTCCATGCATTGAATGACAGGCCTGTGTTATAAATTTTCTCTGATTCTATTTGCAGATTAATTGTCTCTTCACCCCCCTGAACCTCCACGAAACTTTGTTCAGTTTGATTCAACAGTGCCATTAATTTTGAGTGTGAATAGTTGAAGGCCCAGTACTGTGGCACCTGACTAATTGCAAGGCAACAATCCATTCAAACAAGGAATGAAATTAAAGTGACCAAGAAATCAGCCCTTCCCCTTCTGTGAATTGCAGATGATACAAAAGGGATTTTTGTTGCAACAGTGAAGCAAGTTCTGCGCCTTAGAGCAGGTGCTCAATTTCACTGGGATGTAGGGGTGCAGGATATGGTCAGGAATCAGAACCCAAAAATGGCCAGCACCATCCAAGTGGATTTTCTGCAGTCCAGCTTGAATAATGAATCCAATAATAATGGATTCATTATGTACATCCTGTCACTTTTCAGGATTAATCAGCGAAAGATTGAGGTTGCAACACTGGCAAATTGGAGACTGAAGGACCTAAAATGGAACAGAGAATCTAATGGACTGGTACAGGTATCCCCCATTTCATGAATACTCGCTTTTAGAAAATTCGCTTTTGCGAAGAAAGTTGTTTGCTTTTATGAAGGGATTTGAATGGGTTTTTGCTTTTACGAAAATAGCCTTCAATAGCAGCAAATGGGTCTTCACTTTACGCCGCTTTGGTTTACAAAAGGTTTCATAGGAACGCTCTAGTTTTGTAAAGCAGACTGTAATGGAAACCAAGGAAACCTGATTTGTGATTGGGAATGACCACATTGTGATTACAATTGGGACACTCATGGATCGGGAATGGAGGCTGAATGAACTGCACTGGGATTGAGCAGCTGATTGACAAGAAGTGGGAAATTGAGGGCATCTGGTTTGGGATATTGACACTGGGACACTGAACGCCCAGAAAATGGAGTTCGAGACCTAAGAAAGGAGATTGCACTAAATGGATTGTAACTGTGATACTAAATTATTGGGACAGGAATCGGGTCCACGGCGCATTGAGATGGTAACAGTCCTGGCCAGCGACTGGGATTCGAACACTCAAGGTCTGCGGCTGGAGCTGGTCTCGGGTGGGGCTGACCGAGGACCTAGCCGCGGCGGACGCCGGGTACTTGCGCCCGGGCCGGGTTGCCGTGGAGACGGAGCCGGCGAGGTGGGGCTGGCTTCGGAGGAGGCGGGGTTTGGGGACGTGTCCCTGCGGAAGAGCGCGGCCCACAGTACAACGGGATCGGGCCCAGCACTATGTTGGACTTCGCGATCTTCGCCATCACCTTCGTGGCTTTCCTGATATGCGCCGTGCTGTACCTGTACCCGGTAAGACCGGAAACCCGAGTCCGGGGGAAGCCAGCGGCGGCCCCAGGCATCGAGGACCCGTGAACTGGGGGCTCTTCTCACCCCATCCGATGGATGCTGCCCTTGCCATAACACTCTTTCAACTCGGTCTCAGCTGACAACTCCTAATGGAGTGTTTTTAATAGTTCATAGACCTCCTGTGATATTAACTTGTTGAAAGTCCACGCTGGCAGTGAGTGGTTTCATTCGACATTAAAGTTGCTGGTCGGTGACAGATACTGGAACCCTGTGGGGTTTGGATAAGGGTTCCTGGGTTCAGTTACAGCAAGAGCTAAGAATCAATTAACGAGAAGGTTAATGACCTCTTAACAGACGTATTGGATGAGGAGGTTCAGTACCCAGACTTAGATCTGGGGTGTGTGTTGTGAATTTGGTAACCCACACGCCTCATCCCCAGATGTACATGATCAGCAAGGGTTGGAGTCAGGGGTTGTGGGTGCCTTGCTGGATACATGTATTCATTTGTCTGCACGATTTTAAATGAGGATATGCACGAGAGAGGAGTGAAACATGAAAGCCTACGGGCACAGTGATTGTGGAAATGCTAGAGGAACTCAGCGAGTCTCTCAGGGTTCATAGGAGGTAAAGGTAGATAACTGGGTCTGGGCCCCTCAAGGTATGAGTAAAAAGCAGGCTGGCGTCAAGATTAAAAGGCTGGGGAGAGGGAAGAATGGACAGGGGGCTGAGTCCAGAGCAACAGGTGTTCATTTGATATAGATAGAAGACAAGGTGGGGAAAAGGTGAGAATTAACTGAGGGGAGGGGTTGGTGTTTGGCTCTGTGGAAGTAGAGCTGGGGGAAAGGAGTCAGAGGGAAAAGAGGGAGAGAGAAAGAGATGGAGTTAGAGGAAAGGAAACAGGAAAAGATGGGGGACCTGACAGAAACTGGAGAAGTTGATGCTAATGTCATCCGGTTGGAGGTACCCAGACAGAATACAGGTGCTAAACAAAGTGATCTCCCAGTATGCTCCATTCTCTTTGAGATGCATCAGAAGCAGTAGATGACCCTTGCAGATACAAAGGTGAAGCATTGCTTCTCTTGAAAGGACTGTTTGGGGCCCTGAATGATGGTGAAGGAGGAGGTGCAAGTGGAACACCTGCAGTCACAGGGGTAAGTGGCAAGGGTGCCTTTGGTGGGAAGAGAGAGGTGGACATGGGAGTCACAGAGGGATCGACCCTGCAGAAGGTAGAAAAGGGAAGATGTGGCTGATGGTGGGATCACGTAGTATGTGGCAGAAATGGCAGGATATGATATGCAGAGGCTGGTGGGGTGGTAGGTGAGGACAGGAAGCCAGGGCAGATGTGTTGGTAATGGAGGATATGCGGGTTAGGTCCAAATTGATGGGTTGTTTGACAAAGGAAGTCATCTCTGATGATCTGGCATGGAAGTCTTCATCCTGGGATCAGATGGAGGAATGGAGAGCAAGGAATGGAATCCTTACAGAGGACAGGATATGAAGAGGTGTAGCTGTGGGAGTTGGGTTAGTAAATGTCTGTGGAGAGCTTGTCTCCTGAGATGGACACAAAGAGATCAAGAAAGTTGCTTGAGATGGACTAAGTGAATTTGTGGTCGAGCTGGAAGTTGGCAGCAAAGTGGATAAAGTTGACCAGCTCATCATGGGTGCATGAGGCAGCACCAAAGTAGTTGTTGATGTAGTGGAAGAAGAGATGCAGGGCCTTCCCTGTGTCGGCTTGTAGAATGGGTTGCTCCATGTAGCCAACAAAAAGGCAGGCATAGCTGGGGCCCATGTGAGTATCCATGGCGAAAGTGGATGAATCAAAGGAGAAGTTATTGAATGTGAGGAAAAGTTCTGCCAGTCGGAGGATGTGGCTGATGGAGGGATACTGGTTGGGTCTATTGATGAGAAAGAAACAAAGGGCTATGAGGCCTTTGGTATGGGGGATAGGGGTGTATAGTGATTGAATATCCATGGTAAAGATGAGGCAGTTGAGTTCAGGGAACTGGAAGTTGTTGAAGTGATAGAGGGCATGTGAAGTATCGCAGATGTAGGTTGGGGGGGGGGTACTGGAACTAGGGGGACAAACAGAGTCAAGGTAAGCGGATACCAGTTCGGTGGGGCAGGTGCACACAGAAACACTCTGTTTGTGAGACAATTGCATTTGTGAATCTTGGGTAGGAGCTAGGACCAGGCAGTGCAGGGTTGGGAAACAATGAGGTTGGAGGTCATGCAAGGGAGATGACCGGAAGTGATGAGTTCAGAGTGGATGAGGCAGTGGTTTCATGAGTTTTGGTGGGGTCCTGTTGGAGGGGTAAATAAAAGGAGGTGTCTGAGAGTTGTTTGGCTTCAGCCACAGAGAAGTCAGTGTGCCAGACCACAACAGTGCCACCACTGTCTCCGGGTTTGATGGTGTGGTTGGGATTAGTGCAGAGAGAGTGGAGGGCAAGGTGTCCTGAAGGTGCAAGATTGCAGTTGGTGAAGGGAGAGATAGACTGCATGCATCTGCATCTGTAAAATTTTTGTGGCAGCCAGTACCTTAGATACAACAATGCTATAAATTAATTTGCCATAATGTGCCATGAGACAGAAAATTAAATAAATATGAAAGCATAGATATTTACAGTTGCAGTAAGTGCAAAACAGTGAGCATGACGTTAGCTGCCATCCTGAAGGAGTGTTAGTCATCAATGTCTTCAATTGATGGGATGTTAGTGGAAGTGTTTTACTTGGCCCAGTTTTCCACTTTCTGCAGCTGTTCCAAGATTTGGCATCGTAATGATGGGATGAATGGATCCTTCCTGTATTATAAGGAAATGTGAAGCAAAACACCTTGTGTATGAGACCTTGCACAGCTCCAAATGGCTGCCACATTTCCATTAATAAGACAACGGTTAGATTTATTATTGCATGAGAGCATGTTCAGGTGCCATTTTTCAAAACAAAAAGGAAAAAAATAAAAGAAATGTTCTGAGATAGGGAGTGGTCAAGAATCAGGCTTCCCTTCCCTCCCTGTTTCCCAACTGCCTGCTCTCCATCACACCTCTTTGATCCCTTGACTGATTCCCTGAAGCTGCCAGAAACTATTTCTGAAGTACTTTCTAAAAGTTGCCATAAATTACTTCCAAAATATCCATACTCCACACACTTGTTTAATCATTCACTTTAACACATCCTGTTTTTACAGGATCCTTTATCTGCAAAATTCCCACCCCCCCCCCCCCCCTCCAATAGGTTCTATGTGCCTTTGACAGGACCAATAAGGGTTTATTTTAAGCCCATTCTTGCAGGTTGGAAAATGGGACCTAACCTGATTTGTGATGCATCAATTGTGGATGTTCCTGGTAGGAATCAGATTACCTGGCAAAAATTGCCATTCCTGGTAGGGATCAGTATTTTGGAAAGGAAGACGTAAGAATGTTTTTTACCTTCACATTCTATACCACCATTTGATGGGCCGTATAATAGGAGATTTTAGCATGTTTTTCTTCAGTTGCTTTATCCTCAATTTTATTTTTTGTTCTATCATTAGGCATCCAGGCAAGCATCTGGCATTCCAGGAATGACACCTACAGAGGAGAAGTAAGTCAAACTTTGTACTGCAGACTGAAATGAAACACGAAAGTCTGCAGATGTTGTGATTTAGAAAAAACACAAAACTGCTGGAGGAACTCTGCAGCTTATGTAGTGCCCATAGGAGGTAAAGATATATAATCAATGTTTCTCCCACTCTCTTCGAAGCAAGTTCTGTGAGAGGCTTTCTCACTGTTCCTCCTCTGCGCTCCCTTTTGCTCTCAAGTTCAAAGACATTGACTTCTTCCCTGCTGATCTTTGTGTTGAACATGGTGAAAGGTTTCTGAGACACCTACGGGAAATTTTAGGAGAATTAGGTCAAGATTGTGTCCAGAAAGATGAGAAGATTTTGATTGAGAGGTTGATAGGGGGATGGAATCCCTCCAGTATAATTGTTGTGCACCACAGGAGGCAGAGTAGACTGCCCAAGTGTGAGTGACCAACCTAGAGAGGAAAGGCGTAGAGGCAGTTTGCAAGCTGATTAAAATGTAGCAACTGCAGGTAGCTCACAGGTCTGGTTGGCAGCTTGACCCAGTCAAAGTCCAGGCCATTTTCTGGGGGGGAGGGGGGGGCAGAGAGATGGGAATGTGTGGATGGATGTTGATGACCATGAGGAAACTGAATCCTACCACACACAGTCCTATTTGTGTGCCTGAGCCTTTGTAAGCCCGTCCAGTGATCACACAGCCCAGATGCACATGACAGTCCCCCAGAATCCCCCAGAATGGGGAAGTAGCCGAAAATGGGAGGACCTCAAGTGGAAACGCAAATAGTCACTGTGACATCAGAGACCCGGGACTATTCTGCCATGGTGCTAATCAGGTTGGTGGACCAATACCGCTTGCGGCCGGGTAAACACCTAGCCATGTGGATGCTACGGCTGTGGAACAAGGAGGCCAATGTCCGCTTTTCTTATTAGGAAGCGAATGCCCTAGGCAATCTGTTTGAAAAATAGATAATTAACAACATCATGTGGTCACCACCAGAATGGGTCTGTGACGGTGCCACCCTAAGGGAACTGGTGGTGACTGTGATGCAGGGCAGGTTTCCTCCCCTCCTAAAATAGGACCTATACTGTTGGTGAGAGGAAACGGGTTATTAGGGAGTAGGTACTAATCACAGGCATCTGTGCCCTGAGTAAACGAGGGTGACTGGTTCCTTGGAGGCCATTTAGTTACCACTGCACGCCCCAACCTTAGAAGGGTGGTCTTGCCCCTCATGGAACCGATGATCAGGAAAACCATCCGGGAAGCCATTACCCCTCTGAATGGATTGAAGTGCATGGAGCAGGGAGCACTTGCTCAAGTTTCCAGGGCAGTGCAAACTAACAATCCTCCAGAAGAGGATGCGTTTCCATCAGAGTTTTATATTGATGCCTCTTTTTATGGAGGTGGTGGTCCAGGCAATGGAGACCCAAACCCTCCCAGAAACATTTTTGACAGCAATCATTACGATAATACTTAAAAAAAGACAAGGTTCAGCTAATACTGTCTTCTCATAGACCTATTTCTGTTAAACACAGATTATAAAACACTGGTCAAAGCTCTGGCAAATAGATTGCCAAAACATTTCCCAAAGCTAACAAATAAGGACCAAGCAAGCTTTGTACAGAAAAGACAGGCGACGGATAACATTGGCAGATTGTTGAATATCACGTATCTGGCACAAAACAGGAACGAGAGGGGCTTAGCTCTGGCCCTGGATGCAGAAAAGTCATTTGACAGGTTGGAGTGGGGATTTTTATTTAAAGTGCTGGGAAAACTGGGGCTAGGGTCAACTTTTTCTAAATTGGATAAGGGCACTTTACCATGCACCCAAGGCTAAAGTTACATCCAATGGACAAATTTCTCCAGCCGTCCCACTGACAAGATCAAGTGGCCCGCTATCTCCACCCTGTTTGTACTTGCCATGGAGCCATTAGCTGGGGCCATTTGCCAGGATCCAGACATTAAAGGCTTCAGAACAGGCCAAGAAGAGCATAAAATTAATTTATTTGCTGATGATGTTCTGATATATTTAACAGACCCGGCAAACTCATTGCCCAAGCTGCACTCCACTCTGGAGGACTATGGGGAGATCTCTGGGTATAAGATCAATTGGCACTTATGTGAAGGGGGAATTACAGCCGATATCAAGAAAATAGTCGACTAAAATAGGCACAATATTTAGGAGTTAGAAAAATTTATACAAGTTAAATTACTCCCCCCCCACCCCTCTCCTTGGGAAAATTGAGGAGGATTTAAATAGATGGATGTCTCTTCCCCATAACACTGCTTGTACCATTGCCCCGAGGATTCTTCAAAAATTTACTTTCAGGAGTATGGAATGTAAAGATAGCCAGGGTCGCTATGGAAAAATTGACCTCAGATTATAGTCTGGGCACAAATTGATCTGCACGTGATAGGCGAACAGGTAGCAGAGAACTTTATAAATGGAATGCAAAATTTCTATCAGAAAAGAAAGGTAGCCCCATATTAAAACAAATAATTCTCATTTGGAACATAATTAACCAATATGTAGGAACCAAAGTGGGGCTGTCTCCAAAAACAACCCTGACTCCAAATAGATTAATACCACTGAAGATGGGTAAAAAGATCCTGGTCTCTGGCGTCAAGTGTGTGGAGAACTGTTATGAGCAGGGGCGGCTAATGTCATTTGAGCTGCACCAGCTGTATCTGATGCCACAAAAATTGAACAGATCTAAACCTGAATTATCCGACCAATATTTTAGATGCGGCATTGCAACCGGAACTTTTATGCTTGCAACCTGAACATGTGCCAAAGTGAGTCCCTTTTGGGTGGAATTAGACCAAGCCCTGAAAAAAAACCATAGGTAAAGAATTCCCACAGGACCATAATGGACATAAGGCTTACAATGAAGCTGTCCAAATTTCAAATTCAATTTGTTTATGATCACAGGAGGTGCATAGCAGTTCCCTGGAAGTCTCAACTCCTACCTGAGCTATGAATGCTGGAACACAGAAATGCAGAGCTGTGTTCCTCTGGACAAAATTACCTATGACCTAAGGAAACAATACAGTGTAGCGGCTGAGTGACTGTGCGGTTAGACGGGCTGAATCGCCGCCCCTGTCGGTTGGTGCAAGATGGCGCAGGCCCCCCTTCCCTTCTCAGGAGAACCCTGCGTCTGGTGACATGCATTGCCTGGGAGATGTTGCCACTTCGTAGTTACACATTGCTAGGCAGGCAGTGACTCCTCAATGTGCTGACGACACTCCTTCAGACCAGCACGCCCCAGACAGGAAGTGGTCGTTCCCTAAAAGCAGCGTGAGAAATTCAAATAAAGTCAGTTACTGGTTCACCTTCGTGTTGTGAAGAAGTACTTCATTTCAGTAGCGCTGCTGTAAGCATCCGCTACAACAGTACCTTTTTGAAGATCTGGGAGCCCTACTTAAACTACTTAGGGACACAATTGTAGAGTGGACTGCTGTGCCTTGCCACCCTACTCTACCCTCCTAATCCACCCCTCAATTGGTGGGGGAGCAAAGGGGGTCCAATCTATTCTACCAGGGAAAGCCATGGAAAAAGGGAGGCAGCCTATGCATTGAGCGCCCGATGAGACAAACCCATAATCCCCCAAATAACTTTGTTGTGAGTGTTTTGGTATTTGTGTGCAAGTATAATTAGTCTCATGTTTAGTGTTCAATGTTGAGGGAAGGGGATAAAAAGAAGCACTTAAACTCTGAGTAGATTGTATGGAATTAACAAGTATGAAATGTAAATAATGTTGATATTATTGATAATAATATTAATGACATTAACAGTTGTTGAAGTTTGAGTGGTGAAATTATAAATAAAATATTCAAAACAATGTTTGCCAGGTTGAAACATAGTTCAGCGACTGTTAACATCATAATCTGAAATTATGTTTGTGTTCAGCTGGACATCATCTATTGTAATCTCCAATTTTTTTTTTCAGGAAGCAAACCTTTTGAAAAGATTTGTTTTCCAGTGTTATGAACAGGATATAAACAGTTCTCAGAGAGCAATTGATAGGTTAGGTGAGTGGATGAAAAGTTGGCAAATGGGTGGGGAAGTGAAGTTAGTCATCCTTTGAATTAATAATATGATTACTGAAGAGGAGGAAGACTGGAAAAAAAATACTATGGCACAGGAGTGTATGGGGGTCCTTACTAATGAGCAAATGCTACGGGTTATAGGGAAGGTTAAACAACGTTGGCTCTCGTGTCAAGGAGGTTCTATGTTAAAGTAAGGAAATCTAGCTTCAACTGTGAAGAACTGAAGGACTGTGTAATCTTGGTCCACCGAATTCAGGAAATAAATAATTTAATTGGAGGTTGTTCAAAAAAAGGCTCGCTAAGATGCAGGAGTTCCCAACGAGGAAAATTTGAAAAAAAAAATCCATGCAATCCAGAAGGCAAAGCTTGGGTATACACAGAAGATCCAAAGATAGCTGTGTGACACCCGCAACACAAGCCACATGTGGCAAGGGACCAAGACCATAACAGATCACAAAACAATCTCCGTGAATTAAAGAGAACGGCACTTACTTTCCAGACAGACTAAGCATCTTCTGTGCATTATTTGATGAGAAGAATAGGCTGATGCTGAAGAAAGCCTGATAAATGGACCCCCCTGCAAAACCACGACTGAATTGAGGCAAACCCTATCCAAGGTGAACCTAAACAAGGCAGCAGGACCAGACAGCCTACTTGGTCAGGTACTGAAAAACTGCCCAGATGGAGGTTCTTACAATCATCTTCAACATGTCTCTGCAGCTCTCCATCATCCCTGACTTCAAGGCAGCCATCATCATCCCATTAACCAAAGAGGGGGATAGTATCAGACCTCCATGACTACTGCCTCATTGCACTAACCTCCCCCATTATGAAATGCTTCGAATATCTGGAAATGGATTGCATTAAAGCTCACCTCACCTGCAGGCAAAACTATTCCACTGAGAGTGTATCCGGGATATGATGGGTCCTTCAGAATGTTGAATGTCTTTCCGAGACATTCTGACCTACTTAGAAATCGATGCTTGTACGCCAGGTTGTTATTCATTGACTTCAGTTGGCAATTAATACAAATCATTCCCCAGAGGCTGGTGGAGGAGCTGGCACTGAACACCCTTCCCTGTAACTAGATTCTGGACCTCCTAATGGAAAGAGCATATTTATCCAGGTCAGCAGCAGAACATTGAGCACCATCACACTGAGCATTGGAGCATCTCAGGGTTGTATGTTCATCTGGGTTGTGTTCACACTACTGACCAACAATTGCAATGCCAGATCCAGCTCCAACAGATGTATCAAGGTTGCAAATAACATGGCAGTATATATATTTTTAAATTTAGAGATACAGCACTGTGACAAGGCAATTAGTCTGTGCTGCCCAATTTACACCCCATTAACCTACCCCCAGTACATTTTTGAAGGGTGGAAGGAAACCCACACAGACAGTACAGGATTCAAACCTAGGTCCGGTCCCGATTGCTGGTGCTGCTTTGCGCCAACCACTATGTCAACTGAGCTGCCCGTAGTTGGTCTCATCTGCAACGATGAGTTGCGCTACAGAGAAGAGGTGGAAACTTTCGTGATGTGGGGCGAGAATGACAATCTGAGTTTCAATGTGGACAAGACAAAGGAGATTATTGAGGACTTCAGGAGGACCAGGATTGACTACCCTCCACAACACCTTAATAACTCTTGTAGTGAAGAGAGTTTACTTAACAAATTACCTATCCTAGACACAAAACATCTCCTTGTTAGGAAGATGCATCAGCGACTGCATTTCCTAAGAATATTGAGGTGGGCAAGGCTACTGACAACCATCCTGTCAATTTTCTGCAGGAGGTTTTTCGTGAACATCCAGGCCAGCTATATCACAATGTGGTACAGTTGCTGTAGAACTTTGGATCAGAGGTCAATCCACAAGACCATAAGTATGGCAGCGAGGACCACTGAGGTCTCCATCCCCCCCCTCCCCCCCCCCAACTCCCAATCGACATAATATACTGGGATCATTGATTGAAGAGGGCATGCAAAATCATAGAGGACTCATATCACCCTGAAAATAGCATCTTTCAGCTACTTCCATTGGGAGAGATACAGGAGTATAAGAGCTAGGATCACCAGGCTGAGTAACTGCTTCTTCTCACAGACAGTGCTGAGTGACTGAATGAACTGCTCATATAAAATCTCTAACTATTATTTATTGTTGTATCTGTACTGCATATGTATAGCTTATCTGTATGTGTGTTATGTTTGTTGGTGAGTTTGAATTTTTTTGCACTAAGGACCAGAGAACGCTGTTTCATCAGGTTACACCAGTTCAATCCAATAATAATAAACTTGAACTTGAAGACAAGCAACTTCAGTGGAAACAAGGATTTCAGTTCTTGGAGAGTGTATTTTAAAGATAGCTGAGGACAGTTCTGATGTGGCTCAACTTGGATGTCTACTAAGAATATAGTTTGTTGCAATGGAAAAGATCAATTAGTATCAAGCAAGAGCAGCATGAGAGCACCGTTGTGGGGTTCACTCAGGAGCCCGATGACTGCAGCGAAGAAACTGTCTTTAATTTTGTTGGTGCGCACTTTCATAGTCTTGATGGGAAGAAGAAGAGAGTGTATCCGGGATACGATGGGTCCTTCAGAATGTTGAATGTCTTTCTGAGACCGTGGCAATGTTTTTGGAGGGAAGGGCAACCTGTATGATATTCTGAGCTCTATTTGCAGCTTCTTTCGATCCTGAGCAGCTCCCATACCATGCTGTAATGATCCAGCAAGCATGCTTTCAATGGAAAATGTTGAGGGATGGTGGGGGGGAACATGCCAAACTTTCTTTTTTTTTTGTCTTGGTGGCAATGGATTCTTGAGAATTGTAAGTTGGTCAAATTGGTATCAGATTCAGATCAGGAATTTGCCTCTGATGTATCTGAGCCAAAAGATTGATTAAAGCTGTTTTGACATACTTTTACATGAAAGCCATCTGAAGAGACTTTGCTCCTTCATTTTGACTTGGAATGTCGGCAGAATTCTCTTGGTAAAATGCCCAGAGTAACTAATCTATGCTTTGTGAAGAAATTAATTGGTTTATGAAAGCAGTGTCTGCGTAAGTGACTGTGACCTCTCACTTCATTCCAATTCTGCCTTTTTCCCAGTCAGAGAGAAGTTGTGATTTGAGTGATCTCAGCATTCCTTCTTGAACAAAACAGAACTGCTCAGAAAAGATTCAACAAAAATAAATGAACACCTCTCTTAATCAGAAAATGTTCCTTTTATTGTCTAGCTATTGTTTTCTGGTATATATTTCAATGATATTTAACAATTCTTTGGTCCCAATTGACCACATTTTTCATGTGACTTGATCCTTATTGAGAATATTGAGTAAAGGCTGATGAAAGATTTGAAAATATAGATGCCATGCCAAGTTCAAGTTTATTGTTGAATTCTAGGATTGTTCAACAGTTTTATAGCCTGTGGGAAGAAACTTCTTTCCCAGCTTGGCAGTCCTAGTTTTTAATGCTCTTATACCTTGTCCTTGAATGTTGTGTCTCAAAGATACTGTGGGCTGGATGTTAAGAGTCCACAATGATTCTTTGAGCCCTCTTAAGCACCATTCTCTGTTGATAGAGGGAAGGGAGACCCCAGTAATCTTCTCAACAGTTTTAATCATTCTCTGTACTGTCCTCCTATCTGATGCAGCCACCTAGGACACTCTATTATGCTCCTGTAGAATGTTGTTAGGATGGTAGCCAGTAGCCTTGCCCTCAACCTTTTTAGGAAATGTGGGCTCTGCTTTGCTTTCCTGACTAATGAGGAGGTGTGTGTCCCCACACTCTCTACGACTGAGCCATTGATATGTAGTGGGAGCAGTTCTTCATCCTCCTGAAGTTGACAATCATCTCCTTTGACTTTTCCCAATCAAACCTGGGCAGAAAATGCAGAGTGGAGGATAATTGCCTACAAAGCATGTACTTCAATTCTGTTTTGGTCACCAACAGCATTGCAGTTGTTAGCATTGATTGATGTGACTGTGTTCCTAGTCTGGTGCCCCAGCATCCAGCCTTTATAAAACAAAAGTTTGATTTCCTGCAGTGTATCTTAGTTCTTTGCAACCACCTACATTGAAATGTAAGATCTTTGGCAGCCAATTGGAATATAATAAGCTCCGCAGACCAGAAATCTTTTGATAACTTGTGTGAAGAATAAACATTGACACTAGTAATAATTCCTCTTTGATTCAAAGCAGTGCCATCAGATTATTTTCTAACACCATTTTCTTTTGCCCTGCCCCAAACTTAGCACTGTGTTTCCCCATTATTCCTGCTTTAACTAATGGTTACTATTTGTTCTAACTCAGGGATGGGAATCTTCCAGACATTGTAAGTACAGGCAGCCTTCACCAATTCCTGGTTAATCTTCATGAGAGCTATGGATCCATTGCATCTTTCTGGTTTGGGCGACGCCTAGTGGTCAGTTTGGGTTCCTTGGACCTATTAAGAGAGCACATCAATCCAAACCGAACCTGTAAGTACTGCTCATATCCTATGGAATTTTGTCACATCATTACATAACTCATCAGGAGACAGCTGACTAGGAGAACCTATCTCCACTTTCAAATTGGCAAATCATTTGAGGGTTAATGCAAGGAAAAGCTCTAAGAAACAGAATCTGATCATGGAGTTTTGATTAATAGATATTTGGTTGACAAGTATTGGAATAAATTAGTTTGAAATAAAATCTAGGGCTTCTGAATAAAAGAAAACTTGTGAGATAAAATCTTGCTAGTATACTGGAATCTAAGCAATTGTCTTGACTGTTGTTTGTAAACACCTATACCAACAGGCTTCACAGTAAGAATCCCATATGCTACTTTTGCCTGGCACTGCTTCTTTAGCAAGGTATTCAAGCCAATTTTGATAGCCCACCTTCCAATAAGAGTGAGTTAAGTTTCTTTCGTTATCACGTACACCTGGTAAAATTAGAAGGGTTTGTTTTGTGAGTAGTCTGGTAAGTCAAGTCTAACATGCATACAGCAAATGAGAAGAGCAGGAGCCCATTATAGTGTATAGTGTTAAAGTGAAAAGATGCAAGGGCAACACTGTTGTGAGGTTCATTTAGGAGTCTGATTCCTGCAGGGGGAAAACCTGTCCTTGAATCTGTTGCTGCTTGATTTCCTACTCTTAAACCTTCTCTCTAATGAGAGAAGAGTGAAACATGGTGCAATGGTCCTTCAGTACATTGTGAAAAAAGCACAGGTCAAGGCTTGAGCTGAGATTCAATGTTACACCAGTCTCAAAACAGTCTAATGAAAATTGAGTAGTACACTTTAGTGCATTAACTTCTTCCTGCTTGCATTTAGCTGATCCATTTGAGACGATGCTGAAATCATTGCTTGGATACCAATCTGGGTTTGGAGACGGTGCTGCTGAGAGTCATGCAAGGAAGAAAGTTTACGAGGCTGCAGTGAACAAAGCAATCGAGAGCAACTTCACTCTTATTATGAAGGTAAATAGTTTCAGGACTAAACAAAACATCCACAATCCCTCCATTTCCACAATCTATACTGACTTCAATGCAACTCATATTCCCCAGGACAATGAAAACTTCTCTTAGTATTGGAACTAAGATTTAGATTTGCCTATATATTAAAATGCTTGGAACCCAGTTTGAACATTCCCGTGATTAAAAAAAGTATTTCCTGTTGTTTTCTCACTATAAATTCCTTCCCTGATAGACTGATACAGGAGTGAGAGAGATCAGCTGGTTGAGTGGTGACACAGCACAATCTTGCACTCAGTGCTAGCAAAACTAAGGTAATTATTGTGGACTTCAGGAAGGGGAAACCAGAAAAACACAAACCAGTCCTCATCAGGGGGTCAGCAGTGGAGAGGGTAAAGAACTTCAAATTCCTGGGTGTCACCATCCCGGAAGATCAATTCTGGGGCCATCATGTCGATACAATCATGAAGAAGGCTCACAAATGACTAGGAGCTTGAGGAGATTTGGAACGTCACCAAAATCTTGCAAATGTCTTCAGGTGTACCATGGAGAGCATTCTGACTGGTTGCATCACTGTCTGGTATGGAGGTGCCAATGCACAGGACAAGAAATAAAACTACAGAGTCGTGAATTCGGCCAGCACCACCATGGGCATCAGTCTCTATTCTGTTGAGGACATCTACAAAAGGCAGTGTCTTGACAAAACAGCCTCTAACCTCAAGGACCCTCACCACGCAGGCCGTGTCCTCTTCTCACTGCTATCATCAGGAAGGATGATGTTACAAAAACAGCTTCTTCCCCTCTGCCATGAGATTTCTGAATTGTCAATGAACCCAAGCACTACTTTACCTCTTTTTTTTTCCCTCTTCTTTAGAATTAATCTATTTATTTTTTAAAATAGTATATTTATGGAAATATAATTTATAGCAATTTTTGCACCTGTGATGCTCAATACTGCTGCCGCAAAACAACAAATTTCATGACGTTCATGACGAAAACCTGATTCTAAACATTGGGAATACCAGAAATTGGAGAAACAGAAAACCTGGAGGTGTTTGTTGATAAAGTAGGGTACAGAGGATGAAAATGTTTTCTTTTTGAAGCACTGCTAAGCCAGAGTTGAGATTAGAAGGGGATTTGGAGCAAGTGAGAATAATTTCAGTAGAAGTTGTTTAAAAAGAGAGAAAGCGATGTGGAATCTACTTTTGGAGTTGATAATTGAAGCTGAAGCAACGAAAACCTCCAACAAATTAGAGAGGTGCAGTAAAGGACAGGATCTGGGAAGGTTGAGCAGGTAGGATATGGACACTGTGCGTGCAGAAGGTAAGCAGCCAGCAGCAAATGGCTGGATTGAGCACATTTCTGTGGCATTTAGTATGTCATAAGTTTAATGTGGTACTTGGTCCTTCCTGGTGAGGAATCACAAAAATTAAAAGAAGTTCAGACTGCATGGAGACCACTCCACAAACCATCACCTGATTCCCCTATCCCTTATCCCTGTCCTATGAGAAGTGATTACCAAATTTTTTTTTGGAAAATTCTATTTAAATTTTCATACATTCATTAATATCTAGATACAGAAAATATCCCTCATACATATCAAATCAGTAATACATTGTATTATACAACCCCCCCCCATCCCTCCTACCCCTCCCCCAAATAATAATATCCCCAAAGAGCATAAAAAAAATAAGAAACACATTGTATTTCTAAAGATTGAATACATTCAATCAAGTTTTGCCTTTACAATATTAAACATATTAATTTGAAGGAGTTGATAAGGTTCTTGAGGTTTAGGTGATAGTTTTCATAATGTAATATCTACAATATATAAATATGGGCACCAGATTTTTAAGAAAATATATTTATTTCTTAAATTATATATAATTTTCTCAAGAGGTATACAATTATGTATTTCAGGATGCCATTTGTCCATTCCCAAATATAAATCTGATTTCCATGTCACTGCTATATATTTTCTTGCAACTGCTAATGCAATATTCACAAATTCCTTTTGAAACATATTAAATTTCAGTTTCGGCCTTGTCCCAGATATATTACCCAATAAGAAAAGCATTAGATCTAGAGGAAATTTAACTTAAGTAACCAATTCTAAAAATGTGCCTAATTCCTTCCAAAAAGTCCTCAATTTTGAACATGACCAAATGGCGTGCAAAAAAAAAGTACCTTTCTCTTGATTACACCTAAAACATTTATCTGACCAATCTGATTTCAGTCCATTTAATTTCTGTGGGATAAGATATAATTGATGTAAAAGGTTGTGTTGAACCAATATATATCTAACATTTATTGTGTTTGTCACACTATCATGACATAGTTCCAACCAATTTTTCTCCCCAATACTAACATTTAAATAATTTTGCCACCTTTATCTAGATCTATGGATTCCTTGTTTTCGTATTGCCTTTTGCAATAGTGTATACATAGCTGAAATAAACTTCTTAATAGATTTATTACAAATCAAACTTTCTATTTCACTCCTTTCAGGCAATAACATTATTGGACCCAATTTATCCTGCAAATATGTCTTTATTTGATAATAACAAAATATTATATTATTTTGAATTCCATATTTATTTTGCAATTGGTCATTTGACATTAAACTTCAAAACAATACACTATTCTCCTAATTCCCTTTCTCAACCAAATATTAAAAAGTTGGTTAGTTGTTCATTGTAAAGGGAATAAGTCTATTTTTGAGTCTATGGCACTTTAAGTGTTGTGTATGCACTCACATAATTAAGACTCAGAGACATGATGCTTTCTCATTCTTTACTTCTGTTAGATTAACATGGCTACTGAAACACAGGGTTATATATATGGAAAGGTGACATTGTGATGTGGGCGTCATGATGTCCAACAGAGGACAGGCTTCTATCCAACACTCTTCCCCCACCGTGCAAAAAATGCTTACTGGGCCCCTTTGAACTAATAAAATTACATTGGACCCAGGACTACAAGTGAGAATTAGAATACATCTCATGAGTAATTATAGAAGGGCAAGTGTTTAATAATAATCAGGGCACATAGTCCTGAAAGCATTCAGGTGGTATTCTTTTTCTTTTGGACTGCCTCAGTGTGGTTTGCTGTGCTGGTCTTTGCTCGGGACCCATAAATAGTCAGGTCGGTGGCGACTGGCTGTCTCAGTTATTGGACTCCTCACTGAACTGCTCGGCTCCGCGACCATCTCTGCCCCCACCACCCTGCCCCCCCCCCCCCCCCCCCCAATCACTCAGCCAGTTCATGAGGCAGATAATGGACCTTAATGTCAGTCAATGTTCATAATTGGTCAATGTGTCACATCCACAATCTGTCCCCCACTAGAACAGAGTATGAATAGGGGCTCAGTTTTTGTAAGATTACTCCTACCAGCCATTTGTCTATAATCTTGTATCAGAACTCTCTCACCCACTTCCAATGTTCTAGGTGAGGTCTTTGGCAATGATGTTTTTTGCAATCGGAGACCCAGATTTGGATGAACTGAGGACAGCCTGGTCCGCGGGTTGCGGCCAAACATTAGTTCTTCTGGGATGCGTTTTGTGGTAGAATGCGGCGTGTTTCTGATTTACAAAAGGAAATTTGTGATTTTGTATGTCCAGGAGGTATTTAGAAGTTTCATGGTTTTGCTTTTTTTGAACGTTTGTATAAAACATTATGGCTCTGCAGACGAAATATGTCTGATATTGTTGTCGCACATAAATTTTTAAAAATGTACTGATGTAAATTGAGGTCCATTGTCCGTAAATAATTCATGAGGCAATCCGTAAATGGCAAGGATAGCTCATTGACTGTCAATCGTGGTATCTGCTTTGGTATTTTTCAGTTGTGAAACTTTTGGCCATTTGGAGTGTGTGTCCACAACTATTAGGAAAGACTCGCCCATGAATGGTCCAGCGAAGTCTACATAAATCTGATGCCAGGGTTTGGATGGCCATTTCCAGGTGTTAGCTTTGGCTTATTGGCATTTTTGGCTGCATTAACTAACATACTTTGCATTTTCTTACTCTTGTTTCAATGTCTCTGTCTATGGAGGGTCAACAGACATGCATCCGGGCCAGTGTCTTCATTTGTACCATTCCCAGATGGTGTATTTCTGATAACATGGTAGTTTGCCATTTGGCTGGAATAATTGTATGGATTCCCCATAGTAAACATCCTTCTTTGACTGATAGTTCATGGTGGCATGTATGGTAAGGTTTTAGATCTTCTGGAATGACTTCAGATTCTGGCCACCCATTAAGGGTGAAGTATAGGATCTTGCTTAATGTTGCCTCTTTTTGGGTTTCCTTTGCGATCATCTGGGCTGTGTAATGGGCAGTTGTTGAAGTTGCTCTTGGTTGATGGCTGCTGCCTCTGTTGTCCATTTAATAACTTCTCAGTGTTTTGTCTCGGATAGCGATATGCGTGATAAGGTATCTGCATGGTTGTTGAGTGTTCCTAGTTTATGTTTTACATCATAGTTATACGCCGCTAGTAGCATGGCCCATTTTTGAATTTTGGCCGCAGCTAATATTAGTAGACCTTTGTGTGGCCCCAGGATTAAACTAAGCGGCTCATTGTCTGTGATCAGGGTGAATTTTTTTCCGTAAAGATATTAGTGGAATTTTTTTACATCAAAAATTATTGCCAATCCTTCTTTTTCTAGTTAGGCATAATTGCGTTCACTTGTGGTTCATGTTCACGAAGCGTACACTACTGCTTGCTCACCTTTTTCTGTGATTTGGTAAAGCATCAACGATTAGTGTAACTTCTTTACTAGGGTCGCAGTGGATCAGCACCTTATTTATTGACGTTAGTATTTCCTTTAGTTGATTGATTGTTTTTATTGTGTCCCAATACCATGTTTGATCTTTCTTGAGTAATTGGTTCAGCGCGCTACATAGTATAGATATATTAGGGATATGTTTTTGGTAGTGATTAACAAGGAAGGACTGTAATTCCAATTTGTTGGTTGGGTATGGGGCCCTACAAATGGCTTTGGTTCCTGCTGGATTCATTCGCAATCCCCTTGTTGTCGATTGTAAACCCAAGATATGTTACTGAGGGGCGCATGAAGACACATTTGTCCTTTCATAATTGTATATTAGCCTGTTGTAGTCTGGTTATAACCTTTTCAAGGTTTTGTAAGCCTTCACTGTCATTTCAGCCTGTGGTGATGATATCATCGAGGTAACACCCAACTGAGAGTCCATGTAGTAATTTGTCCATTGTTGCTTGAAGAATCGCAGATGTTGCTGAACTTCCGTAAGGCAGGTATGTAGGTGAATAGTCCCAGATGGGGATTGATTGTTACATATTCCCTTGATTTTTTTTTTGTCCAATTCTATCTGTTGATATGTTTGTGACAAATCTAGTTATGTGAATTTTTGCCCTCTTTATAGTGCTTAGAACAATTCTGCATTGGGTATTTGGGTATTTTGAGTGATGGATTGATGGCGATTTTGTAATCGTCGCAAATGTGAATTTCACTGTTTGCTTTTCGTATGGGTTCGATGGGCGCAGCCAAATCACTGTATTTTATTGGTTCAAATATGCCTTCATGTTTTAAAAGCATAGAAACATAGAAGATAGGAGCAGGAGTAGGTCATTCGACCCTTCGAGCCTGCTCCGCCATTCAACGAGATCATGGCTGATCTTAAAGTTCAGTACCCCGTCCCTGCCTTTTCTCCGTAACCTTTAATACCCTTATACTGAAGAAATAGATCTAATTCCCTCTTAAATATATTTAATGAACCTGCCTCTACTGCCCTCTGTGGCAATGAATTCCACAGATTCACCACCCTCTGGGTAAAGAAATTCCTCCTCATCTCGGTCCTAAATGGTTTGCCTATTATCCTCAAACCATGGCCCCGGGTTTTGGATTTTCCCATCATTGGAAACATCCCATCTGCATCCATTCTGTCCAGTCCTGCCAAAATTTTATAGGTCTCTATGAGATCCTCTCACAATCTTCTAAACTCCAGCGAGTACAATCCCAATTTGCGCAATCTTTCCTCATAAGTCATTCCTGCTATTCCAGGTATCAGCCTGGTGAATCGCCTCTGCACTCCCTCCATTGCAAGAACATCCTTCCTTAGATAAGGTGACCAAAACTGCACACAATACTCCAGGTGGGGCCTCACCAAGGCCCTGCACAGCTGCAGTAAGGTATCCTTGTTCCTATACTCAAATCCTCTTGATATGAAGGCCAACATACCATTTGCCTTTTTAACCGCCTGCTGTACCTGCATGCTCGCCTTCAGAGACTGATGTGCAAGTACCCCTAGGTCTCTCTGCACTTCCCCATCTCTTAATCTATTGCCATTTTAGTTTAATTCAGCCTCAATTTTCCTTTCATAGAAAATGGGATTGTTCTGGCTTTGAAGAATTTTGGTTCTGCATTATTTTTTAATTGCACGTTGGCTTGAACACCTTTGATTTTCCCAATTCTTGTTGGAAAACTACTATGTGGTTATTGAGGATTTGGTCAAGTTCTGGCTGGGAGGTGTCCGTGTGGTTTACCTTTAGTATTGAACTGATTTCCAGCCAGTCCAGGGAAATGTGCTGTAGCCAGTAGAGTGCAGCTCCGTAGGTCTCTACGGTGTAGAGAGAGACTGTTTTTGGTTCCTGTTGTTTGTATTGTAGTTTGACCGTACTTTTTCCAAACACTTTGATTCTGTCTCCTGTAGCAGATCTTAGAGTAATTTCAGTTGTTTTTACCGCGAGGTCTGGTAGCAGGTGTTCCTTTACATGTAATGGCATTAGAGACATCTCTGCCCCTGTGTCTAATTCCATCTTCAGGGTGTGTCCGTTTATTTTTAGCTGTATAAAGATTGCTGTGTTTCCTTCATTTTTTCCTTGGATGTGTAATATCTCAGAAGCTGAAATTTCAGGAGCTTGAAGGTCAGCAATTAGGCTGTTATCATCATTGCTAGATTGCCTCTTTCTCTGCAATTATTTTGACTTTAACTGCCTGTTTATTTGCAGGCCACCTGCTCTTTAGAAGCGGACATTTAGTTTTGGTACATCCTTCTGTTTTGCAATGGTTGCATTTAGAATTTTTGAAGAAATATAGTTCTGGTCGGTGGTTGTATTTTCCACAATGGAAGCATTATTGGCGGGAAGACCTCCTGATCAGTCGGTCTGGTTGACCCACATCCAAGTTTTTATCTGCCATTTCAGAGCTGCAGGCAGCTCTGTATGCAATCTGTAACATAACATCTTGATCCATTCTTAATAATTTTTGCCTGCCTTAGCGACTTGCCAGCCCCATCACTAATCTGTCTCGCAGTGCCTGATTGAGAAAATGCTCAAAATGACAGTGCTCCACCAGTTTGCTCAACGATGCCAGATATTCACTTACTGCTTCTCCTTTCATAGAACTGTGGCTTTCTGCCATAACTGGTGGTTTGGGGCTTAAATGGTTCTTTAGAGCTGTGCATAATCCGTTGAATGTCTTCGTCCCTGAATCCTCCAGGGACAGCAAGGTCTTAAGGAGGTTGAATATTTTGCTGCCCATTATACTGAGAAAGAGGGCATGTTTGCAGGTTACTGAACCTGCCACAATATTGTGGGCTCCACAGTACTAGTAAAATTGTTCTATGTAGTTATCCCATTCTACGTAGTTATCCCAACTTTCTTCGTTGAATTCCCCAAACTTTCCCTCTGCTATCTTGGTGCGCTTTCACCTTGATCTTTTGATGTAAATTTGTTGGGGTTGTTAAATACTCTTTTACTACCTTTCTTCTCATGGTTGGTGCATGGAGTATATTTAGGGTTCGTATCCCATCCTCGTTGCCACTGTTGTCTATGCACTCAATTAAGACTCGGAGACATGATGCTTTCTCATCCTTTACTTCTATTAGATTAACTTGGCTACTGAGACACAGGGTGATAAATATATATACATATATATATAAAGGTGAAATCATGACGTGGGCATTGTGATGTCTAGCAGAGGGTGGACTTATGAAGTGCACTGAAACCTCATTAGAATGCGATTCGTTAATCTATGGAATCGCTTATAGTGTGGACCCCAAAAGCCGCTTTCAGGTGGAATCATCTGGAGAATGCGGCTCTGGATCCGGCTGAGGTGTCTGTGAGGGACATTCAGGTGGCAGCGCTGAAGGCGGTGTTCTGCCACCTGAAAGGCCCACAGCGGAGAGAGGTGTTGTAGAGCAAATGCCAGCTCCTGAGTCAGGGCAGGGGCAGCTGCCTGACGACCACTCTCCCTGCTGCCATCAGCCACCCTCCCGCTGCCTGACAGGCCCCTACGCGGGACATCAGGGCTGGCGTGGGTCTTCCAGCCCCATAGTCCTGTGCCGGCCGCTCCAGCCCCGTAGTCCGCGACTTGGCTGTAACGCGGTATGAAATCTTGGACCCCCACTACCGCGTTCTAATGAGGTTTTACTGTATCTCATAATTCCTCATTCCCATTTCAATATTTACCTGTTCCATATACTCATCAAATGTTTCAACAATGGAGTATCCCTTTCTTCAATTATTAACCTCTTATCCCATTTGTATATAAAATCTTCAGGCACTTTTCTCCCTATTTTATCCATCTCTCTTTCAAACCACACTGGTTTCTATTCCTCTTCAAAGAAGGAAGAGATAAATTATTATAAAGCAGCACAAATGAGATTTTTAAAATTTGTAAGTTGTAAATCTCCTAATTAAAATTTCCAAGTTAATGTTTCTAACAAGACTCTCGACATTTTTCCCTTTCAAAAAAACTTTCTTACATATTTATTCACTTCCTGAAAAAATTTCTGTGGGATGAATATAGGCAATGTTTGTAAAAGATATTGTAACCAAGGAAAATTATTCTTTTTTTTTGACAAATATTGTAGGTAATTCCATCCCCATTTAAAAAAATCTTCATCAATTTTCTTAATAATTAAAAAAAATTATTATCTATTCTTATCCCTAAGTATTTTATTGCATTCACTGGCAATTTAAATGGCCTTTTACAGTGTGACTAAACACCCCAAGAGGCATAATCTCATTTTTTCCCAATTTACTTTGTAACCAGATACTATTCTGTATTATTTTAACCTTGAATATAATTTACATAAAGAACTTGCCAGTTCTGTCAAATAAATTATTACATCATCTGCAGATTAACTAATAATATGTTCCTCTCTACCAACTCTAAAATGTTAATATCATGATCAGACCTAATCATTTTGCCAATGGTTCTATGCTAAAATAAATAAAGCTGGCGACAATGGTAACCCTTGTCGACTGGATCTAGTTAATTGAAAAAGTCAGACACTTCTCTGTTTGTTACCACCTTAGCTTTTGGTCCATTATACAGGGCTTAAATCCAGTTAATAAATATTTGTCCCAGTCTAAACTTTTCAAGTACTTTAAATAAAAAGTCCCATTCAAGTCTATCAATCACTTTTTCTGCATCTAAAGTCACTGCTATACTTCTATCTCTTCTGTGCCATATACTCATCAATCTGGACACATTATCTGCTGAGTTTTTTTTAAACAAGTCCTGTTTGATCAATATTTATTAATTTCAGTAAGTATTTTGCCAACCGATTTACTAATATTTTTGCTACTATTTTATAATCTGCATTAACAAAGATGTAGGTCTATATGAAGATGGTTTTAAATTATCTCTTTTTTTTGATCATTGTTGTTATTGCTGTTTTAAAGGATTCTGGTAATGTATGTGTTTCATCCTCCTGATTTACTACTTCCATAAATGGAGGAATTAATAAATCCTTAAACTCCTTATAAAATTCTGGTGGGAAACCATCCTCTTCCAGAGACTTATTACTTTGTAAAGAATTCAGTGCCTCTCTAACCTCTATTAATGTGAAAGGACCAGCAAACTCTCTTGATCATCCAGATTTAATTTGGGTAAATTAATTTGAGATTTTAAAATAATCTATTTTATTTTCATCTTTTAAAGACTCTGATTGATACAACTTGAAGTAAAATTGTTAAAAATTATCATTAATTTTTTGAGGTTTATAAGAAATTAAATTTGAATAATTCTTAGTTGCAATAATTGTTTTCAATGCTTGTTCTGTCTCTAATTGCCATGCAAAAACCTCATGCACTCTTTCACCTAATTCATAATACTTATCGCTTTCTCTGTTCTGTATGTTTGTAAAGTATTGAGGCTTTTTATAAGAGATCTTGGATTATTCTCACTTACTTGCCTCTGTGAATCTTTTTCTAAATTGGTTATCTGTATCTCCAGTTCTAATTCTTTCAAGGAATCCTTAATTTTTCGAAGAATAACGTTATTTTACCACGTATATATGCCTTTATCGCATCCCTTTTAGTTTCAAAAAAGATTTTTATCTGTCTTCTGATAAATTCACAGAAATCTTTCCTTTTCAATAACAGAGTTAAACCTCTATCTATAAACTGATTCTTGTCTGTCTATCATTGTTATTGCCAACAACAAGGGAAAATGGTCGGGTAAAATTCTTGCCTTATATTCTGCTTGCTTGATTCTGACTTATTCAAAGCAATGCAATAGTGCAGCAGGTGGTACTTTCACCTCAGAGATCCAGAAACTTACCTTTAATCCTTGCCTTGGATGTGGTCTTTGTGAAGTTTGGTCGCTCTCCATCGGTGATGCATTATTCCACGTCCCAAGTATGTGCTGATTACAGATAATTTACAGTAACCAATTAACCTGTCATTGTAGGTGGGAGGTAGGAGAATTAAAGGGAGTTCATGTGTATGCAGTCATTTTATCGAGGGGCCCCGGTTCGAGGCCGGCTCCATAAGTGGAAAAGAATGAGCACTTACCTTTTTATAGAGGAGGCCTAAAAGGCTGCTGCAGTGTTGCTTTTATGAAGAGCAACGCCTTGTTCTGGAGCCGATGGAGGCAGGGCAACTGGTGCCATAGCACCATCCGTCAACATGACGGCATACATATATGGCGAGCAAAGGCTGTCATCTTTACCCATAATCCCTCACGCAATCCCGCTTGCAGTGGTAGCACATTCATGGACCAACCAGCCTGAGGAGGGATTTGAGTTGGCGTCTTGGAGGTGGGTTCAGCGGCATGAGGGCAGAGAATATCCGTATTTATAGTCAAATATTTTTTCCTCTATAAAAGGACCTTTTGAGAGGGAAGTGGTTACATCCATAAGGTAGACAATTAGAATTATCCCAGGGAGAAAATGTCAAATACTAGAGGGCTTAGGTGTAAGGCGAGAGGTAGAAAGTAAAAAAGATGTCCTGAACAATTTTTTGTTACACAGAGGCAAGTGCCTGGAGCCAGTTGTCAAGATAAATGATGAAGCAGGTAAGATGGTAGGTTTTAAAAGCCATTTAGACAAGCACATGAACAGACAGCTGATGGGGTATTCGACCATGTGGTGGCAGACGGGATTAGATAGACTGGCATCTGGTCAGTGCAGACATAGTGCTCCAAAGGGACTGTTACTGGTTTGTACTGTTTTATATTCTAACTTTTTTTTTATTTTATTTTTTTTTTTTTTTTATATTCTAACTTAATGGAGGAGTGAGATTGCACTGAAAGCTAGCACAGCCTCATTGGGTTTGAATTTTCAAGAAAAGAGATGAGTAAGTTTATTAAAGTTGTCAAAACCTTACTTTTAACCAGTCATTTTAGCTGCTCTTGATTAAATTTTATGTTTCTAACTTGTTTTTAAATTTCAGCATACAGCCTGGTAACAGACCCTTTCAGTCCACAAGACTGTGCTGTCCAAATATCCATATTAACCTATAGCCCAGGTTAAATAAATAACCTTATTTGAAAGGTTGGAGGAAACCCATGCAGACACAGAGAGAACATAGACTCCTTATAGACAGTGCCAGATTCAAACCTGTCTTGCTGGTGCTATAATAGTGTTGCTTTAACTGCTGCGCTGTGTCATCCAAATAATTTGAACATATGAATCAATAGGTGAACTCAAAAAGGAGATTATTCACAATGTAGACAAGCAGTTTAATAGACAATAGACAATAGGAGCTGGAGTAGGCCCTTCGGCCTGTCGAGCCAGCACCGCCATTTTACAGATCATGGCTGATCACTACTATCAGTACCCCTTTCCAGCCTTATCCCCATAACCCTTAACTCCTTTGCCCACTAGAGTCTTATCTAACTCTCTTTTGAACATAATCAGCGAATCTGCTTCTACCACCCTCTGTGGCAGAGCATTCCACAGATTCACACTTCTCTGGGTAAAAAAAAATGTTTTCTCATCTCCGTCCTAAAGGGCCTACCCTGTATTCTTAAACTATGCCCTCTAGTCCTCATCTCCCCCATCATTGGGAACAAGTAATCCGAATTCACCCTGTCTATCCCCCTGATAATTTTGTATACCTCAATCATGTCCCCCCTCATCCTTCTAAACTCCATCGGATACAAGTCCAGTTTTTCTAGCCTTTCAGCATATGTCATCCCTGGAACTAACCTTGTAAATCTGCGCTGCACACCATCTATAGCTAGTATGTCCTTCCTCAAAATTGGAGACCAGAACTGGACGCAATACTCAGGTGGGGTCTCACCAGGGCCCTGTACAACTGCAGAAGGGCGTCTCTGTTCCTATACTCCAATCCCCTCTTTATGAAAGCCAACATGCCATTTGCCTTCTACACAGCTTTCTGAACCTGCATGTTAGCCTTCAGTGACCGGTGAACAAGTACACCCAGATCCATTTGCACTTCCCCACTCCCTAGCTTGTCTCCATTTAAATAATACTCAGCTTTCCTATTATTGCCCCCAAAATGGATAACCGCACATTTGCTCACATTGAACGTCATCTTCCATTCAGCAGCCCACTCCCCCAACCTGTCCAAGTCCCTCTGCATTTTCCTGACATCCTCCCCACACTGCCACTCAGTTTAGTGTCATCTGCAAATTTGCTCATGTTATTAATAATCCCCTCATCCAAATCATTAACATAAATTACAAACAACTGAGGACTCAATACCGATCCCTGCGGCACTCCACTCGTCACATCCTGCCATCCTGAAAAGGACCCGCTTACTCCAACCCTTTGTTTCCTATTTCTTAACCAATTTCCTATCCATGTCAGCACCTTACCTCCAATACCATGCTCCCTGATCTTGCCCACTAGTCTCCCGTGCGGTACCTTATCAAAGGCCTTCTGGAAGTCCAAATACACCACATCCACTGGCTCTCCCAAGTCCACCCTCTTTGTCACATCCTCGAAAAATTCCAGAAGGTTAGTCAAGGATGACTTACCCTTAAGGAATCCATGCTGACTAGCCCTTATACTATTATTTCTGCCTAAGTGTTCTGCTATTACTCCTTTTATGATAGATTCCAATATCTTCCCCACTACTGACGTCAGGCTGACTGGTCTATAATTTCCCGTTTTCTCCCTCCCTCCCTTCTTAAAAATCGGCACCACATCAGCCACTCTCCAATCCTCAGGGACCTCCCCCGAATCTATGGAACTTTGGAAAATGTCGACCAGTGCCTTCACAATTTCCATAGCAACTTATTTAAGCACCCAGGGATGCTGCCCATCAGGCCCTGGGGATTTATCAGTCCTCAGTCCCAACAATTTACTCACAATCTCCTGCTTCTGGATCCGGATATCCATTAGATCCCCTACTTCCTCAGGAAAGTTCCCCAAGTCTCTTGATACCGCATGACCACTACCCCCTAACTGACCATAACCTATATCCTCCTTGGTGAAGACAGTTGCATCTCCTTGTTTCCGGTAATAATTCCACCCTTTTCCATTCTTAATGGATCAATTTTAGACCGAACTAATTTCTTCCTCTTCACATATTTAAAAAAGCTTTTGCTATCCTCCATTATATTATTTGCTAATTTCCTCTCGTACTTCATTTTCCCCTCTCTTATGACTTTCTTAGTTACCCTCTGATGTTCTTTGAAGGTTTCCCAATCCTCTAACTTCCCACTCCGCTTCGCTATCTTATACTTACTTACTCCCTTTGGATTTGATATTGCACTTGATTTCATTAGTTAGCCACGGCTGCCATTTGCATCTCCTAGAGCCTTTCCTCCACTTTGGAATAAATTTGTCCTGAATCCTGTGAAAAATGTCCAAAAATACCTGCCATTTTTCCCCAGTTGTCCTCCCAGCTAGTGTATCTTTCCATTTTATTTTGGATAGCTCCTCCCTCATAGCTGCATAATCCCCTTTATTTAACTGCAGTATAGATGCTTCCGACTTCCTTTCTTTTTCCCTTTCTAATTGCAGCTCAAAAGTAACCATACCATGTCCACTATTCCCTAATGGCTCCCCTACATCGAGGTCACTTATTAACTCTGCGTCGCTGCACAGCACCAAGTCCAGAATCGACTTCCCCCTGGTAGGTTCCTCCACTAGCTGCTCCAAGAAAGTATCTCATAGACATTCAATAAACTCACTCTCTTGTGTTCCTGCCCCCGTCTGATTATCCCAGTCCACTTTCATGTTGAAGTCCCCCATAACTACTGTATTGCTACCACTTTGACATGCCACTCTTAATTCCTGATTTATACTTCTACCGATATCTGAGCTACTTTTCGGAGGCCTGTAAATGACCCCCATTATGGTCCTCATGCCTTTACAATTTCTTAATTCTATCCAAACAGACTCTACCCCACCTGTTTCAATGTCTTTCCTTTCAAACGCCTGAATTTCATTTCTTACCAACAGAGCTACCCTACCTCCTCTTCCTAACTTTCTGTCTTTTCTATAGGACGTGTACCCGGGAATATTTATTTCCCAATCCTGCCCTTTCCGCAGCCATGTCTCCATTACTCCGACAATGTCATAACCTCCCATTGCCATTTGCGCCTCAAGCTCATCCATTTTATTCCTTACACTCCGTGCATTCATACACAATACCTTGATACCATATCTCCTTTCCCCCTCTACCTTTGTTCTCGATGCACTTGCCCCTACTCTCCTATCACTTTTAGTTCCCTTTTTCCTTATTGTTTCACCGTTTAATGGAACCACCCATATATTCACTCTCCTATCTGCTTCCCTATCAGTCCTGTTCCCTTCCCCTTGCCAAATTAGTTTAAATCAAATCCGACAGCATTATTAAACCTAACTGCCAGTATATTGGCCCCCGTTGCATTCAGGTGTAAACCATCCCTCCTGTAGAGGTCTTGTCTTCCCCAGAAGAGATCCCAATGGTCAATGAACCTGGATCCCTGCACTCTGCACCATTCCTCCAGCCACACATTTAACCTCCTGATTTTATTATTTTTGCCCCCACCCACGCACAGCACAGGTAGCAGCCCCGAGATTACAATCCTGGAGGTCCTGCTTCTTAACCTCCTTCCGAGCTCACGGTAGTCCCTCTTCAGGATCTCCTCCTTCATCTTATCCACGTCATTTGTACCCACGTGTATCAGGACTTCTGGCCGTTCACCTTCCCCCCCAGGATACTCTGAACCCTATCCGAGACGTCTCGCACCCTGGCTCCTGGGAGGCAACACACCATACGGGAACACTTGTCAGGTTCGCAGAATCTTTTGTCTGTTCCTCTGACGATGGAGTCCCCAATAACCACCTTGTTCCCCTTCCTTCCTTCCTTTCCGCACCACCGGTTCCCTTGGTGCAACCTCTGGCAGGTTATCTTCCCCAACTACATCCAATACACTATATTTGTTGCTAAGAGCAGTAGCCACCGGGGTGCTCACCACAGAGCTAGCAACTTTCCCCCCCTCCCCTGACAGTAGTCCACTTTCCTGACCCCCCCCAATCCAGGGGTAAGCACTTCCCTGAGCATTCTATCTATAAATTCTTCACTCTCCCTGATAAGCCTCAGATCATCAAGCTGCAACTCCATTGCTTTAATTTTATTCTTTAATACTTGTGGCTCGTTACATCCCCTGCAGGTATGTCCTGTGGGAAGATTTAAAGTCCTGTCACTTACCTCCTCACTCTCTCTTGCGAGCCTAAGGTCATCAAGCTGGAGCTCCAGTTCATCAACTTGGCCCCTAAGGAACCCCACCTCTTCGTACCTGGCACAGATTGGTCATTTGGGAGGGTGGAGGTCACCCATGGCTCCCACATCTGGCAACTTGAGCAGAGCACTAACCCCATAGGCATGGCTCAGCCTTTTAATGTAATGGAATGTACAGTGCACTCACCTAGGAAGGGCTAATAAAAACAGTCAACCTTTCTCTCCGCCTGCTTTCGCCGAAGCCTGATGAGCCAAAGCCTGGAAGTCCCACTCCTTCATTGTGCCACTCGCTCGCTGTCCCTCTTATTTATTGGCCTTTTACCAATTAACCCCTACACGCTCTCCTGTACGCCCGACCGACCAATGGCCGCCTCCGACGCCGACTCTTCTCCGCAGGTCCCGGTGAGAGACTTTTAAAAAAGCTTTCTTACCTGCCCCCAACTCTTTTCTTCTCTGTCCTTCTCCTCTCTCCTCTCCTCTCCTCTCCCGACTGCTAGGCCCTGTTTTAAATGTTTGTTTTAAATGAACAGATAAGATTAAATATTTAGATATGCATATTTAGGTGTACGCATTGATACTAATTAAAAAAATTTATATATTTTAAATTATATTCCATTACTTAAAAAGATAGAGGAAGATTTAAAGAAATGGGTAAGTTATTGGGAGAGTTAATTGTACTAAAATGAATATTTTTCCATGACTTCAATATTTATTCCAAACTTTACCTATATTTCTACCTCAAAAAAATTTTCAAGATTTAAATAAGCAAGTTAGGAAATTTCTTTGGAAAGGGAAGATGGCAAGAAAGTCATTAGAAAAATTAACATGGAAATATGAACAAGGAGGATTATAAATTCCCAATTTTAAGAATTAGAATTATTACAGAGCAGCACAATTAAGATTTTTAGTTTTTATGTTCATTCAAATTAAACCATCATGGGTGGATATTGAACTAAATAAAATTGGAGAAGTTAAACCAGATGAGTTTATTTATAAATGAGATCTTAAATCCAATGTAATAAATAAGGTTACTCTGATACTAGAAGATTTGTTGAACATTTGGAATAAAGTTAAATTGGAAATTGATGGATATAGTCTTTCATTAAAAACACCAGTAATTAATCTTTTATTGTCTTTTTTTAAAAAAAAGATAATCCTTTTTTAAATATGGTATCACAAGGGAATCTCTAATTTGGGGTATTGTGATGATAATAATAGAATGTTATCTTTTGATCAATTAATGATTAAATATGGTACACCTTACAATACATTATTTTCAATTGAGGGCTTATTTGAGAGAGAAATTAGGACCAGAATTGATTTTTAACAGATCTTTCAAATTTGGAACAAATCGTGGTTGATGGAATAATTTTAAAGTTTATTTCAAGTGTATATATATATATATTATTACAAGAACAGACACCTAAAGTAGGTTTGTTTAATTCAAAAGAAAGATGGGAACGGGATTTGGTCATGATAATAGATCAACAAGTGTAAAGAGGCAATGACAAATACTATTAATGTATGATATAGATTACTTCATTATAATTTTTTACATCAGTTGTATATTACTCCTCAGAAATTGAGTCGTTGGAGATCAGATTTATCGGATCAATGTTTTAGATGTGGAACAGAAATTGGAACCTTTCTTCATTCTACATGGCCTTGCTCAAATGTCAACACTTTTTGGGTTTTTATTAGTAAATTTTTACAACGGATAATGAAAGTGTGACAGGGTATATAGGTATGTTTTTGGGAGATAAATTGGGAAAAGTTTGTTACTGTAGGTCACCTACAAACACTTTAAAACAAATCTTATTTGAAATAATGGAGCTCTGCTAATGCTAAACATTTCGGCCTCAGAGCCTTTGCAAGAGCTTTGGAGAGTGCCCAAGAGACTTCACTAATGGATTGTTGTTTACAAAAAAGCAACAGATGAAAGATCGAGTTGGAGCTGCAGATTGTCTGGAAGTGTTCTAAGAGGGTCATGTGGTTTGGCAAGCAGAGAGAGTCAAACAGGCTGCAGAGTCAAACACACAGAGATCAGTTCTACAGTGTTACAGCCAGCAGCAGCAAATGGGACTGGAACAGAACAAGCTTGCAAGCTTGTGGAAAACCGCATTTGGAAGATGGGTTGTGAGTGCTTAGTTCAGCCTAGTCAAAGCCCTTGTGGTTCATGCAAGAGGAGAGAACTGGCTGTCTAATGTTTCACTTGGAATAAGTGAAACAAAAAGGAACTCTGTGGTGACCTGAAAGAAAGAGGTCATCATCTGGAGAACCCTGAAGGGGGCAAGTTTCATCAGCAGGAAACGAGTGGCTGATTAAAAAAGAATCAGTTGTGGATGTCCTGGAACAATAAATCTCACTCTAAACCAACAAGAACCTTTCTGAGTGGTAACCATTTACCTTTCAAGAACCAAAGCTTGGTGAACTTTATAAATGTTAAATTTTGTGCACAGTGTAAGAATTGCCTGCAACGAGTGAACTTGAAGGAATGAGAAGTGAGATTGGACTGTGAACCAAATAACTTTTCTGAACTTACACACACATCACATACACGTGCACTTAGAATTAGAAGGGGGTTAAGTTGGGTTAGTTAAATCAATAGTGATAAGTTAAAGTGTGATTCTGTTTTCATGTTTAAAGATAATTAAAAGCAACTTTTGTTTAAATAACCATTTGTCTTGGTGAATATCTATTGCTGCTGGGTTTTGGGGTCCTCTGGGCTTGAAACAGGAGTGAATTTTCTTTTAAATCCTGAATTACTTCTGTTAGGAAATGTTGAAAGTGTTACTCCTAAATTATGTTGTCAGATTCCCAATTAAAGTTTGATAAGTTGGTTTTAGTAATAGCAAGGAAACCTGATGTTTCATTAATGATAGATGGCATGCTGAAATTCAAAGCTGTATTCCATTAGAAATAATTATGTATAATTTAAGGGATAAATTATTTTTGCAAATTTGGGGTCTGTATGCTAAAATAATGAAATTAAAACTATGATTTTATTAATTTCTTTCTTGATCAGTGAAGTTTTCCCTAAAAATATAACAACTTTATGATATTTTTGAGGTCTTTGAGTGTCAACTGACGCAATCCGAATTAATTACTTTTAATTGTTTTGTAATGAAATATCTTGTATTTTAGTTTTGGGATTAGTTTGGAAGGAGAGGGGGTTAATAGGGCTCTTTTTTGTAGTTTGTAGTTTTTACATTTTAGCATTTTAGTTTTTATAAATAGTTTCAGCATATATATGTTAATATTTTATTATTTACTTATGCTATAACATTCTTAATTTTTGACATTAGATATGTTAAATATATTTTTAATTTTTTTTTTAAAAAGTGCACTCAAATGAGAAATTAACTTGCTTATTTTGAATGCTTCATCTTGACCAAAAGACTCTAAGCTTTAGGGTCTGTAGAATTTTTAGTTCTTTTGGGAATCAGTTCTCTTTTTCTCAACAATTGGCACATATCCTCCCAGCTCATCGCTATTTCTTTCATTGTTTGAAAATGTTGTTGCCAAAGTAGTGTCAATTTGAATGATGCCCTCTATAGTTGTGTTCCTTTTCAAGTCGTGATTATTTGTCATTCATTATTTGTCTACCTTGCAGAGTAGAGTGAAAAATGAGATGGTGTTTCTCTAGCTGTGGAGCTGGTTATTTAAATGAATCAATTACCTCAAACTTTTTTATAAATAACATGTTACATATTCTAGCCCTGTGTTCCCGGAGTTCAAAACCCTTGAGGCTTGGGGGAGAAACCTATCTCATAGTCTGGATGTGAGGTCCCAAATGCTTTGGTATCTCTTCCCGGATGGCAAGAGGGAGAATGGATTGTGGGAGGGGTGTGTGGAGTTTTTTTTTGTCCAGGGTTACTTTATTTTCTGGTGTGTGTTAGGTCTGCTTTGTTCATGAATGAGTGAGACAAACACCAGGCTGAGTCGAAATCAGGGTTCTTTGTTCTTTATTACCGGATTGTAACACTTGCGACTAACAAAGTTAGTCGGAGAATGCATTCTGCCGTTATCAGCAAAATGGTGATTTTTTATACCCTTGGATACATGCTTAGAACATCATCATATCATTACTTGTCCAATGACTAAAACTGTTGCTATCCTTTCCCTGCTAGCTTCCTGCCTCTCAATCCATCAATGTCTCTCTTAAACTGTTGCTATCCTTTCCCTGCTAGCTTCCTGCCTCTCAATCCATCAATGTCTCTCTTATCTTGTAAGTACAAGGATGCATTCTGTTACTCCTTAGTACTGGGTGATTCCTTCTCCGGTCCCATCTCATGATGTTTTACCTAACAGGAGTACAAGGACACCTCCCCTTCTTGTTACTGCCCTGTACAGGGTAACTCCCTACACATTCCCATCTCATGATGTTTTACCTTACATGTGTCACTTAGTTATTTGCAGTTTTTCCCATATTTCATTTCATTTCAGCCAAAAATCCCAGTCCCTCCAAAGCATGCAATAAAAAGTGCTTAACAACCCTCTGTCCAATAGATGACTCCCCTTCACTTTATTTTTCTTAAATTTTTTTATTTACCATTTGGTTCAAACATAAATATATGTTTCTTTATCTTGAACAATACATTACAATAGAAATGATGCCGCCCCCCCAAAAGAAAAAAAATTGAGTGAATTTTTTTAAGATATTAAATAAACCAACATATCTAAATACATAAATCATATGTTTTAAATCAATTCTAAATGTTAAATTTCAATATATTTAATATTGTTCCTAATTAATATTATATCTATTAAGAATCTCATATCTCTTACAATCATCCAATTTAAATTCCATGTTAAATCAGTTCTCTAAAGTAAAATAAAACATCAGTGTAATTGATGTACATAACCATATATTTAATTATAATACTAGAACTCCCTCTATGACATTAAGGAATATAACACCACCATCCACTATCATACAAGATGTGATTTTTTGCCACAAACAAGCCCTTAAACAGTGGCCGACGGACTCCGGTACCTTTTCAGCTCCCAAATATTACATCATCAGAACAAAGTCTCTAGTTTACTAGTCCATTGCCCCATTCCAAATAATTATTTCTCATTTACTTAGCCTAGTAAAAGACAAAGTTTCCCCAAATCTAATTTAATTATGGCTGTGATCTAAGAATTCAGTGTTATTTTTCAATTTCAATTAAACCTCATATTTTAAATCAATTCTAATGTTAAATTCCAATATATCTAACAATAACCCTAATTAATCATATATCCATTAAAAATCTCACATCTCTCCAACATCCAATTTAAATTCAATATTTAATTAATTCTCTAAAAGAATAAAACATCCATACAACTCCATTCATAGATATATATATATCTATATAACCATCCCCCCCCCTCCCCCATCATTGGCGCTAAAGATAAAAGCACCACCCCCCTCTATATGGGATGTGGCTCATTGCCACAAACGAGCCCATGAACAGCGGCTGATGGACTCCGGCACACTTCACCTCCCAGGTATTACATCAAAACAGAGTCTCTAATTTACTAGGCCATTGTCTCATTGCAAATAATTCCTTCTCGTTTACTCGGCTTATTGGTAGGTAAAATTTCCACAGAATCTGATGCCTGTTTGCAATCCATAAAAAAACATATTTTTGCTATCCGGTAATACAATCTTCATCATCACTGAATAACGTAATGTAAACTTGAATCCTTTTTCCCAAAGACTTCTCTTGGCTTCATTAAACTGTCTCCTCTTTGCCAACAGCTGTGCAATAATATCCAGGTAAAAGAAAACCTTTGAACCATGATATTCAAGTAGATTTTTCTTTATTCTTACTTTTTTTGCTGCTAAGGCTAGAATCTTTTCCTTTTCTCGAAATTTTGAACACTTAATTACTATAGAGCGAGGTTTCTCATATGATTGCGGTCGTGGTGTGAGATCTCTATGTGCTTTCTCAATTTTAATTGGACCTTCAAATTGATTTACCCCCAGAACCTTGGGTATCCATCCTTGGAGAAACTGAATCCTGTCATGTTTTTCTTCTTCTTCCTCAAACCCAACAATCTTAATGTTGTTTCTTCTACTAACATTTTCCATCTTATCAATTTTTTCAGAATTTATCTTCCTCTCAATAATTTCTTTCTTAACTTCAGACTCCCTTTTTTCAACTTCTCCTTTGTACATTCATCCTTTTCACAAGCCTTCATAAAATTCTGACTTCACATTCCGTTGTTCTTGTATTTCCATCACATTTGTTGATAACTGCTCATATTTTTCATTCATATCTTTAGCCTCAGATTTTAAATTATCTATTTCTTTCCACATCATTTGGATATAATCCCATATTTCCCATACGATCTGTTTCAATTCACCATCAGAGTTCTTTTTATCCTTTTTTTAGAGTCTTAGTTTTACATTTAAAACCAACAAGAAAACCAACAAGGTCGGGTCAGATACAGCAATGAGCTCTCTGAACCCTTCTCCATTAACAATGGCGTGAAGCAAGGCTGCGTTCTCGCACCAACCCTCTTTTCAATCTTCTTCAGCATGATGCTGAAACAAGCCATGAAAAACCTCAACAATGAAGACACTGTTTACATCCGGTACCGCACCGATGGCAGTCTCTTCAATCTGAGGCACCTGCAAGCTCACACCAAGACACAAGAGCAACTTGTCCGTGAACTACTCTTTGCAGACGATGCCGCTTTAGTTGCCTATTCAGAGCCAGCTCTTCAGCGCATGACGTTCTGTTTTGCGGAAACTGCCAAAATGTTTGGCCTGGAAGTCAGCCTGAAGGAAACTGAGGTCCTCCATCAGCCAGCTCTCCACCATGACTACCAGCACCCCCACATCTCCATCGGGCACACAAAACTCAAAACGGTCAACCAGTTTACCAATCTCGGCTGCACCATTTCATCGGATGCAAGGATCGACAACAAGATAGACAACAGACTCGCCAAGGCAAATAGCGCCTTTGGAAGACTACACAAAAGAGTCTGGAAAAACAACCAACTGAAAAACCTCACAAAGATTAGCGTATACAGAGCCGTTCTCATACCTACACTCCTGTTTGGCTCCGAATCATGGGTCCTCTACTGGCATCACCTACGGCTCTTAGAACGCTTCCACCAGCGTTGTCTCCGCTCCATCCTCAACATTCATTGGAGCGACTTCATCACCAACATCGAAGTACTCAAGATGGCAGAGGCCGACAGCATCGAATCCACGCTGCTGAAGATCCAACTGCGCTGGGTAGGTCACGTCTCCAGAATGGAGGACCATCGCCTTCCCAAAATCGTATTATATGGCGAGCTCTCCACTGGCCACCGTGACAGAGGTGCACCAAAGAAGAGGTACAAGGACTGCCTAAAGAAATCTCTTGGTGCCTGCCACATTGACCACCGTCAGTGGTCTGATAGCGTCTGTGCATCTTGGCGCCTCACAGTTCGGCGGGCAGCAACCTCCTTTGAAGAAGACCGCAGAGTCCACCTCACTGACAAAAGACAAAGGAGGAAAAACCCAACACCCAACCCCAACCAACCAATTTTCCCTTGCAACCACTGCAACCGTGTCTGCCTGTCCCGCATCGGACTTGTCAGCCACAAACGAGCCTGCAGCTGACGTGGACATTACCCCTCCATTAATCTTTGTCCGCGTAGCCAAGCCAAAGAAGAGTTTTACATTTAACTTGTTTAACATTTTCATAGATTGAAGCAACCTCTCCAAATCTTGTCTGTCCTTGTTCAACAACACTTGCCAATTCAGCACAGAAATCCACTCTCACTCAAACTTGACATTCTGACCTTGTTTAAAGAATCTGTTTTCTTTGGCCCAACGCCATCTTCATCATCCGAAAGGCTGGTTACAAACACTGCTGGTTCCCAGCAACTCTCTGATGGTCCTTAGTTGTCTCTCAAGATCTGAGACTTCTCTGCGTCAAAGGCCTCTTCTCATATCCAGGAACAACACCTTCATCAGCTCCATCAACAACAATTCCTTTCTTCAAAGGCATTTTAAAAAGTAAATGAACTATTCTTATCTTCTTCCTTCGTATTTTAATCTGTTTACTTTAGCTAAATAATCATTTTCTTCTATTTTCCTGGGAATTTTAGGATCCTACGTCCTCCACATCTCATGACTTCCCCTGTGTGTGGAATCCTTCGTGATGTTTATGGTTTTCCGCAAACAACGTCCGTTATAAATGTCCATCATGGCAGGGAGAGAGACCACAGTAATCTCCTCAGCAGTCTTTATTGTCTGCTGCAAGGACTTGGTTCTGATATGGTGCATTTCACAACCCAGGCTGTGATGCAATTACATAGGATGCTCTCAATGGATCCCCTGTAGAATGTAGAGAAGATGGAGGTTGGATGCTGAACTTTCCTCAACCTCCACAGGAAATAAAGGCGTTGTTGGGCCTTCTTGGCAATGGATCTTGAGTTGGGGGATCAGGAGAGATCCTCTGCCAGGTGCACTCCAAGGAATTTGGTCCTCTTGACTACTTCGACAGTTGAGTCAGCGGAGAGTGTTCCCCCTGGACTCTCCGGAAGTCCACCATCATCTCCTTTGTTTTGTTGACATTCAGGTGTAGGTTGTTGTCTCTGCACTAGACTTTTCGTGATTCCACCTCCTTTCTGTAAGTTGATGAGCCCTAGCAAGATCATGTCATCAGTGAACTTGATGATGTGATTAGACCTGTGTCTTGATGCACAGTCGTGGGTCAGTGGGGTAAACAGCAGTGGGCTGAGCACGCAGCCCTGGGGGGGGGGGCCGTGCTCAGTGTAATGGTCAGTCAGGAAGTCAAGGATCCAGTTACAGAGAAAGGTGTTTAGGCCCAACAGGTTCAACTTCCTAATCGGGTACTGCATCATCCCTAAATGATTTGTGCATTCATTTGTGATTCTTTAACTTTTTGGGTATTCATAAAAGCTTTGGCCATCAACTTGTTATCTGCAGAGTGTTACAAGTCCAGAGGATCCCAAAGCCCAGCAGCAATTGAAATTCACCAAGTAAATGGTTACTTAAACAAAAGTTGCTTTTAATTTTCTTTAAACACAAAAACAGGATCAAACTTTAACTTTTTACTATTAACTTAACCTAATTTAACCCCCTTCTAATCCTAAGCACACGTGTATGTAATGTTCATGAAATTTCTTTGATTCACAATCCAATCGTACTCCTCCAAGTTCACCAGTATCAGGCAATTCTTACACTGTGCACAGAATGTAACATTTATGAATGTTCATAAAGGTTAATAGTTACCGCTCAGGAAGATTCTAGTTGGCTTCATAGGGAGATTTGCTGCTTGTTGGACACACACAAACTAATTTCCCACGATCAGTACTTAATTGTTTTGCTAAAGAAACATGCCCCATCATGGGTTTTCCAACTGATAACCTCTTTTTCCAGGACACCACAGAGTTCCTCTTGTTTCAGGAGAAACATTACTAGGGTTTTTCAACAGGCTGAACTCAGAACTCACAACTCATCTTCAAAATGGGGTCATCCACAAGCACTGTCGAAGTCAGTTCTCTCTCTCTCTCTCTTCCCCCCCCCCCCCCACTCCCCTTGTAAAAACCAGAACCTCTTGTAAAAACCAGAACCAGAACCTCAGAAGATCTTTATCAGCAATTTGAGCCTGGATTGTTTATTTGACCTGCTTTTTAAAATTCCTTCTAAGACAGTCCCATTGTCTTTTGCAAAGCTCTTGCATTTCAAATGAGATGTGAAGTGTAAGTATCTGGTATTGGTAAACTACACTAAACCCCCATATTCTATCACTTTTAAAGACATTAATATATAACATTAAATATAATTTAACCCGTAACAAAGGTTTTTTACGTATTCCTTAAAATGACTTGAATTCCCCCTTTTATCTTTCTCTACATGATTTCTCTTCCATGGTTTAATTCATTTTACATCTTTGTTATATCTGCAAGATTAAAATCTTACTTTTTTGGCTAATAAGGCCATATTTATCTTTTAAAGGATTAGTATGTCTCATAGAGCAAGGATTAGAACTGCTGCCATCTTCTGTCTGTGAGGACATTTTGAAGTTTAAAGTGTGCCTTTGTGAGAGATGGTAACTTGGTAACTGGGGGCTGAAGATCTTTGTGCTGATAATAGAGGAACCAATAGTAGGTGTCAGAAATGTTTCCTTTCACCTTTTAAAGCATATGGGGTTGTAGGTTAATTGGGGTGTTTGGGCTGCAGTGGGTTGTGAGCCAGAAGGGCCTGTTACCGTGCTCTATGTCTAAATTTTAAAGAAACAAATTAAAAATAAAGTGTTTTCAAACAGTAGAGGGGTTGGTATTTGAGAATGAAGCTAGCCATGTGGATGGAAGTGGGGTTAGGACAGAAATGATGGAGGAGCTGGTGCCTGAGGATGGGTTAGGTGTGAAGGTGACATTTATACAAGAGTGGGTAACGTGCATGATTGACAGAGGAGCTAGAACTGGGTGTTGCAGTGAATTGTGTCTATTGATTTCATCACTTTTGGAAATGGTCACCTCCACTCACAACATTAATAGAAACTCAGCTGAGGATCCAGCAGATTATTGTAGGATCTGAAACAGCAAATGAACTCTGACAAGTAATATTTCATGCTCTCCAGGATATCAATGAATAGAGCCAGGGAATGGGCATTAATGAGAGGAGAATGTAAATACTGCCTAGTTGACAATCCTACATGAGCTTATCCTCATTGAATGACATCAGGCTTCATCAGTAATTTGCTAGTTGAAGTTTGACCTTTAACCCTTACTTCTTCATATGTATGAAGCTACCAATATCCCTTTCAACCTGTTGCTAATGAGTCAGGGAAACTGATAATTTGCAATCCATCTATTTGAAAATCTTGACAGTTGATATCTGGCTCTCTGGTTGCTGTTTCCAGTGTTCTGTTCCCACTTATTGGAGGAGTATGGGCTCAGTTCCTGTGTGCCCTTCCTTTTCACTGGGGTGGGGAATGAACCCCAGTTCCTGTGCTCCCTTCCCACTCACCAGCATCATGCTGTGTAGCATTTTTTATTAATGAATTACAAGAGTTTTGAGCTATTAATAGAAGTAACCTCCAATTATGTGGAAAATCAGTTTGACACCTGCACTTGTGTCCCTCTGGGGCAACAGCTCTTCCACCTATGAGCATCTCCAGGATATTAGCACTTTTATTCACATCCATCCCTCTGCCTGCATCGGTGGAACAGAGGTGAAGAAGGCCAGAACCTACAAGTTACTGGATGATCATATATCAGAAGACCTCTTGGAGCCAGCATTTTAAGGCAACTGTGAAGAAGGCACAGCAACACCTCGACTTTCCAAGGAGTCTGGAATTTCTACACATTCTCTTTGGAGAGTATACAGCCTGGTTTAGTCATTCAAATGCCCGGGAATACAAGTCAAGGTTCCAAGGAACCTTGTCAAGTAATAATACATTAAAATGTAATGTACATGGTGTACTTCAACTTTTGTCTGCTGTAAGTCAAGCAAAGAGTTGCCATGAGCATTGCCTGGCACCCCTAACAATAGGAGATAGAGAGGCAAAGGAGACTTCCTTCAGAGATGCTGAGTGAGTTTTACTGAATAAACTGTGAACTTATTGATAGGGTGACAGTTCTCTCTGGACTCATTACAATCAAGGGTAACAAAGCATTAACTGTACACCCTGATTAAACCATGCAGGAAACAATGACCATCTTTGTCATCTGTTTTCACATCTGTTCTCGAATCAATTTTGGCATTCAGGATACGAATTAAGAATGTACTGCAGATATAAAATAAGCCTTTCTTTACATTGTACCATTAAACATTCCCAAGGCAAGAGCTGTGTGATTATGGATGCAACACAAAGCTTACTAGTGTTAAACCCTCTCAGAGGTGGTGCATTAAGTTTAGATGCAGAGTAAACCTCCCTCTACACTATGTGAGTTGCTTGTACCAGCCCTTTCTGGAAGAAATCTGAAAGTTTTCTGCTTCTTGTTTGAATGGGTTTTATGACTTGCTTAATTGTTTCCTAGTACCAAGAAACCTTTGTACATCAACATAAAACAGGTTTCGGGTTCATAGAGGAGATAGGAAAGAACAAAAAAAAATTGGAGGGCAAAAAGAGGCCATAAAATAGTCTTGAAAACAATATTTAAAAAGAATCCTGACGCCTTTTAAGGTATATGAGAAAAACAAATGTTGCTAAGGAAAAAGCAGGTCCTGTCAGGAACCTGCTGAGTTTGAAAAATAATGCTACTCATTGCTATTCACCATAGAGAAAGATGTAGAGGGTGTAGATTTAAAAAAAGGTTATGCTAATGTTATGGAGCATGTCTCCTTCAAAACAGAAGTGTTGGTGCATGTTGGGGTGAATAAACCCTGGAGTCTAACAAGATCTATTTTAGAATGCTAGGGGAAGTAAGGGAAGAGATTTCTAGGCTCTGATGGGAGATTTTTTTTCATCATTGTTAGCTACAGATGAGGTAACAGAAAACTGGAGGATAGCTTAATACAGATATGCTGGAGAAGCTCAGTAGGCGAGGAGTCACGTGATGGAGTAGTGGCCAGTAGGAGAATACCAGCCCTCTCCAGAAAAAAAGTGAAGAAAAAGCAAAGCCCCAGATACACAAAACACAACAAATAAAAGATAAAGGTGTGGAGAAAGTGGCACCTAAGAAAGAAAAACCAAAAACAAAGGGGAAAAAAAAGGAAAGACTCCAGAAAAGAAAGGTGAAGGTCTTACCTGCATGAAAAAGCAGGGACCGCCGTGGAAAGAGGAGCCCGCTCTCTGAGGTTAGTGGTGACCCTGCAGGGTCGAGACCCACCGACCACGGGACTGCAAAAATGCTTCACTAAGCCAAAAAGAGGTGCACAACTGCACATGCGTGACGTGCACAACAAGGAGAACACCGATGGGAGGGAGGACCAGCTGTGGAGTGAAACCCCACAGCACGAACAGCTGAGAGATGCCCGACAGCAGGGCTCCCAGCTGGAAGATGAAGAAAGCAACGGGAAAGGGAGGGGTAAGAAAGAAACATGGAAGCAGGAGACATAACAGATAACTAGCCCAGAAGAAGAGGACCAACATCAAGAAGCCATGAAACAAAAAACAACAAACTGAGACAAGCAGCTCAACAAGAAAGTCAGAAGAGACACAGATACAAGGAAGAGAAATAGAAGACACAAACCCAAGAGCAGACACAGAAGAAGAAGAACACCAAGCTCTGCACAGAGGAATAGGAGGTAAAATGAATGGACAGTACATAGATAAAAAAAGTTTTCAAGAAAAAATGAAAGCATTAAAAGAATGGTTGACACTAGAATTTAGTGAAATGAAAGGTACAGAAGAAAAAGTGAGTAGAATAGAGCTGGTCATAACAGATGTAGGGAAAGGATTAGAAAATGTGGAAGAACATGTAATGGCGGTAGAAATGGAAGTGAACGACTTAAAAAGAAAATTGGAAGAAAGTGACAAAAAAACACAAGAGTTGTTAGCTCAGAAGATGGATATAATGGAAAAGGAAGATGAAGAAGACAAAGATATGAAAGAATTTATAAAAGATGGATCCCAAAAGTCCTGGGAATGCCAGAAATGCAGGAAGGAATGGAAATAGAAAGGGCACACAGAACATTAGCCCCGAAACCACAGTCACAACAAAAACCAAGATCCATTTTAGTAAAATTTCTGAGATGCACGACAAGAGAAAATATATTGGAGAAGGCAATGAATAAAATGAGAGAAGACAAAAAACCACTGGAGTACAAAGGTCAAAAAAATTTTTTCTACCCAGTCATAAGTTTTGAGCTCCTAAAGAAGAGGAAGGAGTTTAACGCAGCAAAATCAATCCTATGGGGAAAAAAGGCTATAAATTTATGTTAAGATATCCAGCGGTGCTTAAAATAGTTATCCTGGGGGAGCAAAACAGAGTGTTCTCGGATCCGGAAAAAGCACGAGAATTTGCAGAACGCCTGCAGGACAGAAAGAGAGATGAAGAGATGTAACAAGAACGAAGAACGACGACAAACTACATATAAAGATGTAAAAATAATGTATAAGTAAGAACTAAAGAAGGGAAGTAAGGGAGAAGGGGGAAAAAGGAGGGTTTAAAAAAAAAAGAAAAAGACAGAAGAAAGGAGGGGGAGCTTTGTTGTAACGTGAAGATAAAAGTCTTTTCTGGAGGGGGTTGGGTGGGAGAGAATAACAGTCACTGCGAAATCAGTTGACACTTGCGAACTGGTTCGCAAATCCAAATGGAGAGGGGAGATGTGGTTGCCCGGCAAGGGACAAGGGGTGATTCAGAGGGGGGGGGCACTTGGGGTTAAGGGAATTTTAGATGTGGGAGTGGTTGAAGTATTTTATGTTTTCAAAGTGTTGTCATGCAGTCCGTTCAAAAAAAGAAAACTGAGAAATGAAAATGGGGGAAAGGTGGTGGTGAGGAAGCAGAAATGAAATGTAAACAGAGTATGAGATGGCCATGTTGAACTATATGACTATAAATATTAATGGAATACATAACCAAATCAAAAGGAAGAGGCTGATAAATTTACTGAAAAATGAAAAAATAGATATAGCATTTGTGCAGGAAACGCATCTAACTGAAGTGGAGCACAATAAATTGAGGAGAGACTGGGTAGGGCATGTAATGGCAGGATCATAGAACTCAAAAGCCAGAGGTGTAGCTATACTAATTAATAAAAATGTACCAATCAAAATAGAGGAGGAAATAATAGATCCAGCAGGGAGATATACGTGTGATAAAGTGTCAGATATATTCAGAACTCTGGTATTTGGTCAATATATATGCACCTAATGAAGAGGATCAAAAGTTTATACAATAAATTTTTTTGAAGATTGTAGATACGCAGGAGAATATATTGATAGGAGGGGACTTTAACCTTAATTTGGATTCAAAGATGGATAAAACTGGACAAAAGACTAGCAGAAAGAACAAAGTAGCCAAATTTACCATTGAATCAATGCAGGAAATGCAACTTTTGAATATATGGAGGAGAAAACACCCACAGGAGAAGGAATACTCATATTATTCCAGTAGACATAAAACATACTCAAGGATTAACCTGTTCCTGTTGTCAGCCCATATCCAAGGGAGAGTTAGGAAAACGGAATATAAAGCTAGATTGTTATCTGATCACTCACCCCTGTTATTAGCAATAGAACTGGAAGCCATCCCACCAAGAACATATAGATGGAAATTAAACTCCATGCTACTCAAAAGACAGGAATTTAGAGAATTTATTGAGTGCCAAATTAAAATGTACTTTGAAATAAATACGGAATCAGTGAAAGACAAAAGGATGCAATGAGAGCCTTCATCAGAGGGCAGATAATAAGTTATGTAACTAAGATGAAAAAGGACTACCATCGGGAAAGAGAACAGCTGGAAAGGGAAATAGTAAGTACAGAAAAAGAACTAGCAACAAGGGAAGATACAACAAAAAGAAGAGAATTGCGGACAAAAAAATAAAATACTAAACACTACAAACGTATAAGGTGGAGAAGAACATAATGAAAATAAAGCAGAAGTATTATGAGCTAGGAGAAAAAATGCACAAAATACTAGCTTGGCAGCTTAAAACAGAACAAGCTAAAAGAATGGTATTGGCATCAAAGAAAAAGGACAAACAAATTACATATAACCCAACACAGATTTAAGGAATTCTACGAACAATTATACCGAACTGAGAACGAAGGGAAAGAACACAAAATAGATGAGTTTCTAGCTAAAATTTAACTACCGAAATTGCAAGAAGAGGAGCAAAACAAATTGATAAAACCATTTGAAATAGAGGAAATACAAGATGTATTAAAAAAGCTACTGAACAATAAAACACCTGGGGAGGACCTACTCCCAATAGAATTCTATACAACATTTAAAGAGTTTCTAATTCCTCCTCTCCTGGAAGTAATGAACCAGATAGAAGAAACACAAAACTTGCCAGATTCATGAAAAACAGCAATAATTACAGTAATACCAAAGACGGGGAAAGATCCACTAACACCAGCATCGTGTAGACCAATATCTCTACTTAACTCAGATTATAAGATAATAGCAAAACTATTAGCAAACAGATTGGCCAACTGTACCAAAAATAGTAAAACTAGATCAAACTGGATTTATTAAGAAAAGACGAACAACGGACAATGTGTGTAAGTTCATTAACTTAATCCATGCAGTACAAGGAAATAAGACACCAACAGTGGCTGTTAGACGCAGAGAAAGCCTTTGACAGGGTAGAATGGAATTATTTATTCAAAGTATTACAGAGGTTCAACCTATAGAGAAATATTCTTTGGCTTGGCTTCGCGGACGAAGATTTATGGAGGGGGTAAAAAGTCCACGTCAGCTGCAGGCTCGTTTGTGGCTGACAAGTCCGATGCGGGACAGGCAGACACGATTGCAGCGGTTGCAAGGGAAAATTGGTTGGTTGGGGTTGGGTGTTGGGTTTTTCCTCCTTTGCCTTTTGTCAGTGAGGTGGGCTCTGCGGTCTTCTTCAAAGGAGGTTGCTGCCCGCCAAACTGTGAGGCGCCAAGATGCACGGTTTGAGGCGTTATCAGCCCACTGGCGGTGGTCAATGTGGCAGGCACCAAGAGATTTCTTTAGGCAGTCCTTGTACCTTTTCTTTGGTGCACCTCTGTCACGGTGGCCAGTGGAGAGCTCGCCATATAACACGATCTTGGGAAGGCGATGGTCCTCCATTCTGGAGACGTGACCCATCCAGCGCAGTTAATATATTAATTGGATTAAAGCATTATATAAGGGACCAATGGCGAAGGTGACAGTAAATGGATATATATCAAACCAATTTAAATTAAGCAGGTCAACTAAGCAGGGATGTCCACTATCTCCCTCACTGTTCGCTTTAGCAATAGAACCATTGGCAGAACTGATAAGAACATAAAATAAAAGGGATAAAAATAAAAGAGAAGGAATATAAAATCAGTCTATTTGCAGATGACATCATAGTATACTTAACAGAACCAGAATTATCAATAAAAGAATTACATAAGAAATGGAAGGAATATGGAGAAATATTGGGGTACAAGATCAATGCAAATAAAAATGAAGTGATGCCAATGAATAATGCGGATTTCACTAAGTTTAAGAAAGAATCACCATTTAAATGGCAAACACAAGCAATCCGATATCTAGGTATTAGATGAGATAATAATCTAGGCCATCTCTACAAATTAAAATATCAGCCATTAATGAAGAAATTACAAGATGACTTAGAACATTGGAAAGATTTACCACCAACACTGATAGGAAGGGTAAATTGCATTAAAATGAATATCTTCCCAAGGATACAATACCTATTTCAATCGTTACCAATTCCTTTAACAGAGAAATTCTTCAATGAACTAAAAAAAAAGGAAATTCTTATGGAAAGGAGGGAAACCGAGGATAGCGCTAGATAAATTAACAGAATGGTACAAACAAGGTGGTTTGCAGCTACCAAACTTTAAGAATTATTATAGAGCAGCACAATTAAGATATCTATCAGATTTTTATTAAAAAAAGGGAAAAACCAGATTGGACCAAGATAGAGCTAGATAAAATAGGGGAGAAGGTACCAGAACATATACTTTATAAGTGGGATGAAAAACTGGTGCATTATTGAAGTTCACCAGTACTGCACCATCTGCTAAACATTTGGAAGAAGATACACGCAGAAAGGAAAAAAACAAATGACCACTACCAAAATTATTATTGACGCAAAATCAACTAATCCCTTTCACAATAGATAACCTTTCCTTTAGAGAATGGGAGAGAAAAGGAATTAAAAGAATAGAAAATTGTTTTTTGGGTAATAATTCATTATCATTTGAACAAATGAAGTACAAATATGGAATAACTCATGGTACAATGTTTGCATACCACCAACTGAAAATCTACTTAAAGGACAAACTGGGAAGCAGACTGAGATTACCAGAAGGAAGCAGCTTTGAATACGTGATTACAGGCACAATGATAATTAAAAGATTTATAACAAACATGTACATCAAGCTGCAAGAGAAAGAAAATGATGAAATAAGCTATTAACCCAAACAAAAGTGGGAAAAAGATCTAAACATAAAGATAAAATATGAAATATGGGAAAAGTTATGCTCCGGAACTATGAGAAATATAATAAATATGAGGTTAAGCATGATAATTGGTTACTCAGGCTATATATATCACGCCCCAGAAGTTAAATGGGATCCAACATTATCAGATAGATGTTTTTGCTGTAAGAAGGAAACGGGAACAACAGTACATGCAATTTGGGCATGTGAGAACGTGAAAAAACTTTGGGAAGATCTAAATCAGATATTAAATAAAATCACAAAAAGCAACATACCAAAAAATCCAGAGATCTTTCTTCTAAGTAACATAAGAAGTAAAGAATTAGGCCTTAAACTGGATGAAGCGCAAAAAAGATTTATTATGATAGCCTTAGTTGTAGCAAAAAAATGTATAATGTCAACTTGGAAATCAGAAAAGAGCCTGAGAGTACAGCAATGGTACATGGAAATGAATAAATGTATTCCATTGTAAAAAATAACATATAATTAAAAAAATAAAGTCACATTATTTGAACAAATTTGGGAACCGTACATGGAACACAACGGAGAGGGCCTGCCGCGGACCTCCACCCCCTAAATTGATAGAATGAGAAGAAGACGAAATGAACTGACCCAGTGTGTAAAAGTAGATGACACAATTTTGTTGTTTATTTTCATTGTGTGATGACATTGTTTAATCGGTTTATTGTATTGTATATGTTGAACGTTTAATGGGTTTGGAGGGGGGTGGGAAGGAGGGAGGGAAGGGAGGGGGGAAAAGGGGAGAAAATGACTCTGTGTATATTCAAGAGGGAAATGTTTGTGTGTACTTTGATTAATATGGTTCATTGTGTGAAAAATTTAAAAAATTTAAAAAGTGAAGCTCAGTGGGCCATGGAGCATCCATAAGAACAAAAGGGTAGCCAATCTTTTGGGCATGGGCCCTTGCAGACTTTCTTGTTTAACTAGTGGATAACAAATGCTGCTTCTTTGTTCCAAAAGAGCAGTAGGAAGCAGCCTGGAAACTATGGGCTGGTAAGATGTGTGGGAGGGAAGTTCTGAGAGACAGCATTTGTGTTCCCTTGCAAAGGTAGGGTCTGATTAGAAGGAGTAAACATGATTTTGTGCAGGAAAAATCATCTCACAAGTCTGAGTTTTTTGAGGAAGTAGCTAAGAAAATTGATGACAGTAGTGAACATGGATTTCAGTAATGCTAGTCTCAAAGGTTAAGGCACAAGGGATCTAAGGCATGTTAGCAAATTGGATACAAAATAGGCTAGGGATGGAAGGCAGGAAATCTGTAACAAGTGGCATCCCAGAGGGACCAGTGTGAGGATCCTTGTTGTTTGTGCATACATGTAAATGATTTGGATAAGGATATTGTTACCAGGGTTAGCAAGTTTTCAAACAATATAAAAACTGGTTAAGTCAAAGATTACAAAGAAGGTTATCCAAGGATGGCAGGACATAGATCAGTTGGAAAATTGGGTGGAGTGGTGGCAGATGGAATTTAATTTAGAAGACACGAGCCATTGAATGAAATAGTTGGGACATGGTTGCACTCTTGAAACATTGGGTACAGTTTTGCTCACCCTTCACACGGAGAATGTGGTAGCAATAGAGAGAGAGAGAGAGAGCAGAAACAATTCACCAGGGTGTTGCTGGGATGGATGCCTGTAGTTATCAGGAAAGATTGGATAGGCTGGGTCATTCTAATTGGAATGTAGGAAGTTAAAGGTGACCATAGAAATGTGTAAAGTTTTGATAAAACATGGATAGTCACAGCCTTTTTGCCAGGCAGGAGAACTTAGAACTAAGGGGCACAGACCAGTGATGAAAGTGGAGAGATTTCAAAGAGACTTATTTTCCATGTAGAGAGTGGTGGTTATTTGGAATGAACTGCCAGAAAAGTGCTAGCGACTGATAAAACTACAGCTTGTTAATAGCACTTGGAAGGGAAAGTTGTAGAGCAGCCATTTTTTACAGGGTCCCTATGGCCCCCCACCATCCCTCTGGGAGCCATAGCACATTTAAATAAAAGTCTTATTTTCTTTTCATCTCATGTGACATAAATATTTCATTTTTTTTTTAAAGAGAAGTACAGAACAAACCAAAACTTCACTGCTTCACAGGGCTGTAAACTCTGCCCATAAACTTTGAGCAGAGTTCTCAGAGCTCATAGGTTGAGAATGGCTGGTGTTGAGGGACACAGACCTAATGTGGGCAAATAGGATTATCATGGATGGACGACGTAACTGAAAGAGCCTGTCTGTATGATTTGATCTGATTTAATGCCTCTTTGTCTCTTCCTTTTGCTTTTCCATCAGCTAGCTGAAGAGCTGGTTTCAAAGTGGCTATTGTACCCTGAATCCCAGCACATCCCTCTGTGCCAACACTTGTTGGGCTTTGCCATGAAGTCTGTCACACATTCAGCAATGGGCAGCCACTTTGAAAATGATCAAGAAGTGATCTGCTTCCGGAAGGACCATGATTTGGTGAGTGTATTTCAGGTGGAAATCAGAGCAACATTTAATGCTCAATTGTGCAGGGAGTGACAGTGTTTTCAACTTTGCTTCTGATCTTTCCATGCAAGTGAATTAATCCCTCATTGTTATTGACCTGACCCAAATAAAGAACTCTGTTGTATGGACCATGGAATGCTGTCAGATCAGTTTTACTTTTCAACAGTCAGCCTCCATCTACAGCTGTAATGAACCACATGTTTAGTTGGGGCAAACTTATTCGTGATCATCCTTCAGTGATCTGGGGGAAAAAGCAGGTACACTTGCACTTCCAAGCACCTGAGGCAAAATTTGCAATTACTGCAGGTTTCAGGAACATGGGGGAAGTTCAGATGTGTATCATAACCAGTTTTAAAAAAAATCAATTTAAGACGTGGTTTCTGTTAGCAGAGTTGGCCTTTGTGTTTCCCTCTGAAATTGACACTGAGCATCAGAGACAATTAATTGTTAATTACATTGGGTGGTTTGGATTTGAGTGGATTGCAGTTTTCCTTCACTGAAGGACATCAATGAACCAGGCAAGATTTTACAACCATGTCCATTACCAATGATAACTTTTATTACTTGCTGATTTATTCATATCCTTGCATTTATATTCCCTGAAATGGGTTTCAAACCAGTCTCTCTGCCTTCATGATTAAAGCCTCTGGATTCTAATTGTCAAATTGATCAATCACATTGTTCCCACACCAATGGAGTGAGTTCCTTGACCTGGTCCTGTTGGACGTGTGCAATGCTGGGAGTGGCATGATACTAATTCAGCTATTCTGGGACACATGTTTTTCTAGGATGTGTTGCAACACTCCATGTATTCTGGATGCATACAACAAATTTTGGTGCCTTGGACAGGTGCCAGTAGTCCTGGTATTCAGGGACACATGCCACAAATTCTGAGGATGCCTGCCAACGCTACTGCACTCCCCGAGGTGCACCCATTTTTCACCAACACTCCAAGATACCTTCTTTTGTTTGCTTTCAGATTTGGTCCGAGATTGGGAAAGGATTTTTGGATGGATCCCTCGATAAAAGCTCTCCCAGGAAGGAACATTATGAAGGAGGTAATTTTGGATTTTGGATGTGATTTTCAGTGATACTTAACATGTCACGACAGTAACCTCAGCCATAGGTCCCAGTTACAGCTTTGACTAGGCTTGTTGGTGCCATCAGGATCTTGCCAACTCTCATCAACTTGTGCCTGCATCTGCGATCAAGGGATGGGAAGCTTTATGAGGAGAGTAGTTTATAGGACCAGATAGCACAACTTCCAAAGAAAAGGATGCACCTTCAAAATAGTAAAGGCAAGGAACTTTTTTAGCCAGGGGGTGGTGAATCTGTCTAATTCATTTCCATAAACAGGTCATTGAGCATATTTAAAGCATAGGTTGATAGGTTCTTGATTAGTAAAGGTGTCAGTGGTTTCAGAAGGCACTTTCAAGCAGGGAAAACACCCATCTGTAAAGGTGGAGGTTCTTCGCCTTTATGGCTAAAGACGTACCTTTCTGAATGCGCCGTGGCCGCCTCCGAGGTGCTAATTCCAACCCTTCTTGGAGATGGATAATCGGCAGAATGCTGAGCTCCACTGCCTGACCTGAATATACAGCCGCTGCAAGCGTCTGGTTAGGGACGGGCTGATGATGCTGTCAGCCCGCGATCCATTTCCCCATTCACCCCTCTACCTACATGACCCCCTCAAGGCTGGGGCAGCGGGAGCCATCGGCACAGCAAGGGCCAGCAGGGTAATGGGAGCCTTTGGGGCAGCAGGAGCCATCAGGAGCTGATGGGGCAGCTGGAGCTGTTAGAAGGGCGGGAGCTGTCGGGGCGGCTGGTGTGGGCTGTTACAGCCTCAACAGGCTGCTCTCTGGGGCTCAAAATGCGGCAGAGCAATGGCTGTCTTCCCTACCCATAATCCCCCACTAGCTGGAACTGTTCTGTGTTTCCCAGAACAGTTCCTGCTGCATGGGGGATTATGGGTAGGGAAGACAGCCATTGTTGTACCATGTATTTATGATGGGTGGCGCTATGGCATCTGTCACCCCACCTCTCTTGGCTCCGGAGGGCTCTATGAAGCGCCTCTCGATATGAATGAGATGCTGGAGCAGCCTTTTAGTGCTGTTGTCTGAAAGGTAAGTTTTAAGTTTATGATCCACTCTTGTAGCCGGCCTCCATGCAGAGGCCTGACATGAAATGGCCTATACAGATCTTTCCTCGACCATCTTCAGGATAGAGAAGAATTGGCACAGAATAGAACCTTTGCAGCTCATTTTGAAATTTTATTGAATTTTTCCAAAGGTTCAGTAAGTTTAGGTTTATCTGACACTTGTCGATTTAGACCTATCTACAGTATTAGAATCTGAGTCTAGTGTGTTAAGAAAAGGAGGTCAGCTTCCTTGTGCTTAAATTTTGTACATTGATGAAAATTTCCTCCACTTTGGCCATTGGAAGGGACACTATGAAAGTTAATCTTTTGGACCAGCATTCTGTGAGCCTCAGTAAATTTCTTCTGCACCCATCCTGTGACATTTTCAACACTGTTCTCAACTCTTCACCATTTAGAAAGTCGACTTCTTGAAAACCATGTACTTGACAAAACAACAGTAATTTCCATTTTTCCACAATTGCTTAGTTTTAATGCTCATTGCAATTATTCTTCCATCTTCACTGCTTGCAGTACCTCTAGTCTTTATGTGATCATTCCATTAAATAAATCATCTACAGAATTAAAACTGTAAATGGTTGAGGCACAACCACTGGACACAATTCACAAGTAACCATTTCTCTTTGACCCTCTTCCCCTTTTGCTTCCTCTCACTCATGTTCTCAGTCTCCCCTTCTCTCTTCCTAGGTCACAGTAGTCTGAGATTTAAAATCAATATCAAAAGAGCTGTGTGTGTGAGAGGGGTTTCAGAATCTGAATCAGAATTTATTATCATGAACGAGTCATGAAATTTGATGTTTGCAGCAGCATCAGAGTGAAAACATTCATATTATGACCATCTTACAACATTACTGTAAACAAAAATAAAAATAATAGTGCACAAAAAGTAAGGAAGTACCTTTGGTTCATTGATTATTCAAGAATCTTATGATAGCAGGTAAGAAGTTGTCCTTGTGCTGCTGAGTGCTCGTCTTTGGACCCCTGTACCTTTTTCCCCGACGGTAGCAGAAAGAAAAGGTCATGGTCCTGGGTTGTGGTGGTCTTTGAGGCTAGAGGATGCTTTATTAAGGCACTTCCTCTTGCAGATGTCCTCGATCAAATGAAGGCTGGTACCTGTGATGTCGCAGGCCTCAACCCTCTGGAGTTTTTTCTTGTCCTGAGGGTTGGTGTCTCCATACCAGATAGTGATTCAACCAGCCAGAATGCTCTCCATGGTACACCTGTTGAATTTTTTGAGAGTCTTCGGTGACATACTGAATCTCTTCAAGCACCTCAAGAAGTGTAGCTGTTGGCGACCCTTCTTTGTAATTGCATCAACATAGAGGCTGCAGGAAAGATCCTTGGAGATGTTAACACCCAGGAATTTGAAGTTCTTGACTCTACTATGGAGCCCTTGATGAGGACTGGGTCGGGTTCCCCTGACTTCCTCCTGAAGTCCATAATCAGGGGGGGCGTGGCAAGATGGCGTAAAGTCTGGACGTGCAATCTCGACCTCTCTGGCCAGACTTTTAAATACCCGTTTTTTAACCCTTTGTTTCCAAGTTTAAACTTTTTAAATTTTAGTTTAAAGTATTAAGGAATTATTATGGCCACTAATGGTAAAAAGACTAAATCTCAAGTTCAAAAGAAAATACATTTTCGAAGTGCTGAAGATTTGGGGCCTAGACGATTTGAAACAGCCCCAGGCTCAATTTCTTCATTACCTAAATCCCAAGGATCGCCTGTGGAGGCTGAAAAAGAAATGCATCAGGCATCATTACAATCTGAAGAAATAGTTTTTCATTGCGAATGGATGAGAAGACAAGATGCGGGGGGAGACCAGCAGCGACTCCCTGAAGAAGTCGGGATGCCATCGCTGGGAGTCCAGACCCGTAGTAAATCTTTTAAAATGCCTTTTGTTGAATTGCAGCAGGAGCTGCAGTTACCTTGTTCTACCACCATGTCAGAGAGAGCAGAGCTGAGATTTACGGATTCACAATGTATGCAATTAAATGCAGTTATTCAACCTATGTTGATATCTCTAATGAATGAGATAGTTCAAATGAATGCTGGTATAAGTTCAGAATTAAATATGTTTAAGACACGTGTGGATGCATCTTATGAAAAATTTAAAAAATTTCTGACTGCTTTTTTGGACTGTAAACAACAAGAGACTTCTAACACAGAAAAAGTGTTGAAGGAGGAAAAATCAGTCATAGAATTAGGAGATCGTGAGAAGGAGCTAGAAAGAAAAATAGATTATTTGGAAAATCAAAGCAGAAGGAACAATGTGAAAATTGTTGGTTTGCCAGAAGGTATAGAAGGACAAGACCCTCTTCGTTTCTTTAAAGACTGGATTCCACAAATATTAGGGCAAGAATTTTTCTTTGGGGGATTGGCACTGGAAAGAGCCCATAAGAAGAATACCCTCAGCTGGTCAACCACCGAGACTGGTAATAATTCAATGTCTGAGTTATTTGGATAGAGAAGCAATACTTCAACTTGCAGTATAAAATGCGAGACAACGATAAACCCCATTATTGATTCAGAATAGTAGAGTCTTTTTGTATCCTGATCTGAGTCAAGATGTCATTCAACGTCGATGTCGATTTAATCCAGTTAAAGAAGTTTTGTGGTGTAAAGGTTATGTCTACTTTTCGTTACCCTGCAGTGTTGAAGGTCTTTTACGGAGACTATCAATTTCGGTTTTTTGAAACTGTTAATTTTTGCTGACTCATTGCCGGATATAAGAGGACAAAGACGTAGCCCACCATTATCTCCTAAAGAAAAATTTGGTAGTTCTGGAAATGGAAGAAATGGGAAAAATGGGAATGGAAAGAGTCCACCTCCTTCCGAAATGGGATCTTGAAGATTGGAGTCTTTTGGATGAAAATAAAAATTTTCTTATTTTAATTTTTTCTTTTGTTATTTTTGATACTTGGGTGTTACTGATTGTTTGGCTGGGGAGGGGGAGATTTGCACTAAGTTCTTTACTTGTCATCAGCCACTGGTGGGTGATCCACACCCAATTTTTGTTTAGGGGATTACTACCTTTTGGTAGTTTTTTTGGGGGGGCGGAGTTTTATTTTTTTTCTTTTTCTTTTTTTTTAACTTTTTTCTTAGTTTTTAATTTGTGATTTTTTTATTGGAGGGCCTATATACGTTGATTTGAGTTTTTATATAAAGATATTATTGGTATTTAGTAATAATAGTAGATAGGTCGAAGTTGAGGTTTGCTACTTTTAATGTTCGAGGATTAAATAGTACGATTAAACGTAAGCGAGTCTTGGCGTATATTAAGAAAATGAAAATCGATATTGCCTTTTTAAAGAAACACATTTGAATGTGAAGGAAAGTGTGAAATTAAAAAGGGATTGGGTTGGGCATGTATATTTTTCTAGAGCTAAAGGTGTAGCAATTTTGAAACATAAAAAATTATCTTTTGAATTACAATCAATGGAGGAAAAGGCAGGATGTATTCTTAAATTGAATTGTAAGATTTTTAGTGAATTTTGGACTTAATATTTATGCTCCAAATGCAGATGAAGTGTTTATTTCGGATGCATTTTTATATTTGGGTCAAGCTAATGATTATATTTTAGTTAGTGGTGATTTTGTTGTTATACTCAGAATATTTACATTTCAATTTATATTGATTAGATTTTAATATGTATATTTAACTTTTTTTTAAAAATATTCTTTCTTTTTTCTTTTTTTTAATGGCTCTCCTTAGGAGAGTTGGCTGAAGGGAGGGGGTTTCTTTTTTTATATATATAAAAAAATGTTCATGTTTAATTGCTGTATATGTCATATTATTTGTTTTTTGAACGAATAAATAAAGTTTTTTTTAAAAAGTCCATAATCAGCACAGTGGGTTGAATCTAGAATGCTATGTTACAAACCCCCACGTTACATGCAGCAATAGACAATGAACTTGACAGTGTTTAATTTTAAAACACTCAATTTATTTCTAACTCTTAAACTGTACTCTTAACTCTTAAATTATCCTTAACACTAAATCTTTCCCTAAATATGTGCAGGTGTACTAGTGTGTGTGTGTGTGTGTGTGTGTATGTGTGTGTGTGTGTGTGTGGGAGGGATATACCCAAAACATTACAGTCCAGGCCAAAATCTAGAAAGTTGCTTCAAAGTTCAGTCTTTTGAATTCAGTGTTGAAGTGTAGGCCTTTGAAATTTGATGCCCAGAATTAATGTTGAACTGATGGGGAGACTGGAGTTGCAGCTGCTACAGACTCATGAATTCTCCTTGCGTTGCCTTTGAAGAAATGTTCATCCATACAAGCTGTGGTCATAACACTCCTGGTCCTTTTGTAGGCAAAACTTAAACTGGGCAGATTCCACGAAGCTTCCAAGACCCTGGCACCGGTCTCTCCAAGTGACCTCCACTGTTAGTCACAATCAAGATGAAGCATTTTGCTTCCCAAAAGACCCTCCTGGGACAGGTCAATCTACTGAAAAGGCCAAGTCATTCACAAAAATGGCTGGCTGTAAGAGCTGCTTCAAAAAGCTACTTTCTCTTCAGCAGTCAAAATGGTTCTCCCTTACAAAATCACAATGTGTTTGCAAATATATCGAATCTGGAACAGGCTGTGACAAGCCTTCCCTCAGGTCCTCCAAAGTATTGATTTGTGGTTGGGCTGTAACTTGTGATGGTGCTTGTATGAAATGTTAAATGTTAACTGTGACCATTCAATTCCTCCAGTCTATACTATTCCTTACAGTGATAATCCCATTTTACTAAATTGAAAGCTAGTAATAGCTGAATTGGTTAAGCATCTCTTGTGAAGGAATCCTGATGATAATTTGAATGGCAGTAGTACAGGTCTATCCAATCTTGCAATCTCCATAGGAATAAAATCATAGAGTAGAAGAAATGTGGCGCAAAGTGATTAATTTTAGGAGAATCAATATCTGATTTAGACTGCAGTTCTGGGGGTTTCCTGTAATTCTTTGCAGGATTTTGGTTTTATAATTCTATTGATTGCCCCATTAGTTAGTGGCGTCAGGCAGGAATTGAAACTGAGGAGAGTGGGCAATGAGAATGCTTCTTATTGATTTTCAACCATCCTCTGTTACATGGGAAATGATGTGAAGAGACAGTGCAGATCACATTTGAAGAATTTGTTTCCTTTTTGAGTCTGAAGATTCCACTCATCTCCCACTGTTTACTGATTGTTCAAGAATTTGAGGATTGTTCTCCTGTTGCAGCAAGATATCAGACTGGGCGGGAAGTTGTACTTGGCAGAGTCACAGTTCCCAACAGAAGTTGGACTTACTAGATTTGGACCAACTGATTTGCTCTTCTGTCCTCTTGCATCTTAAGGATGTGTAAGGGGAGCATGCAGAGAGGCATGAGAATTAACACAGTGTTCAGAATCAGAAAGTGGTTTACTATCATAAACATGTCACAAAATTTTATCTGTGGCAACAGTATTGAGCATTACAAGTACAAAAATTGTTATAAATTACCTTTCCTTAAATACACTATTTAAAAATAAATAATTAGTGCTGAAAAAAGTGAGGTAAGGTATTGTCTTTGGTTCATTGTCCATTCAGAAATCTGATGGCAGAGAGGAAGAAGCTGTTTTTCTCGCATTGGGTGTTCCTCTTCAGGCTCCTATACCTCCTTCCTGATGATAGCAGTGAGAAAAGTGCATGGTCTGCATGGTGATGGTTCTTGATAATAGAGAATGCTTTCTTGAGATTCCGCCTCTTGTAAATGTCCTTAATGGAGTGAAGACTAATGCCCATGATAGGGCTGGCCAAGTTTACAATCATCTGTAGCCTTTTCCTGTCCTATACATTGGCACCTCCATACCAAACAGTGATGCAACCAGTCGGAATGCTCTCCACTGTACACCCATAGAAATTTGCAAGTCTTTCGTGACATACCAAATCTCCTCAAACTACTAATGAAATGTAGCCAGTGGCAGGGCCTTCTTCATGATTGCATTGACATGCTGGTTCCAGGATGTTCAGAGCTGATGACATTCAGGAATTTGAAGTTCTTTACCCTCTCTACTACTGATCCCTTGCTGAGGATTGGTTTGTGTTCTCTTGATTTCTCCTTCCTGAAGTCCACATCAGTTCTGTAGTTTTGCTAATGTTGAATGCAAGGTTATTGAGTGACATCACTCAACTAGCTTATCTATCTCACTTCTGGACACTTCCTCAATGCCATCTATGATTCTGTCGACAACTGTGGTTTCATTGGCATTTGAATTGTGCATAGCCACATATTCATGCTGTAGAGAGAGTGGAGTAGTGGGCTATTCATATATAACCACCCAGTACATAATTGTCCCATAATATCAAAGATGAGTGAAAATGCCCCCTCTAACAACCTGTATTCAAAGTTAGACAAGTGCTTCTTGCTTGTGTTTTTTGTTTGGGTCTTTGTTTTATGATTTTGTGACATAGTGAGTGGTGAAAACCTGGAAATTACAGACCCAAACACCCGACATCTCTGAATGTAAAATAACTAGGCAGACTCTGTAGACTTTTTTCTCTCTCTCTCTGGGTTTTCTCTCTTGGTTCCACACATCTCCCCATCTCCTCTTGTACCCTTTCTCTTTATATTGTAAGCCAAGATGGTTATCAGCCTTGGACCAATGAAAAATAGAGCAGTGGTCTGTAAACGTGAAAACCACAAGGGTCCAAATGTCTTTAGGGATCACAAAAAACATGTTGTAGAAAATAATCCCAAAGCAAATGGAATCCATGCTTTTACATCCAGAGCAGGAGTGGGAGGATTAATACTTTTGATATAAAGCTGTAGTTGGGAGGATAGACGAGACGGAAAGTGGGAATCTCACCAAATCATAGCTTTGTCCAGTTCAGTCTTGTGATTTTTAAGGTGCATTTCATACCTTGATTTCATAACTCTGGTTTCCAATGAGGCTTGGATTTGTAGGCTGGTTGATGCCATTAGGAAAAGAGTGAAAAATTCATTCACCTGTCGGAAACAGCATATTATATTCCATAGCTATGGACTTCTGATTGTCACACCATTCGAAAGGGGATATTGATACTGAAAGGAATGCAGCAGAGGTTTACCGGAAGTATGGTGGATGGAGTTCAGCTACCATTGCTTGTGGCCTCATTGAACAAACTTGAGGGTTCAAGTGACATGCATGTTCTCTGTCATGTAGTGCTACACCATTTTGTGTAGTAGATTATATGAGTAGCCTGTTATTTTCTGTTGGAAGCTTCTGTTTTTTAGTGAGCATTACTTTGGGGGTTGGTTCAGGGTGGAAAACACTCACAGATTTCATAACAACATTTTTCCAGACAGCCTGGCACCATTGAGTCCATCCATAAACATAGTTAATGCTCTCAGCTAAGAACCAGAACAATGGATTGTTTACCCAAGGAAAGACATCATAGAGAAAAGTCATATGATTATATGTCATGCTTTTAGGAGAGTTAAACAGAAACGGAATTCGAGATCATCAGCAAGTCATCTAAAGACACTGAGTGAAGGTTTTATGTGAAATGGACACTTCTGTTATTCCTCCTTGGCAGGGGAAATAGTGATCCATCGTGACCATTGTAATCGTCATTTTGATTGACCCATATCCGGGTAAAAAAAGCAGGAGAATTGCTTCATTGGATCATGACCATTGTGATGGTCATTTCATTTGACCCTTCCCTGGGTTTTTGGAAACATCATGAAAGTCGTACGTTTCATTTCCCCTACACAAGGAAGAGGGAAGTTGTGAGTTTTGAGCAGTCTGATCACTCAGTGTCTCATCTACTTCATAATTACTTCTGAACATCAGTTTAAAAGTTCTGAGATTCAACACAGGATTTCTATGAACTTTGGGAATTGACCTTACAGAATTGTGCCTAAGCTGTAATGGTCACACACACACACACACACACACACACACTTATTAATAAAAATAACAATGTCTGGCTGAATTTCTATTACTGCTGATCTGTGATGTTTACACACACATATATACACACACACACACACACACACACACACACTTATTAATAAAAATACCAATGTCTGGCTGAATTTCTATTACTGCTGATCTGTGATGTTTACACACACACACACACACACACACACACACACACACACACACACTTATTAATAAAAATAACAATGTCTGGCTGAATTTCTATTACTGCTGATCTGTGATGTTACATTTCAAATTAATGCCAAACTTTGTTCTCCCTTGAGCTCGTGGGGAAATGGAAGCTACACTGAAGAAGGTGGCAAAGGAAAGGAAGGGGAAAAACATCGATCGTCAAGTATTCATGGACTCCTTGCTACAGGGTGATCTGAGTGAGAAAGAGGTACATGGAAGGGTGGGGCGGGGGGGCACCTTTCAAAGGGCAGACTGTGGCTAGTCAGATTTGGTAATATGTGTATGGACGTGCAATGAAAAGTTTAGTTCTGCATGCAAAAATTGTTTCCTCTCCAGTGTAATTTTGAGTTTAAAAATTTATAGGAAGCCACATGGTACATAAACAATAGGTGAAAAGATTAATCATGGCCAAATCAAAATAGTGGGATTTTAAAATAGTGGCATAGTCCCACTAAGAGCAGAGTCCATGGCTGCAGTAACTGTCCTATCTGCTGGTTCCCCTTAGAGAAGCCGTCGCATTCTTCTTGACTGTGTCAGCCTCCACCGCAAGAGTCATTCCTCTCATTACTCCCAGTAACTGCCATCTCTCCTGTGATTGCCACCACAGGTAGGAGTACTGTCACCGAATTGGCTCTCCTGTGGTTGCAATAACCTCCAACACCTCCCAGTTTAGCCACCACTGCCCCAGCTGCAATTGCCTACTTTTCAGACAGGTGTGTGAGCAGTTGCATTTGCTGACTGTGTGATTGAATTGTATGGGAGCACGATGCTAGATTCTTTACTCATTCTGGAGAAGTGCTTTGAGAATTTAGCCATGGTCAAGGGGTTATAGATTTTAACGTTAATGCATGTGTGAGACACACATGTCGTTCTCAAGACCTTGCAGAAGAATTGCAGCAATAGAATCCCTCCCACAGACCAAGTTGGGAACCACAGACAAATCTAGTCCCAACACTATATGAGGCTATTTCATATCTGGGCCACATCCTTATTATGGATTACCGACTTTTTGTCTTGCACTTCCTGTTGGCAGTGGGAAGGGGTGGGTAAATAACATCTGCACATGTCCTGTCACCGAACAAATTGATGGGACAAGACCTAGCATCACTGTGGAGGAAATATTTGTCAAAGGCACTTGTCCTGTCATCTTCAGGGCCACTTGCTCACTTCCAGAAGTCACTTATAAGAGGTCATCATACAACCGTGTTCCAGCTGACACCAGTTTCCCATTCTATAAAGCTATCCTTCCCTCTAGGCTAATATTTTGTTGGCACTGTTAACCCCTCATCAAGTTCTTCCAGGTACAAGGGTGGTGGTGAAGACTTTGCTTGTTTCCTCAGGTGCTGGAGGACAGTATGATCTTCTCACTGGCTGGATCTGTAATTACAGCAAATTGTAAGTACCTCCTCATCAAAACTGAAAAGCAGTGGAAGACCTGCATTTCTGCAAAGCAAAAATCACATATTAATACATGACTTCTAAACTGTTCCAAGGCTTTTCACTGCAATGTAATGACACAATATTAATATCCAGGTATATTTGTATCCTCCCTAGTTAGTGAGTGAGAACCTTTGTCTTAAATGAAGCAGGTACTTCACACAATGTTTCCAAGTAGTCTTGTTTTGCTGATAATTAACCTTGCTCCACATTGGTTGTTGTCCTAATTATTTCTCTTCAAAAATTATTCAACAGAACTTTACAACTTCAGTTAAGTTGTAGATGATTTAATAATCCCAGCAGGCCCAAGAAACAGGTTATCTGTTACTGATTCTCCGTTTTACTTTTCCTCTAATAGTAAGCAGTTCTATTTCTGCAACATTCCTCTGAACTCTCTGCTTTATACTGCATCATTCCCACAAGCCCCAATTTCCTGTTCACCACTAATTCCTTGTTCTTCCCCAAGTTCCGTTTCTACTCTGTTTTTCCTCAAGCTCCTCTGCTCGATCTCCCCACAACCTCTGGCATTCAGATCCTCACCACCCCCCCCCCCCCCCCCCCGCCAATCCCTGTGCATTTCTTTTATCCTTTCTGTCTCGTTCTCTCCCAGCTCCTTGTTAGGCAGTTTTCTACCATTGGCCCTGTGCAGCGCAGACATCCAGTGCTTAAATTGATCAGATTTTACCCTGGTTTCTCTTCCACAGTGTGTATTTGGGCCACGTACTTTTTGGCCACATCCAAATCGGTGCAGGAGAAGCTCTATCAAGAAGTAAACCAGGTTCTGGGAAAGAGTCCGCTCAGTTTAGACAAGCTGCAGGAACTAAGGTGTGTGGCAATTTTTGCACTTGGGTGATATATCACAAATGTAAGTGGTTTGTGATAAGCAGCTAATGTATTGGCTGAGATTCTATTGGAAATGACAAACAGTTCCACACAGAGGTGCCTGTATTTCTATGTATGTGTACCAGTCAGTTGTAGGACTCCAACACAAATCCAAAAATCACCAGGTTCTCTCTGAGATATCTAGCAGCAGAAGAGAAGCTCCCTGAGTTCACCCACAATTTATGATGGAGAATATGCTCTCTGATTCCAAGTCAGAGTGGACCTGGCAGAGGATTCAAGAACCTATTTCATGGAATACTGGCTGCAAGAAGAACAGGGAAAAATGGGTTTCTTTATATTCCTAATTGTGGTTGCATATTCAATTTAGTTTTTAATTATTTTTATTTCTTTCACTTTTAATAGTTTTACATTAAGTCCTCACAATCAGCACGTCAGCAGATCAAGTATAGGCACCGTTAGCTGAGTATTACTTGGGGAGTGCTTGAACTGGGTGTCAGGTTCAAGAACACTCAAAGTCAAGAATATGGGAGCTACAGTCTGGAATGTGGGGTTGGAGCTTGATTTGACTGGTTGTTATGTCAGTAGAAGTTGTATATCTTCATGGAGGGATTGAAAGCGGTATATCATGCAGTCTTGGTATAGTTTCCTGTCACCTTGAGGACTTTTGTTATCCCTGGGAGCTCTACACTTATATCCCTCATAAATAAAGTCATGGAATTGTTCAGTACACAAATGAACCCTTCAGCCACCAGGCCCATGCCAGCCCTTTGCGCACCTTCCCCAATCCAGCCTGAAGTCAGTTTATCCTTGAATGAGTTCCATTGGCATGAATTCCAGGAGTTATGGACAAAACAACCCATCGGTAAAAATCCAAGTTAATTTTTCTTACAACTCAATGATGAATCTGGAACCCTGAGTTATTTTTTCACCCCTGTTTCCTTACCCAGGGATCAACACATACTCAGGATCATAGCTGGAATAATTCTGCTCACTAGTGGTTTGTATTGGACTGATAAGTCTCTTTCTAAAAGATATTTATAGTTTTTTTTTAAATTATGGTTATTTCTGGATTACAAATCACCAGTTAGTTGGATCAGGGAAATGGCAATCCCATTCCAAAGCTCCAAGGATATCTGTTTGAGGTAAATGATGTCATGTGTATCTATGAATTAAAAGGTTGAGATTGTGAGTCCATATAGGTTGTTGGAGCCATAATCTAGGCTGACATTCCTGGCAGCATTCAAGTTTCAGACATGCTGCCTTCAGATTCTGTTGTTTATAAAGGATACCACAGCATTGTTTCAAAGAAAAGCTGTGGGCAAGGTCAATGTTGTTCCTCAACCAATGTACAGATGTAAAGATTGTTATTTCCTTGGTAGGAATGTACATCTGTGGTAGGTTTTAGTGTAAATGTGTGGGTTGCAGTATAATCAGTCTTGTTCTCTGGCACAGGTACTGCCAGCAGGTTCTGAATGAAACGGTCCGAACATCAAAGCTGACTCCAGTCGCGGCACGTCTTCAGGAGCTGGAAGGGTGCGTCAATCAACATCTTATCCCGAAAGAGGTAAGGTGGGAGTGATGGGATATGCACCAGCTCCTTATGGCCTCTTGCCTTCACCTGGCACGGATTGAAGTTTCTGCCTCTGGTTTGCAATGCACATCACCCACATTGTTTCAATGTGTGAGTTGGGGGTACCAAATCTGCTGAAGTGCCTTCCAAGAGGTATTGCAGGTACCGCTTCCACTAACCCCATTTGTGTCATTCACATTCCTACACCCTTTTCTTCCTCAGAGTCTGGTTATTTATGCCCTGGGAGTCGTGCTTCAGGATGACACTTCATGGCAGTTACCTTACAGGTACCTTCACACTCGTGTTTGATTGTGGCTACTTTCTGTTTTGTGAATTTTTGTCCCAAATAAAGTGACACATGTCAGAACTGGGGTAAATGTCTTTCAAGTCAGTAATAGTGCAGGTTGAACATTGTCCAATTCTTCTGTGCACTGAGCCATCAGTCTGATCGCAGAACAAGGTGGGTGAGAGGTGGTGAAAAGCTCTTCATTCCATCAAATCCTCTGTGAAGAGTACAGTGTGAAGTTTAAAATAGTGGAATTCTCTCACAAAAATGCACTCCAATCTGTTGCAACTAGAAGTAGATCCAGCACAACAAAATGTACTCCTTTGTTTCGAGCAAAAGTTATTTAATGAGATTATATTGGTTAGCGCAAAGCTATTACAGCGCCAGCAACCAGTCTTCGAATCTGGTGCTGTCCGTAAGGAGTTTGTACATTCTCCCCATGTCTGCATGGGTTTTTTCTGAGGGCTCTGCTTTCCTCCCACCCTCCAAAAACATACAGGGTTGTCAGGGTAATTGGGTGGTATGGATTTAATATGGCAGAAGGTCTGTATCATTAAATTTTTAAAATGGTGAAAAGCAGAGAATGGAGATAATGGCAAGTTATAATAGGTGGGTAACTCCAGACCTCTATTCTAGGCCCTCAACTTATCAGATGTTGTTATCAAACTAGTGCAGTGAGTAAAAACAGTGGCTTCTATTTCTGTCTTTTCAGCCAAACATATACATTCCAACACCTCATGAGAGCATTATTGAACATTATTAACTTAACCTGCAAATGACCCTTTAGGGAATCCTGCAAAAGGACTCCTAAGTTTCTTGGACTTTCACTTTCTGAATTCTCTCCCCATTTGAAAAAAAAACTTTATTCTTTCTTCCAAAATGCATGACCATATATTTCCTTACACTAATCCATCTGCCAATTTTTTTTTGCCCGTTGTTCCAACCTGACAAATCCCTCTGCAGACTCTCTACTTCCTCAACACTACCTATCTTCATGTTATCTGCAAACTTTGCCACAAAGCCCTCAAGTTTGTCATCTAAATCATTTGCATACTGTATGAAAAGTATTGGATCCAATACCAACCTCTGTGGAGCATCACTAGTCATCATCAGCCAGCCACAAAAGACCTCCTTTATTCCCACTCTTTGGCTTCTGTCATTCTGCCAATCTTCTACCCATGCTCATACCTTCCCCGAGATATTATGGGCTCCTATCTTTTTTATCAGCTTCGTGTGCAGCACCTTGTCAAGACTTTCTGAAAATCTAATGAAGCAACATCCACTGACTCTCCTATGTCTGTCCACCTATTTATTTCCTCAATGAACTCCAACAGATTAGTCACAGAACAATACAGCACTGTACAGGCCCTTTAGACCTTGATGTTGTGCCGATCCATATTTCCCTTCCTAAAAAAAAGTACTAAACCCTCCCTACCCCATAACCCTCTATTTTTCTTTTGTCCATGTGTCTGTCTAAGAGTCTCTTAAATGCCCTCAATGTTTCATCTTCCACCATCATCCCTGGCAAGGCATTCCAGGCACCCACACTCTCTGTGTAAAAATTAAAAAAAAATAAATAGATAACCTAACCCTGATGATTTCTCTTCCTTCACTTTGTACATATGTCCTCTAGTGTTTGCTGATCCTGCTATAGGAAGCGGGTGCTATTGCCTCCCATAATTTTGTAGACCTCTATCAAGTCTCCTCTCATCGGTCCAAAGAGAAAAGTCGGAGCTCTGCTAACCTTGCCTCATAAGACTTGTTTCCCAATCCAGGCATTATCCTGGTTAATCTCCTCTGCACCCTCTCCTTAGCTTCCTCATCCTTCCTATAATGAGGTGACCAGAACTGAACACAATACTCTAAGTGTGGTCTTACCAAAGATTTGTAGAGTGGTAACATGACATCTCAACTCCTGAATTCAATCTGCCTATTAATTTTTAAGGCAAGATCTCTCCTGAAGGAAATCATGGTGAAATGAGCCTATTTTATTTTGGGCTTTCAAGTACTCTGAAATCTCATCCCTCATCATGGACTCTGGAACCTTTGCCAATCATTGAAATTAAGCAAATTGGGCTATAATTTCTTGTCTTTTGCCTCTCTTCCCTTAAAAAGTGAATGACATTTTCAATTTTCCAGTCTTCTGGAACCATTCCACACTCTCACAATTCCTGAAAGATCTCAAATAATGCATTCACAATCTCTTCAGAATCCTGAGGTGTAGTATGTCCAGTCCAGGTGACATTCACCTTAAGACCCTTCAGCCTCCGAAGCACTTTCTCCTTAATAATAGGAGCCACACTCACTTCTGCCCCATGACTCCTTTGAATTTCTGGCATGTTTCTGGTGCCTTCCAAACCGAAGACTGATGCAAAATACCTCTTCAATTCATCTACTATTTTTTTGTTCCTCATTACCACTTCTCTGGTATCATTTTCAAATGGTCCGATGTGAACTCTTTCCTCTCTTTTACTCTTTATATATTTGAAATAGTTTTAATTTCCTCTTTTTTTTTTGGCTGGCTTACTTTCAAATTTATAATTTCTCCTCATACTTTTTGTTGGTTTTTAAAAGCTACCCAATCCTTCAGCACCCTACTAATTTTTGCAATGCTGTATGCCATTTCTTTTGCTTTTATACCAGGTTTGACTTCCCTCATCAGCCACAATTGCCTCACCCTTCCTTTAGAATTCTGCTTCTTCATTGGAATGAAATGATCCAGAATCTTTTGAATTATTCCCAGAAACTCCTGCCATTTTGCTATTCTCCTTTCTTCCCTGTTAGTTCCCTTCCAATCTACTTTTGCCAGCTTTTCTTTCATACCTTCACAGATACCTTTAATCAACTGTAATACTGATACATCTAATTTTAACTTCTTCCTTTCAAACTGCAGAGTGAATGCTATCATATGATGACTACCTCCCAATGGTTCTTTTATCTTTAGCTTCCAAATTAAATCCAGTTCATTGTACAGCACTGTCCTGGGTAAACTTGTACCTCTCACTTTGTTCGTTTTAGATTGGTCACAGTGTTTGAGCTACTGAAAGAAAACAGAGACACACGCCGAGAGCACTTCAGTTTATACAAATCTTTATTACAAAATCTTAAGCTGATTTCAAACTACAATATGCAAGCCCTTCCCAATTATACTTATCAACACCTGGACTTGTCCCAACTACCGAAGCGAGGCAACGACTGCACACTTGTAGTAGGTTGTCGGGGCGCCGGTAGCAGCTTCTCCACCTCCCCTGACCGGGACATTGGCTGGACTCTAGAAGTTCTTCTTCTTCTTGCTGAGAGATGTTGCCACCTCTCGGAGAGTCTCAAACTTCAGCAGCGAGACCATGGCTTCTATTACCCCAAAATTGCTTACTCAAGCACCTGTTCCCTGCGCAAAAAAAAGGATAGCCGAGCACGCCTAGGCTTCTATCAAATACCACAACTTTCTAGTTTATCACTTTGAATACAATGATTTACTTCGCTTCAAGGCCTCGCCTGACAGTCTGTGACCAACAATCCCATCAATCTCAAACAGCAACTGGCTAACAAGCAGGAAGATTAAACGTTCTTAGTACCAGATGTCTTTTTGTCAGATAACTGCATCTCTAGGCCCCTTGGTGGAATTTAGCTTATGTCTGCTAATTCTTACATTATTCTCAAAGTAGGTTACTGACACTCAGCCTTGCATAAGCAAAAGCATGGTCTAAATCCTCCATTACAAGCATCAAATCCAGAATTGCCTATACTCTAGCAGCTTGACCACAAGCTCCTCCAAAAGCCATCTTATAGACATTGCACAAATTCCTTCTCTTGGGATCCAGTGCCAACCTACCTGCATGTTGAAGTTCCCCAAGTAACATTTCCTTTTCATGCATGCCTTCTCAAACTCCTTTGGTAATTTACACACTACATCCTGGATGTGACTCTCATCGGCGTCTTTTTACCCTTGCAGTTTCCTAACTCTACCCACAAGGATTCTATATTTTCTGATTCCATGATCCTTCTGTTTATGGATTTCATTTCATTTATTATCAATAGAATTATCCCACCCCCTCTGCCTTGAATATTTTGTTCTAATTGTGATCTGTGTCCTGTTGTTCCGCAGGTTTGATCCTGAAAGGTTCAACGAGGAAGCTGCCAGGAAACAGTTTACATTATTGGGATTTTCTGGAAGCCAGGAGTGCCCAGAGCTTAGGTAAAGCAGGAAAAGATTTTCATACCAAATAGGTTTGAGTTGTAATATCTACCCTTCAATTGGTTCAGAGTTGTAGAGTTTAAGATGACTTCACTCTATTGCAGAAATTGGACTCCTTTGGATTTCATTAATTTTGAGACCAGACCGTTTTCACCAGATAAAAAGGGATAATGTGTATCCCCTAAAAGGCATCTGTATTTAAAAGGTTTTTTTTTTTCAGATTGCCCCAAAAGCATTTTACAACCGGTAAAATGTAATGTGTAATCCGTGATGTTAATGCAGGAAAGACAGTAGCTAGTTTGCACCCAGCGGGCTTTCCCCAAACAGTATTGACCAAATCATTGATTTTTAATTAGTGTTGTTAATTGATCACTGAATATGGGCCATGACACTTGGGAAATATCCCTTCAAAATAGTGCTGGCAGTTCTTCCATATCCACCTTTAAAAATGCAGTGGTTCCAAATATTTAAAAATGTGTAAATTTAAATGTAAAGCAATTCTTGCCAGTTTTCAGGCAGCAAGTAATTTGAGCTTGCCATTTATTCCCATTGCAATCAAATGGTGTGCTTGTGTTGAATTGTTTATTTTTGTCACATGACCCAAGATAAATGAAAAACTTTGTTTTGCAAGTTATCCGGGCAAGTAAATTAATACTTAAGTACGATAGGTAGTGCAAACTAAAACAAAAGTGAGGAATTTAGTGTTGCAAGGAAAAGTGCAGTTGAAACAGGACAAGTTCTGTGTTGTGTTAGTTTTGTGAGAATGAGACATGATCTTTTATGCATTGGAGGTCCATTCAAGAGTCTGATAGCAGCAGGAAAGAAGCTCCTTCTGGACCTCGAATCTTGTGGTATGTTTTCAAATGTGTACATCTTCTGCCCATTGGGAGAGGGGAGAATGGGGCAGGTTTGGTCCTTTATTATGTTAGCTGCATTTCCAAGGATGTGGTAAATGTAGACAAGTGGTTTTTAAACTTTTTATTTCCACTCACATACCACTTTAAGTAATCCCTATGCCATAGATGCTCTGTGATTAGTAAGCGATTACTTAAAGTGGTATGTGAGTGGGGAAAAAAAATTGAAACCCACTGCTCTAAACCCAATTGTTACTGAAATATTTTGCATGAGAAAAATTGTAATTGGCCCATTTCCTTTGGAGTTTTGAAACCAGACACATAACAAGTCAATTAGGGTACGATTAAAACAATGGTTTTCAAACTTTTTCTATCTAATTAAGTTGGTATGTGAGTGGAAAATAAAGGCTTGAAAACCATTAATACAGATAGAGTTGATGGAGGGGAGGTTGGTTTGTGCGATGGTCTGAGTTGTGTTCATAATTCTCTGAAATTTCTTGTGGTCTTGGGCAGAGCATCTCCTGAACCAAGCTATGGAGTATCCAGACAAGATACTTTCTGTAGTGTGCCTGTATAAAAGAAAAATTGGTAAGAAATATTGAGGACAGGCCAAATTTCCTTAAGCTTCTGAGGTACTAGAACATTGATGCATTTTTCTTGGTTGTGAGATCATTATGGTTGGACCAACATGTGAAGTGTGCTGACTTGGGAAGATGAAGCAATGTCCACGGAAACTGTGTTCTGGGAGAGAAGGTCATTGGTTGGCTTCTGTCACATGTCCTCTTGGGTTTTGTAACACTTTTAAACATGCTATTTTGCAAACATAATAAAAATAGTGAACTCAATCTTCTTTTTATTGGCATAAATTACATAAATAATTTCTAAATAAGAAAGTAAAATTGGTGCAGGAATTGGCCATCTGACTCACAGACCCTGCTCTGCGATTCAGTAAGTCATGGCTGATCTGGTCGTGGACTCAGCTCCACTTACCCACCTGATCCCCATTCTTTTTAATTTGCCTATTATTAAATGCATTTAATATGGCAGTCTTTATTGCTTCATTGAGCAGAGAATTCCACACATTCACTCCATTCTGGGAGAAGCAATCTCTATCTCTATCTTAAATCTGCTTCCCTCAATGTTGAGACTATGTTCCCTACTTCTCATGTCATCTGCCAGTGAAAACAGCCTCCCTGCTTCTATTTTATCTATTCCTTTCACATCTCGATAAGATCCCATCTCATCCTTCTATTCTCAATTGAGTATAGTCCTAGGCAACTCAATCCCTTCTCATAAACTAATCCCCCTCATCTCTGGAATCAACCTGGTAAGCCTCTTTTGCACTGCCTCCAAAAACAGCATATTTTTTCTTAAATCAGGAGAAAATAACTTCACAGTACCTCTGGTGTGACCTCATTAGTAGCCTGTACAGGTGCATCAGTATCTCCCTGCTCTTCAATCTCTCTAGCAATGAAGTCCAACATTCCATTTGCCTTCTTGATATCCTTCTGCACCTGCAAATTCACTTTTTGTGATTCATGCACAAGCACTCTCTCTGCACAACAGCAAGCTGCGATTTTTCACCATCAGCCATTCTCAACCTTTTTTTGGCTATGACCCCTTCAGGACTGCTCAAAGTTTATGAGCCCCCTTCCCTGTGAAGCAGTCAAGTTTTGTTGGCTTCTTCTGTATTTCTCCCACCAACTACATAGAAGGTATTTTATGATTTCAGTCTTTGACCCCCCCCCCCCCCCGCCCCCCACAACCGGTGGTCGAGTGGAAATTTCATGTTGAGAATGCCTAATTTAAATAATAGTCCTAAGGTCCAAACAGCCACCTGTGGCTGAAAGGAAAAGAAGCAGGACAAACACAAGGGAACGTGAAAGGTATGATTAGATGCAGCCAGAGGAGTCTCATGATGTCCAAACATATCTCTCTTTCCCCCTCCTCCCTCCACCTTGGTTCTCAGTCCCTTGTTTAGGTGGCATCATACCCTCCTCCCTCCACCTTGGTTCTCAGTCCCCTGTCCCCTGTTTAGGTGCCATCATACTGTCGCATTGCTGAAGTTGTCATATCATTACAACTTTGCCTCCTTTATTCTGCTTCCAGTGTAATTCTTAAGGGAGCTGTTTCTTCTTGGTTGCCAAAAACATGATTCAAATGAAAGTCGGGATAGCAAAAATACTTGTTCTTTTTGAGAGATCTTGCGGTCAGAAATCTGAGCAACAAACGAACTTCATGGTTTTGTAAGATTGTTGTACTTGCTGCTGCTGGTCACTGCATGTTTGTCTTTCCCTTCCTGGTAGGTTCGCTTACACTGTGGCTACAATAATGCTGAGCACATTGATAAAGCAGCTGATTCTGCACCCTGTGGAGGGCCAGGTGGTGGAGATGAAATATGACCTTGTAACGACCCCGAAAGAGGAGGCTTGGATCACTGTCAGCAAGAGAAGCTAGGCCTACCTCAAGTTGGCCTGCCTGAGGAGAGCAAGAGCTGTTGAAGAAGGCACTTCATTGGCAGTATTTGGCTGTAGAGATTCAGGTCAGGCTCAGAACCTGTGAACAACAGAACTTTGGTTTCAGATCCTGAAGCTTGGCCCCTCAACATACACATGAAGCTAACCACAAAGTAACAATGCCTCCTCACCAGAATGATTCATACAGTGAGATATTCACATTGTATCATGGTTGTTTGGAGATTTTCCAAGTCTTTTAAAATATATGTGTGTAATATACATAATGAGCTGAGAAACAGTTGCACATCGTGGAGAAGAAATGATAAATACCTTAATATTATGGTATTCATGATAACCGCAAATAATATTAGAATAAAGTGCAGAGTTGGTGTTGTGATAAGACCAAAGCCTGTTTCCCAGGAGCTTGCCTTAGGATACGACTCTCCTTGTGTTTGCTGTGATAAAACCAAGTCAGGAAGAAACCTTGGGTTCACTTCAAAGTCCATGATGAGCTAGCTGACCCTCATCAGTTGGAAGGTGCTGCAGTTGATCTTGGTACCCCTCCTACTACTTTCAGCTGAGTTAAGAGAATAACTGGTTGCGATACCATGCTGCTGGAGCGTGGCTGAACCCCGATTAGAATATCTTTCTGACGCTCGGTATCCACAAGAATTCTATGCATACAGTATCCCAGCAAGTCATCACTGTCTGAAATGACAATCGATCTCTCCTTCAAAATGTATCATTGTTTGGTATAGTGACCATGAGACCAATAGATATCGAGTGCTCTGTATGACTTTCCTCAATCATTTATCAATAAATGCTGCAAGTACCTTTCAAAGATTGGAATTCTTCATTGACAATGCATTTGCAAAGTGCTCAAGCCTTTTCTCTTCACTGCAAAGTCAGATTTAGCATTGCTTTGGACTGCAGTCAGAAATGAGTGACTCACCCATGAATCACCACTCAATTCCCCACTGTTTGAACTTTGGATGAGGGAATTGTGAGGCTTAATTGTGATTCCTGCCCGTTGTTCAGACCCACACATGCAGATAGCTTTCCATTCAAGAGTATGTCATGTCTCAAGGAGTTACTGAGTTCAACGTTGATGCTGGGAGGTTGAGGGATCCTTGAAAGTGTCCGGGCCTAGAGCTAGTTGGCCCCTGAGTGGGAAGGAGAAGTTGGCTGACCTTGAGATTCAGGTGTGGAGAACAATATTACAGGAAATAAAAAGAGGGTCTGCATTTTCTGGAAATAAGGAGCCACACACTAATTGCTGGAGGAATTCAGTGGATTGGGCAGTATCCATTGAAAGCAAATGATGGACAATGTTTCAGGCTGGGCTGAAACCCTTCATCGGAAGTTTCTGGCCAAAACCCTTCATCCTATGAAGCGTTTGCCCGAAATGTTGACTGTCTATTGTCTTCCATGGGTGTTGCCAATTTCTTCTAGTATTGCAGGAGAGGCTAATTTGAAGGTGCAGATACTTTTGGAAATATCAAATAAAACAAAATGTTGGAAATAATAAGCAGGCCAGGCTGTGGGAAGGGAAACAGGTATTAGTTCAGATCAAAGACCTTTTGTCAGGTCCTGGGAAGAAAAGTGAAGAAGCTTGATGGGAGAGATTTTCTTTGATCAGATAAAACCAGACTGACCAATGGATAAGCTGAGAGTAAGGGTCTTGGGTTATGTCAATGAACTGATGCAAAAATCAGATTGCTTCTCTGTCTGCCCATCACCTACTAGAGGCCTTGTTTCTCCCCTTCCTTTCAACTCTTCATCCTGGCTATCTTCCCTCCATAGTCTTAGTCCTGGTGCAAGGCCTCGATCAGAAATATCAAATGTCCCTCTACCTCCACAGAGGCTGCTTGGCCTGCTGAGTTCCTCTTGCATTTTTTTTTATTCCTGATTCGAACATCAGTGATCTCCTGTGTTTCCAGTGAATGGGAGCAGCTAGAGAGTGAAAATATTGACAAAAGAATGTGCGAGTTGCAAAATGCAGAGCAGGAAGTCAAGCCTAGCAGGTCAAACAATGAAAACAAATTAGCTAAAGTTGTAGAATTTGATTCGGAGACTAGAAGGCAGCAGCCTGCACTGGTGAGAGATAAGCTGCTGCTCCCCAAGCTTGCCTTGGGCCTCATAACAGGATTCTGAAATATCCCAGTGTGCAAAAATAATTTTCCCCTTGTACAGATAGATGCTCTGTTCCACCCTTTTACCTGTGTATGTTCCTGGATATAGTTTTTAAATGAACTTTTTGTTTTGATGTGTTTTAATTTAGATATACAGCACTGTAATTAGGTACTTTTGGCCCACAAGTCAAATTGTGCCTCCCAATTATACCCAAATGTTGCATTTTTGTTTGATATCCATGGGTATCTGTCAGAAGAATTGTTGTGTTTGTATAAATAAATTGTGCTGGACTGTAAACCAACCACATAGATCACCCAGATGCGCTGGGAAGAAAGTGACACCTGCACCAGAATGGCATGGGGAAGAGATCAGCAAAGGTAAGTTAAATTCTTTAGCATGCCTTGTTACCAATCGTGTGATCCTTCATGTTCAAAGTTGCTGAGCCAGTATCTGTTCTTGTACAATAGGGGAGGGGAAATTAGTTAGCAGGAACCTGTGTGTATTGTGAAAATAGCAATGTGGTTTACATAATAGTGAAAATAATGGTGTCCCTTTTGGAATTCTTAATTTTATTTGCCGCAAGTAGATTTAATGGGCAATTGCAATTCTAAGGTACACATTAGTTTAATCCAACACAACTGGACCTATTGCCATGGTCATTTATTCCCACGACTGGATCTGTTTTTCGCAGACTACCTAAGTGTGCCTTTGTTCCTCCTACAATGCTGTATCTTCCAAGTGAAGCTTGAGAGAGATTCTTTCTGCTTCTTTGCTGCTGAAGGACTAAAGAGATCTTCCTTTCAAGGCAACTTAGGGGTGGGGGGGCAGGGAAACTTGCTTTGTGTCTCTTAATGCATCACTTCCTCTGCAGTGCTAATTCATCTTTGGAGCAAGACCACTTTTTTTCCCCAAAAGTAAACTTTATTCACGATAAAACTATGTACGAAAGTAAATATGTGCAAAGTCTTTTCTCATCCTTAGTATCATCTTTGTACATTATATTTCTGTATATTATGATATTCTTTCTCTGATTTGCTATGCAGTGCTGTTGCCATTCCTGTTGCCCCTTGTCTGGTCTCAGACAACAGTGGTGTCTTGGAGGTTGCAGCTCATCTTTGCCTCTACCAATACTACTCTTTGCACTCATCAGAATCCCTAACTGTTGCAGACAGATCCTGATAGATAAACTTCAAAGCCAAAGTGTTTGTGATTAGGATGGAGAAATAGTATATCAGTGCTATCATTGCAGTCCTTGATGCCCATACAATTTCATTGTAATCCAATACTGTAAATCGTGCTCTTTTCATAGACATATGAATGTTAGAGATGACCTGTTAGTCTGTTTGCAAAAGAACCCTTCTCACTATATTAAGTATTTTTGTGACAAGTAAACTTCAAATAGCAAGCCTTATGATGTGAGCGGGGATCAGGGTTTAGCCAGAATAGTGAACTTTTAGAATTTGTTAACACGGGCAGCTGTGGAGGCCAAGACCTTGGGTGTATTTAAGATAGAAATTAATAGGTATCTGAATAATCAGGGTATCAAGGGGAGAAGGCAGAGGAGTAGGGCTGAGTGGGAGAATGCATCAGCTCATGATGGAATGGTGAAACAGATTTGATGGTCCAAATGGCCTACTTCTTTATCATATGGTCGTCCAGAAAGAGGATAAAAAGGAGATGTGGACAAGCTGAGCGAGTGGGCAAAAGTGTGGCAGATGGAATGTAATATGAAAAAATTAGTCATTCTCTATCGTGAGAGTCTGGGTGTGTTTATGTTCAAAGCCACTCAAGGCCGCTACATGGATGCAGCATGAATAAGACGGAAAATGGCTTGTCTTTATTATGAGGGGATGATCACTGAAGTAAAGATTTCTAATGACAATTGTGAAGGGGGCCTTGGAGAGACCACACCTGGAGTATTGCAATAGTGGTTTCCCTACCTAAGAAAGGATGTACTTGACATGGAAGTAATACAGAAGAGGTTTGCTGGAAGGGTGCTAGGGTTAGTAAATTTGCTGTTTGAGATGTACGTTGATATTGTGTTCGCTGGAGTTTAGAAGAATGAGTTCTCATTGAAACATACAAACCTGTAGAAACTCATAAATAAAACAAAGGTGAATAGTCATAGACTTTTGCCATGAGTTGGAAGCCTAAAACTAAAGGGTACAGATTTAAGGTGGGAAAGAAAAGGAAATATGAGGGGCAAGGAGGGTGGTGAGTAAATGGAATGAGCTGCCAAAGAAAGTGGTAGAGGCAGGTATAATTACAACTTTAAAAAGACATTTGGAGGTACATGGGTTTAGAGCATTCTCAACCTTTTATTATGGCTATGGTCCCCTCAGGTCTCTGTTCAAAGTTTATGGGCCCCCTTCCCTGTGAAACAATCAAATTTAGTTGGTTTGTTCCGTACTTCTCTCCTACCGACAACATAAAAAAACAAAAAATAAAGTGGAACCCTGATTTAACACGAACCTGGTTATAACGTAATCAGCCATTGGACCCCTTTTTTTCCCCTCTTTCTGGAATTGAATTTGTTTTCAGATCAAAATGGAATGCATCGTTAGAAGAAGAAAATCTTTTTCAGTGAAAGATAAGCTTCTCATACTTGTCGCAATCAAGAATAAAAGTCAAACCCAAGTTGCACATGACCTCACATAGCTGAATCAACACTTTGTGGATGAAAATCTCAGGAAGGTAAGTTATGCACGTCACTTTGGAAAGTTGAAGAAGAGGCGGGACTGAAGGCCAAACGTATGAAAACAGCCAAAGATATCAGCCTCGATGACTCCCTGTACAAGTGGCTCATTCAAGCATGCTCAGAAGACCTTCCAATTTCTGGGCCTATTCTCAAGCCAATAAGTTTGACCAGCTGATCTACGGAGATCACAGTTCTAAGCAAGCAATGGATGGCTAGACTGGTTTAATGCCATTATGGGACTTTTCAAGTGTTAGTGTCTGGAGATATTCACTTAGTCGACAGTGCCACTGTCAGCGAATGCCTGGCAAAACTAAAAAAACTTAGAAGAAGGTGGCTACGTCAAAGAACAAGTGTACAACTGTAATGAAACAGGTCTCTGCTACAGGATGATCCCAGACTGCACGCTGTCTACCAAAAGATGACATGAGGGGTTCAAACAACGCAAAGATTGCATGACATTGTTGTGTTAACAAGACTGGAACAGATAAGTTAACCTGATTGAGTTTTTCAAGGGGGTTACAAAAAAGGTTGATGAAGGGAAAGCTGTGGATGTTGTCTATTTAGACTTTAGTAAAGCTTTTGACAAAGTTCCCCACAGGAGGTTAGGAAAAAAGGTGGAGGCATTAGGTATTAATAAGGAGGTAGTGAAATGGATTCAGCAATGGTTGGATGGGAGGTATCAGAGAGTAGTGGTAGAAAATTGTTTGTCCAATTGGAGGCCGGTGACTAGTGGAGTTCCTCAGTGATCGGTCCTGGGTCCACTATTGTTTGTTATATATATTAACGATCTGGAAGTGGGGGTGGAGAATTGGATAAGCATGATACAAAGATTGGTGGTGTTGTGGACAGTGAGGAAGATTGCCGTAGATTAAAAGGTGATTTAGGAAGGCTGGATGTGTGGGCTGAGAAATGGCTGATGAAATTTAATACAGATAAGTGTGAGGTGTTACATTTTGGAAAGGCAAATTTAAATAGGTCATATGCATTAAATGGTAGGCTATTGAGATGTGCAGAGCAACAAAGGGATTTAGGAGTGATGGTAAATAGTACCCTCAAGGCTGATACTCAGGTAGATGGTGTGATGAAGAAGGCATTTGGAATGTTGGCCTTCATAAATCGGAGTATTGAATTCAAGAGTAGGGAGGTTATGATGAAATTGTACAAGGTATTGGTGAGGCCATATTTGGAGTACTGTGTACAGTTTTGGTCACCAAATTATAGGAAAGATATAAACAAAATAGAGAGAGTGCAAAGAAGGTTCACGAGAATGTTGACAGGATTTCAAGGTTTGAGTTACAGGGAAAGGTTGTGCAGATTAGGGCTTTTTTCTCTGGAGCATAGAAGATTGAGGGGGGACTTGATAGAGGTGTTTAAGATTTTAAAAGGGACAGACAGAGTAAATGTGGATAGGCTTTTTCAATTAAGAGTGGGGGAGATCCAAACTAGAGAGCATGGTTTAAGATTGAAGGGGGAAAATTATAAGGGGAACATGAGGGGAAGTTTCTTTACGCAAAGGGTGGTAGGGATGTGGAATGAGCTTCCGGCAGACGTGGTTGAGGCGGGATCATTGGTTACATTTAAGGAAAGACTGGATAGTTACATGGAGAGGAGAGGACTGGAGGGGTATGGACCGGGTGCTGGTCAGTGGGACTAGGAGGGTGGGGATTTGTTACGGCATGGACTAGTAGGGCTGAACTGGCCTGTTCTGTGCTGTAAGTGGTTATATGGTTATATATTGCCAAATTTCACTTGCCCCGCTATTTCTATCAGTCAACATGAAGTTGTTACCATTTGAGTACACACATAGCAGCAATGCTTGGATGACCAGTGTCATTTTTGAGGATTGGTTTCACAAAACTTTTGTCCCTGCTGTCCGTGTTTATTTGCACAAGCAAAAGCTAGAACTTAAAGCTCTTATTTTGCTTGACAACTGTCCCGTCCACCCACCAGCTACCAACCCAGTAAGCTGCGACGAGAAGATCCGAGTTTTTTTACCTCCCAAAGAACACAACATCTAAGATCCAGCCCCGAGTTCAGGGGATCATCTCCATGTTCAAGCAGAATTACAGGTGTGAATTAATTCATAGAATTGTAGTCGAATCAACTACACTGGAAGACTATCTGAAAAGCATGAGTGTTAAAGAAGTTTTCCACTTAGGTGGGAAGGGCTGAGCAGCAATCAGCTCCACGTGTGTGGAAAAATGTTGGGAGAAGGGTCTGGGACCAGCCTTTTCATCACGACATTTCACAAAGGAAGAAGATGATGATGAGCAAGAATCTTGCTTCACAGATGAGGAGGTGGGTGAGGTGCAGAGACTGTTTGAAATTACCAGTGGTTCTCTGCTGATGATGTATGAGCATCTGATGGGCTCCACATTGTTACTATTGCAGCAGCGGTTCCCGAACCACAGGAAGATGACAGTGAGGAGCCTCCACCCCCACCCCCAAAAGTGTCTGAAGCCATTGAGTACCTCGAGGCCAGCCTATGTGGGCTGGAGACCCAGGATGTGGACCACATAAAAGTCCTCCAGCTCGGAAACATTTTGGATTTTGCTCGTCACTAGTGACCTGCTGCGTTCAGGCAATGAGCACTCAATCACTTTTTTAAGAAATAAATTGATGATTGTAAGAAATAAAATGATGATTGCAAATACAGATATTGTATATGTGGTCTTTATTTTTTTGAAAATGCTGTTTTTTTTTGTGACCCCGCATTTTTGTGATCCAATTTTTTTTGGACCCGAACCATTGCATTCTAACGGGGTTCCACTGTATTTATATTGCATGAGGTTAAAAAGAAAACAAGGCTTTTACTTTGAGTGTAATAATTGTGGTTTGTGATTCCAGACTAGACAGACAAATAGGAAATCATTCTTATTGAACCTGTCGGAAAGAAGCAAACATGAACATACATATTATATATTTTTAAAAATAATTCCTAGAGCACAATGGTTTGTACACATTGAGTCATTAGGGAACCTTGTGCATAAACTCAAGGATATTAAAACTTTTAATAAAAAAAATTATTGTAAAATGAAACATTTAGTGAGATCTTTGAGTTTGATGTTCCTCTGCAATTCATAGCCAAAGCTGGTTCCATGCCAGTCAACTACAATTTTGTTGAAGCAAAGAACTCTCTGGAAACATTCATTTTCTACATTTATCTAGGTCATTCCAAGCTATCTCCAAATGCCTCCAACCTTGAAAAAAGCTTGCATTGCTTGGCAACTATACAGCAAAGCCTAGCAAAAAAGTCCTTTTCTTCCCTAAAAGTGTTTAATCTGTTCAGTTCCATCCCCCTATACACCTTGGGTCTCCTTTTTTAAAGATTTCAGACTGTGGCCCCTTCTCAAATGTGCTGTGCCCCTGGAGAGATTGTATGCCCCCTCCCCCCCCCCATTGAGAATGGCTGCATTTGTGGGAAATGGGCAAAAAGCAGGTAACTGGGAAGCAAAGATATATAACCAATGTTTCAGGCCTGACCCCTTTGTCGGGGGCTTTCTTCCAATTAATGCTGTGTGACTTGCTGAGTTTCTCCAGTACTTTTGTGTATAAAATAGGTAAGTTGGTTGGCACGGACAAGTTGGACCAAATGGTCATTTTCTGTACAACATTAAGATTCTTAACTCTTAAAAGGAGCTGACTGGCTAGTTGTAAGGAAGATGTTTTCACTGATCAAGGACCAGAGAGTAGTTTCAACAAGGGGATGGCTATTTGAGATTGATTTGTGGAGGTTTCTCCCCCAAGAGGTGGTGAACCACTGCAGGGCTATGGGTCTCAGTCATCTTGTTCCTCAAAAAAAGCTAAGGAAACAAATGAATATGGGGAAAGTGGTGTTAAGACAGAAGATTAGCCAATATAATCAATGAACAGGGGCGTGGCCTTGAAGAGTCGTATGATATCCTATTTCTTATGAAGGTCAGGAAGCTGAGATCCACAATTATTAGAACACATCCCTGCCTAGTCAAGAAGAAGGATTTCAAAATGTTTTTTTTTAAATAGGATGGAATGACAGCAAGGCACCAAGTAATTTGGAATGGTTACAGGATGTTATGTCTTGCTTGAGTTTGGAGAAAATTAGATCTAATGTTAAGGAGATCAAGGTTGAATTTGACAAGATATGGGGCCCATTCATGGACTATTATCATGTTGATTACTTAGGCAGGGGTGTTCTGGCAGTTTTCTATCTGATGTCCAAGAGCCGATACTCGATTCTTTACAATTTATTTGCTGGTGAACAATTTATTTGCTGGCCACAAATCTAGTGCATCTATCAACCAATCAGGAATCGCAACAACCCAACATATACATCCAAGCAATCCAACGCACTTGAACAACCAACACTGAATGGAAGGAAGTAGCAGTTGGAGCGGGTTGGCATTTACACTGAATGTAGGTGCCATAAACACTACATGTAATGTGGATATAGGCAGCAGGACGCTGGCACAGAGAGAGAGAAATGGAAATTAAACTGAGTACCATGCGTAGTGGGATGGCAACAGCCCTGTAGGGAAAAGCAACAATGATACTGAGTGAAATGCAGAGGGAGATTATAGCAAGAAAATGTCCGGTTGAGGGTGAAAACATTGAGAATGCGTTCATTCTTGCAGGAAGAGGGAGATCTTGAATTTAAGTTCACTTTTCACATTGTACCCAGTACTGTGAGGAGGGATCTGAGCAGACTTGCAGGTTATCTCTAACATTCATAAAGCCTTAGACTGACTCACTGAGATATTGTTTCCACCATTAGTTTCCAATTGATTGCCTTCCAATGTGGGCCTAGTTCTTCAATTCTGAAAATTTTGAACAGCTTGAAATAGTTAATATTATCACTTTCAAATCAAAAATGCAACAGTTTCCTCTCCTTCCTGCAAGAATTAATGCATTTTCAATGTTGTCACCCTCAACGTGACATTTTCTTGCTATTATCTCCCTCTGCATTTCACTCAATACGATTGTTGCCTTTCCCCACGTAGCACAGGGCTGTTGTCATCTCACTGTGCATGATACACTGTTTCATTTCCATTTCTCTCTCTCTCTCGCTGTGCCAGCATTCTGCTGCCTGTATCCACATTATATGCAGTGTTTATGGCACCTCTCTTCAGTATAAATGCCAACCCTCTCCACCCTGCTAATTTCCTCCATTCAGTGTTGGTTGTTCAAGTGCGTTGCATTGCTTGGATGTATATGTTGGGTTGTTGCGATTCCTGATTGGTCAACAGATGCAGTAGATTTGTGGCAAGGAGAAATTCATGAGGAATTTGGGAGCAGGTAATAGATGTCAGTAAACTGCTGTTTATAAAGTTCTCAATGGTAGCTGGTTCATTTCTGTGAATTTTAGGTGGAACCTCAATGGTTCCTTTGTGGTGTTTTTTCTTGCTCCCCAAAATAGCATAGTTGGGTGTTACGAAGAGTGATAAATGGTCTGTCTTTTCCTGTGGATGAAACTCATCTTCCTTTGTTCATCAAATTGCTGAGTCACATTGTTCTTCCTGTGGTCTATTTTGATTTTAAACAGTTTACCCACTGCGTTTGTTCCTGTAGCCTGAAGCATGGATAAGGTATTAACGAATGTGAAATGGTTTCAGTCAGTCAGAGGTGCAGGCATGGAACAAGCCCATGGAGGTGGTAATGGCAATGTGGTCATCTCTGGTGTGAGTTGTGTGTAACTATGGCTGGAAAACAGACATTGTGTGCCAAAGAGGGGGAAGATACTGAGCCATACAGGAGGAATACCAGAGGCTTTTCAGTGGCTGTTGAGGAAAATACTCAGCCTCAGAATACCCATTGAAAACACCTTTGGTTGTCACTGCATACAACACACTGCATGGGTGTGTAGGACCCTCAAGAAGGCAGCTGCTGGTATTGACAGTAGTAGCCCTTCTTAGCCTTGGAATCAAGGGGAAAATGGTGTTCCACTATCCCATTGGAACACCTTCTGTGCTTTGAATCCCAAACTGAGGTGGAGATGGGTATATTAAATGAAATTTAGTGACATAGAGTGCTACAATATGGACACATGCACTTTATCCCATGTCATCCATCCTAGTCCCAATTGTGGACCATATCCCTCTACATCTTTCCTGACCTGACCATATACCTGACTAAAAATATTTTGGACATAACAATTGTACCTGCTTCTACCACTTCCTCTAGCAGCTCATTCCATATACCCAGCACTCTCTGTGTGGAAAAAGGTGTCCTTCAGCTCTCTTTTAAGTCTTTCTCTTCTCACCTTAAATCTATTCCCTCTATTTTGAAATTAATGCTCTCGGGGAAAAAAAAAGGCTTTGATTGTTTACCTTATTAATTCCTCGTAATTTTATAAACATCTATAAGATACCCCCTCAGCCTCCTATGCTCTAGGGAGAATAGTCCCAACCTTTCCACCCTCTCTTAATGGATCAGAGATTTGCAGCTGCCAATATGGCCATTGTTTTCCATCTGGGCACCCTCCAGCCAGATGGCATGAACACTCACTTCACTGCTTTCCATTAAACCTGCTTGCCTTTTCTTCCCCCTCCCCCATTTCCTGCCTTTCCAGTCTTTTACCTACGCAGGCCTGCCTTTCCACCCCCTCCCTCTCAGTGCTGGTGTCCCCTTCCTCCCTTCTCCACCTATAATCTGCCCTGCAACTCCCTTTTCCAGTCCTACTCTTTTATTCTGATGCTCACTGGCATTTTCTCATACTTTGATGAAGGGCTCAAGCCCAAAATGCCAGTTATGTATCTCTGCCTTTGCTCCATAAAGGACCCTGTTTGACCTGCTGAGTCTCTCCAGCAATGTGTATTTTTTTACTTCAAACATGGTAATTGGAAGATAATTTGAAAATACAACAATGGTATATAGAAATGAATAAATGTATTCCATTAGAAAAAATAACATATAGTTTAAGAAATAATATTGAAATATTCGAACAAATATGGGAGCCTTACATTAAATACAATAGCGAAAACCTACCGGGGACAAACATTACCTAAGTTGATGGAAGGAGAAGGAAAGAAAAGAATGGACTCAGTAGAATTTCTGGTGTATTTTTGTTGAATGACAACATTGTCTGACTGGTTTAATGCAACCTAGATTGCATACCTAAAATGGATGGGGGGGGGGGTGGGGGGGTGGCCTGGGAGGAGGGAGGGGGGGGGGAGAAAAAGTCACTGTATATGTGTGAAAAAGAAAAAGTGTATATCATGGCTAATGTGATTTATGGTGTGAAAAATAAAAAATTTAAAAAAAACATGGTGTCCACAAAATTCTGTGTTTTACTTTCATTATGGCCATTGATTAGATGAAGCTGCTTGAAAGACAGCGTTTCCATGAATTGTAATGATGGATTGTGACAACAGCAGGAGCCACTAAACCTATAGGGTATGCTGATCCTGTTCAAGGACACCATTCATCTGGTTGGCTCCTGAGATACTAAGAAGTCTGACACAGCCACACCACTAACAGCTAAAGCATTAACCATGGGTACCTTGACAAACAAGAAATTGTGAGCCACTGCTCCATTAACTGGGAAGGTGAGTGAAGGTTGACTGTGGAAGAAATGCATTGAAAAGTGGTCACTTCTTCCATGGAAGTGGAAGGAGTGATTATGAAATAATGAGTGATACATCAATAGAGATGATGACCCAAGAGAGGCAAGCATGGTAGGACCATCAGTTGAGACCATTGAAAGGTTTTTTTGAAAGGAGGAAGCTTAGGTTGGTTGCATAGAGTGGTAGTCATACAACATGAAATAGGGTACTGGTGCATAACAATCAAGTTGGTTAGTCCCATTTAGCTGCATTTACTACATGTCTTTCTGACCCTTCCTAACCAGATGTTGTTTAAATATTTTCATTGTATTTCTACAGTTTCCTCTGGCAGCTCATTCCAGATATGGACCACTCTCTGTGTGAAAAGTTTCCCCTTGGGTTCCTCTTAAAACTCTTCCATCTCTCCTATGCTTTTTATGCTTTTTCCCTGGAGGAAAAAAACCCTGAGCATTCACTTTTACCCTTCCTCATTTTATAAAATTAGCCAGCTGCATCACAGTGTGGTATGTTTGCTGCAGAGAAATGGATTGGAGGTCAATCCACAGGACCATCAGAGTGGCAGAGAGGATTACGGGAGTCTCCTTTCCCCACCATCGAAGTGCTATTCCAAGATAATTGTCCGAAGAGGGCTTGCAAAATTGCTGAGGACCCATACCACCTGCACACAGCATCTTTCAACTGTTCCTGCCGGGAAAGAGATACAGGAGTATCAAAGCCAGAACAGCTTCTTCCCATGTGCAGTAAAAATGCTGAACGACCGAAGGAACAGCTCACACTAACCATCCGAGACGCTCATATTCATGAAACAATATTTATTTGTATATTTGAATACTTGTCCTGCATATGTATTGTTTGTCTGTCTGTGTGTTATGTCTCGTGTGTGTGCAAGTTTTGCACTGAGGACAGGAGATTGCTATTTTGTCAGGTTCTTGTGTAGTCAGATGATGATAAACTTTACTTGACCGAACCTCTAAAACATCACCCCTCAGCCTCCTGCTCTCTCGGGATAAGATCCAGCGTATATATATATATTAATGATTTAGATGAGGGATTAAAAGTAACATTAGAAAATTCACAGATGACACAAAGCTGGGTGGCAGTGTGAAATGTGAGGAGGATGTTATGAGAATGCAGGGTGACTTGGATAGGTTGTGTGAGTGGGTAGATGCATGGTAGATGCAGTTTAATGTGGATAAATGTGAGGTTATCCTCTTGGGTGGTAAGAACAGGAAGGCAGATTATTGTCTGAATGGTGTTAAGATAAGAAAAGAGGAAATACAATGAGATCTAGGTGTACTTGTTCAGTCACTGAAAGTAAGCATGCAGGTACAGCAGGCAGTGAAGAAATCTAATGACATGTTGGCCTTCATTAACAAGGTTAATGAGTTGAGTATAGGAACATGAGGTCCTTCTGCAGCTGGTGAGACAACACCTGGAGTATTGTGTGCAATTTTAGGGAAGGACATTCTTGCTATTGAGGGAATGAAGTGTCGGTTCACGAAGTTAATTCCTGGGATGTTGGGACTGTCATATGTTGAAAGATTGGAGCAACTGGGGTTGTATACACTGGAGTTTAGAAGGATGAAAGGGGATCCTAATGAAGATTATTAAAGGACTGGACACATTAGAGGCAGAAAACATGTTCCCAGTGTTGGGGGAGTCCAGAACTCGAGGCCACAGTTTAAGAATAAGGGGTAGGCCATTTAGAACAGAGTTGAGGAAGAACTTCTTCACCCAGAGAGTTGTGGATCTTTGGAATGCTCTACCTCAGAAAGCAGTGGAGGCCAATTCTATGGATACTTTCAAAAAAGAGATACTTTATCTCCAGATTTCAGCATTAGAACCTTTAGAAGTTAATAAGACAAGATTCTAATATTAAGGGTATAAAGGTTAGTCAAGAGGAACGTAAGATTAATTTACTTGCTGATGATGTCTTGCTTTATATGACAGATCCCAAAAACTCTTTGCATCAGTTATATATGAGACAGGAAGAATATGGTGAAATATTGGGTTATAAGATTAACTGGGACAAAAGTGAAATTATGCGCTTGGTTAAAGATGATTATACTCAATGTAAATTTATTTAAATTGAATTATTTACATTTAATAAAATTAAAGAAGATTTGAATAGGTGGAATAATTTCCCTATAACCTTAGTCCACGCTGCTGAAGATCCAGCTGCGCTGGGTGGGTCACGTCTCCAGAATGGAGGACCATCGCCTTCCCAAGATCGTGTTATATGGCGAGCTCTCCACTGGCCACCGTGACCGAGGTGCACCAAAGAAAAGGTACAAGGACTGCCTAAAGAAATCTCTTGGTGCCTGCCACATTGACCACCGCCAGTGGGCTGATATCGCCTCAAACCGTGCATCTTGGCACCTCACAGTTTGGCGGGCAGCAACCTCCTTTGAAGAAGACCGCAGAGCCCACCTCACTGACAAAAGGCAAAGGAGGAAAAACCCAACACCCAACCCCAACCAACCAATTTTCCCCTGCAACCGCTGCAACCGTGTCTGCCTGTCCCGCATCGGACTTGTCAGCCACCAACGAGCCTGCAGCTGACGTGGACATTTACCCCCTCCATAAATCTTCGTCCGCGAAGCCAAGCCAAAGAAAAAGAAAGAAGAAGACCCTTAGTAGGTAGAATGAATTATATCAAGATTAATATTTTTCGAAGGGTTCAATATTTTTTTCAGTCAATTCCCTGTTGTATTATTCCTCAAAAAAATTTTAAGGATTTATATTCGAATATTTGAAAGTTTTTATGGAAAAATTGACCTGGAAATTTGAATTGGGAGGTCTGCAACTTCCCCATTTTAAAACTTATTATAAGGCAGCTCAATTGAAATTTATTAATGGGATGTTTCATGTAGATAAAATTCCAGCCGGGGTTAAAATAGAATTGAGTAAAATAGGAAAAAACAGTATGCAGGACTTCATTTTATTGGAATTCTACTTGGAAATGTCCGAGAGTAAAACATTTTTGGTTAGAGGGAGAGAATTTTTTGGAGAAAATATTAAGTGTTAAGTTCCCACAGGACCCGATGTTTTTTTTTTTGTTGTGTAATATTAAAGTGGTTAGACCTAAATTAAGGTTAATTATGTATCAAATTGAATTTTTACAACTAGCTTTAGCTGTTTCTAGGAAGTGCATAGCCATTACTTGGAAATCAGAAACAGATTTAGGGATGGAGAGATGGCAGCTATATTGTGTACTTGTATTCCATTTGAGAAAATAACTTATAATTTATGTAAAAGTATCAATTTTTTTTTCACAAAAATGGAGCCCATACTTTGAAAATTTCAAATCTTTGGTTTGAAAATTTGAAGGACTCACTGAAAGCTCATCCTGTGATAACCCCCAGTTCCATTATTATTAGTGTTGAGTCTTTATATTTCTTTTGACACTCTCCCAACTCTCTTTTCGTTTTTTTTTCTTTCTTTGATATATTTTGGGGGACAGTTGATAGGTGGGGAGAGGGATGGTTTTATATATATACCATGTGTATTTTTTTTTCTCTTGTAGCTTTATTGAATATGGATGGATGTGGTTTTGAAATTCTTAAATAAAATATTTTTTTTAAAAATAGAAAGATAGAGCTCTTAAAAATAGCCAAGTCAAGGGATATGGGGAGAAGGCAGAAATGGGGTACTGATTGTGGATCATCAGCCATGATCACAGTGAATGGCGGTGCTGGCTCAAAGGGCCGAATGGCCTACTCCTGCACTTAATGTCTATTGTCTACCTAATCTCCCTATAACTCAAGTCCTCCAGTCGCAGCAACATCCTGATGAATCACCTCTGCACCCCTTTCAATTTATTGATGTCCCTCCTACCTGGGTGAACAGAACTCCATGTCACCAATGCCTTGTGCAGCTGAATCATGGGGTCCAAACTTCTCAATGCCCTGCCCAATGAAGGCCAGCATTACCTTTTCATCACCTTGTCCATCCGAGTTGCCACTCTAATGAAACTATGCACTTGTACCCCGAGGTACCTTGCTCTACAACACTCTTCAGGGTTCTGCCATTCACTATGCAATTCCTACCCTGCTTTGATTTGTCAAAGTGTGAAATCTCACACTTGTCAGAGTTTAAATCTATTTGCCTCTCTTTGGCCCAACTTCCCAATTATTAGATCCTGTTGTAAGCTTAGATATCTTTCTTCATGTTCACTTCACCACCAAATCTGGGGTCATTTGTAAATGTACTCATCGTGTACTGCATTATCATCCCAGTCGTTAATGTAGATAACAAGCGACAGTGGGCCCAGTTCTGACCCCTGAAGCACATCACCAGTCACAGGATTCCTATCAGAAGATCTTCCATCACTACTACCCTTTGACTCCTTCCTCAAAGCCATTTTGAATTGAAAGCAAAATTTTGAGATTGCAAGCTCTTCTTGGATCCTACTCTTCTATCTTCCTTTACATTTCAATCTGCGTCCCACCCCTGTACCAACATATTTGTCTATGATCTCATGTACTCTTGAACCTGATGGCATTAACGTCAACTTCTCTGGTTTCTGCGAGACCATTCCTCATTCTCCCTTTCATCCTTTCCTCCAGCTATCCACCCCCTTCCCTCTCTATTCACAGAGCCATCCCTCCCTCCTCCTTTTTGCTAGTGTGCTCTCCCTCCCTTATCGACCTATATTATCCTACCTGTGGGACTGTGCTCCTCCCTCTGCCCCATCCCCACCCCCCATAATTTTGCTTGGGTGCTGTGATGTTTCTTTTATTACAATAAAGAAACCTGGGTTCTTTTTAAACAACTATATTAACTAAAACAGAACTCACTCAGACAAGATCTCATGACGGCATCCCTCTTGCCTCAAACTCATCTCTGACTCTTCCTGGTGGTAGTACTCTATCACTACAGGTGATACAGGCCTGCATATTGCTCATACCTCGATGAAGGGCTCAAGCCCAAAATGTTGGTTATATATTTTTAATCTTTGCTATATAAAAAATACACTGTTTGAACTGCTGAATTTCCCCCGCTTTATGTTTTTACTTCAATCACAGTGTCTGCATACTTTAGTGTTTTACTCCTCTCTTCCATCTTCCTGTTGTACTCTATAAGAGATGTCCATTAGTCTAATTGCAAAACAATCTCCATCACTGCATCTTGTGACAATAAACTTGAATTTAACTTGAGACATGACCTGTCATGAATTAAGCTATGCTGACTCCCTCCATATATCAGCAAAGGCCTACACAATTTCTTCCCTAGCTTCCCGCAAGGTAAAAGGATGCATAGACCCTGGGGATTTGTCCACTTTAATATGCTACAAGGCAGCAAAACCCTTCTCCCTGGAACTTTTTGTATGGTTTCAGACCTCACAACTCATTTACTTCATTCCTTGGCTTCCATGGTCTTCTCCACAATAAAGGCTGATGAGGTGTTCTTTTAAAATATTGGTTTTCAAACTGCACCCCTAAACTTGCATTCCACCTTAAGTAATCCCTATGCCATCGATGCTCTGTGATTAGTAAGGGATTGCTTAAGGTGGTATGTGAGTGGAAAAGGAAGGTTGAGAACTACTGCTCTAGGCCCAATTGTTACTGAAATATTTTTGCTTGAGAAAAATTGTCTTTGGCCTACTTCCTTTGGAGTTATGAAACTGTGCACATAACGAGTCAATTTGGTACAATTAAAACAGTGGCTTGCAAACTTTTTCTTCCCACTCACATACCACCTTAAGCAATCCCTTACTAATCACAGAGCACTTAAGGCATAAGGATTGCTTAAGGTGGAAAGTAAGTTTAGTGGGCTACTGATTTAAAATCTCACCATTCTCCTGTGGCTTCACACAAAGACAGCCATTTTGATCTTTAGGACCTATTCTCTTCCTCGTCATCGTTTAGTATACCTGTCGAATCTTCTGGGGCTTTCCTTTATCCTGCCTGCCAGCTTATCTCTCTTGTTTAGCTCCATCTCTCCTGTCATTTTGCCTTTATGACTTCTCCTTTAGAAGAGAAGTTGCCAGAAGATCCAAAAGGTATGCAACAAGAATGGAATTGAATGTGGTTCATACAGTAAAAAGGTGGAATTCCTAGATATGAAATTTAAGTGTGAATTGGAGCCATTACTAGAGAATTTCTTGATTTTGAGTGTTTGCCAGGAGTGGATTAGAAGATGATGAGTCCCTAACCATAAAAGATCAACAAAAGAAACAAATGGTTCAGTGTTCACTTGAAATTGAAGTGTTAGGTGCAACACAAGGTCTGTGATAGCTTGAGGATGGAAATTGCTAAGTAGTATCTACTGTAGATACAAATTTAATGGCAGTGCTGCCATTGATGCGGACTCGTGGAGAGCACGGAGTGGAAACACAGCACTTCCCTGCAGGGTTCTACTGCCCATTCCTATTGCTGATGCTGCCATAAAGGCTTTAAATGGCCTGTAAAAAGGAGCTGATGGTGTTTTATTTTAAAATTTTGTGATTCTGGGGTCTAGGCCCAAGATTGCGGCACCTGTGTTCAGCTGCAGCCTCAAGGGATTGCAGACTTTGGGGGAGCAGTGGATTGGTGTAGGGTACCAGTAACAGAACACCCACCATTGAGAAGAAGCAGAGAACCTACAGGACAGTGTCTACGGTGGAAAACTAGCGAGCAGCTCTGAGTTTGAAGGAGACACATAGGCAGCGAACTGTTGGCGACTTGCGATCGACAAACCCACACAGGTTGCAGGCTGCTGTCGATGAGGTTAAATGACTCACACCAGACTCCAGGCTGCTGGAGACCGGATCATGAGAATCAAATATCAGAACCGGGATTCAAGAGGATGCTGAAGGCAAGGAGGGCTCCCAAAGGGAGACTTGTGCGCCTACAGAGGCTATGGGAGCACAAGAGCCAAATCCACGGACACTCAATGACTGGGGAACTTTCTTTTACTTTTTCTCTAACTGTAATGGGCGCCGAGCAATATAATAGTGAATCTTTGTCTGCCTTATGACTGACTAAAGGCAATTTTGTGTAATATTACATTTCTGTTTTATTACATGACAATAAATAGTATCTAATCTAAGTTATAAATTGTCATTATGAGTTAGTGATACTTGGGAACATTTTTGGAAAAAAGTATAATTGCATTAATGGATCATTGGTCTGTTTCTGGAGTGGAATTGAACAATTTCTCATTAGTTCCAAAGGTTAGTTCCACACCTGCAGGCAGTTTATTGAGCTGAGGTGTGACATTGCTGCAAGATTGAGAAAAACTCCAGGGGGAAAGATGCAGCCTTGTTCCCTATCAGCTTTTACTGAAAATTGTTCAGTTAAGGTCACAGTTCACATTAGGTGGACATGAATTTCTATGGTCAACTGTATTTGAGGAGAGTGTTTCACAGTCCCTCGCAATCAAAGGTGAAGCTGCTGTGGGATGGAATCAAGTGGACTGAAGTCCAGGGCAGAATCATGATTAAAGAACTGTTCCCGCTCGTGGTGTTAACTGCCTCTCTGTCCCTAAGGAGTTTATCTGTGTATAGGACTGTAAATGATTTGTACTGCACTGCTTTGCAGTTGAAGATTGTATTAACATACACCCAGAGGCTGAGCTCCAAGCCATTGTACTTTCATTGAAATGTATGAGAGGATGAATCTTCCATTCAGCATTCACAAAATCCTCTGACAGCCTGCTCCTCCTGCACTAGACTGTCCTCCAACAATAAATGTTCTCAGCGAGTCCCGAGAAAATGTGGGCCTCTTCCCATATTCTCAATATTTCTTGATAAACACAGACAGTGATGGCGGGATGTTCCCACTGCCTTCATGCACCACCACAGCCACCAGTCATATACGTGAAAGGATGGTTGAAGATCTCGACCAGCCATTCTCAACCTTTTATCAGGTAATGGCCTCCTTAGGACTCTTCTCAAAATTTTTGGGCCCTCTTGTGAAGCAGTCAAGTTTTGGTTTCTTTCATACTTCTCTCCGACTACATTAAAAAAATTATGTTACATGAGGTGCAATGAACACAAGGCTTTTCATTATGTATTGATGAAGGTTCAGACCTGAAAATATGACAGCTCCCCCAACCCCTGCAATGATGCTGCTCAAACCAATTAGATCCACTAGCAGATGGTTTTTTGCTTCAAATTCCAGCATCTGAAGTCTCTTGTGTGTCTCTTTTAGTTGGGTATTGATCACCATCAATAACGGATATTATGTGGAAGCTTTATCCTGTTTATTTACCTTATTAAACGACAATATATAGATGCTTCACTTGGGTAAGAATGGTTACATGGGATGAAACAGATTGTGGTGTCATCTTTGGCTACTATGATTATTTGAGCTTCAGTGCTTGGAGGGGATAGGTAATGGTTGATTCTTATTGATTTGGTGATGCTCGTGCAGGATAGCCTGAAAATAAACTTGCATGTTGGGTCAGTGGTGAAGAAGGCAAATGCAAAGCTGGCATTCATTTCAAGAGCAATAGAATATAAGAGCAGGGGATGTGATGTTGAACCTTCATTAGGTACTAGTGAGACTTCACTTGAAGTATCATGAGCAGTTTTGGACTCATCTTTTAAGAAAGGATGTGCTGACATTAGAGAGAGTTCGGAGGAGGTTCGCAAGGATGATTCCAGGACTGAAAGGGTTATCATATTAGGTGTGTTTGACAGCCTGTACTCGATGGAATTTAGGCAAATGAGGGGGGATGTTTATTGTAACCTTTTGTATGTTGAAAGGCACAAACAGAGTAGATGTAGAAAGGTTGCTTCTCACGGTGGAAGAGTCGAGGACAAAAGAGCACAACTTCAGGATTAAAGGGAGTGTGCTTGGAACAGAGATGCGAAGAAAGTTCTTCAGCCAAGAGGGTGGTGAATCTGTGGAATTTGCTTCCGAGGTGATTGTGAAGGCCTGGTCATTGGGTGTATTAAAGCAGAGGTTGATAGATTCTTGATTAGCCAGGGCATTAAGGTTTTGGTAAGATGACCAGGCTGGGGCTGAGTGAGACATAATTAAATATTGGGGCAGACTCAATGGGCTGAATAGCCTATTTCTTATGTTATTTATTAGAATAATAGTTACTGCTGGATGAGTGGTTATTAAAGGAAATATTTGTTGCAAGTAGGCATACTGATTGCTAATAGTGTAAATAGTAATTACAGGTAGGAGGCTGGTGCAGCCCCTCGGATGTAGTTACTAGAATGTGGTGATTACTCGGTAGACTGATGATGTGGTCTGCCTAGATGACGGGTAGGTGCCAGGGTCACTGTGATTACTAGGATGACTGGTTATCAGGATGTGCAGTGTTTGCTGGGCAAATACGAGTTGCGAGCTTGGAGGTGGTGTTCATTGCTGAGGTTGGTGGTTGCTGGACACTGGAATTTATTGTTTCTGGAGCGGAGTTGTTGGTTGCGAGGAGAGTGGTGGTTGGCAGTGGGTCGTTACTTGGATGTGTGGTAACTGCAAGGGGGTCTTGGTTGCTGGGGTCGGGGCTGGGGCGTGTGGAGGTGGCTTCGCTGGCAAGGAACGCTCGCCTGCTCGTCCCTGTCGGAAGTGGCCGTGACCCACTTGCCCGCTTTCCGGTTCCGGTCCCTCCTCTCGGGCTCCCGCATCCAGTGTCGGAAGATGTGGGGAAGATGGCGGAGCTGCAGATGTTGCTGGAGGAGGAGATCCCCGCAGGCCGCCGAGCGCTGCTGGACAGTTACCACAACCTGGACCGGGTGGCCGAGTACTGCGAGAGCAACTACATCCAGGTGAGGGGGACCGCGCCCGCTGGGAGAGGGGTCGCGTCCGCGGGATCGGACACCTCCCCAGCCCCGATCCCCAGGACTGCCCCTCCCTCACGGCTCGATACGCTCTCCTCCCGGTGGTCGCTGCCGCTCTGCAGTCCGGCGACGGGCTGACCGGCCCGTTGAACCGGTCTGGGGTTCAGACTGCCCTCCCGTTACCCGACTCGGGCTTCCTCAGCCACTGGGTCTGGGCACTCGCTCCCGGCCATTCAGTCACTCAACACCGCCTTCCTGGGGTCCAAGATCTGTGGTATTTATTGTCTTGTTTGCGGTTAAATTGTGCTTTTCATAAAACTTCTTGATACTGAGCTTCGTGCAAGGATTGATACGCTTTCCTGGTGATTTTGTGATGCTGCTTTTGTGGTTATGAGGGTGAATATTCTCTTTGGCTGGGGCTGGACTGTTCTGCTTGACTGTTGGTCTGGTTAATGAAATCGTAACTCTTTTTCATCTACATTAGTTCGAATAATGACATTTGTTCTTCCGCTTTTTCACCCCCCCTCCTCCTCCTCCTCCTTCTTCCTCTTCTTCCAGCCTCTTCCTTCCTCCTATTTTGCAAAAAAAAAACTAGTGAGGCATGTGATCTGGAACATGTGTGGGGAGAGTGGGAGGTTGCATATCATCAACTTCTAAAGACTGAGTAGATGTGATTATCGTTCGTGTTGTTGACAGCAGGTGCCACGGCTCATTGTGCGGAATGCCACTCAAACTCGGGCCGGAGAAAGGAGTCATTTATTGAGCATGCGGTGCCCGGCTCAAGTTGCAGTAGAAAATGAAGACTGAGGAAGCATCATGATTTCAAACTAAGCATTGAAAATGGAATGTGCACAAAGTGACTTGTTCGTAGCAGTGGAGGTTTGAGGGAAATGATCAGACAAACGTATGAATTAGGGACAAGAAGAGGCTGCTCACCCTTTCAAACCTGAATGAATATGATCAAGTTCAGTTATCTTGAGGGATATAATTTAACAGAGTTGCAATCATGGGAAATGTTTTTTTTTCAATTGTTCACGGAAACTTTAAATCTGTCAATACTATGCTTTCTTCCAATTTAAACAACCTTTAAATCATATCCTTGGAATGCCTTTTGTAATATGTATGATGAATGGCAGAATTTTATTTTGTTTTTATTTGTTGATGGTGATAGCTCCAAAGGCAGGTGAATAGAGTTGAAGTGTAGGTCATCAGTGATATAATTGAATGACTAAAGAAGGTGTGAATGGACTCCTCATGAATGATGGCCCAGGCTGTATTAGAACTGAGCATGAATGTATTTACAGGGATCAGTGGATGATGGATGAGTGAGAATTTCAGGGATTTTTATTTCTTATTCTTTTCCCATAAACACCAGCCCTGATCAAAACTGTTGCCAACTACATCAGATAGGCCAAACACTTCAATTCCACACCCCACTCCCATGATGACATGTCTATCCATGGCCTTGTGTACTGTCCCACCATGATCATCTGTAAATTGGAGGAGCAATGCTTAATCTTACATATGGGCACTCCAGCCAGATGGCATTAACATAGACTTCTCCAGTTTTTACTAGCTTACTCTGTTTTCCCTCCCTTCCCCTTTGTCTTCTTTCCTCCAGCTCTCCATCCCTTTCCCTCTCCATTTACAGACCCATCCCTCCTCCCCCTGCTTGCTGGTGTGTCCTTCATCCTTTAGCCACTTACCTGCCTATGAGACTGTGCTTCTAGCACCGCCCCCCCACCACCATTTTCTTCTGATGGTAGCCCACATATTTTAAGTTCTTGATTAAGGGCTCAAGCCTAAAATGTTGGTTATGTATCGTACCTTTGCAATATAAAGTGCACTGTTTGATCTACTGAAAGGCACAAAGCATTGTGTTTTTTTTACATCAGTCTTGCATGGACAGACAACTTGTGCTATTGACATTCTCTGGCCCATCTGGAGAATACTTAATTAACTTTTTCTTTTGTAATCCTTAGTTCAGTCACCTAGAAAGGCATTAGTTCAGTCACCTAGAAAGGCATTAGTTCTCTGTATTTTACATGAACATCTGTACAGTGTTATCGATTTAAATTTTTATATTTAAATTTAGACATGCAGGCCCTTTTGGGCCACGTGCCCATGCTTCCCAATTACTTCTAATTGATCTACAACACCCCCACCCCCAGTACGTTTTGAAAGGTGGGAGGAAACCAGATCACCTGGAGAACATACAAACTCCTTAAAGAGAGCATGGGTTTTGAAACCATCCGGATCACTAGCACAGTAATAGCATTGCGCTGACTGCTACACTAACCATGCCAATCGAGAATGCAGATTCTAATTTTGCCAAGTTATCTGAAGTGATGCTTAACATCAAAATAACAGGTAATACCTTTTCCAAGTAATCGTGATTTTTTTTGTCACTTCTATACTCTGTAGCTGTAGCTCTATAGCTATATACTCTGTAACATTGGAATCAGTATGATTGTCCAATCTGTTCCTTGGGCAACTGCGATTTTGATTTAGATGGACAGGGTGTGTGAATTATTCACAATGTCTATTCTTGATCTTATTCCTTTCTCCTTCAAATTACAAAATGCTCAAAATATGTTTTAAAACTCCCCTCTTTGCTTTTTGTTATAATGGCAGTGATCAAAACCAATGGTGTACGCTGCAGCAGCATTCAGAAATGCCACGTAATTTTCTATTTCAGTCACGTAAAAAAATTAATATTTTGTACATTGTTGTATTTCTAAACTTTGTGACCTTTCAGAGGTATTAGAAAATCCAATATATTTTAGAGATAAAATTTCATTTTGTACTTAATAAAGTTAGATTGGGCAACAATACTGTGAGAATCAACATAATTAAGTATAAATTCTGCCTGCCCACAGGCAAAAGAATCTCAGGGTTGTATGTGATGTGTCATGTATGTACTCTGGCAATAAATCTGAACTTTGATGTTTATTTGCAAAGCACCACATTGTCCCCTTGCTTAGAACAGATGCAAGTGGCAAAACACAGTTTCCTCCATATTAGGATTGTGACACAGTAACACTCACTCTTTATTGACCTCTCAAATACATTCAGAGTGGAAACAGCAAGAATGGTTCAAAGTGATTAATTTCAGATGAGATAATATTTTGTTATTAAGGGCCTGACATGAAATTCTTTTTTTCAGCTCTAATGGGAAGAGGAACCAAGCATCAGAGAGATGGAAGTTGCACAGAGAATGGGGAGAGAGAAACAGTTTTGCAATAAAGGGCAATGCAAAAAGTGAGAGCAGATGACAGAAAAGGGAAGGCAGACTAGAGCAGGGTGTGTATTTGCATAAGTGCCTGGAGCAGTTTGAATAAACCAGGCCTTTATTTCGGAGCGTAGCTGGTAAACTGGCAAACTAATGAATGTTTCAGGGAATGATTTAAAAAAAAAGCTATTTTTCTGGGTTCAGGTCGGGGAATATTAGAAAAGAGGGCATAATAATGTTGGTGCTTAAGAGTGGTATAAGATTGTGTTATTTCCACACAAGGTATATTTTAATTGATCAAATAGTGAGAAGCACATGCTGGCATGGGTATCTGAAAGATGGAATTACAATTTGTTGGTGATAATGAAGAAATTTTAGTTGCCATAAAATACACTGGGGAGATGATCACTTTAAAGACCATTGGAACAGAATTCATAAAAAGCGTGTTGCAGTTTTTTAAAAAATCTGTACTTTTTCAGCTCAATGAGGAGGGGAAGCTATGACAGATATAGTTTTGGGAAATGACATTGGAAAAATGGGGCACATTTTAATGGAAGAATTTCTTTCATTACCTCTGGATGTCCTGAACCACATGATGACTTGTGTCCTTTGAAAGTATAATAACTTTTATAATGTAGGAAATGATGATCATCAGGTGCAGAGTAGAAATGAGCAGTTCGTGGTCAAGATCTATGCCTGGAAGCCAGCTGATTTCAAATAGCTGATAACATCGATCATGGCCGAAAATGGTAATTGAGTAACAGTAATTGATTAACAGAAGGCTTTCAGAGAAGATACTTCAGGTGGAGAGAGTAAACAATGTTAGGGAGAAGGGAGTCCAAAGTATTTTCTAAAAATAAAGGGATTAGAATGTAGCTGGAAATGGAGACCAGACCCACTGAGTGTCACATTTGATGCAGCAAATGGACAAAAGGCGTGGGAAAAGATTATCAGTTAAATTGATTTTGATGTAGGTGGTGAGCATTACTGACGCAAAATAAATCCTTTTTAATGTTTTCATGATGTTTCCATGATGGTGAAATTGAAGAAATTAAGGTATAAACTAGTGGGGGAAATTAACAGGAGGACAAATTTCAAATTGAAAATCTCAATTAGTGTAGATCTTGGGTTGTCGAGTGAAACTCCGATCTTCCAATCCTTCATGAATACCTTGCAGAAGACTAAAGGGTTACAAATGTTTCATCTTTTCTCACAAGTAAAAAGGATAAATCCAGTAACTGCAGAGCAGTCAGCCTCATGCTGGAAACTTTGGGAGAGGGTAATCCAAGGTCAACTTGTTCCACAACAACAAGCGATCGTCAGTGACAGCAAGGGGAGTATTGTTTTGAGCTATTGTTGTTCAGGCTTAAGAAAGATTACACTGTGGTTCAATCTGGCTGTGCTTTTGCATAAACGGGGCCTCATTTCAGAAGTGTCAGTATAGTTTGATGAAGGGCTCAAGCCTGAAACATTGGTCTGTATCTTAATCTTTGCTATATAAAGTACACTGTTTGATATGCAGAGTTTCTCCAGCATTGTGTTTTCACTTCAACCACAGTGATTGCAGACTTCTGTGTTTTACAAGTGGGATTAGTTATTCTGCTTAAAAAGCCAACAAATGGTTTTCCTCTGCCCTGCACATGTATACCCTTACCACCAACTGTTGCATCTTTCCTGGACACTGTCCTAGATTAGACTAACTTTGCATTAAATCTCAGAGACATACTACAATTTCATACTTCAATGCTGCCATCCGTTGAACTCCATCTGCCAAATCTCTATAAGTGACAATAGTAAGAAGCCTAGTTGAAGAATCTCAACCTGTAACATGGACTTTTCATTTCCCTCAAAATATAGGATGGAAATGGAGAATCTGGTTGTGTGGTGCGAGAACCAAGTCTCGCTCTCAAAATCACCAAGACCAAGTAGCTTATTATGGACTTCAGGAAAGGGAGACCAAGGGACCATGAACCTCTTCTTTAGCGGACTGGTGGTAGGCATGGTAAGATCTTCGTGTTCATGGGCATATTGGAAGACCTCTCCTGAGGCTAGCCAACTATGAAGAAGGCGTACTACCAACTGGACTTTGACGAGATTTGACATGTCATTGAATACTCTATAAAGCTGTAGAAAGTATACTGTCTGGTTGCATCAAGGTTTGGTTTGGAAACTCCAGTGCCGAGGAATGCAAAACAATGGCAGATGTAGCCCAAACCCATCAAAGGCACTGACTTCCCATCCATCAAAGACTTCTATGTGAGGCACTGTATCAAGAAAGCAGCCAACATCACAAAGGATCCCCATTACCCTGGTCACACTTTCTTCTTGCTGCTATCTTCAGGTAGATGGTACTGAAGTCTGGCACCTCCAGGTTCAATTACAATTTTTTTTTTGCAATAGCATTTATTCCAAAAATACTCACAATAAAATTATGTTCAAAGATAAAACATTGAAAGTCTTTTTGCATCCTTCGTGTCATCTTCATACATTATATTACCGAACAATGTTACATTCATTATTTAATTTGTTACATGGCACCGTTGCCACTTGCGTTGCCTTGTAGTTACTCCCTGTCCTTTGTTTGAGGGGGTTCGCCTCTGGTCTCAGCCTCTCAGTGTCTAGTAGCAGAAGAACTCTAGATTGTGGTCTTTACCTACAAAGCCCTTGTGTTGGCTGCACCAAGTCTCAGCACGTTGCTTAGCACATACACATCCTGGAATGTGCCAGTCAACAGCATTCCCTTACTGACATCTCAGTGTGGTGGAAGACCAACAGGTTTAGGGGTGGATCAAAGGACGTCTTTCACCGAGTTGATGATCTTCCAGAAGATCTGAATGTTAGTCACGCATGAGTCCGCTGTTATGCTGCTGCTGGGGATGAACCATAAGAAGGATTCAACACAGACTTAGTAAATCCATATTCTGCAGAGGTGGGCGATAGTCTTCACTCCACTGCCGTCGTTTCAGGGATCCTGTGTTGTGGGTAATATTCTGGTAATACAGGAAAGATCTGACTTGAAGGGGACCACTCACCACCAGCCAGGTCAAGACCTGGTGTGTGTTAGTGAGATTTGGCAGTGAGGCATCTGCCAAATAACCTGGACAGTTGAGCTGAGGAACCACCCCACATTATCAATTGAGTCCTTCCCTTCAGTGCCTGCAGGATGTTCCGTGCAAATCACTTCCTGATGGACTTGTGTTCAAAGGTATTTGGAAAACTTTTCCATCAGGATAGGTAGTGTGGCAATGTCCAGCTGACTGGTACATTGTTTGATAATGGGGCTAAGGCTCTTGAAACTTCTTGTACTACCATAACAATAAAGTATTTCACAATCATTAAAGATCTGTCTGTACCATTGCAGCATCAATCACTTTTTTTGCATTAGTTGTGGCTATGAATTTTATCCTTTTATATTTACTTAGTAAAACCCCTGGTATTCGGAATTAAGCAACTGGCAAAAAAAATCAGGGAAAATAAAGTTTAAAAAATTAAGTAAGAATAAAATAATAGGTAAAAAATTGTAAAAGTAAATGTTCTCTGGAATAACACATAAACCTTTGATGAAGGTGGGAGTAAATGTTCAGCCAATGGAATGCCTTGGTCATGCTTTGGTTGTAGCAGCTGTTTAAATAAAATTTTGTTTGAATAAAATGGCGTCTCCCAGGATGAAGAGCTGGTTGATGCCGCTCACTGTTGCGGCGGCGACTCTCTTAAAGTGTCCTCATCCCTGTTTAGTAAGAGTCGTTCTGGTCAGAGGACTTAGGGGAGGCGGAGTTAATTTATCTACAATGTTATTGTTCATCTTTGGGTGGCTTCGTGGAGGGGGAGGGACCTGCAGATGCAGTGATGTTTAAATGTTTTCAAAGATTGTGACTGAAAATAAAGTAAAATGCTTTAAGATATATATATTCATGCAAGTGAAGTTTGTTCAGTCTAAGTACAGTATAGTTTTTGTCTTTTAAACTGTTTATTCTTAATGCAAGTGTATTACGGTAGTTAGGCATTAGAAGAGTAAGTGCTAAGCAACTGAAAAATACACTTATCCAGCACCTACCAATCCCCATAGGTACTGGATACCTGGGGTTTTACGGTATCATCTTTTTTTTTTCCTCATTGGGCAAGCAAGAATTTTGGTGCATCTGCACAGTTTTGTGTATATGAAAACAGACTTCTATCTTATCAAGGATAAAAGGGTCATCTAATGTTTCCAAAAGCTAGTGAGAAATTGGAAAAATGACTACTCTCAGAAAGTTGTTGCAATTTGGAATTCTTTCCCAAAATTGAAATTGAATTAGGTAGTTAATTGAGAAAGAACATGCCGGTTGTGTACCTACTTGTAAATGGACCAGTTGAAAGTTTAATTTGAGTCCTGGTTATGTCTGTTTAAAAAAAATAATACATAATTTAGGGTTGAACAGAAGTATCTTATTGCCACACTGAAATTTTAAATGGGATCTATAATTCAACAAGAGTCTATACTAGGGAGATGGGTTTTCATGAGCATTTAAGGCTTTTTGTCATGTGACTTTTAAAATCTACATTTGAAAGTGACTGCGTGCATTTCTGCTGATGTTTTGGAGCATTGGAGATATTGAAATTACAAAAGCATTCCTGTTGCTGACAATTGATCCACTTCTATTTGGACTGGGCCCTTCCATTGCTGATGAGTGAATTTCCTTTCCATGATTGGATTACAGAATTAGGGGAAGAGCACAAATTTAATGAGAGGATTTTAATGGCTACATGTACACAATCGGGCAGACCAAGTCACAGAGGTTGAGGATATGATCTCTGATTTGTGCTGAATGAACTGGAATGGTCGATTGATGTTGCAGTAGATCTTTAGTCGAAGAGAGTATGATCTCGTGCAAATTCCATTCCCTAATCTTGTGCCGATTTTAACTATACTTTGCATTTCGTAGTAGTAAACAAGAAGCATTCAAGGATTCATCTATAACTTCTGCTTTCTAGTGCATGGGATTTTAGTTTCAACTGTTGACAATGAAGGTTAAATTATGCATATACAGCCAAAATAAAAAATTACATTGGTTTTGGGGTGTTGCCAAAAGGAAGGTTTAAATATTTTGCTGGAAAACAAAGCTTTGACAAGGATGGAAATTCCCAACAGGAGCTGGAGATGCAATTGAGTGATATGTTAAGTCGTCAACTCAGGTCTGGAGTGGCGGCTGCAGCTGTTGTTGCATTTATGGATTAGGTGGTTTAGAATAGTTCAAGCAACTTTTGTGGGGTACAAGATGTGTTGCCTTTTAAAATTTAGACATACAACATGGTAAAGGGCCCTTCTGATCCACAATCCCATGATGCCCAATTGGTCTACGATCCCGTACATTTTGAAGGGTGGGAGGACATGTGGACAACCTGAAAACTCCTTATTGAAAGCACGAGATTCAACCCCTGGTCGCTGGCGCTGTAACAGAATTGTGCTATCCACTACACTAACTGGGCCGCTATGATAGTAACAAAATGTTAATAGAATAAACAAATTTGGAGATTACAAGATCACAATATTGAGAATATTGTTTGGTAAGATAGTTTTAAGGTACTTTGTCTATCAAAGGGACCAGATAATATAACCTTCTACAACTATGTGGAGGAAATTGATAATATACAGTGGCTGAGCATGTCCACCATAAGATTGGCACATGATCCAAATGTTCATATTGTTTTGGAGTGTGGACTGCCATTATAAAGATGGATTTCTGCCAAGAACTCTGTGCAACTTGTGGTACAGCTGAGTGCTGACTCACCAATTGCTTGGAACTTTCGAGAACAAAGGGAAAATCCAGCTGTGAAGCAGAGAATGGCAGTTGGAGCAGCGGAGGGCAGCTGGAGAGCTGTGTGAAATGCACGTGCCTCATAAGTGAGGGTTTGTAAGTTTGCTGGGGTTTGGGGATTTTTCCTTTTTTGAATATTGGGCACAAACTGTAAAGATCTGCGGTTTTCCACATATACATTATTTATAAATATATATCTGTATATTTGCTATAGATATTTATAGTGGGGTTAATTGTGTTAAGACATTATATTGTTAATAGTCATTAATAAATTAGAGTTAAAATTTAACCCTTTTGAATTGTGTCTTCTGTTGTTACTGGTTTGAGACGTAACAAAGTGGGTGCTTGTCCAGGATTCAAACAAATTTGGGAGCTGAGAGGTCGATTGATTAATGGTCAATCATCTGGAGCTTGGTGACTGATGGATTCCATTCTAGTCTTGGAAATTCCTTTGGTAAAACTAATTAAAAGCTAGTGTGAGTGTGAAATCAACAGCAAAAAACCTACAGCATGGATATAGAGGGATTTTTGGCATTACCCTTTACTGAGAATTTGAAAAAGACTAAAAAGCACGAGTTGATGACTATTGGCAATTGCTTCAATGAAACCACAAATGAAAAAGGTTGAGATTGGTAGGAAAATTGCAAAATATTACAGAGGGTAATTAAAGGGAAAGCTCAACAAGCATGTTGAATCCTATTGTGGCCAAAGAGGACTGGTTGAATCCCATTGTGGCCAAAGAGGACTGGTTGAATCCCATCGAGGACAAAAAAGGACTGGTTGAATCTCATTGTGGACAAAAAGGGACTGGTTGAATCCTATCGTGGCCAAAGGGGATTTGGTGAATCCCATCATGGTCAAAGGAAAAGTCACTTCTGAAGGGATTTGTTGACCCCATAGTGGCTAAAAGAAAAGGACTGTGTTGGCCCATTGCCTAAAACCAAACCTGGGAATCAGTATTTGTTGACAATTATGCGTGCAGTCACAAGGTTTCCAGAGGCCATTCCTCTGAGAAACACTAAAGCAAAGGCAATTAGCCTGCCTAGAGAAATTCAGTCAGATCAAGAGTAATTTTCTGTCAGACTTATTCCAACAAGTGGTTTATGAATTGAGAATTAAGCAGATTATATCTTATGCATACCATACAAGAGACAAGGGGCCTTCGAGAGGTTCCATTCAACCCTGAAGAAGATATGAGAACATGTTGTTTTGAGAATGAAAAGGATTTGGATGAAGGGGTTCATTTATTTTTATTTGCAGTGAGAGTCTGTCCAAGAATCACTTGCTTTTAGTCCATTTGAGTTCGTTTTTGGAAATGAAATGAGAGGTCCTTTAATGTTATTAAAGGATCAGTGGGTTAATAATGATGTGCATTTAAATTTGTTGAATTATATCTTTAAATTTAAGGATTGGTTGCATAAAGCTTGTGAAATGGCAAAGGAGAATTTAAAGACCACTCAACAGAAGATGAAAGTTTAGTATGATTACAAGGCAAAGATGAGAAATTTAAAACTAGTGACAAAGTGTTAGTTCTGTTTCCTACACATTCAAACCCTAATGTGGGTGGCTCCATACAGGCTTCTGGTCCCTTTGAAATGAGCTCACGGTGTGTTTTTGTTTGAAAGATATCTTGCAACCTTGGGGATCTGCACCCAAGATGGCAGCACCTTTGCTGGGCAGCAAACCATGAGAGTTGCCCACTCAGAGCAGGGCACCAAAAGCTGTGAGAACCTCCCCCACCACTCCCCACCCCACCCCAAAAGAGAACCAAAAGAGACAATCCTAAAGGATGATGAGCATGGCACTGGACTAACGAGGGGCTCAGTGGCTGAAAACCTGCACAGGCTGCAGGCAACTTGCGCTTGAAGAACTCTCACAGGCTACAGGCTGCTGGTGACTGACTCATGGGAATGCTGAAGGCAAGATTGACTTCCAAAGGCCCTCGTTTGCTGATTTTTTTTTTAAACTTTATTTAAGATTTTATAACATGAATAACATATAGGATTACATTAAAAAAAATTAAGAATAAAATAATAAAATTACAATACAATATCAGTAATCTAAATAAACTATATCCTCCCCAATAATTATTACACATTAATAACCCAACTCAAATTAGTCCAACCCCCCCTTTCCCCCAAAATAAAGAGTGAAGAATTAATAAAGTTAATAATATATGTGAGAAAAAAAACCCACTTACAAAAAAACAAAAACATAACTGATTAAAATACAAAAAGAAAAGTAATTAATACTAAGATATCAGACTTAAAAAACATATTTAAATCAAACTTAAATGCATATATTTAACAGAGTTAAGATGAAACATATATTTAACACAATCTCGGCTGCACCATTTCATCAGATGCAAGGATCGACAATGAGATAGACAACAGACTCGCCAAGGCAAATAGCGCCTTTGGAAGACTACACAAAAGAGTCTGGAAAAACAACCAACTGAAAAACCTCACAAAGATAAGCGTATACAGAGCCGTTGTCATACCCACACTCCTGTTCGGCTCTGAATCATGGGTCCTCTACCGGCACCACCTACGGCTCCTAGAACGCTTCCACCAGCGTTGTCTCCGCTCCATCCTCAACATCCATTGGAGCGCTTACACCCCTAACGTCGAAGTACTCGAGATGGCAGAGGTCGACAGCATCGAGTCCACACTTATGAAGATCCAGCTGCGCTGGATGGGTCACGTCTCCAGAATGGAGGACCATCGCCTTCCCAAGATCGTATTATATGGCGAGCTCTCCACTGGCCACCGTGTCAGAGGTGCACCAAAGAAAAGGTACAAGGACTGCCTAAAGAAATCTCTTGGTGCCTGCCACATTGACCACCGCCAGTGGGCTGATAACGCCTCAAACCGTGCATCTTGGCGCCTCACAGTTTGGCGGGCAGCAACCTCCTTTGAAGAAGACCGCAGAGCCCACCTCACTGACAAAAGGCAAAGGAGGAAAAACCCAACACCCAACCCCAACCAACCAATTTTCCCTTGCAACCGCTGCAATCGTGTCTGCCTGTCCCGCATCGGACTTGTCAGCCACAAACGAGCCTGCAGCTGACGTGGACTTTTTACCCCCTCCATAAATCTTCGTCCGCGAAGCCAAGCCAAAGAATATAAAAAATTAAAGTTAGTAACATTATCTATCAAAAATTCTTAAACAATAATCAATTCTTAAAAAAAATTATAGCATGAAAAAAAAGATGGAAAAAAACCTTTCTCTATAGAGATAAACCTTCACCAAATATCAACTAACTTCACATCTATCATCATATTAGTCACATAAACCACCATCTTAAAACAAAATTCAAACCTCATTAAGCATTGTACAATTCAATTTTAGTACTCTTCCACCATTTTTCCCTTTTACTCTTAAATAGTTATCCAATAAAAGCTCCAATACCACATTTAAATATCCCCAATCATTACATTAAAATTCAGATATCCAAATAATAAAAACACATCTACAACGAAATCTGTATCTTCAGCAAATGGAGCATAAACCACAAACAAAATTCAAGCCTCATTAAGAATTGTACAATTCAATTTATAACTTTCACCATTATTCCCTTCGTTCTATAACTAAAATAGCAAAATAATATACACCAGAATTACCACTCCTTTCACCTTAAAGTTAAAGAAAAAATATATAAAAAAAAACTTATCCAACCCATTCACATTTAAATTTCAGATATTCCTTATCTACTGAATAAACTTTACAAAAAAAACCACATCAATTTTTAGTTTTTTAAACAATCAAAACTTTCTTATGCTTTTTTTTATATTTAAACAAAAAAACCCCTTCACTTTTTAATCTAATAATACAAAAAAAAGGAAAAAAAACGGATAGGAGGTTAAAAATACCCCCTCCCATCTAAACTGCGCAATGCACCAAAAAAAATGGGTGTGAGATAACTCACACGTAGCAGATGACTTTCAGGAAATAGTGCCTATCCAGTTCTCCCCCCCAACTCTCACTTCATCTTAAACTAACATCATCATTATTTAATATCCCTTTTTTTTAAAAAAAACATTAGAAAAAAAAAGGACAACTCTTCTTTTAATCAGCTCCAACTGCCGAGTCACCATTACAACCATTCCTTCTTGGAGCACGGCTCTTTTCTTCCATCTCTTGTCTCCTTAGAGATCGCGGCGGACTATGTCTCTGTTGAAACTGAGTAATTGGCAGCTCTTGAGCAAATGCTATAGCTTCCTTTGGAGAATCAAAGAACTTTGGTTGGCAACCATCTTGAAAAACCTTCAAAACAGCTGGATATCTAAAGGTTGCCTTATAACCTTTCTTCCACAACAACTCTTTAGCAGGATTGAATTCCCGTCGTTGGAACATAACTTCTTGACTCAAATCCGCATAGAAGAAAACTCGATTATTTTGAATCATCAAGGGTGATTTTCTCTGTTGTGCATTTCTAATAGCCACTCATAAAATTATTTCTCTGTCGTAATAATTCAAGCAACGAACCAAAACAGGTCTTGGACTTTGACCTGAAATAGGTCTTCTACGCAAGGCTCTGTGAGCATGTTCCAGTGTTATACCTTCCGGGAAATGTTCTTGACCCAACACCTGCGGAATCCATTCAGTAAAAAATTTTCTTGGGTCTGGTCCCTCCATACCTTCTGGCAAACCAATAATCTTTATATTGTTCCGTCTGGATTGGTTTTCCAAATAATCAATCTTTTTCACCAAATTTTTATTTTGAGTTTGTAAGTCTTTGACCATTTTGGTCACATCAAAAACTTGATCCCGTATTTCGTCTATATCTTCTTCACACGAATTAAATTTATCTCTCACTTCAAGCTTAAAAGCTCCAAACTCAGCCATCTGTTGAGAATGTATTTTCACCAAAGTATTAAACCTAGTACCAAGTTCAGTCATAATCTTGAATAATACCTGCATTGTATAAGATAATTTAGATTCAAGATTCACAAAAATATTTTCAATTGGAAGAGACTTTGGCTCAACAGATTCCTGCTTCTTCTCCAAAGATCTTCTATTCCTTCCTTCATTCTGGTTGCCTTCCTTGTAGTATGACTGCGTGTGGAAACCCCAGCCACAGCCTCTCCAGCAATGACTGGAGGATGCTGGCCGGGGTTTTCCCCAGTCCATAATGTATTAAATTCTCCCAGTACATCAAGTTGTATAGGTTCTTGTATCTCAAGAGATGCAGTTTGCAGCACCACCTCTACAGCTGACAAATGCCTTTGAGTAACTCTTTGTTCTAAAGGCTGTTTTAGGGGGCTCTACCGATGTAATATAGAGCTCTACATCCGAACACTGTACCTCTCTCCTGGGATCCAGAGTCCAGGTGTCTTTCCTGTAGGTAGGCTCCAAAACTTGAACTTTTGGAAAATGTAGTTTTTTGATGATCTGTTGTCGTTTTTTTTTGCTCTTTTCCACCAATTGTACCATCATAAGTTAAATTAACAGCACTGAAATTATCTAAACTTTTAAAGAATTTTAACGGGCATTTCTAGACAAAACAATAAGATAGAGTCAGGAGAGGACTGGAAGACACGTCTGATCCTTACGCCATCTTGCCACGCCCCCCCCCTCGTTTGCTGATTTCTTCCCGATCATATCAATGATTTGGATTTGGAGCTCGGGTTGCCGATGGTTTGAATTGGAATATGTGCAGCGGCTGTGGGATCACTGGAGGTGAATCCACGGACACTCAGTAACTCTAAAGGGACTCTTTTTTTGTTTTTCTCCTATTGTTATGGGTGCTGAGCAATGTTCACAGTGACACCTGCCTTATGGCAGAAAAAAGTTGGTATGTTATGTATTTATTTTAAATGTATTATTTCTTGACAATAAAATGAATTTTAAGTCCATAAGATATAGGAACAAAATTAGGCTATTCAGCCCATTGAGTCTGCCCCTTCATTTAATCATGAGCTGATCCATTTTCCCACTTATCCTTCCTGCCCACCTTCTCCCCAAAACCTTTTATGCCCTGGCTAATTAAGAACCTGTCACTCTTTGCCTTAAATACCCCCAATGATCTGGCCTCCACAACTGCCTCTGGCAACAAATTCCACAGATTTACTACCCTCAGGCTGAAGAAATACCTTGACCTGTGTTCTTGTGCATTTGAATGCCCAAACCAGGATGTATACTTTCCACAATGCACCTGTAGAAGTTTGACTGAGTATTTGACAACATGCCAGATCTCCTAAGACTCTTTGGAAAATAGAGGTGTTAGTGTGCCTTCTTCACAGTTGCATCAGTGTGCTCGGTCCATTTGGGGTCTTCTCAAATATGGACTCCAGGAACATGAAGGTTCTAACCCTCTCTACCTCTGTCCCACCAGTTCATACCAGTTAGATGTGAATTAAAGTGTTAATGTCCTGAGAGATGCTCAGAGGTGAAAGAACTATTGCCCCAGTGGGACACATGTGCATGGGAGACTTTCATTGGTGTACAAGTTGAATGGTTTCATCTAATTTTTGGCTGGTCTGAACTCCAGCTTGGATGCACTTCAGAGCCAATTAGTTTCTGAGTAGAAATCTAACAGCATAAACAGTGCCCTCCATAATGTTTGGGACAAAGAGTTTTTTCTTTTATTTACCCCTGTGCTCCACAGTTTTAAATTTGTAATCAAGCAATTCACATGTGATATTTGATGCAGCTTTTCTATTGGTGCCTTGTTACATTTTTCAATGATATAGTTCATTGCAAACTAATTGGAAACATCACGCCATTAATCATCGAAGAGTCAGTAATGTTCAGTAATTCCGTACATTTAGCATGGAACTGCCTCAGCCAGCAGGATGGTTTCAATTTTAGATTTTTTGTTTGAAGAGTCGTTTATCAAAGATTCAACCATATTCCTCTGTGTTTCGCAAAGGAAGAAATGCAACATGTTTTTGCTTCATGTTGCCAGCTGGCACCTGGTTACAGTTGCAGGAAGAAGTCTAGCTTTGGATGAACTGTCCCCCCCACAACCCTGGTTCCATATTTAACATGGTGTCTATACACAATGTGATCTCTATGAAGGATAGTTATTTGGCTGAAGAGCCAAAGAGGTTTTCTGACATTTGTTGGTCTACATGCCAGGAAGAAACGTTCCTTTTGGAAATGAGAAAATAACCTTCAAATTTAATTGTAGTGTATGTCCATATTGAGAATCAATTTATTGTTATGAACAAGTCACAAAATTTGTTGTTTTGTGGCAGCATCACAGTGTAAATATTCATATAAACTACCTTGCATCAATAAATAAAAATAATGCACGAAAAGTCAAAGTCATTCAGGAATCTGATAGCAGCAGGGAAGAAGCTGTCCTTGTGCTGCTGAGTGTAAGTCTTTAGGCTTCTGTCCCTTTTCCCCCGATGGTAGCAGAGTGAAGAGGGCAAGGGCTGGATGGTGGTGGTCCTTGAAGATAGAAGCTGCTTTCTTAAGGCACCACCTCTTATAGATGTCCTTGATGGAGTGAAGTCTAGTGCCGGTGATGTTGCAGGCCGAGTTACAACCCTCTGGAGATTTTTCTTGTCTGAGTGTTGGCACCTTCATACCAGACAGTGATGCAACCAGTCAGAATGCTGTCAACAGTAAGGAACACCTGTAGAAGATTTTAGTCGACTTTCTCAGTGATGTACTGAATCTCCTCAAATAACTCACAAAGTTTAGTCGCTGGCAAGCCTTCTTCATGAGTGCATCGACATGGAGGCTCCAGGACAGATCCTCAGAGAGGTTGACACTCAGGAATTTGATGTTCTTGACCCTCTCCATGACAGAGCCCTCGATGAGGACTGGATCGTATTCTCCTGACTTCTTCCTGAAGTCCTCGATCATGTCATTGGTTTTGCTAATGTTGAGCACAAGGTTTTTGATGTGACACCACTCAACAAGTTGATCTATTTCTCTCCCGTATGGTTCTTTATTCCCATTTGTGGTTCTGCTGACCACTTTGATATAATTGGCAAATTTGTAGATAAGATTGGAATTGTGCCTGGCCACACAGTCATGGGTGTATAATGAGCAGAGCAGTGGGCTAAGCACGTATCCTTGAAGTGCATCTGTTGATAGGAGGAGACATTGTTTCCAATACTGACTGTGGTCTTCGGATGAGGAAGTCGAGGATCCAGTTGTAGAGGCCCAGAATTTTGAGCTTCTTGACCAGCACTGAAGAAATAATGAGTTTCTGTTTTCGAGGTGATCCAGAGTTGAGTGGACAGCCAGCGACTGTGTTCTTTCCCCACTATTTTTATAGAATATAGTGGGGAAAAAACAGCTTAAAAGTTACCAAGGTGTTTGCTTCCTTCAATAGTAAGTTATAAATATTGAAATCTTGCCCAAAAAATGTATTGATCTTGCCGATGGTGGTTGCTGTTGCTCCATTTCTTTTATACAGCATTTAATGGTAGATGAGGTTTTGCATGTTTAGCACACTCTCCGCACAACCCATTTCAGACACATTTATTCTTTTTTGGCAACTGCATCTGTTGAGTGCTTTGGTTTAATTCTCTCCATGATGTGACAAAAACTGGCTGTTTACTTGCTTTCTAATGTGTAATTTTAGTCAAAAGATTAAACAACAATGATTATGGGCTTCGAGGAAGCAGCAATATCTGAAAACTGGTACACTCCCTGGGGTGAATGATGTTCCTCCATTATTGTGCTCCGTCTTGGTGGTGCTCAAAGTTTTCATTGTTATACTTTCAGTAGTTTTTGTGATTACTCAAATTGCTTTTAATTCATTTATTTTTAGCTTGCTTCTTATCTGTCCTGCATTTATACAGACTGTATTTGAGAGTCATTTATTCGATCAGTTGGTATACATTTACCCATTTTTTTTTACCTTAATTACTTTTCATTTTCAATTAATTTTGTAAGAAATTGCAATCAGAGCTTTGTAGAGGGCTGGGCCAAAGATCTGGTTTCCAGGTTCATTAATCTCTTACTACCTGTCATGCTAGTATTGTATTTGTTTTGTTTCTTTAAAGATATATTTTTTAAAACTTTATTTAAAATAAAAATCACTAAGCAAAAATATTACAATATTTCAAACTTAATTTCAAACATGTGATATTTATATAAAAAAGAAAAGAAAAAGAAATTAAAAAAGAAAAACCTAATAATTCCCCCTCCCCCAACCCCCTAGAAACTCAGAAAAAGAAAAAAAGCAACAAGAAAACCTTCGCTTTCCGATACCTTCTTGATCTACTTGCTAGCTTATCTGAATCTGCCACATGAAGCAAGGTGAGAGGAGAGAAGATTTTACACTGCAATGGAGGAAGACAATAATGAATGTATTCAAGACTTTAATCAATAGATTTCTGGGCATCAAGGATAGCAAAGGAAAGTGGAGTTGATAGGAAAGTTTGATTATGTTTGCAATTAAACATAGAGCAGATTAGTTGTCTGCTGTTATTGCATGTGTTCCTACATGCGGCAGGATGGAAGGGGGTGAAATATGGTTCACCACGCATCGAGCAGCAAGTTGGAAATGTAGTCTAAAGAATGGAGACCAGTCTGAACTGGAAGCCAGAGGTGGGGTGTAATGTGGAATGCATGGGAAGGTTGGGAAGCCTGAACTGATTAGTGGACAAGGACAACATATGGTGTTAGGGAATGGGAGTTCCAGTGGGGAACAAAAGAAGAAATTGCAGGAATATTCGTATAGCATCTGTGGACACATTTTGAATGCAAGGTCAGTGAAACAGAATTTAGTCTCTCTCCATTGACGCTGGCTCACCCTTGTATAATTTCCTTGCTAGCATTGGTTGTGATTTACTTTTTAGAAAACAAGTGAGATTTAGTGAGTATGTGACGTGCTTGATGAAGTTCTGAATGTTCAAATATGTGTAGGTACTTTGGAACTAACTGGTTCGAGACACCTTTGCTTTGGGAAATTGTGTCTCAACTTCTCAATTTTATATTCTTCATTCAGATCCTGTTTTGCCTCTCTGAGTAAAGGAAAATAAACAGTCTCTTGCAGCTGAAATGCTCCATCCCGGGCTACATCTTTGTGAATTTCCTCTTGCACACTCTCCAGAACACTCGTGTACAAATTGTGATAATTTGACTACTTGTTACTCTAGCTGAAACCTAATTTTGGTACTTCAATGTACCAAAATCCCTTTACTCTTCCATTCCTTGGCTCAGCTAATGGAAACAACCTTATTTACTTGCAGTGTTCCTTGGAGATGTAATCCTAAGTACTTTTGTTCCTTAGAGTCCAATGATCCAGAAACCTGAAGCCCTCCCTCTTACACCAGGCCTTTAGCCATGTGTTAAGCTGCATCATCCTCCTTTTTCAACCTCACTTGCATGTGGCACGAGTAGCAATCCTGAGATCACTACCCTAGATGTCCTATCCTTCAACCTAGCACCTAACTTCCAGAACTCTCCTTGCAGTACCTCTTCATTCTTTCTACCCACATCATTGACTATGACATCTGGCTGCTCACCCTCCCTCCTGAGGATGCTGTGAACTTGATCTGAGATATCTTGGACCTTGGCACCAGGGAGGATATCCCATCTGGGATACTTGACCTCTTCCACAGAACCTCTTACCTGTCTCTCCAACTGTGGAATTCCCTATCACAACAGCTCGCCTTTTCTCCTCCCTTCCCTTCCCTTAGCTACAGAACCAGGCTCCATGCCAGAGACTGATCTCCGAGGCTTCTCCCTGGTAGGTTGTTTCTCTTCTCTCCACCACCCCCCCCCCACCAAAACAGTATCCAAAATGGTATACTTGTTATTGAGGGGGACGGCCCACAGGGCTGCCCTGCACTGCCTGCCTATTCCCTTTCCCTCTCCTGACTGTAACCTATCTACCTTCTTCCTGCCTTCTAGGTGTGATAGTGTCCCTGTAACTCCTGTCTATCACTCCTGGATGATATGATCCGTAGCTTCTCCAGCTCAAATTCCTTAACTCAGTTGTCAGGAGCTGCATACACTTCTTGCAGTTGAAGTTGACAGGGATACTGCTGGCTTCCCTGATGACCCATATTTTGCAAGAGGAGCTTGGCTGCCATTCTCACAGTCATTGGCAGTGGTTCTCAACCTTTTTCTTTCCACTCACATACCACTTTAAGTAATCTCTATGCCATCGGTGCTCAGTAATCAGTCAGGGATTGCTTAAGGTGGGATGTGAGTGGGAAGGAAAGGTTGAGAATCACTGCTCCAGACCCAATTGTTACTGAAATATTTTGCTTGAGAAAAGTTGTCATTGGCCCATTTCCTTTGGAGTTATGAAACCATGCACATAACGAGTCAATTAGATACATTTGAAACAGTGGTTTTCAACCTTTTTCTTTCTACCCACATACCACCTTAAGCAATCCCTAACTAATCACAGAGCACTTATGGCATAGGGATTGCTTGAGGTGGTATGTGGGTAGAAAGAAAAAGGTTGAGAACCACTGTACTAGACTATGATTAGATGTACAAAATATACATCTTAAAAAAAAACTGCCCTTACCTGTGTCTACCTGCTGAATCCATTTTTGTTCCTCGAAAAGGGTGGCCCTTTCTGACTTCTACTCTGACTATTCCTCGCCCCTTACCTGTGCTTGCCGAAACCTGTTGAGCCAACGCCTGTAGGGTGGGGTGATTATTGTTGCTGTTAGTGCAAGGCTTTTATAACGCCAGTGATCGGGACTGGACCTGGATTCGAATCCCATGCTGTCTGTAAGGAGTTTGTACGTTCTCCCATTTTCTCCATAGGTTTTCTCCAGGGCATCTGCTTTCCACCCACCCTTCAAAAAACATCCTGGGGTGTAGATTCTTCTTTTTCTTTCTTTGGCTTGGCTTCGCGGACGAAGATTTATGGAGGGGTGGTTGTCCACGTCAGCTGCAGGCTCGTTTGTGGCACTGACTCGTAGGGCCGAATTGGCCTATTATGTGCTGAATGTCTAAATTTTTAAAGATTTTAAAAAACCTTACCACTCTGAATCAGCCTGATGCTCTGATGACGACCACTCCCCCCCCTTTGTTTTCAACTGTTGAACTCAATTGCCCAACTATTATTTCCAAATCCGACTATTTTCACACGCATTGACATTCTTCCTTATCCAAGGGCCAATATACTGGAATTTTCCTGCAGCATTTTGAGATAGAACTCAGTTTCACCATTCCACCCCAGATGAGGGGGATTAACCGTGACAATGTTACCAGAATCACACCATGATGGTTTGTATTTTTTTTAAAATCACGTTTGCTCTGACTGCCTCTCAAATTTGCAGTCATTTTTTTCCTCTTCAGCTCGATTTCAAAGAAAATAAATGGAGCTGCTTGGTCTGAATGCTTATAGAAATTTAGTTAAAAGTTTAAGAGCAGCAAATAATCCTGACTTGTATTTCCCTTAATTTCTGCAATTATTGAAGCAACTGTTACTTAAGGCACATGACAGATTCCATTAACACATTAAATGTAATTACAGTACGATCATCTGCATTGCTAATAGGGTAAATAAAAAGTCTCAAGTCTTAGCTGGCTCAACTAATTTTCTGCAAAACAATTATGATCAAAGGAAACACACAATCAAATCTTTGTTTCTGGTCACATGGCTGCAAGACCAGTAAATGTGTCTCAAAACATCTATTCTAGCTTTGAAGAAGCACACAAAATTTAGGAAAGCAGTTAACAAATTAAAATATTATTGTGACGGATTATATCATATTTTATATTGTATATAGAAATGTTTTTGAAGGAGATAGATTGTGGAGATAGGTAGTGTAGGACACAAACACTTCACAAAACAGATCTCATTTAAAATGCCAGAGCTTTGCTCAAGCCAGACAGTCCAGGCTCTGCGAGCCTTTGCAAAAAGTTTAAAGAATGCCTATAGAGATTTCACAAGTAGGTATTAATTAGACATGCTGTGGAGTAATGGATTATTTTTTTGAAAGCAACAGATGAATGGACTCAAAAGTTTGGGTCCAGTGCTGCAATCTGTCTGGTTGCATTTTGCTGTTCTAAGAAGATCATGTGGCTTTGCAAGCAGAGAGAGAGAGAGGAGAGACCAAACAGGCTTTCTCTAAGAGAGAGAACACTGGTTTCTGCAGTCATAGCAAGCTGGCAGCTTGTTGAAACCCCATTTTGAAGACGGGTTGTGAGTTCTGAGTTCAGCCTGTTGAAAACCCTTTTGGTCCATACAAGAGGAAATGGTTGGCTAGAGTGTTTCACCTGAAATAACGGAAACAAAAAGAACTCTATGGTGACCTGCAGATGAAGAGATTATCATTTGGAAAACCCTGATGGGGCAAGTTTCTGATCGAAAGGAATCAGTTTGTGTGTGTCCAACGAGCAATGAATCTCTGAAACTGACAAGAACTTTCCTGAGCAGTAGCCATTTAAGTACCAGAGTTTGGTAAAAATTCATAAATGTTAAATTCTGTGCACAGTATAAGAATTGCCTGATACCTGTGAACTTGGAGGAGTGAGATTTGACTGTGAATCAAAGAACATTTCTGAACTTATACTCATTACATACACGTGCGCTTAGAATTAGAAGGGAATTAAGTTAATAGTAATAAATTAAAGTTTGATCTTGTTTTCATGTTTAAAGATAATTAAAAGCCAACTTTTGTTAAGTAACCATTTGTCTTGGTGAATTTCTATTGCTGCTGGGTTTTGGGTTCCTTTGGGCCCATAACAATATGCACTGAAAGTCCATGGTCCACTATGCACATTTGTACTGGGTTTTCAGGAGCCTGATGGCTTGGGGCAAAAAAGCTGTTTCCAATTCTAGACATAAGGGCTCGAGTGCCTCACCACCTCCTGCCAGATGGGCGAACAGTTTTTATGTGGGATGTGTGGATTTTTCCACACGATTTATTGCTTTTCTCATGCATCGAGTGAAGTAGATGTCCTCCTTGCTAGGAAGAGGTTCCCAATTGATCTTTTCCGCTGACTTCACTATCCTCTGCAGAGTCTTGCGATCTGAGGTGGTGCAGCTTCCAAACCAGGCAGTGATACAGTTACATAGGATACTCTTAATACATCCTCTGTAGAATGTAGTGAGTATGGAGGGTGGGAGATGAACTTTCCTCAGCCTTTGCAGGAAGTAGAGGCAATGCTGGGCTCTCTTGGCTATGGAGCTGGTGTTAAGGGACCAGGTGAGGTTCTCCTCCAACCTCAATGGTCGGAGGAGCATGATCTCCCTGGGTCCTCCTGAAGATGACAGTCATCTCTTTAGTTTTTTAATGTTCAGATATAGGTTGTTTGCTTTGCACAAGTTTGTTTGTGTCTGCACTGTGTCTCTATTTGCTGCCTCCTTGTTCATCGACTAATTTGGTTTCTGTTAGAACCCTCACCCCCATCTTGTTGCATGTTTTCTGTCTCATCTCTCTCTCTTCCCTTTTCCTTCTGTCTACCTTTCAGAACCAAAATCAATTCTCATCTTTCCTCTCTCCTGTCTTATCATATCCAATTAACACCTTTAATCTGTTGATCTGTACTCCTCCCCCACTCATTCTTGCTCTTTAATCCCCAGCCTTTCACACAGATGCCTGTCTATTTTTTGCTCATACCTTGAGGAATGGCTCAGGTCCGAAGTGCCGGTAACACATCTTTACCTCCTCTATATGCTGCAAGACCGACTGAGTTCCTTCAGCATCTCTCTGTTTTAACTTGAAATTTATCTGTCTCAAATATATTAAATGACCTCTGGAATATTGGAACAATGCAAGATGCAACAAGATCAGGATGGCAGTTGTGTGAATTTGGAGGTCATAGTGTGCATATGTCATTGTGATGGAGATGGGTAGTGAGCTGACATCCTTGATGAGCTAGAATCCAAATGTAAGCATGGTGATGAAGGAGGTTCAGGTGAATAGTTTCAACATTGCATAATCTCATTTTAATATCAGGGTACTGTTGTGGCCCTGCAAGTAATTATAGATTCTGGTTTTTGAATGAGGCCTTCACTGAAGACTCATTAGGCAGTTGTGATTTTCTGGCCACCAGCTTTCTTTCAATAACCAGTCACCAACATCCAGTTAACCTGCAAGCCTTCCTAAATAATTATTTCTCATTCCTCAGCCAAAATTTTCTTTTTATGAATTGACCTCCATCAAGCACTAATCTTTTCAAAGTTAAATTTTGGCAGTAAAATATTTTGTTATGGCCTTGAATGATAACGAAAGATTGAATTTGGCGTAACCACTTCTATTTTTTCCCCCATAGCTTGGAGCATACCTTTCACTGTCTAATCAGTGGTCTTAGCCATTGTGAAAATATATGAACATTTTGAAGATTATCTCAGCTCATCATTGATTTGAAACCCAGGTACTCCAATCTTAAAATTAAATCGCCCTAAAAACATCAAATCCTTTGAAAAGAATCAAGCTTGGGTGGTGTCATTATGTTCCCTGGAATTCCAGAACTGGATGGAAAAGTATCTTTTAGTTTTGGAGTTTGGAACAAGGAAGCATGAAAATTAGTGTCTTATCTTTCCTGATTGAAGTTGGGGGTTGGCTTTGGCATTACAAGGAGTAGAATTTTGAATTTCTTAATCAAATGACAGTTTATGCTAGGCCAATTCATTTTAAATCTGCATTTGTCTCTTGTTGACCATCATGGGGAATGTTGATATTTTGGGTAAGATTGCAAATCTGTCATTGAATGGTGGAGTAGACCTGAAGAATTAGTAACCTGCCGTTCTGTTGTTTCCAGGGCAAATTAGTTTTCAATTGAAAGGAAGTCTGAATTCAACTGAATTAATGATGTCACTGTGCATTTTTGTTATACTATTAAGATATGTTGATTGAAATATTAAACAAATAACCTTTAATGCATTGAAGTAATTCCAGTATGTTTGTATCTTTTATTCGGCACTGGAATGTTGAAGACATTCTTGCTTTCATGTACCGGAGCAGAGGTCAGTCTTAAACTGCATATCTGGAAACAGGTCACCATGACTAAAGTCCATTTGGAGGAATGAGATAACTTTTCTTTCAACCCCAAATCATCCCGACTTCCCAAATTTTGCTGACACATTGAGGCCAATTACAAGATTCTGATTACTTCAGCTGATTGCTTATTTAAAATTTTTTGAACTCTTCTTTTGAATAATTGCTCCCAAGGGAAAGGCAGGTCAGTGTACTTTCACTGCAAACACCAATTTTATTGGGTAACTGCTTATACACGGTTTGTAAAAGTGTCCAGCTTAAGTCTTGTATCCGTCAAGATTAATTCTCCCAGTAAGATTCTTAACTTGTTTTTTTTAAGTTTTAATTTGTGTTTTTCTGAATCCTGAATATTCTACATGATTTTCATTTCCTTCCCTTCAGAAATTAGGTTATCAACAAAAGATCACTTGCAACTTGCAGTTTGCTTCTGTAACAATAACATGCTCACCCTGAATCAGCATCAGTGCTCTTCTGTTTCACTGTAATCCTATGTGTTCCAATATTACGTGTTATCTGCTGTCTCTGTGGTGTTCTTATTCATGTGACATATAAATAAAGCAAGCTGTCGGGGGGGGAAAAAAAGTTTGCCTTTGAGCCATCTTTCTAACAAATCCCGATAGACGGTTCGGCTTCCTTAAAGTCCAAAATAGAATTTTAATGAGTTTGCATTAATCTTTGTGGTGCAGGATCAATAGTAATAGCTTGCTTGGGCGGTGACAATCCTTGATAAGTAAAATGCTTTGTAATGTGATTGCAATTCTTTCCCCATAACTAGGATTACAAGGAATTAAAGTGATTTTTTATCTATTGCTCATTCTTCTCTAATTCGATTGCTCCTTGCACTGTGGATGAAAGTCAGTAGCATGGAGTTGGACTGTGAATTGCAGAGTTCTGCACTTCACATCACTATTTGAGAGCATAATATTACTCACATCAAGTTGTTGTTTTCAGCTTATTTTAACACTGTCGTATTTTAACACTTGAACATCTCTGGCGATGATTGAAAAGTAGAAAATAAGCACACAATTTTAGGCTGCATTAGTTCTGGTGAAAGCTCTTTGTTTTTTCTTTTTCAATATTTTTATTAGAGTTTTGTAAGTAAATCGTACATAGGTACTAATAAAAGAATGTATCCAAAAAAGTAGATATACTCTTATATATTGTTATAAATAACCTATGATACTTTGAAAAAGACAAAAAGGAAAATAAAAGACACCGCATGTAAAAATTAGGCTAATAATCTAACCCCTCCCTTGTGAAGTTATTGGTTAAACATATATGTTCCACTACTGAAAGGGAAAACAATCAAACCACTAAACAAGATCTAAACAATCTTATAAATTATGAAAATAATTATGAAAAAGACCCCATAAACTTGAAAGTTAAAATTCATTTCAGTAGTAGAACATCTCATTTTTTTTCCAGAGTCAAGCATACCATCACATCAAATAGTAGGAGAGACAGCATCTTTCCATCTCATTAACATAGCTCTTCTAGCATTAAGGAGAGCAAAGGCAATTACATGGGATTGTAGCTCAGACAAATTCGTTAGTTGGCTAACTTGTTTCAAGCAAGAAAAGGATTAGGAGACAAATTAATATTAAGAACTAAAGACAAGGTATGAAAAATACTTTCCCAATATATGGAAAATGACCAAAACATATGAAACAATGTACCTTCCTCAATCTTACATCTGTCACATTTTGAAGAAATATTAGAATAGAATTCAGCCAATTGAACCTTTGAGAAGTAAGCTCGATGTACTACTTTAAATTGTAATAATGAGTGTCGGGCACATAGAGAAGATGAAGTTACCAATTTCAAAATAGAATCCCATGTAGCCTCAGAAAATAATTGTTGAAAATCTTGCTTCCATAATTTCTTAATCTTGTCCAGGGAATTACCACTAGACAACAATAATGACTCACAAAGAACTGATATCAACTTGTTATGATTTGGTTTAATATTATAAATCTTCTCTATCATATTTAATTCCAGATCTTGAGGGAGTCTCAATACAAAGGAATTCAAGAAGCTCCTAATCTGTAAATATCTGAAAAAAAGTGAAGTTTAGATAGTTTAACTTAGAAGATAATTGTTAAAATTTTGGTTGATAAAAAGACCTTGAAAAGATTGGATACCTAACTCTGACCATTCATGAAAACCAAAATCTTGTACTGAAGGTTTTAAAAAAAAAAGTAAAAGGGTACTGACTAGCTGAATCTTTAATTGATTCAGTACTATTGAGTTTGGAATAATATTGTCAAAAAGCTTTGTTTATCTCAATTAGATCAGCAGTAGTCACTCCATCATCCTTATGGACCTCTGTAATAAGCTATTTAGCTGTATAGTTTTTAATTCGGCTGGCTAAAAGCTTTCCCATCCTTATCTCCATGTATGTAGAATTTAGATTTCCTTTTTAAAAGTGGGATAAGTAAGTAGCAAATCATATCTAGTTTTGAGTTTGACCCTTTCAAAAAGCTCAGATTTTGGAGGTAAGGCACATTGTTGATCAATACATTTCAATTGCTTGGCTTGTTCATCTCTCTCTGAATTGGCACTCTTTTTTACTTCAAAGAAGGAATTTTTATTAAAAAAAAGACAATTTTATCTTCAATAAATTAAAAAAAAAATCAGGATCAGACAATAAAATGGATTCAAATGCCATTGTTTCATGGTTCAAGATAAGTCTGGGATATTAATTGTTTGTCTATGAGGAAATCTCTCATTGTCGATCCTTGCATCTGATGAAATGGTGCAGCCGAGATAGGTAAACTGGTTGACCGTTTTGAGTTTTGTGTGCCCGATGGAGATGTGGGGGGGCTGGTAGTCATGGTGGGGAGCTGGCTGATGGAGGACCTCAGTTTTCTTCAGGCTGACTTCCAGGCCAAACATTTTGGCAGTTTCCGCAAAGCAGGACGTCAAGCGCTGAAGAGCTGGCTCTGAATGGGCAACTAAAGCGGCATCATCTGCAAAGAGTAGTTCACGGACAAGTTTCTCTTGTGTCTTGGTGTGAGCTTGCAGGCGCCTCAGATTGAAGAGACTGCCATCCGTGCGGTACCGGATGTAAACAGCGTCTTCATTGTTGGGGTCTTTCATGGCTTGGTTCAGCATCATGCTGAAGAAGATTGAAAAGAGGGTTGGTGCGAGAACACAGCCTTGCTTCGGCTGCACCATTTCATCAGATGCAAGGATCGACAATGAGATAGACAACAGACTCGCCAAGGCAAATAGCGCCTTTGGAAGACTACACAAAAGAGTCTGGAAAAACAACCAACTGAAAAACCTCACAAAGATAAGCGTATACAGAGCCGTTGTCATACCCACACTCCTGTTCGGCTCCGAATCATGGGTCCTCTACCGGCACCACCTACGGCTCCTAGAACGCTTCCACCAGCGTTGTCTCCGCTCCATCCTCAACATCCATTGGAGCGCTCACACCCCTAACGTCGAGGTACTCGAGATGGCAGAGGTCGACAGCATCGAGTCCACGCTGCTGAAGATCCAGCTGCGCTGGATGGGTCACGTCTCCAGAATGGAGGACCATCGCCTTCCCAAGATCGTATTATATGGCGAGCTCTCCACTGGCCACCGTGACAGAGGTGCACCAAAGAAAAGGTACAAGGACTGCCTAAAGAAATCTCTTGGTGCCTGCCACATTGACCACCGCCAGTGGGCTGATAACGCCTCAAACCGTGCATCTTGGCGCCTCACAGTTTGGCGGGCAGCAGCCTCCTTTGAAGAAGACCGCAGAGCCCACCTCACTGACAAAAGGCAAAGGAGGAAAAACCCAACACCCAACCCCAACCAACCAATTTTCCCTTGCAACCGCTGCAATCGTGTCTGCCTGTCCCGCATCGGACTGGTCAGCCACAAACGAGCCTGCAGCTGACGTGGACTTTTTACCCCCTCCATAAATCTTCGTCCGCGAAGCCAAGCCAAAGAAAAGAAAAAAAAATGAGGAAATAATCAATCAATGAGTAAGTATGGTGTACATTAGAAAAAAAAGAAAATTCCTTATCACTAGGATGGAGAAATCTCCAAACTGCAGCATAAAATGAGTTAATAAGTACAGCGGACTTATTTGGGAGATGAATGGTCAAGCACAGGGTATAGCCAACAGTTTAAATTGCCTCCTATAATCAAAGAATATAAATTTAAATCTGGTAAAAAAGAGATGTTTGATAAAATTTTGGACTTCAATATTGGGGCCATAAGTATTAACAAAAGCAAACAGTTTATTATAAAGTTTACCGAACAGAATCAAAAAGTGTCCATTAGTGTCAGTGATAATATTGTTTGATAAATGGAACCGATTGGTCAATCCAAATTGAAACACCTCTAGACTTAGCCATAAATGATGAGTGGAATTGCTGACCCTTCCAAAAGTTTAAGAAATGAAAGGTATTGGATAAACGCAGATGATTTTGTTGTAAAAAAGATGATCCCAAATTGAAACCTTTTAATGTGAAAATACTTTACAATGTTTAATTGGATGGTTTAAAAAATAAATTATCCCATCTGAGAAATTCAAAATCAATAATATAATGAAAAAAATTAAGATCAATAAAGTATTAATTAATAAACTAATAAACACTCTCAAAGTATCGTGGCATTCCCAATCATAAATAACCAGCATAACTTTGCATACAAACCCCAGACTAACCTTGCCAATCCCTCCCCCCTCCAAATTAACCCAAACTGTCCTCATAAATAAAACTATTTTGCTCCACAAAATCTCGCTGTTGACAGCACCCCCAGAAAAAAAGTTAAAAAAAAAATACCAGGTTCCCACAACTGTTAGATATATGGCTAGAAAAAACAAGCAAGTCCAAAGTGAAAAACATTAATAGATTTAAAATTATATTGGGGAAAAAAGAAAATCCAGAAACCCAACTAAAATCTATTAATTAATTTGAAAGAGAATATAACATTAGAAATCCTATTGATGAAAGAAAGAATTAAAAAGAGTAAGGAAAATAAGCTCCCCATCCAGTTACAAAAAATAAACACAAAGGAAGAGCTAAGCAGAACCCACTTTAAACCAAAAAAAGTGATTAATACCATGGCACAATAAATATCCAAGGAGCATTCAACTGGAACTTGTACTGCAGTGTATAAAATGCCCAAATAGAGATTAACTTACAACTTTCATAGCAAAACAAGAAATAAAATAGTCTGAGCCAAAGTGTCAGTATTTTACTAAACAGTTGATGTTGTTGAGGTTTCTTTCAAAAATTGAAAAGCAGCCTTAGGAGAGTTGAACCACTTTGGAGATAAATTTGCAGTCGACTTGGGAAGAGCTGCGAAGGCTTGAGGTGGGCTTTATGCAACTGAAACAACTTCTTTATATTGAGACTGTTCTTTCGTAACTTCAGCAGGGTACTCGTCCACGATCCAAATATTCTGTCTGTGATATTGTAGCATTCCTTTTCGATGGGATTCTCTTAAAAGTTGATCTTTGATCTGAAAATGATGTAGACAGAGAATAAAAGAACGAGACTTGCCACCAGGAGCAGGTTTAGAAATTAGTAATCGATTCACTCTGTCAACTTCAGGCGAAAAATTTGGAAAGTTTGCCTGATTCTGTTCTTTCTTTCAAACCAATGATTCCTACATTATTTATTCTGCTCCTCACCTCCAGATCTACTACTTTCTTCAGTAAGATGTCATTGGATCTGCTTAGCATCAAGTTATTTTTTTGTAAATCTTCAAGTTGGGCTTCTTAAAATTCAACGGACTTTCCCAATTCCTTTATTTTGGTATCATAAAATTCAAAGTTAGTCCGTAGCTCTTTGAAATTCTTGGCGACCTGAGCAAGAGAAGTTTTAATGTATTTTTCATCATTTTTGTATTCTTTAGCGTGCTTCCTCAGGTCCTTAATAAACTTCATCATAATGCTAATCAAATCTCCAGAGGTAGAAGTTTCTTCCTCTTTTCTTTCAGATTTGGTCCGTGAACAGTCATAATGAATGTACATGAGAAGAAATTGTTATAAAGAAAGGAAAAAAAGAGAAAGAAACCAAAAATAAGGGAAAAAGTAATAAAAAAAAAATAAAGGCATGGGCGCTAGAAAACTAAAAAGAGTTAAGAGCAGCTTTAAAAAAAAAGCTTGTCATACCATGGACTGCCAGCAGGGAACTCCCTAAAAGCTCTTTTTCACAGGCCTGGCTGAACTGTTGAGTATTTTGAGCATTTTCAATTTTTATAAGAACAGAAGAATTAGCACATTTTTCATTCAATCCTTCATCTCAATTTCATCATTCAGTACCATGGCTTTTTTTTCCTCAGTGACTCTTTCTTGCACCAAAGTCCATAATTCTTTGATTCTTTAATAAATAAAAAGCAAATGCTACTCAGAAACTGAACATATCCAGTCCTTGTGGGAGAGAATTTCAAGAATTTCCTCCCTCCATCTGAAGATCTTCTCATAAATTGTGGCCAGAATGAACTCGTACCTCAGTAAAGACCTGCAACTACTGCAATTCACCTACCACCACAATTGCTCCACAGCAGATGCAATCTCACTGGGTCTCCACTCAGTTCTGGATCAAGGCAACAGCAACACATGCATCAAGCTGCTTTTCATTGATTATTGCTTAGCTTTCAACACCATCATCCCTTCAGTGCTGATCAGCAAGCTTCAAAGCCTTGCCCTCTGAACCTCCCTCTGCAACTGGATCATTGACTTCCTCATTGGAAGACCACAGTCAGTGTGAATTGGTAACAGCGTTTCCTCACTGACCAGTGCACCTCAAGGATGTGTGCTTAGCTCATTGTTCTCCTCTCTCTACATCTATGATGTGTGACTAGGGACAATTCAAATGCCATCTACAAATTTGCCATTGACACCAGAGTCATTTGCAGAATCACAGACAGTAATGAGGAAGCATATAGGAGTGAGATCAATCAGCAAGTTGAGTGGTGTAACAACAACAACAACTTTGCACTCAATGTTAGCAAAGTTAAGCAACTGATTGTGGACTTCAGGAAGGGGAGGCCAGGAGAACATAAACCAGTTCTCCACGAGGTGTCAGCTGTGGAAAGGGTAAAGTATTTCAAATTCCTGGATGTCAACATCTCTGAAGATCTACCCTGGGGCCTTCATGTTGATACAATCATGAAGAAGGCTCACTAGTGCCTATACTTTCATGAAGAGTTTGAGGAGATTCAGTATGTCACCAAAGAGGTGACCATGGAGAGCATTCTGATTAGTGGCATCACTGTCTGGTCTGCCAATGCACAGGACAGGAAAAGACTACAGAGAGTTGTGAACTCGCCAAGCACCATTATGGGCCTGAGTCTTCACTCCATTAAGGACATCTACAAGAGGTGGTTTCTCAAGAAGCAGACTCTGTCCTCAAGGACCCTCACCACATGCCCTCTTCTCACTGCTACCATCCAGGGTGTTCAGCAGCCTGGACTAACACCCAGCAGTACAAAAACAGGTTCTTCCCCATTGCCATCAGATTTCTGAATGAACAATGAACCACAGATGCTACCTCACTTTTTTTCTCTCTTTTGCACCAATATTATTGTAATTTATAGTAACTAGTCTTATCTCTCCTTATATACCATCTCAGGATTCAATTTAGTGAACTTGCACAATTTTTTTTGTAGGCATGTACTTATTTAGCTTTCAAATCAAGATTTATTCACACCACTAGAGCAATAATCTTACCAGTGCACCACACACCATATATTGTCGAATTTTTGGACCACTTTTTTAGTTGACTTTTACATGGGTCAAACTTTTAACCTCGGGAAGTAGCTGTGTCATTCAGGTGACGAAAGCACGGATGGTCGGGACCGGGTGGTAAGTATGCGGTTGGAGTGTCAGGAGCTCAGATGGGCGGGCGGCCAGGGTGTTGGGAGTTTGAATGAGCGGTTGGCTGGGGCAAGAAACAGAGGTCGAGAGTTAGTCTGCGTGGGCGGCTGGGGCAAGGATCCGCCATTGGGAGTTGATATGCATGGGCGGATGGCCAGGGCGTTGGGAGTTCAGATGGGCAGGTGACTGGGCCATTGGGAGTTTGGATGGGCAGGCAGCCGTGGCAAGGATCCACATTTGGGAGTTCGGATGGGAAAGTGGCCGGGGTGTCGGGAGTTCTCGATGGGTGGGCAGCCAGGGCAATGATCTAAAGTTGGGAGTTCGAATGGGCAGGTGTTTGGGGCATCAGGAGTTCGGATGGATGGGCAGCAAGGGTGAGGATCTCTGGTCGGGAACTCGGGCAGACGGAAAGCAGAGAGTTGGGATACAGGGCTGTTTTTCTGGTTGTCAATCAGTAGTGAGCAGAGTCCTATAGGGGGTTGGTGCTGTTCACAATGTACATTAATGATCTGGAAGAGGGGACAGAGTGTAGTGTATGTAAGTTCACTAATGAAACTAAATTGAGTGAAAAAGCAAATTTTCCAGAGGATATGGAGAGTCTGCAAAGAGATTATGGATAGGTTAAGTGAGTCAGCAAGGATCTGGCAGATGGAGTACAGTGTTGGTAAATGTAAGATTATCTGTTTTAGAAAGAAAACTGGAAGGTCATATTATTTAACTGGAAAGCGATTGCAGCAAGCTGCTGTGCAAAAGGCTTGGGAGTGCTTGTGTGTGAATCACAAAAGGTTGGTTTGCAAGTGCAGCAGGCTATCAAGGCAAATGGAATGTTGGTCATCATGCTGGAGGGAATGAATTTAGGCACAGGGAGATTATGCTGTACTGGTGTGTTGGCCTATGGAGTACTGAGTACAATTCTGGTCTCCTTACTTGAGGAAGAATGTACTGGATTTGGAAGCTGTGCAGAGGAGGTTCACCAGGTTGAATCCAGAGATGAGGCGGTTGGCCTATGAGGAGAGATTGAGTTGTCAGGGATTGTACTCACTGGAATTTAGAAGAACGAGAGGGTAACATGGGAACATAAAAATTATGAAAAGTTTTGATAAGATGGAGGTAGGTAAGTTAACATTGGTGGGAGAGACCAGAACTAATGGACATACCCTCAAGATTCAGAGTAGTAGATTTAGGATGGAGATGATGATGGTGAATCTATGGAATTTGCTGCCATTTGAAGCAGTGGAAGCTACCTCAGTAAACTCAAGCTAGCATGCTGGAACATCAGAACCATGCTAGACAAGGCTGACAGCCACCGACCTGAATGTCGGTCTGCCCTCATCGCACATGAACTCCTCAGACTTGACATCGACATAGCCGCTCTCAGTGAAGTCCGCCTTGCAGATGTAGGCAGCCTCCAATAACGCGGCGCGGGCTACACACTCTACTGGTCTGGCAAGCCTATGGATGAACGACGCCTATCTGGTGTAGGCTTCATGGTCAAGAACTCCATTGCCTCCAAACTCGTAAACCTCCCGACAGGCCACTCGGACTGGATCATGTCCATGCGACTCCCCCTTCAAAACAAGCGTCGCATCACCCTCATCAGTGTCTATGCTCCAACCCTCCAGGCGGAACCAGCAGAAAAGGACAAGTTCTACACTGATCTGCGCAACCTCATTCAATGCACCCCTACAGCCGACAAGGTTGTCATCCTTGGCGACTTCAACGCTCGCATCGGCAAAGACTCAGAAACGTGTCCAGGAATCCTGGCAAGCATGATGTCGGCAAGTGCAATGACAACGGGCGCCTCCTGTTGGAGCTCTGCGCAGAACAGCGGCTTGTCATTATAAACACCCTTTTTCAGCAGAGGGACAGCCTAAAGACTACCTGGATGCATCCGTGATCCAAACACTGGCACCTCCTGGACTACATCCTGGTGCGAGAAAGAGACAAACGAGATGTGCTCCACACCAGGGTCATGCCCAGCGCGGAATGCCACACTGACCACCGGCTGGTTCGCTGCAAGCTCAACCTTCAAGCCAAAGTCCAGGAACAGTAATGCCCCCAGAAAGAGGTTCAATGTTGGAAACTTGCAGTCAGACGAAGTGAGAGGAAACTTCCAGGCAAACCTCAAAGCAAAGCTCGAGGATGTAATCCGCCTCACGGACTCGTCCTCTGAAACCCTCTGGGATCAGCTGAAGACTGCCATACTGCAATCCACTGAAGAGATACTGGGCTTCTCCTCCAGGAAAAACAAGGACTGGTTCAACGAAAGCAACCAGGAAATCCAGGAGCTGCTGGCAAAGAAGCGAGCTGCCCACCAGGCTCACCTTGCAAAGCCGTCCTGGCCAGAGAAGAAACAAGCCTTCTGTCGCGCATGCAGCCATCTTCAGCGCAAACTCTGGGAGATCCAAAATGAATGGTGGACTAGTCTCGCCAAACGAACCCAGCTCAGCGCGGACATTGGCAACTTCAAGGGTTTTTACGAGGCTCTAAAGGCTGTGTACGGCCCCTCACCCCAAGTCCAAAGCCCGCTGCGCAGCTCAGACGGCAAAGTCCTCCTCAGCGACAAGATCTCCATCCTCAACTGATGGTCAGAACACTTCCAATCTCTTTTCAGTTCCAAAAGAATCCGCCCTGCTCCAGCTCCCTCAACAGCCCTTAAGGCTAGAGCTGGTTGAGGTCCTCACCCGGGAAGAGACATATAAGGCAATTGACCAACTGAAAAGTGGCAAAGCAGCAGGTATGGATGGAATCCCCCCCAGAGGTCTGGAAGGCTGGCGGCAAAACTCTGCATGCCAAACTGCATGAGTTTTTCAAGCTCTGCTGGGACCAAGGAAAGCTGCCTCAGGACCTTCGTGATCCCATCATCATCACCCTGTACAAAAACAAAGGCGAGAAATCAGACTGCTCAAACTACAGGGGAATCACGCTGCTCTCCATTGCAGGCAAAATCTTCACTAGGATTCTCCTAAATAGAATAATACGTAGTGTCGCCGAAAACGTTCTCCCAGAATCACAGTGCGGCTTTCGTGCAAACAGAGGAACTACTGATATGGTCTTTGCCCTCAGACAGCTCCAAGAAAAGTGCAGAGAACAAAACAAAGGACTCTACATCACCTTTGTTGACCTCACCAAAGCCTTCGACACCGTGAGTAGGAAAGGGCTTTGGCAAATACTAGAGCGCCTCGGATGCCCCCCAAAGTTCCTCAACATGGTTATCCAGCTGCACGAAAACCAACAAGGTCGGGTCAGATACAGAAATGAGCTCTCTGAACCCTTCTCCATTAACAATGGCATGAAGCAAGGCTATGCTCTCGCACCAACCCTCTTTTCAATCTTCTTCAGCATGATGCTGAAACAAGCTATGAAAGACCTCAACAATGAAGACGCTGTTTACATCCGGTACTGCATGATGGCAGTCTCTTCAATCTGAGGCGCCTGCAAGCTCACACCAAGACAAAAGAGCAACTCGTCCGTGAACTACTCTTTGCAGACGATGCCGCTTTAGTTGCCCATTCAGAGCCAGCTCTTCAGCGCTTGACGTCCTGTTTTGCAGAAACTGCCAAAATGTTTGGCCTGGAATTCAGCCTGAAGAAAACTGAGGTCCTCCATCAGCCAGCTCCCCACCATGACTACCATCCCCCCCCACATCTCCATCGGGCACGCAAAACTCAAATTCGTCAACCAGTTTACCTAACTCGGCTGCACCATTTCATCGGATGCAAGGATCGACAACGAGATAGACAACAGACTCGCCAAGGCAAATAGCGTCTCACAAAGATAAGCGTATACAGAGCAGTTGTCATACCCACACTCCTGTTCGGCTCCGAATCATGGGTGGAGATTTAGTTTTCTTCCAACTGAACTATGAGCAAAAGAGTAGAGATATTATTTTCTAGTAAGATCTCAGAATATCAACCCCATTCTCAAATGAGTACAGGTTCCTTCTTCATGTCCAGTGATGGCCTGAGCTCCTCCCTGTGCCGTTTCTTCCCTCCTTCCCTACACTTTTTATTCAAATGCCTGCCGGCTTTTTGAAGAAAGGCTCAGGCCTGAAAGGTTGGTTGGTTGTACGTCTTTACCTCCTCCGAATGCTGTGTGACCTGCTGAGTTCCTCCAACCGTGCGCATCTTGGCGCCTCACAGTTCGGCGGGCAGCAACCTCCTTTGAAGAAGACCGCAGAGCCCACCTCACTGACAAAAGACAAAGGAGGAAAAACCCAACACCCAACCCCAACCCACCAATTTTCCGTTGCAACCGCTGCAACCGTGTCTGCCTGACCCGCATCGGACTTGTCAGCCACAAACGAGCCTGCAGCTGACGTGGACATTACCCGTCCATAAATCTTTGTCCGCGAAGCCAAGCCAAAGAAGAAGAAAGATTTTGCATTGTTTTAATGTTGCTTTTTTTCTTCTTGTTTTTATTGTTTTTATATGCTCTTGTATGTTGTATGGTACCGCAGTTGCACTTTATAATTTTGTTGTGTTTTCTTACACAACGACAATACTTAACTACAGAGGCTACACTATAAGATGCAAACCATGGCAAAGGTGGTATGCTTTGGGTCTTGGGCAGTTTCTTTACACTCCCACATTTTGCTCTTGTCATTCAGGTTAAGCTTGGTCTCATCTGTCCACAAGACGTTTTTCCAGAATTCTGCAGGCTCTTTTAAATACTTCTTGACAAACTGTAATCTCATCTGGCCATCCTTTCTGTGGTTTACATCTTGCAGTGTAGCCTCTGTGTTTCTTTTCATGGTCTTCTGCAGTCAGTAGTCATTGACATATCCACATCTGCCTCCTGAAGAGTGTTTCTGATCTGTCAGACATATGATTAGGGATTTTTCATCACTATGGTGAGAATTCTTCTGTCAACAGTGGAAATCTTCCTTGAATACCAGTCCCTTTGTGATTATTGAGCTCACCAGTACACACTTTCTTAACTGTTGATTTTGGTAATCCTAAGGTTTGGGTGATGTCTCTTAATGTTCTTGTTTTTCAGCCTCATAATGACTTCTTTGACTTTAATTGGCTTAACACTAGCCCTCCTGTTGAAAAACGACAACTCCAGACTCCAAAAGTGATCAAAAGCCTGGTTCTCTTTACCTGCACCAATAACGCAATTAAACGTATCTGAGTAATTACAAACACCTGTGAAGCCAATGTCCCAAACATTGTGATGCCCTGAAATGAAGGGACTAGTATAAAAAGTGCTGTAATTTCTACATGGTCAAACCAAATTGTATACGAATAACCTTGAATAAAATCTGGAACGTGCACTTGCATTACATGTGAATTGTTTGATTACAAGTTTAAAACTGGAGCACAAGGATAAATAAAGGGAAAAGTGTCTTTGTCCCAATCATGGAGGGCACTGTTTATGGAACAAGCTGCAAGAGAAGCAGTAGAGATGGTAACAATTTCAAAGTGTAAAAGAGATTTGGACAAGTTAATGAAGAGGAAAGGTTTAGAAGGATGTGGTCCCAATGCAGGTGAATGGAATTAGCTCAGGAAGGCACCCTGTTTGGCAGGAATGAGTTGGGTTAAGGTCCTACTTTCATGCTGTATAACTCTATGGCACCTCCAGATGATTACATTTTACATTGTATATGGAATGTCTATCTTGTGAATCAAATCTTCATCTATCAGGAACTCTATGGGACATTCCCAGAGATATTCATCCGACTGCATATGTGAAACCCTTGAGATAATTGGTGAAATAAAATACTTAAAGTAGAGCATATCTACTTCACAATCATTAAAATTATTGTTACCTTCTGCGCAGCTATATATATCTTGTATTTATCAGCTCACTCCCTAATACTTTACCTGGAAGCAGGTTGTACCATAACATTTCCTCAATGCATTTGACTGTGGTAAGAATTTACCCTTAATGATTTTCATTCCTTACAGAAAACTTAAATTACTCAACCTCAGATAAAGCAAGCTCTTGCAATGTGCGCTATGACTACCTTTTGAAATTTTTACTTCTAAAATGGTTGAAGGGATGTTCAGGTTGTGCGGTTAGAAGAAAATACACTTAAGAAATTCTAGCATATGTATGTATTTCAAATCGAGATATACATTTTAATGCTATGAAACATGATGCTTTGTTTTCTCAGATAGAAAAATGTATGCAACCATAGTTGAAACATCTATCTGGTCCCCCACAATTATTGACCTCATGGGCTGCAATTAATTTGAGGGCTCTCAAGCAGGAGTCTGTTCCTCAGAATGAACAAAGAAGCTGGAGGTATTCAATGGGTCAGGCTGCGTTGATTCATAGAAATGTTTTGGATTAATGAATGAGCCCAACCCAAAATGTTGTCTGACTTGTGGAGTACCTCCAGCTTCTCCTTGTTCACTCAAGTTTCCAACATCTGCATTTTTGACTTTTTAAAATTAGCTATTCTTCTCGGAGAACAGTGGTACTGAATAGCTAACCTAATGCAATTGCTGCAATTTATCCACAGGTATACCTTCTAGTTCTTATCATTTTATAACCATGCACCTAATCATTGCTCCTCACACTTGGCCACTTCTGGGTTTTTTTGGTCATTAAAGGGTTTAAAATGAGAGTGCAGTGATGCCTGTGATTCTTATTTATTTAGCTCTTTGAAGGAGGCTCACTTAGTTATTGCTAACAACACCTAAGAGTAAAGTGATTAAAGAGGAGCCTGTGCTGATGTTATTGATTTTGGGGTTTTGGTTTTGTGTGCTTTTTTGGTGTAGAGAAAATAAAAATAAAATCTTCCAGGATCCGGGCATCCAGAAAGGTTTGCTGCAAGATGGCTTCTAAGATGTGAGGTTGAACAGGATCTGGTTCAGTGGGTGAAGCATTATTTGACAAAATATATTTTGAGCTAGACCAGGGACCAGCTGCTGCATTTTGTTGACCTGAAAATTGAAAGGAAACGAAGTTCTGGACAGGATGATGATGAGGGTTGAGGAACTCTGCATTTGCACTGCTATTTATTTTGCTATTTAGTCATGTTTGAGCTGTATGTATTTAAAAGATTTTGTTTTCAAAGTATGTGTTGTTTTATCAGCAGTTTGTACTTTTGAAAATTTTGGCTGTACAAATATGGGATGCCAGTGATAGATGTGGATTGGAAAATATGCCTTATGGGGCAAGGTTTGCAGAGCTTGCGCTTTTCTCTTTGGAACAAAGAAGGATGAGAGGTGACTTAATGGAGGCTTACAAGATAATGAGGCGCTATTTGCCTTGGCGAGTCTGTTGTCTATCTCATTGTCGATCCTTGCATCTGATGAAATGGTGCAGCCGAGATAGGTAAACTGGTTGACCGTTTTGAGTTTTGTGTGCCCGATGGAGATGTGGGGGGGCTGGTAGTCATGGTGGGGAGCTGGCTGATGGAGGACCTCAGTTTTCTTCAGGCTGACTTCCAGGCCAAACATTTTGGCAGTTTCCGCAAAGCAGGACGTCAAGCGCTGAAGAGCTGGCTCTGAATGGGCAACTAAAGCGGCATCATCTGCAAAGAGTAGTTCACGGACAAGTTTCTCTTGTGTCTTGGTGTGAGCTTGCAGGCGCCTCAGATTGAAGAGACTGCCATCCGTGCGGTACCGGATGTAAACAGCGTCTTCATTGTTGGGGTCTTTCATGGCTTGGTTCAGCATCATGCTGAAGAAGATTGAAAAGAGGGTTGGTGCGAGAACACAGCCTTGCTTCACGCCATTGTTAATGGAGAAGGGTTCAGAGAGCTCATTGCTGTATCTGACCCGACCTTGTTGGTTTTCGTGCGCCTTTGGAAGACTACACAAAAGAGTCTGGAAAAACAACCAACTGAAAAACCTCACAAAGATAAGCGTATACAGAGCCGTTGTCATACCCACACTCCTGTTCGGCTCCGAATCATGGGTCCTCTACCGGCACCACCTACGGCTCCTAGAACGCTTCCACCAGCGTTGTCTCCGCTCCATCCTCAACATCCATTGGAGCGCTTACACCCCTAACGTCGAAGTACTCGAGATGGCAGAGGTCGACAGCATCGAGTCCACGCTGCTGAAGATCCAGCTGCGCTGGATGGGTCACGTCTCCAGAATGGAGGACCATCGCCTTCCCAAGATCGTGTTATATGGCGAGCTCCCCACTGGCCACCGTGACAGAGGTGCACCAAAGAAAAGGTACAAGGACTGCCTAAAGAAATCTCTTGGTGCCTGCCACATTGACCACCGCCAGTGGGCTGATAACGCCTCAAACCGTGCATCTTGGCGCCTCACAGTTTGGCGGGCAGCAACCTCCTTTGAAGAAGACCGCAGAGCCCACCTCACTGACAAAAGGCAAAGGAGGAAAAACCCAACACCCAACCCCAACCAACAAATTTTCCCTTGCAACCGCTGCAATCGTGTCTGCCTGTCCCGCATCGGACTTGTCAGCCACAAACGAGCCTGCAGCTGACGTGGACTTTTTACCCCCTCCATAAATCTTCGTCCGCGAAGCCAAGCCAAAGAAAAAAAAAGACAAGATAATGAGGCATAGATAAGGTAGATGGCTAGCACCTTTTTCCCAGGGCAAGAGTTGCAAACACCAGTGGACATTTGTTCAAAATGAAGGGAGAAAAGTTTAGGGGAGACATAAGAGTTAAAAAAAAAAATTTTAAAGCGTGTTGTGGGTGCCTGGAATGCATTGCCAGGAGTAGTGGTGGAGGCTGGAACACTAGAGTCCTTTAAGAGATTCTTTGACAGGCACATGGATAAAAGAAAAATAGATGGAGATGAGGTAAAGGAGGATTTAGTGTTTTTTTTGGGGGGGGATGATCTCGGTCGGCACAACATTGTGCTGTAGTGTTCTGTGTTCCGTGAAATATTTGGATTCTTTGCATATTGTTTATCACTTGTATATTCTCTGTGATTCCTGTATTCCTCATCCTTTGTTGTTAGAATTGTTTAAATCAAATGAAGGAAGTTTTGCCACAAATTAGGATGCTTGAGGTCAGGATATTGATTCTGTATCAGCAAATGGGTATGAAGCTGCCAATAAAATTAGCATGGTTGACTTACTTCAGTGTAAAAGGTTGGCTTGAAATGATGACCTTGGCACTTAGACATGCAGTAGAAGGGTATCAATCCTGCAAATGTATGTCGTGTCCCACTCAACATAACCTGCAATCCCACAGCAGTCATGATTTTTACTTTCAAGGTCTTTAGCCTTTGAAGTACAATAAAACCCCTGGTATCCAGCACCTATGAGGATTGGTAGTTGCCAGATAAGTGAGTTCTCCTGTTGCTTGAGACTCATTCTTACAATGCCTTACAATATCGCTATGGCTCCAGCTAGGTTACAGCTTTCGGTTATAGCCCTAAAGCTGCAGCTCGAATCTGCAGGAGAAGAAAGACACACACACTAGTAGAGTGTATTTGACGCTGAGTTTTTTCATTGGGAGCTCTGCCTTTTATAGTCAGCTCAGCTGTATCACCACCAGGACGTGGCTTGAGTGGGCCAGCTCCCAATTGGTTACCTCGGATGCCTGAGCCTTGATTGGGGCCCCTGCAATCCACTGGTGGTGATTGGCCAGTTTCATCGCTCTGCCGGTTGGCGGCCTATGGAAACGGGCATTTCGGCCCACACGATGCTTTTCAGGTCGCCACGTTTGGCCATTTCCTGTCTCAGCCCAAGACGCGGGCCGCTACAACACCTGCATTACGAATAAACAGTTTAAAAGTTTAAAAAAATACTTGCACTGAGCGAACTTCACTTGCATAAATATACAAACCTTTAAATGTTTTACTTTATTTTCAGTCACATTCTATGAAAGCATTTAACCGTCGCTGCATCTCCAGGTTCCTTCCCCTCCACTGAGCCACCCGAAAGACGAACAATAAAATTTTAGTTAATTAACTCCCCCCTCCCCAAATTTACAGATAAGACTGTACTAATATACTTAACTGCCTGTCCCGCATCGGACTTGTCAGCCACAAACGAGCCTGCAGCTGACGTGGACATTACCCCTCCATAAATCTTCATCTGCGAAGCCAAGCCAAAGAAAAAAAAACTAATAAAGATAAAGGATCTTACTAAGCAGGGATAAGGAGATACTTTAAGAGAGTCACCCCAGTGGTGAACAGCATCATCCAGCTCTTCACTCTGGGCAATGCCACTTTAGTCAAACACAACTTTATTCAAACAGCTGCTGTGAGCAAAACATAACCAAGGCCCCCTCCGCTGGCTGAATATTTGCTACCATCTTCAAGAAACGTTTGTGTTACTTCAGAGAACATTTACTTTTGCAATTTTAAACTTTTATTTAAATTTTTATTTATTCTTATTTATTTGAATTTTATTTATTTATTTTCCTCTCCTTTTTTTTGCCAGATGCTTAAGGTTGCCGGTTGCTTGAATAACAGGGTTTATGGAGTTAGATTCCTTGGCATCAATGATCTTTCAGAAAATCTTGCAATCGATGTTTATTGTAATGCTAACCTTATGAGATCTAACAAATTCTTTGCACTTTTATGTCAACAATGCTGTGACGTGATAAAATGTGCACATTGTGCATTCGTTTTTGCATCAATCGAAGTATCTTAAAGGTAGTGTGCAGCTTGTGCAATATGTATTTGAGCAGCATGAGGAAAACATACCAGATAAGTCAGCAACTATTTTACAGTACAGTTAATAGAAGTGGAATTATTAAAACATTTTCTTGCTGTTCTGTGGCAGATTATGTTATGATTTCCACCAATGCATTAATAGATAAGATCATGCAACATGGAACCCAAATCAGGCCTTCATAAATCAAGACAGAGACTTAGGAATAGTGATTGATGAGCGGTGCTGGTCCGACCTATGTTGGACCAGCACGACTACATCCATCAACGCGCGGTACAGGTTGGTGCAGTACAATTTTCTGTACCAGCTGTATCTGAAGCCACAAAAATTGAACACATCTAAATCGGAACGATCAGATCAATGTTTTAGATGGGGCACTGAGACGCAATGGGGCTTTGTGCATGCAAAGGTGAGGTCCTTTTGGATGGAGCTAGGTCAAGTCCTAGGAAAAATCATAGGCAAAGAATTCCTGCAGGACCCTGAGTTGTTCCTGTTGGGAAATATAATGGACATAAAGACTTACAATGAAGCTGTCCAAATTCCAAATTCAATTTGTGATGATTGTATTGGCAGTGGCCAGGAAATGCATAGCGGTTACCTGGAAATCCAACTTCTGCCTGAGCATTACGCGTTGGAACACGGAAATGCAAAGCTGTGTTCCCTCGGAGAAAATCACTTACAACTTGAGGATAAAAATATGATACTTTCAAAAAAATTTGGGAGCCATGTTTAAATTTCATAGGAGCACAACTATAGGTGGACCGTCATGTCTCGCCGCCCGCCTTACCTGCCTACTCCTCAGCCGTTGGGGGGGGGGTGAACATGGGGGGCCCAACTTGTCCCACGCTTGCTATAAATTGTGCATGTATGTTTTATTGCCGCCACCACTTTGCCACGCTCCTTTATAAATTGAGCGTGTATGTTTTATTAAATTGTGCACGTATTTTCCCACACTCTTTTTTGTGTGTTTTATTCATGCTACGATTTTCTGATACTGGAGTCAGCACAACAACATGGGCTGAAGGGCTCATATTGTGCTGAACATAATGCTTAATTATATTTTAATTAAGCATGAATAATTTTGTTTAAATACATTGATCAGGATTTAGTTAATTGAATACAAAACTTTTACCTTTTTAATCTTTTGTTTCCTTCTCATCGCTGCACGCACTCAAGGACGTCATCAGTGTGTCACTAATTGGTCCCAGGATACCCCCTGTCCTTTCACACTGGGTTAACCAGTACACCAATTCAAAACAAATTGGCGATGATACACCTCCATAGGCGGTCCATCCCCAAGGTGATCCTGCGTGCCATTTCGTGAGCGTTGACACTGGCACATTAACTGGTAGATTGACGTTTAATTACTAAGATAAAGGGGCTAGGGTCTCAGTTGGGAGAGATATATCAATACAATTTGTTCCTTCATGCTTAATGTCGTAGTGTTGTCCCACAGTCTTGCACCTACCACAAGCATGTCAGTGTTCTGTTCAGATAAATACTGTATATAAATTAGATTCCAAAATTGTATTGAGTTGGGGGTTCAGTGACTCCATTACCATTAGTAACTAAGAGTGAAATGAAGCATATAAATGAATTGGAGCAATGATCTGCTCAATATAATTCAGCAAAATGTATCCTGATTTCACTGGGGAAAGTTGCTTAAATTTCTTGTTGTGCTATCAAGATTCAATTTATTGTCATAGTAATAAAAGTGTCCTATTACATGAAATTCCCTTTTGCCTGCTTGCAAGATAGTCAGATTCGCCACTGGCAGAAATTGCCTAGGCACCTCTTACATTTCTTGCAGTCAGAGAAAGAGAAACAAAAGAGAGCCCCCCCAGAGTCACTGAGTGTCTGTAGATTCGACTCTGCAGCCACCCAGAGTCCAGTCCAAATCATTGGTAACCCGAGCTCCAGATCTGGACCTTTGACACGGTCAGGGACCCTTTGGCGTCCTTAACACCTCCTCGCACCCTGGTACGCCTCCGGCCAGTTCGAGCCAGTCTCCAGAAGCTGCAGCCCAATGCAAGTCTCCCGACAGCAGTCTCCAGCAGTCCGCAGCTTCCATGCCTCAAGTCGCTATCAGCTCGCCACAGAGCCCCCCTCACTGGGCCACCTCTGTGGTGATGGACCCGTGGGTTGTCCCTTCTGGTTCTCCTTCTCACATGGGGGTTGGTCTTCCTGTTTACTGGTGCCCTGCTCCAGTCAGTCCCCCGCTTCCCTGGAGTCTGCAGCCCCCCCGTAGTTGCTGCTGATTAATAGGCGCCGCCATCTTGGATGCAGATCCAGAGGTTGCGGGATCTCAAATAAAACCACCCTGGTCAGAATTGGCAGATGGATTCGTTACACATCAGCTATTTCTAATTATTTATTTCTTGTCTATTCTCCAAACTGCTTGACCTAAACATTGTTACCAAGTCAATTGTACTGCCTGTTACTGAGCTGTTTGTCAAAAAAAACTTAACATGTGCTTTTCTAATTTCTGTCTTCTGTCCTGAGCTATGGAGACACATGAGTCTGCAGGTATCCTTGAGCGTCGTTTTTTGAAAAGTGTAATAAGTTGATTGGCTGCAGAAGACAAAAAATGTGGAACCTGAGCCTGCTGTCGACAGTAGAAGTATATTCCAGGCAGGGAGAAGGATGGGGTTGGTGGTGATTGGGAGGGGGGTGGGGAGAATGGAGACAAATGGAGTGCAAAGGGACTTCAGATGCATCACCTCTTTATTTTTTCCTGATCTGGTGGATAATGAGTAGAATCCCTCCATTATAGAACAGTAATCTACCTGAGAACTTATGGAACCAAGAAATATAAGGAGAGGAATCAGTCTTTAGGCACTGAACCAATTCTGGCTTTAGATTTTGGATGAACTGTCTCTTAATGTCATTCAAATCAGTTCTGAATCCTAGAATATTCCAACAGAAATTAAGAAGCTCCAGAAATGTAGCAAACTACATCATTTTCATTGGAATCGACTCTTTGTTTTTGGGGTGAAACACAGGAGTCTGCAGTTGCTAAGATAGTTGTAAAAGCAAACAGAAATGTTGGAGGAACTCAGCCGGTCTTGCATCGTCCATAGGAGGTAAAGATATATTCCCAACATTTTGGGCCTGAGCCCTTCTTCAAGGTGTTAGCAAAAAGCAGGCAGGCATCTGAATAAAGGGGGAAGAATGGGAGGGGTAGGAATCCAGGCCGACAGACAAAAGGTGTTAATTGGATAGGAGGAAAGGTGAACATTGATTTTGGGTCAGTGAAAGGAGACTAGAAAAAGGGAAGAAAGAGAGACAGAACTAGAGGAAAAAAGATAGGGGGATGAAGTTTGGGGGTGGTGGTTTAACGGAAACCGGAGAAGTCAATATCAATGCTGCCCAGTTGGAGGGAGCCCAGATGGAAGATGAGGTGTTGTTCCTCCAATTTGCAGGTGGTCTTAGTCTGGCAGTGTATGAGACCATGGACAGACATATCAGGAATGGAATAGGACGAGGAATTGAAATGGATGGCCACTAAGAAATCCACACTATTGAGGCGGACAGAGCTGAAGTGTTAATCAAAGTGATGTCCCTGTCTGCGCCCAGTCTTTCTGATGTTGAGGAGACCACAATGGAAACACCGGATTCAATAGATGATCTCTGCAGAGTCATAATTGAAGTGTTGCTTCACTTGGAAGGATTTTTTGGGGCCCCAAATGGGTGCAAGTAGAGCATCTCCTGCAGGCACAGGGGTAGGTGCCAAGGGGACAAATGGTGGGTAGGGAGGAGTGGACAAGGGAGTCATGGAGGGAGGACTCACTGCTGAAGGTGGAAAGGAGGATATGTCTGGTAGTGGGATCACGTAATAGGTGACGGAAATGGCAGAGGAGGGTATGTTGGACACAGAGGCTAGTGGGGTGGTAGGTGAGGACAAGGGCAATCCTCTGCAATTTGCATACAAGGGCAGAGGATGTAAGGCCAGATGTATGGGTAATGGAGGTTATAAAGGTGAAAGGCCAAGTTGATAGTGGTGGAGGGAAAGCCACGTTGTTTGAAAAAGGAGGACCACTTCTGACAATCTGGCATGGAAGTTGTCATCCTGGGATCAGATGAGGAGGAGGAATTGAGTGAAAGGAATGGAATCCTTGCAGGGGATAGGCGGGAAGAGGTGTAGTCAAGGAAGCTGTGGGACTTGGTGGGTTTATAGAAGATGTCTGTTGAGAGTTTGTCTCCCGAGATGGAGACAGAGAGATCAAGAAAAGGGAGAATGTTGCTTGAGATACTTTGTTTCCAATCTGTAAAGTGGTACAGTGCCATGATCTGGGTAATGGAGTTGTGAAGGGGAGTGGCTTAGACCCTGGCATTAGTCAGAGATGATGGTTTATCATACCATTAAGTTGATTGTCTATTTGTCACATAATACCTGAAAGAGTGAGAAAAGTTCTTCTGCATGCAGATGAACAGGTTATATCTACATTCAGACAGCCATGTAAAGAGCACCATTTACAGAAAACAGGGTTATAAAGAAAAGCAGATCAATTAGCGCCAAGCAAGGGCAGGATGCCCGACCTTCCTTTAACCATTTGGCAAGTTTTATTTAAACGGCATGCTTCATTTGTTTCCACATAGGACCATGAATTCATGAGATAATAATGAATCCTGGCAACATTGCACAGGTTTCCAAGAATTGGTGATGAAGTGCTGGACAGGGTTTAAAGCTCTGTCATTCTGATGAATACAATCAATTTTTGCTGGCTGATGGTTATTTGGCTAAACCACTGAAACAGTCCAATGATTTTCAGCTCTTCCTGAAAGAAAGACTGCAGAAAAGCCTTAGCTTGGATCCATTGAGTCCCTTGTCTTTCTGTTTGATGAGACATTGGAATCGTTTGGCTATTGGCTTTCTTTGCTGATTTTGTATTTAATACATCTGTGATCTGAACTTATGATCCATTTCCTACCAAATATCGCCTCAAACCGTGCATCTTGGCGCCTCACAGTTCGGCGGGCAGCAACCTCCTTTGAAGAAGACCGCAGAGCCCACCTCACTGACAAAAGACAAAGGAGGAAAAACCCAACACCCAACCCCAACCAACCAATTTTCCCCTGCAACCGCTGCAACCGTGTCTGCCCGTCCCACATCGGACTTGTCAGCCACAAACGAGCCTGCAGCTGACGTGGACATTTACCCCTCCATAAATCTTTGTCCGCGAAGCCAAGCCAAAGAAGAATAAATGATTTATCTATAGCAGCATTCTCTCTCTTTGAGTGTGAAGTTCGTGGGTTTATTCCATTCTGAAAACAAACTATGCTCAACATTGACTATTCAGTACATTCATTAAGTAACATTTTAGGTCTAATCTTTTGAATTAAAAAAACATTGAATAATTTCCCTTCCATGTCAAGAGATGGCTATAAATGATTCGGTTGTACTACAAAGAAGGGGAGATTTTTCCTAGCCACAAAGCAGATTAACTGTCTATTATCTCATTTCTTTTTATTAGATTTTTGATTGCCTTGCTTGCAAAACAACTGCTTTCAAAATTAATAAGCAGAAAACTACCAGTTTTGATAGTAACTGAAGAGATCCAAGATCCTGTTAAAAGAAAATTTAGAAATTATATCACTGGGTGGTTTCCTCAGTATCCTGAATCTGTCAATCTATAACTTTAACAGTTAGGGCTAAATTCTTCTGTTATTATTTGGTTACTTACAGACTGGATTGTCTATCTTCAAAGCAACTCTCAATAAAGCATTCAAATTCTTGATGCTTAGTTGTTACAATGGAATTAGCTGCCTGATTAGATTCCTATCTGCTGTGGCCTCAGGTTGACGAAGCTTAGGAAGGCACTGATTGTCTCTTGTCCATTAAAATCCTTCTCTATTTCTTGTCAGAATTCATTTATGAATGTCAGAATTTAATATTTTGAAAAGATGTCCAAATCATCAATCAAACAAATCATTTTAATTTTCCAAATATCTAATTAAAAATAAGGATTATAATGAGATGTGATTTAAGAAATAAGTACGGATACTTATCTGGAGCATTTTGGTGCACAGCTATAACAACAGCCCACAGTTCTAAAAAGCTAACAAAATACATAAAGACAACAGCAGTGAAGCAGCTCAAGGAGTAGAAGTAGATTAGAAAGAGTGGCGATACGCTGAACTTTTTCTGTTTACTTTTTTTCCTGCTTCTTTCTATAATTGATTTAGTTGTTTAATTTTCAAAGTTCTGGGTAGAGGGAAGAAAGTTGTAAGTAAGCTGACAGTGTTGGTATCTGAGAAGTGAAGTATATTAAAAGAAAGTGTAAAAAGATTTTTTTTCAGATGTGATACTGAAGCCGCTTTCACACTTGCAAGTGATCCCAGGAATTGAATGCCATTCACCCTTTAAAGTGTCCAGTATGAAAGCAAAATCAACTCAACACCGGCAGGCGTCAGATGACATCATCTCATGCTGGAGATTGATGGCCTTGACTCCTAGTACAATCCCCGGCGCATGCAGATGCTGGCGTTGAAATCAGGCAAGTGTGAAAGGGGTAATTGCATTGTGGGATTGAAATGAATCAAGTTTTTGCGTGAGTGCAGGAAGAAAAGATTAAAATGAAAGTATAAACTGTACCATGGGAAAGTCGCAGTGGGGGAGAGAGAGGGGAAATAAAAAGGAATAAACAGCAAAAAATAGCAATAGCAGACAATTTTTAAACAGTGCAGGAAAATTGGTAGCGCGATAGCGCACAATTTATAAAGACTGTGGGGAAAAAAGTAATGGTGGACCTGACTTCCCAGAATGCTGTGTGACAAAGAAACTCCTCTATGAATGCTCCATGTATGCAGCCGAGCATACAGCCATTTCTCTGCTGCATGGAATTCTGGGAAGGCAGGTCCGCCATCGCTTTTTCCCCACAGTATTTATAAATTGTACGCGATAGCGCTACCAACTTTCTCACCCTGTTTAAAAATTGTCTGTTATTACTATTTATTGTTCTCACTTTCCACGGTCCCTTATAAAGGTTTATATAAGTTAGCACAACAAAAACAGGAGCTAAAGGGCTCATACTGTGCTGTACATAAAGCTTAATTATGTTATAATTAGGCATGATTAATTTTGTCCACCATCACTTGATGCATCATGACGTCACCAATAGAAGGTAGAACAGTCCTAACCCCAGGGATGGCTCCTTGCAAGTGTGAAAGTGTTCAGGGTCCCAGTTAGGAGTGGTCAAGTGTGAAACACCAAAATCCCATTCCTTTCCCAGGACACTGAATATCCAATTTAGTGGGATGCAAGTGTGAAAGGGGCTTGTATATGTTGTTCAAAAATGGAAAAAATAACATTTTTTAAAATTTTGAAAAAAAAAAGGATTATAGTGAGATGTAGGCATCACTGAAAATTTGGAATTTATTTCATTGGCTGTGCTCAGTTATTGGTGTTACTGGAATCCTGAGCATTATTGAAATATATGATTTTTGCAATTACCATTACTGGTGCGTGCAATTTAATGGCAGGTTAATTTAATTTCATGAATTTAAATTCCTCAGCTGTCACGATGGAACTTAAATCCTTGTTTCTGGATTGATAGTACAGACTTTTGGATGTTCATCTTGTAACTCAGCAACAATGTTGCTGTGCCTTCTGCTATTATACATTTAAGCTCCATATATGTACACCCCATCTTTGAACAGACTTTTGATTGTAGGAAATGAATCATTAGCCCCTTTCACACTTGCAAGTGATCCCAGGACATAACCACCAATCAGGCTGTCAAGTGCCAAGTGTGAAAGCAAAATCAGCTTAATGCTAGCCTCAGATGACGTCATCTCATGTCGGGGATTGATGGCCTCGACCTCTAGTACAATTTCCCACATCTGCAGATGCCGGTGTTGCAGTCAGGCAAGTGTGAAACGGGTAATTGCATTGTAGGATTGAAATGACCCAAGTTTTTGCATGAGTGCAGGAACATGAAGGAAGAAAAGATTAAAATTAAGGTTTAAACTTACAATTTTTAAACAGCGTAGGAAAGTTGGTAGCGCTATAGTGCACAATTTATAAAGACTGTGGGGAAAAAGCAATGGTGGACCTCACTTCCCAGAATGCTGTGCGGCAGAGAAACCCCTCCATAAATGCTCTGTTGCTGCAGCCGGTCATCCAGGCCTTTCTCTGCTGCCTGGAATTCTGAGAGGGCAGGCCCACCATCGCTATTTCCCCACAGTATTTATAAATTGTAGGTGAAAGTGCTTCCAACTTTCCCACGCTATATAAATTGAGCACTAAAGCGCTACCAACTTTACTATGCTGTTTAAAAATTGTCCTCTCTTTCTATTTATTGCTCATACTTTCCCACGGTCCCTTATAAAGGTTTTTATAGGTTGGCACAAGAACAACGATAGGAGCTGAAGAGCTTATACTGTGCTGTACATAAAGCTTAATTATGTTATAATTAGGCATGATTAATTTTGTTCAAATATAACATCATAATACATTGATCAGGATTTAAAGCAGGTTCACCATCATTTGATGTGTCACAATGTCACTGGTAGAAAGTAGAGCAGTCCTTATCCTAAGGATGGCTCTTTACAAGTGTGAAAGCATTCAGTGTCCCAGTTAGGAGTGGTCAAGTGTGAAAAGTCAAAACCCCATTCCTATTCCGGGACACTGAACGGTCAGTTTAGTGGGATGTAAGCATGAAAGGGGCTAGTGTCAACCCTACTTTGCTCCTTTTACACTTGCAAGGAGCCATCCCCGGGGTTAGGACTTCTACCAGTGACGTCATGACGCATCGATTGGTGGTGAACCTGCTTTAAATCCTGATCAATGTATTATGATCTTATATTTGAACAAAATTAATCATGCCTAATTATAACATAATTAAGCTTTATGTACAGCACAGTATGAGCCCTTCAGTCCCGGTTGTTGTGCTGACCTATATAAACCTTTATGAGGGACCGTGGGAAAGTGCGAGCAATAAATAGTAATAGCGGACAATTTTTAAACAGGGTGGAAAAGTTGATTAGCACTATTGCGTACAATTTATAAATACCATGGGGAAAAAGCGATGGCAGACCTGCCATCCCAGAATGCCATGCAGCAGAGAAAGGGCTGTATGCTCGGCTACATACATGGAGCATTCATAGAGTGGTTTCTCTGTCGCATGGCATTCTGGGAAGTCAGGTCTGTCATTACTTTGTTCCCCACGGTCTTTATTAATTGTGCGCTATCGCGCTACCAATTTTCCCGCACTGTTTAAAAATTGTCCGCTATTGCTATTTATTGCTGTTTATTTCTTCTCTCTTTCTCTCACTCCCCTACTGTGACTTTCCCATGGCAAAGTTTATACCTTCATTTTAATCTTTTCCTGCATTCACGCAAAAATTTGGGTCATTTCAATCCCACAATGCAATTAACCCTTTCACACTTGCCTGAATGCAACGCCGACATCTGCAGATTCTGGGGATTGTATTAGGGGTCGAGGCCTTCAATCCCTGGCGTGAGATGATGTCATCTGACGCCGGCCTTGAATTGATTTTGCTTTCACACTTACCACTTTAAAGGCCGATTGCCATTTGATTCCTGGGATCACTTGCAATTGTGAAAGAGGCTATAAATAGCTCTATGCTCAACAAGACCTTAATATATTTAAAATTCTCACTCCCACAGAAGCAGATTACCACTTTTACTTTTTCAGGCTTTAATATGCATTCTCTGAAACTCGAGAAATAATTAAGAATTTTGAAAACGTGTCTAGTCTGAAAGAGAAATAATTGAATTATAATGGAGAATGGAATAAATGCATCATTTTGACCCTTTATTTGTTGCAAAATCGGCAAAGCTGTCAACTTTTCACTCAGTTCATGTATAAAAGAATGTTATTTTAAAGAGAAAAATATTCTATAAGCATTTGAATAATGACTTCCACTTTGTAACTGAGAATTATGTGGGAGGATAAATGAATGAAAGGAAAATAGACTGCAGCCTCATCTCATGCTAACATACTCTTGGATGATATTACTTGAATTTACACAATGTTCTAATTTGAGATGATTGGTGTCTCAATGCTTTTGTCAGCTGTACATTTATCCCAAGGTGACTGATGATGCAGTTCAGTGTTTGAATGTATTTCCAGCTGCAGTGGAGTTGCTTATTTTCAGTTTCAAAGGCAGTAAAATACAAGGATCCAACCTAATTACAAAATAAATCTTTCACAGTCTAGGGACAAAGAGCTCTATGCGCATAAAAACTCCTGAATTGAGGTAGGAAAACATGGCGTGGAATTTGCACATGTAAGACTTGTTTGAGTAAGGGCACAGTTATTGTAGTGTTAGCACAGTGTTATTACAGCGCCAGTGACCCAGGTTTTAGAATTTGGCGCTGCATGTAAGGAGTTTGTACTTTCACCCTGTGTATGTGTGGGTGTCTTCCGGGTGCTCCAGTTTCCTCCCACCTTCAAAAATGTATGGGGATTGTAGGTTACTTGGGGTATTTGGGCAGGACGGGTTCGTGGGCTGGAATGTCCTGTTACCATGGTGTCGGTCTAAATTAAAATTAATTTTTAAAAAATTAAAATTGGTTGGCATTACCTCAGATAATACTGTGAGATCTTTTGAATTCACCACAGGGCGTCTTAGTTGAATAAGTTCTCAGTGTTACCACTAATATCTTGCCTCGAAATTTGATTTAGTTCACTAACTCAACAAAACATATTTTTGCCCTAGTCCTCCAACTCAATTTTTTTTTGTTAATTTTAGTGAACTCCCAGTTCTTTAATATTTTATCAATATTTATCGATGGACAAGAAATAAGCCTTATAATTGAACAGTTTACTTCTGCAAGGAATGGATGGACCTTTTTGGTCATCAGTCTCTCCCATTCACATATTTTATCCACATTCTATTGGAATAAAAATACTTTGGTACTAACTACATAATGGGCCAAATCTTCCTATGACTACCAAGAGTAACCTGAGCAAAGTGGTTTCCTGTGCTCAGACTATGCTGTTCTTTCTAATGTGACCCCATTCTCATGGGTATTTAGGTTCTTGGTCATTGATGAAATTCCATAGCATATGGGGCCTCTCCAAGGATGCAGCCAATTTCACCTTGAATAGCTTAGAATTTCACCCTTGCTTCACTGGCTGCCAAAGATGTCCTGGATGCTCATTGCCACTTTTTCCCTCTCCCACCTCTCATACTCTGATCCTCTGCTAAACTCTCTGTCTTGCCTGAAGGGAGAGGCATGGCTAGGGGTTAAACTGTTTTCTATATGCTTTCCATCTGTAAGTGCCAGGTGCTCACCGAGATGTTGAGGCAGAATTTCAGAAGTTATTGAGTCCTTTGGAGCAGTCATTTTGTGCTCGGCACCCAATTTCCGGTTTGAAACCCAGCTGAAAGCAATTACTCTCCATTTTGTGAATGTCTGCAAAAGAATTGTGTTGTACACATGGATATTATAACATTTCACAGAGAGGAGTGTACAACAGACTTTCTGCATATTTTGGAATGAAGCAGATTGTTAATTAGCAGTGTCTTGTATTTAGAGGGAGCTTTGTTATCTGCAGAGGTCTGAACTACATCACAAGGGTACCAGACATGCTGTTGTAAGCAGATGAAGTGGAAGTAAAAAGGGGGTAACTGCATCAGTTAAAAGGATAACTGATGTTGTTTGACTCAGAGTTGCTACTGACTGTACTACAAGAATAACAGAAAATCCACAAATATGCCCCAGCTCAAGTTTTTTTAAAAAAACAGGAAATCCAGGAATTCCTGCAACTTGGGATCAAATGCCTCAACCCCAGACCTGGTTCAGGTGATTGCTAAATATCTCTTGTTGAAATTTGAAGAAGTTGCAATGTGAGCTTATTTAATTATTTTAATGCATCGCAAACAGGAGTGGCCTTTTATGGAACATAAATAAGTATGAAGCTTATTTGAATGATCCTTAAAAGAGAGGGAGAGGTCTTTGAAATAAAAGTAAAGTAGCAGTTAACAATACATTCAGCAACTTGTCATTTATGTGACAAAACTTTTTAATACATTTCATAAAAATGTATTAACATGAGATATTTTTAGTCATGTTCATTAAAGGGATATTTGATGGACAGAACACAAAGATTACTCTCTAGTTCATCTTTGAATAAAGTGTTAAAACATATTTGCACCTACCTGATGTAAATTAGCTACAGGTAAGGATACTGCAGGATATGAAATGAGGTGAGTTGATGGAGATGTGGTACGGAGCAGCCATGATCTACTTTTATTGTTGGGAGATTTTAGGTCTTTAATATCCAACTCTTGCATACATTTTACCAACCAAGTGGTTGGAAAATTGGAAGAATGGGTTGAATGCCATATTTGTCTTTTGTAAAATATTGTGCAACCTTAATTGTTCTTGAAGAAGATAAAGGGGAATTTTAATTTAAAACTAACTGCAACGTGACCCAGTACACAAGGTGGCCAACGACCATACAGACCCTACGGAGGCCAATGACCTTCGTTCCAGGTGACGTCCTGCATAGTAGGAAACAACGAGCAACGGCAGGAACGCTGACCAATCCGAGGCTGGTGCTGCTGTAACATCACTCCTGTTGTCAGCATCGGGGAGAGAATATAAGCAGAGTGGCCAATGCGATAAATCAGTCTTCGACTTCTTGGGTGTGTGTCATTCTTTCCACACTTCGTGGTAGCGCACACGCTACAAAACCTTTATTTCCCATCACAAAATACAAGGAATGGATTATTTATGGCAGTGGGTTGGGTAATGGAAGCCCATGCTTGTGCAGCTGGTGATTTAGATTATTGATTAAGAACCTATTCTGACTGAGGAACTGTAGATCTTGGAGCAAACATAGAGATCTGAAATATAATGGACAACTTGTAGAGAATAGAGGTTTAGGTCTTCAGTTCACATGGTTCTTCTGAAAAAGTCATCATAATCCCATGTCTGAAAAATTGAGCAAAAATATGTAGTTAAAAGTAGAAAGAGGTCTGTTCAATTTTTCCCCTCTCGGGATGCAGTCTCCTCAGGCTGCTTGCCCTCTGTAAAGTGTCTGATATTAATGCCCAGATTGGTAGTAAGACTCAATAGGCTATTCTAAACTGTATTACAGTTGAGTACAAAAGCCTGATCTTGCCTAATATTAGAACAGGTCAAATAAATATATGCGTTGGTCAAACACAATCAATAAAATACCTTACTGGAAGACCTGACCTTCTCCCTTAGTTAATATCCAAATTGAGCAGTTCTTGGAAAATGCATTGAGTGTTGCAAGGGCACAGAATGTTGTCTTGGCAGAGAACGTCATTGTGCATCAGCAAGAGTGGTTCAGCAATGTCACAACCACATGACATAGGATCATGGCTGCCATAAGATGTAGGAGCAGAACTGGGCTATTCGGCACATTGAATCTGCCCCACTATTCCATCATAGCTGATTAACTATCCTTTTCATTTTCTTTCTCCTGCCTTACCCTTATTTCTTTACTAATCAAAAATGTATCTAGCTCTAAATATACCCATTGACAGCTTCCATACCATCCATGGCAATGAATTCCATCAATTCACCACCCTCTGGTTAAAGAAATTCCTCCTAATCTCTGTTCCAAAGGCTTCAAGTTGTTATTTGAGGTCTACAACAGGTGGCAAGCGAACCAGCACAAGGGGCAGAGCTTGTTCTTGCCAGTTCACAAGTTGCAGTATTGGTAAGATTGACCACAGCACAGACCTTAAGATAAAGCTTGTTAAAGTACTATGGATATATTCCATTGTGTTATGAATTACCTCGGTTGTTTTGAAATGGGATGGATTCAGGAAAACATGGTAAATTTAAAATTGGCATCTCTAATGGCATACAAACCATCAGGAGCAAGGGAATTAATTTTCACTACAATATATAAACTGGTGGCCCAGGTATCCCTTACTTCAACATCATCAAGCTGGGGACCAAACCATTAACATATATAGGGCAAGTCAAAAGAAGCAGCAGATGGACAAAGAAATGAGATGCCGATCCAATAGAGAGATGACACAGGATTGTATGCATGCTACTGGGAATGCAGCATGTAGTGGATAGAGCAAAGAAATCCAATCGTCATCAAATCAGATGGAGGATATCTGGCTCTACCACATGCAGATGTGAATGGTGGTAAAGAGCTGTGGGAAGTGGTTCAAAGAACATGTTCAACCCTTATGATAAGGAGGCCAGCATGCATAGACCAAATACATGTTCAGCTGGAAGACTCAAGTGGATGATCTGTTCATCTTATGTGATCCTCACCATCACAGAATCAGGTCTCAAACCTACTGGCAACAACTGAAGTGGAGGGTTTTTGGACTGGAAAGCTCACTGACCAAGCTCTACAAACTGGTATCTGCTGGAGAAGTAACCAGATGTTGCTCGGAGAAAGCAAAATAATGCTATGCTTAACAAAATAAAAAAATATTTGAGCCTTAACAAAAGCATTATTGATGAAAAGTTGGTCAGTGACCAATAGTGATGTTTCTGACATTTGTTTAGAAATCAATTTGTCAGCTCTGGCTCAATTAGTAGCCCTCTCTCCGTGTCGTAGGTATCATGTAGATACAAAGTGGAACAATAAGGAGCAATGTGATCTCAGTGAAGACACTGATTTTGATTGCAAGGTTGTTTGAGGAGCTCATTGTGTGATTTTGACAATGCATGATAACAGTGTTGCAAGTTAAACTGTAATTTCTCTGTTGTAATCTTGACACCTCAAAATAACTTCCCTGACTTTGTGCTTTGGAGTAGCCAAATGATTCATGTGCAAATGTTTAATGACCTGTAACACTCTTGTATTTAATTCTAAAGCTAAATTAAATCAATAATAAAAATAGTCCATGCTGAAAGGAAATATGTGAATATTCATACCAACAATGAAACATTGTTTTACTTTCAATCAATTCTCATTTATCTTCAAACAGTGCCAATCTTTGATTTCTGTCAGTAGGGCAAATATAACTGAAAAGTGTCTATTTTGAATTTCCAGGCCTGAGATTCTACGAGGAACAAATCCAGAATCACATCCAGAACTGAATTTTTTGGGTTGTCACCTTTGCAGTGGTGTAAAGATTCATTAAAGCTTGGATGGAGTCATTTCCAGTTTTCTTCATATCTAAAAATTTGTACAGAAATGTTGTTCAATTCATGTTGAATGACAGGTGGGCTTTTTTTGCATTAAACTTGGTGGGTGAATTGTTCAGCCAAATATCCTTTGGATTGATTTTTATTCCTATCAAAATGGGACCCTTTGTGCATCTACTTGCTGGGGACACAATACCTCATTGTGAAATAGTTTAAATCTAATCAATCAGTTTTCTTGTATAAGGGAATAGAAGTGGAACGTTCTCCTGTAAACAAGTTTACTGCAGGGAAGTATTTTTGAAAACACAAGGAAGAAATTGTGTGGTGTTTTATAGGTCATTTGAATAGATCAGTGTTTGACTAAGGAGTGTTTGATTGGGTACAACACAGTTTAGCGTATCATGGAACACAAATGTGGCAAAATTGGTAGTTGTATTTTAAATTTGGCTCATTTGACACCCGAGATAGCATTTCAATGCAACCTCAAATTTTGTTTTCGATCTCCTCATAGTGCCAGTCACTCTCTTTCACCTCACTTTTTTATATTGGTAGCTTCTCTTTGTCAGTCTGCTGTTTGGTTATACCAGGAAATCAAAACAGTGTTCATAGAAAATAGGAGTTGATTTGGCACTCAAGTCAAATAGATCCCTTTTGTTATTTGAAGTCATCTTTATAATTTCTATCTAATCTTTTTAACAAGTAACTAAAAGCTATGTACCACTGAGCACACACAGCAGGAGAACATTTGATGAATCAAATCCATACTGGTTCTATGTGTGGACTCCAGCCAGTTCCATTTCCCTGTCCACTCAGCATAGCACTGCAAATTCTTTCAATTTGTATGTTTATCTTTCTCCCTTTTGAACATTTAATTTGAATCAGTCTTCCACTACTGACCCAGAAGGTGCTTTACAAACCATAACCACTTGCTGATGTATAGTGACAAGAGAGTCACACTGCACAAAAAGTCTTTTCAGCCCAGCTTGTCCATAGAACACTAAAGCACAGAAACAGGTCCTTCATCCCACCTGGTCCATGCTGAATTATTTATTCTGCCTAGTTCAGCCATCCTGCACCCAAACCATAGCTTTCCAAGTATTTGTCCAATCTTATCAAAATTTAATCTGCATCCACCACCTCCACTGGCAGTTTGTTCCACATTTTCACCACCCTCTGAGTAAAGAAGTTCCCCCTAATTTCCCCCATGAGCATTTCACCTTTAACCCATGTACTCCAGTTCGTGTGCTATTCAAGTGGAAAAAGCATGTTTGTTAACTCTATCTATATCCCTCATAATTTTGTATACCTCCATCAAGTCTCCATTGATTCTCCTACACTCTATGGAATAAAGTCTTAACTTGCTCAACATATCCCTATAATTCGGTTCTTCAAGTCCATGCAACATCCATGCATATTTTCTCTGCACCTTTTAATCTTATTGAAGTAAAACACAAAAATTTGCACACACTGTGATTGAAGTAAAAACACAATGCAGGAGAAACTCAGCAGGTCAAACAGCGTATTTTATGGAGCAAAGATAAAGCGAGATAACCAACGTTTCGGGCTTGAGCCCAAAACGTTGGTTATGTATGTTTATCTTTGCTTCCAGCTTACTGATATCTTTCCTGTTGGGAGGTGGTTAAAGCTGCACACAATATTCCATATTTGGCCTCACCAATGCCTTGTAGAACTTCAGCATAACATTCCTATTCTTGATCTCAATATTTTGATTTATGAAGGCCAGTGTTCCAAAGGCTCTCTTTATGACCCTATCTACCCTTGATGCTGCTTTCAAGAAATTGTGTTTCTATATTCCCAGATCCCTCTGTTCTACTGCACTTCTCAACCCTTTATGTTCTACAAAAGTACAACACCTCATACTTGTCCATGTTAAATTGCCATTTTGCGGTCATTTTTCCCAGCTAGTTCAGATATCCCTGCAATTTTTGAGAGCCTTCCTCTCTGTCAACTACCAATCCTCATGAAAACTGCAAATTTGCTCCTGCAATTTACCGCATGATCACCCAGATTGTTGAAATTGATAACAAACAATAATGGACCGAGCACTGATCCCTGCGGCATACTACTAGTCATAGGCCATCAATCAGAGAGGCAATCCTCCATTACCATTTTCTGCCTTCTCCCACGAAGCAAATGTCAAATTCAGTGCCAATTTTCACACAATCTCCCTCAGGGAAATTTTACTTTTGAAGGCCTTCCTATTTACCAAGCACACCTTTGCTGGAAAGCAACCTGTCTAAATCCACACTTGCCAGATCCTTTCTGACACCGTCTATTTAAAATCTCTAACCAAGGATAGACCTATTCGTTTCCATAATGCGTGGCATTATGATGACTGGATCCAAAATATTCCCTTGCACATACTTCCATCACTTGCCTTATCTTGTTCCCGTATAGAAGTTCCATTGTTGCGCTCTCTTGAGGAGGAGCCTTGATATATTTATTAAGGAAACTTTCCTAAACACATTTAACAAACTTCAACCCATCCAAGTTTTCATGGTATGGGAGTCTTGCTCAATATGTAGAAAATTAAAATTACCCTCTGTCATAACCTTGTGTTTCTCCCTCCTTGTCCTCGCTGGGACTCAAAATCCCTCTCTCTAACTGGATTCTGGACTTCTTCATCAAAAGACCACAGTAAGTCTGGGTAGCAAAACCCCAAGTTCCATCACGCTTAGCACCGGCACATCTCAGGGCAGGCCTGCTACAGTTCACTCTGCTGACTCCCAACTACACTGCCAAATTCATTTCAAATTGAATCATCAAGTTTACAGATGATACAACGGTAGTTGGCATCATCGGCAACAATGAGATGGCTTACAGGTTGGTTGAGTGTCTCATAAAATGGTACAAGAACAACTTGAGTCTCAATGTGGACAAGACAAAGGAGATTGTGGATTTCAGGAGGTCGAAGGTTGATCATTCTCTATTACACATCAATGGTTCTATCATGGAGAGAGTGGAGAGCACAGATTTTCTTGGTGTGCATATAAAGAATGACCTTTCCTAGACCCACAACACCAGAGGGCGAGGGAAGAGTACAGACCAAAAGACAAAAGGTGTTAATTGGTTATGGATGGAACAAAGGAGAACGGAAATATGAGAATTGGTTTGGGGAGGGGAGGTTTGTTGGCGAAAGGAGTCAGAGGGGAAAGGGAAGGGAGAGAGAACGAGTGCTTGAGGAAAAGGAACATAGGGATAGAAAGGAGGGGGAGGGAGGTTACGAAAACTCGAGGTTGATCTTAATGTCATCCGGTTGGAGAGTGCCCAGATGGAATATGAGGTGTTGATCCTTATATTGTGGGTCTCAGTCTGCCAGCGCATGAGATCATGGACAGAGATGCAGGCAAGAGAATAAGGTTGGGTTTTGAAATGAGTGGCCATTGGGAGTTCCCCACTGTTGCGGTGGACAAAGCAGAAGTGTTCAACGAAATGATCTCCCAGTCTGCATTCAGTCTCTATGATGTAAAAGGGACCACATGATGACCCCCTCCAGATGCACAAGTGAAGTGTTGCTTCACTTGAATGGACTATTTGGGACTCCAAATGGTGGTGAATGTAAGTGAAGCACCTCCTGTGGTAAGTGCCAAATGGCTGATTGGTAAGAAAGGAGGGTAAATGAGGAAGTCACAGAGGGAGCAGTCCCTCCAGAAGGCAGAGAGGAAATCTGAAGGGAAAATGTGTCTGGTGGTGTGATCATGTTGTAGGTGGCAGAAATGATGGAGGATCATGTGTTGGATGTGGAGACCGGTGGGGTGGTAGGTGAGGACAATCCTGTCCTTGTTGTGCTTGGTATAGAAGGAGCCAGGGTAGATGTGTGGGTCACAGAGTATATGCGGGTGAGAGCTGAGTTGATAGTAGTTGATTATACTTTAAAAAATGATCACTTTCATCTATTGAAGATGGAGAGTTGCTTAAATTGATATCAATGTTAATGAGGACCATTTTCATCCAGTACACACTTCCTCAGGAGGCTGAGGAGGGCAAGGCTACCAGCCCCCATCTTGACATTTTTTAACAGGAGCACAATTGAGAGGGTCCAGTCTGGCAGCATCATTGTGTGGATGCAAGTATCTAAACAAAGGATCATTAAAACTGCAGAGACGATCATCTGAATAGAGCTCAAGGAATTTAGAAAACCCTTTCTTTAACCCTCCACCATCAAGAAGCATCAAAATCAGGACTGCCAGCCTGGGGAATAGCTTCTCCTTCCTGTGAGACTGATGAACAGTTTCAGTTGACCATGTAAATCATCCCAAATATTTAAATATATTTATATTGATTATTTATGCCATTGTTGTGTACTGTGTGTTTTTGAGTGTGCACCATGGTCCAGAGAAATGCTGTTTTGTCAGGTTGTATATGTACAATCAGATAAACTAGAACTTGAACACAGAATCTTTGACTCAGGAGGCGGTACAGGAACATCAAAATTAGGATAGCCAGGCTACGAAATAGCTTCTCGTGGACTATGAAACTGATGAATAGTATCCTGTAACTGAGCAAATCATCCCAAAATATTTAGTTATTTATTTTAAATTATAGCTTTATGTGTTGATGTGATTATTATGAAGTGTGCATTGTGAATGTGGGTGCACTGAGGTCCATAAGAATGTTGGTTTTGGTTGTATAGGCACAACCTTCAAGCTTCAACTTGAACTTCGTGCAACTATCTGCTATCTCTTTACAAATTTGATCCTCCAATTCCATCTAATTACTAGGTGATCTGTAATATAATCTTATGAATCTGTGTTTTTTTCATTCCTCATTTCCACCCAGAAAGCTTTAGTTCGCGAGCTCTCCAGTCTGTCCTCTCTGAGCACTGCCATTTCTTTGGCTTGGCTTCGCGGACGAAGATTTATGGAGGGGGTAAAAAGTCCACGTCAGCTGCAGGCTCGTTTGTGGCTGACAAGTCCGATGCGGGACAGGCAGACACGATTGCAGCGGTTGCAGGGGAAAATTGGTTGGTTGGGGTTGGGTGTTGGGTTTTTCCTCCTTTGCCTTTTGTCAGTGAGGTGGGCTCTGCGGTCTTCTTCAAAGGAGGTTGCTGCCCGCCAAACTGTGAGGCGCCAAGATGCACGGTTTGAGGCGTTATCAGCCCACTGGCGGTGGTCAATGTGGCAGGCACCAAGAGATTTCTTTAGGCAGTCCTTGTACCTTTTCTTTGGTGCACCTCTGTCACGGTGGCCAGTGGAGAGCTCGCCATATAACACGATCTTAGGAAGGCGATGGTCCTCCATTCTGGAGACGTGACCCATCCAGCGCAGCTGGATCTTCAGCAGCGTGGACTCGATGCTGTCGACCTCTGCCATCTCGAGTACTTCGACGTTAGGGATGTAAGCGCTCCAATGGATGTTGAGGATGGAGCGGAGACAACGCTGGTGGAAGCGTTCTAGGAGCCGTAGGTGGTGCCGGTAGAGGACCCATGATTCGGAGCCGAACAGGAGTGTGGGTATGACAACGGCTCTGTATACGCTTATCTTTGTGAGGTTTTTCAGTTGGTTGTTTTTCCAGACTCTTTTGTGTAGTCTTCCAAAGGCGCTATTTGCCTTGGCGAGTCTGTTGTCTATCTCATTGTCGATCCTTGCATCTGATGAAATGGTGCAGCTGAGATAGGTAAACTGGTTGACCGTTTTGAGTTTTGTGTGCCCGATGGAGATGTGGGGGGGCTGGTAATCATGGTGGGGAGCTGGCTGATGGAGGACCTCAGTTTTCTTCAGGCTGACTTCCAGGCCAAACATTTTGGCAGTTTCCGCAAAGCAGGACGTCAAGCGCTGAAGAGCTGGCTCTGAATGGGCAACTAAAGCGGCATCGTCTGCAAAGAGTAGTTCACGGACAAGTTTCTCTTGTGTCTTGGTGTGAGCTTGCTCACACGCACTGCCATTATGGTTTCCCTGATTTACAATGCCACTGCTCCCTCGTTCGTTCCTCTCTCTCTATCACACCTAAAACAACAGTACCTCGGGTCATTGAGCTACCAGTCCTGTCCTCCTGCAACCGCCTCACTAATGACCGTAATGTTATAACTCCACATCTTAGCTGGGTCGTGGACAACAAATTACAATAGCAAATAGAAAAGGTGTGTCAGAAGGGCAATGTTATGGTAGTCATGGGGGATTTTAACATGCAAGTAGATTGGGAAAACCAGGTTGGGATTTGATCTCAAGAGAGAGAATTTATAGAAAACTTATGAGCTTTTTATAGCAGCTTGTTGATAAACTCACAAGGGGATCAGCTGTACTGGATTTGGTGTGGTATAATGCACCAGAGGTGATTAGAGAGCTTTGAATAAAGGAACGATTAGGAGGCAGTGATCACAATATTACTGAGTTCAATTTGAAATTTAACAAAGATAAACTAAAGCCAGATCTGTCGGTATTTCAGTGGAGTAAAGGAAATGACAGTGGCATGATAGGAGCTGGACTAAGTAGATTGGAAAGAGGCACTAATAGGGAAGGTGGCAGAGCAGCAATGGATGGAGTTTCTGCAGAAATAAGGAAGGCACAAGATAAATACATACTAAAAATTAGGAAATATTCAAATGGAAAAATATCATAACTATGGTTGACAAAGGAAGTCAAAGCTAACGTAAAAGCAAAAGAGACGGCATACAAGGAAGCAAAAATTAGATGGAAGATAGCAGATTAGGAAGTTTAAAAAATATTGTGTGTAACTTTTAAAAAACTCATAAGAGGGAGATGAAGTATGAAAGCTAGCTAGCAAATAATATCAGAGTTTCTTCAAGAATATAATGAGTAAAAGAGAGATGAGTAGACCTAGGGCCACTAGAAAATGATGCTGCAGAAATAATAATGCGAGACACTGAATGAGGACCTAAATGAGTATTCTGCATCAGTCTTCACTGGAAGATATTAGCAGTGTGCCAGATGTTGAAGGGTATCGGGGAAGGGAAGGGATTGCAGTTACTATTTCAAAGGAGAAGGTGCTTAGAAAGCTGAATGGTCTAAAGATGAATAAGTCACCTGTACCGGATGGATTGCATCCTCAGGTTCTGAAAGAAGTAGTGGTAGAAATTGTGGAGGCATTGGTAATGATCATTCAGGAATCAATAGTATAATTCCAGAGGAGTAGAAAATCACAAATCTCATTCCACTATCAAGAAGGGAGGGAAGTAGCAAAAAGGAAATTATAGTCTGTTTAGCTTGATGTCAATGGTTGGGAATATGTTGGAGTCGATTGTCAAAGATGAGAATATGGAGTACTTGGAGGCATGTGATAGGCCAAAGCAAGAATGGTTTCCTTAAGGAACAATCTTTCTTGACACACCTATTGGAATTCTTCGAAGAAATGCCAAGCAGACTGGATAAGGGAGCTGCAATGAATGTTGTATATTTGGATCTTCAGAAAGACTTTGACAAGATGCCGCACATGAGGCTACTTAACAAGTTAAGAGCCTATGATATAGCAGGAATCATTCTATCGTGGGTAGAGCATTGGCTGATTGACAGGAAGAAGAAAATCAGAATACTGGGATCAAATTCTAGTTGGCTGCCAATTGCGAGTGATGTTCCACAGGGGTCGGTGTTAGGTTGCTTCCTTTTATGTTGTATATTAATGATTTAGATTATGGAATGAATGGCAAAATTTGCAGATGATAAGAAGGTTTTTGGAAGAGTAGGTGGTGTTGAGGAAGAACAGACAGATGAGGAGAATGGGCAGAGAAGTGGCAAATGACATACAAAGTCAGAAGGTATAAGGTCATTCACATTGGTAGAAAAAAAATAAATGAGCAGATTATTTTCTAAATGGGGAGAATTGAAAATACCCAGAATGCAAAGGGACCTGGGAGTCCTGAAGATAAACTTGCTTATTGAATCAGTGGTGAACAAGGCAAATATATGCTGGCATTCATTTAAAAATAAATAGAATACAAGAGCAGGGATGTGATGTTAGGCTTTATAAGGAACTGGTGAGACTGCACGGAGTATAGTGAGCAGTTTTGGGCTCATTATTTAAGAAAGGGTGTGTTGACTTTGGAGAGGCTTCAGAAGAGGTACACAAGATTGATTCTGGGAATGAAAGGGTTATCATAGGAGGAGCATTACTACAGTTCTTGGCCTGTACTTGTTGTAATTTAGGAGAATGAAGGGGAATCTTGTTGAAACTTTTTGAATGTTGAAAGGCATGACAAAGTAGATGTAGAAAGGTTTTTTTCCCCACGGTGGGAGTCCAGGACACGAGGACACAACTTCATGGTGTCTGCTTTAAACCTTTAAAATGGGGATGCAAAGGAATTTCTTTAACTAGAGGGAGGTAAATCTGGGGAAATTGTTACCACAGGCCATTTTGGAGGCCAGATCAGGGCATCAAAGGATATGGGGAGAAGGCTGCGGAATGGAGATGAGTGGGAAAATTAATTAGCTCATGATTAAATGGTGGAGCAGCTCAATGGACTCTATAGCCTATTACTGCTCCTATGTCTTATGTTGATCCATCCACCTTTCCACAATACCCCTTGCATTGAAATAAATGCAACTCAGAACATTATTCCCATCATGCTCCACCTTTCAATTTCTGTCTTTGCAGGTTTTACAACATTTTTTTTTATAAGCACTCTACTATCTGCTCTGGTGCTCTGATTCTCATCCCCTGACATCACTAATTTGAACCCTTGAAGCAGCACTCAGAAACCTTCCCTTCAGGATATTGGTTCTCCTCCAATTCAGATGTGAATTCTCCTGCCAGTACAGGTCTCACTTTCCCTGGAAGAGAGCTGAATGATCTAAAAATCTGAAGCATTCCCACATGTTAGAACATAATAACATACGAAATATGGGCAGGAGTAGGCCATGTGCCCTGTCGAACCTGCTCTGCCATTCAATACAATAATGGCTGATGATAGACTCATCTCCAAGTATGCGTCTTTTCTTCCATCCCTTAATTCCCCACACTTTGTAAAAAGCTATTCAACCTTGTCTTAAAAATATTTACTGAGGAAGCCTCCACTGCTTCAAAGAGCAGAAAATTCTTATAGATTCACCAGTCTCTGGGAAAAGCAGTTCCTCCTTATCTTCATCTACTACCCTGAATCTTGAGGCTATGTCCACTATTTATAATCTCACCTACCAGGTGAAGCAACTTAGCTAACTCTTATCTTATCTACACCTTTATACATTTCTATAGGATCCCCTCTCATCCTTCTGAATTCCAGCGAGTACAGTCTTAGATGACTCAATCTCTGGGATCAACCTGGTGAACCTCCTCTACACTGCCTCCATAGCCAATATATCCTTCCTCAAATAAGGAGACCAGAACTGCATGCAGTACTCCAGATGTGGCCTTGCCAGTACCTTGTACAGTTTCAGCATAACATCCTTGCTCCTAAATTCAATCCCTCTTGCAATGAAGGCCAACATTCCATTTGTGTTCTTGATAACCCTAAAGCAACCATTTGTGAATCATACACAAGCACCCCCAAGTCCTTCTGTGCAGCAACATGCTGCAATCGCTTGCCATTTAAATAATAATCTGATCTTCCATTTTCCCTTCCAATAACCTCACATTGTACTCCATCTGCTAGACCCCTGCCCACTCACTTAACCTATCTATATCTCTCTGCAGACTCTCTGTATCTGCACAATTTGCTTTTCCACTCAATTTAGTGTCATCAGCAAAATATACTCTGTCCCCTCTTCCAGATAATTAATATATTAAGAATAGTTGTAAAATGGATCATCTTCCTATTTTTTAACCTCAGCAAGCACATACCAAGTAATACAGAAAGCACAGCTCTGCAGCTCCTTTCCTGGAATCAAGCATCTAACATCTAACTCCCTGAATTTACTTTGCAAGATCCTTGTTACCCTTTCTACCTACATCATTTGTCCCGATATTGATCACATCTGGCTGCTCACTCTCCCACTTGAGAATGCTGTAGACACGATCCAAAATGTCCCTGATCCTGGCACCGGGAAGGCACCATACCATCTTCTTTCTGTTCTCCTAGCCATTGAATTCCCTAACACTACAAATCACTTACTTTCCCCCTTTCACATCTGAGCCAGAGACCTGACCATTGTGGCTTGGTCCCTGGTAGGTTACTCCCTTCAACAGTATCCAAAACAGTAAACTTGTTATTTGAGGGGAGCAGCCACAGAGGTACCCTGCACTGACTGCCTATTCCTTTCCCTCTCCGAATGGTCATCTAGCTACCTGCTTCCTGCAATTCATTCAGCCTCAGTTCCTGAACATGGTCTGCCAGAAGATGCAGCTGAATACACCATCTCACATTCTACCACTACTATTCACCCTGGGCAATTGTGAAACCCCTTACTTGCCCTCATCTGCTCTGACCTGTGCCTTATTGAAGCATTTTTTTAAGCCTCCAGGCCTGCTGGAATTTGCATTACTTGCTCAGCCTCTGCTCACCACCTCTGGAGCCAAATTCCACTCTTATTCTGGGCCATTGGCACATAAGCTGCTCCACTTGAGCTACCCTTCCTTTTATAGGATGCTTCCTCTAATCTTCTGCCACCTGTTGAGTCCCAACTCATATGCTCTTTTTAAATTTAAAGACGACTCAAACAAAACCCCTGACACTTCTCTCAGTGATCTCCCGCCACTCACTGAGACACTCCAAGATGACATTCTAGACTTGTTCCATTTACCCATCCATCTATCTGTTCAAATGTCTTTTGAACATTCTAATTGTACCCACTTGAGTAGCTTTGTCAAAGGGAGGAAGCACATTTTGGGTGTCTGTGCTTGGCTGAGGAGCCAATGCTGCTAAGCTATGATCTGTGAATTTCTACACTCTAGCTTGTGTGCCATTACCATCTTAACAAATTTTGTTCCCAAATCGAACATTTTGTTATTAAGGTCTGCCTTTCTTCAAACTTAGGGATTCTTATTAAAAAAAACCATGGTTAATATTATGAGACCTGCAAGTTGAGTGAAACAGTGGATAATTGACAATACAGATAGCTTGATGCATTGTTTGATAGCAGTAACTTTGTTCAGTATGATGGTGTGGCATGTGTAGTGTGCACAACAAGAATTGTGTTTTGGTTTGACCGCAGTTCTGAATTCAGAAATTTTTAAAGTTTTTCTTGTTGAGAGTACCAGTATCCCTGGAATAGACACTTCATCCTGTGTGCACACCAACTATCCATATCCCTATCAACACTTTTCCTCTTGAGTGTTCTGAATGTTTACATTCATGAAAAACTCAATCGAAATGGCTCTACTTTATCAAAAGTTTGTGAAAGTTCGGTATGACATCTGAAACCTTAGTGATCTTCTTCAGATGTGTAGCGGAAAGTGTGCTGCGTCTCAGCCTGCGTCTCGGCCTGGTATGTGGGCACCAATACTTAGCACGAACAAAATTGTTTCCACCATCAAGAAAATCTTCATGGAATCATCAAGCGTCCACACTGCTCTGCCATGGTCACATTGCTGCTATCATGAGAGAAATATACAATGACCTCCATAATGTTTGGGACAGACACTTTTTTTTGCTCCTGTTTTAAATTTGTAATCAAACAATTCACATGTGATTAAAGTGCACATTCCAGATTTTATTTGAGTACATTTCGGTTTGACCATGTTGTACTTTTTATACACAGTTCCCCCATTTCAGGCACCTTAATGTTTGGGACATTTGGCTTCACAGGCATTTGTGATCACTTGGGTATCCTTAATTGCTGCATTAGTACAGGTATAAGAGAGCTAGGCTTGCTTCATAGCTTTGGAGACTGCAGTTGCTATTTTTCAACATGAGAACCAGAGTTTTGCCAATAAAAGTCAAGCCATTATGAGTCTTAAAAAAATAAGAATAAAACAGAGATTACCCAAATCTTAGGGTGACCAAATCAACTGCATTGGACATCATTAAGAAGAAAGAGAAGACTGGTGAGCTCAAGAATCGAAAAGGGACTGGTATTCCAAGGAAGACGAACACTTAATGACAGAAGAATTTCTCATCAAAATGAAGAAGAATCCCCAAATGCCTGTGTGACAGATCGGAAACACTCTTCAGGATGCAGGTCTGGATGTGTTAATGACTACTGTCCACAGAAGTCTTCAGGAACAGAAAAGCAGAGACTGTTCTGCAAAATGCAAACGAGTACTTAGCCACAGAAACAGGATGGTCAGATTACTGTTTGCCAAGAAGTATTTAAAAGAGCCTGCAGAATTCTGGAAAAATGTTTTGTGGACAGATGAGACCAAGATTAACCTTATTGGAGTGATGGCAAGAGCAAAGCGTGGAGGCATAAAGGAACTGCCCAAGATCCAAAGAATACAACCTTATCTGTGAAACATGGTGCTATGGCCTGGGCATGTATGGCTGCCACAGGTGATAGCACACTTATTTTCATTGATGATGTAACTGCTGATGGCAGTAGCAAAATGAATTCTGAGGTGTGTAGAAACATCTTATTAATTTTTTCAAGGTTTTATTCAACTTTTATTCAATACTTTCATATGATTTAAGTTGATCCTTTCCGAATCTTTTTCAACATTTCTTTTTTTTGTGAGTGTAGAGGAACAGAATTAACCACAAAATAATTGTTTAACCACTAAAACATTGTAGCCCAGCTTTTGTTTTCATTTTTGGTTTGTTTCTTAGTTAGGTGGACATTTTTGTCATAAAATTTGATTTCTTTTCATGTTTGGCCTTGAAGTGATTGGGAGGCTCAGTTTACTTATGTTGCTTGATGTCAGTGATTGTATATATTAACTGTTGTTAATGCAATTCTGATTTCTTTTTTTTTAATCATTCTTACGTTTATTAATCTGAAACTTAATAAAAAGATTGAAAAAGAAAGAAACATCTGCTCAAGTTTGAGCAAATGCCTTCAAACTTATTAAACAATGCTTCATCCTATACAAAGCAATCATCCCAAACAGTAAAAGCAGAAAGCTGGAGAAACTCAGCAGGTCAAGCATTGTCCTTTATATAGCAAAAGTAAAAATATGGAACTGGCGTTTTGGGCTTGAGCCCTTCATCAAGGTATGTGAAAATGCCAACAGGCTCTTCCAATCATCCCAAATGTGCTGTTAAAACAACAAGAGTTTTTCAAAGCTAAAAACTGGAAAATTCTTGAATGGCTAAGTCTATTACCTGGTCTAAGTCCAATTGAGCATGCCTTCCATATGCTGATGAGAAATCTTAATGGGACAAGCCCCAGAAACAAGCAGGAGCTGAAGATGGCTGCAGTAGAGGCCAGGTAAAACATCATCAGAGAAGATACTCAGCACCTGGTGATGTCTATGAATCACTGACTTCAAGCAGTTATTGCATGCAAGGGATCTCCAATGAAGTACTAAACATGACTACTTTAATGTACATACCATTGCTATGTCTCAAATATCATGGAGCCCTGAAATGTGAGGACTTTTATGCCAGGTATGTATAAAAAGTGTTGTAATTTATACATGATCATACCGAGATATATACAAATAACCTTGAATAAAATATGGAATACACCAAATTTCGTGACTTGTTCATGACAATAAATTCTGATTCTGAATGTGTACTTTAATCACATGTTAATTGTTTGATTACAAATTTAAAACTATGGAGCACAGGGCAAATAAAGGAAAAAAACAGTGTCTATCCCAAACTTTATGGAGAGTACTGTAGGGGCCACAAAACTCGTGCTATCAATTTCAGGAACAGTTGCGACCTCTCTACCATCAGACTCCAAAACAACAAACTAGTTGACTCATTTAAGGATTCTTATTTTGCACATTATTTATTACTGAATTTTTTTTCTGCATTACAATTTGTTTACATTTCTTTCCTTGTTTACATTTCTCTCTTTTGTACACACATCTTTTATTATAAGAATACACTTTAGGAGGAGTCACGTGATGAAGTAGTGGCTGGTCGGGGAACTCCAGCCCTCTCCAGAAAAGTAAAAAAAAGACAGTGAAAAAACGAAGGCACCAACACAAAAACCAAAATAAAGTGAAAATAAAGATGTGGAGAAAATGGCAGCGAAAAAAGAAAAGCCAAAAGCAACGGGAAGAAGAGAAGAAGAAAGGACGTCGGAAGAAGAAGGTGAAGGCCTTACCTGTCTGAAGAGGCCCACCGCGGAGAGAGAAGCCCGCTCCCTAAGGTCAGCTGAAGCCCCGAACTCGGGACTACAAAAATGGCTCACTGAGTCAAACAAAAGTGCGCAACCGCGCAAGACAAAAATAACACTGACGGGAGGGGGGACCAGCTGAGGAGTCGATCTCCACATCTGAGATTGACCGCCACAACAAAGCAGCAAGAGGAAAACACAGAAAATAACGAGAGCAAGAAAGAAGAGAGTAAAAAGAAATCAAAGAAACAACAGATGACTAACCCAGAGGAAGAAGACCAGCAGCAAGACACCTCTAATAAAAATAAGAAGACCAAAAATACCCAACAAAATAAAACAAACAACCCAACAAGAAAACCAGAAGAGACAGAGGTAAAGGACACAGATCCTGGAATGGGCTCAGAAGAAGAAGAGGAAGAACACAGAGAAATGGAAGATGAAGGGAAGGGCAAGACAATGGATATTTTTTTTTAAAGAATATATGGAAACAGTAAAAGAATGGCAGTCACAAGAATTCAGTGAAATAAAAAGAAGAATAAAAAGTACAGAAGAAAAAATGAATAGATTAGAGATGATCATGTCAGATATAGGAAAAATAGTGATCAAGGTGGAAGAACAAGAAACAGCCATAGAAATGGAAGTAGAGGACTTAAAAAAGAAATTAGAAGAATCTGATAAAAAAGTTAAAGAGACACAAGAGCTGTTAGCTCAGAAGATAGATATAATGGAAAATTATAATAGAAGAAACAATATAAAGATAGTGGGCCTTAAGGAAGATGAAGAAGCCAAGAATATGAGAGAATTTATAAAAGAATGGATCCCAAGGATCCTAGGAAGACCAGAACTACAGGAAGAAATGGAAATAGAAAGGGCACACAGAACACTAGCCCCTAAACCACAACCACAACAAAAACCAAGATCCATTCTAGTAAAATTCTTAAGATATACAAGAGAAAATATATTGGAGAAAGCAATGAGGAAAATAAGAGAAGACAAAAAACCACTGGAATACAAAGGTCAAAATTTTTTTTTCTATCCAGATATAAGTTTTGAACTCCTGAAGAAGAGGAAGGAGTTTAATGCAGCAAAAACGATCCTATGGAAAAAAGGATATAAATTTATGCTAAAGTATCCAGTGGTACTTAAAATAGTTATTCCAGAGCAGCAAAACAGACTACTCTCGGACCCGGAGGAAGCAAGAAAATTTGCAGAACAACTACAAAACAGACAGAGAGAGGAAGATATGTAACGAGAACAATGACCACAAACTATATGTATGTGTGTATGTAGGTATATATATATATATATATATATATATATGTATGTATGGGTATGTGTGTATGTATATATAAAAAAATAGAATATAGGTAAGAACTAATAAGGGAAAGAAAGGGAAGAAAGGAAGTATGGGGGGAATTAAGAGAGAGACCTTTGTTGTATATGAAAATTAAAATCTTTTCTGGGGGGGCTGGGTGGGGAAGAGTTACGGTTACTGCGAAATCAGTTGACGCTTGCGAGTGAATTCGCAAATCCAAATGGAGAGGGGAGATGTGGTTGCCCGACAAGGGATAAAGGGCAACTCAGGAAGGGGAGGGGATAGTGGGGTTAAAGAAATTTTAGATAGGAGAATAAGGGAAATGTTTGATTTTTTAGAAATGTTGTCTTATAAAGTGTTCAAAACAAGAAAGCAGAAATGGATAAGAAGGAAAGGTGATGATGAGGAAACGGAAAGGAAAGATAAACAAAGTATGAAATGGCTATGTTGAACTATATGACTTTAAATATTAATGGAATACATAACCAAATCAAAAGGAAGAAACTGCTAAATTTACTGAAAAAAGAAAAAAATTGATATAGCATTCGTACAAGAAACACACTTAACTGAAGTGGAGCACAAGAAATTAAAGAGAGATTGGATAGGACATGTAACAGCAGCGTCATATAATTCAAAAGCTAGAGGAGTAGCTATATTACTCAGTAAAAATGTACCAATCAAAATAGAAGAGGAAATAATAGATCCAGCAGGGAGATATGTAATGATAAAATGTCAGATATATTCGGAGTTGTGGAATTTACTCAATGTATATTCACCTAATGAAGAAGATCAAAAATTTATGCAAGATATTTTTTTGAAGATAGCAGACATGCAAGGGAACATACTAATAGGAGGGGATTTCAACCTTAATTTGGATTCAAACATGGATAAAACTGGGAAAAAAATTAATAGAAAGAACAAAGTAACTAAATTTATAATTAAATCGATGCAAGAAATGCAACTTTTGGATATATGGAGGAAACAACACCCAAAGGAAAAGGAATATTCATATTATTTGGGTAGACATAAAACATACTCAAGAATAGACCTATTCCTGTTATCAGCTCGCATGCAAGACAGAGTAAGAAAAACAGAATATAAAGCTAGAATATTATCGGACCACTCACCCCTGATATTGACAATAGAGTTAGAGGACATCCCTCCAAGAATGTATAGACGGAGATTAAACTCCATGCTACTTAAAAGGCAGGATTTTAGAGAATTAATTGAACGACAAATTAAAATGTACTTTGAAATAAATACGGAATCAGTGAAAGATAAGTTTATACTATGGGACGCAATGAAAGCGTTCATCAGAGGGCAAATAATAAGTTATGTAACCAAGATGAAGAAGGACTACAATCAGGAAACAGAGCAATTGGAAAGGGAAATAGCAAATATAGAAAAAGAATTAGCAATGAAGGAAGACACAACTAAAAGAAGAGAATTGGCAGATAAAAAAATAAAATATGAAACACTACAAACATATAAGGTGGAGAAGAACATAATGAAGACAAAACAGAAATATTATGAACTAGGAGAAAAAACGCACAAAATTCTAGCGTGGCAGCTTAAGACAGATCAAGCTTCTTCTTTGGCTTGGCTTCGCGGACGAAGATTTATGGAGGGGGTAAAAGTCCACGTCAGCTGCAGGCTCGATTGTGGCTGACGAGTCCGATGCGGGACAGGCAGACACGGTTGCAGCAGTTGCAGGGGAAAATTGGTTGGTTGGGGTTGGGTGTTGGGTTTTTCCTCCTTTGTCTTTTGTCAGTGAGGTGGTATTGGCATCAAGGAAAATAGACAAGCAAATCACATATAATCCAACGGAGATTAATGAAAACTTCAAAGAATTCTATGAACAATTATATCAAACTGAAAACGAAGGGAAAGAAGACAAAATAGATGAATTTTTAACTAAAATTGAACTACCGAAATTACAAGCAGAGGACAAAATAAATTAACAGAACCATTTGAAATAGTAGAAATACAAGAGATAATAAAAAAAATGACCGAATAATAAAACACCAGGAGAGGATGGATTCCCAATAGAATTCTATAAAACATTTAAAGATTTATTAATTCCTCCCCTCCTGGAAGTAATCAACCAGTTTGATAAAACACAAAGCTTACCAGATTCATGCAAAACAGCAATAATTACAGTAATACCAAAGACAGGGAAAGATCCACTCGCACCAGGATCATATAGACCAATATCTTTACTTAACACAGATTATAAGATAATAGCTAAACTATTAGCAAACAGATTAGCCAACTATGTACCAAAAATAGTAAATCTAGACCAAACTGGATATATTAAAAAAAGACGAACAACAGACAATATTTGTAAATTTATTAACTTAATTCATGCAGTAGAAGGAAATAAAGCTCCAACAGTAGCGGTTGCTTTAAACGCAGAGAAGGCCTTTGACAGAGTAGAATGGAATTATTTATTCAAAGTACTACAAAAATTCAGCTTACCAGAGAAATATATTAATTGGATGAAAGCATTATATAAGGGGCCATTGGCGAAAGTGACAGTAAATGGATATATATCAAAACAATTTAACTTAAGCAGATCAACAAGGCAGAGATGCCCACTATCGCCCTTATTGTTCGCATTAGCCATAGAACCACTAGCAGAATTGATAAGAACAGAAAATAAAATAAAAGGGATAAAAATAAAAGACAAGGAATATAAAATCAGCTTATTTGCAGATGACGTTATAGTATACTTAACAGAACCAGAAATATCAATAAAAGAATTACATAAGAAATTGAAGGAATATGGAGAAGTGTCGGGGTACAAGATTAACGCAAATAAAAGTGAAGCAATGCCAATGAATAATGCGGATTTCTCAAAATTTAAGAAAGAATCACCATTCAGATGGCAAACGCAAGCAATGCGATACCTAGATATACAAATAAATAAAAACCTCGGCCATCTATATAAACTCAATTATTATCCACTAATGAAAAAATTACAAGACGACTTAGAGCATTGGAAAGACTTACCACTAACTCTAATAGGAAGGATAAACTGTATTAAAATGAACATTTTCCCAAGGATACAATACCTATTTCAGGCATTGCCAATACACTTGACAGAGAAATTCTTCAAGGAGTTAAAGAAAATAATAAGGAAATTTTTATGGAAAGGGGGGAAACCGAGGATAGCACTAGATAAATTAACAGAATGATATAAACAAGGAGGCTTACAATTGCCAAACTTTAAAAATTATTATAGAGCCGCACAATTAAGATACCTTTCAGATTTTTATCAAACAAGGGAAAAGCCAGATTGGACTAGATTAGAACTAGATAAAATAGGGGAGAAGATACCTGAACATATATAAATGGGATGAAAAATTGGTACAACATAGGAATTCTCCATTATTACATCATCTGCTCAATATTTGGAAGAAGATTCATGTAGAAAGGAATAAAACAAATTACCAACTTCCAAAACTAATACTGACGCAAAATCAACTAATCCCTTTTACAATAGATAACCTTTCCTTTAGAGAATGGGAGAAAAAAGGGATCAAAAGAATAGAAAATTGTTTTTTGGGAAATAAATTATTATCCTTTGAACAAATGAAGGATAAATATAATATAACTCATGATCTCTTTGGCTTGGCTTCGCGGACGAAGATTTATGGAGGGGGTAAAAAGTCCACGTCAGCTGCAGGCTCGTTTGTGGCTGACCAGTCCGATGCGGGACAGGCAGACACGATTGCAGCGGTTGCAAGGGAAAATTGGTTGGTTGGGGTTGGGTGTTGGGTTTTTCCTCCTTTGCCTTTTGTCAGTGAGGTGGGCTCTGCGGTCTTCTTCAAAGGAGGCTGCTGCCCGCCAAACTGTGAGGCGCCAAGATGCACGGTTTGAGGCGTTATCAGCCCACTGGCGGTGGTCAATGTGGCAGGCACCAAGAGATTTCTTTAGGCAGTCCTTGTACCTTTTCTTTGGTGCACCTCTGTCACGGTGGCCAGTGGAGAGCTCGCCATATAATACGATCTTGGGAAGGCGATGGTCCTCCATTCTGGAGACGTGACCCATCCAGCGCAGCTGGATCTTCAGCAGCGTGGACTCGATGCTGTCGACCTCTGCCATCTCGAGTACCTCGACGTTAGGGGTGTGAGCGCTCCAATGGATGTTGAGGATGGAGCGGAGACAACGCTGGTGGAAGCGTTCTAGGAGCCGTAGGTGGTGCCGGTAGAGGACCCATGATTCGGAGCCGAACAGGAGTGTGGGTATGACAACGGCTCTGTATACGCTTATCTTTGTGAGGTTTTTCAGTTGGTTGTTTTTCCAGACTCTTTTGTGTAGTCTTCCAAAGGCGCTATTTGCCTTGGCGAGTCTGTTGTCTATCTCATTGTCGATCCTTGCATCTGATGAAATGGTGCAGCCGAGATAGGTAAACTGGTTGACCGTTTTGAGTTTTGTGTGCCCGATGGAGATGTGGGGGGGCTGGTAGTCATGGTGGGGAGCTGGCTGATGGAGGACCTCAGTTTTCTTCAGGCTGACTTCCAGGCCAAACATTTTGGCAGTTTCCGCAAAGCAGGACGTCAAGCGCTGAAGAGCTGGCTCTGAATGGGCAACTAATGATATAGTGATATAGTGTTGGCATACTACCAACTGAAATCCTACTTGAAGGACAAATTGGGAAGCAGTCTGAGGTTACCAGAGGGAAGTAATTTTGAATATGTGATTACAGACACAATGATAATCAAAAAATTTGTAACAAACATGTATATTAAACTACAAGAAAAGGAGAATGAGGAAACAAATGGTAAAACTAAACAAAAATGGGAACAAGATCTAAACATAAAGATAAAGAAGGAAACATGGGAGAAGTTATGCTCTGGAACGATGAGAAATACAATAAATACGAGGTTACGTATGATACAATATAACTGGATACACAGGCTATATATTACACCTCAAAAGTTAAATAAATGGGACCCAACAGTATCTGACAGATGTTTTTGCTGTAAAAAGGAAATGGGAACAACAATTCATGCAATTTGGACATGTGAGAAAGTTGAAAAATTTTGGGAAGATCTAAACCAGATATAAATAAAATCACAAAAAGCAATATACCAAAAAAACCCAGAGATCTTCCTCCTAAGTAACATAAAAAACAAAGAATTTGGACTTGATTTGGATGGTGCACAAAAAAGATTTGTTATGATAGCCCTAGCTGTAGCAAAAAAATGTATTATGTCAGCCTGGAAATTAGAAGATAACTTGAGAATACAACAATGGTATATAGAAATGAATAAATGTATTCCATTAGAAAAATTAACATATAATTTAAGAAATAACATTACAATATTTGAACAAATATGGGAGCCATACATGAAACATAATAGAGAAAACCTACCGGAGACATCTACCACCTAAAATGACAGAAGGAAAAGAGAATGAAAAGAACTGACTCAGTGGAATTTCTTGTTTATTTTTATTGAGTGACAACATTGTTTGACGGGTTTAATATATCCTATTTTCTGAACTTTAAATAAATGGGAGGGGAGGTAGGGAGGGAGGGGAAGAGGGAAGGGGGGGAGAAAACGACACTGTATATATTCAAGAAGGAAAATGTATGTATCTTGATCAATATGGTTTATAGTGTGAAAAATAAAAAAAATTTAAAAACAGTTACCAATAATTGGAAATTCCAGCTGGCCTGTAGGAAAAAGAATCTCAGGGTTGTATGTGATGTCATGTATCTACTGTTATCGAAAAATCTCAACTTTGATACTTGGATTTCAATAGCTCAAAGGGATCTGTGCTGGGCGAATTGGCTAGAGTGATCAGCAAGTTAATTCAGACCATCCCACCAAACAGCATTAGTTTGAGAAAGCACTGCCTTCTGTTGATATCACCAAAGGATAAAAGGATGACGAAAGATATTGAGAGAAGATTGGAAGCAGAAAACAAACCAGATTCCTGATCAATGTCAAACTCTTAATGCAGGAGAGAATCAGCTGAATGAGAGAGAATTGACAAGTAAGGGAGTGCATTAAAATAATTAGTTGGTAAAGAAACTCAAATCTCTTCAGTATATGTAATAAAAGTATAATTAAATAAGGGCAGAGCACACTTAGATCAAACTTACTTTCCTCCAATGGAGTGAAACAAGAAAGTCTGCAGGAGGAGAACTTCATCAATGTAGGTATCCCTCGAAGAGATTCCTCCACTGGAGTATTGTGTTCAACTCAAAATCATTAGTAATTTTCTCAAAATAATGGGAAACCTTTCGACTGGCAGAGAGCCACTATATAAAGGACTGGGCATGTATATTAGATGAGGCAAATTCTTCTCCTGAGGGTTAAGATTAAAAAGTGCAATAGTGTAATTTGGGTAAAGACTTCCTGAAAACATTTTAGGGTTGTTAGCAAAGATCAGTGTGTGGGAGTCTTTTCAGAAAATCAATACATAGGTAATAAGCCAAATGCGCTCTCTGCTGTATTAATATCATGCAGTGGATTATTTGATTTCTGTGGTTTAGATTTGGCTACTTCCCAACCCTGGCACTGGTTCATTGTCCACCCTCGCTTCCTAATTTCTCCTGCAGGACCTCACACATTCTGTGTTTTTGGATTTTGTTTGTTTTTGTCGCTTTTGTTTCTAAATTAAAACTTCATTGTTAATGTGCAAGTGATTTGCCTGATTCATCCTTGATACTTTTTTTTCATTCCTAAGTTGTTTGATGCAATAATTGGGAGGTAAATGGATTGCAGGAAAAATTATCAAGATTAATGTAAAATGCACTCTGAGCAATGTAGCGAGTTACTGAAGTGCATTCATCACACTAATTACCTTTTTCATTCTCCAAGACTGTACCCATTGTTATAGTTCATTGCTACTTTGTAAAAATTCAGAGTTAATGTATTCAATTAAAGCTGTGTTTGTTTTTTTAATGAGAACCTCCAGATGAATTAAACATAAATCTGGATCACACTGGGCACACTTCCAACACTGTCATTGATACAAAAAGCACAAACCTTAGCTTTTTCATTGTTGCCTTCCACCTAGCTTTGTTGTAGGATATTGAGACCAGCTTCAAATACAGTTCAGAGCCTTCTGTTTCCAAGTTCCACTTAATTGTTGGAGGCAATCTCATCAGCCCAGTTCAGACTTTTTGAACTGGCCATTTCTGGAAATAACTCCCTATACAAGAATGTAAAACCTGACCAGTACACTAAACAGACCCCTGAGTTTGTTATGTCATTAATACAATAATTGCTTATCTAATCTTAGCCTTAAACCACTTTCCTGCTTGTTCTCTTGACCCTCACCTCACACACAGACCCCATTGCGCTCTCGTGTGTGAATTCTGAAAGTCCATGACCATCTGAAAGGAGGAGTTCCTCCTCACCTCTCAAAAAAATATTTTGAAATATATGCTCCCTTGTCAATGCCAATACAGTTCTTTTAGCTTGTTCTGTTTTAAGTTGCCAGGCTAATATTTTGTGTGTGTTTTCTCCTAGCTCATAATACTTTTGCTTTATTTTCATTATGTTCTTCTCCACCTTATAAGTTTGTAATGTTTCGTATTTTATTTTTTTGTCCACCAATTCTCTTCTTTTTGTTATAACATCCCTTGTTGCTAGTTCTTTTTCTATACTTACTATCTCCCTTTCCAACTGTTCTATTTCCCAATTGTAATCCTTTTTCATCTTAGTTACATAACTTTTTATCTGCCCTCTAATGAAGGCTTTCATTGCATCCCATAATATAAAATTGTCTTTCACTGATTCCGTATTTATTTCAAAGTACATTTTAATTTGGCATTCAATAAACTCTCTAAATTCCTGCCTTTTAAGTAGCATGGAGTTTAATCTCCATCTATTTGTTCATGGTGGGATGTAATCTAGTTCTATTGCTAATAACAGGGGTGAATGATCAGATAGCAATCTAGCTTTATATTCAGTTTTCCTAACTCTCCCTTGAATATGGGCTGACAACAAAAACATATCAATCCTTGAGTATGTTTTATGTCTACTCGAATAATACGAGTATTCCTTCTCCCTTGGGTCCTGCCTCCTCCATATATCCATAAGTTTCATTTCCTGCATTGATTTAACCATAAATTTGGCCACTTTATTCTTTTTGCTAGTCTTTTGTCCAGTTTTATCCAACTTTGGGTCCAAATTAAGGTTAAAATCCTTTCCTACTAATATATTCCCCTGCGTATCTACAATCTTCAAAAAAATATGTCAATACCCCTCAACGAAGAAACCTCCTGTCATTTCCTGCATTGTAAATCACACTCAGAATCTTTTGTTATAACTTGATTACCTCTGATTCAATCTAAGCTGCAATGAATGTGGGTCCCCTGCTCATTCTTTCCTTATAAATAGTCCTCATTATTACAGGAATCAACATTATAAACATATCTGAATTGCCCTCAGTGCAAGAATCGTATATTTTGGTGTATAAGACGACCTTCAGATAAGACAGGTCCCCATTTTCAACCTGAATTTCATGGTTTTATCATATATTGGGCATATAAGACAACCCACCAAATTTTTGCAAGGAACGTGCCAGTGACTGGTATCTGGCCCTCACAGCAAGAACCCAAACTTTGTTACAACACCCCAATTGCCAAGTAACAAATCTGTAAATTAAGCATGCAAGTTAAAAAAAAACAGTAAAACAAACTTTGCTTCTGGCCGGGGAGATGCCAAACGGTGCTGAGTCCAAGTATTCAGCATCAGCTGCAACCAGAGCTGACGATGGTGACTCCATTCTCAACATCTGCATCAAAGAAGTCACCTCAGTGCATGAGTGTGCTTGGTTCACGAACCACAGTTATGTTTCATCTTGTGGGGCACCAGGTCCTGGGCAGGAGCTGGGACCTCGGGGTCTACAATTGTAAAATGTCTGGGTGGGTTATGGTGGGGAGGTGTTGGGGAGCGGTAGCACTGGTGGTGGGGAGATGCTTCAAGTGACATCTTGTATGCTGAATCTATGTTGAGTGGTTTTTTTGAGTTAAATTTAAGGACTCATTTTTGTTTCTGGTGTATAAGATGACCCCTGATTTTTGAGTGCTCTTTGAGAGTTTCAAGGGTTGTCTTGGATGCCAAAATATATTCTTCTCCAAAGGAAAGAGGAGGTTTGCAGGAAAGAGTGCAAAGACTCACCAGAATGTTTCTTGGATTGGAGGATTTCAAATTTGTGGAGATTTCATTGACTGGCTTTGTTTTCCCTGAGGTATAGTTAGCTGAAGGGAGGGAGACCTGATTCATATGCACAAGTTTTTAGGGTAATGGATGAGGTAGACAGTCAAAATCTTTTTCCCACTATTTTTGTGTCAAAAGTGAGAAGAAATTTTAAATGCTTTCTAAATGACAAGTTTTTTTGCCCAGAGATCAGTTTATATCTGGGATTTGCTGTCACAGGAGGAGGTGGAATCAGATACAATCACTGTTTCAGAGGCATTTAGCAGACACTTTGCTGGCAAAGCATAGGATCAAATCCTATTGCAGTGAAAATAGAGTTGGAATAGATGGGTAAAAAGTTCAGCATGGCTGCTACTGTGCATCTCTGAACCTGTGAAATGAGACTTTCAGCTTCCCATTCCTTTCTCTTCTCCTATCAGAGCTTTCTTCCCTTATAACCTTTTCCCTGTCACTTCTCAGCTTCATTCTCTTTTACCCTCCAACCTGTATCCATGCTATGTCTTGTTAGCCTGTGCTCTTCCACCCCCCCCCCCCCCCCCCACCTTTTTATTCAGGAGTCTGTATGATTTTCAGTACTCCTGATTAAGGGCTCAGGCCTGAAATGTTAACTAAGCCTTTTACATCCCAGCACTTTTGTGTTCTCAGATTTTCTTTTTTACCCCTAAAATTGAATCTAGTGGTCTAGGTGTCATCCCACCACCCAGTATGATTGTAGTAAGACTTTTACTTTGTAGTTTTCTAATTTTATGGACTGTTCCCACTGCAAGAAAGTCAAAGTTCCATTAGTCTGAATAATTGCTTGTTATTTACAAACTAACTTAGCATTGCATTTGAGGGCTCTTTTATAATTCTGCCAAGGAGAATTCGTTAATCTTTGTCCATTTAAATTATATTCTACCTCCATCATCCACAGGGATAAAATTTGCTTGCAGTAGGCATTCCTTTTACATAGAAGCAAGTCTTTTATTGATCTTGGAGTATTCCTAAAGGTACAGGCATAAAAGATTGCTAGCCTCTTCCTGAGCTGGAGACACAGGAGTCCTTTCACTTGCAGAGAAGAATAGAACAGTATTATCTTGAAAAGCACTTGAATCATTTGTCATAATTTGGACCAAGGTATAAGCAAATGTTTGCCAAAATCAAATAAATAATTTTGCTCGGCGTGAGGAAGATTGTAAGAGGCTTCAGAAGGACAGAGAAACAGCAAAAGCAGTTCAGTGTCAAGATATTTCACTGTGAAGCACAGTGAGAGAGAGAAACTGCTATGAAACCTCGACTACGCAGAGCAATAGACAGTCAAGAGGTACAGATCTTTTACAACACCAGCAATCAGGACCAGACCTGGGTTTGAATGCTGCACTGTCTATATGGTGTTTGTACGTTCTTCCTGTGTTTGCGTTGGTTTTCTCTGGGGACTCCGGTTTCCTTCCACTCTTCAAAAAAGTACCCAGGGTGTAGGTTAATGGGGCGTAAGTTGGGTGACACGGACTCATCAGGCCGAATTGGCCTGTTACAGTGTTGTACATCTGAATTTTTTTAAAAACTACTTTGAGTTGGGAGTGGCGGTACAGAGAGCCTCAAGCCAATGAATATACAAGACAGGAAGTGATATTGAATTTGTACAACACATTAATTCTGATACAATTTAAGTATTCAATATAATTCTTGGCATACTTTGAGTTGGGAGTAGTAGTACAGAGACCCTCAAGCCAATGAATATACAAGACAGGAAGTGATATTGAATTTGTACAACACATTAATTCTGATACAATTTAAGTATTCAATACAATTCTTGGCATTCATTGCAGGTAGGGGTCTATGCACATTTATTCACAAAATTGAATAGAAGGTTGTTGTTATTGGAGAAGATCTCAAGGCTTGATGCTTTCTCACCTCCGTAGAGATGCTTGATGCAACACTTAATTAAAAAGTATCAATAATTAGAAAGCAATTTTAAGAACATTTTCCCTAACGGTTGGTCAGGAGGTTTTGAGTACAAGCAGTGTTTTACCTCAGCCTGCAATCATCAGGCCATTTGAAAAATCTAGATAAAAACAATTTGAAAAGAGAAGATGTAAAAGTATATGGCGAAAAGTCAGTAAATTTGAATATAACTAGATAGGCCTGGCAATGTATTTTAAATTCTCAAATACAATTATTGCAGACTAGTGTCAAGATATAAAATGCATCTAACATAATATACAGTCTACTTTTTTCTTTCTAGAATAGTGCTGCATGTTGAACTCCAAAACATTAAGAGTGCAGTTGGATAAATATATCATGGTATGCCATGTGTACAATACCATCATAACAAAAACATGGGACTGCTGAGTATGCAGGAGGGCCACATCATAACATTTAAGATGGATGTGGATTTGTTGCTGAGATGCTGTCCGGTGTGTCTAAGTCAGTCATTGTTTAACACCAAGGTAGAGAGCAGATGGATACATGAGTGCCACGTGATGATCTGTACTTGTGGGTCGAATCTGATTGGATGCAAGTCATTTTGGGGGATGATTTGAGGATGCCATAAGGATTGTTGCATTGTTTCATGGTACATTAAAACTAATGTTCTGTAGTAGGGTGTGCACGAGCGCAGCAAGAAGAACTGAGACAGCAGGCTGTGAGCTCGTTAAGCACAACTAGTTTACTGAGTTTCACACTGCAGTCATTAAGGTCCTCAAGAGCCTGCCCCTTATGTCCCAGAACTCACGTCACAGGGACGTAAGTGCGTATGCGTACTTCCAGTCTGCACCGCGATGCCATCTTTACCACAGCTGCTTCACCAACAGCGCATAACAAGCAGAGCTGGTTCGTCGCAACAAATATATGTGCCTCCACACAACCCCCCCCCCGCCCCCAAGAACCAGAGTAAGTGGTCTCACTGTGCGTTGTGGGTGAGGACTCCTGCTTCAGTGGCCAACCCCTGTGCGTTGGCGGTGGGACCGCTACCAGTTGTGACAAGTCCAAGTATGCCAGTTTGAAGCAGTCCAGAGTGAAAAGTTCTTCTTTGCCTCCAATGTCAAGCATGAAAGTGGAGGTATTCCTGTGAAGAACTTTGTAGGGTCCCTCGTAGAGACGCTGGAGGGGTGGCCTGTGTCTGCCCCTGCACACAAACACAGAGTCACAGGTGTCTAGGCTAGTTGGGTAAGCTGAGGGTGGATGGCAGTGTCGTAATGGCAGCGGTGGTGCAAGTGATCCCAGTTTGTCTCGCAGTCTTTCCAGGACAATGGTGGTACTGCTGTCCTGCCCTGGTGGTGAAGGCAAGAATTGGCTCGGGACTGCTAGGGGTTCATTGTAGACCAACTCTGCTGGACAGGCTCACAGGCTGTCCTTTGGCAATGTGCAGATACTGAGGATGACCTAAGGCAGTTCGTCCACCCATTCGTCTAGCCTTGCCATCAGTGCCGACTTAAGGCGGTGGTGAAAGTACTCGACTAATCCGTTGGACTAAGGTGGTGTGGTGCAACTGGGTGCTCAGGAGTCTGGAGAGTTCATTCCAAAGGGCGGAAGTGAATTGGGCCTCACGGTCGGTTGTTATGTGGACTGGGACTCCAAATCAGGAAACCCAGGTGGAGCGGAAGGACTGGGCACAAGTGTCAGTGGTGATGTCCAGGATTAGGATGGCCTCTGGCCACCTGGTAAATCTGTCCACCATTGTGAGTGGGTAGTGCAACCCTCAGGGGCCCACTATGTCGAGATGGACATGCTGAAACCTGCAAGTGAGTAAGTCAAACTGTTGGAGGCGGGGCTTGGTGACCCACTAAACCTTTGCAGTTTGGCAGTGTGTGCAGGTTTTCGCCCATTCACTAACTTGCTTGCACAGCCCCTGCTAGATGAACCAGGAGGATGGGAAAGGCTGTGCAATGTGTCGAAACCATCCGTCTCCATTGGGCAGGGACAATTGGTTGGGGTTGGCCAGTGGAGACATCGCAGAGCAAGGTCGTGCCATTAGTGTCCAGTGGAACGTCCTGGAGTTGCAGACTCGTGATCACTGTCTTCTTTCTGGGCTCATGCCAGTTCATGGTAGCTGATGCCATGCGACAGGGCATGAACAGCTGGCCTGGAGAATGCATCAGTGTAGTGAACTGGGATTCACTGATGACTGGACCAGCCTCCCAGCTCCTCCCCCTGGGGCCCATATATAACCCTGGTTTCCTGCCTAAACCCAGAATCTTTCTGAAGCCTGTACGTGAACCCTATTTGTGTTGTAAGCTAATAAAAGCGTTTGTTCTCCCTCCAGTCAAGTGTGAGCTTTTATCTACACTACAATTTTATTAGCTGACAAACAAGGATGGAGGCGTTACTCAAGCCCAGTATGCTGTTAATAGACCCCAGTTCCCCGATGTGGCTGAGGAGTTCACATATTGGCTAAACTGCTTCCATCCCTACCTGACTTAATAGAGGTCTACAAGATTATGAGAGGTAAAGATAGGGTGGAGAACCAGCACACTTTTCCCAGGGTGAGACCAGCGGGCATCTGTACAAAGTGCAGAGAGGAAAGTTTAGGGGATATGTCAGGGATAAGTTTTTTTAAATGATTTAAATTTTATTAAGTGCTTTTAAAAAAAGTTTCCCCCAAACCCTTGAGTTAGTGTTAATGCACATCATAAGTTATAAAACATAAACTTATCCATAAAATAGAAACAAACATGGCAGCAAAAAAATCAATAAAATAACCATACAACAGAAAAAACTGCTGTTCATTAATATGCTTCACCACATCCACCACTATTTCCCCCACCCCTGCCCCCACCACCAGAAACTTGGATAATTGCCCCATTTTTGTGTACAGGTGTTCAATTTATCAAACTGTAAGACTACATTCAAATGCTGCCATTTAGACCATTTCTAAGGCCCACTCCTGAAATGATGATTTCTGACCCCCCCAAATTCTTCCAATCTCTAAGTATAATTTGTCTTCCTACGATTATACTTGTCTGAATCCAATTTTGAGAGAAATTATCCTCAAATAACCCAAGTGTGTCTCCCAAGACAAAGAGTCTGGGGCAGAAACGTATTTGAACACCTGAAGCTTCACCAACATAGTTATGTATCATAATCCAAAATTCTTGAATTATGGGACGAGACCAAAGCTCATGTCCGAAATCCCCTTTAAGGGCTTTGTTTTTTTTAACATAGAGAACTGGATGCCTGGAATACATTGCCAGGGGTCATGGTGGAGGCTGGTACATAGGATTATTTGAAAGACTCTTAGACATGCACATGGATGTAAGGAAAATAGAGGGTTGTGTATATGAGGTAGGGAAAGGTTAGTTTATTGAGTGGGTTTCTATCAATTGCCACAACATTGTGGGGTGAAGGATGTACTACATTGTGGTGATCTATATATTTTAACTGTCACAAGGAACTTATTCTTGTATCACCTTGAAACTCAATACTTCCAGTATTTTTTCACACCCCCCGCCCCTCACCTTTAATGTAGCAGTTACCATTGTGCTATTACAGCTCCAGTGGCCAGGGTATGAATCTGGCGTTATCTGTAAAGAGTTTGTGCACTCTTCCCATGTCTAAATTTGTTTCCTCTAGTTGCTCCAGTCCCCGTTCCCCCCCCCCCCCCCCCCCCCCACTCCATGATTCAAAGGTTAATTGGTCACATGGTCATATTTGGACAGCTCAGGCTTGTGGACCAAAAGAGCCTGATGACATGCTGTGTCTCTAAATTACAATTTTTAAAAATTAAATTAAAGTCAATTTTCATACTCCAAGTTGTAGTCAGTGTCCTTTATTTTGCAAAGGCAAAGGTACATAACCGAACATTTTGGGCTTGAGCCCTTCATCCAAGTATAAGAGAATCCCAGCAAGCGTCTGAACAACAGAGTGGGGGGGGGGGGGGGTGGGGGGGAGTGGCAAGGCAGGAGATGATGAGTGGAGAAATGAGGGAGGGGACAGCAACAATGAGGGGGAGAGAGGAGAGGATGATAGGGCTGTGTGGGTGAAAGAACTGGAAGGACAAGGAAGGGGGGGGGGAAGAAAAGGCAAACAGGTTTAATGGAAAGCAGTAAAGTTAATGTTCATGCCATGAGGCGCAGCAGAATTACCACAAATTGGTAGTGCATTACAAAAAACTCGACACAGCATTACATGTAAACAAATAAAGAATTGTAAACAGGTAATGAATATAAACAAACTGTGCAATACAGAGAAAATAAAAAGGAAAAGAAAATCAATAAAGTGCACAAGTAAGAGTCCTTAAATTGGTCCTGATTGAGTTTGTCAATGAGGAGTCTGATGGTGGAGGGTTCACCTGTTCCTGAACCTGGTGGTCCGAGTCTTGTGACACCTAGATCTCTTTCCTGATGGCAGCAGCGAGAACAGCGCATGTGCTGGGTGATGTGGGTCTTTGATGATGTGGGTCTTTGAACGCTGCTCTCCAACGGCAGTGTTCCCTGTAGATCACACATGTCAAACTCTGGCCCGCGGGCCAAATTTGGCCCACGATATAATTATATCTGGCCTGCAAGATCATATCAAAAATGTATTAGAGGTGGCCCGCTGGCCGCCACGCCAGTATAGCGCATGCACAGTAACCGCTGTGTTCCAGGGTAAGAGAGAGAGAGGAAAATCCTGGTCCTTGAAAAGTAGTGGTGGGTGGTTTTATAAATGCACTGTCGTGTCCCCCCGCCCACCCCCCCACCGCAGCACGGCCTGACTGGTGTCAGGGGAAGCCAAGGCCGCTTCCCAGCGCCCGGAACTCCAGTGGCACAGCGTTTCTTGGAGCTGCAGATGGAGTCGGGATGCCGGAGGGAAGATTGGGGCTCCCCGCCAGGCAATGGGGGCGCCAGCCGCCGGCCGCCCTGCACCTTCCCACCGGACCAGCGGCGGGTGCCCGGAGTACACGTGGAGAGCGAGGCTGGTCGGGCAGGTAGGGTGGAACCCACTGCCAATCTCGGGAGTGGCGTGGGCTGGATCGGGATTAGCTGCGCTCACCTGCTCCTCCACCGCTGACCGGGATCCCAGCGCGGTCCTGAGCGCGGAGACTGCCCTGGAAAGGTCCTGAGACACGGGCACGGAAAGAAGAGCAGGATCCGTAGAACATTACAGATCAGAAACAGGCCCTTCGGCCCTTTGACTCTACCTCGTGAAAACCCAACACTGGAGAAACTCAGCGGGTTAAATCGTATCCTTTATCCAGCAGAGAGGTACCTGACAATGTTTGGCCCTTGATCCCCCTCATCAATGTATGAGCGAAAGTCTATGGTTCTCGTAAAAACACCAGAAGGGAGAAACTCAGTAGGTCAAAGGGGGTCCGGGAGAAACTCAGCAGGTCAAGGGGGAGGGGTCCGGGAGAAACTCAGAAGGTCAAGGGGAGGGGATCCGGGAGAAACTCAGCAGATCAAGGGGGGTCCGGGAGAAACTCAGCAGGTCAAGGGAGGTCCGGGAGAAACTCAGCAGGTCAAGGGGGGTCCGGGAGAAACTCAGCAGGTCAAGGGGGGTCCGGCAGGAACTCAGCAGGTCAAGGGGGGGTCCGGCAGAAACTCAGGGGGGGCCTGACCTCGCCAGGACCATTGCCCACTCCCCTTCCCTGCCGCAGGCCGACCCGCGACTCAAGGTGACGGGGCTGCTGATCCGCTGAGATGCCGCCCTGCAGCGAGAGCCGATGCCCCCGCACTGTCGTTGTCCAACCCGATCGCCCGCAAACCCCGCCCTCCCGCACACAGGCCTGAGTAAGGATTATGAACTTTAATCTCAGGATAAAACGATCTTCCAATAGTTTCATGTCACAGTGATAAATATATTCCTGGTTAAAAATGGTCCTGCACCTGGATACAAGCTCATTAGGCATAAAACTTGAAAAGTGTGTAAATCAAAGGATATCTGTACCAATGGAAAAAGGGCATGGCAAATAACCCTGCTAGAGTTCATGCCCACAATCAGTCACCCATTTGATTGTTTCAGGAATCACGTTATTCTCCCACATTCTCAATAGCCCTCAGATTTTACTATTCGACAGCACACTAGCAACATTTGACAAATCTTCTATAGAGAAATATTATTTATTGAATATTTTATTTCTCATTTGTTAATGCTTCTGGAAAGAGTTTATCCAAAACTATTATTAAACATTTATTTTAATAAGAAAAAGTTTAACATTACATATGTTGAAAGAAGAGAAAACATGCAGATGTTGTTGAAAATTTTCAATAAATATTTAGTTCGGCCCTCGACTTGGTCCAAGTTTTTAATTTTGGCCCTCCGTGAATTTGAGTTTGACACCCCTGCTGTAGATGTACTCAATAGTGGGGAGGGTTTTGCCTGTGATGTCCTGGGCAGTGGAGGGTTTCACGCTCAGGGGTATTGGTGCCCCATACCAGGCTGTCATGCAGCTGGTCAGCACACTTGCCACCACACCTCTTTAGAAATTTGCCAGGGTTTTTGGTGTCATACCAAACATCCAGAAACGTGAGGAGGTAGAGTCGCTGATATGCTTTCTTTACGATGCCATTGGTGTGTTGGGTCCAGGAAAGGTCCTCCAAGATAGTGTCTCCAAAGAACTTATATTTGCTCACCCTCTCCACCTTTGATCCCCAATGATCACTGGATTGTATACCTCTGGCTTTCCTTTTCCTGAAGTCAACAATTAGATCCTTAGTTTTGAAGACATTGAGTGCAAGGTTGTTGTTGGTGCACCATTCAGCCACGTTTTCAGTCTTCATCCTATATGCTGACTCATTCCCTTCCTTTATATAAACCACTACTGTGGTATTGTTGGCAAATTTGTAGATGGTGTTTTTGTCGTACTGAGCCACACAGTCGTAGGTGTAAAGTGAATAGAGCTGGAGGCGAAGAACACAGCCCTGTGGAGCTCTGGTACTGATGGAGATTGTGGAGGAGAAGTTCTTACCAATCCTCACTGATTGTGGTCTGGAGGTGAGGAAATCCATGATCCATTTATACAGTGGAGTGTTAACTCTGAGGTCTTGGAGTTTGCTGATCAGCTTTGAGGGGATGATAGTGTTAAATGCTAAAAAACTGTAGTCAATAAAGAGCATCCTGATGTATGCACCTTTGCTGTACAGGTGTATCGAGCCAGTGAAATGGCACCTGCCGTAGACCTGTTACTATGATAAGCAAACTGGAATTTTCACCTTTCCTCTTTCCTGGCCATATCCAATTAACATCTTTTGTCTGTTGGTCTGTTCTCTGCCTTCCATTTTTTTTTATCCAGATGCCTGTCTGCCTTTTGCTCATACCTTGATGTCAGTTGTATATATTTATTTCCTATGGACGCTGCAAACCTGCTCAGTTCCTACAGTATTTCTGTGCTTTTACTCAAGTTGTTTGTCCAGCTTCTGAACATCAGTTTTATTATCTACTTCCTTTGAGGAAATCTCAAGCCTTCAATCAGCTAATGTCCTTTGATCTCACAGAGAAATCAGTACTTGGAGCTAAGATATTCTTGAACAATGGCAATTACAGTTGGAGTTCTGATTGAAGAAAGTGTTTGTTAAGTTGTAACAAAGGCCTTCCTTGTGTGTCCTAAAGTTAACCTCAGTTGAAAATCACACTGCTTCCCCTGCTCCACATTTTCACTATTTGAAATATTACTGTATTCTGATTACTTTTTCTCTTCTTAAAGGCAACAGATAAACAGCGAGCTCTGGAGGAAACCAAAGCCTACACAACCCAGTCATTAGCAAGTGTGGCCTACTTGATCAACACATTAGCAAACAATGTGCTCCAAATGCTGGATATCCAGGCATCCCAGCTCCGACGCATGGAATCGTCAATCAACCATATCTCACAGGTAGGCTCTTTTGCTCCCTCTCGTGACCTTCTGATTCAGTCAGTGAGCATTCGTGTGATGCAAAGATGACTCTCATTGTAGTATTTTACACCTCAACGTATTTTCCATTTAAGACTTTGAACTTATCACCCAATCTTCCCTTTTAATGCAACCTCATTTTTCTCTCTTTGCCTTCCTAACTATGGTGCATTCTGGAGAGATGTTGGATAACTCACAACAGGAAACGCGTGCGAGCTTAGGTATTTCCTTGATGTGTTTTTTTTTATTATTGGCAAGTCAACGAGATGTTTCTGTCAGGTTCTGTACTTACCTAATTCCCTTGAGAAATTTCTAACCATATATAACCATGTAACAATTACAGCATAGAAACAGGCCAACCTGGTCCTTCTAGTCCATGCAGAACACTTTCTTCCACCTAATCCTACTGCCCGACACTCAACCCTCCATTCCTTTCCCCATCCATATACATATCCAACTTCTCCTGAAATGCTAATATTGAGCCTGTTTCCGCCACTTCATTTGGAAGTTCATTCCACACACCCACCACTCTGAGTGAAGAAGTCCCCCCTCATTTTTCCTTTTGCCCCCTAACTCTCAACTCATGTCCTCTCGTTTGTACCTCCGCCTTTCTCCACATCAACTCTATCTATATCCCTAATAATTTTAAATACCTTAATCAAATCCCCTCTCAACCTTCTATGCTGCAAAGAATAAAGAACTAACTTATTTATCCTTTCCCTATAACTTCGACCCTGTAACCCCAGCAACATTCTAGTAAATCTCTGCCCTCTCTCCAATTTGTTGATATCTTTCCTATACTTTGGTGAGCAAAACTGTACACAATACTCCCAAGTTTGGCCTCACCAATCCCTTGTACAATTTTAACATAACATCCCAGCTCCTATACTCAATGCTCTGATTTATAAATGCCAACTCTCTTCACCACCCTATCCACATGTGACTTCACCTTCAGGGAACTATGTACCATATTCCTAGTTCCCTCTGTTCTATTGCACTCTTCAATGTCCTACCATGCACCATAGCCCTACCATAATGTAACACCTCACACTTATCTGCATTAAACTCCATCTGCCATCTTTCAGCCCACTCTTCTCACTGGCCTAAATCCCTCTGCAAGCTTTGAAGCCCTCCTTCAGCATCCACAGCTTCACCTATCTTAGTTTCATCTGCATACTGGCTAATCCAATTTACCACCCCATCTTCCAAATCATTAATGGAAATGACAAATAGTAATGGACCCAATACTGGACCCTGAGGCACACACTAATCACCACTAACAAGACACCCCTGCCCTTTCCCATGTTTAAAAAAATTATACACCAATGCCTCTGTAGTTCAACAGTGTTAATCGAGTCTATTTTCTCTGTCTTGTCAAGATGTGTGCATTGAGCACCAAAGGTTTCCACCATTGAGTGACCATAAATTTGGGCAGAATGAAGGGAGTTCTCTTCCTTTTGCAGAATAACAGTATGGTTCTGTAATAAAGTTGTTGAGCACTGTTATGTTTTACCAGCAGCAACTGAGAAACACATAAACAGAAAGGTTAAGATTAACATAAAATTTATTAACAATAATAGAATTACTTAACCCCTGAACATAAACCTTTATGGCAACTCTACATGAACAACAGATATTTACAAGGTATATGTGGGGAAAAAAACCCCAGACCATTACAGTCCAAGACCATAAAACCTCAAGTCAGTAACAGCTCGCAAAGTCTGGTCTCCAGGCTTGGGATTATTAGTTTGGTTGCACGCTGGTCTTCTAGTTGGACATGGGGAGGCAGATGGCCGTGATTACTGTAAGCATGATCACTGTAGACTTATGACTCTCCTGAGTTTTGAATTTGGCAACAACACCTATGATTTCTTCCTAGTCACAACATGAGGTTCATGTCTCCGAAGCCCACTTTAGGGTTAACAAGTGACCTTCTGTCACACAAGTCTTCCCCTCTAAACACCCTGTCTTGGGTTGTCAAGTGACTCCTGTCACGCGAAATACTCCCTTTGGAAACGAAACACACACACGCGCACACACACACACACACCACACACACACACACACACACACACACACACACACACACACACACACACACACACACACACACACACACGCCTTCAGCTCCCCCTACTGCTGGAATGAGGTTGACAGCAGCGGGTACCCTCTCTGCAAGCCCACATCTCTTCCAGCACTTGGCTCTTGCGCCTTTGACAGCTGTCAGCTTTGCTAGCGCTACTTCAGCACTTCACAGCAGCGCAAGATCCTTTCTTTCCCCTTTCGGTTCAGTCCTGTCCCTGGTCTTAAAATAAAATTGTCCAGGCTCCATAACATGCACTGTTTGCTTCATGCTGGAAGGAATAGCACAGAATAGATATGTGGAGAATTTCCTTCGACATTATGGAAAAAATGTGACCCTGTGGCAGTGCACTCTCTCATGGCGAACCGGCCCCGCGTGTAACGCCACGTGGCGGGGCAGCCATGGGAAGATGGCGCTGTTAGGGTTTCTCTCTGCCTCAAGTCTCCTGCCCAGCTCGTGCATAGAGCAGCGATTATGATGTCACAATGCACAAGGTGACTGAGCTCATGCGCTGAATTTGAATAAAAAGTCATTAACGACTTTCAATGTGGTGGCTGAGTCTTTCTTGGCTGTGTCCAGCACTACATTGGTGACCCCATTGAGCCCAGGCACCTCTCTGGTCTCAAGAACATGGATCCGGCAGAGATCAACGGCGTTGCCATCAAACTGCCCCCCTTCTGGACACATCACCCGCGTACATGGTTCGGGCAGGCGGAGGGCAGTTTCAATTGAGAAACATTTCAGCAGACGCCACAATGTTCTACCACGTCGTGAGGGTGCTGGATGAAGAAATGGCAACCAGGGTGGACGATCTAATACACAACCCACCGGGTGAGGGTAAATATCCTGCCCTCAAGAACCTGCTCCTTGGCACTTTCAGGCTCTCCCTTCAGCAGGATCCCTCCAGGCTCCTGCACCTCGACGGGCTTGAGGATTCCATACCATAGGCCCTAATGGACGAAATGCTGGTGCTCGCGGAGGATCACAAATCTTGTTTCCTATTCCGTCAGATCTTCCTCGAGCAGATGCCCGGAGACATCCAACTACTCCTGGTGGTTGAGGACTTCATGGATCCACGCCGAGTCACAGCCGAGCAGACACCCTTTGGCACACCAAGAGGTCAAATGAAACAGCCCTCAATCAGGTTGCACAACCAAGAGCCAGGTGGCCGCAACACTCCCCCAATCACAAGCTGGAGGGGCACCATTCCACCTGGTGCTTTTACTATCAGCACTGGGGAGTGCAAGCTCGTATGTGCCGACAACCGTGTAACTAGCAGGGGAAACGACCTGGCCAGCCTCTGTTGATGGCTGCGTCGGCTGGTCACATGGACAGCCTCCTTCATGTTACCGACAAGTCCACCGGCCGACGTTTCCTGGTGGACACAGGAGCGGAGCTGAGCGTCCTGCCCCCCACAGCCCTCAAGAGACGTGCCTGATCTCATGGTCCCACCCTGAGGGCCAATGTTTCCAACATCAATAACTTCAGTACCCGCAAGGCGCAGATCCAGATCGGGAAAGAGAAATTCCGCTGGAAGTTTGTGTTAGCCTCAGTGGGTACAGCGTTGTTAGGGGCTGACTTCCTGAGGGCACATGGACTGTTGGTTGACATGAAGGGCAAGAGGCTGGTCAATGCTCGCACCTTCCATTCAGTGCACCTGGACGCCACGAACGCCTGCAGGCCCGAGATCGCCGCCATTGCCATTTCCAGGGACGAGTATTCGAACATACTCCATGAGTTCCCCACTATCCTTCAACCACAATTCAGCGCCACCTTACCCCAGCACGGGGTATACCACCATATCTCCACGCAGGGTCCCCCACTGCACGCCAAGCCCAGACCACTTCCACCCGAGAAGCTGCAGCTGATAAAGGAGGAGATTTCCTGGCTGCAGGAGTTGAGGATCGTCCATCGCTCGGACAGCGCGTGGGCATACCCTCTCCACATGGTCCCCAAATCCTCCGGGGGCTGGAGACCTTGCGGCGATTACCGGCGTTTGAATGATGCGTAGGTTGATCTGTTGCAGGGGTATCATCAGATCCCGGTCCACCCCGAGGACATCGGCAAGGTGGCGATCATCACCCCCTTTGGCCTCTCTGAATTCCTGTGTATGCCTTTCGGCCTCAAGAATGTGGCTGTGTCCAGCACTACAACCCCATCATAGTGGTGTAATAGTTAGTGTGAGTACCATAGCACCTGTGACCTTGGTAGGACTCTGACCTGGGGTTGGTAATGTATATACCAACAGTCTCATCAAACCGGGAAATAAATTTTAAAAAACAAATAATACAATATAATTCCGATTATCTGAAACAGTCGGGAGGGACCAGGCCCATTTCAGATAAACTTTTTTTTCGGAGAACCAGTCATTATTTTAAAAACAGCCCAGTAGCAACACCAAATCACTTGTAACAGTGTTTAAACAACAACAAACAACAAGGTAAGGCTTTTTAAGCATTAAAATAATATTTAATTCTCACCAAAAATAATGGTGGCCACTGCTGAGCACTGACACTTCTCCACCAAAGCTCCACTCCTGCCTGGGAGCTTGAGGTCCCCACCGCCGCCCGGAGCCTGAGGTCTGCTGTTGTCAGTGCCGGGAGCCCAAGGTCTACTGCTCCCAGCATCAGGAGCCCAAGGTCCTCTACTACCATCATTGGGAGCCTGAGATCTGGTGCTGCCACCTCCGGGAGCCTGAGGTCTGGTGCAGCCACCTCCAGGAGCCCGAGGTTCGTTGCTGCCACCTCCGGGAGCCCGAGGTTCGTTGCTGCCAGCACCTGGAACCCGAGGTCTGCTGCTGCTGGGAGCCTGACATCTCTAGTCAGTTCGGCCCTGAAAAAAATTCAGATGAATGAGGATTTTGGAGAATCCAATTTCGGATCATTGGAGTTGTACTGTAACAAAGAATAAAATAATAGGTAAAAAATTATATATGTTTAAAATTGTTCTCTGAAGTAACACATAAACCTTTGGTGAAGATGGGAGCAAATAACCAGTGGAGTGCCTTGGTCTTGCTTTGCTCTTAGCTGTGTGAATAAAATTGTATGAAACAGCAATGGCATCACCCAGGATGAAGAGCTGGGGTTTTTTTTCTCCCCCCTCTCCCTTCCCTTTTCTTTCCCTTATTTAGTTCTTACTTATACATTATTTTTACATCTTTATATGTAGTTTGTCATCGTTCTTCATTCTTGTTACATCTCTTCATCTCTCTTTCTGTCCTGCAGACATTCTGCAAATTCTCATGCTTGCTCCAGATCCGAGAACAGTCTGTTTTGCTCCCCCTGGATAACTATTTTAAGCACAGCTGGATATCTTAACATAAATTTATAGCCTTTTTTCCATAGGATCGATTTTGTTGTGTTAAACTCCTTCCTCTCCTTTAGGAGTTCAAAACTTATATCTGGGTTAAAAAAATTATTTTTTGACCCTTGTACTCCAATGGTTTTTTGTCTTCTCTAATTTTATTCCTTGCCTTCTCCAATATATTTTCTCTTGTCGTGTGTCTCAGAAATTCTACTAAAACGGATCTTGGTTTTTGTTGTGACTGTGGTTTCGGGGCTAGTGTGCCCTTTCTATTTCCATTCCTTCCTGTATTTCTGGCATTCCCAGGACTTTTGGGACCCATTCTTTTATAAATTCTTTCATATTTTTGCCTTCTTCATCTTCCTTTAGGCCCACTATCTTTATAATGTTTCTCCTACTATAGTTTTCCATTATATCCATCTTCGGAGCTAACAACTTTTGTGTTTCTTTAACTTTTTTGTCATTTTCTTCCAATTTTCTTCTTAAGTCATTCACTTCCATTTCTATAGCCATTTCTCATTCTTCCACATTTTTTAATCTTTTCCCTATTTCTGTCATGACCAGCTCTATTGTACTCACTTTTTATTCTGTACTTTTCATTTTTCTTTTCATTTCACTAAATTCTAATGTCAACCATTCTTTTAATGCTTTCATTTGTTCTTGAATTTTTTTAAAATCTATGTACTGTCCATTTATTTTACCTTCTATTTCTCTATGCAGAGCTTGGTCTTCTTTTTCTTCTTCTTCTGTGACTGCTCTTGGGTTTGTGTCTTCTGCTTCTCTTCCTTGTATCTGTGTCTCTTCTGAATTTCTTGTTGAGCTGCTTGCCTCAGTTTGTTGGGTGTTTTTTTCCATGGCTTCTTGTTGTTGGTCCTCTTCTTCTTCTATCTGTTGGGCTTCCTGTTGCTGTTTTTCTTTCTTATCACTCCCTTTCCCGTTGCTTTCCTCTTCTTCCAGCCGAGAGCCCTGCCGTCAGGCATCTCTCAACTGGTTGCACTGTGTAAGTTCACTCCACAGCTGGACCCCCTCCCGTCGGTGTTTTCTTTTTCCTTGTGTGCATTTGCGCACTTCTGTTTGGCTCAGTGAGCCATTTTTGCAGTCTCATGGTCGGGAGGTCGCGACCCTGCAGGGTTTCCACTAACCTCGGGGAGCGGGCTCCTCTGTCCACAGTGGGTCCCTGCCTCTTCATGCATCTTTCTTTTTTTTCCCGTTGTTTTTGGTTTTTCCTTCTTAGATGCCATTTTCTTTCTTTTCTCCACAACTTTATCTTTTATTTGTTGTGTTTTGTGGTTTTTGAGCTTTGCGTTTTCTTCACTTTATTTCTTCTTTTCTGGAGAGGGCTGGTATTCTCCTACTGGCCACTACTCCATCACGTTAATCCCCTCTGGATGAAGAGCTGGTTGATGCCACCTGCTGTTGGGGTGACTTTCTTAAAGTGTCTTTTTATCCCTGCTTCGTTAGAGTTTCCGGGTCAGAGGTTTTATCTGTAAACTTTGGTGGGGGGTGGGGTTTCAATTATCTATAATGTTATTGTTTGTCTTGGGCAGCTCTGTGGAGGGGAAGAACATGCAGATGTTTTCAAAGAATGTGACTGAAAATAAATTAAATACTTTAAGTTTTATATACTCATGCAAGTGAAGTTTATTCAGTGTAAGTTCAGTGTCATATTTTTGTCTTTTAAACTGTTTATTCTTAATGCAGATATATTAGTTAGGCATTAGAAGAGTGAGTTGCAAACAACGGGGAAAATACATTTATCCATCATCTACCAATCCCCAAAGGTGTCGGATAGCAAGGGTTTTACTCTCCCTATTACTGCATGGGTTTTTCTTGGGTGCTCTGTCAGTAGAATAACTGATTACCTTTACTGTGGTGGGATGCCAGGAGAGTCCTAAAAGCTCATTGTGAAGGTAATGCATGTGCCTTGTGTAATGTTTAATTGGATTTCCCTTTGAGATATTACATAAGCAAATGTTTTTTTTAAAATATGCACTGGATCTCTGCCATCTGGGTCAGGGTGGAAGTTGTAGTTGTGCCTCCAAATTATTTCACATTAATCCTTGCTGAATATGCATTATCTTGGATATTGACAAGAAGTCCTATGGAAGAATAGGTTGTTTGCACTTGCTGTTTCAACTTAAATTAGAGCATTTCAGACAAGGTCCCAAAAATATTTCTGAATCTATATTCAGATCAGTTTATTGTTCCAGACCAAACCAGAGGTTGAATCCATTTAGTGTTGTTCAGCATCACACCTCAGTATCTTGAGATATCCATGAGTAGACCGATCAATGCTGTGACTTGAAGAATCTATCCAAATCTCTATCTGTGCAAGGCACACTAATGAAATCCCATCTCTGCATTGTTTCACTGAAGTGCTGCATTGATAGCTTTTAACCATCAGATGATCCGTCACTGTCTGTGGCATTATTATTGTGAACAACTGTGAGCTTTCAAGTCAGCCAAAATTCACACAAGTAATGTTTTGCAGGAAATAGCACTTCACTTATCACTTGGTTTGTCATCAGCTTTGTGGCCAAGTATTATGAATTATCCTAACTCGAAACATCTGCGAATTCTGTGCAAAATTGGTACACTTTAACTGTATACATAATCCTTAAATGCAGAATGATAATTTCTACTTTATTTTTAATTTTTAGAAACCAATCTTACCCTCACTTGCCTTTACCTCTAATCAGTACAGAATTTAAGGCATCACAATTCCTTCTCCTGGTGTTCTTGAATCATCACGTCAAAATCCAGCCACTTTTTAAACATGCTTCAAGTAACCACAATAAAAAAATTCAGGTCTCTTGCTTAATTAAATCTGTCTGACACATTTAAAGCTCTTTGAAATCTTCCAAGGAAAAGGGCTCTATGAGTAAGACTTCTTTTAAAGAAAAGAAGCAAAATAACTCATCATTAGGTGCATTCAAGCACGAAAGAAAAATTCATTCCCTATCCTGTAACGCCGCATTAATGCTTAGACCATTGCAATTTTATTTACGGTGCCATTTAATGAAGGTGTTTCATTCATTTATGTCGTTTCTTCTATTGGGGAATGAAAAATTCCTTGATTTCAGTTTTAGAATGGGCACCATGCACAAACATCTGCGAAGATTGGAGAGAACAATATTTATTTGAAAAATTGCAGATGCTGACAGTCTTTATGTGTATTTAAAAAAAACAAAAGATGTTAGATGAATTTGGAAAATCAGGCTATGCCTCCTCCCAGAACTGCAGCCTGATCTGCTGGCTATTTATAACATTTCCAACTCGCACCCTGACCTTGCTCTTTTTTTCTCTCTATTGTGTGCACTTGTCTGTGACAAAAGCAAGAAACCAATTTTAAAATGTATCTTCCAACTACTATCTTCATTGGCAATTTGGGCCCAGTGGAAGTTAGTCATCATACAAGCCTACTGACATTTTCAGAAATGTTTGTGATCACTGTAGCGTCAAAAACATCAAGCTGTTCGGATATAGCAAGGTTCCAAGACCCATCAGTGGGACAAAGCACAAGTAAATTTGGCACTATTGACTGAGGTAAATTATTGGCCTGGGCAATGACAGCTCATAATTCTGTAGGATCTTTACTTCCCACAATAATTGGAAAAACATCAATTCTGATAGTGCTGCCCTCCTTCAGTATTCTACTGAGGGATCATCCTTGATTGTGGTCTCAAGTCTCAGCTTGAGACTTGAACCCTCTACCCAAAGGTTTTTTTTTAAATTTGCCGTGGACAAATGAAGCACAAATTCTTCAGTTACAATAGAGGAAAATCATGCATGTTTATTAATGTGGTGCCTGCCAATTATCCTATTGATCAGGCATGATCATATTGAATGATGGAGCAAGGAAAATAGACCAGGTCTACTCCTGGTCCTATCTCTTATGTTCTTATCGTGCTACTAATTATAAGTTCTGTATTTTTACACATATAACGCATGCATTATATGCATTTCTTTTACAAACCAGGTTACCCCCCCCACACCGCACGTTATATACGTATGTGCACTATACAAGAATATTTTTACACTTTTAAACTTAAACACACACAATTTATACTGGGGTGGGAAAGACTTGGTGGCAATTTATAGCAAGCGAGGGAATGTAATTTCTTTTCTTTGGCTTGGCTTCGCGGACGAAGATTTATGGAGGGGGTAAAAAGTCCACGTCAGCTGCAGGCTCGTTTGTGGCTGACAAGTCCGATGCGGGACAGGCAGACACGGTTGCAGCGGTTGCAGGGGAAAATTGGTTGGTTGGGGTTGGGTGTTGGGTTTTTCCTCCTTTGCCTTTTGTCAGTGAGGTGGGCTCTGCGGTCTTCTTCAAAGGAGGTTGCTGCCCGCCAAACTGTGAGGCGCCAAGATGCACGGTTTGAGGCGTTATCAGCCCACTGGCGGTGGTCAATGTGGCAGGCACCAAGAGATTTCTTTAGGCAGTCCTTGTACCTTTTCTTTGGTGCACCTCTGTCACGGTGGCCAGTGGAGAGCTCGCCATATAACACGATCTTGGGAAGGCGATGGTCCTCCATTCTGGAGACGTGAGAATGTAATAGGACCAATGAAAGAAACGTGCACAATTTATAGCAGGTATTTGAATTGGGTACATACAAAATGGCAAAATTCAAAATTTTGATCTTGGGAATATCACTTTGGCCTGAGATCCATGGTATTCTGAGAAATAGGATATTCTGCTAGGGCACTGCACCTTATCACTGTTAATTGCCCAGACCCGTCCCCTGAGATTAACATATCAAGTGCCACTGATCTGAGACAACATTAGTATGATTCTGCCCTTTATACAGATTCTATCACCAATGTGTATATGTACATATGTACAGATGGTAGTGTAGGATGACTGTGATTGGCTGAGAGTGTAGCCACACCTACTGGCAGGTCTTAAAGGATTACTCCTAGCCAGACCAGGTCATTCTGGACTGGTTGACCTATTTGTGATATGCTCCAGTCTTTTAGTTAATAAAAGCCTTGGTTTGGATCAACAAGTCTTTGGTTCTTTTGACGCACATTACAGCATCCTCATCACATCAAATCAAACCATTAATAAGATAAGGTTTCTTTTAAAGAAAGGCTTTTTAATTCATGTCAGAATTAAAAACCTGTTTATCTCTGAAGCCTGTCTTCAATCTATTTAACTGTTATTGTGTTGCAGGAGGATATCATCTATATAATGGACGCTTAACACCTCTGGAGGAAGTTGAATGTGTGTAAATCACAGGAGATTAACTGTGGCACATAGTGGGACTATGGAGTATGTTTTGTTTCCTGTCCCAAGTAAATGCAAATTTCTTTTGTGTGTAGGAATGTAGTATACTACACCCATGCGACATATGCATGTGTGCGCTATACGAAAATATTTTACTCAATATATGATTTTCTGCCTGTTATATGTGTGTGCACATTATAGGTGTGTGCACGTTATATGAGTGAAGATATGGTAATGTGATTTGAATGTCCTTCAAGATCTTTCTCAGAAGAATGTATTGTCCATAAATTGACAGCAAGATCTCCAATAGGCTTTGTTGTATTTATTGCTTTTTCTATGTGAGACTAATCCAATTCCTGAAATTAATTTTTATCACAATATGTCATAGGAAGAAGAGTAGGTGAGGGCACGGATGCTGGAAATAGCCATGGAGTCTATAGAAAGACTACAAGGCTGGAAGCTGATGAGGGAAGATGTGAGAAAATAAGGACCATAAAAATCTGGGAGATAGTGGCCTGGTGGTGGTCAAGAAGGAGGGAAGGGGATTATAATTAATAGGGGCAATCTAATTCACACCTGGAATAAGGAATATCTTTCACCTGCGCAACAGCTTATCATATTTATGGACAGCCGTGCAGCGTCACAACTGAGCAATTCCTCCAAGTGCAAGCATTGCGGTGATACTGCTGATTTATGCCTAGCAAGGTTTCACAAATAACAAACGAGGTGGCTGACTTAATGTATTTTAGGTGCCATTTAAGATAGTGGGAGGGTTGCTATGGTAACTCGGTGTTTGTGATCCTGAATTTTCTTTTAGTCAGACATTAAACCGCAGAGCTTCTGGGATTGTGCATTGAATCCTTAATACATTGGTGTATCAGGCTAGGTTATGTGATCGAGTCCTGAAGGGTTTCCTCTGTAGAGTAATGAGACTTAACAGTAAAGCCAGGTAACCACTTTGGTAAGTTCTCTGTAGCATTTCTAAAGTTTGATGTAAAATCCAAAAGAAAAATTCCTCTTGCAATAAACATTAAATTTTGTCATTTATTGCATGTGCATTTTATTTAATCAGTCTAGTTTTTAATCTTATGATCGGCTCTTCACTTAAACACATGCTCATTATACTTTATGGTGGTGATGTGCAGTGGTTGCGCAGTACCAAGCAATGCTATTACTGACTGGACTGTACCTTCCACCCTGGTAATTGCCTTTAAGCAGATTTGATGCATGAGTGTTCTCAAACAAATCATAGGGCAAGTATTTTTTTTAATGGAGGCCAATGAAATTAAAGCAAAGGGAGAGCAAATTACTGCTTCACTCACTTTAAAATATTGCTAGAATAAAGAAGATGGAGATTCATTATTTTTTTCACTAGGTTGTCACGAGTTCCATCTGCGTTGCTTTGACAACAGTCTTTATACGTGCCTGAATGAGTGGAAGAGATGGCACTTCTTATCTCCATGGTAACAGAAGCAACCAAGAGCTACATTCAGACAATACTTGGATTCCTTGCCATCCTACTCAGCCTGGCCTCAAAATTTTGATTGATTCATTCTGGTACCTCTATTTGCAGGCAATTGGGGATGGGTAGTGTGCACTGGCATTTTCAGGATAATTTTCTCCTCTCTGTCCGATGTTTCATTAAATAAAATCATTTTATAAATCTCCCTGCATCCTTAAGTTTGTTTTGGTCATCACTGCCAGCTGTTCACTAAAAGTACTTCTGTCTTAGAAAAAACTGCTGGAAACCAGAAATAAAAGTATTGAATGCTAGATGATCTGAGACCAGTGGTTCTCAATCTTTTTCTTTCCACTCACATACCATTTTAAGCAATCCCTATGCCATCAGTGCTCTGTGATTAGTAAGGGATTGTTTAAGGTGGTATGTGAATGGGAAGGGAAGGTTGAGAATCACTGCTCTTGACCCAATTGTTACTGAAATATTTTGTTTGAGAAAAATTGTCATTGGCCCATTTCCTTTGGAGATATGAAACCTTGCATATAATGAGTCAGTTAGGTACAATTAAAACAGTGGTTTTCAAACTTTTTAATTTTCACCCACATACCACCTTAAACAATCCCTTACTAATCACAGAGAACCTGTGGCATAGGGAATACTTAAAATGGTATGTGAGTGGAAGGAAAAAGTTTGAGAACCACTAAAATACATAGTCAAGGAATGTTGAACCCTGAATAAAGAGTGACCATTGTCCATTTGAAACATAGAATCCACTATGCTTCAACTGGATAATGTTAACTCTTTAGTTGTATCCTTTCTTGGTGCCATGATGAGGAATGTTTAATTTGTGTACATCAATGTTCGCCACAGTTTGCCCATTTGCTTTTTGTGATTCGGTTCTGCCATCCTCATTGCTTACAGTCTCAAGTAACTTGTGCCTGGGTGCACAATCCATCATCGAAGTTAGCGTGGCATATGTCTCAACTTAGGGTACCCATAAGTCACATATGACCATTGAATTATTTATTGTCACGTGTACTGACAAACAGCAAAAAAAGCTTTGCATGCAATCCAAGTAGGTCAACCCATACTTGAGTACAACAGGTCGTGCAAAAATAAAACAAAAGTGCAGGTTATAGAAGTAAAACATGAAAGTCTGCAGACACAGCGGTTGAAGTACAAACACAATGCTGGAGGAACTCAGTAGGTCAAACAGTGTAGCTTATAGATCAAAGATAAAAGTACATAACCATAATTTCGGCCTTGAGCCCTTCACCAAGGTATGACTAAATGTAGGCAGGCACCTGAACAAAAAGGTGGGGGTGGGAAGAGGGGAAGGAGGACAGTATCAAAACAAGGAGGTAATAGGTGGATAAAGAAGAGAGGGAACACCAACAAGCTGGGGGAGGAGGGATGGCTCAACGAATGGAGAGAGAGGGAGTCGAGAGCTGGAGGAAAGAAGACAAAGGGAATGGAAAAGAAAGGAGAATGGAAAGTAGGCTAGCAGAAACCAGAGAAGTCGATATTTAATGCCATCTGGTTGGACAATGCCCAGACATAAAATTAAGTGTTGCTCCTCCAATTTATGACTGGCCTTGATTGGACAGTATATGAGGCCATGAACAGACATGTCAGCATGGGAGTGGGGCGCAGAATTAAAACAGTTAGCCACTGTGAGATATCAGTCACTGATGTGGACAGATCAAAGGTACTCAGTAAAGCAATCTCCCAATCTCTCCAATGTATAGTAGGCCACAACGGGATCTCTGGATGCAGTAGATGACTCCCGCGGATACACAAGTGAAGGGTTATCGTGTTACAGAGAGAAGTACAGTGAGAACAGTGCAATGTGGTGGGGTTTGTCTTTGTTAATGTGGTAGGGATCATCTTTTACAGGTTCATTCGAGAGCTTGACAGGAGTGGGGAGAAGAGAGCGTAACTGGAACAGGATGAGTTCTTTACTATGTTCGCTGCTTTCCTAAGACAATGGGAAGTGTAGACTGAGTGGATAGAGGAGAGATTAGTTTCTTGCAGTCTTGGGCAGAACAATTCCAGCACCAAGCTCTGATGGAACCAGATTGCATACTTCCCATGGTGCATCTACAAAATTTGCTTAATAACCCTTCTTCCTGGTCCCTGGTCAGTAAACCTGAATGTGAACCCTAGCAGTCTTCCCTTCTGTCTCCATAAGCACAGAAACCAGTTGTTGCTTCCCTGTTCAAAAGCAGAAGATAATTAAACTGAGACCTTGCTGATGTAGCTTGTACCACACTGAGAGACTACATCTGAGTTCCCAATTTCCATATAGTCCCCAAATACCTGTGAATAGCATGTGCAGGATAAGCCATATAAACATCATCTATCACTGATTAACAAAATACTGACCTGCATCAGCTCCTCATATCTTCACTCTACGTATCTTCCTCAATTCTTTCTATGGTTCGGCCTCTATTGTTCTCAGCCTTAAGTACATTCATCATTTGTAGATCCACAGCCTATTTTCTTTATAGCCCCATAAAAGTTGCCTCTCGCCTTGAGACACTTTATATTGTTTAACACATGAACAATAGAAGTATAATATTCTGTTAACATGCCTTATTTATGGAAACTGTCAAGGAAAGCAAAAAAGCAATCTTTTAAAAGCTGGTTCCATGCAACATAATTTTGATTATTAGTACAAACTATGACCAATAGTAAAGCCAGATTTTTGTCTCAGGCCAGTAAGGAGTGCAATTGTGATCTGCTTCAGGCTTGAACCATAGTTTGGGTTAGAGTCATTGAAAAGCAAAATAACTGCAGTTGAAGAATTTTGAAATAGTTGATTTTGAAGTGCTTAAGGGACATTGGAGAGGCAACACACAATGAGATAGAAAAAGGAAGATAGTGAGATACTTTCTCTCATACTGAAGGCATCTAAAACGAGACATCAAGGTTTAAGGTGAGGAATAAAAGGGTTAGAGGGCTTCAGAGGCAAAATAAAATTCACCCAGAGGGTGCTGGCCATCTGGAATATGGCCTGAAAAGGCAGTGGAGGCAGCTATTATTGATACCTCATTTAACTGTTGGGGCAAGTACTTGAATTGCCAAAGCATAGAAAGCTATAGACAAAATAGGCTTGCCTTGACTCCATTTTGTTCCACCCCTTCAACCCAGTCCCTCCCCACCTATAGCAGTTATACTTCACATGCCCTCCATCACTTCAACAACTTCCATTTCCCTGGACTTGACCACCTCATGTTTACCATGGACATTCAATCACTATACACCTCCATTCTCCCATACTGAAGGCCTCACAACTCTTAATTTCTTTCATGACAACAGACCCAAACAGTCCCTCAACACCACCACCCTCTTCCGGCTGGCAGAACTTGTCCTCACCCTCATTATCTTCTCCTTTGACTCATCCCACTTTCTCCAAGTCAAAGAGGTGGCATGTACCCCAGATATGCCTACCTTTTTGATGGCTCTGTAGAGCAATCCACGCCTACACATTCCGACCGAATGGCATTAACATCAATTTCTCCCATTTCAGTTTGCCCCTCCCCCAATCTGTCCCTCTGTCCTCTTTCCTCTAGTTTTGTCTCTCGCTCCCCTTTACCCTCTTTCTTCTTTCTCCCAGTTCTGCACTCAAAGAGCCATAATTCCCCTCCCCCCCCCCCTACATCAGTTCTTGCCTTTTCTCTCTTCCTGCCCTCCTATCCTGTTGGTCTGTGCTCCTCCCCCTGCCCTTTCTTTCCTTCTCCCCAGCCTTTTAATTCAGACGCCTGCCTGCTTATTACTCATACCTTGAAGAAGGGCTCAGGCCCGAAACATCAGTCATATATCTTTACCTCTCGTGGATGCTGCAAGACCTGAGTTCCTCCATCATTTCTGTGCTTTTACTACAATCACAGCACCTACAGACTTTCATGTTTCACCCCAAATATGCATTTCATAGCAGAAAATGATGGATTGAAGGGTCTGCATGACCTAATGACACCCAGCACTTCTGTTTGAGTGAGAAAGCATCAGCCTTAAGTGTTAACTCTTTCTATCTTTGACCTGCTAAGCCTTTCCATCCATTTCTCTTTTTAATAAGGATTAAAAACAGCTGGTGGAAGTGCATTTTCTGTCAACTTGGAGAGATAAGAAGCACAAGCTTGATGATTAGATTTGTGTTTCACAGTCCAGTCTTTCTGACTGTTATCATTCCTGGCTTGTGGCCTTCCAAATCTCCAGTTAGTGGACTCAAACGTGCTGTTGCATCGCTCTTAAGATGAAAAGTAAATTAGTCCCAGGGGTTGTTTAGTGTGGAATAGCTATAATTTAGCCGTTTGCTCAGCCATGATTGTGCTGTGTTTTCAAGGCAGCTTTAAATAATTTTATGTTGTCATCCTTGGAATGTGTATCTTTGTTGACAAGTATTAACAGCATCTGCTTATTTGTTTATCCTTCTGGCTTCAGTCCATTCTCTGAACTTCTGCTTTGTCAACCATGCCCAAGCTCACCCTCTCCACCTCGTGTCTGCACCATACCCACATCCATGTCTGCCCCATTGAATTTCACTCCCTTTCTTCCTGGTTTTCAGTCATAAGGAAACAAGAAAATAGGAACAGGAGCAGGAATAAGCCATCGGGGCCCTTTAATTTTATATTTAAACTTAGTCATACAGCACAGTAACAGGCCCTTTCAGCCCACGAGCCCTTGCCAGCCAATTACATCCAATTGACCTACAACCCCCAGTCCATTTTGATGGGTGGGAGGAAACCAGAGCCCCAGGGAAAACCCAAGCAGACACAGGGAAAATGTATAAACTCTATACAAACAGCGCTGGATTTGAACCTTGGTCCGAACGCTGGTGCTGTAACAGTGTTGTGCTAACCATGCCGCCCTTCCACCCTCTTTTTTTCTCTGAAGTGAGAGTGTAATGGAGTCATACAGCACAGATACTGGCCCTTTGGTCCAACTCATCCATGTTGACGAGGTTGTTCAAATGGGCTTGTTCCATTTGCCTAAATGTTCCATATCCCTTCAAACTTTCCCTATCCAAGTTCCTGTCTAAATTTCGCTATTGTACCCATCACTTCTTCTGGATTCTCGTTCCACATACCTACCACCCTCTGTAAGAAAAACAAAACCCGTTTAATTTTTTTAAAATTTACAGACTTTTAAAAAAATTACTGTAACAGACCCTTCTAGCCCGCAAGCCTGCGCCGCCCAAATACACCCATGGGACCAATTAACTCACTAACCCCATATGTCTTTGGAATGTGGGTGGAAGCCGGAGCACCCAGAGGAAGCCCACGCAGACATGGGGAGAATGAACAAACTCCTTACAGACAGCACCGATTCGAACCCGGCTCACTGGCATTGAAATAGTGTGCTAACTGTGCCACCCAGGTCCCTTTTAAATTTTCCCACTAATGTGCCCTATCTTTGTTGGCTTGGTTTCTGTTTGAAATGACTGATATTCACACTTGGAGGAAGAATTTTGGTTAACGTGTAGATGTCCTGCACAAAGGAGAGGATATCAAGTTATATTGACCCATCCTTTACTGTTGATTAGGTTGGATTTGAGTCACCTTCAGCCCCTTCACCTCATTCCCATGGGCACAACCTTGTATTCTTTTCTCTATCATAGTGTTCACCTAAAGGCAAATTTGCAGTTTGCTTCAGCTGCATTTTTGGTAACATTTTCCATGGTCTTACAATTTTGGGTCAGAAAATTACTCCTGAATTTTCAATTGAATTTGAGCGACTATTTTACAGCTTTAGCTCATGGCTTTCATTTTGCCTCAAATGGAAACTTGTCATATTTTCCTTGTGTTTTAAAGCCTATTGTTATCTAAGCCTCTTAACAGGTCATGCCTCTATGGCAAAAAGGCACTCCGTCTGTTCGGTCTCATAGTGGTCATGTATTATTTTCAAGGTTCAGTGAACTTGATATCTTTATTGCTTTTCAACTCTACACCTCTGGGAATGAACTAGAATGTTTGTTTGCTTAATATTTTTATTAACTTGTATTATCGCTTATCGTGGCTTAGAAATCTGTAAAAGTTTTCCATCTCATTTAGAATTTTGCTATCCAGACTGTATGTAGACTTCATTTCCCAAGATGCATATCTCACTCCTAGCTATTCCAAAATTAATTTATAAATTAAAAGCCAACTCTAGAGTTTATTAATATTTAATTGTGTTTGACATTTTCTATCTAAACAATTGCCACTGCAGCAATTAGATCAAGGCAATTATAAAGCACAGGTGCAATTAAAATATGTTTCTTATTTTGTTGTCATCAAATTACAATGACCTAAGGATTCAGCATTGAGTTAGTTGGTAGACATTACAAAATCATATTACAAAGCTGCCAAGGAGTGCACACAAACCAGATGCTTCATCAGGAAACAAAGGAGCTGAAGGGACTCAATGGGTCAATCAGCATCCATGGAGAGAAATGGGCAGTCAGTGTTTGGGTTGTGACTTTTTTTAGACTATCGTGGGAAGAAGAAGAGAGACCAAGCATAAAAAAAAAGATGGCATGGGCAAAAGAGAGGACAGGAGGTCATAGAATACTGGGCAGATGAAGGTAGGAGAGATGGTGTGGGGAGACAAGCTCCCTAGTCGCTCTCCTCATGAATGACTGATTTGCTGTGCCCTCACCTAACAGGGGGTCCCCAGTTGACAGGGTTTAATTCATGAGAACGGTTCATAATTGAACCGTTCAGAAGTCAAAAGAACGAAAACGGAGTGTGGTAGAGGATTATAAAAATAACTGTGATGGGAGAGCAAGCAAGTGTAATAAAAGCAGTTGTCAGCTGACCTCACTGACTCAGTGAGTGAACTTGGTCATGAACTTGCTCTGCTTGGCACAGCTCAAATAAGTCAGGTTCTTGTAAGCTGGGGAAAAGCTGCAATGATAAGTTCAGAAAAATAAAACATCAGGGAATGAAGAGAGACAAAGGAAAAGCTGATTGAAAGCATTCAATTGAATGCCAAATCTTTCTTCACTAGCTTTGCAAAGTTGTTTTATATTGAACATACATATTATATATGTAAAGCATATTTCAGCACAGGGGGATAATAATTGGCCTGTTCATGCCATGTTATAGAAAAATGCAATTCCTGGGGACTAACATTTGTAATGATTTCAAATCATATTTTATCTTTAAAAATGCAATAGTCTCTGCATAAACCACTCCCTTTGGAAACACAGAGTAAATAAATTTTTCCATTAATTCATTCTGGGAGCACACTTCTTTCCTCCTCAATCTCACCCATTTTAATTACCTTTTTATTTTTACAATTTCTCTGCTGCAGAGATCTGTTTGTAACCACGTGGTACTTTGTCCTGCCGACATTCTCCTTGTATGTGCACTCAGTGAGAACTGGTTGACCATTTGATTCTGGAGGGCATTTCAGATTCACTAGTCCTAAAGATTACTCAGACAAAATGAGTTCTGAGACCATACGAATGACATTAATATTCCTTTATTTTCATGTAATAATATAGAACATGTAATATCACACAAAACTTTGTTTTTCCTGCTGTAAAGCAGACAGAGTCACCATTAGTATGGCATGACGTCCCTTACAGTAAGAGAGAGAGAGAGAGTCCATTCGGAGTCACTAAAGCCCCTTTCACACTTGCATCCCAGTAAATCGGCAATTCAGCGTCCTGGGATAGGAATGGGGGTTTGGCCTTTCACACTAGACCACTCTAAAATGGGACACTGAACTCTTTCACACTTGCAAGGGTTTATCCCCAGCGTTTGGTCTGTTCTACCTTTAATAGGAAGTGCCTGCAATGCATTTGCCCATTTCACACCTGCCTGATCTCAACGCCAGTGTCTGCAGACACCGAGGATTGTACTAGGGGCCATTGGTGTTTCATTCCTGGGATCACTGGCAAGTGTTAAAGGGGCTTAAGTGTCCATGGATTCGTCTCCAGTGCTCCTGCAACCTCTGCAGCCACACAGACCCCTCAATACATTTGTAACCTGAGATCCAGATCAAAACCTCTGTGTTGTGGGAAATATCTCAGACACAGAGGACTACTGCTTACAGAAAGTCTTTATTTTAAAAAGTGATACCATGTTTTTATCCCAAAACAAAAGAGAAAAAAATGGTTGAAGGCAAAGGACAAAGGAGGCATTACATCCTGCCCCAACAAGTAAGCAATTAGCAGGTCGCTTCCCCTTATCACCCTAACAAGGTGACAACGGCCCTATCTCCCAACTAGTGGCAGTAGCCTCACAATAGTCTGCCTGATGCTATGGCTACCTAAGCTTGCACATCCCTCAGCTATTTGTTAAGAAAGGACTGTGAACCCATCCTACCAGGAAAAATGTTTTAAATGTCAGCAATCTATGCTGGAAGATATGGAAGGCATGATTTTTCCTCCATACTCTGATACAATCAGGAAGCCTTTAGCTCCCAAGGCCCTTTGGGAGGCCTTCTTGCCCTCAGCACCCTCTTGAATCCTGGTTTTGATACCTGGTTCCCATGAGCCAGTCTCCAGCAGCCCACAGCCTGTGGCTCCTTGGGCCGCAAGTTGCCAGCAGTTCGTAGCCTGTGTGGATCCTTCAGCCGCTGAACCTCTCGGTGGTTGACTGCCGTAGTTATTACCCTGTAGGGTTGTCTTCCATATTGGAGGTGTTCTCCCTATTTCTGGTACCCTGCACTGGTCCACTGCTTCCCCGGAGTCTGCAACCCCTCCTGGACACTGCCAAGCACAGGCACTGCCATCTTAGGCACAGAGCTCTGTTGTTGCAGGATTTTAATTAAAAGCACTGTACTGAGCCATCAACTTGATGGCTCATGTTGAACTGGGTCAGTTCATTTGATCTTCTTCTCCTGTCATTTTAGGTGGTGGAGGTCCGTGGTAGGACTTCTCTGTTGTGTTCCATGTACGTTTCCCAAATTGTTCGAATACTGTGATGTTATTTCTTAAATTATTTGTTATTTTTTCCAATGGAATACATTTATTCATTTCTATGTACCATTGCTGTATTCTCAGGCTATCTTCTCATTTCCAGGTTGATATAATACATTTTTTTGCTACAGCTAAGGCTATCATAATAAATCTTTTTTGTGCTCCATCCAAATTGAGTCCAGTATGTAAAAGTAGAAGACACAAATTGCTTGTTTATTTTCATTGTGTGATGACATTGTTTAATGGGTTTTTTTTATTTTTTATTTTTTATTTTTCACACCATAAATCGCATTAACCATGATACACACTTTTTCCTTTTCACACATATACAGTGCCATTTTCTCCCCCCCCCCTCCCTCCTCCCATCCCACCCTCCCTACCTCCCCCCTCCCATCCATTTAAGGTATAAAATCTAGGATACATTAAACCAGTCAGACAATGTTGTCATTCAATAAAAATACACCAGAGATTCCACTGAGTCCATTCTTTTCATTTCCTTTTCCTTCCATTAACTTAGGTAGTGATTGTCCCCGGTAGGTTTTCGCTATTGTGTTTAATGTAAGGCTCACATATTTGTTCGAATATTTCAATATTATTTCTTAAACTATATGTTATTTTTTCAAATGGAATACATTTATTCATTTCTATATACCATTGTTGTATTTTCAAATTATCTTCCAATTTCCAGGTTGACATAATACATTTTTTTGCTACGGCTAGAGCTATCTTAACAAATCTTTTTTGTGCATCCTCCAAATCAATTCCAAATTCTTTGTTTTTTATGTTACTTAGGAGGAAGATCTCTGGATTCTTTGGTATATTGTTTTCTGTTATTTTATTTAATATCTGATTTAGATCTTCCCAAAATTTTTCTACTTTCTCACATGTCCAAATTGCATGAATTGTTGTTCCCATTTCTTTTTTACATCGAAAACATCTATCAGATACTGTTGGGTCCCATTTATTTAACTTTTGAGGTGTAATGTATAGCCTGTGTATCCAGTTATATTGTATCATACGTAACCTTGTATTTATTGTATTTCTCATCGTTCCAGAGCATAACTTCTCCCATGTTTCCTTTTTTATCTTTATATTTAAATCTTGTTCCCATTTTTGTTTAGTTTTACCATTTGTTTCCTCATTCTCCTTTTCTTGCAGTTTAATATACATATTTGTTATAAATCTTTTGATTATCATTGTATCTGTAATCACATATTCAAGGTTACTTCCCTCTGGCAAACTCAAACTGCTTCCTAATTTATCCTTCAAGTAGGATCTCAACTGGTAATATGCCAGCGCTGTATCTTGAGTTATATTGTATTTATCTTTCATTTGTTCAAAGGATAAGAATCTATTTCCTGAAAAACAATTTTCTATTCTTTTAATCCCTTTTTACTCCCATTCTCTAAAGGAAAGGTTATCTATTGTAAAAGGGAGTAACTTGTTTTGCGTCAATATTAGTTTTGGCAATTGATAATTTGTTTTATTTCTTTCTACATGAATCTTCTTCCAAATATTGAGTAGATGATGTAATACTGGAGAACTTCTATGTTGTACCAATTTTTCATCCCATTTATATAATATGTGTTCAGGTATCTTTTCCCTTATTTTATCTAATTCTAATCTAGTCCAATCTGGCTTTTCCCTTGTTTGATAAAAATCTGATAGGTATCTTAATTGTGTGGCTCTGTAATAATTTTTAAAGTTTGGCAGTTGTAAGCCTCCTTGTTTATACCATTCTGTTAATTTATCTAGTGCTATCCTCGGTTTCCCCCCTTTCCATAAAAATTTCCTTATTATTTTCTTTAACTCCTTGAAGAATTTCTCTGTCAGTTGTATTGGCAATGCCTGAAATAGGTATAATATCCTTGGAAAAATGTTCATTTTAATACAGTTTATCCTTCCTATTAGTGTTAGTGGTAAATCTTTCCAATGCTCTAAATCGTCCTGTAATTTTTTCATTAGTGGATAATAATTGAGTTTATATAGTTGGCCGAGATTTTTGTTTATTTGTACACCTAGGTATCTTATTGCTTGCATTTGCCATCTAAATGGTGATTCCTTCTTAAATTTTGAGAAATCCGCATTATTCATAGGCATTGCTTCACTTTTATTTACGTTGATCTTGTAACCCGACACTTCTCCATATTCCTTCAATTTCTTATATAATTCTTTTATTGATATTTCTGGTTCTGTTAAGTATACTATAACATCATCCGCAAATAAACTGATTTTATATTCCTTGTCTTTTATTTTTATCCCTTTTATATTATTTTCTGTTCTTATCAATTCTGCTAGTGGTTCTATAGCTAACGCAAACAATAAAGGTGATAGTGGGCATCCCTGCCGTGTTGACCTGCTTAAGTTAAATTGCTTTGATACATGTCCATTTACTGTCACTTTCGCTAATGGTCCCTTATATAATGCTTTAATCCAATTAATATACTTCTCCGGTAAACTGAATTTTTGCAATACTTTGAACAAATAATTCCATTCTACTCTGTCAAAGGCCTTCTCTGCGTCTAAAGCAACTGCTACTGTTGGTGCTTTATTCCCTTCTACTGCATGAATTAAGTTAATAAATTTACAAATATTGTCTGTTGTGCGTCTTTTTTTGATAAATCCAGTTTGGTCTAGATTTACCATTTTCGGTACATACACTGCTAATCTGTTTGCTAATAGTTTAGCTATTATCTTATAATCTGTGTTAAGTAAAGATATTGGTCTATATGACGCTGGTGTGAGTGGATCTTTCCCTTGCTTTAGTATTACTGTAATTATTGCTGTTTTACATGAATCTGGTAAGCTTTGTGTTTTATCAATCTGGTTGATTACTTCCAGGAGGGGCGGAATTAATAAATCTTTAAATGTTTTATAGAATTCTATTGGGAATCCATCCTCTCCTGGTGTCTTATTATTTGGTAATTTTTTTATTATCTCTTGTATTTCTACTATTCCAAATGGTTCTGTTAATTTATTTTGTTCCTCTATTTGTAGTTTTTGTAGTTCAATTTTAGTTAGAAATTCATCTATTTTCCCTTCTTTCCCTTCGTTTTCAGTTCGGTATAATTGTTCATAGAATTCTCTAAAGTTTTCCTTAATTTCTTTTGGATTATATGTAATTTGTTTGTCTTTTTTCCTTGATGCCAATACCATTTTCTTAGCTTGTTCTGTCTTAAGCTGCCATGCTAGGATTTTGTGCGTTTTTTCACCTAGTTCATAATATTTCTGTTTTGTCTTCATTATATTCTTCTCCACCTTATATGTTTGTAGTGTTTCATATTTTATTTTTTTATCCACCAATTCTCTTCTTTTAGTTGTATCTTCCTTCATTGCTAATTCTTTTTCTATATTTACTATTTCCCTTTCCAACTGCTCTGTTTCCTGATTATAGTCCTTCTTCATCTTGGTTACATAACTTATTATTTGCCCTCTAATGAATGCTTTCATTGCATCCCATAGTATAAACTTATCTTCCACTGATTTCGTATTTATTTCAAAATACATTTTAATTTGTTTTTCAATAAATTCTCTAAAATCCTGCCTTTTAAGTAACATGGGGTTTAATCTCCATCTATACATTCTTGGAGGGATGTCCTCTAACTTTACTGTCAATATTAAGGGTGAATGGTCCGATAGTATTCTAGCTTTATATTCTGTTTTTTTTACTCTATCTTGCATACGAGCTGATAACAAAAATAGGTCTATTCTTGAGTATGTTTTATGTCTAGCCGAGTAATATGAATACTCCTTTTCCTTTGGGTGTTGTTTCCTCCATATATCCAAAAGTTGCATTTCTTCCATCGATTTAATTATAAATTTGGTTACTTTGTTCTTTCTGTTAATTTTTTTCCCAGTTTTGTCCATATTTGAATCCAAATTCAGGTTGAAATCCCCTCCTATTAATATGTTCCCTTGCGTATCTGCTATCTTCAAAAAGATATCTTTCATAAGCTTTTGATCTTCTTCGTTAGGTGAATATACATTGAGTAGATTCCAAAACTCCGAATATATCTGACATTTTATCATTACATATCTCCCTGCTGGATCTATTATTTCCTCTTCTATTTTAAATGGCACATTTTTACTAATTAATATAGCTACTCCTCTTGCTTTTGAATTATACGATGCTGCTGGTACGTGTCCTACCCAATCTCTCTTTAATTTCTTGTGCTCCAATTCAGTTAAATGTGTTTCTTGCACAAATGCTATATCATTTTTTTCTTTTTTCAGTAAATTTAGCAATTTCTTCCTTTTAATTTGGTTATGTATTCCATTAATATTTAAAGTCATATAGTTCAACGTAGCCATTTTATACTTTATTTATCTTCCCTTTCCGTTTCTCCATCATTACCTTTCCTTCTTATCCATTTCTGTTTTCTTGTTTTGAACCCTTTATAAGACAACATTCCGAAAACATCAAACATTTTCCTTATTCTCCTATTTAAAACTTTTTTAGCCCCAATCCCCCCTTCCCCTCCTGAGTTGTCCTTTATCCCTTGTCGGACAACCACATCTCCCCTCTCCAGTTTGATTTGCGAATTCACTCGCAAGCGTCAGCTGATTTTGCAGTGACCGTAACTCCTCCCCACCCAGCCCCCCCAGAAAAGATTTCACTTTTCATATAACAAAGGTCACTCTTTTAATTCCCTCCTTATTCCCTCTATTCCATTTCCTTCCCTTATTAATTCTTGTCTATACTATTTATATTTTCCTGTAAATACGGATACATTCATGTATGCACATTATACATATACACACATATACCTCTTTACCCACATACATATAAATCGTGGTCATTTTTACTCTTATTACATGTCTTCATCTCTCTGTTTGTTTTGTAGTTGTTCTGTAAATTTCCTTGCTTCTTCTGGATCCGAGAATAGTTTTTTTCCATAAGATCGTTTTCGATGTATTGAACTCCTTCCTCTTCTTCAGGAGTTCAAAACTTATGTGTCTTTTTAGTTCGCAGTCTTTTGTACTCTCGTTACACGTCTTCATCTCTTAGTCTATTTTTGTAATTGTTCTGCAAATTTTCGTGCTTCCTCTGGATCCGAGAATGGTCTGTTTTGCTGTCCTGGAATAAATATTTTCAATACCGCTGGATGCTTTAGTATAAATTTATACCCTTTCTTCCATAAAATCGCCTTTGCTGTATTGAACTCCTTTCTCTTCTTCAGGAGTTCAAAACTTATATCTGGATAAATGAAGATTTTTTGCCCTTTGTACTCCAGTGGCTTGTTGCCCTCTCTTACTTTTTCCATTGTCTTCTCCAGTACCTTTTCTCTTGTAGTATATCTTAGGAATTTTACTAAAATAGATCTTGGTTTTTGTTGTGGTTGTGGTTTAAAGGCCAATGCTCTATGTGCCCTTTCTATTTCCATTTCTTGCTGTAGTTCTGGACATCCTAGGATCCTAAGGATCCAATCTTTTATAAACTCTCTCATATTCTTGCCTTCTTCATCTTCCTTAAGGCCCACTATCTTTATGTTATTTCTTCTGTTATAATTTTCCATTATATCTATTTTCTGAGCTAACAGTTCTTGTGTCCTCTACCTCCATTTCTACTGCTTCTTCTCGTTCTTGCACCTTGTCCATTCTTTTTCCCATTTCTGATAAGGTCATATCTATTTTATTCATTTTCTCTTCTGTATTGTTTATTCTTCTTCTTAAATCATTAAATTCTTGTGCTTGCCATTCTTTAAATGATTCCATGTATTCTTTAATAAGAGAAAGTATATCCTTTGTCTTGCCTTTCCCTTCTTCTTCTATTTCACTGTACTCTTCCTCTTCCTCTTCTTCTTCCTCTAGGTTAGCCATCTGTTGTTTCTTTGTTGTCCTTTTCTTCTCTTCTTTCTTGTTTTCGTTGTCTTCTATATTCTCCTCTTGCTGCAGCTGTTCTGCAGCTGTCATTGCCGGCTGTGGAGATCGACTCCCCAGCTGATTACCCCTCCCGTCGGTGTGTTTTTTTGCATGCGTGGTTGCGCACTTTTACTCAGCTCAGCGAGCCATTTTTGTAGTCCACTTTCTACCAACCTGAGGGAGCGGGTTTCTCTCTCCACCGCGGGCCTTTTCGAACAGGTAAGGCCTTCTCCTTCTTCTTCCGTTGTCTTCTCTTCCTCTCTTCTTACCGTTGGTTTCGATTTTTCTTTTTTCGTTGCCATCTTCTTTCCACCTTTATACTCACTTTATTTTAATTTTTATTTTTGTGCCTTTGTGTTTTCCTTTGTTTTTTCCGACTTTTCTGGAGAGGGCTGGAGTTCACCGTCCGGCCACTACTCCATCACGTGACTCCTCCGTTTAATGGGTTTAATGTATCATATATGTTGAACGTTGAGTGGGTGGGGAGGGGGAGTGAAGGAGGGAGGGAAGGGAGGGGGGAAAAGGGGAGAAAATGACACTGTGTATATTCAAGAGGGAAATGTTTGTGTATTTTGGTCAGTATGGTCCATAGTGTGAAAAATAAAAAAAATTAAAAAAAATTAGAACTGGATGGTTGGATCTTGTGAAGTAGCGCTGTTCTCCGCTCCCCTCTCTCATGTCCTCACCAGCAGAAGTGCTGCTGTTACAGCATCTCAATTTTAAAAAATTTTGAAATCTCTACAAAATCCAAGGTGATGAGGCACTGCACCTGCCTTTGTGACTGGTTGATCGACTTCCACAGAATGAATGAATCTTGGTCCCCATGTTTGGTCCTCTACCTCAACGGAATGGAACTTGGTACAAAGTTACAGTTCATTATGCTGTTGAAGCAGTTTGGCAGCAACCCAGGGTATTTTATATTCCAAATCTGACCACTGAGCACCTAATGAAGATGACCAGGAATTTATGCAGGACATTTTTTTTAAAGATAGCAGACACACAGGGACACATTTTACTAGGGGGAGGCTTTAATTTTAACCTTGACCCATCAATGTATAAAACCAGGAAGATTACTATAAAAAATAAACCAGCTAAATTTACATTGAACTCAATGCATGATATGAAGATAATTGATATATGGGAAAAACAACATCCAAAAGAAAGAAGTTATTCATATTATTCAAACAGACATAAGACCTATTCTAGGATTGATATGTTCTTGTTGTTGGCATAGATTGAAGGGAGAGTTCAAAAGGCTGAATATAAGGCAAGATTTTTAATCAGACCACTCACCCTTGTTATTGACAATTGCTTTAGAGGATATTCTGCTGAAAACATACAGATGGAGGCTAAACCCCATATTGTTAAAAAGCCAACACTTTCGGGAATACATAGAACAACAAATTAAAATATATTTTGAGACAAATGCAAATTCTGTAACAGACAAATATATATTATGGGACACATTGAAGGCCTTTATTTGGGGACAAATAATTAGTTATACGACCAAGATTAAAAAAGAATATGATCTGGAATTAGAACAGTTGGAAAAAGAGATAGTAACTATAGAGAAAGATTTTATGAGAAGGGAAGATATAGAGAAAAAGAGAATTGATAGAGAAAATATTGAAATATGATACATTGCAAACATACAAAGTGAAGAAAACCATTATGAAAACAAAGCAAAGATATTATGAATTAGAAGAGAAAACCCACAAAATATTGGCTTGGTAACTAAAAACAGAACAAGCAACAAGAACTATCACAGGAACAAGGAAGGAGGATAAACAGATCTCGTATAATTCATTAAAGATTAATGTAAATTTGAAAACATTTTATAAGCAATTGTATCAAACCAAAATCCCAGAGAAAAATAACAAAATAGAGGAGTTTTTGTCAAACATTGAATGACCCCAATTACAATTGGAGATCAAAATAAATTACTAAAGCCCTTGACAATTACAGAAAAACATGATACACTAATGACATTACAAAATAATAAAGCGCCAGGCGAAGATGGATTCCCTCCAAAGTTTTATAAGGTATTCAATAATCTATTAATTCCGCCCCACTTAGAGGTAATGGAAGAGACCCAGAATTTGCCTGACTCATGTGAAATGGCAATAATCACAGTAATTCCAAAAACGGAAGAAGATCCATTGTCACCGGCTTCATATAGACCAATATCTTTACTAAATACAGATTACAAATTAATAGCAAAATTACTAGCAAATAGATTAACAGACTGTGTATTGAAATTAGTGACGCTAGATCAGATAGGATTTGTTAAAAATAGAAGAGTGGCAGATAATGTCTGTAAATTTATTAATTTAATCCATGCAGCACAAATAAATAAAACACCAACTGTGGCAGTGGCTCTTGATGCAAAGAAAGCTTTTGATAGGGTGGAATGGAATTACCTGTTCAAAAATCTACAGAAATTCAAATTACCGGAAAAATTTATTAATTGGACTAGAGCACTGGCAAAAGTGGTAACAAATGGATATGTTTCAGACCACTTTAAACTGAGTAGGTGAACAAGACAGGGATGCTCATTATCACCTTCCCTGTTTGCTTTGGCTATAGAACCATTGGCAGAGCTGATAAGAAAAGAATCTACGATAAAGGGAATAAAAGTAAAAGAGGAACAATTTAAAATTATCTTATTTGTGGTGATATTATAGTATATTTAACAGAACCAGAAAAATCAATAAAAAGGTTATATACGAAATTGAAAGAATATGGGGCGATATCAGGATACAAGATTAATATTGATAAAAGTGAAGTGATGCCTATGAACAAAGTTGATTTTACAAAATGTAAAAGGGAATCCCCTTTTAAATGGCAATCACAGGCCATACATTACCTAGGTATCAGGATAGATAATAATTTAAATAATTTGTATAAATTAAATTACCAATCATTAATAAAAAAAATACAGGTAGAGAAATGGAAAGATTTTCCACTAACTCTAATAGGGAGAGTTAATTACATTAAGACGAATGTATTTCCATGCCAATAATATCTGTTCCAAACGCTACTGATTCCCTTGACCGGAAATTTTATGAAATTAAATAAATTAATAAGAAAGTTTCTCTGAAAGGGTAAAAAATTCAAGAGTGGCTTTGGAAAAATTAACATGGATGTATAAACAAGGAGGATTGCAGTTACCAAATTTCAAAAACTATTACAGGGCAACACAGTTAAGATCATTATCAGAATTTTATCAGACGGGAGAAAAACTGGATTGTATCAAGATAGGATTATATAAATTAGGAGAAAAGGTCCCTGAACATTTACTCTATAAATGGGATGAGAAACTGGTGCCACATAATAATCTACCAATACTACATCATATACTAAAAATATGGAAGAGAATACATCTGGAGCGAAAGATGATAAATTATCAAATACCAAAAATATTACTAACGCAAAACCCTTTAATTCCTTTTACAATAGACAATTTATTTTTTTGAGGAATGGGCAAGGAAAGGAATTAAAAGAATAAAAGATTGCTTTTTGGGAAATAATTTATTGACATTTGAACAGTTAAAAAATAAATATGGAATATCACGTGGTACAATATTTTCATACTATCAGTTGAAAACTTATTGAAAAGAAATGTTGGGAAAGAGTCTAAGATTACCTGAGAGTAGCTGCTTTGAAACGTAATTCCAGACACTGTGACAGTTAAAAAAAATTATTACAAATATGTGCAGCAAATTGCAATGCAAGGAAAATGATGAAGCAATATATAAACCCAAACAAGTTGGGGGGAAAAAATTAAATATATGAATAAAGAATGAAACATGGAAGGAACTATGTGCAGGGACCATGATTATTACAATAAATACTTAGTTTTGTGTGATACAATACAATTGGCTACATAGGCTATATGTTAAACCTAAAAAGTTAAAAAAATGGAATCCAACAACATAGGACAAATGCTTCCATTGTAAACAAGAAATTGGAACAACAATTCAAGCAATCTGGACATGTACAAAAGTGAAAACTTTTTGGGAGGATTTAAACCTAATATTAAATAGAATTACAAAAAAATAGGATACCAAAAGACCCAAAAATCTTCTTGTTAAACAACATGAAAGATAAAGAATTAGGTCAAAAATTTGACAGGGTTCGAAAAAGATCTATTATGATTGCACTCGCAGCAGGAAAAAAGTGCATAATGATAACTTGGAAATGCAACAATGGTCTATAGAAATGAACAAGTGTATTCCATTAGAAAAAAATTAACTGCAATCTAAAAGACAAATATGCTTTATTTGAATGAATTTGGGAACCATACATGGAGTATATTAGAAACCACCAATTTCTGACCTGCATCTCTTGACGTGATGTTACAATTACAAAAATAGTTACATATGAAATATTGGACGACATAATTTATTTTTCTTTTCTTTTTCTTCTCTTTTGTGTTCTTCTGTTGTTATTTCTTCTTACATTTCTTGATTTGTTATCGGGGGTGGGGAAGGTGGGGGGAAGAGGGAGAAAATGAAAATGACACTCTATTTTAACGTTGAATATTTGTATATATTGTTATTTGTATATATGGTTCATGGTGAAATACTAAATAAAAAATTATTTTAAAAATGTCTGATCTCTGCAAGATTTTGCACAGCACAAAATATCTCAAGAGCAATGATGTACAGGTACACAATCCTTTATCCGGATATCTAAAATCTGGAAAGCTCCAAAATCCGGCACTGTTTTCATGTGCTGGTATAGTGGAGGGAGAGACAGCAGCACGACTCGGGCAGGCAGGGGGGAGGGAGAGAGACGGCAGTGCAGCTTGGGCAGGTGGGGGGGTGGGGTGGGGGGGAGAGATGCCAGCGCAACTGGAAGGGGGTGGATACGGCAGCACAATTCAGGTGGGCTTCAATCTGGGCCAGCTGGCTTTTGTTCTGAAATCCAGAAAAATCCGAAATTCGGAACACACTGTCCTCCAAGGTTTCTGGATAAAGGATTGTGTACCTGTAATGTTGGTTGAGGAATCAAATATAAATTAAGATACTGAACAAAATATCCCATTCATATGAGGAAGAAGTTTAATACTTCATCCAAAATAATATACCTCCTACACTGCAACATTCCCACAGTACTTTTATGTGTTTACTGGACAAAGTTATGAATTAGCAACATTGGAAGCATGGTAAAGGGTGGGAAAGTTTGTTCCGTCAAGGACATTATTAACCTAGGTGGCCTTTTTATTATAGTGCATTCATTTCATGGATACCTTGACTGATATTTGCTTTATAATTTTTAACTTAAATTTATAATTCTCCAGCTGCCATAGTGGGATTCAAATTCTTGTTTCTGCACCAGTGGACCAGGGCTCCAGTTGCTTAATAACTCAAGCACAAGGCTGATGATGGTTTGAAGTGATGTGAGTGGCTCAGTGACTGAATCCAAAGAGAAAAACAACTCCCACTGAGATCCTGTTGCTTCCCAACCCTGCTGATAGTTAGATTTGGAACACATAAGTGTTGAAGAAACTTAGCAAGCTATGAAGCATCTTCAGAAAGCGAAGGGTAACCAACATTTTGGGCTTGATCAAGGTACGAGCAAAAAGCAGACAGGCACCTGAGTAAAAAGTTAAGGAGAGGAAGGGGGAGGTGAACAGGTAAGAAGTCAGCTCGATATAGCTGGGTAGAAGAGAAAAAAGGTGAGGTGATAAGGAGAAGGGGTAGCTCATTTAATCAACAGGAAAAGTGGTGGGGATCTGGACAAATGGGGGAAGAGGTAGGGAATGGACGGAGGGAAGGATTTGATGGAAGCTAGAGAAGTTGATGTTAATGCCATCTGGTTGGGGAGTACCCAGATGGATTATTGGGTGGTGTTCCTCCAATTTGCGGGTGGCCTCTGTTTGGCAGTGCATGAGGCCACAAATAGACCTGTGAGTGTGGGAATGGTGTGTGGAATTAAAATAGTTGGTCACTGGGAGGTTACTGTTATTGCAGCAGACAAAGAGAAGGTGCTTAATGAAATAATCTCCTAGTTTGTGTCCAGTCTCTTCAAGGAGGCCACAACAGGAGCAATGGATGCAGTAGATGACCCCTGCAAATTCACTAGGACTGTTTGGGGCCCCAAATGGCAGAGGTGTGGGCTCAAGTGTAGCGTTTCTTGTGGTCACGGGAATTTGTACCAAGGGGGTGATTAGTAGGGAGGGATGAGTGGATGAGGGTGTCATGAAGGGAGTGATCTCTGTGAAAAGTAGAGAGGAAAGTTGAGGGGAAATGTGTTTGCTGGTGGGATCACTTTGTAGGTGGCAGAAATATGTTGAATGCAGTGGCTAGTAGGATGATAGGAGAGGAGAAGCAGAATCCTGTCCTTATTGTGTCAGGGGGCAGAGGGGGCTAGGGCAGATGTGCAGGAAATAGAGGAAATATGGGTAAGGGCTGAGTTGATGACTTTAGAGGGGAAGCCATATTTTTGAAAGAGGAGGACATCTCAAATGTTCTGGAATGGATGACCTCATCTTGGGAACAGATGCTGAGGAATTCAGAGAAAGGAATAGGATCCTTACAGGAAACAGGATGTGAAGAGATGTGATCAAGGTAACTGGGACTTGGTAGGTTGTCTTGTAAGATGGAGAGAGATCAAGAAAGGGAAGATTGTTCAAGATTCAATTTATTTTCATGCAATAAAGCAGTGTCATATTACATGAAATTGCCTTTTGACTGCTGTAAGGCAGACAGATTCGCCATTGGATGAAATTGCTTGAAGCACCTCTTACAGTCAGAGAAAGAGAAGTAAATGAGTTTTCCCATAGTTGCCAAATATCTGTGGATTCACCTCCAGGGCTCCTGCAGCCTCCACAGCTGCACAAAATCCAGTCCAATCCATTGGCATCCCAAGCTCCAGATCTGAACCTCTGATACAATTAGGTAGTCTTCAGCTCTCTCAGCTCCCTCTCGCATCCCAGTTCCAATACCTGGAACCTCTTCAGCTAGTCTCAACCCAGACTCCAGCAGTCCACCACCTGGTGTGAGTCCCTTGAACGCAGTCTGGAGTCGATGTGTGACGAGGCATTGAATATTGTTCATTCACATTTGGAAACTGAGGATGTTGCCCAAGGAGCAAGAGATAACATCACTTACCATCATTAAGCAATATTATTTGTGCGAAAATGCACAGAAAAAATTCTTATTTATTGCAGTCAAACAGGTATTTGTAAAAAAAAATAAGCATAAACTTAATTAAAAATAAATGTATAAATAGATAATAAATATTTAAAGTAATCAGAGTGCAAAAAAATTAATACAGACAGTTCTTTTGTGCTGTCAGAGCAGTCCCTGATTCGTGTAATAAGGAGAGGTTCAAGAGTCTGATAGCAGTGGGAAGGTGAACTGTTCTTGAACCGAGAGGTCCTGGTTTTCAGGTTTCTGTTCCTTATGCCTGAAGGTAGCAATGAGAAGTTGTGACAAGGGTAATGGGGTCCTTTATAATATTGGCTGCCTTCTTGAGGCAACACCTCACATAGATGTCTGCAATAGATGAGAAGTTGCATCCTGTGATGGATCTGGCTATGTTTACTACTTTCTGTAGCTTTCTGTGTCCCTGGCACTTGAATTTCCGAACCAGGCTGTGATGCAAGCATGTCAGTATACTTCCCACAGTGCATCTATGGAAGTTTGATAGAGTATCTGATGACATGCAAAATCAACTCAGACTCTGACACTGCGGGGACTTGAAAGTTGCTGTAACTAAGCCTGTGCTCCAGGTTTTGAAGCATTGTGAAGAGTTGGAGATGCTCACTGCATAATTTCAATGTTTCATTGAGAGGCTTTATTCATGTCTTGCGAACAAAAACATTGCCATCAACCCACTAACTGCAGTTGTTGATAATGCCGTACAGCACATGTCCATTGTGCCAAAGTTTTGGAACTGAATCGAGTTTCCTTAGATCTGTTACCTATTTACTTCCTCTTTGTACCCCTCCAATGTCTCATCCTCATAACTTCTCTTTCACTGTCAGTGAGATGTTGGGAATCAGTCAGACATCTTAACGTAAGGTGCTTCCTGAAACCCAGATATTCAGGACTTTCAATGCTCCACTTGCTGCCTGCCTCCTGTCCTGTACTAACCTACTCTCTCCCAATCTACCTCCATTGTTGAACAATCGCATTCTTCTCCACAGCTGCTCTTAAAAGTTCAGATTTATTGTCAGAGTAAATGTATGACATCACATACAACACTTAGATTCTTTTTCCTGTGGGCAGGCAGAATTTCTACTTGCTGGTTACTGTAAACTGCAGAGTCAACATTTTCCTAACAACAATATATTCTAATTTTAAATTATCATCTTCCAAAGCGTGAGCTGCAAATTCCCAAATTTAGATCTCTTTAATCCAATAAATCAAACTCTATGGCTGTTACTTTATGTAGTTTTAATTCATTGATAGAACAGATAAACATTTTGTATAGGTTGCATTAAGACTTTCATAACAATGAATAACAAAGCATTTACTGTATGATAGAGATATAAAATGTATATAAAGATACAAATGATATAAAAAGCTTTTAAAGAGATTCACAAAGGTATATAAAGAGATACAAAAATTCAAAGAAAAATTTCTCGTGCTCACACTTCCATCACATCTTGTAGAAACAAAGAGCAAGCTATTAGCCTGGGAGGATATTATAACATATTACATCAGTCAATCATACTTTTACTACTATCCTGTGCTTCCTTCTACTAAGCTAGTTTTGAATCCAACAGGCCATCTTGTCTCAGATTACATGTGATTTAAGTTTCCAGACTAACCTGCCTTGCGGGACCATGCCAAAATCATGCAAAAGTCTGCATACACAACTTTCACTTCCCTGCCCTCATCAATCTTCTTTGTCACCTTATCAATAAAGTTTATTAGATTGGTGAGACAGGATCTGCCACGCACGAATCCATGCTGACTGCCTCCATTCAGGCCCTAACTGTCCAAATGCTGGAAGTTCCTGTCTCTCAGAATCCCCTCCAGCAATTTTCAAACACTGGCCTGTAGTTGTGTGGCTTTTCCTTGCTGCCCTTTGAAAATAATGGTAGAACTTACCCATCCTCTAATCTTCAGCCACTTCATCAGAGGCCAAAAATGATGTGAACATCTTAGCAAGGACCTTGTAATTACTTCCCCAGCTTCCCCAAAGGTGTGATGATGCACTTCATCGGCCCTTGGTTTTTGTCCACTTTAATACTATCCAAGGCAACTAAAACCTCATCCCCGGTTGTCCTAATATGGTTCAGCACCTCACCTCTCATTTCCTCCAATTCCTTGCCTCCCACTAAACACCGATGAGAAGTTTTCATTCAAAATCCTACCCATCTCTTGTGGCTCCACACAAAGGCAGCACTGATGACCTTTAATGGGACCTAGTCATCCTTTTACTTAAAAAAGCTTATAGATCTTTTGGGGTTTTTCTTTATCCTGCTGTCAGGTCCATCTCATGTCTTCTATTTGTCCTCCTGGTTTCCCTCTTAAGCATACTCCTGTATTTATCAGGGGATTTGTTTCATCCTGATCTCTTCAATCTGATATAATCCTCCTTTTTCCTGACAAGCCACAATATCAGTTCCTTAAACTTACCACCCTAACAGGGACATGTAGTGTCTGAACTCTTGCTGCATAACCTTTAAAAGATGTCCCACTTTCCAGTTGTCACCTTGCATGCAAACATCCTCTCCCAATAGAATTCTGAAGGTCCCTGACTAATTGTTCCAAAATCAAGTTTGTCCCAATTTTGAAGAGAATTTCTAACTAATAGTAGGCATGGACTTGTGAGAGAAATTTTATTTTACAAACTAGAATGAGTTCATCATCAAAATCATTTCATGTTTGGGCACGTGTTCAAAATGTGGTTGGGCAGTGTTCAACCGAATGTACCAAAAACTAAAATTGGATGTCTAGAGATTTCCTAGCTGCACTGATAAACTTGGCTGTGTTTGCTATATTTTGACTGATGCTCATTATCTTGTGCCCTATTGGAAATGTACTTATGTTTTAACTGTGTTATTCTTCACATTTTAGACTGTGGACATTCACAAGGAAAAAGTTGCCAGAAGAGAGATTGGTATCTTGACAACCAACAAAAACACCTCCAGGACTCATAAAATTATAGCCCCGTCCAACCCTGAGAGACCTGTCAGGTACATCAGGAAACCCATTGATTACGCCATCTTGGATGACATCGGTCATGGAGTGAAGGTATGCTTTGTAGAACTGGGAGCTGGAAGCAGCTCAATTTTGGAGAAAATGACTGGAGCTGCTTAGCGAGAGTTTAATAAAGTGGTGCATGGTGGTGGGCACCGTACATTGGAGACATTAGAGGTTGATCCTTTAAAACTAGAAGCAACTGAAAAAGTCATACTGAATTAGATAATCAATCTCAGTCTTTCACGTTTGAAGAAAATTTTTGACTCCTGAACAAAACAAGATCTGATCTTACAAAAAGTTGTTCAATAAAAGTTGCTTTTAATCTCAATAAGTCATTTTGAAAGGGATGGCTAATTGGGTGGTCATGATATTCTGTAAAATACTCCTGATTGTTCTTTAGCAGTGAGAGGTACCTCCAGCTAATGTATATTGATTGTGACACTGAAATAAAAAGAGAGCAAACCATGCTCTCCACATCAGTTGCTCTGTGTTGTACAAAACAATATGATTTGCATTGCCTCAAACATATAAGCACTGGAATTCGTCAATGAAAACTTTAGATCTCCCCACCCATATTGCGATTTAAGGGATGCCTTTGACATTCCTTACCATGTTCCTTTGGTAAGGTACATGGCAATAGAAGGTAGATAAACATGTCATCCTGAATAATCTGTGAGGATTGAGCTTCAGTCCAAATCTTTTCAGGGGAACAGGGAATCTAAGTGCAGAAGAGGAAAATTATAATGTTCTTGTTTGAGATTTGTAGCCAGTGATTCTCAACCCCTCCCACACCAATCTCCTGGAGAAGGAGGTTTATGTAGACATTTGCAAGATCAAGATTGGACATGGCAGAATTGCTCTTTAGTCAAATATCCTGTTGGCTCTTGCTATTCTAGTTCATGTGTCAAGGCCACTTGAGTAGAAGGCATGTGGTTGCCTGCGGAACTGTACCCAGTCAAGGCATACTTAAGGAAGTAAGGAGAGTTGGGAGGAGAGGGAGAAAGCAAGTAGATAAAAGAATGTCGTGGAAATTTCAATGGGTTAAATACAGAAAAAACTATTTTCTCTAAACAATTGATCATAACTAATTTGTTTTGGCACAGTTAGTAGAGCTATTAGCACAATGCTATTCCAGTGCTAGTGCCCCGAGATCAAATCTGGCACTGCTTGTAAGGAGTTTGTACGTTCTCCCTGTGTCTTCATGGGTTTCTTCTGGGTGCTCTAGTTTCCTCCCATTTAGGGCTCTTGAGTCGGAATGGCCTGTTACCATGCTGGATGTCTAAATTTCAGATTTTATTTTCCAAATGCATGTATCAGAACTTTATTTAGCAATGGTATCAAGAGCTCTCTGGCAAATACAGGAAAATGTCATGAAGACACCAATCATAATTTAATCAAACAGACTCAGATGATTGACTTCTTCTTCTGTTAGCCTAAGGGAAGTGGAAGATCTTAATATCCATGTGCGGTTGTGCTTTCTGTGATGGGCAGCTCCACAGTCAACAGGATAGATTTAGGGTCTACCTGTGCAGCTTTTCGGGATGAACTTGTAATTGTACTGAAACTGACTCCAAGGTTGTTTTTAAACAATTTGTGGGAGTTATCATTTGGTCTCGTTAAGAATAATGAACTGAGAGCTAATACTTCTTCTGGAAGATATTGGTATTTGCATCAATATCCTTTGAAATGTAAAAGTACTAGGATGGGAAGCAAGAGATTTTGCAAGAACTTGTGGCAGTCTTGTTTCTTATTTGGATCTGGTGAGTTGAGCATTGGGTAAGTGATTCAAGATTATTTTATTGGGTAAGTGATTCAAGATTATTTTATTGTCATGTAATAAAACAGAAAATGTGATATTACTCAAAATTTCCTTTAGTCTACCGTAAGGCTAACAAAGATTCGCTATCAACATAAGTTGCCCAGCGCCCCTTACAACCAGAGAAAGAGAAGCAAAAGAGAGTGCCCTCCCCCTCCGAGGCACTGAGTGTCCACACATTTGCCTCCAGCACTCCTGCAGCCACACAGCCTAACCAACAACAACCAAAGTCCAATTTGCTCACTTCTGACACAACCAGGAAGCCTCCGATGCCCTTGGCACCTCTCACATCTTAGTTCCGATACCTGGTACCCTTTCAGCCAGTCTCAAACTAGTCACCATCAGCCTGTTTCCTGTGTGTTCGTCACTGGTCTGCTGCATGGTCACTGTCCCATAGGTCGTCTCTTCTGTTTTTACTTCTCAAATGGCGGCGTGATCTTCCCATGTTCTAGGGCCTTGTGCCAGTCCTCTGCTTCCCTGGAGTCGGCAACCCCATGTGACCGTTGCTGATAACAACATTCTCAGCAGCATGCAACTGTTCATCACCTCTGACATAATAATATGTCTCAAGGTGCTTGATGGGAAAAGTATCAAACCAAATTTGACACTGAACCAAAGGAAGAGATATTGGAGTGCAACCAAATGTTTGGTCAGAGATGTTGGTTTCAAGGACTGTTATTAAGCAGATGAATAAAAGAGGTTTCACAGAATTTGGCATTTGTATTGGCTTCAAAATAAATGCTTGATTTTTGTCAATGAGGGAATTACAGATAGAGTGCAGATTGTGGAAGTGATTCTCTGCTCGTGATTCTGAATCCAGCCAGTGGATGATAGGGAAAGTGTTATAGTGTAGTGTGGTTTAGGTTTCTTTATGGGTAACTCAGTGGCTGTGGTGGGACATCTACAGGTTGTAGCCTTGAGAAAGAACATTTCTATGATGCGGTAGGGGAGTTGACCTCTTGGCAGTATTCAGATATTGAGTTACGGGAAGGATAGATATGGATCAATGAACAATTATTTCAAGGACCTTGAGAGATAGGAGACTGGCAATGGAGGGATTGCTTAAAGATGTAGTTCAAGAAGCAACTTAATGACAAGCTAGCTGTTGTTATCTAATAGCTTTGTGTGTATTGCTTTGTAGTACAAAATTGTTTGTTCTATACCCAGCCTAAGTTAACTATGGTACCTGCATTTATAGCCAAAGTCTGTTGTCCATGGGGAGGCATAACGAACCAAGAGTGCAGTTCTCCAATGAGAAATCAAATATGTAGATGTTAGATCAGAATGTGGCAGCACTTACTGGAGCTTCCCTCCACTCTCAAAATCTAGTTACAGTTGCTGCCCAGGTTCTCAAGTACCTAAGGTAAATACTATAGATGAAGGATCATTTGGGAGCCAATCAGTATTCATGTGAGAGAAATAAGAAAAAAAAACTGATTTAGTAATTAGTCAGGTAGTTCTTGAGGATAGCAAATTTTATTTCACAATTTAGGAACAATTTTAATGAAAATAGGATACTCATTATGTTTGAAATTTATACAATTAGGGGGCCAGCAACAATTTTAACACCATTAAAATGCTGATTTAAAGTACTCATGTATTGCAGTAAATGAGATGTTTTAGATCTATTAATTATATCGTTATATATTTCCAGTCTGAGGAATAATTTGGATTTCTCATTCTGAAGCAAGTTTTGGATAAGAGGTGTTCGTGGAACTATGAATATCTCATGATCTCATGATGACCGTTTATCCTGCCTGTTGTTGAGTGCCATCTCTTAGTTTATTACAAAATTTCTATTAACTCTGAGGTAAGGATGATAGGGGTCATCCACTCAATCTCTAGGTTAAAATATTACTCAAAATCTATTCAATATCACCTACCCTTATCTTAAACGTTTGCCTACTATTTAGATATCCATGCTAAGAGGAAACATTCTCTCTCTCATCCCTCTGTGTCACTTAATTTTGTATAATTTCAGTCCCATTCACCCCCATCCATAACTTGCCTTACTGTGAACTGTCATTATATCCTTCAGTAGCAAATGCCCTCATTTATATTGCTACCAACTAGTTCCCATATAGTTCTGGATTCAGACCATGACAAGACTGCTACTCTTCCTATTCAATGATTTAGATCTTGCTGTCCATTGACACATCATGCTAAGTGAAGACATGTCTCGATTTCCATTCCTTATGTGTTCTTTTCCCCACATCGGATGTGTTTGGACTCTGGAGCTTCATGCACGCCTTCTCTCACCAGGAGAGTAATGAACTCTACACAAACACTTTTGCTGGTCTGGTGTAGTCTATGGGTCTATTGCTATTTAAAGCAGAAGCCTTAATTGAGTTTAATCAGAGGATGCATTGTGTTACGAGTGCATCTAAATCCCATGTTCAACGTGATTGAAAAGGGCATGAATGTGCTGGGGAGAAATATATTTGTACTGAGGTGGGGTAGCAAGTTTTACATCACAATTTAGGTTTATAGTCACAGTCATTTTTTTTCCCCCCAGAGTAAGAGAATCTAAAACTAGAAGGAATAGATTTAAGGTGAGAGGGGAAAGCTCTAAAAGTCACACAGGGTATATGGAACAAGCTGCTAGAGGAAGTGGTAGAGGTGGGGGACAATTGTAACCTTTAAAGGACATTTAGACAGCTAAAAATGGTTTCAATCGATATGAGCCAAATACAGGCAAATGGGACTTACTTGGCTGAATATTTTGGCCAACATGGACAAGTTGGGCTGAAGACCCTGTTTTTGTGCTGTAAACTTTTTAATTTTTTTATTTATTAATCAAAATAAATCATACAATCAAAATTAAAATGCAAGTAAATGCATAATATTTTTCCCATATAATCCCCTACCCCCTCAACCCTAACCCTCCCCACCCCTCCCAACTCCCCTCTAATCTACCCCAAAAGAAAAAAAGATTAATTTTTCCTTTCTGACTAAAAGATGCTAAATTCTGGGTACTGTCTACAGGTTCACTCTTGGTGTGCCATTCTAGGTTGGGAATTTGAGATAGTTTGACCAATCCGCACCACCAGAAATTTATGTTCAATTCTTAACAGTTGTATGCACATTGACTTTTGAGGTGAGGTAGCAGTGTACAACCCCAGATCAGGAGGCCAATTTATCCTTCTGAATCTCAGGAGGCTAAGCCCATTAGTTTGCTGAGTTATGAACGGCTAGCTTCTCAACATCCTGGAACAATTTGATTCTCTTGGTCCTTTTATCCATCAGCCCTTTGGGGTGATCTTCCAAATTCATCTGATAGTTCTGCCAATGGTTTCAATTTTATAGGTATAGTATTTGAATCAATCTAACCTTTATTTGTGTGGAGCAGACAATACCTTGAGAATTATACATTTAAGTATCAAGTTGGAGGTTTCCCTTGCTCTTCCTCTCACAATCTTGTGGAAAGAAGGTTGCATTCCATTCATGTTGTACAGAGGCTGGATGGGAATTTGCAATTACTGAACAAGATAGCTGAGATCACAATATCAAGAATTTAATCACTTATGCGTGAGTTTAATTGTGGTCTGGACGTGATCAGAAGGTCCCTTTTATTGGCCAGTCTGTTGACATCTGATTGCTTCCAAAAAGTCCGTTTGCTCATTAAATCAAGTTGTGGCCACGTGTTTCACTCTAACCAATGTGTAACATAACTTGGTATCAGATGCTTTAACATTGATTCCTTTTGTACTCCTATCCTATTCGACTAACCTGTCAATGCTGTTTTCTTTTCTTACTTTTTTCATTTGCTTCATTTATGCATTAAGTGGTTGCTTAGATTTAAGGTAAGAGATCTCAGTGCTTTTCCGCCATCCTATTCTCTGCTGAGGATATTGCAGACTGGGTTGTTAAATGCTGCAGGTTTTGAATTCTTAAAACAGATATTTGCCATCACCCTTCACTCTGGTAACATTCTCAAAATTTGCTTTGTGTATACATGTTGGATTCCTCCCAAAGGTGGGCTCCAATCCTAAGTTCACATACACATTAATAAATCTAAACACCAGGCAGACCAGTCAAAGGATGACTTCCATGGTTACGACAACTCTGATACATAGTCATAATCACCCAGAGGCAATGACTTTGTGACCAAATTTCACACTCCAAATTTCTCCATGTTCATCCACTGTAGCTCAGTCCTGGATTAGTTGCAGTATGTTAGACCTAACAAATATGTGGATACACAAAGAAGGAGCTTCCCATTTATTGTTCAGACACCAAGATCTCTAAAAACTATCCACTCCTACAATATTACCCATCTACAGCTCTCCCCATCTGTCACACAAACCCTTATCCATGGCTGCATTCCCTCTCATCACATTTCCAATGCTCTTCTGGCAAGCTTCTCATCCTCCCACTTCCATGAGTAAAAGTTTATTAAAAAATTGATTTCCTTAGTTCTATTTGGGAAACAAATCTCTGTCATTGTTATCATTTTTCTTGCTCATATATGTTGGTTTTTTAACATAAAAATTCAAATGTCCCTTTCCCTTTGTTTTCCTCTTGTGACCTCATACATCTCATCTCTGTGATCTCCTTCATCCTTGCATCCTCTCACAGCCCTTGAAATTTCCCTGACTTTTGAACCTTGTGCACCTGTAAACCCCCCATCCATAATGGTGACCATTACTTCATTTGTGCATTATCATCACTCTAGAATGGTATTTTTAAATCTCTCCACCTCTTATTTCCTTTCATGGATTTGAGATGGGCTTTAGGTTAAGGCTCCAAATACTTGTGCGACCCGACATTGGTTACTCACCTGTCAGTACTGCCTATTGTCCATTTGAATGAAATTTCCAGTTAATTCCAGCCTTACTGTATAAGGAAAGCTGCAATGGATTGGGAAAGATGCCACTACAGTATAATTACTAGGCCTGTCCGTGGTCAACTGCATACCAATTTCTCCAAACCTCTCCTACTGTTCTTAATTCTGCTATCTGATTTCAAAAAAAAGGGTATGTTGCCGATGGCAGGATTTCATCTTCCCGACGTCCCATCTTTGATTGAGACACACTACTGTACTGGAAGGAATTCCAGGCTGCAAGGAATCTTGCCCCAATGGTAGCTGAGAAACCAACAGTTGGACTAAGCAGTGATCTAAGCCTGTTATCCCCATGTCATAGGATTCTAGTCATAATATTCAGATTAAATCAATTATAACAAAATTCCTTCAAGCAAATATTGAACCATTGCAGCTTTTAAATTATGATCCTTCATTATCCCATGTCAACAATGAAAATTCAGAAAGAAATCCCGAGGGCTACTATTCTAATCCCAATCTAGGAATGGAGAGAAGTATTAGGGCTCTGGGTTCATCACTCTTTACAGTCAAGATCAGATACAACTTGATCTCATTATTCACAAAAGGGCATCAGGAAGTGAGAAAAGTACTGGATGGTGTTGGAGCTCATGGACCCAGACTTCGAGGACTTGGGGAGGACAGTTTGTGTAACAATGAAGTGCCTCAAAGAAAAAAATGCAGAGTTAGAAATGACCATTTCATCAACAACCTTGCATCATTAAGAGGTCGTATCCAATTATTCTAGCATGAAAAATATCCTCCCCCTCTTCCCTTCCTTATTCCATTCAGTGACCTTAAACCATTGTTTCCATGTTTTACATCACCACTTGTAAGTGCCCTGCTTTGTGAAATATGAAAATCACACCCTAATATTCTGCAGTGAAGCCTGCTTTTCATTTTGAGCAGACAGGGGATAGTCACCACAATGAAAAAAGCACCCTCATCATTAAATATTTTGGTGTGCATTGTTTGCCCAGAATCTGGCAGGAATTTAACTTCCCAGAGTGTGATATCCTGTATATTCTATATATGTATTTTACTATTCCAAAATTAACATTGAAGGTTGGACCATTTCTGCATCATTTCTTGACTCATCTCACCCAGCTCGTTCAAAAAGCAAATATTAAATGAGTTTGTGATGGTGCTTAATCAAAAGCCTAGTGAGCAGGAGGTCCTGCAACTCCAATCTGCAAATTTGAAATTGGGTTGGTTTCATCGCATTGAATCTGTCACAGCTGTTTTTTGGAAATATCAGAATGTTCCATCAATGTAATAGAGAGCAACATTTGTATTTATATATTAGATGTATGGGGAATGTTTTGCACAGTTAGAGGGAACTATTATGCTGTCCAACCTGAAATGTCACAGTGCATCATCCCAGTCGAAATGAAAGGAATAGACATTCTTTTAACTTTGCACAATGTTTAGCATATCGGTACGATTCATGGACAATGTAGAGGGAGCTTTATTCTGCAGGTCCTTCCCAGGTTACAAGCACATGATGTATGGGAACCCAGAGCATGTGAGTAGGCATTTGGGATGGATAGAGATGGATTTACCAGCTGCTGCCAGGCTACTGGCATCATTTTCCAGGCTTAAATGGGTCATTTCTGTCTACCTTCACATCTGACAGCCCAAGCTGCAAAAATCGGTGGCTGAATGGGGCTATCCAGACTTGCCCTTCAATCACTGAGTCAGTGAGGCCAGCAGGCAGCTGTTCTTCCTGTGCCTGCTCGCTCTCCAGTCACAGACACTTTTGTGATCCTCACCCACACACTGCTTTTGTTCGTATTCAACCTTCGAACAGTTCAGGTTACAAACAGTTCTCAGGACGGAAGCCTGTCATGACCTAGTACTTTATGTACATCTCACTGATCAGCAGATTCATCTGACTAGCATTTTTAGTTTACAACCATAATGCATGGCTTCATGTGACCCTGATTGATTGGCTAAATAAATACTACATCTTGCCCAAGGGTGGCCTGTAGGCTATAGGATGGAAGGAGCGCCTTACACCTCCTTTTGCTGAGCAATGGCACTGCACCGACACCAAACCTATTATAGGAGGCTTTACACTGTATATAACCGGTGCATTGCTAGTGTGAATGTGATTGATGCTGGTCACTGTGTAGCTAGATATGCATAGTTTTCCATTACTATCCCTCACTCCAAACAGTAAAATGCTTTTATGAAGTGCTCCATCAACTTTCACCCAGCTGCATCATACAAATCCTTCCCCTGTCTTAAACATAATCCAGCTGGACTGACAGAGGAGCATGGTTTCCTGAGACTAGATAACAATTTCCTTGCTGTTGGGAGGATGGATTCAATGCTTCTGTCCATAAAGACACTGAGCTTAAGGCAGTTAGAAATTAAATTTCCATTCAGAAATTTATAATCTTAACTGATAAGATGTGTTGAAAGCAGAGTAAGTTGAGTCATGAATAATGAAACCATTGGAATGTAGATTGGTCCAGCCCAACCAAAGTAATATTTTACAGGAGAGAGTTGTTTGATATTGATTATTAGAGAGGGTATTATTACAATCTTTTATCTCTGAAATACATTTACATATATAGAATAAATCACTTCCTTATTTTCTTACCAATATAGCTTGTGGTCTCTATGACATACCTGATAGAAGTTCTGTTAGTCAACTAAAGGACAAGGTGCAGGGTTTGTATGAATTTAAAATGGAATCAAAATCTGCAATGGCACTATGTGGAAATCATTTGCGGACAGGACAGCACTGATTGCACGAATTCACTTTGTAGCTCTACATCAAGCTCCTTGTCAAATTGAGTTGCCTTTTGTATTGTGGAGTCACACATATATTTGTTGGTCTGTTCTTAGCTTGTTTATCTCTGTGGCTACACCTCTACCAAAACTTGTACTTGGTTTTGCTTCTGGTCATTGTCCTGTTATTTTACGGGTGTGTGGGTGCATGCATGGTTCTTGTGACTGGCCTGCCTACATTTTGGCCAGCTGGATGAGTTATTCTGTCAGAGCTCCTGAAGATATTTGCAGAGGGTCACGCCACAGGTTCCAATGAACACTTGCATAAAAGAGTTGACTGTTCAATAATTTCAAAGCATCCTGACCCAAGGAGCTGGCTCAGTATTATTTCCAGCTTTATTCTTCAGGCATGAATATTAATTATGAGCTCTTTTGCCAAATTCCTTGAACTTTCCCGATACTATCTTGTCCTGTGTATGGAATTTCCTGGCAGTACTCTGTGATGCATTTAAGTGCTTATTCATATTCCCAGTCTGCACTGTTTTCTGTTATTGTTCTGGATCCCAGCCTGTATCCAGGTATAATTTCACATTTGTGCTCTGGTATACAGGATTCGCTGACCATACTGAGGATTACAGCAACCATAAAACTGCAATTACTTGAATTTAAAACACAAACAGAAAGGCTGGAAGAACTCAGTCAGTCATAAGAAAAAGGAACATAAGAAATAGGAACAGGAGGAGACTGCCTGACCCATCAAGCCTGCTCCATGAACAATAAGAACATGACTCATCTGGCCATGTTCTTACCTCTGCTTGCCCACTAGTTCTTCAAAACCCTTATATCCACTATTCTTCAAAAATCTATCCTGTCCCTTAAAGACAGTCAATGAGGCAGCCTCCACTGTCTCTGGGAAAAGGATTTCCTCCTTATCTATGTCCCCTAGCTCTAGTCTCATTTGCCAGTGGAAACAACCTCACTGTTTTTTGTCTTATTTCAGCAAGACAGGGGGGAGGGGGAGAATGGTAGGGTTATGATTTTCAAAGCAAAGCTGAGGGCAGGAGAGACCTAAAAGATTTAACTGGTTAGCCTTTCTACAGATGCTGAGGTCTTTCAGCATTTCTGCTTTAGTTGCAGCAACTCTACCATCCTTTCTGGTTGTTCAGGGATCATTTCACTGTCCATTCTGCTAGTTGCCAGAATGGCATTCCGGAGAAAGTGTGTGTGGCTCTGCTTTGTCAGTGAGGACACTGGACTACCCATTCTTCTCTCATTGGAAATTCCATTCTGAGTAGAGTAAACTAGATGTAAAGTAGTTCCTGTCAGAATTGAGAACTTGTTCTTCATAAGTTTTGCATCCATGGCTGAGTGGGGAACAATTGGGCCTTTGCCTGTTGTCAAGACCTGCATGACCGTGACTGTGGAGAAGTTAAAAATCTCTCTGAGACCCCTTAAAATTCACACAATAATATCAAACTACATGCAGTCTTCTTTGTTGCCATGTACTACGTTTGGTCTCTTCTCCACCCTGGTCATGTCTCTGTCTGCCCACCCGTGACACCCCACCACCAAAGGACAGTCTTTCCCATCCACACACCAATCCAGTCCTCATTCACTGAAGTTTGTTTGGGCTCTTCTTGTTGTGACTGTCGCATTGTTCACTTGTTGCTTTGGAAATTTTTTTTTAATTGCCACGAATTTCAGACATATGCAATGTGGTAGAAAACATAGGCAATGCACAGCAAGTCATTCAGCATGTTAGAGATTTAATCTGATGTTTGGGTGAAATTTCCACTTCTGGTGAGTGGATTTCACCCAAAACATAAACCCTTTTTTCTGTCATGCTGATAGAATGATTGTGTATTTGTCATTTTGGAATGTCATTCTTTTAAACTCTTACTTTCATGTAATTTTAAATTACAAGCCCTGTACCTGTTCTGTATAGATTACTTAGTGCCTAGAACACCTGTAGAAAAAACACTTTGCATGGCCTTGATACCCTTTACATCTTTTCTCTTTCTCTTGCCTTCTGTTCTGATTAAACATCTGTGTTAGTCTCCTTGGTGCCATTGAAATTGCCACGGTTAGATTCATTAACTGGTGTCTCTTGATTTATTCTTTCCAGGTGAGCACTCAGAATATGAAGATGGGTGGGCTTCCACGGAGCACCCCACCCACACAGAAGCCTCCTAGTCCCCCTGTGTCGGGAAAAGGCACCCTTGGGTAAGTGGGAAGTGACTGCAGGAATTGCTAAGAATGATTTGAGCATAGGTAATTAAAACTCTCATTGTTGATGCACATTCCCCTGAACAGATTGGCTCCTAACGCAGGCAACACCTTTCACTGCATGTGTAAATGTAGAATCATCATGTCAGATGGGGCCATTGAAACATGGAGAAGGGTGGCTTTGGGATTGTAGCTGAGCTCGACTGTATTGTATGTAATATATATCGCCCAGTTGTAGGAAGGATGTAAAGAAGCTGGGAAGGATGCAGAAAAATTTCATGAGGATGTTACTGCGACTTCAAGGCATGATGTTTGGGTGAAATTTCCAGTTCTGATGAGTGGATTTCACTCAAATTACAAACCTTTTTCTCTCTTTTTCTCTGTGAGATTAAATTGTCTGGGACTGTTTTCTTGGGAACCAAGGGGGCTAAGGGATGACATTGTTGAAGTGAATAAAAATCTTGAGGGACTGACAAGGTGAACAGTCAGTCTTTTTCCCAATGTAGGGGAATCTAAAACTAGAGGCCGTGGAGAAGAGAAAGATTTAAGAGGGGCTTGAGGACCCTGCATTCCAACAAGCACATTGAGTTACAGCATTTATACATTTGAATTTTTATTCTCATCTACAGTATTAATAAATATTTTTGAAGTACCATATGAGCATCTTAGTAAATATTATGAAGGGGATTTTATGAGCTGTAAATTGGAAGTGGATAAAATGAAAGTGTCAACTGGGCTGAATTAATTGTCTTCTCTGTATGTAGTCGACATTCTCCCTATCGGACACTGGAACCTGTGCGCCCTCCAGTGGTGCCAAATGACTATGTGCCAAGTCCAACTCGCAACATGAACTCCTCACAGCAACAAAGCCCAGTGCGGACAGCTTCTGTAAATCAGAGGACAAGGACATACAGGTACACAGTGGAGAGTCCTGACAGCCTGGCCCACAGAACAGAACTGCATTTAGATTTAACCAACCAGATGCCTGAAGAGAGGTTTTTTTTAATTTTAGGTTTCCATTTGAAATTTGTACTTAAGTGTGGCAATAGTAAGAATTGAAACATTATCTACAGGCTCAGTTTGTATAAACTACAGCTTCAAACAATGCAGTTGTGGTTTATTTTGTACTAAGCTGTTTTATGCCGCTGTGACCTCTGGAACTAGATTTGTCTGTGATGTCCTCCTTGTCAAATATTCTTGATGGTGTGGTACTTTGAAATGCATTAGTTTGTAATGGTCACCTCACCAAGGCTCATAAAATGGCTAGTACCCTTAAGAATGCAGTCTAGCTAGTCTAAATGGCCAGGAGAGGTAGGCGGTAGGTAAGGTTTTTTGGGGGGAAAAAAAAAGGAAATTCTCAAATACTCAGTATCTATGGTGAAGGAGATTGTTAATGTTTCAGACCATTAGGATCAGGAGATAAGTAAATAGGAAGAAAAAGCAAATGCATCAAACAACTGGCAAAAAGTTGAAACGGGGGGGTTAAAAGAGACAAGGATTGGAAGTGCAGAGTTTGAGAGGATGTGAATAGAGAGTTGGAAAATGTAAGAAAGAATATCAGAATTCCAACAGCTATTTTTCAGGGCTGTCATTCTAATTTAAAACTCCTGAACTTATTATTGATACTGGGAGACTGTAGGGCACCTACCCCCAGTAATTGAAGATTGAGATGCTGTTACTTGAGCTTACAGTTGAACATAATTGCAGCAGGGAAGGAGAGCAAGGTCAATTGTCATTGAGTAGGGAATTAAATTGGCAAGTGATGGGAGCTCAAAGTAAGCACTGAATGGATGTCAGCAAAATGATCAGTCTATTTATATTTAATTTCCCCATTATGGAGATCACATGATGAGCAGTGCATCCAATGTACAAAAATTAAAACTCTGGTTTAAGGCTCTAAATAGTGAAAAATAGAGGCACAAGAGCAAATGCATATACGGGTAGTTTGTTTCCAAAGGGGGATAAGTACTTCAGGTGGGGGGGAGGGGGAGGGGGGAAATCACAGGCAATGGAGAAAAGGTTGGGAAATGGGAGTTACTTGATAATGACGATAATAAGTTTATTGTCACATAAATCTTACAATCTACATGTGCATAGAAATTCTTACTTGCTGCAGCTGAACAGGTATTTCATGAAAAAAAGATGATGGGTATATATTAAATTACAAAGACAAAATAAGTATAATAGATAATAAATATTTTCAGTTAACATAATGCTAGTAAAAAAAAATGGTGTGACAATTAGCACTGACAGTTCTTACTTTATTATACTTGCTGTTACAAGATCAAACCAGCAACCACAAAGAAGGCAGATCACACAGGGGTAAAGATGAACAATTACTTAATTAACAAAAATTCATCAAATTTTAATTCAAAATCCCCCCCCCCTTTTATAACAATGCCCACTGGTTACTATGCAAATTCCTATAACAGTGTAAAACTAATAAATTCTCCAGCCTAAATATAACATATGTAATTAAAGTCTAAGTTATATTTCCAACCAGCCCACAGAAAAACTTAGACACAAAACACACAAGACTCACAAAATTTCGATCTCAACTGAAACAAAGATCATAAACAAAATTCAGTTTGTTTGGTAAACTGAAGCCAAAATATCTTTGAGAGAGAGAGCGAGGGAGAGCACAAAATTTGAAGTTGTCCTGTGTTGCTTGCAGAGAGAAGAACCACTGGCTTGGTCCAGATCCTTCTGGCTGCCTTCAGAATGTTCATCCTTTTTGAAATCCCAACATTCTAAACTGTCCTCCAGACCATGACTCGTGCTCTAGGCCTCCTTCCACTCCACAGCACCCCCAGTGGTGATTTATCGTCCAAATCCAGAATTTATTTTCATTTTCTGCACATGCTCAGTCCATCTCCCACTCTCTCAGCAGTCCACCTTCACCTTGGCTCTCTCAGGCAAACTGTCACTTTTTTAACATAAAACCACACAACACATAGGCCAATACACAACACAGAACTCTGTAACATTGCGAAGATTAAACTTGGGTTTGATCAGTCAAATGGCCTCCTTCTGTAGTGGTTCTAAAATTCACAAATCCACTGAGTTATCAGGACTGAGAGCAATGGGAATAATGTGGAAGTGATCATATACTCCAAGCACCACACAGAGTTCCTGCAGACTTCAGAGACCTCTGACTGACCTCAGACCGATGATAGATGGGAAGGAATCAGGAAAAGGATAGGTTCTGATGAAAGGGCATTGGCTTGAAATGGTAATGCCATTTTTATGTGCATGGTTCCTTAAGACCTGTCAAGTACAGAATTTTCATTTTACTTAAACTGGAAGGTCCCTGGGGCCATGTGTGAGCACTGATGTGATTTGTGTATTGCAGTAGCAGTGGAAGCAGCGGGGGAAGCCACCCAAGCAGCCGCAGTAGCAGCAGAGAGAATAGTGGCAGTGGGAGTGTCGGGGTCCCCATTGCAGTACCAACCCCTTCTCCACCCAGTGTGTATCCAGGTAAGGGATGTCCCAAGCCATGCTCAGTGCAACACCCCAGCTCAATAATGTTACGCCTTTCTTTCTCTAATCTTTATGTTTATCTGAAATATGAAGCACTCAGTAATGTACTGATATTTATTAAGGAACTGGATGCTGCTCTGGTTAGTTAAAGGATAATTGTGCCTGATTTGGGGCATTAAAATGCAGGAATGTGGAATACAAAGAAATGTGTACAGTTTGCTTCAAAAGAGGAAATTGATAAATTTAAGGGGAACAAAGAATTACAGAGCAATGCAGAAAGAGCTGGGGAATGGGACTGACTTGATTGTTCTTGTGAAGATTAAGTTTGGGCTTGGTCACATGGCCACCTTCTGTACCACAATGGTTCAAAAATTTGCAAATACCCTAAGGTATCCTTCCATTTTTAGGAATAGGTTTTTAATCCAACCAGATCTCTGTTAATCGTCCCTACCAGTTTCTCACAGACATGGAACTGCTTTGAATTCATCACCTAGATGATGCTTTTGAAGGTTGTCAAAAGATCTAGTTAATACATTATGGGAATGTGCATGTGTTTCGGATCAAAGAAAGGTTGTTGGGCAAGTTGGAAGGGAATTTTGTTCCAAACCTAACCAGTATTTAATTAGGGAATGTTGTTTTCTATCATAATCTTTGTTATACTTGTCCAGGGAATTCTTACCTCTGTCTCAGGTAATGTTCAAGGTAATGTTAGTGAGTGTGACACTTCTGCATTGGGTGCAATGATATAATGGTGAAGCTATTGGGCTATTGATCGAAAGTTGTGAGTTTTGATCCCCATTGGACAAATTGAGAAAATAAATTCAAGGAATTAAATAAATGGGAAGGGAAAGCTAGCATCAAGTAACATTCGTTTGTAAGTAAAAATATTGTTGTGCTCCATCTTTATCTTCCCCTCTTGGCTTCTTGCCCCTTGACTCCTATCCCCTTTCATTGACAGAAAGCAAGGAATAATATTTTGGAATACAATGAATTCCATTCCCTGATCACCCTCTGTCAGTGATTCATCTTCATTCATCTTCATTCTGCAACCCTGATGTTTGGGACAATTTTCCACCAATTGTGCCTCCTACTCATTCTTTCCAAATAATAATTTGTTTAAAATAAAAAGGGGAATTAACAGCAAGGAAAGCTTCAGGGAGATTTAAGAAGAATATTGACCAAAAAAAAGGCCTCCTTTGTGTTTTGTTGAACTACAGTGTTAAATGGGAGAGACTCAGATGGGATCTGACAGCTCCAAGCTGAGCATCCTTGAGATACTGATGGGACAGCTGTAGAAATGTATCCCAGCATGATGTTTGGCTTTTCTCTCGCTGTACCTTTACTATCAAGCTTGGGGTCCTTTTCCTGGTTTGATGAAGTGTGTGGAAATACAGAAGACAAAGTGCGAGAAATAGTAGCCAGGTCAGGCAGCATCTATGGAGAGAGAGTGCAGAATTAACATGTCAAGTCAACTTCAGTACAATTCCATTTATCCAAAATGGTCAAGACCGGGCCTATGTCGGATAAATGTTTTTTTTTCAGATAACTGGTCATTTTTTAAAAACTGCCCAGTAGCAGCAGTCAATCACTTGTAACAGTGTTTAAACAACAACAACGAAAGAAGGCTTTTTAAGCATTAAAATATGTTTAATTCTAATCAAAAATTGCTGGCCGCTGCTGATCACTGACCCCTCTTCACCGTGGCCCTGCTGCTGTCGAGAGCCTGACACCCCCGCTCCTGCCAGGCAGCCTCGCTCCTTGATGACGCCGGGGCAGGGATTCTTCCGACTGCTTGCGGCAGGGAGACAGTGGCATGCAGTTTGAGAGGGAGAGTTGGAGAGAAAAGTCAATAGGGGAAGGTGAAGAAGAAGTGGAGAGAGAGTGGGGAGGTAGTTGCCTGAAACAAGGACAATAGTCGTTCTAATTTCATGTCAAGTGAATGTTTTCAACCTGTGAGGTCAGTTCAGCTCTGAAAAAGTTTTGGTTAACTGAGTATTTCTGATTTATTTTGGATATCCTCATTTATCTGAAATTTTTTTTTAAATTCAGACAATCCAATTTCGGATAATCGGAGTTGTACTATACCTTAAGTTGGAAAGGGTGAATGTCACTTGTTCTGCTCCCTCTCCCCAGGCACTCTGAATATTCGCAATGTTTTCTGTTCTCATTTCAAATCTTTAGCATTTGCAGAATTCTGCTTTTCTGTAGAATGGAATGCCAGAAAGAGCAACAGAGGTGTCTGAATATGAGGTAGCAAACTGACAAAACTGCACCACTGGCTGATTTGGTAGTCCAAACAGCAAAAACAAACCTAGAGTGGACAGAGCTGAGTGATCCAAGCCAGTGGATCCAGATTAAAGCTCTGCAGTACCACCAGATCATGTCGTGAATGATATAAAACATTACCGCACAGTTCAGGCCCTTTGGTCCATGATGTTGTGTCAACCTCTTTGGATCTCATTGAAACATTTCATGTGTTGAAAGGTTTGGATAGAGTAGATGTAGAAAGGTTGTTTCCCATGGTGGGAGTGTATTGGACAAGAGGACACAACTTCAGGGCTAAGGAGTGTCCACTTAAAACAAGTAGGAATTTCTTCAGCCAGGGGGTGATAAATTTGGAATTTGTGGCCATGGCAGATGTGGAGGCCAGGTAATTGGGTGTATTTAAGAAAGAGATTGATAGGTTTCAATTAGCCAGGCCATCAAATGGGAAGAAGGCCAGACAGTGGAGCTGAGTGGGAAAATGGATCAGCTCATGATTGAATGATGGGCCAAACTTGATGGGCTGAATAGCCTATTTCTGCTCCAATTACTTATGGTCTTATTGACCAATGTAAACGTACTCAACAATCTAAACCTTCCAAACCTCAATTTTTCTTGTATCCATGTGTCTGTCCCTTAAACTTTCCTTCCCTCGCCTTGTACAGATGTCTTCTGGTATTTGCTACTGTTTCCCTGGGGGAATAGATGCTGGCTGTCCATCCTATCCATGCCTCTCATAATCTTATAGACCTCTATTAGGTCACCTCTCATCCTTCTGAATGGTAGTGAATTATTAGATAATGAGAGGAGACTTCATGACTTCCAAAGATAAGGCTGAAGCATTTGAACCGCTTTGACGTAACAAGTGTGTGATCTATCTTGAATTCTTTCAGAGGTCCCCACATTTACAAACTCAGTGGTCAGCCATTTCAGTTCTTTACCTGCTGAAGAAAAAGTGTTGAAAGCCTTTGCAAAGATGGTGGAATAGCTGACATCCTGGTTATGTTGCCGAAGATGTGCTCCAGAACCAGTTGTGCTTCTAGTCAAGCTTTCTCTCAAAGGAATTGTGTAGAGAATTGTCTGGGTATATACTGTCCACAAAACCAGGGCAAGTCCAACTTTCTAATTATTGCACAAGGAGCCTCCTATCAGTAAAGTGGTGGAAGATGTTGTTAATAGCATGTTCTCACCAGTGGCCTGTTTATTGATCTGTTTGAATTTAATTAGACCATTGGCTCCAGACCTCATCAGTCCTTCAGTCAAAACGTTTAAATGAGGCAAAATGGAGTCCTCTTGACATTAGGGCAGCATTTGACTGAGGATAGCATCAGGGCAAGTCTGGCAAAACTGGTCAGTCAATCAAGGACAAAACATTCCATAGCTCGTCATACCGCAGAGAAAAATAATTGTGGTTATTGGAAGTTATTATCCAAGCCTTGTGATATCACTGCAGGAGTTGCTCAAACCACTGTTCTAGATTTCTAGATCATCAGCTGTTTCTGCAGTGATCTACCTTCTGTCATAAATTACTGACTTATAGAAGTTACATTTGCAGTTCCTCAAACAATGAAGTAGATCATGCAATCAATAAATGAGGTGAAACACTATTCAGGCATTCAATCATACCCATTTTAGTATGATCCAACAAGGGACAATCTGATGTACAATAGCTTACAGCCCTCAGTTCCCTCCCATTGATGTCCTGAAAGTTGTCATTGATAAGCAATTTAATAGGAACAGGTCAGAGGAACCATAAATTGGGATAAATGGCTTATCTATTAACTCCCCACAGCCTACATTTACAAAACCCATCAGGAATGTAATGGAATACTTTGCATTTTCTTGGATGAGTTCAGCTCTACCAGAACCCTGGAGCAAAGTGTTAATGCATGCAAAATGACTGCAGCAGTTTTGAAGGTCGCTCACCACCGTCTTGGAGTCACAGAGATACAGCACGCAAAATGTCCTCCAGAACAGCAAGTCTGCACCAACCACCAAATACCCATTTGCACTAATCCTGCCTTTATCCATTTTATTTTTGCCATATTCCCAACAGCATTGCCTTTAAATGATATACATATCATTAGTAGGGTAAATTAAGACAACATCATCTCACCACATTTGATGTGACTGTGTTTAAATGTTGTATAGTGGATATATGCTCCGACAATCTTGCTTGCTGCAGCCATACAGGTATTTGTAATTAAAATTATAATAGTAAACTTATTGAATGAAAAAAGACAATAAGTACATTAGATAGATAATAAATATTCACAGTGACTCTCATGCAATGTTGCAGTTAGTCCTTTTGTAATATCGGATCAATCCCTGATTAGTGTACCAAGGAGGGGTTCAAAGGTGTGAACCCGTCGTCCAGTTTCAGTATGAAACATAAACTTACATCTCAATATATAACCTGGTGAGGGATGGAGTCTCTATTCCCATACCACTCCCATTATCCCTTAATTTTTATGAATGTGTTGAGTGTCTTTATATATTTCTGAAGCCATGAGAAATCTTGATACAATCATTTGACAAATAGGTAGCACTTGTGTTGTTGGCCACAATGTACAAAATTTCACTGGGGAAATCCACAGTAAGTGGATGGTGATGGAATGGATTTAAATCTTCCACAAAATACCTTTGTTATTATTGTAATCATTATTGGAGGTAATTCATTAACCACTTCCTATCACTACTGGTCTTGATTTACTCTCTGCCTAGGGAAGCACTGTTTTGTGCTGGCAATGCTGATCCTGCAATGGTGTTACCATTAGCCTTGATCCTCCCTGAAATAGCTAGGTGAGGTTGTCATTTCTGATCTCAATCTCGTGATATGGTTCTCCATTTGAAAGTGGATGTGGAGATTGGCTGAAAAGACTGGGTCTGGTTGTGAAAACCCAGTGGTTAACTCTGCAGACGTTTGCATTGCTAATATTTGCCTTCAAGGAAAGCCACTTTGACAGCAGTGGCTTTTTGAAGGAGCATTATTAGAGAGTAACTTTAAGATAGGAGAATTTTATGTTACTTGTTAATATCTGCTTGCAATTTGAAGAGATGGGCAGTATAACTTACTCAGCTTGCAAGTGTTTTCTTAAGTATTGTATTGTATTGTTAATAAATATGATTCTTGCATGATTGGAACTTTAACTAACTGCTCAAAAAGCTTTTTTGTCCCAGCTAATGTTAATCCTTTTTTACACCCTCCCCTAAGGCTCTGCTGGTACCCCTCCATTACCTACTACCCCTAATCCTCCTCTAGCCCCTGTTCCTGCTGCTCCTGCCTCTGCTCCAGTGCCTGCTTCAACTCAAGGTCCTGTTCCCTCTGCAACCCCTGCCCATGTTCCAATACTGACCCCAGACTCCATAGCAGGAGCTCAGCCCTTTGCTGATGGCTTCATCTCACCATCTCTCCCTGCTGTCTCTTCCGCTCCTACTGCAGGTGAGTCTGTCTTTCTCACTCTCTCTTCCTCTATCAACACAGTTGTTTCTCAGGCAGTCGTGGAATAGGTTTTACACCTAGCCAATCCAAATTGGCTTAAAAAGTTAATGCAATGCATCCATTGCAAATAGAAATAAAAACTAATTAATACATTTAATACTTGTAAAAAGACACAGGGATTGTGACAACAGTGAGAAAGAGTAAGTGGACTTCATTTAAATCAGTGGTTCTCAACCTTTTTCTTTCCACTCACATACCACTTTAAGTATTCCTTATGCCATAGGTGCTCTGTGATTAGTAAGGGATTGCTTAAAGTGGTAAGTGAGTGGAAAGAAGAAGTTTGAAAACCGCTGTTTTAATTGTACCTAATTGACTCGTTATGTGCACAGTTTCATAACTCCAAAGGAAATGGGCCAATGACAATTTTTCTCAAGCAAAATATTTCAGTAACAATTGGGTCTAGAGCAGTGATTCTCAACCTTCCCTTCCCACTCACATCCCACCTTAAGCAATCCCTTACTAATCACAGAGCACTGATGGCATAGGGATTACTTAAAGTGGTATGTGAGTGGAAAGAAAAAGGTTGAGAACTGCTGATTTAAATTGTTCCAGAGATGCAAGCAGAGTTGACTGTACTGGGTGGTGCAGTTAGCACAACACTATTACAGCGCCAGCAACCCAGATTTGAATCAATATAGAGGTTCCAACTAGAGGGAGTGCAATACTGGATCTCCTATTCAGGAACGAGACAGGGAAAGGAACACACGTACGCACGCACGCACGCACGCACTTGCCATGTCCTGTCCTGAGCATAATGCCATTAGCTTTTAACATAATTATGGAAAAGAATAGATCTGGTCCTTGGGTTGAGATTTTAAGTTGGAGAAAGGGCACTTTTGATGGAATCAGAAAGGATCTGGCAAGTGTGGATTGGGGCAGGTTGTTTTCTGACAAAACTGTGCTTGATAAGTGAAAGGCCTTCAAAAGTGAAATTTTAAGATTAGTTTTAAGATTAACCTGACAGGTAAAAGGAACAATGATTTTCTAGGTATATGGCGATCCTGGTTAGGAAGAAAGAGGAGGTACATAGTGTTAGAGGAAAAGATCATATGAGGTACTTAAGGAGTATAAGAAATGTGAGAAAACATTTAAGAAAAATATCAGGAAGGATTAAACAAAAAGGCATGAGGTTGCTCTGGCAGACAAGGTGAAGGAAAACCTTTACTTCATTGTCTCTGTGACTGAATACCAAAAATTCCTGTTCCAATAGTAATGAGGGAGCCACTTTCAACAGAATTAAATTTAGACATACAGCACAGTAACAAGCCCTTACAGCCCACAAGCCCATGCCCCACAAATACCCCAAACATTTTGAAGGGTGGGAAGAAACTGGAGCTCCCATAGGAAACCCACACAGACATGGGGAGAACATAATAACTCCTTAGAGACAGCGCCAGAATTTGAACCCAGCTCACTGGTGCTGTAATAGCATCATACTAACTGCTCTGCTAACCATGCCACATCATTTCAGGAAGATAGATCACCATCTAAAAGACAGTTAAGGATTTTGGCGATGACGCCAATCAGGATGAAAAGTCCAGTTTTAATAAAATCTTATAGCTCCATTTACCTTGCCTGTTCACTGTTCTTCCAATGAACTTTGACCTGTGTGGAACAACTCCCATGTACTCACCGTTATATGAACAAATAAATTTGTCCTCATTTCCTCATTTGATTTCAGAAGCTATCTTCGATAGATGGCCTTTAATGTTTCTCTTTTCTACATGTGGAAACATGATTTATATTACTTTATCACCATCTTATATGCCTTAAAATACCTCTGCTCTTCTGAGGTATTGTTACGTTTCTGATTCCATGAATCTTGTTAACAATTTTCCAATATGTCTATACCCTATATAAAGTTTAGCCATACTTAAATAGTTTTACATGTGTGATTTTAAACAACGTTTGACTTGGTTGTTTGACTTCATTTCCATCTCTCTAGATGTAAACCCCAGTTCTTGGAATTATTTTGTTATTTATTATAATGACCACTTTGACCTGCTTTTAACAATATGTGTTATGATATTTTCAGATCTCTTTATTTTTTTATTCCCATTTAAATTCTAATTGAAATAAAAAGAAACCTTTTATTTTTTTCTTATCAAAAAAAATAACTCATTCACCCCTTATGAAATTTTCATGGAGGGTTTCTAATTTCTCTCACATGAGACTCATTCCCCAAAATGACAATTTGGAACCGATTGCAAACTTGGGTGATTTTTTTTTCATTCTAAGTCACCAACAAATTATAGAGATTTTTGACTTGGAAATTTTCTGTCTGTTGCTCCTCTAATTGATGTTTATTCCTACTCTCTGCCTTTTGCTGTCCATTCTGTTAACTCAACTCCTGACTCTGCAGGCTGAGAAACAGCTTCTTCCCATGGTGCAATGACTAAATGAACTGCTCATACAAACCCCATGAGACTCTCCTATTCATTAAACAATTTTTTTTTAATTTGTGTGTGTATCCTGCATGTATATCATTTGGATGTGCTATGTTTGGTTGTGTGTTTGCATGTTTTTGCATTGAGGACTGGAGAACGCTGTTTCACCAGATGACAATAAACTTGAACTTGAATTGCCTGAGAAGCAACTGTTCCATTACCTTTATTTGGGCTGCATTGCTTTATGTATGAATGAGGTGAGTTCTTCAAAATAGTTTGTGGGTTGGATTGACTTGTGCACCCAGACTTACAGAATGATCTCTAACTCATATTGCACTTCTCACCTCTGGCCAAATTTTAGAGGAACCCAAATGGTTTTCTTGCTGAAAGATGCATGAAAAATACAAATCCAAATCTTTCTGTCATATTTGACCCTATTTCTAATCCAGTGTGTTGTAGTATAGGTCAAGGGCCAGTACAGATCTGTTGATTTTATTTTTTCATATTACAGTTGGCTTCTGACTTTTGCCATCTAATTCTTTTCCTTACAATTGTTGGATCTCAAGTCTCTGTTTTGACAATTGTATAAACTGAACCAAATTGAAGTAGAATATCCCCAGTAAAGTCTGCCTTCTGAGCTGGGCTTGCAGTTTCCTTGCCTGTTTGTAAGTTGTCGAACATCTACTGAAAATGTATCTCTCTTCCAGATGAGATGTTTAAACAAATCCCCAACTGACCCCCAGTATAGATAAGGAGCTTTTCTGTGAGAAGCAGGGGACTGCTCACTTTGTCCATGCAAAAAGAAAATGCCAACCACAATTATACAAGGCATTGAATTAGAGAAACAAGAAAGCTGTAAATGCTGTACCCCAGGACAAAAGAATTGCTGGAGGAACTCAGCTGATCAGAAATAGTCACGATGTTTTGGGTCTGAACCCTATGTCTAACCTCCTCCAGCAATTCCTTATCTACTGGCATTGAATTACACAGACTAGGCTGCACAGGCCATTTGGCCCTATTAGTTTCTGCGGAAGTTGCATCATATAAGGCATATGTCTGTAGATCTGCTAGTGCAAATTGTCTTTGTGCTTTCCTATATCACAATAGTGACTTGATGCTTAAGATGTATTTTGTAGAGTTTAAAGTGCTTGCAAGTTCTAAGAATTTAAAATATGCTACATAAAATGTAAGCAATACAAAAAATGCTGGAGAAGCTCAACAATCCAGGTAGTATCCATGGAAGGCAATAGACAGTTGACGTTTCGGACTGAAAATCCTTTCAATTGGTGCGAACAAGAAAGAATGCAGAAACTCAGATGAAAGGGTGGGCGAAGGGGAAGGAGCACCAACTGGTGATAGAGGGGTGGGAAAATAAATGGAAATAATGTAATAATGATGGGATGAAGAGGCAAAGGGCGAAGTAGATGCAGTTTGGTGGGAGAGGGCAGTAGATCATGGAAATAAAATTAGAATTTTATCAAAACTTTGTTGAACTGCTTTATCTAAGAAAACAACTTTTTCTCCCTCAAAATTTTCAGGGCATACTACCCAGTTCTACAGCATGAATCGACCAGTACAACGTCAGAATCCAACCACCATTGGAGGTTCCCTGCCTGGCTACAGACGCCCACCATCCTTGGCTTCACAGGCCAGTCTCCAGAACCAAGTCAACGGAGGTCCATACTACTCTCAAAACCAGGCAACTGAATCAAGAGGTAAAGCCTGCCTTCATCTTCTCCTGTGATAGTCCTCATCTGCAGGGAATTCCTGGTCCTTGGATTCACAAGAAGACATTGATTGCTCACAAGTTGGAAATGAGAACATCTTAGAGGTTAGGAACCAAAATGGAGCAGCAATAGGGATTAACTTTAATCATCTCCCAGCTGCTAAGTACCAAGGCCTTGAGCAGGAGCTTTTAATAGGCCAGACTAACAGCTTTGCAGCTGTGTTTCAGAATCCAGAGTACATCTGGGCACTGTGGGAAATCAGTGAGGTGGAAATAAATAAAGCCCCTTTTAAACTTGCATCCCACTAAATTGGCCGTTCAGTGTCCCAGGATAGGAATGGGGGTTTAGCTTTACACACTTGACCAATCCTAACTGGGACACTGAACGCTTTCACGCTTGCAAGGAGCCATCCCCGGGGTTTGGACTGTTCTACCTTCTACCAGTGACGTCATGACGCATTGATCGATGGTGGACCTGCCCCAAAACCTGATCAATATATTATGAACTTATATTTGAACAAAATTAATCATACCTAATTATAACATAATTAAGCATTATGTGCAGCACAGTATGAGCCCTTCAGCCCCTGTTGTTGTTTTGCTGACCTATATAAACCTTTATAAGGGACCATGGGAAGGTGCCACCAATAATAGCAATAGTGGACAATTTTCAAACAGCGTGGCAAAGTTGGTAGCGCTGTAGTGCACAACTTATATAGTGTGGGAAAGTTGGTAGCCTTTTCCCACAGTCTTTATAAATTGTGTGCTATAGTGCTACCAACTTTCCCACACTGTTGAAAAATTGTTCGCTATTGCTATTTATTTCTTCTCTCTCTCCTGCTGCGACTTTCTCATAGCAAAGTTTATACTTTCATTTTAAACTTTTCTTCCTTCACATTCCTGCACTCATGCAAAAACTTGGGTCATTTCAATCCCACAATGTAATGACCTATTCTACACTTGCCTGATTGTAACGTTGGCATCTGCAGACACCAGGGATTGTACTGGGGTTTGAAGTCGTGAATCCCTGGTGTGAGATGATGTAATCTGACACCCACATTGAGCTGATTTTACTTTCACACGAGACACTTTAAAGGCCGATTGGCCATTAATTCCTGGGATCACTTGCAAGTGTGAAAGGGGCTAAAGACTGAGATGAGGTCAGAATTGGAGTAATGTGATCTCCCTCAATCTTAAATGCAAAATTATTTTTTAAAAGTGTGATGTGTGTCTTCTGTTTTTTTAAATAGATATTTATTTGCATACATTTGTTCTTTTCTGCTTCTCTTGTTAAGAAAGCTTTGCATTTCCTGGTTGCTTTGTGCCTGCTTTTTTTTGATAGTTTGAGTGCAATCCACAAAAGTGCTGGAGAACCTCAAGTAAAAGGATGCAACCAACCTTTTGGGTCTGACCCTGAAAACCAGCAATCTCCTGAATAATAAGTTGGAAGGAGAAGTGAAAGGATACAGTGAGGAGCACAGTCCAATAGGCAAGAGGTCATAGATGGACAAGGGTGGGAGGGCAGAAGAGGAAAAAGCGGATCAGGAATGATGGGTAGGTAGTAGCTCTCTGAGTGGAGAGGAAAGCAGGTGGGGAGCTAGAGGAAATGAGGTATAAGGAAAGAGAGAGAGGAGATCAGTGGAGGGGCCTAACGTAAACTGGGGAAGTCGATGTTAATGCCGTCTAGTTGGAGAGGCCCATATGGAATATTAGGAGTGGCTCCTCCAATTTGTGGGTAGCCGTGGTTTGGCAATGCATGAGGCTATGGACAGACATGTCAGTGTGCGAATGGGGTGTGAAGTTGAAATGGTTGGCCACTAGGAGGTCTCTGTTATTCCAGCAGACAATGCAAAGCATCTGCTCCGAGGATGAGATATCCCATTCGAGAATGTCCTCCTCTTCAAAAAGCATGGCTTCCCCTCTACCAGCATCTTCTTTATTTTTTTGCACTTCTGCCCTGGGAGGTCCCTGTTATTGCAGCAGATACAGCGAAGGTGCTCAACAAAGCGATCTTCCAGCCTACATCCAGTCTCTCTGACATAGAGGAGACCACAACAGGAGCACTGGATGCAGTAGATGACCCCTGCAGATTCACAAATGAACCCCTAGATGCAACAAGGACAGGATTCCCTTTGTCCTTGCCTACCTCCTCACCAGACTCTGCCTACGACATATTATCCTCCACAATTTCCGCCACCTACAACATGATCCCACCACCAGACACTTCTCTCCTCCTCCCCCCCCCCCCCGCATTCTGCAGGGACTGCACTCTCTGTGAGTCCCTTGTTCACTCCTCCCATCCCACCAATCGCCCCTTGGCATTTACCCCTCTGTCCACAGGAAATACTAGATGTACCCACACCTCCAATGAGGGCCCCAAACAGTCCCTCCAAATGAAGCTACTCTTGTGAATCTGCATCGGTCATCTGCATCCGGTGCTCTCATTGTGACCTATTCTACATCAAAGAGACTGAACACAGACTGGGAGATTGTTTTGTTGAGCACCTTCACTACCATTTCAATTCCCTGTCCCATTTGCACACTGACATGTCTGTCCATGGCTTCATTCACTGCCAAAACCAAGCCACCAGTAAATTGGAGGAACAACACCTAATATTCCGTCTGGGCTCTCCAACCACTTGGCATTAACATCAGCTCCACCGTTTTCCATTATGCCCATCCCCTGTCTCTCTCGCTCTTTTCCTATCCCTCAGTCTCCTTTTCTTCCAGCATCCAGCCCATACAGAGAGCTAGCCTCTCTCCCATCCTCCTCAGTTTTTTTTCTTCTGCCCTCTCATCCTTATCCATTTCTGACTTCTTGCATGTTGCCCTGTGCTCTTCCCTCTGCCCCTTCCATCTTCCTTACTTTTTATTCAGGTGCCTGCATGCTTTTCGCCACTGAAGAAGGGCTCAGGCCCGAAACATTGGTTATATCCCTTTGCTTCCTATAGATTAGGGGTTTTCATAGTGGTCGATATCAACCCATGCGGGTCAATGGGACTATCCAAGGGGTCAACGAACACCAGGGAGTTGAAAGGGAGTTGATAAACGCCGGGGGTGATGGGGTGGGGGGGGTGGTGTGATGAACTTTGGGATTGAAGGAATTGTAGAGCCCTACATCCCCACTCCTGCCTGGGCGCCCAAGGTGACTTCTTGGACATGGACAGAACCGCGCCCCATGTTAAGAATGGAGTCATCGTTCCCAATGCTGAAGACTTGGGCCCAGCTCCATTTGGCATCTTCCCGGCCAGAAGCAAAGGTTTTTTTTTACTTTTATTGTAATCACTTGCTTACTTAATTTACAGATTTGTTACTTGGCAATTGGGATTTTGGGTTGTTGCTGGGAGGCACAGACACCATGTATATGGAATACAGTTTCCCTCACTAATGCTTATGGAAACTGTATATCTACTTAATTTTTTTTTGTGCATGCCTGGAGGCCAATGAGGGATCAAGGATTCCATGAAGGGGTTGATTGTCTAAAATGTTTGGGGTCCCCTGCTATAGATGCTGCATGACTTGCTGAGGTTCTTTTTAATTTAAATTTAGACATACAGCATGGTAACAGGCCCTTTCAGCCCACAAGCTCATGCTGCTCAATCGCACCCAATTGACCTACAGCCCCCAGTACATTTTGAAGGGTGGGAGGAAACCAGAGACCCTGGGGAAAACCCACGCAGACATGGGGAGAACAAACAAACTCTTTACAGACACCACGGGATTTGAACCCCAGTCCTGATCACTGGTGCTGCAAAGGCGTTGTGTTAACCACTACACTAACCGTGCCGTCTTCCAGGACTTTTTGGTATTGTACTCCATCACAGTGTCTGCAGACATTCCTGTTTAACTTGATAGATTTGGTCTTGTCTCGCAGGTGTCATTACTTGTTTTGTTTGTCAAAGTGCTATCTGCTATTTCTGACAGCTGTTTGTTCCTTTCCTTTACCACCTTCCTGTGACTGCTCTTGTGTGCAGCGCCCCTTGCTCCACCGCCACCTTCTATCCTGCAGGTTACACCACAGCTGCCACTGATGGGCTTCGTGGCCAGAGTTCAGGACAATAGTAAGTCCACTCTTTCCATTTTCTGAAAGCAGACCTTCTGCAAAATGTGGCATCGCCAACAGGCCAGCCATTGCAGGAAAACTAACCAATTCTTTGGCACAGTGTTTGTTAATACAGACCCAAGGAAGATAAAGAGACAAAAGAGAATGCATATGCTGGAATCCGTAATAAAGCTCAGAACATGAGAAGAACTCAGCATGTCAAGCAGCATATACGGAAATTAACATTAAAAGCCATTAATCAAGAATGTCTACTGGGGTCGTGCAATGCACAAAAGTGCTGGAGAAACTCAGCAGGTCTCACATCATTCATTGGAAGCAAAGGGTGTGATAGTACAGGTCTATCACCAATGTACATAGTGTATATAGTTACTGTATCTAGACTGTGCTTACAGCGATTGGCTGAGAGCTAAGCCACACCTATTGTCTGGGCCTTAAAGGGTTGTGTCCCTAGCCAGGTCGGATCATTCCGGACTGGTCGGCCACCTGTGAAGAGCTCCGGTCTTTTGCTAATAAAATTGTAGAGCTCGTCGAAAGAACCAAAGACTTGCAACCCGCCCCCATGCCCCGGGGCCAATCCTGCGGCCTTTCCACACTCCGGATTGCCCCGCCAGCACTCTTCGCAAACCTCACCCCTGGCTGGAAGCCTGTGGCCACCAAAAGTCGGCAATATAGTTACGAAAACAGGCAATTCATTAGGAGTGAGGTGCGTAGATTGCTGGATGAGGGCATCATCGAACCCAGTTCAAGCCCCTGGAGAGCCCAGGTGGTGGTTGTCAAGAATGGGGAAAAACTACGGATGGTGGTCGACTATAGCCAGACCATTAACCGCTTCACGCTCCTGGATGCGTACCCCCTGCCACGCATCACGGATGTGGTGAACCAGATCGCCCAGTACCGCATTTTCTCCACTATTGACCTACGTTCGGCCTACCACCAGCTCCCGATCCGCTGCGAGGACCGACCATTCACGGCCTTTGAAGCGAATGGGCGGCTATATCAATTTCTCAGGGTACCATTCGGGGTCACGAATGGTGTTGCGGTCTTCCAGCGGGAAATGGACAGGATGGTGGACCAGAACGGGCTAACCGCGACCTTCCCGTATCTGGACAATATCACCATCTGCGGCCACGACGTGCAGGACCACGACGCCAACCTAGACAAATTTCTTCAAACTGCCCGTCAGCTAAACCTGACTTACAATTTGGACAAGTGTGTCTTCCGGACCACACGACTTGCTATTCTAGGTTGTGTGGTGGAGAACGGGATAGTCATGCCAGATCCTGACCGCATGCGTCCCCTAATGGACTTACCCCCCCCCACATACCCAGAAAGCTCTCAAACGTTGCCTGGGCCTTTTCTCGTATTACGCCCAATGGGTTCCAAACTACGCCGACAAGGGTGTCCTCTTATCAAGACCACCTCTTTTCCCCTCTCGACCGAAGCCACAGCGGCTTTCGATCGAATCAAATCTGACATCGCTGCTGCGACGCTGCACACGATCGATGAGTCTGTCCCGTTTCAAGTCGAGAGCGATGCATCCGACTTCGCCCTGGCAGCCACCTTGAACCAGGCCGGTCGGCCTGTAGCCTTCTTCTCCAGAACCCTCCAGGGTCCGGAGAGTAGACACTCCTCGATCGAGAAGGAGGCCCAGGCCATAGTTGAAGCGGTGCGTCGTTGGAGACATTACCTCGCTGGGAGGCGCTTTACACTGTTGACTGATCAACGCGCAGTCTCCTTCATGTTCAGCAACACCCAGCATGGTAAGATAAAAAACGACAAAATCGCCAGATGGAGAATCGAACTCTCCACCTTTAACTATGACATCCTGTACCGGCCTGGTAAGCTCAACGACCCGCCTGACGCGCTCTCCAGGGGGACGTGCGCCAGCATACAGATGGACAGACTACGGAAACTCCATGAGGCGCTCTGTCATCCAGGGGTCACTAGGTTTGCTCACTTTGTCAAGGCGCGCAACTTACCCTATACAGTCGAGGAGATCCGCTCCATGACCCGAGCCTGTTCAGTGTGCGCTGAATGCAAGCCCCACTTCTTCCGTCCGGATAACTCCCACGTTATCAAAGCCACCCGCCCCTTCGAGCGTCTTAGCGTAGACTTTAAGGGGCCCCTACCGTCGACCAACCGTAATACCTACATCCTTACGGCCATCGACGAGTACTCCCGCTTCCCATTCGCTGTAGCCTGCCCAGACACCACTGCCACCTCAGTGATACAGGCCCTTCACAGTATTTTCACCATCTTTGGGTACCCCAATTCCATCCACAGTGATAGGGGGTCCTCATTCATGAGTGCAGGGCTGCAACAGTACCTTCTGGAGTGTGGTATTGCTTCAAGCAGGACCACGAGCTATAACCCACGTGGTAATGGCCAGGTCGAGAGGGAGAATGCCACCATATGGAGAGCGGTTACACTGGCTCTCCGGTCTAAAGGTCTCCCCACCTCTCACTGGCAGGAGGTTCTCACTAGTGCTTTACACTCCATCCGCTCCCTCCTATGTACTGCAACAAATGCCACCCCCCACGAAAGGATGTTCCTTTTCCCGAGGAAATCCGAATCGGGAACCACTGTACCGGCATGGCTCACCGTCCCTGGCCCCGTCCTTTTGCGACGCCACGTCCGGCACTCAAAGAACGACCCCTTGGTCGACCAAGTGACTCTACTCCACGCGAACCCACATTACGCATACGTGGAGTTCCCAGACGGGCGGGAGGACACTGTTTCGGTGCGGGACCTAGCTCAGGACGCGGTAGACCCAGCAAACCCCCCAACTCCTTCTCCAGGCCCCGTGCGCAACAGAAGGACCAACAGCACCCCAATGACCCGGGCCACCCTGCCGACAAAACGACTGGGGAATTGAGCGACAGAGCAGTCGCACCCGACGAGCCCGCTGGCTACACCACTCCAGCGACCTCAATCCCGGCACCACGGCGGTCACGCCGGATGGTCAGACCCCCTGACCGCTACAGTCCTTGACCTACCCCTTCCTTTCATTCTCTCCCTCGTTTTTGTTTTATTTCCCAAGGTCAATTCTCCAAGAAGGGGTGAATGTGATAGTACAGGTCTATCACCAATGTACATAGTGTATATAGTTACTGTATCTAGACTGTGCTTACAGCGATTGGCTGAGACCTAAGCCACACCTATTGTCTGGGCCTTAAAGGGTTGTGTCCCTAGCCAGGTCGGATCATTCCAGACTGGTCGGCCACCTGTGAAGAGCTCCGGTCTTTTGCTAATAAAAGCCTTGGTTTGGATCAGCAAGTCTTTGGTTCTTTCGACGAGCTCTACAAAGGGTAACTAACATTTTGACCCTGATCCCTTTGCTAAGGTACAAGCAAAACATATCTTGCTTATACCCTGATGAAGAGTCAGAAACGAAACATTGGTTGCCCTTTGCTTCCTATGGATGCTGCATGACCTGCTGAGTTTCTCCAGCTCATTTGTGTAACATTGTAAACCAACATTTTCGGTCAATCCTGATACAGGGTCTCAAACCAAAACATCAGCTCACACCTTTGGCCTCCACAGATGCTGCTTGGCACATTGATTTCTTACAATGTTCTGATTTTTATGCCGGGCCAGGAACAAATTTGACGAGATGTAGAATACAATACAACTTCAGGGGTAAAGGTTTTGGACATGTGCTGGGTTATTTTTAAGAAACCTTTTTGCACTTTTTCACTGCATCATCTTTAAATCTCTGCCAGATTTTGAGGAAATGATTCCTCCAGAGGGATAAATGGTTAACATTTGCACTGTTGAATTTATATTTTTAGCTTTTATCTCATCTCTGATTCCCAGGGCCATTTTAAGTCAGGGGAGTATTGCTCAGTGCCCTGCATCAATAACCGTGGAAACATTGTCTCGTAAACCCATTGTTGTTTGTTTGAGTTTGCCGCTGAATTAGTTGCCATGCTTCCTTTATTATTACATTTCCGAAGTACTTACTTGGCTGTAAAAGGGGGCATACTGAGATCATGGAAGGACCAAATGAATTAAGCTCTTTTTCTTAACAATGTATCAACATTAAAGTTTCAGATGGCTCCACCCCTCCTCCACCTCCACCAGCTGATGACGTGGTATTCGACGAATCACCTCCACCTCCCCCACCACCAGAGGACTACGAGGAAGAAGAGGCAGCTGTGGTGGAGTACAGTGATCCCTATGCAGAGGAGGATCCACCCTGGGCACCTAAGAACTATTTAGAGAAAGGTAAATGATGTTCTGTGTTTCCACTTTGTCATCATCAGTAGCAGGAGCATCGCCAGCCTCGCATCTAGTCCTTGGTGCCTGTTTGCAATGTGCTGGAGGTTCAGGAGGACTTGAACACATTATCACAATTTAATTGCCCTATTAGAAAATTATTACTTGCAGAAAATCAGCCATTGTCAACTTATTTTTGGCTATGGCCCCCTTAGGACTGCTGAAAGTTTACGGACCCCCTTCCCTGTGATGCAGTCCGTACTTCGTACTTGTACTGACCACATAAGAAACATATGATTTCAGTCCGTGGCACCCCTCTCCCTCCCCCCACCTTTTAAATGTGCTGTGGCCTTGTTGAGAATGGCTGCTGTAGATAACACACAATGCCTTCAATGTTATATAGCCTGCTAACAGTGCTGCAGGTTCATGTGAAAAAAAAATAGATGTGTTTGGGGACCTGTGCACTTCTTCCTGGACCAGTAGTTTGGTAAGAGGATTTGTGAACTTTGATGTAAATTGTTTCCAGTATTGAACAGATGCAGAGCCCAGTGCGGATGCTGCATAAACCTCAAGGTGAATGGGGAGTCAGGAGATCCAAGTGCATGGGCCAGTGAATGCTGTAGCTACCTGATTGCTCTGTGGAGAACTGCCAGATAACTGCACTGCTAGGGTCAGTGTGCTCCTGACTTGAATGTTGCAGCACAGTGGCAGGAGCTGTCAGAGTTCAGTTTCAAGCGCATGAGGTCTCACACCCTGAGGACCAAGTCTCAAGATGGAGTTTAGTACTGCATAGAAATGTACAGGAAAGACCCTGGGGCCCATGACATCTGAAACAACCACAATGCTAATCTAGAGACACAAGATTGCAGATGCTGGAGTCTCTGGCAAGAATATTGGAAGAACTCAGTAGATCAGAAAATGTCTGTGGAAGATGTTTTTGGTTAAAACCTTGTCTGAAATATCCACTGTCCATTTTGCTCCATTGATGCTGCCTGACCCTCTATTCCTGCTTCTCTGTGTATCTGTCTAAATGCCTCTGATATATTGTTAGGGCCAGAAGTGGCCCTTTGACTTTAAACTGCACCAGTCATTGCATGCAGCATGGCCTCATTATTCTAATGAGGTTGCTGTCCCACCCTGGAAAGGATTTGTTTTTCATTTTATTGATTCAGTGTTTTGTTTAAAGTGAGTATTATTTATTTTTTGTATTATTCACGCTCTCTTCAACTTTTAAATGTTTCTGATTATCATAAACATTTTAAAATAGTTAAAAAGGTGTCTGCCAGCTTGATTTACGGTCTTTAAAATAATCTATTTTCTCAGTTTAAAGTGATGGAGCTGGGTCAGTAAAGCTATATCATATTCCTTTACAGTAAATGCACCCCATTCACAGAGACTTTCTGCCTTTTTTACTTTGGATTGAGGTCAGTTACCTTATCAATACTGATGATGCTTCTTTCTTTCAAATACTTCTGATTCCAAGCTACTTGTCTCACATTAAAGTTTACAATTAGTCACTAGAGGAGGTTTTCAAGTTGCCAGTTAGTGCTGGATTCGGACTCACGTCCTCAGTCTACAACTCCAACAGATTTGATTCTAGAATGCTGGTGTGAAAACTTGCCATGCAACTCAGCCTCGTGGAAGCAAAGCCTTACTGCATTACACCATCACCCCATGTGGAGAGAAGAAAGTTTCACAGATAAATTTCCTTAGTATGGGTTTGCGTTCCTAGGACCCTGTACTTCAGTTAATGTTTGCTGTTCTTTGTTCCCAGTGGTTGCAATCTATGACTATTCAAAAGACAAAGAGGATGAGTTGTCTTTCCAAGAGGGCGCCATCATTTATGTGCTGAAGAAAAATGATGACGGCTGGTACGAAGGAGTGATGAACGGTGTGACTGGTCTGTTCCCCGGCAACTACGTGGAATCCATCATGCACTATGCAGAGTGAGGGTTAACGGCAACCCCCTCCCGCTCCCCCCAAGCAGCTGTCACGTCCCACTGGTGTACAGTCGCACTCTGTGGCTTCCTGTAATGCTCGGACATGCACAAGATGAAAATGAAGGATTCAAGTAAACGACACACAAAATGTATACATTTATTGAACCAGGATGAAGCAAAGTGGCATTGTCTCTTGGGAGGCTCTTATTCCCGATGCAAGCTCCAGTGACTGTTGTGAAATGAGATCTGTGCAAACGTGCATTCAAGCAAGCGTGCGTGTATGAACACGCGCATGCGCGCGCGCGCGCACACAAACATATACACACTCTCTCGCATGTTCTCCTTCCCCCACCCCTTTCCCTTCCTACCCTCTCTTCTCATTGCATATCCCCTCCACCATTTCTCCTTCTCTACACCTCCCCCCGTCCTTACTCAATTTCCCCTCTTGCTCATCTCCCTCTCCCTTCTTCCTCTCCCCTTTCCCCTATCCCCCCTTTTTCCACTCTCCACCTCCCTTTCCCCCTCCATCTTCTTTAAACTCTCCCTTTTCCTCTCTCCCTTCCTTTTTCCTCTCACCCTCCATTTTTACTCTCCTGTCCTTTTTCCCCTCACCTTTTCCTTTCCACTCCTCCCTTTTCCCCTCACCCCCTCCCATTTCCTCTCACCCCCTCCCTTTTCCCCCTTCCCATCCTTTCACCTCTCTTCCCTCCTTTGCCTACTTCCCCTTCCCCTCCCCTTTACCCTCTCCACCCCTCCCCTTTACTTTCTCTCTCCCTAACCTTTATCCTCTTCCCCCCCCCCACCCACCCCCCAAGCCATGTGACTCAATAATTCTTGATGTTAAGTGTTGGCTGATATCACCATTACTACAGGGCTAGTACCTCGCCAGAAAAGGGACCAGACAAATTGGGTCTACTGTATTGCTAGTTTCTGAATTAAGCTCATTTCTTTCCCATTTTGTAAGGAAGTTGTCAAAGTAGCAGTTCCTCGAGGCTCAATAAGGAAACCAGTTGGAAGCAGTTATAATACAATTCTAATTCACGCAGCAGGCTTGCAGGATATGCTGGCAAATGGCTTCTGCCTGAGTCATTGGTTCACCTGGCAGGATGGGAGCTGACATTTCATTAAAGCTCAGCAAGTACATTTTGTTGTCATCTGTTAAAGAGAAACAGCTGTTAGTACATTTCTGGATTGTGTCCCAGCAAATGGGTGGGGTTGAGGAGGTGCCCAGAGAGAGCATCGTAAGTGAGACAACATGAGAACAGTCACTTACAGAGTTGATAAGGACTGATAGATCATTAGAAGGGATTGAGATTGATGGTAACAGTATCACATGATGGTACAGAACTAAATATTGTCCTGCAAGTGTTTTATGGTAGAGTATGGTGCTAATTGGTATTGGGTTGCATAGAAATTTAAGGAGATAGGGATTAAGCAGCAAGCATCAAATAGTATTTAAGATTAATCATTTCTCCAGTTGTGTTGTGGTCAAATGTTAAACAAGGTTAAAAGAAAATTGGTTGTTTCCTCACCTTTTTTCATTAACTTGGAACAGAATACTCGATGCCAATTGATCACAGAATAAATGGAATTGATGGAGATTTATCAACAAGCGCTTGAGATTGAAAGTTGCTCTGATACAGTTTTTAGATATTTGGAGCCCAGACCAGGAGAGTTCAAAAATATGTTTGTACCCAAGCTTGCAGAGAGTGAAGGAAAACTCTGTTAGGACAAGACAGTGTTTTGGTTACTAAGTTAGGGTTTGATTCATGTTCATCTCACAACTCCACTAATGATGAAGAAGAATGTTGTGCCTCAGTGAACTCCTCGAGTCATGATATTGAACCTTTCCCTCAGCGATATATTTGCATTTTAAATTGAACCAAAATTAAGAAGCTGATGTGTGATGGAGCACTCAGTGTAAAGGGAAAACAGTTAACTGTGTGGAAGGTGCTAAATTCATTCTGTGGGCTGCATTTGCTCATCTTAACAGGGAGAGGATGATCTGCTATGTTCAACATAGGGTTGTTACTGTTGATCAATATCTTGTGAACTCTGTGGGGGAGAATGTAAGGATGTGCGCACTTGTCCAACAACGTGGATGTGTACATGAAGAATGAGACCAACGCACACTTCAAAGTATTGCCATAAGAGGACAAAGACTGCTGGTTAAAAAATAAATGGGCATCAGCAAAACACCTCCTCAAAGTATAAATATCTGGAGAACGGCCATCAACATTTCAACGCCTGGTCTGACTACAATGAACTAGAGATTAGGAGCCTGGTTTTATAAATGAATCTGTTTATTACTTTTTTTCTATTTTCAGACAGGATTAGTGATCTCAATGCTGGGAATTGTGCAACAGTTTGTCTACTACTGTTGGATGGCCAGTGCAGTTACTTGTTTATTACCCACATTATAATCATGCTGACACGATCCTATTGCCTTTCATGATGTTGTGAGGTCTCTAGGAAATCAGGCCATTTCTGCAAACAACCCAAGAAATAACAAGTGTTAACAAAATTAATTTTTATTCTAGTTCCATGAAATATTAATCTTCAAGCTCAATTTCACTAACTTTCAAGCTGATCCAGTGGACAAGAAGTCATTTAGTTCCAATTCTAGTTGGCACAGAGAAGGCAACTTCAGCAGATGATGGGTCAGTAGCACAAATAAGGGGAATGGCAGCACTTGGGAATAGGGTTGGAAATTCCCAGGAATATGTCAAGCCAGAGTTGGAGATCCTTTTTCTACTCCCACCAAGTTACTGTGCTGACAACATACCAAATATATGCAAAGAATTCTGAAGCATGAATTTCAAGAGTTTAAAGTGTGACTTTACAATCCAAAAATTGTAGTTTCTCTGAAATTGTCACAAACATCTTGCTTTAACTGAATTGTCTTGCCCTCCTTAACACCTTGAATCACTAACTTTTGAGTTCAAAGCCAAATTCAACTCTTGAGCTCATAAATTGTACTCAAGGCTCAATGCAGTAATGAAGGAATGCTTTACCAAATTTTGGTTCAGATGATCAGCAAAATGTTCAGGTAAAAATATGATAAAGCACCTTTAACATTAAGTGATAAAGTTAATATTCTGACAAAAAGAAATCTGATTAATTCAATTTTCTTCTTGACTTTTACTTCCAAAATCACTAAAAGTCAAGCAACCCTTTTTTCGGTTACGAGCTCCATAATGAACAACTCATAAAAAATATAGATGCAAATTGCTGGTGGCAAGGGCAGTATATGTTTACGCTTGTCAATAGCACAATATAATAATTGCAGCTGTAATTTCAGGCAGTGGATGTACATAATTATAATTTATATTTTCTTTGTTTAGGATATAAAAATCTTAAGAAATGAGACGACTGCCTGAGGATGTGGTACTTCTGTAAAGCTCAGAGCTGTAGATAGTAAATGCAGGTTACTGGCCTTGTAGTCCTGGTCTTCCTTGTATCGGTCGACCCTTTAGTTTCTTTGCTTATGCAGTACAAATGTGTAGGTATCCTCATTGGTTTTATGCATAATTTTGTAAGATTTAAGTCCTCTCTTGGGTTGGCTAAGATGCTGTGTAAAGAATACTGACTAGAGCTTGATATACAAGAATCTGTGTCTGTAATGTTTTAATAGACTGCATGCTATAGTCCCTGTCCTGGAGCTTGATTTAATTCCTCACCTTATCTCCTTTTAAAGCTGATCTTTGCCATTTACTATTTTGTGGATGGGATAGGTATGTTTGTCTGCCCCTTCTGGTACTGAAGTACAGGGATTTTTCACTGTACTAAACCCCACCAACATGGGACACCCTTTGGTATACCATCAAATGCCCCCCTACATGGTACTGCCAAATGTCTCTTATTACACTGCCAAGTACTCCCTTCAAAGCACCACCAAGTTCCCCCTTCATTGCACACACATTCCAAGGCAATAATCTAAAAGAAACCTGCACATTATCAACTGATATTTGAGGTTTCACGCGCAGTACTGATTCCTTAATTGATTGAAAATTTGGTCTCATTCCTTTCTGAGTATTTTTCCTGGTTTTCTCTTATTGAGCATCTGGATTTTACTGCCTAATTTTCTGAATCGTGTGACTTGGTTGCTTTGAAAAGACCTACTTTGGTAGAAAATATGAAAACAGGTAACAAATTGAAAGATGCTGGGGTACATGAAATTCTGAAAGTTAATATGCAGGTACAGTAAGTTGGCATTCATTGTCATGTGCCATTTGAATATGTATAAAGACTTGTTTATTCCATTATTAGTGGCCTGGTGAAACTGAATCTGTTATACTTGTGTACAGGTCTAATTAATGAAAGGTACAGTATATTGGCAATGAAGATTTGCCAGATTAATTTCCCAAAATGAAGGCTTGTCTTGGGAAGAAATATTAGGCTAGACTGACCTGTAGTCTAAGATTCAAAGAATAAGAGGAGACCTTGATATACTCTACTCTTACACGGATGGTCTGAAGGTTCCAGAGCATAGGGTTGAAAACACAAAACAAGGTGTCAGCCATTTAGGATAGTGATGAAAAGATTTTTCTTGCACCCAGAGGACAAAATCTTTGGAAGAGGCTCAGTACCGAGTGTATCCAAGACTGAGATTGATATGAAAGGAATCAAGAGGTAGACAGTGCAGGGAAATGTAATGTCTAAGATTATCCATAATGTTAGTAAACTAAGGGCCAAATAGCTGCTTGATGTTCTTAATGATTATTTGAGTACAGGTTTTTAATTCAGTGCCACTTTCAGACACACTGCTCCAAAAGTTATTTTTGTTTTGCTGCCTGCAGATGGGTGCCCGAGATCTTAACAGTTGTGACATTGAGATTTTTAATCTTGAGATAAATTACGTCAGTCTTAAACCAATCTTTGTTGACTGTAATCTTGATTCTCTCTTAAATATCATGAACTTTATACTGTGGCCCAAATTAGAAGCAGGAACATCCATGTCTCAGGGATGCTAAGAACCCATCATTTTGGAACTTGGGGCTTTCCAATATATGTGCCTTTGTGCTTAACTGGCCACTAGATTTATCCAGTGAGCCATGTCTGATCTTAGTGACTGATAAAATGTGACATCAAAGTTGTCCAAACTTTTAAATTCGTAAGTTAGTTCAGGTTTGGGATGATGACTGCAGATTGTAACTGTTGCTTGGACATCTGTGCATGTGTTATTCTGGTGCACAGGGATTGAATACTGATGGTTTAAGTGGCGCATAATGTTTATGTGTAAGTGTCTATTACATGCATAAAGCTTGCAAGAATACAGAAGATTAAGGCCAACTTTGTTCTCTGCTAAAAGACTACCCAGTGGTGTAGTTAGTAGAAATGCTGCCTCGTGATCCCAGCAAATCAGGTTCAATCATGGCATCCAGTTTTCCCTGGTGAGTTTGCACTCTTTATGATTGCATGGGTTTCTTCAGGTTTCTTCCCATGTCCCAAACATTTGCAGGCTGATGGATTAATTGGCCACTATAAGTGTCCCTGATGTACAGCTGAATGGAAGAATCTATGGGGATTTGATGAGGAGAAAAGATAATACAGCTGCTCTGTTAGCTGGCGTGGATTTGATGGGCCAAAGTTGCCTCTGTTATAAAGGAAATATTGACATAATCATGATCTAATAGCCCCTTACAAGTGGGTGTGAGATTGATACATCTGTCCGTTTTGTCTCTACATGATGGAAGTTCCACTGGGGTGTGATGTTGTTCATCTCTGGTTGGATTGTTCTTCACCAGAAATCGATTCAGCCTCTTGTGGAGAAGAGAAAGCTGGAATCTTCAACTGGGAATATTTATTTTCAGAGGTTAATTTTTGTTTTATCTGAGATTTGTTCTGGTTCTCTTTATTTCTCAGTCTTGATAAATGCTCCCAACCCAAAATGTTGACTGATTTACCTCTGCTGAGTTCCTCCAGCTTCTTGTTGTTTCTTTAAGATTCCAGCAGAGAACTTCTGATTTTCTTCTTATTTCTCCATTGTTTAGTCTGATCCACATCACCCTGACATTTGTGGGTGGTATTGACTGCAAAATAGAACTGTGAGATTCTATTTTCTCTGACATCTGCCTGGCATAAACTTAGTGTGTTGTCTGCAAGTTCTTCCATACAAGGCAACAAATCTAACTCATTGTTATTTTTTAATTTGAAATTATTGAAGATTTTATCTTTTCAAAAATAATTCGACTATGAGATGACCTTAAGGTGAGAGCATTTTGCACCAGGTCCCAATGAGGACTAACCAAAGTGTTCCAGCCATTTGCTCTCAGGTCATTTTTTTATTGCTAAACATTAACACCTTGCAGCTAAGTGCATGTAGGTCCCTTGTAATTGAGTGACCCAAATGGCACACAGATGATGAATGATCTCAAGCAATGCAGAAGGCTAGGTTTCCATGCAGAACCTTTACCAACTGCCCTGTACCTGGAATGACGTAGTGCCACCCTTGAAGCTATATCTTGGCCTTTGGTCTGAGAAGGCAGTGGACAGAAAAAAGAATCTTTCCCAGGTAAACCACACTTTTATTCTGAGTAGATTACCATTTTTATAACAAGTTTTGTAGATTAATTGATGGATGTTAATTGGTCAGCAGCTCTTTTTTTATTGTATCATGCGACTACTGGCATGATAAAAGTAGATTGAATTTTTTTTCATGGAGTCATTCCTATGAGAGGCTCCACAGATGTGCTGTGTTTTTAGTGAAATGAATACTAACCGTACCTGATTTAACAGGAAAGGCCCCAGAACTATTTCTTTTGAAAGGGGTGGTGTGGGCAGGGGAGGAGTCACACTGCAAGGTACAAAGCTCTCTGCCCCCTCCTTCTTTTACACTAGGTTCAGAGAGTGTACTTTGAACCTACTGCTCACTTCTGCATCTAGATCCCTGCTGAATATCAAAGGCATTGATTTGGTCAATTGGCGGCTTTTCAAATTAGGAGATAGGAGGTCTGCTATCTGCTCTTGGTTTAGAGGTTCTTTGCTTGGGGTTTATAGACAGGGAGGTAATTGGTTGGTTTACTTGCTTGCTGACATCAAACTCAAATAATCTGTTTTCCCTTTCTAATGGGTGGGACACAGCTGTTCAATTTGTGCGTGCAAGATTAAAGTTTTGTGAATTAACTGTATCCTGTGTATAAAAAAAGTTTAAAGGCTTTGAGTCTTGAATAATAAAAAGATAAGTGACTGAACTGTTTAAAGCACATGTACAGCAATCTTCACAATAATTGTAACCCTTTTTAATAATTTGTTGTGTAGCTGAACTTTGGTTCCGGCTTATACATACATTCAAAAACAGGGTTGTGATGCTCTTTCTAAATGTTCTTTGTTCCAAGTTCAGGAGGTGACCTGCTCAATCTAACTGCACAGAAAGATGGCGTTTGCTGGAACTGGTAATATTTTGTTGTCTCCTGATGTTTCCTTTATTCTGCATTAAAACTGTTGCTTCATCTCCATTGCGAAGAAAAACACCATTGAGAATTCAAATTTTTGGGATTATCATTTTATTCTTTAGGTTTCACTAAAATTCAACAAGTAAGTATCTGACCCAATCACTCCTGAAGAACTTGTGTTTTTATTATGAAAGTCAGCTCTCAAGTGAATCTTTCTGGTACCAAAGGACAAATTACCAAATTGGCTGAAATCAACATACTTAATCTGGCAGCTGAAATAAGCCACAGGAAATTCTGGGGATGAGGGGGGTGGAGGGAAAAGAGAACCTCAGCTGGACATCACTTGACACAGTGAGGGAAAGCTTCATGTTTTGCCCTGCACCTCCCTTCCAAATCCATGCGAGTTCCCCTTAACAGTTTACCACAGTGGGATTTGAATTTACAGCCCTTTTTAGACAGTCCCTCGAGGTCGATGATCTCTTGGGTCCACTTCAGTTTGTGGGGATCTAAAGGATTACATAGCACAGATTGTGGGTCCATTGTATAGATTGTTCCTGGGATAATCACGCTCAAATGTTTATATCAGTGGGATTTACAAATTATTGTAAACATTCAAATCACTGATTCTAAAATCTGAGCTTTTGAATCCCCATTTTCTCTATCAGGAAGACCAGATAGGCAACAACTCCTGTCTCTTACCTGCATTTGTTATTTCTAAATTGGTCTATTCCATCCTGTGTAACCACAAGCACTGCAGAGTCTTTGTTACCAATTCTGTAGTCCTTGCTCAAATCCCACCTCACTGACAAAAGGCAAAGGAGGAAAAACCCAACACCCAACCCCAACCAACCAATTTTCCCCTGGAGCCGCTGCAACCGTGTCTGCCTGTCCCGCATCGGACTTGTCAGCCACAAACGAGCCTGCAGCTGACGTGGACTTTTACCCCCTCCATAAATCTTCGTCCGCGAAGCCAAGCCGAAGAAGATTGATCCATGTTGACTCCCAGCAATGTTTTCAGCCTTGTAAGGCCTCACTGTGACTTATCCCCTCCCGTACTGCGGCCTTTTCCAGCCCCAGGGAGTCTCTGTGTCATTGCATTTGGTCCAATTAAACATTTGTGATTTGAATTGGTAATTGTACCTTCAACTGGATTTCCCTCTCCTCACCACTATCTCATTGAATTTTTTACCTCAAGCTAAGCACTGATCAAACCTTTAGTTACCTGCCCAAGAAAATGAGAAGACTTCTTTTCATATGTGGCCTTGAAGGACAACCCAAACCATTGAACACAAATAGTCATTGTTGTAATGCATGAAGTTCAGCAGCCAATTTACAGCCTACAAATTCCTGCAGCAGTATGTAATCTGCAGTCAAATTCCATGGGGTCCACTTTGAATGGGTATCAGACCAGGAATTTTGGAAGGTGGAAGATTTCCCTGAGGAGATTCCTAATGGCATCTTTTGTTCTGAATATTGATGGGGGGGTGGGGTGAGGATTTCTTTGAGGACTGCAGCCACAGCCAAGACCATTCTATTCTGAGTGGCTCATGGAAAGATAATGGATTTGATGGTTATGGAAGCAAACTGATGTGATGGTACATCTGGTATCAGAATCAAATACTGACCGTAAGCTGAACATTCTCCAAGGGGTGGATGAACAACAAGATGTTTTATTTTTTATGTGACACAAGTAGAAAAGGAGATGTCCTTAAAACAAAGTTTTAAAGAGTTAGGGAAGTTCAGATTTATTGCCAGAATACATACCTGACATCATGTACAACCTTAAGATTCTTTTTCCTGTGGGCTAGGCAGAATTTATTATTGGTAGTGCAAATAAAATTGTACTCAAGAAAAGATATTCATACAAAAGAGAAATGAGAATAAAGAAAAATGTAAACAAAAATGGCTTCTGGTGGCTAACACCAAGTATATAAAGAAATGTACAGTTCCATATGTGGCTAGAGAGGTGATGCAGGAAGGAAAGTTTCACATTCTTGGGGCATGGGACCAGTTCTTGGGAAAACTGGCACCAAGTTGCACTCAACGGCCCTGTGGTCAAAGACCTCACAACTGGATGTGTTAATACCATTGGCTGATCTTATCAAAGATGTGAGCTTTAAGGTAGAAAACTGGAACTTGTGGAGAAACAAAGTTGGAAAATAGGCAAGGAAGAAGTCCAGGTTGGCTTAATGGTGTACATCTGAATTCAAGGAATATTTTGAACATAGCAGACAAGACCACTGATGAATGCCTTTAGTCATTACTAAAACATGACAGGTAACATTCCTGGTTATGGGTTTTCTGATGACAGTAGGGTTTCTTTAAAAGATGACAATCTCAGGAAAAGCAGTGAGAATGGTAATAGTTCAAAAGGATGAAATGAGACTATAGGGGTTGAACTAAATTTCAAGGAAAATGACTATTATAAACTTCATGCCAATCCGAGGAAGGGGAAGGATAAATATGTCAATTAATATATCGTGCAGTGCTCACAGGCATCAATGTGAGGGATTTCAATGCCCCTGTCACTGGGACCCAGTCAATGTAACCAACATAGAGGCACAGAATTGCTCATTCAAATTGAGCTGTTTCTTATCCCGTATGTAGCAAGCAGAAACGTATAAGTGTGTGCAGCAGAGAGGGTATGTGCTGTATGGAAGCAGAATTCAATCCTGGTTTTAGTAGGACACCACTCTGTGGTCTTGATTGATAATAGAATTAGATTTGGCATAGTCATGGAAAAGAACAAAAATCAAATTGGAGTGCAGGTTCTGAAGTAGAAAAAAACCCAGATTTTACCTGGACTTGGGCGTGGTATAGCACAAATAGCCTGTGCACCGCAACTTGAGTATCAGAGCAATAAGAAGGCATTTAAGGAAGAGATTCAAGAAGTTCAGGGTAAATGTTCCTATGAGAAGAATGGGACAGTAAATTTAGAGCCCCAAGATCAGGTGTATAGAAGTTCAAGCAAAAAGGGAAATGTTCTGAGGGAGAGATATCAAGAAATCTAATGTTTTTGGTTTTGCTTCTTCATGTCCGTAAAAGGCACCAGCAAAGTAGAATCTATTGGGAAACTGTTGGGTAGAGGATGTGGTAAGGGTCTTAATGAATATTTTGTGCCTTCACTTCAGGAGTGGCTGATGCTGGTGTGATAGTAAATGTAGGTAGGTGTGAAATGGGATGAACATGGAAGGGTTTAGCAGCTTTCAAGTGGATAAATTTCCAGGCTCAGATGAAGTACATCCTTGGTTTTGACAATTATCTTCATTCCTTCCTGGTGATGGGTCTCATGCCTGACGATTGGAGAACAATTAGCATTGAACCATTGTTTAAAAATGAAGAAAAGGAATTAGCTTTGATGAGTAAATGACTGGAATTCATTCCAGGGAACTGCATGAATCTTCAGTTAGGTATTCACAGAAAATAAAAGAACATTCAACACTGGCTTTGTGTATATAAGAAATAGGAACAGAAGTTGGCCATTCGGCCCTTTGAGTCCACTCCACCATTCAATGATCAGAGCTGATCTTTTACCTCACCATTAATTTCCTGCACTAACCCCTTCTTAATTCCTTCAACATCATGATGACAGTCTTCACTCCATTCAGGACATCTTTAAGAGGCCATGTCTCAAGAAAGCAGCCTCTATCATCAAGAACCATCACTACCGTTTTCTCACTGGTACCATCAGGAAGGAGGTACAGGAGCCTGAAGACATGCACCTAATGTAACAAAAACAGTTTCTTCCCTTCTGCCATCAGATTTCTGAACGGACAATGAACGTAGACACTACTTCGCTCTTTTTTCCTCTCTTTTGCACTAGTTATTTGCCCTGTCCATATCTGAGGATGACGTGTGCTACCTTCAGGAGAGTGAATCTGAGGAAAGCATCCAGCCTGGACGTAGTACCTGGCTGAGTATTAAAAATCTGTGCTTACCAAGGTATTCATGGATATCTTCAATATCTTTTTCAAACTTTTTATTGGTTTTAACATATGCAAAATACATAGGTACATATGGTGTTAATAATAAAGTAAATTAATTAATATCCGTGATAGTACAGAATCTATCACTGATGTGTATATTGTAATATAGGATGGCTTTGATTGGCTGAGAGCATAGCCACACCTATTGGCAGGTCTTAAAGGGTTGCTCCTAGCCAGACCCTGATCATTCTGGACTGGTCGACCTACATGTGATACGCTCTAGTCTTTTGTTAATAAAATTGTAGTGCATGTCAGCCATTCACCACCAAAAGCTCCAGCCCGACTGCTCCAGTGACGTCACCGCACACACGTAGTGCACTTCAGGCCTGACGCTACATGACATCATCACACAAGACTTCACGGTCCCCAGCACAGGTCACTGCATCAGTGACTCTGGACCAGGACTGCCCCCATCCCCTCACAAAAGCGATGACATTGATTAAAGTGCATGGACACTGTACTAATTGCTTATTTGACTCAGGGTCAACTGAGAGTTTTATCCGTCCAGACTTGGCCCAACATTGCAGACTAGTCATTCTCCCCACTGACCAAAAGATTTCATTGGCGATCAGATCACACTCGACTGGGATAAAGGGGTATTGTGTGGTGACCCTGAAAGTCCAGGGCATCACATTTACTGATTTTAAGCTGTTAGTCCTCCTTCAACTGTGCACACCTGTATTGCTGGGATTGGATTTTCAGTGCCAATTCCGAACTGTTTCCCTGCACTATGGTGGTCCCCACTCCTCACTCTCTGTCTGTAACCATTCCACCCTGGAGGCCTCCTGCCAGTGACAGCCCACACGACCAGCCCCGGCACTCCACTTGTAGCCTCTCCACCCTCTGGGTTGCTCCTCCAGCACTCTTCGCAAACCTCACCCCTCGCTGGAAACCAATGGCCACCAAAAGCCAGCAGAATAATTACGAAGACAGGAAATTCATCACAAGCGAGGTGCGCAGACTGCTGGATGAGGGCATTATCGAACCCAGCTCATGTCCCCGGAGGGCTCAGGTGGTGGTGGTTAAAAATGGGGAGAAGCTGCGGATGGTGGTTGACTACAGCCAGAGAGTCAACCACTTCATGTTTCTGGACACGTACCCCCCTCCCATGGATCAAGGCTGTGGTGAATCAGATCGCCCAATACTGTGTGTTCTCCACCATTGACCTACGTTTGGCCTATCACCAGCTCCTGATCCACCAAGAAGACTGACCCTTCACGGCCTTCGTGGTGAACAGGGGGCTGTACCAATTCCTCAGGGTACCCTTTGGGGTCACGAATGATGTCGCAGTTTTTCAGCAGGAAATTGACCAGATGGTAGACTAGAATGGCTAATAGCTACTTTCCCATATCTGGACAATGTCACCCTCTGTGGCCATGGCACGCAGGATCATGATGCCAACCTCAAGAAATTTTTTCAGTCAGTGATTCGACTGAACTTAACCTACAATTTCGACAAGTATGTATTCTGGACCACTCGGCTCACAATTCTAGGTTGGATGGTTGAGAACGGGGTGGTAATGCCGGACCCTGACATCCTCTCATGGATCTGCCACCCTCCACATCCAAAAGGCACTCAGATGCTGCCTGGGCTTCTTTTCGTACTATGCCCAATGGGTTCCACACTACGCTGACAAGGCATGGCCACTTATCAAGACCACCTCCTTTCCCCTGTCAACCAAAGCCAGAGTGGCTTTCGACTACATCAAATTGGATGTCGCCACTGCAACACTGCCCACCATCGACAAGTCCATTCCATTCCAAGTAGAGAGCGATGCATCTGATTTTGCACTATCAGCCATCTTGAACCAGGCTGGCTGGCCGGTAGCCTTCTTCTAAAGGACCCTCAGGGCCCAGAGAGCTGATACTCTTCTGCAAAGAAGGAGGCCCAGGCCATATTTAAAGCGGTATGTCATTGGAGGCACTACCTCACTGGCAGGTGCTTTACACTGCTGACCGACCAACCGCGGTCTCGTTCATGTTTAGCAGCACCCAGCAAGGTAAGATCAAGAACGACAAGATCGCCACGTGGGGAATCGAACTCTCCACCTTCAATTATGACATACTGTACTGGCCTGGTAAGCTCAATGACCCTCCAGACTTGCTCTCCAGGGGCACTTGCGCCAACATACAATTGGACAGGCTGCAGAGACTCCATGAGGAGCTCTGTCATCCGGGGATCACTAGGTTTGCGCACTTTGATAAGGCCCGCAACCTGCCCTACATGGTCGAGGAGATTTTCTCCATGACCCAAGCCTGCCCAGTGTGCACTGAGTGCAAGCCCCACTTCTTCTGCCCGGAGAACACCCACGTCATCAAAGCCACCCGGCCATTTGAACTTCTAAGCATGGACTTCAAGGGGCCCCTACTGTCAACCAACCAGAAGACCTACATTCTTATGGTGATTGATGAATACTCTCGCTTCCTGTTCTCTGTGCCCTGCTCGGACATGACCACCTCCTCAGTCATAGAGGCCTTGCACAGCATCTTCACCATCTTCGGGTACCCCAGTTACATCCACAGTGACCGGGGGACCTCGTTTATGAGCGCTGAGCTGTGGCAGTACCTCCTGGAGTGTGGTATTGCTGTGAGCAGGACCACCAGCTATAGCCCACGCTGTAATGGGCAGGTCAAAAGAGAGAATGCCACCGTCTGGAAAGCGGTCACACTTTTCCTCTGGTACAAAGGCCTCTCCACCACTCGCTGGCGGGACATACTCACTAACACCCTACATTCCATCTGCTCCCTCCTATGCACCATGATGAATGTCACTCCCCATGAAAGGATGTTCTCTTTCCTGAGGAAATCTGAATCGGGAACAACCACGCTGGTATGGCTCACGGTTCCTGGACCTGTCCTCCTGCGACACCACACCCGGTACTCAAAGAATGACTCTGGTTGACGGGGTGACGCTACTCCATGCGAATCCACATTATGCATACATTGAGTACCTGGATAGGTGGGAGGACACGGTCTCAGTTAGGGACCTACCCTAAGCCGGATCGGACCCGGCATCGCTCCCAACCCAACTTCCTCCAAATCCTACTCCTCTAGGTCACATGCTTGAAAAGAGGGATCAGCACCACCCCACCAGCAGCAGTGACAACAACTTGGGCCAGCCAGTCAACAACGCCATTGGGGAATTGAGCGAGGCAGTGTACTCACCCAACAATCCCGCCAGCAACACAACTCCAGCATCCCCAATCCCAACTCCACAGTGGTTGCGCCAGATGATCAGGCCCCCTGACCTAACCTCCCACCAGTCTTTTTCTCTCTCCCCCTTTTTTTTTTACAGCCGCTCCATTCACCCCGGGGTCAGTTCTCAAAGAAGGGGTGAATGGGATAGTACGGATTCTATCACTGATGTATATATGTGTATATTGTAGTATAGGATGGCTGTGATTGGCTGAGAGCATAGCCACGCCTACTAGCAGGTCTTAAAGGGTTGCTCCTAGCCAGTCCCAGATCATTCTGGACTGGTTGACCTACGTGTGATATGCTCCAGTCTTGGTTCGGATCAACAAGTCTTTGATTCTTTCAATGTGCACTAAAATATCAAATTACAAGTATCAAATAACTGAACAAGATACATATGGGCCCATGTTATTAAATGGCAAAAAGGAAAAGAGAAAAGAAACATTCCCAAACTAAGAATCAAACCCTACCATAATTGTCTTCAATATCTCATTCCAGCAGAGCGCGTACCCACCTGTTTCAAACAAGCGTCAATCATACTGGCGCCCAAGAAGAGTGTAGTAACCTGCCTTAATGACTATTGACCAGTAGCACTTACATCAACAGCGATGAAATGATGAAGCAGATCAGCTCCTGTCTGAGCAGAGATGGATGCAATTCAGTTCGCCTATCATAGAAACAGATCTCGAGCAAATGCCATCCCACTGGACAGCAAAGATGCAAACATCAGAATGCTCTTTATTCGCAGGACTGCAAAGATGGCTCACGGAGCCAAACAGAGGTGCGCAACCGCACATGCACGAGAAATTGCGCATGCGCAATGCGCATGACAAAGAACACCGACGGGAGGGGGGACCAGCTGTGGAGTGGAACTCTACAGCACAAACAGCTGAGAGAGACCCGACGGCAGGGCTCCCAGCTGGAAGATAAAGAAAATAACGGGAACGGGAGGGGTGAGAATGAAAAAAGGAAACCAGAGACACAACAGATAACCAGCCCAGAAGAAGAGGACCAACATCAAGACACCATAAAAAAAATACCCAACGAAGTGAGACAAGCAGCTCAACAAGAGTCAGAAGAGACACAGATACAAGAAAGAGAAGTAGAAGACACAAACCCAAGAGCAGTCACAGAAGAAGAAGAAGGAGAACATCAAGCACTGCACAGAGAAATAGAAGGTAAAATGAATGGACAGTACATAGATTAAAAAAAAATTTCATGAACATATGAAAGCATTAAGAGAATGGCTGACACTAGAATTTAGTGAAATAAGAAGAAAAATGAAAAGTACAGAAGAAAAAGTGAGTAGAATAGAGCTGGTCATAACAGAAATAGGGAAAAAATTAGAAAATGTGGAAGAGCAAGAAACAGCTGGAGAAATGGAAGTGAACGACTTAAAACGAAAATTGGAAGAAAGTGATAAAAAAGTTAAAGAAACACAGGAGTTGTTACCTCAGAAGATGGATATAATGGAAAACAATAGTAGGAGAAACAATATAAAAATAGTGGGCCTTAAGGAAGATGAAGAAGGCAAAGATATGCAAGAATTTATAAAAGAATGGATCCCCAAGGTCCTGGGAATGCCAGAAATGCAGGAAGGAATGGAAATAGAGAGGGCACACAGAACATTAACCCTGAAACCACAGTCACAACAAAAACCAAGATCCATTTTAGTAAAATTCCTGAGATATACGACAAGAGAAAATATATTGGAGAAGGCAATTAAAAAAATGAGAGAAGACAAAGGTCAAAAAAAAATATTCTACCCAGACATAAGTTTTGAGCTCCTGAAGAAGAGGAAGGGGTTTAACACAGCAAAAATCAATCCTATGGAAGAAAGGCTATAAATTTATGTTAAGATATCCAGCGGTGCTTAAAATAGTTATCCCGGGGCAGCAAAACAGACTGTTCTCGGATCCAGAGAAAGCACAAGAATTTGCAGAATGCCTGCAAGACAGAAAGAGAGATGAAGAGATGTAACAAGAACAAAGAATGATGACAAACTTCATATAAAGAAGAAAAAATAATGTATAAGTAAGAAATAAAGAAGGGGAAGAAAAGGGAAGAAAGGAAGTAAGGGGGGAAAAAGAGGGTGAGCTTTGTTATATGTGAAGATAAAAGTCTTTTCTGGAGGGGGTTGGGTGGAAGAGAATAACAGTCACTGTGAAATCAGTTGACGCTAACGAACGGGTTTGCAATCCAAATGGAGAGGGGAGTTGTGGTTGCCCGGCAAGGGACAAGGGGCAACTCAGAGATGGGGGGGACATTTGAGGTTAAGGGAATTTTGGATGTGAGAACAGTGGAAATATTTTATGTTTTAGAAGTGTTGTCTTACAGTGCGTTCAAAAAAAAAAAAAAAATGGATATGGGGGAAAGGTGCTGGTGAGGAAGTGGAAATGAGAGGTAAACAAAAAGTATGAAATGGCCATGTTGAACTGTATGACTATAAATATTAACGGAATACATAACCAAATCAAAAGGAAGAGGCTGTTAAATTTACTAAAGAAAGAAAAAATTTATATAGCATTCATGCAGGAAACACATTAACTGAAGTGGAACACAAGAAATTAAGGAGAGACTGGGTAGGGCACGTAATGGCAGCATCATATAATTCAAAAGCCAGAGGAGTAGCTATATTAATCAATAAAAATGTACCAATCAAAATAGAGGAGGAAATAATAGATCCAGCAGGGAGGTATGTATTGATAAAGTGTCAGATATATTCAGAATTTTGGAATTTGCTCAATGTATATACACCTAATCAATGGGATCAAAAATTTATGCAAGATATCTTTTTGAAGATTGTAGATACGTGTGATAGAACAGACCTATCACCAATGTATATAGTTACAGTATCTAGAGTGTAATGACTGTGCTTACAGCGATTGGCTGAGAGCTTAGCCACGCCTACCGTCTGGGCCTTAAAGGGTTGTGTCCCTAGCCAGGTTGGATCATTCCGGACTGGTCGGCCACCTGTAAAGAGCTCCTGTCTTTTGCTAATAAAAGCCTTGGTTTGGATCAACAAGTCTTTGGTTCTTTCGACGAGCTCTACAATACGCAGGGGAATATACTGATAGGAGGGGACTTTATCCTTAATTTGGACTCAAAGATGGATAAAACTGGACAAAAGACTAGCAGAAAGAACAAAGTAACCAAATTTATGGTTAAATCGATGCAGGAAATACAATTTTTGGATATATGGAGGAGACAACACCCAAAGGAGAAGGAATATTATTCGAGTAGACATAAAACATACTCAAGGATTGACCTGTTCCTGTTGTCAGCCCGCATCCAAGGGAGAGTTAGGAAAATGGAATATAACGCTAGATTGTTATCGGAACACTCACCCCTGTTATTAGCAATAGAGCTGGAGGACATCCCACCAAGAACGTATAGATGGAGATTAAACTCCATGCTACTTAAAAGACAGGATTTTAGAGAATTAATTGAGCACCAAATTAAAATGTACTTTGAAATAAATATGGAATCAGTGAAAGATGAATTTATATTATGGGATGCAATGAAAGGCTTCATCTGAGGGCAGATAATAAGTTATGTAACTAAGAGGAAGAAGGACTACAATCAGGAAATAGAACAGCTGGAAAGGGAAATAGCAAGTACGGAAAAAGACTTAGCAACAAGGGAAGATACAAGAAAAAGAGAATTGGTGGACAAAAAAATAAAATATGAAACACTACAAATGTACAAGGTGGAGAAGAACATAATGAAGACAAAGCAGAAGTATTATGAGCTAGGAGAAAAATGCACAAAATACTAGCTTGGCAGCTTAAAACAGAACAAACTAAAAGAACAGTATTGGCATCAAGCTAAAAGGACAAACAAATTACATATAACCCAATGGAGATCAATGAAAACTTCAAGGAATTCTACAAGCAATTATATCAAACTAGAATGAAGGGAAAGAAGACAAAATAGATGAGTTTCTAGCTAAAATTGAACTACTGAAATTGCAAGAAGAGGAGCAAAACAAATTGATAAAATCATTTGAACTAGAGGAAATACAGGATATATTTAAAAAACTACTGAGCAATAAAACACCAGGAGAGGACGGACTCCCAATAGAAGTCTATAAAACATTTAAAGACTTATTAATTCCTCCTCTCCTGGAAGTAATGAACCAGATTGAAGAAACACAAAACATGCCAGATTCATGCAAAACAGCTATAATTACAGTCATACCAAAGATGGGGAAAGATCCACTAACACCAGCATCATATAGACCAATATCTCTACTTAACTCAGATTATAAGATAATAGCTAAACTATTAGCAAACAGATTGGCCGACTATGTACCAAACATAGTAAAACTAGATCAAACTGATGTTAAAGGTATGAGAGTTCTGAATGAGGAATACAAGATTAATTTATTTGCTGGTGATGTTTTATTGTATTTGGTGGATCCGGATACTTCTTTACCTGCAATTCAAGAATGTTTAGAAATTTATGGACATTTATCTGGTTATAAAGTAAATTGGACTAAAAGTGAAATTTTGCCAATTTGTAAAGATGATTATTCAGTGTATAAAAATATTACAAATTTGAAGTGGACTACACAAATTAAATATTTAGGAATTAATGTTAATACGAAATTTCAAGAATTATAGTCAATTAATTATCTTCCTTTAATAAAAAGGATTAAATTAGATTTGATTAGGTGGAGGGATCTACCTTTGGGTTTACTCGGGAGGATTAATACCATAAAAATGAATATTTTTCCTAGAATACAATATCTGTTTCAATCAATTCCTTATTTTTTTTTTAAAGTTTTTTTAAGGACTTATATAAAGCGATTAGAGAATTCTTATGGAAGGGAAAATTTCCGAGAGTAGCAATGAGAAAATTGATGTGGGATTTTCAATTTGGAGGTTTAAGATTACCGAATTTTCAGCATTATTACGAAGCAGCTCAATTTAAATTTCTTAGTGCATTAATGAATATGGGCGACCCACCTAGTTGGGTAAAGATAGAAATGGCGGTTATTTTAGAAAAATTTCCTCATGAGTTTTTGTTTCGATGGAATAAAAATTTACTACAAACTTACGATGTGCCAATATTGAAACATTTATTGAATTTATGGACAAGTAAACTTAAAAAATTGGGACTTAAAAATATATATTCTGGAAGATTGCCATTATATAATAATCAACTTGTTCCTTTTATGGTCTCCAATGCCACTTTGAAACAATGGGAAAAGAAGGGAATAAAAAATTTATCTGATTGTTTTTCTGAGGGTTGTTTTTGTTCCTTTGACGAATTACAAAGGAAATATGGTATTAGTGGAAATTCTATATTTGTATATTATCAATTAAGATCTTTTGTAAAACAGTTATGTGGTCGACATATGATTTTATTACCTGAATCTAGTTTTGAAGAGTATGTACTTTCAATACCAAAAAAGGGATATATATCTGATTTGTATTGTATTTTACAAGAAATTGATAGTAAAAAAGACTGGGATAAAGATAAGTTGAAATGGGAAAAAGATTTAGGACATAAAATAGCTGAAGAAGCTTGGATGGAAATTTGTCAGAATAGTATTCGGAAATTAATTAACGCTAGACTAGCGATGATTAATTTTAATTTTATTCATCAGCTATATTTAACGCCGGAGAAATTAAAAAAATTTGGTCTTAGTAAGTTGGATTCTTGTTTTCGATGTGATCAGACAGCCAATACTTTTTTGCATACTGTTTGGCTTTGTGATCGATTGCAACAGTTCTGGAAAGGTATTCAATCTATTTTTAACAGTTTATATAATATCCATCTTGTATTAGATCCCAATATATATTTATTAGGGAACATGCAATCATTAATTGATTTAGGTTTAGAGGATTATCAGATTTCCTTTATCTATTTAGCTTTAGTCGTGGCTAAGAAATGTATAGCACTTACTTGGAAAGATAAAAATATATTAACTTTAGATAAGTGGTATTTGGAGATGAAATTTTGTTTGACTATGGAAAGGATATCTTTTTCAATTCAGGATAGGATGTCTTTTTATAAGTTAAAGTGGACTCCGTTTGCTAATTATATGCATTTAAGTTTGATTTAAATATATGTTTAAGCGTGATATTTTAGTATTGATAAAAAAAATTTTTGTTGTTAGAATTTTTTTTAGGTTAAGTTTTATCTCTTTTTTTGTAAGTGGGTATTTTTTTTCCATATATAATATTGTTAATTTTATTAACTCTTCACTCTTTATTTTGGGGGGGGGGGGAGGGCTGGACTAATTTTAAGTTAGATTACTAATATTGTGTTACAATTAACGGGGGAGGGGGTTATTTTGTGTAGTTTTCTGATGTAATATTGTATTATACCATTTTAATTTTTTAAAAATTTTTCTTTAAATGTAATTCTCTATTGTATTCATGTTATAAAATTTTAAATAAAGTCTTCAAAAAAAACTAGATCAAACTGGATTTATTAAGAAAAGACGAACAACGGACAATATCTGTAAGTTTGTTAACTTAATCCATGCAGTACAAGGAAACAAAACACCAACAGTGGCAGTTGCCTTAGACGCAGAGAAAGCCTTTGACAGAGTAGAATGGAATTATTTATTCAAAGTACTATAGAGATTCAACCTACCATAGAAATATATTAATTGGATGAAAGCATTACATGAGGGACCATTGGTGAAGGTGACAGTAAATGGATATATATCAAACCAATTTAAATTAAGCAGGTCAACTAGGCAGCGATGTCCACTATCTCCCTCACTGTTTGCATTAGCTATTGAACCATTGGCAGAACTGATAAGATCAGAAAATAAAAAGGGATAAAAATAAAAGAGAAGGAATATAAAATCAGTCTATTTGCAGATGAAATCATAGTATACTTAACAGAACCAGAATTATCAATAAAAGAATTACATAAGAAATTGAAGGAATATGGAGAAGTATCGGGGTACAAGATCAACATAAATAAAAGTGAAGCGATGCCAATGAATAATGCGGATTTCACAAAGTTTAAGAAAGAATCACCATTTAAATGGCAAACACAAGCAATCCGATACCTAGGTATTCAACTAGATAATAATCTGGGCCATCTATACAAACTAAATTATCAGCCATTAATGAAGAAATTACAAGATGACTTAGAACATTGGAAAAATTTACCACTAACACTGATAGGAAGGGTAAATTGCATTAAAACTAATATCTTTCCAAGAATAAAATACCTATTTCAATCGTTGCCAATTCACTTAACAGAGAAATTCTTCAATGAGCTAAAGAAAATAATAAGGAAATTCTTATGGAAAGGGGGAAACCAAGGATAGTGCTAGATAAGTTAACAGAATGGTACAAACAAGGGAGCTTACAGCTACCACCAAACTTTAAGAATTATTATAGAGCAACACAATTAAGGTACCTATCAGATTTGTATCAAACAAGGGAAAAACCAGATTGGACCAGATTAGAGCTAGATAAAATAAGGGAGAAGGTACCTGAACATATACTTTATAAGTGGGATGAAAAGCTGGTGCAACATAGGAATTCACCAGTACGGCACCATCTGCTCAACATTTGGAAGAAGATTCACGTAGAAAGGAAAAAAACAAATGACCAACTACCAAAATTAATATTGACACAAAATCAACTAATCCCTTTCACAATAAAGGTGATTCCTTTAGAGAATGGGAGAGAAAAGGGATCAAAAGAATAGAAAATTGTTTTTTGGGAAATAAATTATTATCTTTTGAACAAATGAAGTACAAATATGGTATAACTCATGGAACAATGTTTGCATACCACCAACTGAAAACCTACTTGAAGGACAAATTAGGAAACAGGCTGAGGTTACCAGAAGGAAGAAGTTTTGAATATGTGATTACAGACACAATGATAATTAAAAGATTTATAACAAACAGGTACATCAAACTGCAAGAGAAAGAGAATGATGAAATAAGCTGTAAACCGAAACAAAAGTGGGAATAAGATCTAAATCTAAAGATAAAGAATGAAACATGGGAAAAGCTATGCTCCGGAACTATGAGAAATACAATAAACACGAGGTTACGCATGATGCAATATAATTGGTTACACAGGCTATACACCATGCCCCAAAAGTTAAATAAATGGGACCCAACAGTATCAGATAGATGTTTTCGCTGTAAGAAGGAAATGGGAACAACAGTACATGCAACGTGGGCATGGGAGAAAGGGGAAAACTTTTGGGAAGATCTAAACCAGGTATTAAATAAAATCACAAAAAATAACATACCAAAAAGTCCAGAGATCTTTCTTCTAAGTAATATAGGAAGTAAAGAACTTGGCTTCAATTTGGATGAAGCACAAAAAAGATTTATTATGACAGCCTTAGCTGTAGCAAAAAAATGTATATTATCAACCTGGAAATCAGAAGATAGCCTGAGAATACAGCAATGGTACATAGAAATTAATAAATGTATTCCATTGGAAAAAAATAACATATAATTTAAGAAATAACATCACAATATTCAAACAAATTTGGGAACCGTACATGGAACATAACAGAGAGGTCCTACCACGGAGCTCCACCACCTAAAATGACAGAATGAGAAGAAGACGAAATGAACTGACCCACTATGTAAAAGTAGAAGGCACAAATTTCTTGTTTATATTCATTGTGTGATGACATTGTTTAATGGGCTTAATGTATTGTATATGTTAATCACTGAGTGGGTGGGGAGGGGGGTGGGAAGGAGGGAGGGAAGGGAGGGGAGAAAAGGGGAGAAAATTACACTGTGTATATTCAAGAGGGAAATATTTGTGTGTATTTTGGTCAATATGGTTCATAGTGTGAAAAATAAAAAAAAAAAGGATGCTCTTTATTGACTACAGTTCAGCATTTAACACCATTGTCCCCTCAAAACTGATCAGCAAACTCCCAAGGCCTGTGTAAATGGATCATCAATTTCCTCACCTCCAGACCCCAATCAGTGAAGACTGGTATGAACTTCTCCTCCACAATCTCCATCAGTACCAGAGCACCACAGGACTGTGTTCTTAGCCCCCTGATCTACTCTCTCTACATCTATGACTGTGTGGCTCAGTTCAACAATGACACCATCTACAAATTTGCCAATGATACCACGGTAGTGGGTTGTATAAAGGAAGGGGATGTGTCAGCATACAGGAAGGAGACTGAAAACTTGGCAGAATGCTGCACCAACAACAACCTTGCACTCAATGTCACCAAAACTAAGGAGATGATTGTTGACTTCAGGAAAGAAAAGCCAGAGGTAGACAATCCAGTGATCATTGGGGGATCACAGGTGGAGAGGGTGAGCTAATATAAGTTCTTGGGAGACACTATCTTGGAGGATCTTTCCTGGACCTAACACACCAATGGCATCATGAAAGCACGTCAGCAATAGCAAAGAAATATATGGCGCAATGTAGAAATTAGACAATAATGTGGGGTTGAATAGATGGCAAATGGAATTACAAAATTGGATACCATTAGAGAAAATAACGTATAAGTTACGGAATCAACCAGAAAATTTTTATAAGATTTGGAAACCATATATGGATTTCATTGGTAAGAGTTCATCTACAGCATCCGCTGTTCCAGCTCCAACTCGCCCTAGTTAATTTCGAGGTTTAAGATTGTATTGTAAATTTGAAATGTAATTAATCAATGAATTATATATGATAAATTCAAGTAGGCTTTTTTCTTTTCTACTTTTTTTGGGGGGGGAAGAAAATATAAAATTATGTATTCTTTTTGCATTGTTTTATTACTCAGTATGATTATGGAGAAGCATGTTGTATTTGTCATTGATGCAAATGAAAAATAAAATTTTCAAAAAAAAGAAAGCACGTCAGTGCCTCTACTTCCTCGGGAGTTTGAGAAAGTTTGGTATGGCACCAGAAACCCTGACACATTTCTACAGAGGTGTGACAGAAAACGTGCTGACCGGTTGGATCACGGTTTGATATGGGAACATCAATAACCCTGAGTATAAAGCCCTCCAAAAGGTAGTGGGCATCACAGGCAAAACCCTCCCTACAGGGAACACTGCTGTCATCAAAGACCCACACCACCCAGCACATGCTCTGGTCTCACCGCTGCCATCAGGAAAGAGGTCTAGGTGCCACGCACCAGCAGGTTCAGGAACAGCTGCTACCCCTCCACTATCAGACTCCTCAATGACCAAGTCAACCAGAGACATATTTCAGGACTCTTACTTGTGCCCTTTATTGATATTCTTTCATTCTCTCTGTATTGCACAGTCAGTTTGTTTCCATTTGTTATCTGTTTACAGTTCTTTTATATGTTTACATTGTGTACAGTTTATTTTTTGCATCATTCTGCCGTGCCCGCAGGAGAAAGAAATCTCAGGGTTGATGTGAGGTCAAGTACATACTCTGACAATAAATCTGAAAACTGAAATCTAATTATTGATCTTTAAATATTATATTGGCATAGCTGATTCATAGCATTTTTTGCATCTGTAAATTGCAGCCGAAAAACCACAAATTTCGTGACACGTTCATGACAATAAATCTGATTTTGATTCTGCTTTAAGATTTCCAGCATTTTGGAAGATGTGGCCTGTGCAGTTCTTTGTTCGACCACTCAGGGCCGCCAGTGAGTAGCCTGAGTGTGGCTTGTTCTGACAGGCAGATCGGGGCGCGGGACCCAGCTGGATTGCCCCTCGTCTTGCGATGAGCGGTTTGTTCGGATCGCAACCCGAAACTAGTTGTTTCTCGACTTTAACTCGTTGGCGCCGATTGTTCGCTGGGCACGAGTCAATGTGATGAACTTGTTCACAAAAGGAAGATGATTTGTTGCAGGATCATTCTAAGGGGAAGAACGTGCTTTAGAATTCTTTCGTTCTGAGGGGTTGCTCTGTGAATGAAGGGAGTTGCTCGGAAATAGTACACGCTTTCAGCACGTGTGGCTCGGGAAATCGCCGGCCCGATGTCCCGGGTCCAAATCAGTCACGTCAATGGAATGTGAGCTCGGACGAAGGCTCCGCATTGTCACCAGGTGTGTCAAACAAATGACTCAGCCACGAAGCAGAAGGCTCGTGTAAATGGATCATCTGTATTTCATGATTCGTGATTCATCCAATTCCAGACGGTTGGCCAAGAGGCACTTTGATCATGGTCTGAGCCCGGTGTGCTGGGTGTCGGCGGCACTTTTGAAGAGGAGGGGCATTCCATACTCCGGTGGCCTATTCCCATGCTCGGTTATTGCTGCGGACTCCTGCAGCAAGTCATCGTCGGATTTGAGAGAGCTGCAAGGCTTTAAATAATTAGCGAGAATTCAATCCATCCCCCCCCCCCCCCATAAAGGTAGAGAATCAACGGAGGATGAAGATGAGCGATATGTGGAATATTGCTCCAAATAATTTATATCTTGATATGGTGTATCTCACCTGCCTGTGTGGATGCAGTAAGAATTTCAGTGCATCTGCATATTGTTCTTGGGTGGCCAGTTTCAGGCTGGACAGTCTGTCCTCTGGCCGGCTCTTCCTTGAGCCAGATGTTTATTTTTTGGGGTATAGGGACAGAAAGGGGGGGCACTAGCCATGTTAAATGCAGCGTCCCGGAGTCCGTAGGTTGCATGCATGTGCCGAGCATCACTTCCCCCTCCCTCCGATGAAAGTGGCCTCCAATCCATTGCGCATGCGACCGCTGGCAGTAGCACATGCGTTCAAGAAGAAACATGGCCGCGCACGGCCTACGGACCCCGGGACGTCACGTTTAACAGAGTAAGTGCCCCCCCGCCCCCTTCACTGAAATAGCTTTTCGCACACTGACCCTGCTTGTCCTCCGTTTTGGAAATGGCTACCCTACGTTATACTCATGATGTATAGAATAATAAACTCTCACCTCATATCTCAGACCAGAGCTCAGAATGCCCATCAATTCTCACCTCTTCTCTCTATATCCAATTAATGTTTTGTCTGTTATTCACTACTCTGTCCTCTGCCTTTTCTTTTTGCTCATATCTTGAAGAAGGGCTGAGGCCTGAAACACCATTTGTATATCTTTACTTCCTATTGACGCTGCGGGACCTGCTGAGTTCCTCCTGTGATTTTAATACAATCACAGGGGTTTTTAATGTTCAAAATCCATGTAATCGTCTGCTCAAGTTTTAAAAAAAAGGCTGTAATGCGTGTCGAAAGAACCAAAGACTTGTTGATCCAAACCAAGGCTTTTATTAACAAGTCGGTCGACCAGTCCAGAATGACCTGGTCTGGCTAGGAGCAATCCTTTAAGACCTGCCAGTAGGTGTGGCTACACTCACGGCCAATCACAGTCATCCTACACTACCATCTGTACATAGACACATTGGTGATAGAATCTGTACTATCACATTCACCCCTTCGTTGAGAACCGACCCCAGGGTGGATGGAGGTTAGAGGCTGTACCGGTCAGGGGGCCTGGGATTGGGGTCGCCGGAGTCGTGTGGCCGGGTGCGGCCACTGCTTCGCTCGATTCCCCAACAACGTTGTCGACAGTCTGGCCTGAGCTGGTGGGGTGATGCTGGTCCCTCTTCAAGGACATGACGTGGGGGAGCAGGAATAGGGGGAGGTTGGGTGAAAGGCACTGCTGCGCCTGATCCGGCTTGGGCTAGGTCCCTTACCGAGACTGTGTCCTCCCATCCATCCAGGTACTCAACGTAGGCATAATGCGGGTTCACATGGAGCAGAGTCATTCGGTCATTCCAAGAGGTCGTTCTTAGAGTTCCGGACGTAGCATCATAAAAGGACTGGACCGGGAACCGTGAGCCATGCCAGTATGGTCATACCCGACTCGTATTTCCTCAGGAAAGAGAACATCCTTTCATGGGGGGTGGCATTGGTTGCGGTGCATAGGAGGGAGCGGAAGGAGTGTAGGGCACTAGTGAGCACATCCTGCCAGCGAGAGGTGGGGAGACCTTTGGACTGGAGGGCAAACTGAACTGCTTTGCAGACGGTGGTATTCTCTCTTTCGACTTGCCCATTACTGCGTGGATTATAGCTGGTGGTCCTGCTTGAAGCAATACCACGCTCCAGAAGGTACTGCCGCAGCTCCGCGCTCATAAACAAGGACCCCCTGACACTGTGGATGTAACTGGGGTACCCAAAGCTGGCGAAGATGCTGTGCAGGGCCTCTATAACTGAGGAGGCAGTCATGTCTGAGCAGGGCACAGCGAACGGGAAGCGGGAGTACTTGCCGATGGCCGTAAGGATGTAGGTGTTACGATTGGTCAATGGTAGAGGCCCCTTGAAGTCTACACTGAGACGCTCAAAGGGGTGGGTGGCTTTGCTGACATGGGTGTTCTCCGGACAGAAGTGGGGTTTGCACTCAGCGCAGGCTTTTATTAACTAAAAGACTAGAGCATATCACAAGTAGGTCGACCAGTCCAGAATGACCTGGTCTGGCTTGGAGCAATCCTTTAAGACCTTCCAGTAGGTGTGGCTACACTCAGCCAATCACAGTCATCCTACACTACCATCTGTACATATGTACATATACACGTTGGTGATAGAATCTGTACTATCACAAAGGCAAATTTACCTTTTATGCTGACGACTGAAAATGCGGATGGCATGGTGCTTTTATGAAGGGTAATTCGTGAGTCGGCTTCCGAAACTGAAGCAGGTGGGGCGAGAAGTGCAGTAGCATCGCCCGCAACTGTGATGTCAAACATGCGCACCAGGAAGGGAAAGTGGCCTGTATTTAAAATGGTGACTGAAAAGCAGGTAGGAGCACTCGTGGAGATCTGTGCAAGCAGTCTCAGCACTCAAGCAGATCTGTGCAACATAATTGCCTTTTTTGACTATATGATTCGTGCTCTTGGGTGATGGGCTGACAGCATCATCACGATGTCTTCGGCCCTCCCCTTTGGAGCTTCAGTCAGCGGCAATCCTACGGAGGAGGTGGAGTGACTTCACTTCACCTCTGATACTATCCCTCCTTTGGACCTTTTATGGAGGTAAGTGGAGTGATTTAAAGGCAGAGAAAACCTGTCTTTACAAATGGCTAATTTTCACTATAAAAGGGCATACAGTCTGCAGACTTTGGTGTTTCACTCAGGAAGTGGGTTCAAAGGATACTGACAAATAACTTAATCACTGAACTTGGAGGGGAAATGCCTCGTTTAATGTAGGAAGGGTAAGGGTGTGAATTAAAAATGATTTTAAATTGTACTTCAGTTTCCTCAATACAGTATGTAATTTGAGCAGGTCAGGGTTTAGGAAATTGGTACGTGAGGCATGTACTTAAATGGACATTGATCTGAAACGTTAACTGTTGCTCTCTTTCTCCAGATGCTGCCTGACCTGTTTCCAGATTTCCAGCATGTGGCATTACTCTGTGAAAACGTGACATTTTCCCATCCTTGCCTCTTGCAGCTGTTGCTTCACTCCCCTCTGATGGAATGATGCACTGGGAGTTCTTGTGTGGAGACAGCTGCTTTTATTCCAACATCACTGTCAATCTAGTAAGTTACCAAGTTTTGTAGCATAGAAACAGGGCCTTTGGCCCACCACATACATGCTGACCTTTTTGTGTCTCTATGCTTATCCCATTTGCATGAATAAGGACTCTATCTTTCTGTGACCTACTGGAGAGTAGGTAAATGTCTGATTAAAAGCTTCCTAAAGGTAACAATTGTATCTCATTTCACCACCACCTTTGGCAGTGATATTCCGATGTCAACCAATCTAAGTAGAAAAAAAAACTGCCCATCAGGCTTCCATTATAACGCCTACCTCCAACCTCAATTGCCTTTTGTTTTGAGAGGTTATAGTTGTGCACGGCAGAAGAGAATGCTCCACAGCAACTGTGTGTTGGGGTGGGACTTGCATACACACAGGAATGAGGAAGATGAGAGGGACTAAGGACATTATTGACGTGTATCAAAAGATAGTCAGAGGTACTGATGACTCTCTTGGAAGAGTAGTTCATCTCCTCCCAGGTGTCATATAATCAGAGATGGGTCAAATTATGAGGAATGAGATGCTAGAACCTGATTACCATCTAGGTGGTAGGTAGCAGATTGATGAGTATGTATACTGCGCTATATGTAAGCAATTTTGGTTCAAGCCAGTGTGCATGTCCAGAATGGTTCCCTGTAATTGCGCCAGCACTTCATAGTAGGAAGGACCACAGGTGGAGGGGGATGATGGAGACTCCTCTCCAGATGTTGTATTGTTGAGATATGGGCATCAATTACAGAGCCAGCATTATCGATGACCTCTTCGTTCCTGAGAAGATGTAAGAGGTTTGGTGAAGGTGTTGATGGGCAGGGAATTAATACCATAAGACATTGGAGCAGAATTAGGCCATACAGCTCCTGGTGTCACTAGGGGGGTGTGGATCACACATCAGAGGGGGTGAACCAAAATGACTCTATAAAATTTTAGTGTAATGCTTCAGCAGAAATTTATTGTTTTTATAAAAATATTCCTGCAGTTAATTAGTTGTTTATCTCACTACTACTGCCTCCATCCTCAACCGATGGTCAGAACATTTCCAATCTCTTTTCAGTACCAACCGCTCAGTCCAAGATTCCGCCCTGCTCCAGCTCCCTCAACAGCCCCTAAGGCTAGAGCTGGATGAGGTTCCCACCCTGGATGAGACATATAAGGCAATCGAACAACTGAAAAGTGGCAAAGCAGCAGGTATGGATGGAATCCCCCCAGAAGTCTGGAAGGCTGGCGGCAAAACTCTGCATGCCAAACTGCATGAGTTTTTCAAGCTTTGTTGGGACCAAGGTAAACTGCCTCAGGATCTTCGTGATGCCACCATCATCACCCTGTACAAAAACAAAGGCGAGAAATCAGACTGCTCAAACTACAGGGGAATCACGTTGCTCTCCATTGCAGGCAAAATCTTCGCTAGGATTCTACTAAATAGAATAATGCCTAGTGTCGCTGAGAATATTCTCCCAGAATCACAGTGCGGCTTTCGCGCAAACAGAGGAACCACTGACATGGTCTTTGCCCTCAGACAGCTCCAAGAAAAGTGCAGAGAACAAAACAAAGGACTCTACATCACCTTTGTTGACCTCACCAAAGCCTTCGACACCGTGAGCAGGAAAGGGCTTTGGCAAATACTAGAGCGCATCGGATGTCCCCCAAAGTTCCTCAACATGATTATCCAACTGCACGAAAACCAGCAAGGTCGGGTCAGATACAGCAATGAGCTCTCTGAACCCTTCTCCATTAACAATGGCGTGAAGCAAGGCTGTGTTCTCGCACCAACCCTCTTTTCAATCTTCTTCAGCATGATGCTGAACCAAGCCATGAAAGACCCCAACAATGAAGACGCTGTTTACATCCGGTACCGCACGGATGGCAGTCTCTTCAATCTGAGGCGCCTGCAAGCTCACACCAAGACACAAGAGAAACTTGTCCGTGAACTACTCTTTGCAGATGATGCCGCTTTAGTTGCCCATTCAGAGCCAGCTCTTCAGCGCTTGACGTCCTGCTTTGCGGAAACTGCCAAAATGTTTGGCCTGGAAGTCAGCCTGAAGAAAACTGAGGTCCTCCATCAGCCAGCTCCCCACCATGACTACCAGCCCCCCCACATCTCCATCGGGCACACAAAACTCAAAACGGTCAACCAGTTTACCTATCTCGGCTGCACCATTTCATCAGATGCAAGGATCGACAACGAGATAGACAACAGACTCGCCAAGGCAAATAGCGCCTTTGGAAGACTACACAAAAGAGTCTGGAAAAACAACCAACTGTAAAACCTCACAAAGATAAGCGTATACAGAGCCGTTGTCATACCCACACTCCTGTTCGGCTCCGAATCATGGGTCCTCTACCGGCACCACCTACGGCTCCTAGAACGCTTCCACCAGCGTTGTCTCCGCTCCATCCTCAACATCCATTGGAGCGCTCACACCCCTAACGTCGAGGTACTCGAGATGGCAGAGGTCGACAGCATCGAGTCCACGCTGCTGAAGATCCAGCTGCGCTGGATGGGTCACGTCTCCAGAATGGAGGACCATCGCCTTCCCAAGATCGTATTATATGGCGAGCTCTCCACTGGCCACCGTGACAGAGGTGCACCAAAGAAAAGGTACAAGAACTGCCTAAAGAAATCTCTTGGTGCCTGCCACATTGACCACCGCCAGTGGGCTGATAACGCCTCAAACCGTGCATCTTGGCGCCTCACAGTTTGGCGGGCAGCAGCCTCCTTTGAAGAAGACCGCAGAGCCCACCTCACTGACAAAAGGCAAAGGAGGAAAAACCCAACCCCAACCAACCAATTTTCCCTTGCAACCGCTGCAATCGTGTCTGCCTGTCCCGCATCGGACTGGTCAGCCACAAACGAGCCTGCAGCTGACGTGGACTTTTTACCCCCTCCATAAATCTTCGTCCGCGAAGCCAAGCCAAAGAAAAAGACTGCCATTACATTCAGTGATATACGGGAATTACGATCTATGAGTAACATTATTGCAAAAAACATTACTAAATATTCAGTATGGTCTGGTACAGGAGGAGGTTCAATTTGGTGGTGGGTTTGGGGGCGGGGGGTGACACCATGAGTTAATGCACTGGGTTACACTAGCCCTAGTGACACCACGTATGGCCCTTTGAGGCTGCTCTACCATTCTAATCATAGTTGATGTATTTTTCATCTCAACCCCATTCTTCTGCCTTCTCCCCGTAACCTTTGACACCCCTGCTAATCAAGAACCCATTAACCTACATTTCAAATCTACCCAACAGCTTGGCCTACACAGCCATCCTCTGTTTCGACCCAGTGACAAGGGTGGCAACATATTTTCAAATCAGGGCATTATTTGAATAGAAGAGAACTTGTGGATGATGGTGCACAGATATGTCTTGTGACGCCAATGCAGGAAACATTTGACAGACCATCTGGGTGGGTGCTAACCTTGCTGGTGTTCATGCTGCTGATTTATGACTTGCCTGCCAGATTCAGCTCCAACAGAATCATCAATTTTTGGATAACACAACAGTAGTTGGTGTCAACGGCAACAAAGAGGAAATTGAAAGGCTTGAAAGTGGTTTGAGAGCAACAACCTGTATCTCAACGTGGACAAGAAAAAGGAAATGATTGTGGACTTCAGGAGGACAAAGGACCATACCCCACTACATATCAATGGCTCTGTTATAGAGAGCGTGTGGAACACAAAGATCCTTGGCGTCCATTTAAAGGACATCCAATCCTGGAGCCACAACACCTCCTCATTAGTCAGGAAGACACAGCAGCACCTACGCTTCCTAGGAAAGTTGAAGAGGGCAAGGCTACCGACCACCATCCTAACAATAGAGAGTGTCCTGCCTGGCAGCATCATAGTTTGGTATCGGATCAGAGAACAGTATGGAGAGTGATTAAAACTGCTGAGATTATCACTGGGGTCTCCCTTTCCTCCCTCCATTCCCTTCACTCTCTCAACATCTACAGGGAGCATTGTTTAAAGATGACTCAGAATCATGGAGGACCCTGACCATCCAGCCCACAACATCTTTGAGACACTACCTTCAAGGAAGAGGTACAGGAGCATTAAAAACCAGGACAGCCAGTCTGGGGACTTGAACAATCTTAGAAACGGTAAATAACTTTTCTATACATTTTTGATTGCGATGTATATATGTTGTTTGTGTGTAGGGTGTACTGCATGTGTGTGGCTGTGTGTGTGTGTGTGTGTGTGTGTGTGTGTGTGTGTGTGGGTGTGTGTATGAAGTGTGTGTGTGAGGTGTGTGTGTGTGAGGTGTGTGAGATGTGTGTGTGAGGGATGTGTGTGTGTGGTTGTGTGTGTGAGGTTTTTGTGTGTGAGGTGTGTGTGAGGTGTGTGTGTGAGGTGTGTGTGAGGGATGTGTGTGTGTGAGGTGTGTGTGAAGTGTGTGTGTGTGAGGTGTGTGTGAGGTGTGTGTGTGAGGGATGTGTGTGATGTATGTGTGAGGTTGTGTGTGTGTGTGGTGTGTGTGTGAGGTTGTGTGTGTGAGGTTTTTGTGTGTGAGGTGTGTGTGAGGGATGTGTGTGTGTGAGGGGTGTGTGTGTGAGGGGTGTGTGTGTGAGGTGTGTGTGTGTGAGGTGTGTGTGAGGTGTGTGTGAGGTGTGTGTGTGTGAGGTGTGTGTGTGTGAGGTGTGTGTGTGTGAGGTGTGTGTGTGTGAGGTGTGTGTGTGTGAGGTGTGTGTGTGTGAGGTGTGTGTGTGTGAGGTGTGTGTGTGTGAGGTGTGTGTGTGTGAGGTGTGTGTGTGTGAGGTGTGTGTGTGTGCCTGCACGCGCGCGCACGCACTATGGCCTAGAGATGCACTGTTTTGTCAGGTTGTAGATGGCTATGTACAATCAGATAACAATAAACTTGAACTTGTAGCGTCCTGCGCCTTGGCCCAACCCAGGAAATAGCTGTCGAACGCGGCGACTGGCAAAGTATCGTGCGGGCTGAAACGCCCATTTCCATAGGCCACTGGCAGAGCGGTGAAACTGGCCAATCACTGCCGGTTGATCACAGGGGAACCAATCGAGGCCAGGGCATCCGAGGTAATCAATCAGCAGCTGGCCTGCTCAAGCCACGCCCCGGTGGTGACGTAGCCAAGCTGACTATAAAAGGCAGAGCTGTCTCTGAATAAACTTAGTGTTAAATATACTGATGTGTGTGTCTTTCTTCTCCTGTGGATTCGAGCTACAGCCTTAGGGCTATAACCTAGCTGTAGCCCGTAGCGACCTTGCTACACTGGTGACCCAGACTGGTCCAAATGGCACTTTGGACCCGAAGATGGAAGGGCAACCTGCGATCAATGCCGTGGCATTGAAGCTGCCCGGCTTCTGGATGTCACAACCACGAGTGTGGTTCCATCAAGCCGAGGTGCAATTTGCCATTCAACAGTTCTCTGCTGATAAAACGTGCCCTCAATCAGGACTCCGTAACCTGTATCATTGACTTCCTCCAGCAGCTCCCAAAACAAGAAAGTTATGTGGCATCAAAGAGCTCTTAACCCGCACTTTCGAGCTTTCAAAGCACGAGCGCACTGCCTGACTGTTGCATTTTGACAGTTTAGGGGACAGGGCCCCTTCCAACCTCATGAGCGACATGCACGCTCTTAATGATAACCACACCTTCTGCCTGCTGTTCCAGCAGATCTTCCTGGAGAGACTGCCTGAGGACATCTGGCTGCTCATCACAGAGGAAGACTTTGATGACCCCAGGAAAGTGGCTGCCTGAGTTGACCTGCTTTGGGCGGCGAAGAGGGATGCCGGTGCTTCACTTGAGCAGGTGACAGCACCACGTCATCAGCGCCCAGCCAGGAAGACCTCCAACTGACTGACCACTCAAACGCCACGCCCTACTGGTGAGCAGTACTGTTTCTATCACCGATGGTGGGGTTCTGAGGCCTGTGAATGCCACTCCCCCTGCACGTTCCAGGGAAACACCCTGGCTGGCCATCATTAATGGCTACGACGACTGGCCAACTACATTCAAGACTCCCTGTCGGGCCGATGATTCTTGGTGGACACTGGGGCACAATACAGCATCATTCCCCTGACCAGCCTGGAGGGCTGCTGCGGCAAAGTGGGCCGGGAGCTCCAAGTAGCAAACGGCTCCATCTTCCGAACATTCGGCACCTGCATCATTCCCCTACACCGGAGACAGACAATTCTCTTGGAAGTTTGTTGCTGTGCAACAATCATTACTGTGTGCAGATTTCCTTCAGGCCAACTCACTCCTGGTGTATATCAAGGGGCACCAGCTGGTGCATGCCCGGACATTTCAGTCACTCTCTCGCTCAAGGCCACTGAACTCACTTGTCCCCACCCGTGAGTACTGCCAACAACTAATTCGCTTGGATCCTAGCAGAATTCCCCTCCATCACCACATCTCACTTCCACTTGACAGAACCCAAACACGGGGTGGGGCACCAAATCATTTCAGAGGCCCCTCCCCTCCGCCTCGATGAGGCCTCCATACCAGACAGATATCTCGTGCCCCAGATCCAAGACTTGACCGCTAACCTGCAAGGGCACGGATATTCTCAAAGGTGGACCTCATCAGGGGCTATCACCAGATCCCAGTTCACTTTGAAGGCATCCCAAAAAGCACCATCATAACCCACTTTGGATTGTTTGAATTTCTCCGCATGCCCTTCGGGTTAAAAAATGCAGCTCAGACTTTCTAGAGGCTGATGGATGCAGTGGGCTTGGATCTGCATTTTGCCGCCTTCTTCCTCAACAATATTTTAATTGCCAGCCACACCCAATCCGAGCACGTCGCCCACTTAAAACAATTATTCTCCAGGATGAGCGATTTCTGCTAACCATCAACCCGGCCAAGTGCCAGTTTGGCCGAGAGGCTATTGACTTCCTGGGCCATCGTATCGACCAACATGGAGCCAGATCGTCACCCACTAAGGTAGATGCTATTCGCTCTTTCCCCATGCCATCAATGGTGAGGGATCTACAAGAGTTTGCAGGTATGGTCAACTTTTATCGCCACTTCATACCTGCAGTGGCCCGCATAATGAGCCCACTCTTTCCCCTCATGGCAGGACCCAGTAAAAACATACATGGACCCAGGAGGCGACTGAGGCCTTCCAGGCCGACACTGGAAATGGCCATTGAACACGGCATCCGGCAAAGCATTGTGCGGGTTGAAACGCTCGTTTCCACAGGTTGCTGGCAGAGCAATGAAACTGGCCAATCACTGCTGGTGGATCATAGGGGGCCCATTTAGGGCCCAGGCATCCAAGGTAGCCAATCGGCAGCTGGCCCACTTAAGCAATATCCCAGTGGTGATGCGGCTGAACTGACTATAAAAGGCAGAGTTGTCACTGAATAAACTCAATCTCAGATACACTCCAGTGGTTTGTGTGTGTGTCTTTCTTCTCCTGTGGATTCGAGCTACAGCATTAGGGCTATAACCGAGAGCTATAACCTAGTTGTAGCCATAGCGACCTTACTACAAACTTCTGTTTTCTTCACAGGGCTGTTCGAGAGACCCAAGATTCTCAGTGCCACCATCATAGGTACTGGTGTGGACAAGCACCAACAATTGGTCTCACTGACAACTTCATGCAATTCTGGGCAGTAGCTGCTGCCTAACCAACCTTTGTGGGGAAGATCTCTGCTTGAGCGCAGACTCTCATCAGTCACACAATGGACAACCAGGGGGCCATCACTAACCATCCAGTATAGCTACAGAAGGATGTCAAAGATTGGGAATCCTGTGAACCACTCCCCAGTCTCTCTCTCTTTCTCCCACTCATCACCCTGCCATCCTCATTTGTCCAGGTCACCTTGGCAGCAGGTATAGACTGCTTTATTCTTTGAGGGTTGCCAAAGCCCACACAGTTGTCTGTGAACACCTCCATTTCAAGCAATGTGAAGTTCCTCATTATTTCCCGTTGACTTTCATTTTCACTGAAGTTCCTTGAAGTTACACTTGATCAAGTTCTCCTGTTGTTCCTTGGAGCAAACACACTCACTCATTTCTGGAATTCATCTCTCTTCTCCCTGTCAAGCTTGGAGTAATCTCTGAAACCACAAGGTTCTGGCGACAACCAAAATGAGCATGAGTTGTATTAACTGTTGCTTAACAGGGTAGTCAGCAAATTTTTTGGCAGTATCTCCCATACCTTGCTAACCTTTCAATGAATGGCAAGCAGCCCACACCCGGATCTATGCTTGCTGGTGCAAGTTCTCAAATGCAACTTCTGATGGGTGAAACCTGTAGAATTAGGACTATCCTACTTTTAATGTCGAGCCTAGTCTGGGAAAATATGTTGACACCCAGATGCACCAATCCCTCAGGCTTGCTGTCTGGTGGAAAGCTTGTAACTATTTAAGTCCTTGCAAAATTTGTAAATTAACTTGTTGCCATGCCACTCATAATTGAAATGAATGGAGTCATTGAAATTCTGTACAGTCCTAAATTCTGCAGCTTTAGCATCTGGATTTTCCATCAGGAGGTTGGTTCTCCATGAGGAATCCAGAGTTAATGAAAGGCTGAAAGCACTGGAGATCCTACTTGGCTGCTTGGGGAAGGGGCAAAGGGGTCCCTGTACATAATTTAAAAAGTCACAGCAGGTACAGCAACTGAATGAAAAATCTGAATGGAATGCTGACCTTTCTATCCGGGAGCCTTAAGTAGGATTAGAGATTATATTGAAAGATGTGTTTAGATCAAACTCCACCAGAAGGAGGAGGGCAACACAGATTCACCAGGTGTCTTGATTCATAGGATTAAAGCAGAGTTTGTTTCACATGGAATCCAGAAGACTGAGATAATTGAAGGGTAGGTAAAAGCTGTATTTTCATTGAATGTTTAGGACCTCGGGTGAGAACCTAAAATCCAGACTATTAGGGAAATGCATTTGCAATGTTTGGAACTGTCTAGTACAAACAAAAATTGATGCCAGGTCAACTGTTAACGTTGAGATTGATATATTGGTAGTATGCTACTCTAAAGCCTGTAGAGAAATGGAGGTTAACAGGAGTTAATCCACAGAGCATCCATGATGTCAACCCTGGATAAATATTGATCGCACTCGAGAATTTTCTCCCTTGTCTCTTTGACAAAATATTATTTCTTTATGCCTCTGTCCAAAATGAATACTCTCACATTTTCCCACAGTATTTCTGCTATTTCCTTGGCCATGAGCATGACCAGAAGGTTCTACATGCAAGCACAGCAATCAGACAGGAACACAAAACTCTTTTTTTTAATTTTTAAAATTTTTCACACTATGAACCATATTGACCAAAATACACACAAACATTTCCCTCTTGAATATACACAATGTCATTTTCTCCCCTTTTTCCCCCCTCCCTTCCTTCCCTCCTTCCCACCCCCTTCCAAACCCATTAAACGTTCAACATATACAATAAACCCATTAAACAATGTCATCACACAATGAAAATAAACAAGAAAATTGTGTCATCTCCTTTTACACACTGGGTCAGTTCATTTCGTCTTCTTGTCATTGTATCATTTTAGGGGGTGGAGGTCCGCAATAGGCCCTCTCTGTTGTGTTCCATGTACGGTTCCCAAATTTGTTCAAATAATGTGACTTTATTTTTTTTAATTATATGTTATTTTTTTACAATGGAATACATTTATTAATTTCTATGTACCATTGCTGTACTCTCAGGCTCTCTTCTGATTTCCAAGTTGCCATTATATATTTTTTTGCTACAGCTAAGGCTATCATAATAAATTTTTTTTGTGCTTCATCCAGTTTGAGGCCTAATTCTTTACTTCTTATATTACTTAGAAGAAAGATCTCTGGATTTTTTGGTATGTTGCTTTTTTTGATTTTATTTAATACCTGATTTAGATCTTCCCAAAACTTTTTCACTTTCTCACATGCCCAAATTGCATGCACTGCTGTTCCCATTTCCTTCTTACAGCGAAAACATCTGTCTGATAATGTTGGATCCCATTTATTTAACTTTTGGGGCGTGATATATAGTCTGTGAAACCAATTATATTGTATCATGCGTAACCTCGTGTTTATTGTATTTCTCATAGTTCCAGAGCATAGCTTTTCCCATATTTCATTTTTTATCTTTATGTTTAGATCTTGTTCCCACTTTTGTTTGGGTTTATAGCTCATTTCATCATTTTCTTTCTCTTGCAGCTTGATGTACATGTTTGTTATAAATCTTTTAATTATCATTGTGTCTGTAATGACATATTCACAGCTGCTTCCTTCTGGTAATCTCAGTCTGCTTCCCAGTTTGTCCTTTAAGTAGGTTTTCAGTTGGTGGTATGCAAACATTGTACCGTGAGTTATTCCATATTTGTACTTCATTTGAGGAACACAAAACTTTACAGCACAGTACAGTGCAGGATCTTCAGCCCACAATGATGTGTCGACCTATATAAACCTACTCCACAACAATCTTCTCTTTCTCTTCCTCACCCATAACTCTTCTTATATCCATGTGCCTATCAAAGAGACTTCCAAATGTCCCTAGGGTTCCAACTTCCTTCACCAACCCCTGCAATGCATTCCATGCACTCACCAGTTTGTAGAAAGAAAATTTACCTCTGATATCTCTACCCCAATCTTTTTCCACCCACCCCAGACGGATGTCCATGTTGCCCCAGGCAAAATGTACTAGCTGTCCACTCCATCATTGCCTCTCAAAATCCCACACACCTCTGTCAAGTTACCACTCATGTTCCACCTGTCCAAAAAGAAAATCTCCGGCTTGCTTCATAAGACATGTTCTCCAATCCAAGCAACAATCTGGTAAGTCTCTGCACCCTCTTGAAATCCTTTACATCCTTCCTGTAATGAGGCAACCAGAACTGAACGCAATTCTCCAAAAGGCAAATGCATTGTGGTCTCTTACAAATTGATTAGCAATGTTCAATGTTGAAATTCAAATTTATTATCATCTGATTGTATAATTACAACCTGACAAAACAGCATTCTCTGCTCTTTGGTGCAAAGACATGTAAACACACATTCAGACTTAACCTACATACAAATGATACACGTGCAATACGTGTATAAAAATAAATAAATATTAGTGTCTTGGAAGATTTGTATAAGCAGTTGATCAGTCGTTCAGCCGTCTCACCGCCCATGGGAAGAAGTTGTTTCTCAGCCGAGTGGTATCGGCTCTGATACTCCTGAATCTCTTTCCCAATTGGAGCATCTGGAAGATGGTGCATGTGGGGTGATAGGGGTCCTCAACAATTTTTCAAGCCCTCCAGACAATGATCCCAGTAGATTATGTTGAGGGAGAGAGAGGGAGACTCCAGTGATCCTCTCTGCCACTCTTATGGTCCTATGGATTGAATTTCAATCCAGTGATCTACAGCAACAGTACTAGACTGTGACGTTGCTGGCCAGGACACTCTTGATAGAGCTCCTGTAGAAAGTTGACAGGATGGTGGCCAGTAGCCTTACCCTCCTCAGTCTTTTTAGAAAGTGCAGTTGGTGTGGCGCCTTCCTGTGAGGAGATATTGTGTGTCCAAGATAAGTCACTTCTTAAGTGTATTCCAAGGAACTTGTTCTTAAACATGGATGTGCATGACTTCATATTCCTGAAGGGAGCAGCGAGAAGAGATTGTGACCAGGATAATAGGGATCCTTTGTGATGTTGGCTGTGCCTCACATAGATTGTGTCACATAAAATGTAGGTCGTGTTGCTGAGATTTCCTGCTCTTTGGTGAAATCACACTTGGGAGTATGTGTGAAGTTGGGGACAGCAGAGGGAAAATATTGAAAGTGGTTGGGATGGAAAGTTGAGTGAAATATGGAAATGTTGAATGATGAAAACATGAGAGTTTGTCATATACCCAAGCACAATGTACAGAATGAACTGAGATTCTTTCTTGCTGCAGCCAACAACAATAGTATAAATTAAATGATCACAAAATCGAGTAAGAAATATCAAATATGAAAAGAGATAAATAAATAAATATTCACAGTTGCAATTAATGCAAGAAAAAAGTGATGTTTTAATAATAATGTGGACAGGCATTTCAGTGATTGCGGAGTAGTTTAGAGTTGTAGGGAAAACGGTGGAAAAATGGGGAGACACGAGGAAGATGTTGGGATCAGAGAGGGGGGGGAGGAAATGAGTAAAAGTGTGTGAAGCACATTTTTTCTTGTATGGAAATTTTACGGAGGTCATAACACTTTGGTATATATACGATTATTATTAAGGAATAAGGTAGTGAAATTTGTTAACTTTAATGTGAATGGGATGAATGGAAAAGTTAAAAGGAAATGAGTCTTGGCACCTGAAAAAAATGAAGCTGATATTGCCTTTATACAAGAAACCCACCTTTCTACACAAGAACATAAGAAGCTAAGGAGAGAGTGGGTAAGTCATGTAATATCATCATCTTTTAATTCCAATGCCAGGGGGTAGCCATCTTGAGAAACAAAAACTGAAACTATCATTGGCCCATCAGGCTAATATGTATTAGTTAATTGTCAGCTTTACTCAGAGTCCTGGATGCTTTAAAACCTATGCACACATAATTATAACGATGAATCCTTTATTCAAGATATCTTCATTAAGGGGGAATGACAAAATATACTTATACAATTTCTGTTTGGACCTGATCCTGGACAAACCAATGTAAACAATATCCAAAATAAAAGCGGCCAAAATCATTTTGGTTTTTATGAAAGACCTAAATTTGATAGATGTGTGGAGGCAAACACACCCTCGAACCAGGGACTACTCCTTTTATTCTGCGCCTCACGACTCCCATACTAGGAATGACTTCTTTTTGTTATCAACACAGTTAATTCACAGAACATTAAAATCTGAATACCTATCCAGAACCTTGTCGGATCATTCACCTCTGAGTCTCTTTATTTTGATGCCAGAAAAATCAACTAACTTATACAGATGGCGTCTGAATCCTACCCTACTCCAAAATCCAGAATTTTGCAAATTCATTAGAGATCAGAAAAATTTGTTCTGTGAGATAAACTATCCCTCTGTAGCTTTATTTTATGGGACACATTTAATAGCTACCTTAGGGGACAGATAATCTCATATACAAAAGGTATATGACTACGGTCCTGTTGCACTTACATCCATTGTCATGAAGTGCTTTGAGAGGCTCACCATGGGGCACATCAAGCTCTTTCTTTCCCCCCCTGCAGTTCGCATACAAACCCAACGGCTCTACAGATGATGCCACCACTCTCCATCTAGCCCTCACCCACCTGGAAAACAAGGACCTGTATATTCGACTTCAGCTCGGCATTCAACACAATCATACTGGATAAGGAAGTTGAGCTGACTGGGTCTAAACACTTGCCTCTGCAATTAGATTCTTGACTTCCTTTTGGAAGACCTCAGGTAGTCCGGTTTGATAACAACCGATAAGACCATCACACTGAGCACAGGCCCTCCCCTAGGCTGGGTCCTGAGTCCACTGCTGTTCACTCTGCTGACACAGCTAAACACATCTTGAACCACATCATCAAGTTCACTGACAACACGACCATGATAGGCCTGATTAGTAAGAATGATGAGTCAGCAATCAGAGATGAGGTGCAGTCACTAATGGACTGGTGCAGAGCCAACAACCTGTACTGAACATTAAAAAAAACAAAGGAGATGGTTGTCATCTTCAAGAGGGCCCAGGGGGACCATGCTCTGCTGACCATTAATGCCTTGACCATTGAGGTCGTCAAGAGTATCAAATTCCTTGGAGTGCAGTTGGAGGTGTGCAGCTGTTCCATTGACACCTGGTTCATTGACACCAGCTCCATAGCCAGGAAAGCCCAGCAGAAGTCCTCTACTTCCTGTGAAGGCTGAGGAAAGTCCATCTTCCACCCTCCATCCTCATTACATTCCACAGAGGATGTATCGAGAACATCCTGTGCAACTGCATCACTGCCTGGTTTGGAAGCTATACTATTTCAAACTACAAGACCCTGCAGAGAATAGTGAAATCAGCGGAAAAGATCATTAGGGGCTCTCTTCCTACCATGAAGGACATCTACAACACTTATGCAGATGAAAGGCAATAAACATTGTGAAGGACTCCATACGTCCCTCATGAAAACTGTTCTCCTTTCTGCCATCTGGTAGGACGTACTACAGCACTCAGGCCCTTAAGTCCAGATTGGGCAACAGTTTTTTTTTCTCCCAAGCCATCAGGCTCCTGAATTCCTAGAACATATGTGGATAATGTACCATGGACTGTTACTGTATATGTCTTAATATTTTAATGTGTTCCTTCTAACATATTTATGCAAATATGTTCCATGGTCCTGAAGAAACACTCTCTTGTTTTTTACCATGCGAGCATGATATGAATGATAAAGGTTACTTGACTTGACTATTGAGAAGAAATATATGGCAGACACAGAAAAACTGGAAACAGCAATTCTGCAATTAGAAAAGGAGTTCCAACAGTCCACCTCCAAAGTGCTTGTAAACAAAAAAACTCAAGTACAGTTCAAATGCACACTTATAAAATAGAAAAAAATTCTAAGAACTAAACAAAGATGTTGTGAAATGGGAGAAAAAAAGCACATAAGGTCTTCTGGTAATTGAGAGCAGAGGAGAGTTTGAGAATAATAAATTCTATCCAGACTGAAATGGGCTCAGTTTCACTTAACCCAACAGAAATCAATGATACATTTAAACAGTTTTATACAAAACTATATAAATCTGAGTCCCCAGAAGATCTGAGTAAAATCAATTACTTTTTATCCACTGTTGAACTTGACCAAGAAAATCAAGCAAATTTACTACAAAAGAAATTGAAAAAGCCTTGGGCTTATGACAGTCCAATAAATCACCAGGGGAGGACATTTTTCTGCCAGAATTTAATAAAGAATTTAAGGATCTAATTATACCCCTCATCATGGATATAATTAATTTAGCATCTAAAACCCAAACTCTCCGTGAATCATTTTCTGTGATTCATTTTTTAAAAAAAACAGGGACCCATCGAAATGCTCCTCATTTTGACCCATTTCATTACTAAACTCAGATTACAAATTGATTTCTATTACAGGTTTGGCCAGTACTTGCCAAAATTAATAAATTCAAACCAGAGAGGCTTTATTTGGAAATGCTGATCAGCCATCAGCCTATGGAGGCTCTTCAATATTATCCACTATGCAAAGTCTTAAGGCTGAACCAAGTGTCACTGTGGCTCTGGATGCTGAGAAAGCCTTTGACAGGCTGGAATGGCGACATATATTTAGAGTCTTGGCCAAGCTTGGATTTGGACAAGACTATTACAGACCCAAAGCTAGGGTTGCCACTAATGGACAGATCTTGGCAGCATTCCCTTTGAGCAGATTGACCCAACAAGACCCAGAGGAAAAAGATTTTATGGTGGGTCAGACAAGCCACAAAATTAATCATACGACAGATGATGTAATCCAGTAATTCTCTTACTAAATTGTATTAAGGTAATTAATCTGATTAATTCCTTTACTAAATTATAGATTCTATCAAAGCTTTTGGTGAAGTTTCAGGATACAAGGTAAATGGGGAAAAAATGAAATCATCCCACTAACAAATTTTGATCACACTGAGAACCAGTGAACACGTCCAAACAAATGGCCCTCGGGTGGCTTCAAATACCTTGGAATAATGGTGGATGATGAGCTTCAGAATTTATACAAACTCAATGACCTCTTGCTACTTAGTAAAATTGAAGAAGATTTGAGTAGGTGGATGATTTTGCCTATCACTTTAATTGGCAGGGTCAACTGTGTAAAGATGAATATATTTGCAAGATTGCAGTACCTTTTCCAGTCCTTGTCCATTTCACTAGCTCAAAACCCTTAATATGTATGATGGGTAATTTATTTGGAACTGGAATATCCATAGAAAAGTTAACATGGGATTATAGGTTAGGAGGTGTAGCCAAGTTTGCGGATGACACCAAATTAGGTGGAAGAGCAAATTGTAATGAGGATGTGGAGAGTCTGCAGAGGGATATAGTTAAGCTGGATGAGTGGGCAAAGGTCTGGCAGATGGAGCACAATGTTAGTAAGTGTGAGGTTATCCACTTTGGCAAGAAAAATAAAAGCTGAATATTATTTAAAGGATGAAAAACTACAGCATGGTGTTGTACAGAGGGACTTGGGAGTGCTTGTGGATGAATCGCAAAAAGTTAGGTTGCAGGTGCAGCAGATTATTAAGAATGCAAATGGAATGTTGGCCTTCATCGCTAGAGGAATTGAATTCAGCAGTAGGGAGGTAATGTTGCAACTGTATAAGGTATTGGTGAGACCGCACCTGGAGTACTATGTCCAGTTCTGGTCTCCATATAGGAGGTTTACTAGGTTGATCCCTGGGATGAAGGGGTTGACTTACGATGAAAGATTAAATTGTCTAGGATTGTATTCGCTCGAGTTCAGAAGAATGAGAGGAGATCTTATAGAAACATATAGGATTATGAAGGGTATGGATAGGATAGATGTAGGAAGGTTTTTTGAGCTGGCCGGGGAAACTAAAACGAGGGGACACAGTCTCAAGATTCGGGGGAGTAGATTTAGGACAGAGATGAGGAAAAATAGTTTTTCCCAGAGAGTAGTGAATGTTTGGAATTCTCTAACCAGGGAAGTGGTTGAGGCTGCTTCATTAAACATATTTAAAATTTGGTTAGATAAATTTTTACATGATAGAGGAATTAGGGGATATGGGGAGAAGGCAGGTAGGTGGAGTTAGGTCATAAATTAGATCAGCCATGATTGTATTGAATGGTGGAGCAGGCTCGATGGGCCATTTTTGGCCTACTCCTGTTCCTACTTCCTATGTTCCTATGTATCCTGTTGCCAAGTATCAAAAACTATTATTTGGTGGCTCAAATGAGATTTTTTTTGGAGAGGGATGATACCCCCTTATGGGTACAAATTGGATTCCATTCTCTGAAAGAGCTAATGTATTATGATTTCATGTATAAATGGAATTCCAGAATTATAACCAGCAGGACAGACAACCCCATTTTAAAACACTTGGTTAAAATATGGGGTGTGACTTGTAGAGGCTCTGGACTAAAAAGAGGATTGCCACTGAGGACACCTTTAAGACAGAATGAACTTATACCCCTGAGTTTGAATAATAAAGTTTTGGAAGCCTGGTATCATTAGGGGATACAACGTCTGGAGGATTGTTATGAAAAAAGACTTTTCATGTCATTTGAACAGCTGACAACGAAATATTACTTGTCTTTTTTTTGTTACCTTTAGTTGTGATCTTTTCTCAGGCTCAATTTGGGCCCTGAAATGACTTTACCAGGGCTCACTGAAAAGGAGAAACTATTCTGTCAAGGAAATGTATATACATTTATCTATAGAATGTATTTTTTATTGATGAATGAGAGGATAAATCTAGGGTGAGATGGGAGTCAGACTTAAACACAACAATTGATGAACAACTCTGGTCAGATTCGTGTCAGGGAAGTTTGTTGGTTACTATCAATGCCAGGTATAGATTGGTCCATTATAATTTTCTCCTTTAACTGCATCTCACCCCACAGAAATTACACCAATATAAACCTGTTTTTGGTGTGGTGTAGAGGTTGGTTTCCTTTTACATTCTACCTGGCTTTGCATGTAGGTGAGGCTCTTCTGATTTGATGTCTGTGACATCCTAACCAAGATCACAGGGCTCAACTTCCCAGTCGACCCAGAGCTCACATTTCCAGAGGTTTGTCTTCTGGGAAACTACCACGATTGGTAGATCACTAACAAATTCTCAAATCAAATTCACAGAAATTGCCTGATGTGTGGCCAGAAAATGCATAGCAGTAACATAGAAGTCTGACTCCCATGTAGTCATGGATGGATGGTCTTTGGAGATGAATAGCTGCATTCCACTTGAAAAGGTCACATACAATCTCAGGAAAACCTTCCTAAAAGTCTGGCAGCCTTATTTAGAGCATGTAGGTAAAGGTTCCATTATTTTTATGTAATTCTACATTTAGAATGCAACATACATGAAATTTTTTAACTTGGTCTACAATGACCATCATTTTTTAATGATGGTCTACCAGTGCCCCTCACAGAACTTGTGACCTCGGTTTACAAGATCATTGCTCTAACCTCTGAGCTATCAGAAGCTTGGTGAGGTACCTCACTGGCACCAATATAGGGTTACAATAGCTACTGGCTAGGCAGTCGACCTCTGTGAAGATTTTAACACTGTGGCATTGTGTTATCCATATGCTTTACTGTACACATTGACAATGGGATGCTTTTTTTGTGTTTCTTTTTCTTCATTCTTTCTCTGTTTAATAGGACTTATATTTGGTGTGATTGTTGATTGTTAAATATATTTAAATTATAAATAAAATATTACAAAAATAAGTGTGTGTGAAGAAGAGAAAATATTAAGTGGGATAAGGGATATAAAATGCAAATTTAGGAGGAAGGTGAGAGAGGTTGAGGGATCAGATTCATGGAAGAGGGTGTGAGCAAGGGTTAGTGTGCTCCTGCCTGAGTGCCTGATGATCTGTGTGTTTGTTCAACCTGTCTAGCAGAATTGGTTCTCCAATTTCTTTGGACCTCTTTGCCATTGGATCAAGACCTCAATACCATGTATTAACTGGTGTGTTGCTCAGTCTACATTAAAGGTGCAAAGGCACCCTGGACCCCAAGAAACTTGTGATGGAGATGTAAACAGATTTTCAAGACCTCTCATCCACAGATCATTTGTCATTTGAATAGTTTGATTATAGTATTAGTTCATTATTGTACAAGATGACCTATAATATCTACAAAATTAACCCTTCATTTTTGACTGGATAGATAGACAAATTATGTTGAATTGGGAAAGGAGGAGGAGAGTGGAATTCACTGGTGTTAAGAATGTTGGAAGACTATTCAAGAATAATTTACAAGATACAAATTTTTTAATGATGGTTGTTTAATCTCAAATTGCTGGACTAACTTCAATGAGGATCTGGGTGTCATTGGAAAGACCAGCATTTATTGCCTATCCCTGATTGCCTTTGAGAAAGGAGTGGTAGTTGTTGCTTTGAAAGGGAAGTACAGTTTCTTTGCAGGTAGTGAACCTGAATCACATCTTCAGTGATCCAGGTTCAATCTGGAGTTTTCTGTGTGGAGTTTCTCTCCATACCTGTTTGGGTCTCCCCACCCACCCCGGAATTCTTACCCCCCACCTCCCAACGATTTGCAAAGATCGAACATACAAGTATTTGGATAGCCAGGGACTGATTACAGATAGTCAATATGGCTTTGTGTGTGGTAGGTCATGTTTAACCAATCATATAGAGTTTTTCGAGGAGGTTACCATGAAAGTCGATGAAGGAAAGGCTATGGAGGTCTTTTGTGAGGCCTTTGACAAGGTCCCACATGGAAGGTTAGTCCGGAAGGTTTGGATACTCGGTATTCATGGTGAGGTAATAAACTGGATTAAATATTGGCTATATGGGAGAAGCCATCTAGATCAGTGATTTGGATGATAATGTGGTAAATTGGATCAGCAAGTTGGAGGATTTTGGACAACAAGGAGGGCTTTCAAAGCTTGTAGAGGGATCTGGACCAGATGGAAAAATAAGATGAAAATGGCAGATGGAATTTAATGCAGACAAGTGTGAGGTGTTGCATTTTGGAAGGACAAACAAAGGTAGGACCTTAATCTATTGACTGCTTTGTGTATTGAGGAGTTGTAAATGGAATTAAATATTGTGTGTAGTTAGTTGACATCAATTTGAAGAAAGTGGTTAAATAATCAAAATATTAAGAGAAGAATTGCCCCCCCCGCCCCTGCCCATTGCTATATTTGTTATATAAAATCATTGATAACCAGCAAATCAGCTGAGTGTGATGATGAATTCCGATAGCCACTATTTCTCCTTTCTCTTTGAACTTGAATAACACATTTGCTTGATTTCACATTTCTGGGTTAATAATTGACTACCTGTTATGCATTCCAGTTTATTTTAAATATTGTTATCATTCATTCAACAGAAGATGACATAATTGGCAAATCACAAGGTTAACATTTATGACAGCTTCTTTCTGTAGATTACTAAGACATATCAGTTTCTGACAATGAATCTGGGTGTCTTTGGGAAAGTCAGACCTTAATGGTTTTAATAGTTCTTGGAACCTCTCCTACCTGCTATTTCTGATGCTGGGTGAGTGTATCTTCCCTATTCATGGCCATAACTATTACAGCATATTTCTGTTCAGTTCTGGTCACCTCATTACAGGAAGGATGTGGAAATTTTGGAGAGGATGCAGAAGAGATTTAACAGGATGTTACCTGGATTGGAGAACATGTCTTCTGAGGCAAGGTCAACTCTTAGGAGTGAAGGAGGATGAGGCCAACAAGATAATGAGAGGCATAGATAGGGTGGATAGACAGAACCTTTTTCCTAGAGTGACAGTAGCAAGTACCAGAGGTCATTGTACAAAGTGAGGGGAGGAAATGTTCTGGGGAGACATCAGAGGTAAGTTTTTTTTAAAAAAACACTGAGTAGTGGGTGCCTGAAATGCATTGCTAGGGGGGATGGTGGGGGTTGGTACAATAGGGATATTTCAAAGCCTCTTTGACAGGCCCATGGATGCAAGAAAAAGAGAGGGTTTAGGGGTGTGAGGTAGGGAAGGTTTAGATTGTTTAGGTTTGTATAGGTCAGCACAATATTGTGAGTCAAAGGGCCTGTCCTGTGCTGGAATTTTTTATTGGAAGAGGTTACATCTCAACAACTGGCTTCACTAAGTCCATGTTTCTGATCTTTGGCTATTTAGAAGGTGACCAGACAAATTCCCATTCCAATGCATTCAGGCAAGAAGCAGCCCTCTTTTCCCTCTTTTGTATTCCCCTCTTTTGCATCCACATTCTGTACAGCGTCTGTATCTGACAATCACAATTCATGACTGCCTACCACAAATAGGGTTTTCTTTGTCTGAATCTCAACCATCTCTCTCTCTCTCTCTCTCTTTCCACACCTGCCTGACCCACTGTTCTTCCAGCAGTTTCTTCCCCACACCCTGTTCCCCCCAACACTTAGTTACATTTTAACTATGGCTTCTGACAATGCGAAAGTTCTCCATGATGTTGCCAGACTGGAGGGCTTGAGCGATAAGTAGTATTGTGAACTAACAAATTTTGTTATGAACTAAGAAAAGAACAGCAATAGAAAATTCACCAGATAATGATAAATTCAAAATAATAATTTTTATTAAACTGTTAATAACATAACATTTCTTACTTAATTCTAACTTAATTCCCACTATGTGTTTGTCAAAATACAAACCATTACAGTTTCAGCTTGCCTAAAAAGTCAGTTTTAAACTTCAGCATCAAACATCTTGTTTTGCTTGAAGATTTTAAAATCACAGTTCAAAAGTAATTATGAAGCACTTTTAAAAATCATGTCTTCAGAACTCTTTAAACACAAGAGTCTTTTGATGAGTTGTCTTTGAGAGATATTCTTCACATGAGTGTTTTCACTAGTTTCCCTCTATCTTGTTAGGGTTACAGAACTGTAATATTCACAATGATTTCTTTCTTATCAAGAGATAAGCGGTTTAACTTACTTTAAAGCCACTTATTTTGAGTTAATACATAGAACAACATTTCCCTCTCTCTCCAGCAACTACTGTTTTACCCCAGTGTCTTTCACAGGATGGTCAATCTCTCCAGTGTGGTTTCAAAATGTCTTCTCTCTGCCTTCAGTTATATGTTTCTCTGAAATCATGTGACATGACATCACCATTATTTCAGTTGCATTTCTCCAAAATACAAATCATATCCTTTTGCCTTCCTTCAAATTATCACTTCACATCCATAAAAACATCTGACCTCACCTCTGTCCAAGACATTTAACTGATTATGACACTGTAAAGTCTGAGCACGTCACTCAAAGAAGAACTTACTTAGTTGCACAGCTGCCAGCAGAAAGCTGGGTACACCTCCATTGACCTAGAATCAATTAAGATCCACTTCAGTTCTATTATGGTCTAGTTCTTCCAGACTTTGCAGCTCTGAAATGAAATCTCTCTCTGAATGCAATGGTGTCTTGGTAAATGTGATGTGACCTGTGTGTGATCTTGTCCACCATAACTAACTAATACAAATCCATTACAGAAGTTAAAGAGGTTTTTCAAATCATGAAGGATGGTGGAGAAAGTGAATGTTCGCAGTCTTTTTCCTTGTGAGACGATTTTAGAACTAGAGGGTATAGGTTTAAGGTGAGATAGGAGAGATTCAAGAATGCTAACTTGGATGTCATGGACCAGTTGAGCATTAGAGAATGGCTTTTCTTCTTAATGGTCAAAAGATGTTGAGAATCAGAATTTGTGAAATTTGTTGTTTTGTGACATTACAGGTGCAAAAATTGACATTGTGTGGTTCATTGACCTTTCAGAAATTTGATGGCAGAGGGGAAGAAGCTATTTTTGTGCCACTGGGTGTTTGTCTTCAGGCTCTCGTACCTCCTTCCTGATGGTAGCTGCGGGGAGAGGGCATGACTTGGGTGGTGAGGGTCCTTGACGATGGAGGCTCCTTTCTGAAAATACCATCTCTTGTGGTGAAAACACCACCTCATGGGGCAGCACAGTGATTAGCGGAATGCCTTTACAGTGCCAGTGATTAGGGGCTGGGTTTGAATCCCGCGCTGTCTGTAAGGAGTTTACACGTTCTCCCTATGGCAGTGTGGGTGTTCCCCAGAGACTCTGGTTTCCTCCCACCCTTCAATCGGGTGTAATTGGGCGGAACGGGCTCGTAGACTGAAATAGTGTGTCTAAATTGAAAAACATTGTAAATGCCCTTCATGGGGTGAAGACTGATGCCCGTGATGGCCTGGCTGAGACAGAGTTTTTTTTCTTGCTCAATGCATTGACTCCACCATCCCAGACAGAGATGCAGCCAGTCAGAATGCCCTCCACGGTACACCTGTAGAAATTTCCAAGTCTTTGGACACCGACTAAATCTCCTCATAAAATGTAGCCGCCTGCCAGCTTTCTTCTTGATTGCATTGACTCTGGTAATTGCCTGCCAAGAATAGACCAGCCGCCTCATCTGCGGTTCCAACTTCGCCACCGCTCATCAGAACCACATCCTTCCGTGTCTTTGCATCCTCTCTCGGTTCAACCACAATGTCCCAACGCGTGCCGCTTGGTCTGGTGCATGCGATGTCAACTCTTGCGACCACTCCTCTTCAAGCTTGCCTTTGTGATGCTGATCATCTGCACCTCGCTGAGGTGTTCCCCGGCCGGGGCAGCGCCGTCCCTCCCACCCTGGTGATGCCCATTTAAGGGCGGGGCCGGAGGGGGGGGCGTGGCGGCGGCGGCCGGGCGGGGGCGCGCGCTGGCGGCAGTGGGGTGGAAGACCGGAAGTGCCGCCACACAATAAGCCGCAACGGCCGGAGCGCGCTGCGAGCTCGCGGTGGTGAGAGCAGGCGGACAGACGGTGAGTGAAGGGGGCGGTGGGGATGTGGCAGGGCCTTCGGCCAACGAAAGGGTCCGTCCCGGCAGCCGAGGGACGGAGACCTCATTCCTTCCCATGCCCTTACCCGGCCACGGCGGCAGAGATTTACCGCCGCCCTTCCAAACCACCTTTGCGGCCTCTTAACGTCGGAGAAACCCCCCCATATCGGGGAAGGGCACGGGAAATTATAGCACCAACCCCCCCCCCCCCCCATCACCGGGCCACTGAGAGAGAGAGAGAGAGAGATCCTTCCCTAGGGGTACTGATGGCTGGAGGCTGAGCCTCCCTTCCCGGGTTAGACTCCGGCCGCCCCCACCCCACCTCCCTGGGTCTCTGAGGGACAGAGACTCTGGCCACCCCAACTCCTCTCTCTGGGTCACTGATAGACGGAGATTCTGTCCTTCCCCCTCCCCAGGGTCATGAGAGTCAAAGTCACTGCCTCCAAGTTGTGCAATAGAGATTACCTCGCAACCTCTTCCCTTCCTGGGTAAAGGTGGGTGAGAATTCAACTGTCTTCACCCAGGCCACGGAGAGGCAGAGAAATTTTACTAACACCCTCTCACCCCCTACCCTGCTACTGCAGGAAAGAGATTTGCCCCATTCCTTGGTTCTGAGCACTTTACAGTCGCTGAGGGAGATTTAACCCCTTCAAATTACTGAGATAAATTCTCCCACTTCCTTTCCAGTGATTTGAAGTGCAGAGATATTCCAATCAGCTGGAACATAGTCCCCTTCCTCTGTTTACTGGCTAATGATCGAGGTAGATTCCTTTCTGTTTCAGGTTTCCTACTGCTCAGGGATATAGATAGACTTCAGTCTCTCCTTGAACCACTAAGTGACAGATAGCTCTCCATCCACTCCACTCCCCACTCACAAACTGTTGTAGAATAGAGGTTTGCTCCCATTCCTGGGTTTCTGAGCACTCTCCAGTCGCTCGAGGACCAATGTTCCCCCCCCCCCCCCCCCCCCACCTTGAGGCTATTGAAAAGTGATTGACTCCCTTTCTCCACTCTCAAGGTGACTGAGGGATTGATCTCTCTTGCCAAACTCACCTCACAGGCTGCTGAGGGTCAGACATTGCTCTGCGTCCTCCTCTTGGGCTACAGAGAGTGAGTTTCCTCTGTATGCATTACATTCTTCAGCTCAGTCTACTTGGAAGGAATGACTCATCCAAGCAATAGACAACCAAGTTATCCACCCCCTTCTCTGTTACTCATTTTCAGATTTTCTTCTTCACTCTTAGAGGGTACAGAACCTGTCTCCTTTAATTTTACCTCACATTCTGCCAGAACTGAGGAGCAGAGAGTCTTCTCAAGGCAATGATGAATGAGGCTAATTCTTTAATCTACTTTGCATCCCTGAGGACATCTTTCCACACTCCTCTACTAAAAGCAATGACATGCAGCTTCTGCCTCCCTGACAAGAAGGGAGGTGTCCCAGTAGATTGGTTAAAGTCATTGTAAACTTGATAACTGCTTGCACAACTCTAAATGCAGATGGAATTGTTGGAATAACTGTGGTAGGAAATGGCATGGAGTGTGTATCTTTGGCATTTCTGGAAGTGACGGTCTTTGGTTGTGATTTGCCAGTCACAAATCAGTTGACTACAATTGTCTCAAACATCTGCAACACATCCAGAAAAAAGTTATTCATTTTCACATACGGCCCTTGGCGTCATTGCTTGAAACAAGAAACACTAATTGGCTGTGCAGTCAACTGGGGACTTGATTCTGGCAACTTCTGATCCAAGATTTTTGGCATTGTTTTCCTGTTTTGGGGGTGGGGGTGAATGATCTTTGTAATAGTTGTAACTGTATGTTGTCCTGATTGCTTAAACAATTAGAGCTATTATTCTTCCACTTATTCAGATACTGAGCTTGGATTGCTTTATCTAATGGACAGTGCATAGTTTACTTCGGAAATAGATTCATTACTGCGTGTACTCAATGTTTCTTATAATTATTTTTCATGCCAGTTTTCTCCTCACTCATTTGAAATCATAGTCTCAAACTGAGGTGTAATCCCCTGTTTTCTGGTCATGCAGCATTTTATTTTGTTGAGCTGGGAGGTGATGTTAACAAGTTAACATTTTATGTTAATTACATTTTATCCCCAGCTGATGCCCAAAAACACTCTTTATCAGCAATCATTATATACTAGTCAGGGATAAGATCGTGACTTTCTTTCTCCTCAGGTTAATAATTGTTCAGCAGGTGTGTAACATTGTATTTCTTAAACCTAAAGGCGAATGTAAATAAATTTGGCATATCTACTTAATATGTACAGTTCAATAAAGTCCTTTGTTTATTGTTGGAATGGAACTTGGCCAGATGGACATTTATTTTGATTTGAATATTTCACTGGGTTAAAGCTAATATGTCACTGATTTTAGAATTTATTACAGCGGTTCTTGCTCTTAACTTTAGGAATGGAAAAGCTCTGGAGAAGTTTGATTTGGACAATAATTTATTTTTTGCATGTCAAAAAGCAGCTATTTTTATGTTTGAGAAAATGTTTTGAAATTTTAAAGGTCAAGTTTTTCCTAGATTGTCTAAACCATCGCTTATTTAAAAAAAATCATACTAATAATTTCCTTCTCCCTAGAAATGTGACAAGTTCCACAGTACTTGGTTCTTGGGCTTGTTGTCAGAAATTCATGAGTCAACTTGGATGACAAGTGTCAATGAGATATGTAGGAGTTTTGCAGCCATTGCTACCCTGTATTTGCCTAATGTACATGTAATGACACTCCCAAACAGATGCCGGGACAATTTTTGAAATACAGTAAAACCTTTGGTATTTGGAACCTGTGGGGATTGGTAGATACCAGATATGTTTGTTTTCCCAGTTGCTTGAGACTTATTCTTAAGTGGCTAACTAATACCTTTGCATTAAGAATAAACAGTTTAAATACTATACTCTACTTACACTGACAAAACTTCACTTGCATCAATATATAAACCTTAAAGGATTTACTTTATTTTCAATCTCATTCTTTGAAAACATTTAACTGTTGGTGCATCTGCAGGTTCATCCCCCTCCATGAAGCCACTTGACAGAAAAACAATAATGTTATAGATAATTAACTCCCTCCCCCAAGTTTACAGATAAAGCCTCTGACTGGCAGGGATAAGGAAACACTTTAAGAATCACCCCAATGGTGAGTGGCATCGAACAGCTCTTCATCTTGGGCGATGCCATTGCTGTTTCACACCACCTTATTCAAACAGCTGCTGTGAGCAAAACATGGCCAAGGCACTCTGCTGGCTGAATATTTGTACCCATCTTCAAAAGTTTGTGTTACTTCAGAGAACATTTACTTTTACAATTTTAAATTTGCAAATTTTTTAATCTATTATTTTATTCTTATTAATTTTAATTTCTAAAATGTATCTTTCTTGATTTTATTTTGCTGGGTTGCTTGAATTATGGATAACAGAGGTTTTACTGTATATTTATCCACATAATTTTTTGCTGTTCAGTATATATCCTTGAATGAACCGCATTCCTTGTCCAATTCAGGCAACTGTTAAGAATGGGGTGTGGTGTCACATATCCAGATTGACTAACCATTGCAGATATTATTACAGAAGAGCATAATTATTATATAATGAACCAGAAGATCTGAAATTTTCATGGTAGCCATTGTTTTTTTATTAATGAGATCAATTTCTGATTAATTACTTAAATTATGAAAGGTCCTATTGGAATGTGAAATTATTCAGGACTCTGGTTGCTAAACAGTAACTTGATCCCAATCCTATCATACTTGATCAAGAAGAAACTCATTATTCAGTTGTCGCACTCATGCCAGTTTCTGAACCTATATTGAAGACCCAACTGCTCTGGGTGGGTCGCGTCTCCAGAATGGAGGACCATCGCCTTCCCAAGATCGTGTTCTATGGCGAGCTCTCCACTGGCCACCGAGACAGAGGTGCACCAAAGAAGAGGTACAAGGACTGCTTAAAGAAATCTCTTGGTGCCTGCCACATTGATCACCGCCATTGGGCTGATATTGCCTCCAACCATGCATCTTGGCGCCTCACAGTTCGGCGGGCAGCAACCTCCTTTGAAGAAGACCGCAGAGCCCACCTCACTGACAAAAGACAAAGGAGGAAAAATCCAACACCCAACCCACCAATTTTCCCTTGCAACCGTGCCTGCCTGTCCCGCATCGGACTTGTCAGTCACCAACAAGCCTGCAGCAGACGTGGACGTACCCCTCCATAAATCTTTGTCTGCGAAGCCAAGCCAAAGAAAGAAAGATTGTTATCATGACTGACAACAGCTAACTTGAATAAAATGAAGAACCAAAAGCAGGATAATCATGGAATATCTGTGCTATTCAGGCATTGGTGAAATTTGGCATTTGTGAAATTGTAGTTTTGATACCAGAATATCATTGCAAAATAAAAAAGACTAATTTATCCAGCATCTTTTTATTGCTTTAATTTGCTCCAAAGTAATTTTCGAGTTATAGTTACTGTTGCGAAAATGCAGTTCAACATTTGTGATAATGATTAGGCGATTTGATTTTGTTATGTTCAGTGAGGGAGAAATATTAGCTAGCACTCCAGAATTATCTAAAAATTGTTCTGTAGGATCTTTTACATGGACCTGAGAGGATAGAGAAAGTCTTGGTAACATATATCTCAGAAGTCAGCACCTTAAAGATATAACATTTCTTTGATGAAGTGTCAGTTTTAAATTTTGTGAGGAAGATTAGTACTGTAATATCCAGTTGCTGATTAAGATCTTTCCAAATATAGGAATGTTGCACATCATGATAGGGGTAGTTACAGAGATTAATCCCCCAGAGTGGGTTGTCCAGAACCTGGGGAGGGGGGCGGTATTTCATAGACTTAATGCAAAAGCAGAGATGAGAACACTACCTACAGCAGGGGTGTCAAACTCAAATTCACGGAGGGCCAAAATTAAAAACTTGGACTAAGTTGAGGGCCGAACTAAATATTTATTGAAAATTTTCAACAACATCTGCATGTTTTCTCTTCTTTCAACATATGTAATGTTAAACTTTTTCTTATTAAAATAAATGTTTAATAATAGTTTTGGATAAACTCTTTCCAGAAGCATTAACAAATGAGAAATAAAATATTCAATAAATAATATTTCTCTATAGAGGATTTGTCAAATGTTGCTAGTGTGCTGTCGAATAGTAAAATCTGAGGGCTATTGAGAATGTGGGAGAATAACATGATTCCTGAAACAATCAAATGGGTGACTGATTGTGGGCATGAACTCTAGCAGGGTTATTTGCCATGGCCTTTTTCCATTGGTACAGATATCCTTTGATTTACACACTTTTCAAGTTTTATGCCTAATGAGCTTGTATCCAGGTGCAGAACCATTTTTAACCAGGAATATATTTATCACTGTGACATGAAACAATTGGAAGATCATTTTATCCTGAGATTAAAGTTCATAATCCTTACTCAGGCCTGTGTGCGGGAGGGCGGGGTTTGCGGGCGATCGGGTTGGACAACGACAGTGCGGGGGCATCGGCTCTCGCTGCAGGGCGGCATCTCGGCGGATCAGCGGCAGCGTCACCGTGAGTCGCAGGTCGGCCTGCGGCAGGGAGGGGCAGTGGGCAACGGTCCTGGCGAGGTCAGGCCCCCCCTGAGTTTCTGCCGGACCCCCCTTGACCTGCTGAGTTTCTCCCGGACCCCCCTTGACCTGCTGAGTTTCTGCCGGACCCCCCTTGACCTGCTGAGTTTCTGCCGGACCCCCCTTGACCTGCTGAGTTTCTGCCGGACCCCCCTTGACCTGCTGAGTTTCTGCCGGACCCCCCTTGACCTGCTGAGTTTCTGCCGGACCCCCCTTGACCTGCTGAGTTTCTGCCGGACCCCCCTTGACCTGCTGAGTTTCTGCCGGACCCCCCTTGACCTGCTGAGTTTCTGCCGGACCCCCCTTGACCTGCTGAGTTTCTGCCGGACCCCCCTTGACCTGCTGAGTTTCTGCCGGACCCCCCTTGACCTGCTGAGTTTCTGCCGGACCCCCCTTGACCTGCTGAGTTTCTGCCGGACCCCCCTTGACCTGCTGAGTTTCTGCCGGACCCCCCTTGACCTGCTGAGCTTCTGCCGGACCCCCCTTGACCTGCTGAGCTTCTGCCGGACCCCCCTTGACCAGCTGAGCTTCTGCCGGACCCCCCTTGACCTGCTGAGTTTCTGCCGGACCCCCCTTGACCTGCTGAGTTTCTCCCGGACCCCCCTTGACCTGCTGAGTTTCTGCCGAACCCCCTTGACCTGCTGAGTTTCTGCCGGACCCCCTTGACCTGCTGAGTTTCTGCCGGACCCCCCTTGACCTGCTGAGTTTCTGCCGGACCCCCCTTGACCTGCTGAGTTTCTGCCGGACCCCCCTTGACCTGCTGAGTTTCTGCCGGACCCCCCTTGACCTGCTGAGTTTCTGCCGGACCCCCCTTGACCTGCTGAGTTTCTGCCGGACCCCCCTTGACCTGCTGAGTTTCTGCCGGACCCCCCTTGACCTGCTGAGTTTCTGCCGGACCCCCCTTGACCTGCTGAGTTTCTGCCGGACCCCCCTTGACCTGCTGAGTTTCTGCCGGACCCCCCTTGACCTGCTGAGTTTCTGCCGGACCCCCCTTGACCTGCTGAGTTTCTGCCGGACCCCCCTTGACCTGCTGAGTTTCTGCCGGACCCCCCTTGACCTGCTGAGTTTCTCCCGGACCTCCCTTGACCTGCTGAGTTTCTCCAGGACCCCTCCCCCTTGACCTGCTGAGTTTCTCCCGGATCCCCCTTTGACCTGCTGAGTTTCTCCCGGATCCCCCTTTGACCTGCTGAGTTTCTCCCGGATCCCCCTTTGACCTGCTGAGTTTCTCCCGGATCCCCCTTTGACCTGCTGAGTTTCTCCCGGATCCCCCTTTGACCTGCTGAGTTTCTCCCGGATCCCCCTTTGACCTGCTGAGTTTCTCCCTTCTGGTGTTTTTACGAGAACCACAGACTTTCGCTCATACATTGATGAGGGGGATCAAGGGCCAAACATCGTCAGGTACCTCTCTGCTGGATAAAGGATACGGTTTAACCCGCTGAGTTTCTCCAGTGTTGGGTTTTCACGAGATAGAGTCAAAGGGCCGAAGGGCCTGTTTCTGATCTGTAATGTTCTACGGACCCTGCTCTTCTTTCCGTGCCGGAGTCCCAGGACCTTTCCAGGGCAGTCTCCGCGCTCAGGACCGTGCTGGGATCCCGGTCAGTGGTGGAGGAGCAGGTGAGCGCGGCTAATCCCGATCCAGCCCACGCCACTCCCGAGATTGGCAGGGGGTTCCACCCTAACTGCCCGACCAGCCTCGCTCTCCACGTGTACTCCGGGCACCCGCCGCTGGTCCGGTGGAAAGGCGCAGGGCGGCCGGTGGCCAACGTCCCCATCGCCCGGCGGGGAGCCCCAATCTTCCCTCCGGCGTCCCGACTCCATCTGCAGCTCCAAGAAACGCTGTGCCACTGGGGTTCCGGGCGCTGGGAAGCGGCCTTGGCTTCCCCTGACACCGGCCAGGCCGCGCTGCGGTGGGGGGGTGTGCGGGGGGACACGACAGCGTGTTTATAAAACCACCCACCACTACTTTTCAAGGACCAGGATTTTTCTCTCTCTCTCTCACCCTGGGACACAGCGGTTACTGTGCATGCGCTATACTGGCGCGGCGGTCAGTGGGCCACCTCTAATACATTTTTGATATGATCTTGCGGGCCAAATATAATTATATCGCGGGCCAAATTTGGCCCGCGGTCCAGAGTTTGACATGTGTGACCTACAGAGTTTTGAAGGCACACAATTTTCTAGTTGCTGAATATTTTCAAGCAGAGATTAATAGACTTTTAGATATTAAGGAAATCAAGGGGTATGCAGGATTAGTCAGGAACATGGCATCAAAATACAAGACCAACAAAGATCTTGCAGAGCAAATGCAAGGGGCCAAAAGGAATAATTCTCATGTTTAACAGTGGAGCAGGCTCAGACTTTGCCAATGGATTTGTGTCGTTGGATGGTCAAGTTGGGTGATATCAGTGACAGTACGAAACAATTCGTAACTCTGTTTCAAAATGCTGCATATTTGAATTTTATAGATGAACTTTTGAACTAAATTTTACACAGAAAGGCATAATATCTGCTTTATGTTATAAAATATTGACTATAAAGATTCCTTAAAATCAAAACTGAATGATAGAATTATCTTTCTCAGAGAAGATTGGTTCAGTTCTAGGCCTTATCAATAATTCTTCTGTGTGCAGTTTGTTTCAATTTAAAGTGGTACATAGAGTACACTTTCTAAAGTTAAACTGTCTCAAATTTATCCTGATATCAATCCATTTTGTGATAAATGTAAAATTGTTGAAACCTCTTTGATACACATGTTTTGGCCATGCCCCAAATTAGGAAAATTCTGGACAGATATAGTCTAGAGAAAATTAGACATAATGTCAGGAAAATTAAGGTCATGTTTGATGGGTCCATATATGGTTTATTGCCACAATTTGAATAATTAAGGTACATGGATGCAGTAGATTGATATGCTTTGCTAGACCTCTGAAGGTTGCTGCTCAATTCCAAGGCTGCTAATACAGTCATATTAATTCAACCTTGTTTTGTAGGAGGGGTTAGAGCAGCTGGGGTTTTTTATTTTGTTTTTTTCTTTTTTTTGGTGGGGCAATAAATACTTATGAGTTTGATTATGATATCATGTACTGTCATTAATGTACAATATAATATGTATTTGGTTCTTCAAGTCAACTCAATAAAAAAAATTGAAACAAAATGCTGCATTTTTCTGTATGCTGCAGGAGAGTGACAAATAAAACCATACACTTAAGTGCAAAAAGTATGGAGTTTAGAAGTCCGTCTGAAGATGAGCTCCCAGCAGCAAAAGGACAGCTTCTTCCCCTCTGCTACCAGATTTCTGAATGGACCATGAATCACAGACACTACCTCACTTTCTCTTGTTTTTGCACTAATATTTGTTTGTATTTTATAACAATATTTGCACTGTAGTGCAGCCGCTAAGCAATGAATTTTGTGACATGTTCATGACAATCAATGAACAGAAATTTCTCCTCTTTGCCACTCATTTATATGACATGCTACTGCATTCTTTAAATTTAGTTTAGAATATATCACTGGTAACAGGCCAGTCAGCCCATGAGTCCATGCTGCTTAATTTACATCTAATTAACCCACACCCCTGGTACATTTCGAATGGTGGGAGGAAACTGGAGCCTCTAGGGAAAACCCACACCAATATGGGGAGAATGTACAAACTCCTTACAGACAGCGCAGCATTCAAACCCTGATTCGATCACTGGCGTTGTAAGGCATTGCGCTAACTGTTACGCCAACTCAATAGTCAATAAATTCAGTACCAATAAAAATGTATTTTTCCACCGCATTGTCTCATACTGTCTCAAGCCATTCTCCTATGGCTATTCTATTGCAACTTTATGGCCTCTGAGGTTTGTTATGTTGCCCAAAGCTTGTGACATGAGATGCGTCACATTAATATTTATCCTCCTCTGACAAAGTAATGAAGTGGGCTGGAAAAGGTTTAGGTATTGCAATGTGATGATACCACAATTTGTAATCAAGGGTGAATGGAGAATTTATTGCAGAACAGAGTGGAATAAGGCAGATTCAGAAAGACAAGAGGAAATTGTCTGAATAGGATAAAACACATTTTTATAAGGATACAACTGATATATTGATGCTTGTCTGAGGCATAAAGGAAGGTGCAGTGTTTTGAATTGAGGTTAAGTAGCTCCTGAGTACTGAAATTTCAACAACATCCATGAACATGTTGAATTTCCCACAGTCAATAATTTGGATTTGAATATCATTCTTGGTATGGTGAGAGCATTTTCATTTGTTTATTTAAAATTTGTCTCCCTCATTACTGTTCATCATTTCAAACAGCATTTTCTTTCTGTTCACCCCTCAATATTTGTGTTTTGTGACAATAGATGAGCGCCTAACTCCAAGATGTATGAGTAAAGACTAAAATTTATTGCCAAATCTACTCTACGTTACTGGGTAGTATTTAGTCTCGGGAGACTGAAACTACACTGATGCATTTACAAGTCAGCATTATGTAAGTGATAATATTCCCATGTGCTGGCTGACTGTTAACCTTGGTTTTGGATGTTATGGTTTGATTGACGAAGGCCTCAAGCTTGAAGCATTGGTTATGCATCTTTAGCTTTGCTATCTGCACTGACCTGCTGAGCTTTTCTGGCATTGTTTTTACTTCAGTCATGGTGTCTGCAGACTTCCATGTTTTACTCGATGTTATAGTTTTGAAAGGTGTTAAAGTTCCCCAAGATATTGAGGTGGAGGGTCTTATCAATGGTTTTGTATTGAATACAAGAGACATTTGACTCTGTTAGAGATAGCCATTGGTTGCCATTTGTGTGGCATGAATATTGCTCACAAATTTTGTCAGTTTGTGTTCAGCCTCTGCATAGTTCTGTTGTAAGGACTTGAGGTGTTCAGTACCTACTGGGATGTTTCTTTGAGCAATCGTATGCCAGCGATTCTCATGATCTGTTGATGATACACTTTTAAAAGGAGATTTTGAGAATGTCGTTGAAACCTTTATCTTTTGATGGAGATCACAGTAGAGTGCTTGTTTTGGGAGTTTGTGCCAGCCATCTGGGCAATGTAATTAACTCACTAGAGGTGATCTGGTGTGACCAGAGCCACGAAGCTGCTTGTTCTTCAAAAGGATGGAGATTTTTGTGGAGATGATGTAATGTAAGTGGTACTTCGGCAATGGCTTCACAGGTGTTTGAGAGTACTCTGGTTTGTTTAATTGCATCATTGGTGCAGGTATAAGAGAGCTAGACTTCTAAGCTTTTGATCACCTTTGGAGTCTGTAGTTGCCATTTTTAAACAGGAGGACCAGGGTTTTGCCAGTGAAAATCAAATAAGCTATTATGAGGTTGAAAAACAACAATAAAACAGTATGAGATATTACCTGAACCTTAGGATTAGCAAAATGAACTGTTTGGAAAGTCATGAAGGAGAAAGAGTGGGCTGGTGAGCTCAGCAATCGCAAAGGCACTGGTAGGCCAAGAAAGATCTCCACTGTTGATGATAGAAGAATTCACCTCATAATGAAGAAAAATCCCCAAACTCCTGTCTGACAGATTGGAAACACTCTTCAGGAGGAAGGTGTGGATGTGTCAATGACTACTTCCAAAGAAGATGTCATGAACAGAAATACAGAGGTTACACTGCAAGATGCAAACCACTAGTTAGCCACAGAAACAGATGGCAGATTACAGTTTGCCAAGAAGCATTTAAAAGAGCCTGCAGAATTCTGGAAAAGGATCTTGTGCACAGATGAGACCAAGATTAACCTATATCAAAGTGATGGCAAAAGCAAAGTGTGGAGGCCATAAAGGAACTGCTCAAGATACAAAGCATACCACCTCATCAGTGAAATATGGTGGTGGACTTGTTATGGCCTGGGCATGTATGGCTGCCACAGGTATTGGGGCATTTATCTTCATTGATGATGTAACTGCTGATAGCAGTAGCAAAATGAATTCTGAGATGTATGGAAGCATTTTTTTCTGCTCGTGCTTAAGCAAGTGCGTCAATGGACGGCTCTTCATCCTAAAGCAAGAGAATGATCCCACACATACTACTAAAGCAACAAAGGAGATTTTCAAGGCTTAAAAACTGGAAAATTCTTGAATGGTCGTCAGTCACCTGATCAAAATCCAATTGAGCATGCCTTTCATATGCTGAAGAGAAAACTTAAGGGGACAAGTCCCCAAAACAAGCAGGAGCTGAAGATGGCTGCAGAAGAGGCCTGGCAGAGCATCACCAGAAAAGGTACTCAGCACCTGGTGATGTCTATGAATCACAAAGAACGAAACATGACTACTTTAATATCCACACCATTGCTACGTTCCAAATGTTCTATACTGAAATGAGGGAACTATGTATAAAAAGTGCTGTAATTTTTACATGGTCAAACCAAAATGTACACAAATACCCTTGAATAAAATCTGACATGTGCACTTTAATTACATGTGAATGGTTTGATTTAAAAAAAATTTAAAACTGTGCAGCACAGGGGCAAATAAAGGAAAAAATGTCTTTGTCCCAACTGTTTGCCTCTGAAGCATGAGGGAATCTGGATCACTGCCACTCAGTGGAGCACAAGTTTGGTGCTTGATTGCAACTATGGGATGGGCAATATGATTCAGGTTCTTTGTAATTACTTCCTTTTGATAGGCAGTAGGGGGTTCTTTTTGTTATGCCAGACAGACTTGCCTTTCTTTTGACATTTCAAGTTCTTGGAATTCTATGGTCTGCTATCTTCCAGATATCGGAGCGTGAGAGTGGAATTTGTGCGGGAAGTAATTTAGCACCATGTTTTAGTACTTTTTAGAGATTTTTGCCTGCTTCATGTTCATTGCAGGTAGCTGGACTGTAAAGTAAAATTGTTAAGAAAATGTCAGATTCTTTTGTATTAAACTAAGATTGGATGGGTTATGTTTGAATTTTACTAAAGAGGAGAGCGGATGAGAGCAGAAGAGTGGGAAAAGATGAAATGCAGTTAAGGGCCTTCTTTTAATCAAATACAATTCTAAACGTAGGAAAAGTACAAGTGAACAGATTCACCAATGGGATTTCGCTTTCAAGTTGGACTGCAAGATTTGCATAATACCTGACTCCATTCTTGTGTCCATGAAGTTGCCCATTCACTCTTACTCCGATGCATTGCTGGAAACATCTGGAATTAAATTAATCTGAGCTTTCTTTTAATCTCATCTCCACAAATCTCCATAGTTGTTCCTCTGCTATTTTCCTAGTTGAAGTAATCTACTTCACGGGGTCCAATCCTTCCAGGCCAATGTGGCTCAATTATCAACTAAATGGTTCCTATTTGATTGATCATCTGCTTGCAGAGGACTGTGATATGTTTTTATGTACAACCATTTCTCAATCTGAGAAAAGTGTTGTATGTTTGAAAATGTCATAAATAGAAACTTTGTAAATAAAGAAATAACTGTTGTAATTGGGAAAGATAAAGTCCTTGATTTCTGGGTGGTCCAAAGTATTTAAGAGACATTGAACTACTTTTGAAATTGAATGTGGAATGCTGTTACACAGTGATCATGGTTTCGCGATGCCGATTCAGTGATAGTTATTGAACTAGCACTGAGGATAGCTTTGCAGTTCAAAATCATACCTGCAGCTCCTTTATATTTACTTTGGAGGATAGATTGTATGGCGGCGCGGTTATAGCAGCGCTGCCACTGGTGCTGACCTGCAGGGTGTGAGGAGTGGAGATATAGTGCTCCCACAGGATCCGTCCGCCCAGTCAACTGCCATCAGCACCGCACAGGCTTTGAGTGGCCCGTTAAAGGAGCCAACGGTAGTTTTATTGTGGGGTCTGTGCCTAAGATGGCAGCACCTATGATCAGCAGCAGCCACAAGGGACTGCAGACTCCAGGGGAGCAGAGGACTGGCGCAAGGGACCAGAAAAGGGGGAAACCTTCCCCCGTCTGAGAAGGAGAAGACCCACAGGACAGTGACCATTGCGGCAGACCAGTGAGGGGGCTCTTTGGCTGAAAGATCGACGCATGTGACAGGCTGCTGACAAATCGAAGAGAGGAACCCATGGAGGCTGTGGGTTGCTGGAGACTGCTGTTGGGAGACTCATGCCAGGCTGCAGACTGATGGAGACTGGCTTGAAACTGGCTGAAGGGATACCAGGTATTGGAATTGGGATGCGAGAGGGTGTTGAAGGGTTCCTGAATATGTTGGAGGTTCGGATCTGGAGCTTGGGTTGCCAATAGTTTGGACTGGACTCTGTGCGGCTCAGGAGGCTGTAGAAGCGCTGGAGGTGAATCTACGGACACTCAGTGACTTGGGGGGGGGGGGGGGAAGAACCTCTCTTTTGCTTCTCTTTCTCTGACTGTATCTGACAGGCAATTTCTGCTGATGATGAATCAGTCTGCCTTACAACAGGCAAAAGCAATTTCATGTACTATGACACTGTTTTATTACAGGGACAATAAATTGAATCTTGATTTTGGTCATGGATGTTTGCATGCTTTTGTAGACCTGTTCCTTGTCATTATTTCAGGGCCTTATTGATTGCTTGTTCATTCAGTTGATTGCTAGAGATTTCTAATTGTTTTGGGGGTTCAGAAATGGAAAATTATCACTGACTATTTATTTGTAGCTACTCTTGGGATTGAGAATACTTGCTTCTGTGGGTTCTGAAGTGGACGTTGGGATTAGTGGACTCTGCACTAGATGAAGCAGGAGATTCTTGGCAGGATGAATAGTTTGGGAGATTGTGTATTTCTGCCATGCAAGCTGGGCTGCTTTATGTTCCTAACAAGTTGACTCTTCTCCATGTCATCCAAATAGTGCTCCAGTTGGAATAGTTTGGACCAATGTTCCATGAATTAGTGGGAAGGTTCAACATTTTTCAAGAAGACTTTGAAGAATGTCTTTGAAAAATTTCCATTGTAATCTGTTTCCATAATAGAAAGGAGTCGTCAAAAGAGCAAGAAAAAAACCTGTCATGTTGAAAATCGACATCAAAAAAGGAGATTCACCTCATTCTGGCCAACTGTCTGCTCTGGATCGTTACATTTTCAACTGCTGCCAACATATCAACCATCTCAATTTTACCACTCCCCTCACTTTACTCATCTCGCCCTCTCTGAATGCTCTGCTCTCACTCTCTTACACTAATTCAAATCTCACTGTTTAAACCCAGATACAAGGATAGTGCTGTTGTGGTCTATCTTGCCAAAGCCAGGTGACAGCTCTCAGATACCTTCTGTACTTAACCCTTTCAGCAGGATCCCACCAAGGAACATCAAGCCACCGTCTTACGTACCATCACATCCGATCATTTCCCTCCCACAGACTCCAGCCTCATTGTTTCCCAAAACTTTTCTGACTGGATTCACATACTACCCAAGATCAACAAATCCAATTGTCCCAGTGGACCCATTGTTTCCAAACTGGTATCATCTTAAATTAACTATATTTTCTCTCTGATCCAGTCCCTCCCCTACTACATCCATGAAACCTTCCACAATTTCCAATTTCTTTAACCTGGGTGCCTTATTTAATCTTAATGCACCTCCATTCTCCATACTGAATGTCTCAAAGCCCTTAATTTATTTCTCAACAATAGATCCAATCATTTCCTATCTTCCTCTAACTGGCAGAACTTGTTCTCAATAACTTCTGCCTTGACTCATCCCTCTTTCTCTAAGTCAACTGTGGTCTCAACTATCCTTGTCTCTTTGTTGGCTACATGGACCAATCCATGTTACAAGCCTACACAGGCAAGGCTCCTTAATTCTTCCTTAGCTACATTGGTGCTGCATCACTCACCCATGGTGAGCTTGTCAACTTTATCCAGTTTACAGCTAACTTTCACTCTGACCTCAAATTCATTTGGCCCATCTTTTGGTGACACTCTTCCCTCTATCGATCTCACCATCTCCATCTCGAGAGACAAACTTTCTACAGACATTTTCTGCATACCCACCAACTCCCACAATTGCCTTGACGACATCTCTTCACACCCTGTCCTGTGTAAAGATTCTATTAATTTCTCTCAATTTCTCTATTTCCATTGCATCTACTCCCAGGATGAGGTCTTTCATTCTAGATCATCTGAAATGTCGTCCTCCTTCAAAAAATGTGGCCTCCCCTTTACCATCATTGACTTGGCCCTTGCTGGTATCTCCTTCATTTCTGTGCATCTGCTTTGGCCCACTCTGCCACTAGACACAATAAGGACAGGATACCCTTTATCCTCACAATTTCTGTTACCTCCAACACGATCCCAGCATCAGAAACCTCTTTCCTTCTCTTTCCCCTCTTTCCCCCCCCCCCCACTTTCTGCAGGTTCAGCTCCCTCAAAGACTCCCTCATCTACTTGTCCTTTCCCATTAGACATCCCCCTTTGTGTCTGTGACCACAGTAGATGGTACACTTGTGCCAACACCTCTCCTCACCACCATTTGGGGCCTCAAACAGTCCTTCCAAGTGAAGTAGCATTTCACTTGTGAATCTGCAGTGTCATCTGTTGTATCTGGTGCTCCCATTGTGGCCTTCTCTACATCAGAGATACTGGGTGTAGACTATGAGATTGTTTTGCTCAGCAGCTTTACTCTGTCCGCAGCCATGGTGGAGTCCTCCCAGTGGCCAACTTTATCAATTCCATGTCAACATGTCTGTTGGCCAAACCAGGGCCACCTGTACATTGGAGGAGCAACACCTAATTTCTCCAGCATTTTTTTTGTAAGATACTCAACAGATTAGGCACCATCTGTGGAGAGTGAAACAGAGCTAATGTATCAATTAAGTATTTCACCAGGGCTCAGTGTTTGGGATATTCTTTGGGAAGAATATGCTGACATGGTTTCCTTCTTCCCGTGGGCAGTGAGTCTGCTAAATGAACTGCTCATACAAACCCTTGGACTCGACTATTAATTAAATTTTTATATTTTCTATACTACATTTGTATCATTTGTATGCGTGTTATGTCTGGATGTGTTTTTGCACCAAGGGTCAGAGAACACTTTCATTGGGTATACTTGTAAATCAGATGATCATGAACTTGTGTTGAATTTAGAAGATTTTGCGGGACAACTTTGGTATCTGTCAGTTAATTTCAGGCAACCTTTTGTAGGTTCTCCATGTCTCAAAAGCATGCGGGTGGGTTATGTTGGGGTTGAGATGTTGATCTTCCAAATGTTGTACTGTGTACATGAAGCAGGGATGATTATCATTTTTGGCTGCTTTTGCTGAGAAAGTAAAACACGAAAGTCTGCAAATACCCTGATTGAAGTAAAAACAATGCTGGAGAAACTCAGTTGGACAAACAGTGCACTTTGCATAGCAAAGATGAAGATCAATAACCAACATTTTGGGCTTGAGAAACTATGAACATACTTTGAAGGGCTCAATCCCAAAACTTTATGCATCTTCTTTGGTGTACAAAGTGATGCTGTTGACCTGCTGTGTTTCTCTAACATTGTGTCTTGTTGGTCCCTATTGTTAGAGGGTGTTGTGCAGCCAGATCAGAGTGTCTTCTGTATTTTATTATGTAGCACCTTTGATCAATTTGGTTAAAAGAGGGTGCAATGCTGGCTGGGAATCATGAAGATCTGAAATTAAAATGAAGAAATACATGAGCAGCAGTTGTAATGGAGGTCTTCTAACATTCGTATTGGGTGAATCAAATTGATCAAGGTGGTTTTGAGAAGGAGTTCATGGAATGCCTCAGTGGTAGTTTTCTTGAGCAGCAGATTACGGAATGCATAATGGAACATGCTACCTTGCATCCGATCCTGTACAATGAGACAGGTAAAATTAACTATCTAAATGTGAATGATTGTTATTTTTATCTCTTTTTATAACATATCTATATATAAATTGTGGCAGGTTTTTATTAGTGTAGGTCGCATACAAACACTTCAACACAGACCTCATTTAAAATGCCAGAGCTCTGCTCAAGGCTCTGGGTGCCTTTGCAAAAACTTTGAAGAATACCTATAAGGACTTCACGTAGGTGTTAATTGGACCTGCTGTGGACTAATGGATTATTTTTTGGAAAGCAACAGATGAATGGACTTGGAAGATTAGGTCCGGTGGCGCAATTTGTTTGAAGGCAGTTTGGTGTTCTAAGAGGGTCATGTGGTTTTCTCTGAGTGAGTGAGAGAGAATGCAGTTCTACAGTTCAGCAGCAGCAGCTGGGACTGGAACAGGACAAGCTTGTGGAAAAACCCCATTTGGAAGATGGGTTGTGAGTTCTTGGTTCAGCCTGGTCAAAGCCCTTGTGGTCCATACAAAAGGAGGTGGCTGGCTATATAATGTTTCACTTGAAATAAGGGAAACAGAAAAGGAACTTTGATGACCTGAAAGAACAAGGTTACATCTTACCGAAGTTTCTTCATTAAGACACTGAATGAATCAGTTGTGGGTGTCCAATAAGCAATAAATATCTCTCTGAAAACCGACAAGAACCTTCCTGAGCAGTAACCATTTATGTTTCAAGCACCAAAGCCTGGTGAAGATAAATAAATGTTAAATTCTGTGCACAGTATAAGAATTACCTGATACCAGTGAACTTGGAGGAGTGAGAAGTGAGATTGGGCTGTAAATCAAAGAACTTTTCTGAACTTGCACACACATTATATACATGTGCACTTAGAATTAGATGGGGGTTCAGTTAGGTTAGTTAAGTTGATAGTAATAAGTTAAAAGTTTGATCCTGTTTTCATGTTTAAAGAAAATTAGAAGTAACTTTTGTTTAAATAACCATTTCTCTTGGTGAATTTCTATTGCTGCTAGGTTTTGGGTCCTCTGGGCTCAGAATATAAATAAGAAAATCTGTGGATGCTGCGGTCCAGTGCAATAGACAAAAGTTCTGGAAAAACTGGCTCTTTTGATCACTCTTTCTAGGTGTCCATGGGAGGTAAAAGGCAATCAAAGTTTTGGACCTGAGTGTTGCATTTGAAATCAGGCATTTAAAAATTAATGAACTTGTGGTTAAGGGATTGTCTCCAAAATAGTGATCACAGTCTGAATTCTTGTTCAAATGGGTGGCGCAATAATACAATCTAAAAACAGTGTATTATGTTTAAATAATGGAGATTACAGCAAGGTGAGTGCCTAGGAACACAGGCTTTTTTTTTGTGGGACAATTGAGGACTTTGAAATAAACTTTTCAGTGCTCAACACAAGTATATTGCAGTTAAAATAATGAGGGTATGGAGACCCAGCCTTGGAAAGCTGAGGAAATAATATGTATTTACTCAGAAAACTGGCATAGGGTCAAGAGAAGTGAGGCAAACAAGCAGTGAGATGATGGAATCTGTACAGATTAAAGAGAAAGGCAAATAAGGGTGGATGTCATAAGGGTCTGATAAGGTATTGTCGCAGACTTTGAGGGAGGCTAGTGTAGAAATTGCAGGGCTCTGGCAGATGTATTTAAAATTCCCTTAGCCAGTGGTGAGGTGCTGGAGGTTTTGAGGGCACCTTGTGTTGTTCCATGGTTTTTTAAAAAAAAAGTTCCAAAAATAATCCAGGAAATTGGAGGTTGGTGAGCCTGATGACAGTTGTAGTTAAGTTGGTAGAAGGTGTTCTAAGAGATCAGATATTCAAATATTAGGATATACAGGGTCTGAATGGGGATAGTCAACATTAGTTTGTGCGTAGTAGGTAGTGTTTAACAAATCCTATAGAATTTTAAGGTGCTTACCAGTGAAGTTGATGAAGGAAATGCTGTGGGTGTTGCCTACATGAACTTTAGTAAGGCCTTTGACAAGGTTCCACTTGGGAGGTTAGTCAGGAAGGTTCAGTTGCTCAGTATTTGTGGTGAGGCAGTAAACTGCATTCTACATTGGTTTCATGGGAGAAGCCAGAGTGGTAGAGGATGATTGCCTCTCTGGAGGCCTGTGATCAGTAGTGTGCCTCAGGGATTGGTGCTGGGTCCACTGTTATTTGTCATCTATTCCAGTGATCTAGATAATACTGTGATGAATTCGATCAGCAAGTTTGCAGATAACACAAAGGTTGGTGGTGTAATGGACAGAGAGGAAGATTTGCAGAGGGATCAAGATTAGCTGGAAAAATGGATTTGGACCTCAAGCTCCTTCTGTTCTTCCTCACAAGAATCCTGCCATTAACCATGTACTCCGCCTTCTACTTTGCCCATTCAAAATGCCTAATTTCATACTTAGCCAGATTGAACTCCATCTGCCACTTCTCTGCCTAACTCTGTATCCTTCCAATATCCTGCTGTAACCAATCTTCTACACTCTCCACAGCACCTTCAACTTTGTGTCATTTGCACATTTATTTCTACATTTTTGTCCAGGTTGTTGACAAAAATTACAATGCACAGGGGTCTGGAACGGATCCCTGCAGAACTCCACTTGTCACTGACTTCCAGGCAGAATATAGTCTATCTACTATTACCCTCTGCTTTCTGCAAGCCAATTTTGAAGCCTCACATCCAAGGTTCCATGAATGCCATGCATCATGACTTTATGAATGAGACTACTATGGGGAACCTTTTCAAACTCCTGATTAAAATCCGTATACACCACATCTATCACTTTACCTTAATCAGTTTCTTTTGTCACTTGCTCAAAAAACTCAATGAGCCTCGTGACGCAAGACCCACCCCTCTCAAAGCCATGCTGACTACTGATGATCCCTGAGAATGCTTCTCTTTTAAAAATATTTTTATTCATTTTAATATCAAGCATATACAGATAGTATAATTCAATAAAATGATATGGAGGTCACATGATGTGGGGAGAGTAGGAGGAGGTGGAATCCTAGAGCTCCCAGGATTTTCAAGAATAAATAGGGTTAAAAAAAAAACCTCAACTGAATAGCCAAAATACCAAAAAAAGATGTGGGAAGAAACCTACAATAAATAATGACTAAGAAGAGTAAATTTGCAAATAAATGCACGAAAGAAAATCTCCATCAAAACGTGAGGCCCAGCCAAGGATGCCTCGTGGCGAAGAACATGTCAGGGCTGCCCCGAGGCCTGAGGAGGGAGCTGCAGCTTCAGCTGAATGAACCACCCAGTAGGGAGGACAAGATTCAGGTGAGGACAGCAATACCGTCCAGCAAATGCATAAAGAAAGTCATTCCGAAGCCCCTGGAGATAGGGAGAAGCTTAGGAGGCCTCTCCCACAGCAAGAATGTCAAGTTGAGCGCCCTCACAGTATGTGTGAAGCCCGAAACGAAGTTGGCGTCTATAGATGTCACGGAGCAGTAATACTGAAGAGTGTGGAGAGTGGGCTGGCCTGGACAGATAAGAAGCTGCGAAGAACTGGCATTGACTCCGGTATCGAGGAGGAGGTCGGTACTTACCTCTGCTCCAGTGGTGGGTCCGGAGTCAAGTCACATGGCGCAGTGGGCGATGCAGCAGCGAGTGGCATCGAGTCGAGCGCGGCAATTAATGGGTCCAGCGATGAACCAGAAGAGACTGTGAGCGCCGGCAGCAGTAGCGACAGGTCCAGGAGCTCTGAAGAGGATGAAGGCAGCGGTGGAGTAAGGCTCTGTCGGGCTGTGGGACTAAAAAAAAAGTCCTGTCAAAACAAAACAAAAAACCGGGGGGGCGGGGGGGGGGGGCTTGAAGCCCACCTGCACGATGTAATTGACACACTAGGCCAGATGGAAGGCAGGCTCTTCCAGGCTGTTGAGAAAAGAGCCCAAGACATGGGGGAGAGGCTGGAAGAAGTCTAGGGTACCCTATCTGGGCTGATGGGTAGGGTGGCTGAAGTGGAGGAAAGAGTAGGTAAAAATGAGGGTGCAAAACATGATATAGGTAATAAATTGAGGAGATGCTGCTGAATGAAAGAGAAAATATCTGGAGGAAATTGGATGTCCTTGAGAACTATAGCAGGCAAAATAACATTAAAATAGTGGGGCTAATGGAAGGACAAAACCAAGTAAGTTTTTTTCAGACCTGGATCCCCGAGGTATTGGGCAAGGGTATTCTGGGAGAAAAAATTGTGATAGAAAGGGCTCATAGATCCCTTTTCCCAAGACCAGGTCCTGGGTAGAGACTGCATTCTGTCATTGTAAGGTTGTTGCGTTATCAAGACAGGGAGAGAATATTAGGAGCTGTGGTGATGGGTGCAAAGAAGAGGGTCCCCCTTAGAGGTCGAGGGAAATAAAATCTTTTACCCGGACATTATTGCGGCACTTTTGAAGACAAGAAAAGTGTTTGAGCCAACCAAGAGGCTGATCAAGCAAATGGGGTACGAATGTATACTGAGACATCCAGCATCCTAAAAGTGATATTACCAGGAGGAGAAAGAAAATTTATTGCAGATCCAGAGAAGACATGGGAATTTGCCGAAGGTCTACCCACATTGGGGAGTCCAAAGAAGTAAAATCTAACTGGGGATCAGCCTACAGTGGTTTTTATCACATTGCGAATTTAGCCCACAGGGGTGTACAGATGTGTTATTGACTGTAATGATATTTTGGCATTTAAATTGTTTATAAAAAAAAAGGGGGTTTGAAAAGAGGTTATGCCAAGTAGACAAGAAGTTATAATTACAGTTGTTCTTGGGGAGCTTGGGAGATGGAGAAAGGAGTAGATGAGTGGCGTTGGCACAGCCTGTTATTGGGGAAGTGTTAACAACAGAAGGATGTTGGCAATAGAGTAGGGGGGAGGGTGAATGTAACATGGGGCAAAGGTCGGGAGAGCAATAGAGGGTTAAGGGAGGGTATGGCTGTGAATGTTTCTTGCGTATTTTTTTTGGTTAGTCATTAGGGTGTTCGCCTTTGTCCTTGTTTCCGCCCTTGTTCCTCACCTAGTTATTTTTACAGCTTGGATGGAGTGGAGCAAAGGGTGGATGGTAGGAGATTGGGGGTGCGGGGGGGGGGGGGGCAGCATTTAAAGGAGGAACCTGAGGGAAATGGCTAAGAATGTAAAGTTTGCTACTTTTAAGGTCAACAGCTTAAACAGACCGGTGAAGCAGAAAAGGGCCTTGACACACATTAATTAAAAAAAAAAAATTGGGGATAGATCTGGCCTTCCTTCAAGAGGCGCATTTAACTGAGCGGGAACATCAAAAGCTAAAAAGGGGGTGAGTGGGTCAGGTTTTATCGTCCTCATTTGGGTAAAAGGCAAGGGAGTGGCACTTCTACTGGGGAAGACTGTTCCAGTCCAGGTGCAGAAGGTGATTATAGATAATGGGAAGATTCATAATGGTGCAGACAGATATATTCAGAATCCTGGACCCTAATGAATGTATATGCCCCCAATTATGATGATGAAAAATTTATGCAGGAAATTTCCCGACGATTGGCGGAGAGGAATGAAGATATTCTAATAGAGAGTGTCTTTAATCTATGTCTGGATCCTGTGCTGGATAAATCCACAAAATGGATATCTAGAACCAGGGCGGCAAAAGCCAACATTGACTGCATGAGGGTGCTGAATTTGAGAGATGCATGGAGGAGAATGCATCCAAGAGAGAGGGACTACTCATTTTACTTGAAACATGATTCCTACTCCAGAATAGATTTTTTTCTGGCTTCAGCCCATTTGGAAGGTAGGATCATGGAAGCAGAATAAAGGACAAAGTTTCTCACAGACCATTCCCCCTTGGTTTTGACTAAAGATATGTCAGGTAAGCAAGGCACAGCATACAGGTGACGTCTTAGCACTTTTCTGTTGAAAAAGCTGGAGTTTTGTAGTTTTATAAAAATTCAAATAGCCCTGTTCTGCGAAGACAACTACCCCTCTACTCCAGGTAAATTTCTTCTATGGGATACCCTCAAAGCGTTCTTGAGGGGCCAGATGATTGGGTAAGACAGTCAAGAAAAATTATATGAGGGAAGTGGAGGAATTGGAAAAAGATATTAACCAATTAGAGAAGGATTTTCAGGAATCAGGCTTGGAGGACCATCCTAGAGCTCTCACAAGAAATTGGAATATACATTTCAGACATGTAGTAAGGAGAAGACCATTATGAGATTGAGGCAAAAGTATTATGAGTTGGGGGAGATAGCTCACAATGTCCTTGCTTGGCAGTTGAGGGCAAAACAAGCCTCTAGAACAATTAATACAATACAAATGTGGAATGGCCAGGTCTCGTATAAGCCAAAGGAAATTAATGAGACCTTCAGAGAATTCTATGAAGGATTGTATAAATGTGGATTGATTGGGGATCCCAATCAAATGGACGAGTTCCTGGCCAGATTAGATCTCCCACACCTGAATCCAGAGGAACAGGCGGGATTAGATCTTCCTTTTACAGAGGAAGAGCTAGGTAAAGTATTGAGTGTGCTAAAAGCAAGCAAGTCTCTGGGGGAGGATGGATTCCCACCTGAGTTTTATTGAGAATTTAATGCTTATTAATGCCTCTTTGATGGAGGGAAGGTGAGGGAAACATGGTCCCTCCTGGAATCTTTCACAATGGAGATTGTTACGACGATTTTGAAGAAAAGAAAACATCCACTCATCCTCTTCCAAACATCCTCTTCTTAAAGGCCAATTTCCCTGCTGAATACTGATTACAAGATCCTAGCTAAAGGCCTGGCAAACAGATTGGCGTTGCATTTGCTGAAATTGAAAAACAAAGACCAGGAAGGCTTTGTGCAGGAGAGGCAAGCAGTGGACATTATTGACAGACTGCTGAGTGTAATGCATCTGGTACAATCTAGAAATGAGAGGGGATTGACCATTTCCTTGGATGCAGAGAAGGCGTTGGAATTTTTATTTAAGGTGTTGGAAAAGGCGAGGTTAGGACCAAATTTTCAAAATTGGACAGTTGTAATCAATGGGCAGGTCTCCTCAGCCTTCCCACTTATCAGATCTAGTCGACAAGGGTGCCCGCTGTCATTAGCTCTCTTTATGCTGGCAATGAAACCTCTGGCAGAGGCCTTTCGTCAGGATCCAGACATTAAAGGTTATAGAGTAGGCCAGGAGGAGCACAAAATTAACTTATTAGCTGATTAATGCTTGTATATCTGACAGACCCTGCAACCTCTCTGCCTCTACTGGAGGACTATGGGTAACTTTCTGGGCACAAGATTGGTTGGGAAAAGAGTGAGGTGATGCCACTCACCCAGGGTAATTATAGTTAATTTAAATAGAAATTTCAAGTGGCCACAGGAGGGTATCAAATACCAAGGAGTTAATATTGATGTTAACTTGAATAATCTATACAAGTTAAACTATGCCCCCTTGCTGGAGAGAGTCAAGGAGGGCCTAAAGAGGTGGATGTCCCTGCCCATAACATTGGTGGGCCGGGTTAACTGCATCAAAATGAATGTGTTGCCAAGATTCCAGTATCTTTTTCAAACATTGCCTGTGCCGTTGCCCCGGGGTTTCTTTAAACAGCTGCTACATAAGGTTAGAAGGTTTCTCTGGAGGGGTAAGATGCCAAGGGTCTCGATGAAAAAAATTAAAATGGGACTATAGTCTAGGCGGATTGAGAATGCCAGACTTCAAAAAATATTATTGGACAGCTCAGTCGAGATACATCACCTCTTTCTTTCAGGGTATACCATCCTGGGCACAAATTGATCTGCACTTGGTGGGCAAGAAGACGGCAGAGGATTTTATTTACAAATGGGATGCCAAATTGCTGTCAGGGAAGAAGGGCAGCCCCATACTAAAACAAATGGTTAGTATCTGGACCAAAATTAACTAGTATCTGAATGCTAAAGTGGAGCAGTCACCAAAAACACCCCTGACTCCTAATAAATTAATACCATTAACAGTGGGTAACAAGATCCCAGATATCTGGTGCTGTAATTGCATCAGGTGCATAGAGGATTGTTACGAGCAGAGGCAATTAATGTCATTTGAGCAGCTAAAAAATAAATATACTTTGCCAAATCAGACATTCCACTGCTATCTTCAAATAAGGTATTTTGTACGGGAAGTATTGGGCCCAAGTATGACCCTACCTCGATGCAGTAACGTGGAGGCCGTGATTTGAAGGGAGAGTGGAAAGAATTTTATTTCAGCAATGTATTGCCTGTTCCAGTCAGAAGGACCCAAATCGAGCCTTTATAGGTTGAGAGAAAGATGGGAGTCTGACTTGTGCATTGTAATTGATGAGAAATGCTGGTCTGACTTGTGCCGGGAAAGCATGACCACTGTCATCAATGCAAGGTACAGGCAGGTCCAGTATAACTTTTTATGCCAGTTGTATATAACACTACAGAAAATAAACAGATCAAAACCAGAACTCTCGGACCAATGCTTCAGATGTGGCGTTGCAATTGGGACGTTCGTGCACACGACCTGGTCACATACCAAGGTGAGGCCCTTTTGGGTAGATCTCGCCCAAGTCCTGGTGAAAATTATAGACAAGCGATTCCCACAGGACCCAGAGTTGTTCCTGCTGGGAAATATAATGGACATCAGGCTTACAATGAAGCTGTCCAAATTTAAAATCCAGTTTGTGTTAATTGCATTGGCTGTGACCAGGAATTGCATTGCGGTGACTTGGAGGTCTTACTTCTAGTCTTAATATCAAACGATGGAACAAGGAAATGTGAAGCTGCGTTCCCCTGAAGAAAATAACATAACCTGAGAAACAAATACAGTACCTTTTGTAAGATCTGGCAGCCATATTTGCATGACATTGGTGCATGGTGATGATTGGTTTCCCCGTTCCTTGCTGTGGCTTCCTCTCCCTCACACTGATCCTGATCAAGGAAAGTCAGGAATGAATATCGGCCCAGAGGCTGCCCACTGAGCTGCAACAATCCCTGCCCCATGTTATTTATTTTCCTGGTGTTAAAGTTTTGTTATCATTGATCGAAATTTGAGTGAGTAGTTTTGTTTTGTGTGGGGGGGGGGGGGAGGGGGGTTGATGGAGACACAGATTTGTATGTGTAGTCATAAAGAAAGTGAATATATGTATATTTGAATGTGAACTGCCATTGTTGGCATGACACTACACGACTGTACAACCTTGTGTGAAAATATAAATAAAATATTCAAAAAATATATAGATAATTATATAGAATTAATAAAACATTGAATGTAACAAAACACAAGTTGTAAATCATATTGGTAATTCATATAATAACAAAGAGAAGAGGGAAAAAAAGGAAAAGAAAAACTCAAACTCCTGCCTAACAGCGTTGCCAGATGCTATATGTGAATAATATTAAAAGAAAAACAAAGGTTTTTTTTAAACTTTATTTATTTGAAGAAGCATTAATAGTAATACAAAGTATATTTCAAGAAAAGTTTTAGTATATATTTAAAAAAAAATAAAAACAAAACAAAAAAATAAAATCAAGTCCCCACCCCATCAGCCAACTATCTTAAGGAGAGCTAAAAATATATAAACAGAAACTAAAAGTATGTAATAAAGGAAAATATATCCAAATGCATATATTTAAATATGGTAACCACTTATTAACAAAAAAAGAATAATTGTCATGTAAATCATATGTAATTTTTTCCATAACAATACAAGCTTTCAATTCATTATGCCATTGCATTATATTAATCACTATATTATCTTTCCATGTACTTGCATTTTCAAGCTACAGACAATGCTAAATATATAAATGCAATTTGAAATTTATTCAACCCTAATCCCCTTAAAGGAATCATATAACCCATTTTAAAAAAAGATGGATCTAATGGTAACTTAAAATTATATAACTTTTTCAAAATTAATTTAATTTCATCCCAGAATGGTTGTACATGCATACAAGGCCAAACAACATGTAAAAAAAAGTTCCAGTACATACACCATCTAAAACAAGAATCCGAATTACTAAAACCATATTTTTTTTCTTTTTGTTTAAACTTTATTTAAAATTTTATGACATGAATAAAATAAAAATTACATTTAAAGAAATAATAAAAAATAAGATAATAAAAATTAGAATACTACATCATTAAACTACACAAATTAACCCCCCCCAATAATTATAACACAACATTAATCGTCTAATTTAAAATTAGTCCAACCCTCCCCCAAAATAAAGAGTGAAAAATTAATTAACAATGTTGTAAATAAAATAGAAAAAACCCCACTTACAAAAAAAGATAAAACTTAACAACAAAAAAATTACTAACAACAAAAATATCAATACTAAAATAATACCCTTAAACATATATTTAAATCAAACATAATACATGTATTTAACAAATGAAATCCACTTTAAAACTAAGTTCAAATATTAAAATTATATATCAACCACATATCTGTTATACAAAAAATCATAATTAATAATACATAAATACAGAATTTCCATTAATACCAAGTTTCCTTTATAATTCATCGAGAGAACAAAAACATCCCTTAGAAAAACAATCAGATAAACTTTTTATTCCCTTCCCCTCCCCTTATATAAAAAAGAAAAAAAGTTCAAACTCTTATAAAATTCTCCATATTCTTCATTTATATCATCTTCAAAATTCTCTATCGAAATTAACTTAATTTTATTAAACTCTTCTCCCTCAATGTATTTGTACTTGATTTTCTTCTTTTTCTTCTTATCACCTTTCCCCTCATCTTCCTCTTCATCTAATTCAACATCCTTAATTTTTGACTTATTATCTTCTGTGACATCATCCTCTTAAAAAAGAGAGAAAAAAGAGAAAAAAAAACCCCAAAAAAAAGAAAAAAAGGAGAGAAAAAAACCTCCTAATTCCCTCTCAATTACAATCAGAAAACAAAAAGAGTTTAAAAAAAAATTATTTATTAAAAAAAAATTATAAACAACCTTCACTTCTTAACCCAAAAATTAAAAAGAAAAAAAAACAGGTCGGAGGTCACGACTACCTCCTGTTTAAACCGCCCAAAGCGGTAACTCCCCCAAAATATTGGGTGTGAGATAACTCACAGGTAGCTGATGACTTCTGGAAACTAGTGCCCACCCAGTTCCCTCTCCCAACTCCCATTTCATTAAACTATCATCATTATTTAAACTCTTCTCAAAAAAAAAGATAAAAGATTTATTTTTTTTTTTAAAATCAACGTTACCACTTCGGTCACCATTGCTTCCATTTCTTTTAAAAATCTGGATCCCACCTTACCTCTCTACTCTCTTTGGAGACCTTAAAGGACTACATCGTTCCTGAAACTGCATGATTGGTAGAGACAGCAAAGTCCATAACCTCTTTAGGATTGTCAAAGAACTTTGGCTGATTTCCATCCTGAAAAATCTTCAGTACCGCAGAATACCTGAATGTTGCCTTATGTCTTTTTTTCCACAACCGTTCTTTCACAGAATTAAATTCGCGTCGTTGAAACATAATTTCTTGACTCAAATCTTGATAGAAGAAAACAGGATTATTCTGAACCATCAAAGGAGATCTATTTTGCTGGGCATTTCTAATAGCCGTATGTAAAATTGTCTCTCTGTCACAATAGTTTAAACAACGGATCAGAACAGGTCTTGGATTCTGTCCTGAAAAAGATTTTCTTCTTAAAACTCTATGAGCACGTTCCAGTATTAAACCTTCAGGGAATTTATCCTGTCCTAACACTCGTGGAATCCATTCAGTAAAAAATTTTCTTGGATCTGGTCCTTCTATCCTTCTGGCCAACCAACAATTTTCACGTTATTCCGTCTAGATTGATTCTCCAAATAATCAACCTTTTTTGCTAAATTTTTATTTTGGATCTGCAATGTTTCAGTTATTCTATTTTCATCTTGCAGTTGATCCTGTACATCGACTAAGCCTTGATCACACATTTCAAATCTTTCAATGGTTTCAAGCTTAAAAGCTCCATTAATGGCTTCCACCATCGCATTAATCTTGGAAATAAACGGGTTCACAAAATTAGCTAAGTGACTCAATATAGAATACATCTTATCTTCAAGATCCTTAACAAACATTTCAACAGAAGTAGATTCAGGCATAATGGGGTCTTGCTGTTCCTTAGAGACCACGGGATCTTCTGTCTCTTCCTTTAATTTAGTATCTTTTCTAGCAGTTTGACTTCGTATAAAAATCCCTCTCAAAGTCCCCCCAGCAATGCCAGGAGACTGAAGATCAGGATTATCTTTAAGCCAAATCTCTTTAATCATCTTCACTGAATCGATGTCTGGAAAAACCGTTGTAATTGAAGATGCATTTTGCAGCGCCACCACTGTAGCAGTCGAATGACAGCTCTTTAACTCTCCAGCTGGTGGCACCCCAGCTGATTCAACTGTCAAAGTCTCAGTAACAGCACTCACAATGGCCGTTGTGTGAAATACTGGCATCCGGCCAGCCCTTTGTTCTGAAAGCTGCTGAATGCGACCTTCAGAGAGCCTTACCGGTATAAAACGGAGTTTCAATGCCGAATTCTGTACGTCTTCTTCTGGATCCATTCTACGCTGAGTCCTGGCTTCTTGTAAACAAGCAGGCCCAGACAATTTTGGAAAATGTAATTTTTTAACAGTCTGTTGATGTTTTCTTTTACCTTTTTTGCAAATAAACCACTAGGCACTGATCCAGCACCTCTTATTATTTATAAACTTTTAAAAGAATTTTAACGGGCACTTAAAGACAAAACAATAAATCAGAGTCAGGAGAGGTCTGGAAGGCACGTCTGTTCCCTACGCCATCTTGCCACGCCCCAAACCATATTTTTTTCAATTTCTCTGGAGTTAAATACAATTGATGTAAAAAATTATAATTAACCATTCCATACTGTACATTCGTCAATTTAGTAACATTATCGTAGCACATATCTGCCCAGTAGTCTTCAGGAAAAACAAAAACTAAATTTTCCCATTTAAGCTTAAATTTCTCCAATTCCGACCTATCCATAGTGTCTTGTAATACTTGGTACATAACAAAAATATAACCCCTTTTTGGTATAGAAGAAATCAAAGACTCTAATTCCGTCAATACAGGTAAAATAATCTCTCTACCATACACATTTTTCACCAAAGATCAAAGTTGATAATGAACAAATAAAGAATTTTCAGCAATATCAAAATGCTCTTTCAATTAATTGAAAGAAAGAAACTGACATTTTACAGAACAATCCTGTAATGTTTTATACCCTTAAAATCCCAACTCTTTAAATGACTATTAAACATTGAAAAAGAAATAAGCTGATTATTATATAATGGAGTTAAAATTGACAATTTACCTTTTGATCCTAAAATCTTATTTTTTTAATCCATCATTTTAATAAATGTTTTAATATCAGCATATTATATTCCCTCAATTAATTTACATTCCATCAAAATATAAATTGATACATCTCAACTTCAGGAATACAGGCCATCTCAACTTTAGCCCAACTCGGGGGCTGGTCCAAATTCATCAATCTAATAAATTTCAACTGGGCTGCTTCATAATAATTTTGAAAATGAAGAAATTGAAACCCACCTAGCACATACTTCCAAGTAAGTTTATTTAATGCTACCCGTGGTAGTTTACCTTTCCATAAGAATTCTCTCGTAACTTTATTTAAATCCTGAAAGAAACTCTTTGAAAGAGAGCACAGTATTGATTGAAATAAATATTAAATATGAGGAAAAAATATTCATCTTAATACAATTAACTCAACCAATTAAAGTTAACGGAAGATCTTTCCACTTAATTAGATCTGCTTTGATCTTTTTAAATAATGGAACATAATTTAACTTGTATAAAGATTGATACTCAGTATTTACAGTTATTCCTAAATATTTAATTTTATCAGACCATTTCAGTTTTATAATATTTTTATACTCTGAATAATCTCCTTTTCCGACTGGTAAATTTCATTTTTATCCCAGTTAACTTTATATCCAGATAATGTTCCATATTGTAATAAACATTCCCGTAAATGTGGCAATGATTGTTCTGGGTTTGTTAAAAACAAATTAATCTTGTACTCTTCATTCATCCCTCTTATCTGTTCATTCTGCCTTACTGTTTGAGCTAACGCTTCAATAGCCTATGCAAACAGGGCTGGTGACAATTGACAGCCTTGTTGAGTTGAACATGTCAATTTAAATGATGATGAAACTTGACCATTTGCCACCACCCTAGCAGTCGGGTTCGTATATAAAACTTTAACCCAACCAATTTAAAAAAAAAAGGGCCAAATTTAAACTTCTCCAGTACTTTAAATAAAAAAATTCCATTCGACCCTATCAAAGGCTTTTTCCGCATCAAGCGCAACCACCATTGATTGGGTGGTTGGGCTGCTGTTGATATGCATTGACCAAACTTATCAATCGAATAATATTATCTGAAGCATTTTTATTTTTAATAAAACCTGTTTAATCAATATTAACATAATTAACATAACAATTACAGCACGGAAACAGGCCATTAGGCCCTTCTAGTCCGCACCGAACCAAACACCCCTTTCTAGTCCCACCTCCCTGCACAATGCCCATAACCCTCCATCTTCTTCTCATGATATGTATGAATTTAGGTAAATACTTAGCAAGTCGATTTGCTAACATTCTTGCTATTATTTTATAATCAACATTCAATAAAGAAATAGGTCTATACAAAGATAACGGGTCTCTATCTTTTTTTGGGATTACAGTAATTAAAGCACTAGAGCAAGAATCTGGTAACTCCTACTGTTCGGTCACTTGTTGTCATACCACCCCAAACACTGAAGATAAATCTTCATAAAAAGTTTTATAAAATTCTACCGAAAACTCGTCATCACTTGGTGACTTCCCATTGGACATTTCCAACATAGCTGCCGCTAATTCTGTAAATGAAACTTCCAAATCCATTACATTCTCCTCTTCTAATGCTGTTAACGTTAACTTAGATAAAAAATTAATCAATAGAACCATTATCCTGTTTCCCCTCAGAAGTTTATAGTATTTTATAAAATGAATAGAACTGGTCATTAATTTCCTGAGGTTTATAGGTAACTCTTGAATTCTTTTTTACAGTATTAATAATCCGTGAAACCTGTTCCTTCTTTAACTGCCATGCAAGTACTTTATGTGCCCTCTCACCCAACTCATAATAACGCTGCTTAGATCGATTAATAAAACATTCAAATTGATAAGTCTGCAACGTATTATAATGCAATTTTAATTTAGTCAAAGCTACTTTTTAAAATATCTTCTGTCACTTCCTTCTGAAATTCCTTCACCAATTCATCAGTTTGCTTTTTTAATTCAAAGCTTTCAACCATATACTGTTTCTTAACTTTAGTGGTATAACTAATAATCTGTCCTCATAAATAAGCTTTTAACGCATCCCATAACAAAATGACTTTTTACTGAATTAGCATTTTCAGACAAGAAAAAAGTTTTCTGTTCTTTAACAAAATTAACAAACTCTGGTTTTTTTCAACAACATTGTGTTAAATCTCCATCTATAAGATGAGCGTACCACTTCTGAACTTGCATAAGAAAAAAATAATAAAGAATGGTCTGATATAACCCTGCTTTTATATTCTGCCTGTAATACCCTTCCTTGTAAATGTGCCAATACTAAAAAATAATCTATTTTAGAAAATGAATCATGTCGAGACAAGTAAAAAGCAAAATCCTTCTCTGTAGGATTAACCCTTCTCCAAATATCCACCAAATTTAAATCCTTCATCAAGGCCCCAATTTGTATCACCATCTTTGATTTCTTTATACTTTTTGGGAATTAAAAAGGATCCAAGACACAATTAAAATCTCCCCCAACTAAAATATTTTCATTAGCTTGATTTAATAACAAAAAAAGCGAAATAAAACACTCATCGTCCACATTAGGTGCATAAATATTAAGCAAAGTCCAAAATTCAGTAAAAAATTTTACAATTCACCTTTAAAACCCTTCCAGCATTCCCTTCCATAGTTTGCAACTCAAAAGACAAATTCTTATGAATTAGAATTGCTAAACCACTTGCCTTAGAATTAAATGAAGAAAAAAACACATGTCCAACCCAATCTCTCTTCAATTTCAAGTGTTCTTTTTCAGTCAAATGTGTTTCTTGTAAAAAGGCAATATCAATTTTCATTTTCTTAATCTAACCCAAAACTCGCTTCCGCTTAATCGGATTATTTAACCCCTGAACATTAAAAGTTGCAAATTTCAAATTAGACATCCTTACAAACTAACAATATAATCACTTACTACAAAATATCGCTTAAATGAAAACCACTCTCCCTCCCTTAAATATTTTTAAAAAATAAAATATCTCTAGAAAAATTTTTAATTATTCCCCCCCCACCCTGCCAAAAAGAGAAACTACCCAAAGGTTGTAACGCCCTAAAAAACTGGGTGTGGTAAACCCCTCTTGTGGCAGATGACTATCAAAGATTTCAGTGCTATCCACCCCCCACAGCCAGAAATACATCATTCATATTAATACAATTCAATACTGTAAATATATTCAACCCAATGACTCCATTCCCAATGATTGTTCCGGGTCTTCATTGTCGGTCCATTTCCATTTGCCCTCTTTTTGGGTGACGAAGGCGAAACTCTTCCATGTCCTCATAAATCCGGTAATGAATTAGCAAAAACTAATGCATCATGATCATTCTCAAAAAATTGAGATTGAAAGTTACCATAAAAGACCTTTAACACAGCAGGATATCAAAAAGCAAACTTATAACCCTTCCGCCACAGTACTTCTTTAGCTGAATTAAATTCCTGTCGTCGCCTAATAATTTCTTGACTCAAATCTGCATTAAAAAATAGTGTTATTTTGAGTCATCATTGGAGATTGACCTTGTCGTCCCTTCTGTCCCACCAACCGTAGTATCATTTCTCTATCTTGATAGTTCAGGCACCGAACTAAGACCGCTCGTGGTAGTTGTCCTGGTAATGGTTTCTTTCGTAACGCTCTATGTGCCATCTCCAATATTAAACCTCCCGAGAAAATCTCTTTACCCAACACCTTGGGAATCCAACTCTTGAAATATTTTATTGGATCAGACCCTTCAATGTCTTCTGGAAGGCCCACAATTTTCACATTGTTTCTCCGACTTTGATTTTCCAATTAATTAATTTTTTTCAGTAATTCTTTCTTCTGGATTCCCCAATCCACAAACTAATCTTCCACTTTCTCTATTTTTTCCTTATTGCATGCAACTTGGAATTTTACATTCAGAAAAAGCTGTTTCAATTAAAAAAAAATTCTTGCACTGTATCCACCGATTTAATACATTTATTGACATCCCTCTTAAGTGTAGATATATCTTCAGATATATTAGATATATCTTCAGACATATTAGATATTTTAGTTTTCACATCCAAAAATCCTTGAGTCATTTGTTAAGACATATTGTCCATATAATAAGCAATCCCATCCAAGACTGTACAAACAGACTCCATTCCAGGTTCCAGTTCCACATCTTGAGGCCTACCTTCTCTAGACTCCACCTCCATTTGTTCCTGTGAACTGATCGTTAAAGGTAAGTCGTCGTCGTCTTCCAAGGTTGTTGGGCCCTTCCCGGTGCGGTTGCGGGTTTGCACACCCGACGGCCCACATACGGTCCAGTAGTTCACGGACCCTGGAGGCACCGCGCATGCCCGGCAAGGCCAGGGACCACACAGAGGCAGTTTCCAACGCCATTCTGCGCGTCCCCGGTTCACCCGACGGCAGCCCTGGCTCAAGGACCCTTTTTTCAGCCGGGTCGCTGCGGGTCTGACATCGCGAACGCACGAATCTACTCCGGCCGAGCTCATCAATATGCCGGCGCCATCTTGTGGAGACAAGGTCGGCGCCAGTGTTATACTCAGCCTGGCAGGTGCCTTGGAGGTTCCAAACGACAATTGCGTGGCTTCAACTGGACAGGTTGGCCTCAATTCTTCAGCACTTTTAAAAGGTAGTTTCTTTTGTAATTGAGCTTTCGTTATTTTTAACATTAGTTGCCATTGTGACCCACTAATATTCCCAAAAATAAAAATACAACTTTTATTCACTTAGATAAAGTTTAAAGATGGGTGCTTAAAATACTGGCTGAGGAGGAGTAGGATTGCACGTCTGCCCTCTATGCCATCTTGCCACGCCCCCAAGATAAACAAAGGTAAAGAGAAAAATCATGGAAATATACGAATCAGACTATTAATTACCATAAGATGAAATTATAAAGTAAGGTGGGTTGTAAATGACCTCCATAACATCTTAAATCTTGTATCTGTATTATTAATTGAATAATATTTTCCATATTCAAACAGGACATGATGTCTCACAACCACTGATCATGAATAGGTAGGGCAGCATCCATTTAAGCAAAATCACTCGGCTCTCCAAAAGACAGGCAAAAGAGATAGCATGACTGAATCAAAGACAGAAGAATTGTGCTCTACCATTGTGCGAAAGAGGGCCACCAGAGGATTCGGTATTAAATCATTGTTAAAATTTTTTAACGAAGATTCTTAGGATTAAAGTGGAATCATCCATGTCTCTTTATTGTTTGGTTATTCTCTTAAAATTTTTTTTATTTTTCACACTATGAACCATATTGACTAAAATACAAACATTTCCCTCTTGAATATACACAGTGTCATTTTCTCCCCTTTCACCCCCTCCCTTCCCTCCCTCCTTCCCACCCTCCTCCCTACCCACTAAACGTTCAACATATATAATACATTAAACAATGTCACCACACAATGAAAATAAACAAGAAAATTGTGTCATCTACTTTTACATACTGGGTCAGTTCATTTCGTCGTCTTTTCATTCTGGAGATCCGTGGTATTGTTTGGTTATTCTCAACAGGAAAATGTTTCCTTGAACTTAATTCAAAAAAGAATTGTAGCCTTCACTTCATTAATAGCCAGTTGAGCAATTTTGATAAAGTGGAAAGATTCTGCAACCATCAGATTCCTGAATAATCAATGAACCAAAGACACTGCCTTTTTGTGCTCCATTATTGTTGTTATTTTTTTATAGTAATATCGTAAGATGGTTATAATATGTATATTTACACTATGATGTTGCCACAAAACACCAAATTTAATGACTTGTTCATGACAATAAATTTTATCCTGAGATGGTTTACCACCAACTCGTATGCAGTGGATACAGGAAATTGTCTTGCTTGAGCTTGGAGAAAATTAGATATAACATTAAAGAATTCATGATTGAATTTGACAAGATGTGGGGACCATTTATGGGTTATTATTATAATTTGAATACATAGGTGTGGGTGCTCTGGTGGTTTCTTGCCCGTCGTCATGGTGCTGAAACTATTCTATACATATTATTTGCTGGTGACCGTATGTAGTGGGAGGAGTGGGATTAGAATTGGGGGGGGTGTTTTTTTTTTATTCCTCTTTCTTTCCTTTTTTTCTTTTTATCTTTATAAGTAGAAGAAATTACTCTAATTAGATAATTTACCATGAATACATTATAATATTAGAATAGGAAGTGAAGTTTTCCAGGGAATTTCCATTGTATCTGAGTATTGTATACAAGACAATATATAAACTACTTATGATTCATATTCTACCTTGTATAAAGTTGTGTGGTTAATATGTAATGTCTCTCTCTTCCAAATCAATAAAAATATGTTAAAAAGAAAGAAAAGTAGGTCATCTGCCTAAGGGATACCTTGTGTTCTATCTCTTTCCTCCGTATCCCCAAGATGTCCTTGCACTCACGAAATACAATTGCCAATGGTTTAATCACTAGATCAAATTATAAAAGGCTTAATGGGCATCCTTGACCAGTGCCATGTTGCAGCTTAAAAGGTTGAGATTGCTGAAAGTTAATAAGAATTGTGGCAATTGGTCGTGAGTACAATAATTTAATCCATGTAATAAAATCAGAACAAAAATTAAAAATTTCAAGGGGTGTAAACAAATGTGTCCTTTCTATTTGATCAAAAGGTTTTTCTGCATTCAATGAATGAATACACTCAGGAGTTTTCCCAGAGGGAAAATACATAATATTCATTAAGTGACGTATATTAAAATAGGAATAAAGATTTTTAATAAACCCTATCTCATCTTCAGAAATAATTGATTGTAAAATGTTTTCCATCCTATTGGCTAAAACTTTAGCCAAAATTTTGGCATCAACATTCAGGAAAGAGATCAGTCTAAAGGAGGAACGTGCGGTTGCGTTTTTAACCTTTCTTTGTAATTAATGATATACAAGCCTCATTGAATGAATCTGGAAGTTTACCCTTTTTAAATGAATCTGCAAACACTACATTCAAGATTATAATGAGGAAATAGCAACCATTATTTCCTCTTGCGAGAGGTTCCACCAGTCTTATTTGACTCTCTGAAGAAATCTTGGATGTTCAATTTGTCGAGAAAATTTTTCATCCTTTATAAACTTAGAAGAATATAGCTTGTATTAAAATCTTTTAAATGTATCATTTAGCTCCAAATAATCTGAAGTTATAAAACCATTATCTTTTTATTTATTTATAATTTTTTATTTTTCACACTGTGAACCATATCAACCTAAATATATACAAACATTTCTCATTAAATACACACAGTGGCATTTTCTCCCTTTTTTTACCCAACTACTCTCCCACCCCCCTCCAAAACCAATAAATATTCAACATATACAATAAAACCATGAAACAATGTCTTCACATAATGAAAAATAAACAAGAAAAATGTGTCATCTACTTTTACACACTGAATCAAGTCGTTTTGTCTTCTTATCATTTTAGGGGGTGGAGGTCCGAGGCAAGCTCTCTCTGTTCCATGTATGATTCCCAAATTTGTTCAAATAATATGACTTTATTTAAATTGTATGTTATTTTTTCCAATGGAATACATTTATTCATTTCTACATACCATTGCTGTATTCTCAGGTTCTCATCCATTTTCCAAATTGACATTATACATTTTTTTGCTACTGCTAAGGCTATCATAATAAATCTTTTTTGCGCTTTATCCATTTTGAGGCCTAATTCCTTACTTGTGTTACTTAGAAGAAAGACCTCTGGATTTTTTGGTATGTTTATTAACATCTTTTAGATCTTTCCAAAACATTTTCACTTTTTCACATGCCCAAATTGCATGTACTGTCATTCCCATTTTCTTCTTACAGCGAAAACATCTATCTGATAATGTTGGATCCCATTCTTTTAACTTTTGAGGTGTGATATATAACCCGTGTAACCAATTATACTGTATCATGTGTAACCTTATGTTTATTGTATTCTTCATAGTTCCAGAACATAACTTTTCCCATGCTTTATTTTTTATCTTTATGTTTAAATCCTTTTCCCACTTTTGTTTAGGTTTATAGCTTATTTCATAATTTTCCTTATCTTGCAGTTTAATGTATGTGTTCATTATAAATCTTTTAATTATCATTGTTTCTGTAATCACATATTCAAAGCTGCTTCCTTCTGGTAATCTCAGTCTGTTTCCCAATTTATCCTTTAAATAAGCTTTCAGTTGATGATATACAAACATTGTATCATGAGTTATTCCATATTTGTGCTTCAACTGTTCAAATGTTAATAAATTATTTCCCAAAAAACAATTTTCTATTCTTTTGATTCCTTTTCTCTCCAATTCTCTAAGGAAAGGTTATCTATTGTAAAAGGGATTAGTGGGTTTTGTCAATAACAATTTCGGTATTTGGTAATTTGTTTTTTTCCTTTCTAAGTGGATCTTCTTCCATATATTAAGTAAATGATGCAATACTGGTGAGCTTTTATATTGTACCAGCTTTTCATCCCACTTATAAAGTATATGTTCCAGTACCTTCTCCCCTATTTTATCTAGTTCTATCTTAGTCCAGTCTGGTTTTTCCCTTGTCTGGTAAAAATCTGATAAATACCTTAATTGTGCGGCTCTATAATAATTTTAAAAGTTTGGTAACTACAAACCACCTTGGTTATACCTCTCTGTTAATTTATCTAATGCTACCCTCGGTTTCCCCCATTTCCATAAGAATTTCCCTATTATGCTCTTTAGTTCATTAAAGAATTTTAAAGAATTTCTCTGTTAAGGGAATTGGCAACGATTGAAATAAGTATTGTATCCTTGGGAAGACATTCATTTTAATGCAATTTACCCTCCCTATCAACGTTAGCGGTAATTTTTTCCAATGTTCTAAGTCTTCCTGCAATTTCTTTATTAGTGGCTGATAATTTAGTTTGTACAAATGGCTTAAGTTATGATCTAACCTGATCCCGAGGTATCGGATTGCTTGTGCTTGCCATTTAAATGGTGATTCTTTTTAAAATTCTGTATAGTCCGCGTTACTCATTGGCATCACTTCACTTTTATTTGTATTGATCTTCTACCCCGATATTTCTCCATACTCCAATTTCTTATGTAATTCTTTTATGATATTTCTGGTTCTGTTAGGTACACTATGATGTCATCTGCAAATAAGCTGATTTTATACTCCTTCTCCTTTATTTTTATCCCTTTTATTTTCTGTTCTTATCAGTTCTGCCAGTGGTTCTATTGCTAAGGCGAACAATGAGGGGGATAATGGACATCCCTGTCTAGTTGACCTACTTAATTTAAACCAATTAATATATTTTTCTGGTAGATTGAACCTCTGTAATTCTTTAAATAAATAATTCCATTCTACTTTGTCAAAGGCTTTTTTTGCGTCTAAAGCAACAGCCACTGTTGGCTTCTTATTTCCTTGAACTGCATGAATTAGATTAATAAGTTGACAAACATTATCCGGTGTTCATCTTTTTTTAATAAATCCAGTTTGATCTTGTTTTACTATTTTTGGTATACAATCGGCCAATCTGTATGCTAATAATTTTGCTATTATCTTTTAATCTGAGTTAAGTAGGGATATTGGTCTATATGATGCTGGTGTTAATGGATCCTTCCCAGTCTTTGGTATTATTGTAATTATTGCTGTCTTACATGAATCTGGCAAGTTTTGTGTTTCTTCTATCTGGTTCATTACTTCCAGGAGAGGAGGAATTAATAACTCTTTAAATATTTTATAGAATTCTATTGGGAATCCATCCTCACCTGATGTTTTATTGTTCGGCAGCTTTTTTAATATATCCTGTACTTCCTCTATTCCAATTGTTTTGTTCCTCTTCTTGCAGTTTCGGTAGTCCAATTTTAGCTAAAAACTCTTCAATTTTATCATCTTTCCCCTCATTCTCAGTTTGGTATAATTGTTCATAAAATTCCTTAAAGTTCTCATTAATCTCGATTGGGTTATATGAAATTTGTTTTCCTTTTTCCTTGATGCCAATACTGTTCTTTTAGCTTGTTCTGTTTTAAGTTGCCAGGCTAATATTTTGTTTTTTTTCTCCCAGTTCGTAATACTTTTGCTTTGTTTTCATTATGTTCTTCTCCACGTTATACGTTTGTAATGTTTTGTATTTTATTTTTTTGTCCGCCAATTCTCTCTTTTTCGTTATATAATCCCTTTTTACTAGTTCCTTTTCTATACTTACTATCTCCCTTTCCAACTGCTCTATTTCCTGATTGTAGTCCTTTTTCATCTTTGTTACATAACTTATTATCTGCCCTCTAATGAAGGCTTTCATTGCGTCCCATAATATAAATTTGTCTTTCACTGATTCCGTGTTTATTTCAAAATATATTTTAATTTGGCATTCAATAAACTCTTTAAATTCCTGCCTTTTAAGTAGCATGGAGTTTAATCTCCATCTATATGTTCTTGGTGGGATGTCCTCCAGTTCTATTGCTAATAACAGGGGTGAATGATCAGATAGTAGTCTAGCTTTATACTCAGCTTTCCTAACTCTCCCTTGAATATGGGCTGACAACAAAAACATATCAATCCTTGAGTATGTTTTATGCCTACTTGAATAATATGAATATTCTTTCTCTCTTGGATGTTGCCTCCTCCATATATCCATAAGTTTCATTTCCTGCATTGATTTAACCATAAATTTGGCTACTTTATTCTTTTTGATTGTCTTTTGTCGAGTTTTATCCAACATTGGATCAAAATTAAGGTTCAAATCCGCTCCTATCAATATATTTCCTTGTGAATCTACAATCTTCAAAAAAATATCCTGCATAAACTTTTGATCCTCCTCATTAGGTGTATATATATTGAGCAAATTCCAAAATTCTGAGTATATCTGACACTTTATCATTACATACCTCCCTGCTGGATCTATTATTTCCTCATCTATTTTGATTGGTACATTTTTATTAATTAATATAGCTACACCTCTTGCTTTTGAATTATAGGATATTGCCGCTACATGTCCTACCCAGTCTCTCTTTAATTTGTTATGTTCCACTTCAGTTAGATGGGTTTCCTACACCAATGATATATCTATTTTTTCTTTTTTCAATAAATTTAATAGCCTCTTCCTTTTAATTTATGTATTCCATTAATGTTTATAGTCATATAGTTCAACGTGGCCATCTCATTATCTTGTTTACACCTCATTTCCATTTACCACCACCATCCCCCTTTTCCCCATTTTCATCACTCAGTTTTCCCTTTTTAAACTCAATGTATGACAACACATTTAAAACATAAAATACTCCAACAACTCCCACATCCAATATTACCTGAATCCCAAATGCCCCCCCCCCCCATCTGAGTTGCCCCTTCTCCCTTGCCGGGCAACCACAACTCCCCTTTCCATTTGGATTGCGATCTTATTCGCAAGCATCAACTGATTTCGCAGTGATGGTTATTCTCTCCCCCACTAACCCCCCCCAGAAAACACTTTTTTACACATATAACAAAGCTCTCCTTTTTTCCCCTTACTTCCTTCCTTCCCTTCTCTTTTCCCTCTTTAGTTCTTTACATATACATTGTTTTTACATCTTTATATATACTTTCTCGCCGTTCTTCATTCTTATTTACATCTCTTCTTCTCTCCTTCTGTCCTGCAAACGCTCTGCGAATTCTTGTGCTACCTCCGGATCTGGGAACAGTCTGTTTTTCTCCCCGGCGATAAATATTTTAAGCACAGCTGGATGTCTTAACATGAATTTATAACATTTTTTCCATAGGATTGATTTTGCCATATTAAACCCCTTTCTTCTTTTAAGAGTTCAAAACTTATGTCTGGGTAAAAAAAATTTTTTTTGACCCTTGTATTCAAATGGTTTATTATCTTCTCTAATTTTATTCCTTGCCTGCTCCAGTATATTTTCTCTTGTCGTATATCTCAAAAATTTTACTATGATGGATCTTGGTTTTTGATGTATCTGTGGTTTCGGAGCTAGTGCTTTGTGTGCCCTTTCTACTTCCATTTCTTCCTGCATTTCTGTCATTCCCAGGACCTTCGGGATCCATTCTTTTATAAATTCCTTCATATCTGTGCCGCCTTCATCTTCCTTCAGGCCCACTATTTTTGTTGTTTCACCTACTATAATTTTCCATCATATCGATTTTCTGAGCTAACAACTCTTGTGTCTCTAATTTTTTTTGTTACTTTCTTCCAATTTTCCTCTTAATTTGTTTACTTCCATTTCTACAGGCGTTTCTCATTCTTCCACATTTTCTACTCTTTCCTATTTCTGTCATGACTAATTCTAATCTTTGCATTTTATCTTCTGTTCTTTTCATTTTCCTTATAATTGCACTAAATTCTAATGACAACTATTCTTTTAATGCTCTCATTTATTTTTGAAAAAAAGTTTTATCTATATTCTGTCCATCTGTTTTACCTTCTATTTCTCTGTGAAGATCTTGGTCTTTCTCTTATTCTGTGTCTGTACCTGTGTTTGTGTCTTCTCTTTGTATCTGTGTCTCTTCTGATTTTCCTGATGAGTTGCTTGTATCATTTTGTTGGGGCTCTTCTTGCTGGGCCTCTTGCTGTTGGTCCTCTCTGAGGCTGCTCATCTGTCGGGCCTCCTGCTGCTGCTCCTCTTGCCATTCACCATGTCGACTTTCTTTCTCGCCTGGTACTTCACTCCCTCTCCTGCCGCCTTCCTCATCTTCCATCTGAGAGCCCTGGTGTCGGGCATCCCTCAGCTGGTGGCGCCATGGTTACCCTCTCCTTGGCTGCCCGCTCCTCGACTGAGCCCCCCTCCTGTCGGTGTTTTTTTTTAACCTTAGATTGCACACTGCTCATGCATGACTCCTCGTGCATGTGCAGTTGCGCACTTTTGTTTGGCTCAGAGAGCCATTTTTGCAGTCCACCGGTCTGGGGATCGCAACTCTGCAGGGCCGACACTAACCTCTGAGAACAGATGTTCTTCGTCACCACGGCTCCCTGTTGCTTCGTGCAGGTAAGGCCTTTTTCTTTCTTTTCCAGTGACTTTTTTTTCCCTGTTGTTTTTTACTTTTTCCTTCTTGGGTGCCATCTTCTTTCTCTTTGAAACGTTATCTTTTATTTCTTATATTTTATATTTGTTGAACTTTGTCTTCTCTTGACTTTTTACTTTTTTTCTGGAGAGAGCTGGTTTTACCAGCCATCACGTGACTCCCCTATAAAACCATTATCTTTATGAATCATTGTAATATGTCACTTATCACCAATTCCTCTCAATTGGTTAGCTAAGAACTTAACAGATTTATCACCATGAATATAAAATTGACTTTTATATTTCAAAAGATGGCATTTGACTGGATTTGTTGAGAGAAGATCAAATTTAGTTTTAAGTTTAATCTGTTTTTTGCAAAGCTGAGTTTTTAGTTTGAACATATTGTTAATCTAATTTGTTTAACTCAGACTTTTCTTTATTAGTCTTCCTTTTTTATTAACAGAACAGTATATGAAATGTTGTGCCCCCTACGAAAAGTCTTCAAATGATCCCATAGAAGTCTCTGAGGAAAGATTAGTATCAAAGAAGAAAACTATCTGTTCTTCCATAAATTTAACAAAATCTTTATCTGATAATAGCACTGAATTAAAAGCCAGTGTCTTTTATCTTGAGGTAAATTAGGAAGAATCAGTGACATGATCAGATATTACAATACAGTGGTATTCACATGAATGAGTTAGTGGATTTAAATGATTATAAAATAAAAAAGTAATTGATACATGAGTAAGTGTGATGAACTTGGGAAAAGAAAGTGTTCTCTATTAGTAGGATTTTTAAAAAAAGTATTAATGAGGCAGGTTTGTTTAATGTACCCGGGTGAGAAGATGAACGATCTAGGATAGAGTAACCAGCAGTTGAAATCCCCACCTGGAATAAGTGAATATAAACTTAAACCTGGCAAGGAAGTAAAAGAAATTTCAAAAGACCCCAGGTCATCAACATTGGTGAATTTTGCAAATGTTTATGTTCTCAATTTATCACATAATTTCCCTGAAACAATAACAAAATAACATAATCCAAAGTAACATTATGTATATTTAAAAGAATATTCTGATTAATGAGAGTTAATACACCTCTAGATTTAGCTTGAAAGGAAGAATGTATTGCTGCTCTTTCCACTATGACATCAGGTGCAAAATATCACTTCTTTGTTTTAAATTTGAGGCATTTTGTTTTACTGGATGATTTAGACCTTGTACATTCCAACTCAGGAACTTAATAGGATTAGTTATGCTCATTCAGTTATAAAAAATAAATGCTAACAGTAAAGCCAATTTCAGAGATTCCAATGCACAGGTGCAAAGCCAAGTTCATGTATCATGCACAATGACTTCCAGTCTGCAGATGGCCTTATTAAACCAGGCAGTATGACTTCCTGAGTTGGAACTGAAACAACTATAGCAAAAAAGCACCATGGCAATGTAAAATACCCATAAACCCACCCCCGTTCTCCTCCTGTTCCACCCACCCCTGAAGGCTGTCAAATAGGCCGACAGCACGCTAATTAAATCTAGAATCCCCATTATCTTCCAGTTGAGATACGATGTTCTTTCTCTAAATTAAAATGATTACAATTCCCCACAGCTGCTTATAACAATAAGCTAATATTTAGTGTAAAATGCAATGTATGTCAGAAAAAGGATAAAAAATTTCTCAATCTTTCAAATGTATTATTTTAAATAAATACAAAATAAAATTAATTATTCAGTTTTAATAAAGCAATCTTTATTGTAAATACAGTCAGTGTGTCAAATTCTTTTCTTTCGGCCACTCCAAATTCAAACAATTCCCAATAACAATGCTTTCCTGTAAAAGCCTTTTTTTAAAAAAACCCTTTAATGTCAAAATTCAGTCACTGGTTCAAAACAACTATTCAGTTAGTCATTCAGTAACTGGAGTGGGAAGGCTATGAATATACTCCCGAGCTTCCTCCACTGAGCCAAACCATTTCTTACTCCCATTTGGAAGAGAGATCGAAGTCTTGTTGGAAACAGCAGTGATGGCTTAGAACCACAGTTGTACAGCTTTTCCATAACTTCCCTGCTGCTTCATAACTTTAGAAGAGTAATCTTTAACAATTCTAAATTGTTTGTCTTGATAGTGCAGTGTACCTTTCTGATGGGCTTCATAAGTCAGCAGTTCCTTCATTTGATAATGACGTAGGCGTATAACCATCGCAAATGGTTTTTGATAGTGAGTGATGTGCTTTCTCTCAAGCTCCAGTGATGTTGGGAGCATATCGTTCCTAAACACCATTACCAATAACCAGTTTTAGTAGCTTCAACCAAGCCCACAATTTGCAGGTTTTGTCTTCTACTTCAACTTCTCTTGTCATTAGCCTCTTGTTATCTTCCAAGTGTTTGACTCAGTCTTTCAAATCTGTTAAAGTAGATTCTTCAGAGGTTAATTGCTCACCCTGTTCTTCAGTAGAAAGACAGTTCTGTGTGAGTTGATTCTCCATTGCCAAAAGCTTTTCTTCTAGACATTTAAACTCTGCGGCAATAAATATTTTGATTTCTTCATGTGCTTTGGAGAAGCCCTCAATAATCGGGTTTGACTGTGGATCAGCTGGAGTTTCTTGTTTCTTTCCATTTCTTCCCAATCTTTCTACTTCTTGTAGTCATTTCAATCACAGAATATGAAATTTGACACCACTTTGAAAGCTTTTTTTAAAAAAAAGTAAATGGGAAGAAAGTATGCTGAAGGGTATGCAGCTGTGAAGGAAATGTCTACTCCATGTCACATTCTAACTGGAAATCGACTAAGCTTCTTTAAATGCTCTTAAAACTTGTCCTTAAGATTCTTCAATAATTTGACCACCATTGATATAAGACTCCCAGGATTCTCCCTCTTCCCCCTTTAAACAAGTGGACAATATTTGTTATTCTCTAATCTTCTGTCTGGTACCTCCTCTGTGGCCAGGGAGGACAAAGATTATTGCCAAAGCCCCAGCAATCTCTTCTTTTGTTTCTTTCTTAACCTGGGATATATCTTGTTCAGTCCCAGGGACTGAATATTTTTAAGAAAATCCAGCACTTCCTCTTTCTTAACCTCAATGTGCTCCAGCACATAATGCTGTTCTGTACTAACCTTGCATTGACTAACCTCTCTGGTGAACACTGAAGCAAGGTATTCATTTAGGACCTTCCCTCTCTCCTCTGCCTCCAGGCACATGTTGCCTCCTTTATTGTTAAATTAGCCTTAATTTCAGTCTCGTACTCCTGTTCTTCATGTATGCATTGAATGCCTTGGAGATTTCCTTAATCCTGTTTGCCAAGGCCTTCTCATGCCCCCTTCTAGCTCTGTCCTTTCCTAAGATCCTTCCTGGCTACCATATAATTCTCATAAGCAATTCCTGACTTTTGCTTGCTTCTTCCTGTCTCACCCCTTTTGTCAACCAAGGTTCCCTTATTTTACCATCTTTTCCCTGTCTCAGTGGGACATACTTATCCAGAACCTTAAGCAATTGGGCCCTGAAGCATGCTCCAGATCTATGCTTTTCTCTGGAGGCATGTTTCCAATCCCCAGTTCCTGCCTAATGCAATGTAATTAGCTGAAGGTCAGGGTGTTGTGCTCATTGTCACCAAAATGCTCCCCCCACTGTGAGCTCTTGTCACCTGGCCAGATTACCAGGTTCACTACCCAATACAAGATTCAGTATGGCTTCTCCTCTAGTCGGCTTGTCTGCACACTGTCAGGAATTATTCTTGGTTGCACCTGACAAATTCTAGCGTAACCACAATCCTGTTATTTTGCACCATTCCAAAATCACTTTTTTATCTGCTCCTCCATGTTCTGAGGGCTGTTTGAAGGCCTGTATACAATGTCCACCATAATGTTTTGGACAAATACTTTTTCCTTTGTTTGCCCATGATCCACAGTTTTAAATTTGTAATCACATCTAATTAAAGTGCACATTTGAGATTTTATTCAAGGTTATTTGTATAGATTTTCTTTTGACCATGTGGAAATTACAGAACTTTTTCTACATTGTCCCCTTATTTCAGTGCACCATTATGTTTGGGACATTTGGCTTCACAGGTGTTTGTGATTATTCAGGTATATTTAATTGCTTAATTAATGCAGGTATAAAACCTCTTTCACACTTCCCAATTGGCCTTTGAAGTGCCATTATCTCATGCCGGGGATTGACAGCCTGTACCCCAAGTACAATCCCTGGCGTCTGCAGAAGCCAGCGTTGCCAGTCAGGCAAGTGTGAAATGGGCAATTGCATTGTGGGATTGAAATGACCCAGGTTTTTGCATGAGTGTAGGAACTTGAAGAAAAGATTAAAATGAAGGAATAAACTTTGCTGTGGGAAAGTCACAGTGAGAGAGAGAGGAAAGAAATAGCAATAGTTGACAATTTTTAAACAGCGTGAGAAAATTGGTAGCGCTATGGTAGACCTGACTTCCCAGAATGCTGTGCAGCAGAGAAACTCCACCATGTATGCTCTGTGCATGTAGCTGGGCATACAGCCCATTCTTTGCTGCATGAAATTCTGGATGGGAAGGTCTGCTACTGCCTCCCCCCCACCCCCTTCACAGTATTTATAAATTGTACGCAATAGTGCTACCAACTTTCTCACACTATTTAAATTGTACGCGATAGCACTACAAACTTTCCCGTGCTATATAAATTGAGTACTATAGTGCTACCAACTTTTCCACCCTGTTCCTAAAAATTGTCTGCTATTGCCATTTATTGCTAGCACTTTCCCATGGTCCTTAATAAAGGTCGGCTCAACAACATCAGGGGTTGAAGGGCTCATACTGTGCTGTACATAAAGCTTAATTATGTTATCGTTAGGCATGATGAATTTTGTTCAAATATAAGATCATGTTTGCTCAAGATTCCAGCACTTGCAGTTGTTCAAGTTTTTGGTGAATTTTCATCTTCATCATTTTCCCCCACCATTGGGGGAAAAATAATAGTAAGGCCCAAAGTGCACTGTTCATTCCATTGCTAAGGTTAAAAAGAGCAAGAGAATGGGTGATAAACCTGAGCATGGGGCTTCTTGAAGTCAAACTGCATTTGAAGAAGAAAAAGTCTTGCATTTTTGGAGAAATGTATTTCACATAATTTAATATCACTGTACTGTTGTATCATTGCTTGAAATTAGTAGTCACTGTTTACTTTTTGATCAATAAGTAAAACGTAATTATTCTTTTGACAAAATGTCAAGTTTGAATGTATCCCGATGAATGTAACTGTGGGTAAAATAATCCAGGAATTTACAGAGTTGGACCATATCTCCATTGTGATCTGCTCGTCGCAAGTTTCTGAACAGATAGTTAAGATTCTTCAGTTCTTTTTTCCAGAAACAATTTAATACCAGAACTTATGGAGAAGTATCTGGTTATAAAATTAATTGGGACAACAAAATCAGTGAACCGGTGCGGACTCGAAAGGCCAACATGGCCTGTTTCCGCTCCGTATATGGTTATATGGTTACTGACAAAAGGCAAAGGAGGAAAAACCCAACCCCAACCAACCAATTTTCCCCTGCAACCGCTGCAACCGTGTCTGCCTGTCCCGCATTGGACTTGTCAGCCACAAACGAGCCTGCAGCTGACGTGGACATTTACCCCCTCCATAAACTTGCAGAAATCAAATTTAAAACAGACCACAAACTTTCTTGAATGACAAGAATGCCCAATTTATTTGTAAATTAACCAATCAGTAACAAACTCATTAGAATTATCAAATTAAACATACACTTTCTTTTTCTTTTTCAATCTTTTTATTATTATTATAATTTATAAACACATACAGTGCAAAGAGATATAAAAAAATACATAGTAAATAATGAATTAATACAGAGATATTAAACAATAATATTACAGAATAAAAATATATCATAAAAAAAATTTTGATCAGTTTAGGGTGTGAACTATCTCTAAAAAAAGATATAATTAATAACAATATATGAAAAAAGAGAAAAAAAAACCCCAAAAAAGAAGAAAAAACAAATCTGAATTAAAAAAAAAACAAAAAAAAACTTAAAAAAAAAACCCTACAGATATAGCTAAACCACGCCGATCACTCCGATCTCATCTTACAGCCCAATTATTATACATAATCATAGAAAGAAAACAGAGCCAGATCAACTCACCACAAATGAAAATATTGAATAAATGGTCGCCAGGTTAACTCAAACTTAGAAGGGGATTCATAGACAGAGTTTCTAATTTTCTCTAAATTTAAACATAATATAGTTTGGGTAAACCATTGGAAAACAGTGGGAGGATTTACCTCTTTCCAATTTAATAGTATAGATCTTCTAGCCATTAGTGTAAGAAAAGCAATCATACGATCCGCAGGAAGAGATAAATAAGTCAAATCTATCATAGGTAATCCAAAAATTGCAGTAATGGGATGTGGTTGTAAATCAATATTCAAAACAGTAGATATAATGGAAAAAATTTCCTTCCAATAATTCTGTAAAGAGGGACAGGACCAAAACATATGTGTAAGGGAAGCTATTTCCAATTGACATTTATCACATATAGGATCGATATGAGAATAAAAGCGATGGAGTTTATCTTTAGACATATGAGCTCTATGAACAACTTTAAACTGTATTAGTGAATGTTTTGCACATAGAGAAGAAGAGTTTACCAGTCGCAGAATTTTATTCCAATTTTCATTAGAAATATGAAGGTTGAGTTCTCTTTCCCAATCATTTTTAAACTTTTCAAAAGTCCCAGAATTTATTTTTGTAATTATATTATATAATTTAGATATCACACCTTTTGGAGGGAATTTTGAATATAGTATATCCTCTAAAACAGTCGTAGTCTCCCGATTGGGAAAAGAGGGTAAAGTCGAAACTAAGAAACTCCTAATCTGCAAATATCGAAAGAAATGAGATCGAGGTAAATCATATTTCATGGATAATTGTTCAAATGACATGAAAGAGTTATCCAAGAATAAATCCGAAAAGCATGTTATACCTTTAACTTTCCAGAGTAAATAAGCTTGATCAATTAGAGAGGGATGAAAAAGGAAATTTAGTACAATAGGAGTTTCCAAGATAAAATGACTTAGGCCAAAAAATCTCCAGAATTGAAACCATATACGTAGTGTATGTTTAGCCATTGGATTATCAATTTGTTTATATAATTTAGGGAGGACCCTAATAGCATAAAATAGCATTAAACTGGTTATGACTGAGGATAAGATGGAAACAAAGTCAATGGTTCAAAAATTTTACACTCTCCTCCATGCCTCCTCCCACCTTGCCTGCAGCTTAACAAGCTCCTTTTGTCTGACTTGAGGTCTAAAACTCAGCTGTTTTTCTTCCCACAGCTGAAGCTTGAGCTGCTGAATATTTGATAATGAGTTTATTCTTATCTGCTTAAGTACAATGTGCATATGCCTGAAATTCTTGCGGCAGCTGAACAGGTACTTTGTAAAAAAAAACACACACCAATAGCAATCATTAAATTACCACACCCAAAGTGATAAATATAAAAGATGGATAATAAAAATTCACAATTAAAATAGTTCAAGAAGAGAAAGCAGGGTTTCAATAGAGCGGACATCTTTTTGTGGTGTTGGAGTAGTTTACCATTGCTGTAAAGGGATGTTAAAGGATGTGATAACCATGGTGGGGGGGCGGGGGGGGGGTGTGGTTGGGGTTGGGAGAATGAGAAGTGCTGGAACTCGGTCTTCTTCTCAAAGGTAGCAGCAAGAAGAGATTGTTACCAGAATCATGGTGGTCCTTTATGATGTTAGCTGTCTTCTTGGGACAGTGCCTCAAATAGGTTTCCATATTTTCAACATTTGCTATTTCTCAGACTTCCAGCATGCAGTCCAGAAGTGGATTTATATCTCAGTTGGAGGATAATGCAGCTTTCTGTCAAAAATTTCAAATGATGTGAATGGATTTGGCTGTGGCACCCCAAATGAGAATGATCCAGAGATGAAGGAGACCCTCTACTCTGAGGCATGGTGACAATCTGGTGATTATTTTTGATGTCTTGGCATGCTGCTGCATGATCGAATTCTTTATTGCTAAATCTTCCATGATTTTTCTCCTTCCTTTAAAACCACCTCAAACCATGCTTTTCCAAGATTTCTATGCATCCTTGATTTTTGCCCCTTGAAGTACTCTTTAAATTATATTGCTTCACCTTAGTAGTCTTACTTTTGCGATCAATGCCCTTAAGTTTTCAGTTCCTTCCATAAACCTCTTTCACATTCTTCTTTAATCTTTTTTATTGGTTTTTATAATAAATACAGTACAATAAAAAAAATGGAATGAAACTGAAATACTTGCCTCTTTCACATTCATTGAAAACACAACCCCTTGTTTGAGTTTTTGGATATCTGTCTTTATCTTTGTATGGTCACTTTTCTGTGAGGCAGTGTGGGCTGGCTTTCTGTGTAAATGTGCTCTCTAAATGCAAGTTGAATTATAGACCTTGAATCTATGACAGGAGTTATCTTTTGATAGGTGACTAAAATTCTTGAGCAAGACCAAATAAAACTGGTTTAAGGTCAAGTTTCTTGCAAGAACCATGGCTTCAAATTATACTGAACTTCAAATTGAACACTTTTAGACTTTAAAAAGCTCTGTGAAGAGTTTTAAAATTCTTAATTTTACTATTTACTTGTGCTGTTTACATCCCTGATAGTGTAATGGCATCTATTTTGAATACTGTATTTACTCAAGGTAAGGGTTGAAATTACTTTTCTGACAAAGAATGTAATTAGTGTAAGAATAGATTATCCAATCCATCGAGCCTGCTCTGCCATTCAATAAGATTATGGCTGATCTGGCTGTGGTCTCAGCCCCACCTACCCATCTATTCCCTATAACCATTAATTCCCATATTCATGAAAAAAAATCTGTGTGTTTTCAATATATTCAAAGAGACAGCCTCTACTACTTCCTTAGGCAGAGAATTCCACAGATTCACTACTCTGGGAGAAGCAATTCCTTCTTAGCTGCCGTAAATCTACTCCCTTGTATCTTGCGGCTATCTTCCCTGATTTTTGACTCACCTGTCTGTGAAAACAACCTTGCTGCTTCCTTTCAAAATTTTATGTCTGAGAATCAACCGCCCGATCCAACCATTCCTACAAAGCTACAATTGAATATTGACCCAGGCTACTCAACCTCTCCTTGTAAGATAACCAATTACTTTCTGGAATCAACCTGGTGAACTTCTATTCACTGCCTCCAAACCCAATATGTCCTTTCTCAAGAAAGGAGATCAGAAAAGAAGAATGGTGAGAAAGAGAATGAAGGGCTGGAAGAGGATGAGCTGCAACAGGACGACTGGCAAGGGGATGACCTGCAGCAGGAGGCCCAACAGCAGGAGACATAGCAGCTGGAGGCCCAGCAAGGATACAGAAGCAGCTCACCAGAGAAGGATGAAGATACACAGATACAGAGAAGAGAAGAAGACGACACAGACATAGATACAGACACAGAAGAAGAGGAGGAAGAAGACCAAGAACTTCAAAGGAAAGAAGAAGGTAAAATAGGACAAAATTTAGATAAAGCCTTTTTTGAAGAACAAATGTCATTAAAAGAATGGTTATCATTAGAATTCAGTTCAATCAAATGAAAAATGAAAAGAGCTGAAGACAGAATGCAAAGCTTCGAGTTGGTCATGACTGAAATAGGGAAAAGAGTAGAAAATGTGGAGGAACGAGAAGCTGCTGTAGAAATGGAGATAAATGATTTAAGAGGGAAGTTGGAAGAGAATGAAAAAAAAATTAGAGACAAAATTTATTGTCACAAAAAATTGACGTATTGGAAAACTATAGTAGGCGAAACAACCTGAAAGAAGGCAAAGAAGGGTCAGATATGAAGGAATTTATAAAAGGATGGATCCTGAAGGTGTTGGGAACGACAGATTCACATGAAGAAATAGAAATTGAAAGGGCGCGTTGAGCACTAGTACCGAAACTGCCATCACATCAAAAACTGAGATCCATATTGGTAAAACTTCTAAGATATACGACAAGAGAAAACATACTGGAGCAGGCAAGAAAGAAGGTTAGAGAAGACAATAAGCCGTTGGAATATAAGGGACAAAAAATATTTTTTTACCCAGACATAAGCTTTGAACTTTTAAAGAAGAGGAAGGAATTCAACATGGTGAAAACAATCTTCTGGAAGAAAGGTGATAACTTTATATTAAGACATCCAGCAGTACTCAAAGTATTTATTCCTGGGAAATGGAATAGACTGTTCTCGGACCCAAAGAAAGCCCAAGAATTTGCTGAACATTTGCAGGACAGGAAAAGAGAGGAGAAGGAGTGACAAGAAGGATGACCGGCAAGAAAATATACAAAAATATGTAATAAATATAAAGTAAAGATAATGTATATATAAAGGTTTAAAGATGGATAAGAGAAGGGGAAGAGTTGGGGGGGGAAGAGAGAGAGCTTTGTTATATGCATAGGAAAATAGTGTTCTCTGGGGGGGGTTGTTGGGGGTGGAAGAATAATGGTCACTGCGAAATTGGTTGATGGTTGCGAGTAAGTTCGCAAGCCTAATGGAAAGGGGTGTTGTGGTTGCCGTCAAAGGACAAGGGGCAACCCAAGGAGGGGAGGTTCATTTGGGGTTAAAGGGATATTGTTTGTGGGGAATTATTGGGGTATTTCATGTCTTAAGTGTGTTGTCATATATAGAGATTAAAAAGATAACTTAAAAAACAGTAATGGAAAAAAAAAGGGGATGGAGGTGGTGAAGGGGCAGAAAAGAAGTGAAAATAAAGATATCAGATGAACTATATGACTATAAATATTAATGGAATATATAACCAAATTTAAGTGTATCCCATTGGAAAAAAAAGTCACCTATAATTTAAAAGATAAAGTTACAATGTTTGAAAAAAGCTGGGAACCATATATGGAACATAACAGAAAGAACAGGCCTCGGACCACCATCACCTAAAATGATAAGATAAACGCGATCAGATTTAATGTGTATAAGTAGATGACACGTCTTTTTTATTTGCATTCCTTTTGTATAAAGATATTTTATATGTTCAATATTTACTTTTTTTTGGGGGAGGGAGGGATGGGGGAAAAAAGAGAAAATGTCACTATGTATATTTAAAGAGATGCATCTGTAAATATTTTGGTTGATATGGTTCATAATGCGATAAATAAATTACAAAAAAAAATCAAGTGCACAGAGGGCTGTGGTTTTGTTTTTAACCATTGTTCTGTTACTTGGTGGCAAAGGATTCTTAAAGCAACAAGGTCCCAGATTTGATTCTTGATCTTTGCAAAGTCAGGTTATTATTTCATTAGAATGGCATTTAAAAATAAATCAGAGATGTTATAACTAAATATTGAGTTTTGAAATCAATTTATTATCACAAATTTCTTGTATTTCCTATATAAATAATGTATGGTCTATTACATGATGGGAAAGTTGCTGTTCATTACAGAGGGAATTTTTAAAAAACTTTTCCATATTTGTACCACCATCAAGATGTGTTTGAAAATTCCAGCCTCTCTCTGCCCAGATGAGGAAGTTGGAGGTGAGTTAATCTATGGGAAGGTTGTTGTTTGTGGTTTTCTACCACTGGCCAGGGTAAGTATGACTCAGACTACTTAAAAGAGCTCTTGTTGATGGTAGTGGGGTGGATTTAAATGCACTGTTGATAATTTCCAATGCATTTTTTTATTCATCTAATTGCTCTCGTGTAATATTCATTAACCAATAAATAGCTTTCATCTGTTGATATATACAGTATTTGTGCAGTCCATCTGGAGAGTTTGGAGCAACATGGGTAAACTATGCTTGATTGTCACTTGCAAAGCCTGTTTGGGGGCCACAGACCAAGGTGAGTGAGGAGGGGTAGGCACACCTCCTGCGGCCATAGGGAAAGGTGCCAGGGAGTGATTGATGGGGAGGGATGAGTGCACGAGAGAGTCATAAAGGGAGTAGTCCCTACAGAAGACAGAGAGGAGAAGATGTTTTTGATGGTGGGATCTGGTTAAGTGCTGGAAATTTCAGAAGATGATGTGTTTGATGCGGAGGCTGGTGAAGTGGTAGGTGAGGATGAGGTGGGTTCAGCTGCGATGAGCTTGGCGGCCAATTTCCACCCCAATCTCAAACTCACCTGGTCCATCTCCAACAACACACTTCCTGGATCTCTCTGTCTACATCTCGGGAGACAAGTTTTCCACTGATATATATTGGAAACTCACTAACTATCACGTTCTGTAACTACACTTCCTTGCACCCTATCCCCTGCTAGGATTCTAACCCCTTCTCTCAATTTTTTTGTTTCTGTCACATATGCTCCCAAGACGAGATCTTCCAGTCCAGATCTCTTGTCAACCTTCCACAAACGTGGCTTCCCCTCCACCACCATCAACTCAGTGCTTTCCTGCATCTCCTCCATTTCGCACTGATCTGCGTTGGCCCTCTCTGCCCCCAGAAGTAGCAAACATAGAACCCTTCATCCTCACCTACCACCCCCACCAGTCTCCACATCCAACACATTTTCCGGCATTTAATACAGGATCCCACCACCAGACACATCTTCCCCTCTCTGCCTTTCATTGGAATCACTCCCTCCATGACTCTCATGCACTTATCCCTCCCCAGCAATTGCCAACCCCTCCCCCACCACCTTTTCCTGTGGCTGCAGGAGATGCCACACTTGCTCCCACACCTCCTCCCTCACCTCGGTCCAGGGTGCCAAACAGGCTTTTCAAGTGAAATAACACTTCACTTGTGTATCTGCAGGACTGATTTACTGCATCCAGTGCTCCCTTTGTGGCCTTCTCTACATTGGAGAGACAAGGTGCAAATTGGGAGATTGCTTCGCTGAGCAACTTCATTCTGTCTGCAACAGTAACAGAGACCTCCCAGTTGCCAACCATTTCAGTTCTGTGTCATACTCCCACTTGCATATCTATCTATGGCCTTGTGCACTGTCCCACCAAGACCACCCACAAATTGGAGGAAATAACACTTTATTTTCCATCTGGGCATTCTCCATTCAGGTGGCATTAGCATTGATTTGTCTGATTTCTGCTGTCCTCCTCTCCCCTTTCCAGTTCGTCATCCCTCCACCCCTTGATCTCTGCTGACTCCTCCCTCCCTTCTCTACCTATCACCTTCCTTGCAACCACGCCTCCTCCCCCCCCCCCCCACCACTTATTTATTACCTTGATGAAGGACTCAAGTCTGAATTGTCAGTTCTGTATTTTTACTTTTGCTATATAAAGGACACTGCTTGACCTGTTGAGTTTCTTCAGCATTGTGTTTTCACGTGGTTCCAAAGTACTTTAATTTTAAAATTGTGTACAGAAGGAATAGGTTGTATTGAGGAATCTCAACAGTCTTGTGATCTTCTCCATCAGATAAAGAAACATATTTATTGTTATCAAATTCTCAATTGGAATTGAGATTAATTGTCTTCCAAGTCAGAATTGTGGTGATGTTAGCTCAGTTTGGCTGAATGGGGAAGATAGCTGAATTCCTTCTGTTTTAGAGTAAAAAGGGGCAAAACCATCTGCCTTCTGAAATTGAGTTGCTGTGCAAAATGTACAGAATAGGCCTTCAACTTAGGAGTGGAGGGACCTGCTCAAGTTAACAAGAATACAACATGTCTTATAGCTTGTGGTTGAAACTGATCCTTGAACTTTCTCTCCAATTCAAAAACAGCAGCATTTAAAGCATTATAAATTGTGTTGAAATTTCTGCTGTCATTTCCATTCATTGCATTTTAAATTTGAGTGTTCCTTTGGATGCTAGTTTTGCGGAGTTTGGCATCTACATCATGATAATGGACTACTGCTGCGCTGCAGTGTCTCTGCTACATGAGCAACATCCTCGCATAGCAAGCTAATTAGCTTGTGATATTTTGGCAGCAATAATTATTTTGGGGAAATCGTGTTGATGTGTCTCCCTGCTATGTCGAAGCAAATACTCTAAGTATGCAATGTTCAAGCTTGTTCCACAACTGCATATTCTGTAACCCGAGTAAGAAACTCAGTTTCTAATTTTATTATGATATGATGTGTCATGCTATCTCTGAACGAGTCCTTTTAACCTTGTATATGACATGAAAACACCGGATTGGATGTGATCTTAGCGGTTTTTTAGCAGTTAGGACTTGAAACTAACTTTCCCTTTTCCCAACAAGCTTGTGAACAACAAAGCCTTTGTAATTCTATGAAGACCAGGTTGATTATGACAAATTTTATTTCTCTGAATCCATTGCAATTTTGTTTTTTTTTACCTGGCAAGTAGTGAGAGAAACTGGACCCTAAGATGAAGTACTTGGGCCTGAAACATTGGTTGTATATCTTTGCCTCCTGTTGTTGCTGCGGGACCTGCTGAATTTCTCCAGCACTTTTGTGTATTCACTGTCTTATTTAACAGTTTACTCTTGACTGTTTTGTATGAGAAAGAAGAGTGTGTTTTCTGAAGCTTGGAAATGAAATGGGGATAATGGAATCATTTGAAAATGGTGTGTATCTTAGTGTAACGTGATTTTTTTTTTAACTTAGATGAGAAACTGTCTGAATGTCTTTCCATTATATTTATTGTTGACATTTAAATCTATTTCATAGGAGCATTATTCAACATTTGTTAAGTCTCATGGAGGCCAGCAAAAGTTTGGCACATTGGAATGAAAAATAACATCTTTAAAACCAAAAGATTTGCAGTCAGGGAGAGTTAAACCATTCCAGAGTATGGGACCTCAACAGCTGAAGGTCTGAACACAAATGCTATTTAGTTAAATCTGAGAACAGTAAAGATGTCAAAATGTGAACACACATTTCAAATATCATCAAACTAAGAATGAAAGATGAAGAGCCATGGAGGGATATGAAATCCAGAGATATTTGACCTTGAACTGTTAGGTCAGCTTGCTTAGGACTGATAGGTTGATGGGGACTTTTTGGAAACAGACAGCAGAGTGCTTGAGTAACAAAGTTTATGGAAGTTGGTTTGTGGAAGCCTGACAACCAGAATTCTATTGGAAAAGTCAAATTGAGAGGGAAAAAAATGGAAGAGAATTTCACCAGCAGATGAGCGTAGGGAAGTATGGACTTGGATATTTTTATGGAGGTCAAGTGAACCATTTTGTCAATCATGTGGATCTGAGTGCATTCTGGAGTCAAGTACAACACAATAGTGTGTTAATTTTAGTTTGTTGGTATGAAGAGAGTTAATGGATGGAGAGCCAGTTTGTAATGTTGACTGAAGCTCATGATTCTCTTCTGAAGAATTAGTTTGAAGTAATTGGCTCTTGAGCAAGCAGTCTGAAATTTTGGATACAGTTGGCAGTTTCAAACAACGCTGAAATCTGTCAATAATGTTTTCAGATGTGAGATGCTTCAAATGATAAATTGGCCAACTGTAAATCTTTTAGTACACGTAGCAATGGTTCATGAACTGGAAGAGAAACAATTGCAAGTACTGTACTTGTGAAAGGTACAGGCTAGTACTGGATGAAGGAAAATCAAGAGAGAAAAACCATCTGCAATACTTGTGGCAAATGTAGAAACCATATCTATAACTTCCTGTGTAAATTCACTGATAAAGGAATACATTTATGAAATGAGGAGAGGAGATTGGGATGGTGAGTTGGTTTTTTTCTGAAGAGGAAATTGATGTTTCATTTTAAGAGTTTGAACTGTGCTAAAGGAGGAAGAGCTATTAGCGATGTTGGCTAACATGGAAATCAGGAATAGATATTTGGAAGTTGGCTGTTGAAATGGAATAGTTGTAGCATGGAGTGAGCTTCGTAGTTAAGGTGAACATGAAGAGTTTAAGGGGAGAAAAGGGAAAGATAGAATTGCTACAGCAAGGGAGTACAATATTTAAAATGCTTATCCTGGTCGGAAAGGGGTAGCTAAAGGAGTTGCAGATTTCTTGACTCCATGAAATTAGATTCTGTATATGAAGATGGGTGGGAGAGGGTTTGCCTTGGTTTTTACTGAAGCTGGTAGTTGCATTCCAGCATGATCCTGGAATAGTGAGTACACATTTGAGCATTTCAGCCAGATTTGTTAGTCCTTTGGTCTTGAGGATGGAGAATTGAGGTGCAAGGGGTTGAGAGAGGAGTTTAATGGGTGGAGGACCAGAATATCATAGGTGGAGATAAAGATGTAGTCTCAGATCAGATACTATTTATAGTCTTATAATAAAACAAAAATGTCATATTCCATGAAATTTTCTTTTGTCTGCCATAAGGCAGACAAAGATTTGCCATTGGCATTGCCCAGTGGCCCTTAGAGTCTGAGAAATAGAAGCAAAAGAGAGTCCCCTCACAGATGCTGAGTGTCTGTGGATTTGCCTCCAGTGGTCCTACAGCCACACAAAACTCCAGTTCAGTTCAAATAATCATCAATCTTAGCTCAGATCCAAGCCCACAACATGATGAAGAAAGCTTCAGTTCCCAGTGCCCATAGGGAGCCTTTCTTGCCTTCAGTACCCTCTCAAATCCTGGTTCTGATACATGATTCTCATGACCTTGTCTCCTGCAGCTTATGTGGGTTCCTAGCCTGCAAATCGCTAACCGCTTGCCACCTGTGTGTGTCCTTCAGCCGCAGAGCCCTTTACTAGTCTGCTACCTATATCCTTGGGGTCTTTTTCTCCTTTTCAACAGGGCTGGGGTGTTTACCCTATTATTGGTGCCCTGCGCAAATCTGCTGTCTTAGAACCTGCAATGTTTCGTGGCCACTGCCATACTGGATCCAGACTCCATGGTAGCAGGATTTTAAATAGAACACTGTTGGCTCCTTGAACAGGCTGTTTAAAGTCATTATGGAGCCATAGACAGTCTGATGGGCGGTAGGACCCCATGGGGAGTACTGTGTCTGCTCCCTGCTTTCTCTGGGTCCCACCAGTGGCAGCAGTGCCATTACACCAGCTCTCTCAGTGTCACAATTTTTTGATCATTTGCTACATAAATTGCCAGATGCAACGATGAAGACTATTTGACTGTGACCTTGTCATCATCACATAATGTGAATTCTTATGGCAATTTTCCTTCCAAGTGTAGCTTTGGAAGGAAATGGAGTTTAATTCCATTTCAAATAGGCTGAAAAACAAAAACAAATGTAGCATTTTATCAGGTCCAATTGAAATGGTAGAATTTTAAGTGCACTACTTTGATCTTTTTATTACCTTGTTACAGAAATGGCTAATGTAGGGAAGTCGCTGCAAAAAGCAGAATTAAAACCTATCAAAAAAAGTGCTAAAAATTTGTAAAAGATATTATCAATGTGATGGATATTGATATGTTTCTCCAACATTAATCTGGCAAACTGATCATTTCACACATTGTTGGGCAATTTGGAGAAAAATAGTATTGAACTATGTTTTGGAAAGTAGAACATTTCAGTCCACTATGTTGTGCTTACCTATGTAAAGTACTCCACGACAATCTAATTTTTCCTGACCTTGCACCCATAACCCACTATTTTTCTTTAATTCTATCTGGGAATCTTTTGAATATCCCTATTGTACTAGTTACCATTATCACTCTGGGGTCGGGGGGGGGGGGGTATTGCCTTGGATGCCTCCCCTAAATTTTCCTCCACTTTACTATCTATAGATGTGCTCTGGTGTTGGCTTTTTCACCCCAGGAAAAAGGTGCTGGATCGCCACCATATAAGCCCTTCATAATCTTGTCATCCTCCAATAAGTTACCTCTCATTCTTTGTCACTCTAAAGAGAAAAGCCAATCGTTCTTGATAAGACGTGTTCTTCAAACCAGGCAACATCCTTGTAAATATTTCCAGAATAAAATGCTTTATTTTAACTCTATAATAAATAACTTGCTTATTTCCACCTTATCTTGTCCATTTAATTTAATATACTAGATTTGAGGTTTGGTTTGATGTGTTGCATTTTTTTACCTTGAATCTAGTAACGTTGTATTCATTTTGATTCATCACTAAAGAATAATTACTTTGCTTAACATATCACTGATCAGATTTTGGACTTTAATTGCCCGTGTCATTTTTAAATTTTTTTTAATTTTTCACACTAGGAACCATATTGACCAAAATACACAAACATTTCCCTCGAATATACACAGTGTCATTTTTTCCCCTTCCCCCCCCCCTCCTTCCCATCCCCTCCCCACCCACTCAACGATCAACATATACAATACATTAAACCCATTAAACAATGTCATCACACAATGAAAATAAACAAGAAAATTGTGTCATTTACTTTTACACACTGGGTCAGTTCATTTCGTCTTCTTCTCATTCTGTCATTTTAGGGGGTGGAGGTCCGCGGTTGGACCTCTCTGTTGTGTTCCATGTACGGTTCCCAAATTTCTTCGAATACTGTGATGTTATTTCTTAAATTATATGTTATTTTTTCCAATGGAATACATTTATTCATTTCTATGTACCATTGCCGTACTCTCAGGCTGTCTTCTGATTTCCAGGTTGACATTATACATTTTTTTGCTACAGCTAAGGCTATCATAATAAATCTTTTTTGTGCTTCATCCAAATTGAGGTCAAGTTCTTTACTTCTTATATTACTTAGAAGAAAGATCTCTGGATTTTTTTGGTATGTTATTTTTTGTGATTTTATTTAATACCTGATTTAGATCTTCCCAAAACTTTTCCACTTTCTCACATCCCCAAATTGCATGTACCTGTTGTTCCTGTTTCTTACAGCGAAAACGTCTATCTGATACTGTTGGGTCCCATTTATTTAACTTTTGGGGCGTGGTGTATAGCCTGTGTAACCAATTATATTGTTGCGTAACCTCGTGTTTATTGTATTTCTCATAGTTCCGGAGCATAGCTTTTCCCACTTTTTATTCTTTATCTTTAGATCTTGTTAATTGCCTGTGTCATTTGATGTTACATCAGATAGCACAATGAGGCAGCCTTTCAGACTATATTAGTTTGTTAAATGGTGATAGGATTGGTTTATCATAGGACAGCACAGTACAGGCCCTTCATCTTCCATAAAGCTATTTCACAACAATCTAATTTTTCCTTGCCTCGCACCCATAAATAACTCTCTTTTTACATCCATGTGCTTATCTAAGTGTCTTTGGATGTCCCTTTTCTTTCAGCATCCACCACCACCACCCCAGGCAATTCATTTTAGCCACCCATCATTCTCTGTTTAAAAATCTTACCTCTGACGTCTCCCCAAAAATTTCCTCCACTCACCTTAAACAGATGTCCTCTACTATTTGTGATGATCACCCAAGGAAAAGAGTACTGGCTGTCCACCCTATTTCACTCTACATCCATGACTGTGTGGTGAGACTGTTATGTTACACACCATCAGCAATAGAAATTCTCTAAGAGACTAATTGTTTTTCTTTTAAAATATATTTTTTACTAATAATGCAATAACTTAACCCTGACTATGTGCAAATATACTTATTCCTGTACAAAACCATTACAGCTTGGGCACAAGTCTGGAAAGTCATTTCACATTTCAGTCTTAGAAGTCCATAGTTGAAACGCAGACTTTTAAAGTGATGTACAGAAGTACTGGTAATCTTGAAGAATGTAGGAGAGACTGAGTGACTGGAATGCCAAAACTTCACATCCTTATTGAGTTGCTTCCAGAGAAATCTCCTTTCATACAAAAAGTTTTTTACAACTCCTGTTCCTTGCATAGGGGAAACAAAATGTGTGACTTCCACAATGCTTCCAAAACCCAGGCACAAGTCATTCGAAATGACCATCACAATCCAATGCAGGAATTCACCTGCTTACTTTACCCAGATACAGGTCAATCAAAATGACTGTTTCTTTGGTCACAGTGGTTCAATAATTTCCCTGAAATTCAAAAGAAATGAAAGGCATGAAGTGCAAATGAACTGCAAGTTTGTAGTGCAAATGAATTGCAAGTTTGTTTAAAGATGAATGGCTTAACAAAATAGTAGAAACTGCTATACAGAAAGCTCATGAGGTCATGAATGTTCAGCTGTGAGAAATGTATATGATTCGGAAACTAGAGTTATCTGTATTGTTGTGATGGGAAAGTTGCTGGAGAATTTGCTCATGAAAATAAGTGGGATGATACTTGGAAACTTGACTTTTTGAAGTGTCATTTGGCAAGTAAATTGCATTTGGACAATGTACATAGTTTTGTCATGGGGGAAAAATAAATAGCACAACATGAGATTTTTGTGCACACTGACCACTAAAAATTAGAGGGAACATTGCACCCCCCCCCGCCCAAAAAAAAATCTGCAAGAATTGGAAGAGCAGATCTGTAGAGAGATAACAGAAGTAGAAAGAAACAAAGTTGTGATCATTGGAAATTTTAACTGGGAGTCCCATACTGTAAAAGGGCTAGATGACTTGGAGTTTGTCAAATGTTCAGGAAAGTTTTCTAAATCAATATATAGAGGAACGAACTAGAGGGTGCAATACTGGATCTCCTATTAGGGAATGAGACAGGACAGGTGTCAGAAGTATGTGTTGGGGAACATTTTGGGTCTGGTGCCATTAGTTTCAAGTTAATTATGGAGAAGGATAGGTCCTTGGGTTGAGGTTCTCAATTGGAGAAAGGGTAATTTTGAGGAAATGAGAAAGGACCTAGAATGCAATGATAAGTTGTTTTCTGGAAAGGATGTGCTATGTAAGTGGAAGACTTTCAAAGGTGAAATTTTGAGAGTCCAAAGTTTTATGTTCCTGTCAGGAGTAAAGGTATAGGGAACAGTTTTTGAGGGATATTGGGGATGTAGTTCAGAAGAAGAGAGTGGTGTACAGCAGGTATAGGCAACACAGAGCAAACAAGGTACTTAGAGTATTAAAAATGCAAGAAAAAATTTCAGAAAGAAATCAGGAAGGCTAAAAGAAGATGAGGTTGCTTTGGCAGACAATATAAATCAAGATCCTAAGGGTTTCTATGGGTATATTAAGAGAAAAGGAAAGTAAGGGACAAAATTGATCCTCTTGAAGATCAGAGTGTTTGGTTATGTATGAAGCAGAAGAGATGGTAAAGATTTTACGTGGGTTTTTTGCATCAGTATTTACTCAGGAAACTGGCACAGAATCTAATGAAGTAATAGAACCTTCACAGATTAAAGTAGAGGAGTTGCTTGCTGTCTTGAAGCAAATAAGAGTGGATAAATCCCCAGGACCTGACAAGATATTCCCTTGGAGCTTGAAGGAGATTATAGTGTAGAAATTGCAGGGTCTCTGGCTGAAATATTTAGAAAGATTAATTAGGTTAGGACTTTATTCCCTGGGGGAAGATTTAATATTAAAATTATGAGGGGCCGAGACAGATAAAATGTAAGTTGGCTTTTTCCACTGATGTTAGGTGAGACCAAATCGGAGGACATGGGTTAAGGGTGAAAGGGAAAAAAAAGTTTTGAGCAGGGGTGGCAAACTTTATGCAAGATCCACATACAATAAACTTCAGATGTTTGAGAGTTGCAAGATATGAAAATATATTACATACACATTTTTATTATTGTATTCACATTTTGACAGAACAATTTTATAAATATTAAGAAATGCATGCATGTAGATTTTTAAACTTCTAATTTGTATTAGTTTCAATAATCAAAAAGTACACATTACATATATAATGTAATAATCAAATTTTGTGGACCGGTTTTTAGGGTAAAATTTAGGGGGTCAACTATTACACACGTATTAATTTTGGCTGCAGTTAAGTACTGGTGTCAGGAGCGTGGGTGGCTGGGGCCTCGGTGAGAGACAGAGGTTGGGGTGTCGGGTGCTTGGATAGGCAGGTGGCCTGAATCACACTTCCACTCTACTAATTCAACTACCTGGAACATAACCACGCAAGTCGTGCCCACAAACACTACATAGCCAACATACTTCCTTGAGCCTTACATGTATGTGAAAGACCTGCATGTAGCTTGAGAGCTGCTGTTTGGCCATTCCTGGTTTAGATGAAACATTGGGGGAACTTCTTATACAGAGTGTGTTGGGAGTGTGGAACGAGCTGCCAGCTGAAATTGTGAATGTGGGTTTAACTTTTAAGAAGAATTGGATATGTAAATTGATTAGAGGGGAATAGAGGGCTCTGGTCAGGTCAGAGTATTAGCCTGTTTCTGTGCTGTATTGTTCTTTGGTTTAAGTTTTCTTTTTGAATAATTCGGGAAACCTACCACAGCTACCTCGACTACGTCTTCAAACCCTGTTCCCATTCATTTTCTTGTAATTTGTCTCCGTCGCCTCAACTCCTAGGATGAGGTCTTCCATGTGAGATCATCCAAGATGCCCTTTTCCTTCAAAAAATGTGGTTTCCCTTCTACTACTGTCATCTTGGCCCTCACATGCAAAGCTTCCATTAACAGCATATTTGCCCTGGCCTCCTCTTCTCCCCCATGTGGAACAAGGACAGAATTTTCTTTGTCCTCACCTACCAGCCCACTCACCTCTGCATCCAGCATACTATTCTCTGTCAGTTCCACCACCTTCTATGAGATTTCACCACCAGACACATCTTCCTCTCTCAGCCTTCCACAGGGACTACAACCTCCATGATTCCATTGTCCATTCCTGCCTTTCCATCAATCACCCACTTGGCCAATTAATTTTTTTTGCAACTGCTATCAAATACATGTTTATATTAATTCTACATCCCATTTTATTCTCCCAATTTTTCAATTAACCTCCTGCCCAGGTTCCACCACAAATAATAGGAGCAGTTTATAGTTGATAATTGATCTCCCAACTTGCTTATCTTTGGGATCCAGGAGGAAAGCATGGGACCATTTGAAGTCCATGTAGTCACATGGAGAATGTGTGAACTTCATAACCAGAGCATTGTAGGTCGGGAATGAAACTGGGTTGCTTGAAATGTGACGTAGCAATTGTTGCTGTAGGATCGAAATGAAGAGAGCTTTTCATTTGAGGGTTGTGATTATTTGGAAGTTTCTATCCAGAGATTTGTGATGATCAGTTAACATGTATATTATGATAGATTTTTGAAGATACAAGAGTATCAAGTGGTTATAGTCAATTTAACCCAATATTCAGATCACTGATGATGGAGCAAGCTCAATGAGCTCCGTTACAATTATTTTGTATTTTCCTTTCCATTTTTTTGATAAGTTTGGCATTGGGAATGTACAATGCCCTCCATAATGTTTGGGACAAAAACATTTTTCCCTTTATTTGCCCCTGTGTTCCACAGTTTTAAATTTGTAATCAAACACATGATTAAAATGCACATTCAAGATTTTATTCGTTTATTTGTAGGTATTTTGGTTTGACCATGTATGAATTACTGCACTTTTAAAACATAGTTTCCCCATTTCAGGGCACCATAATGTTTGAGATATTTGGCTTCTCAGGTGTTTGTGATACTCATGTTTAATTGGGTGATTGGTGCAGATATAAGAGAGCTTGGTTTGCTTTTCAGCTTTAGATCACCTTTGGAGTCTGTAGTTGCCATTTTAAAACATGAGAATCAGAGTTGTGCTAATAAAAGTTAAAGAAGACATTGAGGCTGGAAAAACAATAACAATAGAATAAGAGACATCACCCAAACTTTAGAATTACCAAAATCAACTGTTTGGAACTTCATTAAGAAGCAAGAGCATACTGGTGAGCCTGGTATTCCAAGGAAGACCTCCACTGCTGATAACTGAAGAATTCTTACCAGAATGAAGAAAAATCCCCAAATGCCTGTACGACAGATCAGAAACACTTTTATGGAGGCAGGTGTAGATGTGTCAATGACTACTGTCCGCAGAAGACTTCATGAACAGGAATACAGAGGCTACACTGCAAGATGCAAACTACCAGTTAGCCACAGACACCGGATGGCCAGATTACTGTTTGCCAACAAGTATTTAAGAGTATACAGAATTCTGGAAAAAGGTCTTGTGGAAGTACGTGCAAATGTTTCCAAACTCATTGGGTGTTGCTTCATTCAACAGCAAGACAATGATGCCAAACATACTGCTAAAGTATTAAAGGAGTTTTTTCAAGTTTAAAAACTAGAAAATTCATGAATAGTCAAGTCAGTCACCCAATCAAAATCCAATTTAGCATGCTTTCCATGTGGTGAAGAGAAAACAAGGGTTCAAGCCCCCGAAACAAGCAGGAGCTGAAGATGGGAGTTATTGGATGAAAAGGATATGACTACTTTATGTCGAGAATATTATGGTGCCATGAAATAAGGGAACTATGTCAAAAAAAATGCTGTAATTTCCAGATGGTCAAACTAAAATGTTCTCAAATACACTTGAATAAAACCTGGAATGTGCACTTTAATAATATTTGAATTGTTTGTTTGCAAATTTAAAACTCTAGCGCAGGAGCAAATTAAAATAAAATCTTTCTCCCAATGGAGGGCACAGCAAATGGAGCTGAGTCCATTGTTTTATTGGCAATCGTCTTATAGAATTAGGAGGGAGATTCAAAGAGCAGATGGCCAACTCCTGCTCCTGTTTCATTTGCTCTTGTAAATCATTATTGATTGTGAGAAAAGGCAAGCCAATCTTGTGCTTACCTGGTGATTCAGTGCATGCTGATAAGGAAAGGGAGTGCTGCTAGTGCAGGCTTGCTGCCAGTGTGTTTGACAAATATTTATATGATGTATGCACCTGCCCTGAATTTAACAGTAATGCTTAAAGCTCATCAATTGCTTAAAGTTACACTTGCCATTCAAAATAAGTCTTCTTTACAAAGTTCCTTGTTTCAAATTTGGTACTGCTAATTGGAGCTTTCTAGCTTTCAAATTTTATTGTTTGAATCCTGTTCCTTTTAGGAAGGACAGGCTGAGTGACCATACACCTGACTGCATTGAAGGGAACAAGATAGAGAGAATCAGAACCTTTAAGTTCCTGTGAGTCAATATTTCAGAAGGTTTCTCCAGTGCCAGTACATCAGGCCAAACAAGATATACCAATGGCTCTACTTTTTTCAGGGAATTTGGCAAGTCATTCAATGCTCAGGTGCTCTAGAAGTTGCATGAGCTGGTTGCATCAGAGTTTGGTTTGAATTTGACTGCCTATGAATGCAGAAGGTAACTGACATGCATAATCATGTTCATCACAGGTTCTGACTTATCATCCATTGAATGCTTCTATGAGAGGCACTGCCTCAAAAAATCCAACTAACATCATAAAGGACTTTTATCTCTCTAGTCCTAAACTCTTCTTACTGCTATTTCTGGGCTGTAGGTACAGAAGCCTGAAGATGCAAAGGTCCTGGAGAAACTCAGCAGGTCACACGGCATCCTTGGGAAATAATAATCAATGTTTTAGGCCTGAGCCCTTCGTCATGAATCAGAAAAACAGGTAGACACCTGAACATAAAGGTGGGAGGAAGGAGGAGGAACACAGGCTAACAATTAAGAGGTACAGGTAATATGTGGATACAGGTAGAAAGGTAGCAGAGAAAGAAGCTGAGGTGATGGGGAGTGGGCACACTGTTAAGAGGGTAGTTGGTTGATTGAAGGAAGGGAAGAGGGTGTGGACCTGGAGGAAAGAGCACAGAAGAATAGAAAAAGGGAAACACTGGGGCAGGGAGTTGATATTAATCCTACGAGGTTGGAGACTGCCAAAATGGAATATAAGGTGCCTCTTCAAATTGCTGGTGGCCTCTTTTTGAAAGTATATGAAGCCATGGATAGACGTGTCGATACGGCAATAACATGTCGAATAAATGTTTGGCCACTGGAAAGCTCTTGCTCTTTATGACTGTGTAGCCAAATTCATCTCCAATTCAATCTCCAAATACTCTGTCGACACCACCATTATTGGCTGAATAACTAGAAATTTATGTGTCACAATACAGAATGGAGATTAGGATTCTGGTTGGATGGTGTTTCCAAAACCAAGGATTTTAGGATGATTTTAGTTTGAAAGGTCTTTTGACAAACAGCTTGTGGTAGTCCTTCAAATATTTTGCGTCTCAGTGAGATCACCCCTCATTTCTGTTTATGCTGAATTCACACCCACTGATGACCACTGGTGAGATGTACTTGGCCTACTTCAATCTCTTAATTGCAGAGACAAACATTTACAAATGACAGAATGTTACCCATCAAGACACAAGGTCATCAGGTCACAGACCACTCTATTTTTCACTTCACAAATTGTGTAGCTCTTTTTCTGAGCTGGTCAGGTACAAAGGAGTGTGAAATTGCTCCTGACAGGTCAAACAAAGACCTTGTTCCCTACGTCTCATTATTTTGATTTTCTGTGATATTAACAAAGTCCTTGGATTATTTCTTATTACCGTAATTACAACTAGCTCTTTGCCCATCATTGAAAACCCAAAAACCAATGGCGATGTCATAGTATCTGTGCGTAGTTCCTTACCTCACAACAAGATGTCCATTCTTCCTCAGGTCCCTGAAATATTGAATGTTAGTAAAGCGAGCTAACTTATGAGCCTAGTGTCCCATTCTGACCTCTTTACATTGGCTGCTTCACCATATTTATCTAGTTTCAGCCAAGATTATTTACCATTCTTTTTCTCTCACTAATACTGATTGACCCATTGTGTTTTTCCAGCAGTGTGTGTTAGTCCATTTTGTGCTTGCTTTCTGTGGTGGCTTGACCTGTTGTAATTTGACTAAGTGCAGGCTTCAGGAACAGCATTTAGGCACATTATTGCCATTGATCTAAATATTGAACATTTCAATTTTAGGCATTTTCCTCTTTCAGTCTTATCTGGTAGCCATTTCTGTCTGCCATCATTTTGGCTTAATCAAGAAAATCTGCAGATGTAGAGGCAGTACACAAAAGTGCTGGAGAAATTTTGGCCTAGGTTCTTTTCGATTATTTGTATAGACTAGCCTGAAAAATATTTCCCACAACCTTGCCATTAGCAACATATTACGCAAAGAAATGTAATATGTTTGTAATTGTGCCCATTAGTCTGTTAAAGACCCTTTCTTTTTCTATGAAATCACATTTGACTTAAAAGGTTGTTTCTCAATTCTGACAAAGGTTTCATACCTACAATTTTAACTACTTCTCATTCCACATATGCTGCCTGACCTGTGAAGCCAAGGGAATATTACTTTGGGGTAACAAAAATTGTGGAAAAACTCTGGGTTAGGCATTACCCAAGGAAGGCAAAAGATGGTTGATATTTCTGGCAAAATCCTTGATCAGGATTCTTTTGCCTTCCATGGATACTGCCTGACTCACTAAATTTTTACAGGATTTTGTGTGTTTCTCCAGTTTTCCAACATCTACAGACTCTTGGTTTACCTTTGACGTATTGCCCCCTATCCCATGCTGGACTAGTTTATCCAGTTCTTGTTTATTTCTCAGTCTAAATAGCCACAAAACTTCTCAAAACAATTGTAGATTTGGAATCCTGTGATCAATTATCGCTGGAGATTCACTCTTTCAATTAACTTTTTTTTTTCATTTTTAAATATGGAACGCTTCACGAATTTGTGAGTCATCCTTGCGCAGGGGCCATGCTAATCATCTCTGTATCGTTCCAATTTTAGTACATGTGCTGCCGAAGCGAGCACCAATTAACTATTCTTGTAGATGGTATTGAAATCACTGTCCATTCTTCTGTTCTTGAATGGTTGCCTTTAACCTTCTGACTACCACGGAATGGATATCAGCCAATCATCCATTGGGGCAGTGCTCTCATCCAAAGGAATCAATAAATTCCTACTCTGAGAATCAAGAGCTATTGTCGTCTTGTTTTTAATGGGATCTCACCATTACCCTGTGCAAGTTCAGTAAGACTTTTCTGCATACATTTTTTTTCCTGCCTTGCTACCTTCTGATATTCATTAGTTTGCTGTTTACAGCGAGTGTTAGTGAAATTTTTTCTTATTTGATTAGAATTACAGAAATCTACTTGTGCAAAGTTGGTTATGGCCCTATGAATTCTAACTTCAGGAATATAGGGTTTTGTGCTTGAAGCTTGTAAGTGCCTAAAGTTATTTTAAAATCCCTGATTTAAAAAAAAGATTTATGGAAGAGAAGCTTCCAGAACTGTATTCTGTGCAGCATCACGAAACGTGCATAGCAACATTTGGACTTTTGTGGTTAACTGTACATGTAAATTTCCTTTGAAATGCAGAATATTTGCTACTGTTAAGTATTCAAGTAATAAAGCACAACTTAAAATAAACTTTGAGAAGGGATAATTACAGAAAATACTTACTATACACAGGCAAACTTCTTAAGTTGGCTATCTGAAAGTATTTTGCTCTGTCCTTCAGCAATCACTGAGCAAACTATGAGTAACATGTTTTCTGATGAGCTTTGTTTTTAGAGATGTCTTTTTATTTGTTTCTGTGGGATGATTTTTCTCTTGTATAAAGTTCCATTTATCAAAATTGTTCAACAACGTTTAGTCTATAATTTTTGTGGGAAGTTACGTGTTGTCTGCTGTTTTTGCTGGCGCTTGCTCCAGTCATTGGCTATTGAAGTATGAGTTTGGCAAGAAGTTCCTAATTGCAGGGATGGAATTACTAATGAAAAGTCGTAGAGGAAGGCACAACAGGTTGCATTCAGTATCAAATTTTAAAAAGTAAAACTTCTCTTTCACAATTTTCCACTGGATGATTTTTCACTTGAGTGCATCAGTTTGTGGAGCAGATTTTGTGTTTAGGTAAGAACAGATTTCTTATTTGATTAGAATTACAGAAATCTACTTGTGTAAAGTTGGTTAGACCCTATGAATTCTGAGTACATGCGACTATTGGCAAAGCTAACTTCAGGAATATAGGGTTTTGTGCTTGAAGCTTGTAAATTTAAAGAAGAGTTGCTTGTTCTCTTTCCAACATTTTTGAGTGTGTATATGTGTGTACACACACCTGTAAACAACCTATGAAAGAGACAAAAAAGTATATAAAACAAAAACTATTCTATCCCTTGTGAAGTTAAGATGAATCATATATGTTCCATTAATGCATGAAAAAAAGGACAACCAAACCATAAAATGGGATCCAATAATCTTATAAATTCTGAAAATAATTAAGGACCCCGTAAATTTAGAAAATTAAGGTTAATTACATTAGTAGAGCATCTAATTTTTTCCAGAGTCAAGCATGCCATCACATCAGATAACCATTGAGTATGTGTAGGAGGGACAGCATCCTTCCATTTCATAAGTATAGTTCTGCTGGCAATAAGAAAAGTGAGATGCTTGTTCTACAAGAAATTAGCCATTCAAAATATATAGAGGTTCAAATACCAGGGTGGTAAGGTTTAACAAGAAGGGAGTTAATCTATGGATGTTTTTAGTTCAGATTAGTAAAAAGAGGAGTATGTGCAATTAATTGCCGGAAAAGGTTCTTTAATCTTGATAAAAGAATTATTAATTCATGTTCTTGGATTTCAGCAATGTATTTCTGAAATGGCAGAACAGAAATGGGGTCACTAACTATCTGAACACTAGCAAATGTCCCAAAATGCTAACATTAGATTGAACTTTAAGTAATGAGGGCTGACTTTTCTTTTGGCAACTTGAGTCATTGTGAATGTAGTATGTATTAGAAATGTACAATGTTAAGAATAATGGTGCAATTCCTCAGGAGTTTGTAGAGGTTTGATATGACACCATAAACCCTGGCAATTTTCTACAGAGGTGTGGTGGAAAGTGTGGTGACTGACTGCACCATGGTTTGATATGGGAACACCAATACCCCTGAGCATAAAGCCCTCCAAAAGGTAGTGGACACAGCCCAAGACATCACAGGCAAAATTCTCCCCACAATTGTGTACATCTACAGGGAACGCTGCTGTTGGAGGGTAGCAGCAATCATCAAAGACCCACAAAACCCAGCACATGCTCTGTTTCTCGCTGCTGCCATCAGGAAAGAGGTATAGGTGCCACAAGTCTTGCACCACCAGGTTCAGGAACAGCTGGTACCTCTCACCCATTAGGTTCCTCGATGACAAACTCAACCAGAGACTCTTGTGCACTTTATTGATTTTCTTTTGTTCTTACCGTATTGCACAGTTTGTTTACATTTATTATCTGTTTACAGTTCTTTTATTTCCATGTTTATGTTGTGTACAGTTTATTTTTGCACTACCAATTAGTGGTAATTCTGCCATGCCCACAGGAAAAAGGAATCTCAGGGTAGTATGTCGTATATATTCTGACAATAAATCTGAAACTAATCTAACAATTACAAAAATAACAAAAGATATGAAAAATGATGGCATGTCATTTATGGCTTTTTTCTTTTCTGGGAAAAGAACAGTTGTGCAATCAGAAATGAGTATTCAGGATTTTATGGGGGAAATTATTGTTACCGACTAGTAAGGTCCCATGCAATGATTCGAATAGCTTTCAGTTGCTCTTTATCTCCCAGTAGCCAACTTCCACTCGCCAGAAAATGAGAAAAACAAAATTGAAAGCAGCCTTTGAGCAACAATGTCACGATACAGCAAAAAACATCGAATAAAAAACATAAAATACTGGAAATCCAAAGCATATCGGTATCTTTAGAGATGAAAGAATTAACATTTCACATTGTTGACCTCTCATTGTGATGCATGCTCTGACAAAGGAAAATGGTTTAAAATGTTTAAAAATGTCTTGATAATATTACCCTGCTGGTTAAGATTTTTAGAAAAATTCTTGATCCATTGTGCTCCATTTGTTATGGGGATATTTATTATAGATTAGCATCCAATGCAATGGGGAAATCTGAGTGAAAAATGATGTGAATTAATTTGAGCAGCTCTCATTTTTCTGCACCCTATTATGTACTTGCTACAGACCTATTGGATACACTGTTGTTTAGCAGTGGAGAACTTGCACTCGTTCCTCTGTGAACAGCAGATATTCCTTTTTAAAAATCTTTTTGCATATAATATCCTTTTTGAATTATCTGGTGGAGATGATACAGTTTAAAAGAATTCTGATTTCCTCTGCTTGAAATGCATCACAGTTATGCCATGTCATTTTTACAAGTAATGAATCAAATACTCAATGATCGCGTTTGATTTCATTTCTTCAGTTTGTCAGCTTTATTTTTTTTACTTTGATACCTAAAAATTGGATTACTGTGGTGAATTGTCTGTCTTCTCACCCCCACCCCTTCCCCTACCCTCTTCTCACCCCCACCCCTTCCCCTACTCTCTTCTCACCCCCACCCCTTCCCCTACCCTCTTCTCACCCCCACCCTTCCCCGACCCGTGTTTCCCTCACTGGCTCCATTCAGAAAGCAGAATAATGGTTAAAAGAACTGGCACTGCTTTGGGATCCTGTTAGGAAGCCAAATATTCTGTCATTTCCTATGAAACGAGAAGAAAAGAACCATGCGTTAGTGAGACCCACAGGAAGGGTGTGGTTAGTTTCTATTTTTGACTTTATTTTGAAACTGCCCTTTTCAATTGGTCTTCAGTCATCCTGTTGAGTTAGGAAACTTTCTCATCAAGTGGAAATGTGAGCCAGGTTGATTGGACAATGTGTCATTCATCCATTTCCACATTAACAATTATAGGTATGATGTGGTCCAGTCAAAATTAGACTTATTACTCAGTAGGCACAACCAAATTGGACAGTACCTATGATACAATATTTTCCTTAAAATTAAATGGGCTTGAAACTTCATAATGTAGGCTTGTAGCATTTGTATGTGAGTTTGTAAGTAGCATTGAAATGGTTTGCTATGTTTCATGTTAACAATAATTTGATTTCACATTCATTTTCATTGCAAACTGTATCTGAACACTCCTCCTGTTTCACCCCCCCCCCCCTTTCTTCTACTGGTGGTACTTACAAGGAGCACTTTTCAGCAACATTCTTTAAAAGGGTTATTTTTAGTAAACAGTAATGTTATTTGTCCATTTCCAATAACCTATTTAAGATGTTGAGTGTCACATTGCATGGTGAACTTATTGATGGTACCTGTATTTTGTCTTTAGGACTGCCTCTGCTATTTTTCAATCTTTTTATTGGTTTTCGAGAAAATAATAATATTAAATACATAGATACATATGATATAAAATTGAGGTAAAAGTAAATTAAAATTACAGATATTAAACAAAATACGTATGATTCATGTTGTTGAGAAAAGTGAAATAAAATCTATAACGAATATAATTTCTAATCCCAACCTATTAACTGGGTGATTACAATCAAAGCCAGGCATCAATTACTAAATTCAAAATATGAAGAAAATGAAAATATTTTTAATAAAGAGCAAAAATAATTGATCTAAAAATTTTGAAAATAACGGGGGGCGGGGAGAACACAAAGAATTTTTAAAACTTGTTTTAGTAGTTGAGCATCTAATTCTCTCTTGAGAGAGGGATGCTATCAAATCTAATAACTATTGTGTCTGTGTGGGAGGGACAACATCTTTCCACCACAGCAAAATGAGCCTTCTCGCAATCAGGGAAGCAAAAGCAACTACATGGGATTGAGATGGTGTCAAAATTAAGCCCATTGGTCTACTCATTCCAAAAAATAGCAATAAAAGGGCTTGGAGAGATATTTATATCAAGAATTAAAGATCGGGTAGTAAATACTTTCTAGTAGTTACAAAAGGAGGGACATAGCTAGAACATATGATATAAAGTACTGTGGTGACCCACTTACCAGCAAGCAAAATCCCAAAATGGCAGACGTGCTGAGGAAGATGCAGGAAATTGACCTTCATCTAACACAGGTTTTTATCTGGGCTGATGACATCACAGATGGCATCACTTCCATGTGACAGAAGCAGTGAGGTATATAAGCCCAGTATGCAAGCCTGCAGGTGTTGGTCTTAAACTAGACTCCACAGCGTGTACATAGACTTACCAGCGTATACATCAACTCAGCGTGTACAGTGATTCCACAAGGTGTACATTGACATCTTTTGTAGCTCAGTATAGAATACTTCACTACAGTTCCTTCATGAGTTGTACACATCACATTTAGAGGGTATATTGGAAGTAAAATTTAGCTAATTAAACTTTGGAATAGTGGGCTCAATGAACTACTTTAAATTATAATAAGGGATGTCCAGCATTCTTTTAATTATGTAGTTGAATGTGGTTAAATACTTGAGTTTAAAGATTCAATTATAACAGTTTCAATTACTGAGTTTATAGATGTAAAAAATATGTACCTATTCACTTTTTACATGAAAGACCTGTCTAGTAGCTTTCTGAAAACAAGTTTTAAGTTAAATTTTCCTTTGAAAGTCAAAATGATTTTCAATTCCTTTATCTTATTGAAACAAATCTGATGTAGATACCATGTCATGACTTTAATTTTTTTCATCAAACCCACTTTGGATTGATGTGCTTGATGTTACAGTCTTTTTTTGTTTTGTGCATGCAATTTAATTCAAATGTACCCTGAACATTGAGTGAGTAAAATGTAGTTGAAACAAAATTCACATATGTTAAACTCCTCAATACTCACATTTGAATATTGGAGCAAAACATTATGAAATTAGTACTTGTCACTTTTAACAAAACACAGCTGGAAGTTTATCAGTATTTCAAATATTTTTTGGCAATATGTCATCCACCAGTTTTGAGGTGGGGCCGGGAGTGCAAATGGTATCTCAGTAAACAGTCCAATGTGCATTAATGTGAAAGAAAAGGGTAGGTAAAGCCCAAGCTCCCTAAAGTACGTAGTTCCGTGAATGAAGTGTTGCAAATAGAGAGAGTGGTGAATCAGAATTTGTCATGAACAAACCATGAAATTCGGTGTTTTGTGGCAGCAGCATAGTGTAGACATTCTTATTATAACCAAACTGAGCAGAAGTCCTCTGCAAATCGCTCACCAAATGTGCTTTTGGTCTCAGAGGCCACATCAAAAGTAGTAACATTGTCCACACTGAGTTTTTTTTTTTGACTGAACAAGCCAGTGAGCTGCTTAACTTTTTCAACATTCTGGCATTTTGTAAATGTACGTCATGGTTGAAAAACCTGAAGGAAACTCTCTGTGGGAACCTGACTGAAGAGTCCGGATCCCAACCAACAATGTAGCACCTCGCAACGAATTATGATTGATATATACTCAATTGCTTTTCTTGATTTTAATTTGGATGATGATCAATTTTGAAAGGGGAGGGGTTGATTTTTTTTTGAGTTCCCTCCCTCTCAAAGATTCATTTATCAAAAAGCAACACAATCTGATGAATGTGGCACTTGGTAGATAGTGTACTTAAACCTCTGAATATCCACATACTTGGGAAATAAGATTATGAAGAATTAGAGCAACTTGTACTCAACTGAATAAACAGGAAACCCATAAGATAATGTTGTAAATATTATGAGTAATGCCTAAAATTAAGGAAGTGTCATTCTGGGAGGTCACAGACTCTGAAAATTCCTGTGTGCTTAGAAGCAGCAGATTACCATTCATGTCCTTGCCCTGTTGAGAGTAGGATTATTTCAATTAAATATCCTGTATTTAAACTTGTCATTAAACCAGTCTATTGCTATTGATGTTAATTTGACTCTGAAGCGAGCTTTTTTTCACAGTTGGTGAGATTGCTAACTTTCCTTCACATCATTGCCCAACTATTTTTGTACTTCAACTCGTATTTTGATGAATCCCCTGGGTGATTGTTCTGGTGTAAACCAAATCATCCTTTATCATGCTATTTGTCATGAGGCCTTTTCATAGTTGTCCTCCGCACGGAGGCTGGCTAAAAGCTGAATGAGAAGGTTTTTCTTACTTTTTCATGCAGGCCTAGAAAAGACTATGATGTCCCATTTCAGCTTGGAGGCAGCTGGAGGGTTGATGTGGCGTTCAAGAGGTGTGGCTACTGATGCCATGACTCCATGCATACCTGTCGAGCAATGGCCGACTTAGCGGTTCCAGCTGTCTGGGGGATTATGGGTAACGAAGTTGGCCATTACTCTGCAAATTATCAAATGGTCCAGAAACACCAAGTCTGTTCATCATGCAAGATATGCTGGCACCAGCAACAAGGAATTTAAGCTTTCGTGTGTGTGTCTGGTTATTGAAGCAGGTTGTCGAGAGGCTGTGCATGACACCTCCGGTATTTAGTCTGGGTCTGGCTGCTGGTGTTTGGCTGGGGGTTGGGGATGGGGCCATGCTGAGCAGTGGTGGTGGGGAAAATTGATTGGTGGGGAGTGCTGAGAAGTTTTGGCAGGGGTGGGAGGCTACTGAGCGGGACAGCACTGCTGCTCGGCTGCCTGTGACCAGCAGCAGTTCGGTGGAGGCTCCTGGGTTGTGAGCTGACAATGTCATCAGCCAACCCCTTTAGAGCTGCTCCAAATGGATGCCCATTCATAGATCCCTAGTAGGCCCTTTGCCTTGGCTTTGACACTAGGGTCAGGGAGGATCGCTGGAGGTGCATTGAATGCGGATGTGTCGTATTCTTGGAGATAAGTGGAGTGAGGAAGAGGTGGATAATATCTGCCTTTATACTCGCTCGTTTCTCTACCATGAAAAGGCCTATTGACTTACTTACATAAAGCATTACTGCTTGTGACCATATTCACATCTAAATTTCCTTTATTGATCACTGTCCTTGCTGAGCTATATTTGTTCTCAACTTTGAAATTCTCAGCCTGGTCTTAAAAGTCTTCCCATACCTCTGCATCCCTTTTGATCACTGTGTGCTCTTTAATTCTCTGAGATCAAGTTTAAACCCTAGTTTGTCAACCATTTATAAATTGCACTTGTAGTGCTGGACACAGCCAAGAAAGACTCAGCCACCACATTGAAAGTCGTTAATGACTCTTTTTATTCAAATTCAGAGCATGCCCTTTTAAGGGCAGCGTGAGCTCAGTCACCTCGTGCACTGAGATGTCATAATCACTGCCCCAGGTGCACGCTGGGCAGGAGACTTGAGGCAGGGAGAAATCCTGTCAGCACCATCTTCCCATGGCTGCCTTGCCACATGGTGTTACACGCAGGGCCGGTTCGCCATGAGAGAGTGCTCCACCACACAACCTTTTTGAGCCCGTGCCACACAAACCACTCTGCTACCATTTGCACCGAAGTGTTCACCGAGGGGTGGGCTAGGTCGTGGACTAAGCTGTAAACCCTCGACCTCCACTGTGGTGTGACTACCTGGCTCGGCGAGCTGGTGAAGACATCGCACAGCAGCGTGTCCGGGCTGTTGGCAACGGAATGTCTTGAAGCTCGAGGCCAGAGATGGTGGCCCGGAGAGCCTGCACCTCTGTGTCCAGCTTCTGGGCCTGTGCCAACTGTGTTTAGTCAAGGCTGGGGGCGAGAGCATTGATCGCTGGATGCTAGAGCGCATCTGCCATGACGTTGTCTTTGCCTGCCCTGTGCCGGATGTCAGTGGTGAACTCCGACACGTAGGAGAGGTGGCGTTGCTGGCGAGTCGACCATGGATCTTTGGCCATCGCGAGTTCCTGTGTGAGGAGCTTGTGATCCGTGAACTCCATGAAGGGCCTGCCCTCCAGAAAGTATCGAAAGGTACAGATACAGCGCCAGGAGCTCCTGGTCGAAAGCGCAGTACTTGAGCTCTGGTGGGCGCAGCTGTTTGCTAAAGAAGGCCAGCGGGCGCCACTGTTGAACCACTGCTCGAGTACATCTCCTACAGCCATGACTGAGGCGTCCATCGAGAGCGCCATGTGTGCCTCAGGGCATGGATGCACCAATAGGGTTGCGTTGCCGAGGGCCTCCTTTGTTGTGGCAAAAGCAGTCTCTGCCTCGTCCGACCAGGTCAGGACTTTCTCCTTAGCGGCGATCAACGCAAACTGTGGTCGCATGGTCCAGGGATGAACCGATGATAAAAATTCACCATCCCATGAACTCCTGCAGGCCCTTGAAGGTGGTTGGCTTGGGGAACCGCTGGACAGCCATGACCTTCTCTGACGCCGGGGCAGCACCTGCTGCTGAGATGGTGTGCCCCAGGAACTGCAGTGTCTTCTTGCCGAACTGGCACTTGGCCACGTTGGCCGTGAGGTCAAACTCCACCAGTTGGGCAAACAGTACGGAGGTGGGCCTTGTGCTCTTCGCTGTTGCGGCTGACGATAAGGATATCGTCCAGGTAGATAATCAAAAAGTCCAAGTCCCTAACCACTGCATCCATGAGGCGCTGAAAGTCTGGGCTGCGTTCTTGAGGCTGAAGAGCATATGCAGGAATTTAAAGAGGCCAAAGTGAGTGATGATCGCTATCTTGCCTATGTCCTCAGGGTGGACTGGGATCTAATGATACCCCCACACCAGATCGACCTTGGAGAAGACGCGTGCCATGGAGATTGGCCGAGAAGTCCTGAATGTGGGGAATCAGGTACCTGTTTGATGTGGTTGCGACGTTCAAATGCCAGTAATCACCACAGGGTCTCCTGTGGTGGATTTTGGGACCATGTGAAGTGGGGATGCCCAGGCGCTGTCCGAGCGATGGGAAAAATCCTCTAGCTTCTGGGGTGGAAGTCATCTGGGCTTGGCGTGCAGCAGAGGGCCCTGCGTGGAGATATGGTGGGATACCCTGTGCTGGGATAAGGTGCTGCTGAATTGTGGTTGTAAGATGGCAGGGAACTCATGGAGTACGCTTGAGTATTCATCCCTGAAAGTGGCAATGGCGGCAATCTCAGGCTTGCAGGTGTCTGGTCTCCAGGCGCAGTGAATGAAAGGTGCGAGCATTGACCAGCCTCTTGCCCTTCATGTCAACCAACAGTCCATGTGCCCTCAGGAAGTCGTCCCCCAACAACACAGTACCCACTGAGGCTAACATGAACTTCCAGCGGAATTTCTCTTTCCCGATCTGGATCTGCGCACTGGGGGTACCAAAAGTCTTGATGGTGGAACCCTTGGCTGCCCGCAGGATGGCACCACGAGGTCAGGTGCGTGTCTCGAGGACGGTGGGGGGCAGGACGCTTCGCTCCGCTCCTGTGTCCACCAGGAAATGTTGGCCGGTGGACTTGTCGGTAACATGAAGGAGGCTGTCCATGTGGCCAGCCGTCGCAGCCATCAACGGAGGCTGGCCAGGTCGTTTCCCCTGCTAGTTACACGGTTGTCGGCACATACGAGCTTGCGCTCCCCAGTGCTGATAGTAAAAGCACCAGGTGGAATGGTGCCCCTCCAGCTTGTGATTGGGGGAGTGTTGCGGCCAGCTGGCTCTTGGTTGTGCAACCTGATTGAGGGCTGTTTCATTTGACCTCTTGGTGTGCCAGAGGGTGACTGCTCGGCTGTGACTCGGCGTGGATCCATGAAGTCCTCAACCACCAGGAGTAGTTGGATGTCTCCGGGCATCTCCTCGAGGAAGATCTGACGGAATAGGAAACAAGATTTGTGATCCTCCGCGAGCACCAGCATTTCGTCCATTAGGGCCTATGGTATGGAATCCTCAAGCCCGTCGAGGTGCAGGAGCCTGGAGGGATCCTGCTGAAGGGAGAGCCTGAAAGTGCCAAGGAGCAGGTTCTTGAGGGCAGGATATTTACCCTCACCCGGTGGGTTGTGTATTAGATCGTCCACCCTGGTTGCCATTTCTTCATCCAGCACCCTCACGACGTGGTAGAACATTGTGGCGTCTGCTGAAATGTTTCTCAATTGAAACTGCCCTCCGCCTGCCCGAACCATGTACGTGGGCAATGTGTCCAGAAGGGGGGCAGTTTGATGGCAACGCCGTTGATCTCTGCCGGATCCATGTTCTTGAGACCAGAGAGGTGCCTGGGCTCAATGGGGTCACCATTGTAGTGCTGGACACAGCCAAGAAAGACTCAGCCACCACATTGAAAGTCGTTAATGACTTTTTATTCAAATTCAGCGCATGAGCTCAGTCACCTTGTGCATTGTGACATCATAATCGCTGCCCTAGGCACGGGCTGGGCAGGAGACTTGAGGCAGGGAGAAACCCTGACAGCGCCATCTTCCCATGGCTGCCCCGCCACGTGGCGTTACTCGCAGGGCGAGTTCGCCATGAGAGAGTGCGCTGCCACACACTCCTTTTTATAACCAAGTAGCACAGTTGGTGTAGCAGCTTGCACAATCCCTTTATAGCACCAGCAATTGGGAAAAGGGTTTGATTGCGTGCTGTCTGTAAGGAGTTTGTTCATTCTCCCCATGTCTGTGTGAGTTTTCCCCAGAGGTTCTTTTTTTTTCCCCAGGGGCTTTTCCCCCCCCCCCCCCCACCCACATAAAATTTCCTCTAGGACTACTACTTCTAATGTGTGTTGACCATAATCCCTTGTCCTATAATTGATTTTTTTTTAACTGATTGTTGATATTTATTTATGGTCCACAGTATTTGTTATTGTGTAGTTCACAACAGTAAAAATTCAGAAAGATTAGCGTATACAGAGCCATTGTCATACCCACACTCCTGTTCGGCTCCGAATCATGGGTCCTTTACTGGCATCACCTACGGCTCCTAGAACGCTTCTACCAGCGTTGTCTCCGCTCCATCCTCAACTCTCATTGGAGCGACTTAATTTCCAACATCAAAGGACTCTTGATGGTTGAGGCCGACAGCATCGAATACACACTGCTGAAGATCAAACTGCGTTGGGTAGGTCTCTTCTCCAGAATGGAGGACCATCGCCTTCCCAAGATCGTGTTATATGGCGAGCTCTCCACTGGCCACCGAGAAAGAGGTGCACCAAAGAAGAGGTACAAGGACTGCTTAAAGAAATCTCTTGGTGCCTGCCACATTGACCACCGCCAGTGGGCTGATATCGCCTGAAACCGTGCATCTTGGCGCCTCACAGTTCGGCAGGCAGCAACCTCCTTTGAAGAAGACCGCAGAGCCCACCTCACTGTCAAAAGACAAAGGAGGAAAAACCCAACACCCAACCCCAACCAACCAATTTTCCCTTGTAACCGCTGCAACTGTGTCTGCCTGTCCTGCATCGGACTTGTCAGCCACAAACAAGCCTGCAGCTGACGTGGACTTTACCCCTCCATAAATCTTCGTCCGTGAAGCCAAGCCAAAGAATTCAGAAGAAATTTTATGGCTGTAATGCACATTTGTGCATTGAGTTTATGAAAGGTGCCGTGTAAACATAAGCTTGTTTCTTTTTGTGTGGCTTTGATAACATTTCTGTAGCACTGATATTGTGTGATGTTTAAAAACTAAAAATGTTATTCTTCAAAGTTCTTATTCTTGCCTGGCAACTGAAAAGAATGAACATTTTATTTATTCAAAGTGACAGTCTTTCAAAATATTTTTGAACAGTGTCTTGATATTGTTAGGTGATTTCTAAATCATTTTGATGCAAACTTTGAGTGCAATACAAGAATTATCTGTACAAGTGCTATCATGAATTGGAAAGTAATTTTAAGATTGTCCTATGATACATTTTAGATGTCGCTGAAGTTTACTCAGAGTGAAGTACAGATACTTGGTATATTTCTTGAGCAGCAAGTACAGATCCTATTCCTTGAATTTTTTTTGCTCTAAAGAGGAAATGTAGAAAAAAATAGACTGACAAGTCCAAGTAGATGTTTACCACCAAAATACTAATAAAAAGAATTGAACCACTTACAACTGGCATTCAGTGACGTGCCTATCACAGGGATGATTACCGTTAACGTTGACCAATAACTCAACCAGGTGACACAAAGATTGGGGAAGTAGTGGACCATGGATGTCTTTCAAAGCTTGCAGAGGGATCTGGACCAGCTGGAAAAATAAGCTGCAAAATGGCAGGTAGAATTTAATGCGGACAAATGCAAAGTATTGTATTTTGGAAGGACAAACCAAGATAGGACAGAAACAGTAAATGGAAGGGCATTGTGGAGTGGGGTAGAACAAGGGGATCTAGGGATACAGAGACATAAGTGGTACCACAGGTAGATAGAGGGTAAAGAGAGCCTTTGGCACATTGCCTTCATAAATCAAAGTATTGAGTGTAGGAGTTAGGAAGTTATATAAGATTATTGGTGAAGCCAAATTTGGAGTATTGTGTGCAGTTTTGATCACCTAACTACAGGAAGGATATCAATAAGATTGAAAGAGTGCAGAGGAGATTTAAAAGGATGTTGCCAGGGCTTGAGGAACTGAATTTCAGGGAAAGGTTAAACAAGTTAGGACTTTATTCCCTGGATCATATAAAAATGAGGGGAGATTTGACAGCTATGCAAAATCACAATGAACATCGATGGAGTAAATACAAGCAGGCTTTTTCCACTGAAGTTAGGTGAAATAAAAGCTAGAAGACGTGGGTTAAGGGTGAAAGGGCAAACGTTTATAGGGAATGTTCGGGGTATCTTGTTCATTCAAGAGAGTGGTGGTAGTGTGGAATGATCAGCCATCTGAATCATTAAATGCAAGCTCAATTTTAACATTTAAGAAAAACTTTGGTCAGGTACATGGATGTGAGGATTAGGGAGGGATATGGTCTGGATGCTGGGACGTGATGAATTAAAGATTAGATTGGATAGATGGTACTGTTTTACTTGGAGTGAAGAACACTGAGGGGTGACCTGATGCAGGCATATAAAATCATGAGGGATATGGATAAAGTCTTGAACTGGAGAGCATACAGTACTATGGGATGTCATATGGTTGATTGCTGCTACCCGTGTTGTCTGATGTTGTCTCCATGCTAATGACAGGTCCAAAGGAATGACAAAAGTCAATACAGTTTGGTGACAGCAGCATCGCAGGAGTTGTCATGCCGGTCGGTGCTGGGTACAGCAGTCAGCCGTTTCAGGATCCGACTCACAATTTTTCCTCTGGGTTTACTCCCAAAGCCTTTCAAGTAAGTGGGTACAACCACTTTTACAGAAGGATAATTGAAAATGTCTTGTTCGACTGAATCATGGTGTGCTATGGTAGATGCAAAGCAGTAGATTGGAAGTCAATACATAGCATCATCAAAATGGCTGAAAAGGTCACTGTGATTTCCCTTTTCTCTGGCAATATTCACCAGGAGAGCTACTTGAATAGAGCTCAAAGAATTATCGAGGATGCCCTGATCTGACCAGAGGATTTCAGAATTCACAGACTGGACAGGAACTCGGATTCTGGTGAAGAAAGAGGAGGCGGTGTGTGCTTTTTAGTTAATACTGGCTGATGGGTGGATGTTGGGGTTATGTTGACCTCCTTCACTGCCTGAGAGGAAATAACGATCAAATGCAGACTCTTCTATCTACCCTGGGAGTACTCATTAATGATTCTCACTAATGTTTTAGTCCCTCCCAATGCCGATTACAAACAGGCACTTGCGGATCTGCATGATGTTGCCATAATGCAAGAGATGACTCACTCCAGTGCACTGTAAATCATAGTTGGTGACTTTAACAAGGCCTATCTCAAGAAAACCCTGTCCAATTATCACCTGCATGTAACCTGCTGTACCAGAGGTCCCAGCACATTTGATGTCTGCAACACTAAAATTTAGGTGGCACAGTTAATGCAATGCTGCGACAGCACAAGTGATCTGGGCTCGAATCTGGTGTGTCTATAAGGAGTTTATACATTCTCTCTGTGTGGATTTCCTCAGGGTGTTCCACTTTCCTCCCACAGCAGATGCCATCTCACTGTCTCAACCCAAAGCCCTGCAACATCTAGATAGCAAAGATGGATATATCAGGGTGCTCTTTGTTGACATAATCTCCTCAGCATACTTCCAGACTTGAGCCTCTATACATCATAGATGGATTCTGGATTTTCTCCCCTCCAGCTCCCAATTAATGCGGATCGGCAAGAACATCTCCTCCACAATCTCCATCAGCCCTGGAGCACCACAGAGCTGCTGTACTGGCTTTACATCTACGATTCTGTAGCTCAGTATAACAGCAACACTATTTACAAATTTACTGATGATACCACAGAAGTTGATGGTATAAAAAGGAACGATTAAATCAACATACAGGAGGGAGATTGAGAATTTGGCTGAATGGTGAACTAACAACAGTCTCTAACACAAGGTCACCAAAACCAAGAAGCTAATTGTAGACTTTAGGAAGGATCATTGGGGGATCAGAGGTGGATAGGGTTAGCAAATTTAAATTACTGAGAATCACTATCCTGGAGGACCTTTCCTTGACCCAATGTATTAATGTTGTCGTGAAGAAAGCACAACAGTGCCTCTACTTCAGGAGTTTGGAGAGATTTGGTATAACGTCGGAAACCTTGGCAAGCTTCTACAGATCTGATTTGAACTGGGATGGCAAGTCAATAAGTCGATGACATCCCTCATTTTTGGAACATTTTTCCAGTGTCGAGCCTGGGCAGCTGACCTGCAACAAAGGAACATAACCAGCAATGTCAGAATTAGAATTTATTTTCATGAACAAGTCATGAAATTTGGTGTTTTCCAGCAGCATCACAGTTGTACCATCTTTCTACATCATTGTAAGGAAATAAAATAATAATAATAGTGCATGAGAAGTAGACAGTGTCTTTGGGTTAATAAAAGTATTGATCATTCAAGAATCCGATTGCAGCGGGGAAGGAACTGTCTTTGTGCCATTGAGCGCTCACCTTTAGATTCCTGTACCTTAGTCCTGATGGTAGTAAATTGAAGAGGGCATGGCCTGAGTGGTGGGGGTCTTTGAGGATAGAGGCTTTTTTAAAGCCCCTCGTGTAGATGTCCTCAATGGAGTGAAGTCTGGTGCTGTGATATTGCAGGCTAGATTAACAACCCTCAAGTTTATTCATGCCCTGAGAGTTGGTGCCTCCATACCAAGCTGTGATGCAATCAGTCAGAATACTCTCCACAGCACACTTGTAGAAGTTTACAAGAGTCGCTGGCGATATGCCAAATCTTCTCCGACACCTAACAGTATAACTGCTGGCGAGCTTTCTTTGTGATTGTATCAAAGTGGAGACTCCAGGACAGGTCCTCGGAGATGTTGACACCCAGAAATTTGAAGTTCTTGACTCTCTCGACTACTGAGCCCTCAATGAGGTCTGGGTTGTGTTCTCCCGACTTCCTCCTGAAGTCCACAATCATCTTCTTGGTTTTGCTGACATTGAATGCAAGGTTGTTATCATTGTATCATTCAACGAGCTGATCTATCTCTCTCCTTTTCACTTCCTCATTGCAGTTTGTGATTCTGCCAACAACTATGGTATTGTCAACAAACTTGTAGTTGACATTGGAATTGTGCTTGGCCACACATTCATGGGTGTATAACGAGTCGAGCAGGGGCTGAGCATGCATCTTTGGGGTGCACCTGTGTTTATAATCAGTGAGGAGGAGATGTTGTTTCCAATTTGTACTGACTGTGGTCTTCTGATGAGAAAGTCAAGGATCCAGTAGCAAAGTGGGGCATAGAGGCCTAGAGTTTGTCACTTCTCGGCCAGCACTGAGGAAATAATGGTACTGAAGGCTGAACTGTAGTCGATGAAGAGCAACCATACGTATAAATTATTGTTTTCAAGGTGGTCCAGAGCTGCGTGGAGGGCCAGTGATATTGCTTCTGCTGTGGAACAATTGTGATGATAGGTGAACTGCAATAGGTCAAGATCTTTGCTTAGGTATGTGTTAATTCTGGCCATGACCAGCCTCTCAAAGTATTTCATCACAGTAGAAGTTAGTGCTACTGGGTGGTAGTCGTTGAGGGAGCTCACACTGCTCTTCTTGGGTACTGGGATGATTGATGCCCCTTTGAGGCATCTAACTGTTGTAACGAGAGGTTGAAAATGTCTATGAACACATCAGCTAGTTGGTTGGTGCAGATTTTCAGTACCCTGCCAAGTACACCATCCAGGCCTGTTGCCTTGTAAGAGTTCACCCTCTTGAATGATGTTCTGATGTCACCTCAGAGACAAATACCGCAGGGTCCTCAGCTTTTTCAGGGATTCTGGTAGGCACCATTTTGTTTTTCTTTTCAAAGCAGGCATAGAAGGTGTTCAGTTCATTGGGCAGTGAAGCATCACAGCTGTGGATAGCATTCACATTTGCTTTGTAGGCTCTAATGTGTTACACTCCCTGCCATAGCTGGCGTGTATCTCTAGCCTCCTTTAGAATTGCTACTTCGCTTCAGAGATGCCTTTAGCAGGTCATACCTTGACTTCTTGTAAAGATTTTGTTCCCTGGCCTTAAATGCCCTTTTTCTCTCCCTCAGCAGGCTACGGATTCTCTGATTCATCCAGGGCTTCTGGTTGTGGTATGAATGCGTGGGCACACACTCATCCACACAGGTCTTGATGAAGTCGGTGATACCTGTTGCATATTCATTCAAGTCTATCGATGAGTTCTTGAATATGTTCCAGTCCACTAATTCAAAGCAGTCCCGCAGACACTCCTCCACCTCCCTCGACCATACGTTCGCCATCTTCACCACTGGTGCTGTGGTCTTCAGCTTCTGCTTATACACTGGGAGTAGGAGTACAGCCAGGTGGTCAGACTTGCTGGTGTGGTTGTGGTATGGCTCGATTACGCATTCTTCATGGTGGTGTAGCAATGTTGAGTGTGCTGCTTCCCCTGGTCTCATGTGATGTGTTGGTGGTAGTTTGTCAGAGACTTCTTCAGGTTGGCCTGATTGAAGTCTCCTACAATGATCAGAAAGGCATCAGGATGTGCTGTATCTTGGCTGTTTATCACAGTGCTCAGTCCCTCCAGTGCCCACCTGATGTTAGCCAGGGGTGGAATGTACACTGTGACCAGGATGATGGCAGGTAGAATGAGCAGCACTTGATTGCCAGATATTCCAGGTCGGGGGGAGCAGGACTGGGACATGACCATCACATCTGTGTAACATGATAAATTGATGATGACACAAATGCCGCCTCCCCTGGTTTTTCTAGATACCTGATTGGTCAACACAATGGAGGGTGTAGCCCTTGGGCTGCAGCTCCGTGTTTGGAATGTCTGCGTCTAGCCAAGTCTCTGTGAATCTCATCAGGCAGCATTCCCTGATGACTCTCTGATTTTGTAGTCTGGCTTGGAGTTCATCCAGTTTGTTCTCTAAGGACTGTACTTTGGCCAGTAGGAAGTGGAAGCCTCTGATCCCTGACCTGTAGCCACCACCCCCCCTCCCCCACTGCACCCACATGGTCAGATCTTCTTTACCTGGCCTGTGGGTCCGCTTTTGATAGTTGTATTGTCTGAGCCCTGTCCCTTTAAATCCTTCTTGATGTTTGGCTGGCCTGATTGCTGGTGTTTTGAAACTCCATTGGTATTGTAATGGTAACTATGTGAACAGTTTAAAGCAGGGGTGTCAAACTCAAATTCATGGAGGGCCAAAATTAAAAACTTGGACTAAGTCGAGGGCCGAACTAAATATTTATTGAAAATTTTCAACAACATCTGCATGTTTTCTCTTCTTTCAACATATGTAATGTTAAACTTTAGGATATAACTTTAGGAGGATAATGTTACAGATCAGGAGTAGGTAGCTCAAGTTCACCCTTTGCTTGACCTGAGGGAAACATATTTGGTCCCTGTGGAGATGTAGTCTGCATTCACAGGCTGTGTCCATTTTGGCCTGCATCAGGACTCAGCATTTCCTGCTCACTCCTCAGGCTCTAGGCCTCTATTCACCCTCGACCCACCATCCCTCTACCTGACCAGTCCTTTACCCAACCTCTACTCACCCCTCACTCCACTCGCTCTGCCTCTACCCATCCCATCCTATACACGCCCCTCTACTGCCTCTCCCCTCAACCTGTTCCTCCCTCTACCCGTCTCTCACCCTCTAATCACCCCTCCCCTACTCGCCCTGCCCCTCCCCTTTTACCTCTTCCCTATCCACCCCTCCTTCTACCCATCCCTCCCTCTAACTGCCCCTCACACCACCATAACTTCCCCTGCCCATTACTTCTCACCTACACCCTCTGCCCACCCCTGCTTACCCACCCACTCAGGCCCAGCGTGCTGCCGATCAGCCTTTGTGGACAGCCACCATCTCTCTCTTCACGTGCAGGGCCGAACCAGCCATCCCTGGGGTCCGTGCGGGTGCAAGCGCTGAAGGCCGTGGCGACCGGGAGAAGTGCGCTCGTGCTGTGGAAGGGCCGTCCAGTGCCAGTTGCGCCGACAGGAAATCACAGGCGCTCGCCCATCCGCCGCACCACTCGACAGGTGGGAGAAGTGACTGGTTGTGCGGGGAGCCTTCCAACTGGCTTGCCGGCTGATGTCATCGACAGACTTCTCGTGTTACAATTTCTCGTGTTACAATGGGGAAGGATGTGCAATGAAGGGGGAGGATGGTGGGAGTGACATTACCAAAAAACAGCATCGGCTCTCGCTGCAGGGCGGGCCACCTCTAATACATTTTTGAAATGATCTTGCGGGCCAAATATAATTATATCGCGGGCCAAATTTGGCCCACGGGCCAGAGTTTGACATGTGTGGTTTAAAGCTTCCAAATTGTCTGTGTAAGTTTAAAGCTCCCCCAGTGTTGCAGTGTGTTAAGGTATACTTGTGGAGATATTAAAAAAATTCTATCTTGGCATTAGGTATACAGAGACTTTGCAGAGTCTCTTAAACTGTTTATTCCCCTCTACTATTTTCATTGCAATTATACTATGGATTCTAAGTTGAAGTTGACCAGCAATATCTTGACATGTTAAGACTACTGCTATCCCCTTATACATAAGCGACCTATTGCAAAGAAGGTAAAGCAATGTTTATTATGTAATGCCAGATTTCTTTCAATGTAGATTAATGTTAGGTTCATTGTGTTATCAGAGCTTGGTATCATGTTATTATCACCTGGAACTTGGACAAAAAAATTAGAAGTGACTTGTTTAACCTTAACCTTGAGTCAAGGAATTTTTTCACGAAGCTAATTGGACCAATGTGAGCATTCCTGCTATGACCAGGCTTGACAATGTGTAATAAAGAATGAAATAATTTTGGTGATAAGAGTGGATTTAATGATTACCATTTTGAATTAAAAGGGGTGTTTTGCCCCAGCTAATATTTAAAATGTATAAATGCAGTCATTAGGAAAATATGTAATGTAAAAGCAGATTTTTTTTGAGGGGCCTTTCATATAAATTGGAATGAACAGAAAGATTGAAAGATAGGAAATATCTTAACATTTTTGAATATAGAACATTATAGCTTAGTACAAACCCTTCAGCACATCTGTGATGTTGTACCGACCTATGAAAATCGTTTCCATAACAATCGAATTCTCCCCTGCCTCACACCCACAACCCTCTATTTTTCTTGCATCCATATGCCTATTTTTCAGCATGTCCCTATTATACCAGCCTCCACTACCAATCCTGGCAATGCATTCCACGCATCCAACAATTTTTTTTAAAAAAAACCTCTGACATCTCCCTTAAAGTTTCCTCTACTCACCTTAAATTGATCTCTGGTACACTCTATGGCATGAAGCCAACAACAGGTTGGCAATATTAGATGTTGGAGAGTTCTATTCAGTTAACCACTTAACTGTGCATGAACATTTATTTAAAGTAATCATAATATTGAATTCAATTTTATTGGCAAAGGGCAGAAATATGGAATAACTACAAAGATGAAGGATTGAATCAAAACTGAGAAAAGGACAGGGATGGGCTATATCTAAAATGATAGAAGATAATAAAAGAATTTGAATTGAGTAAGAATCTTCCCCTTGGCATTTTGAATGAGTTGAGCAAAAGAAGGGATATCCACTAAAGAGGAAAAGTTCAATGTAACTTTAGAAAAACTGACTGGGAAGAGGTGCAAAAAAAATATATGAAAGAGAACTTTTGGGGAAAAAAACATTTTTGTGGCTGTATTAGAAAAGTAGAACTACATACAAACTACTAACTCTCAGCAAGGTCAGAATTTTAGAACTTTCTGAAGGGCCAGAGAGGAGTGGGGACAATGCTCAAAATTAGGTTTCCTAATTTTGGGAACAGCTCAACAGAATGATTATTTATCCTTTGTCCCAGTGGAGTATAATACACAATTTTTTTTTAACTTCCATGCGTTGGTCACTTAATTGGATTTTTGTACAGATATGAAATTGAATATTCATGAGCTGTTGTCACATACAGAGCTGTTTTAACAAAGTCAGAAGTAATGCTCAGAAGGCAAACCAAATTGCAATGCCTACAGTTAAGAATTTTAAAAACTTGGTACTTAGCATTTGCTTGTTATAATTTTTACATTGGAAACTATGTTAGCTGGATTATATGAGGAATATTTAGGTGAACAGGTGTGGTGCTCATTTAACTTCACGAGATCTGTCCCTTCTGTGATGTAGCATTGGCATGTGACAGATTATAATTAAAACTCGAAAGCAATCTTTCTTGCCATTTTCTGTTGAGTTAACTCCACTTACTTCAAATTCAAGAAGCTCTTGCTGTTGTGAAAAACCACATTTGAAAATCTTCCCACAGAGAGTTGTTTTGTAATTTTTTACTCTGTGAGGGCTGGAAACTTCAAACCAATTTCCTGAAAGGGGTATTTATTTTTTTATGAACTATGACTTCATCTTGTTTTATGTAATAGATTATGAGGCACCATTTCCATCAATACTCCAAAGTTATTTGTGCAAACTAAATTTAATTCACAAGTCTGTTTAGTGGTAGTTTTGATAATTCTTCACTTGGTCTCCACTTATTCAATTTTCCCTTCAATTTTCTTCATTAATATTCTTTCTCATGAAATTAGAATTTGGGACAGGAGAAGCATTTATTAACAAGGTGATGTGATGCTGTAGTTTTCTGCTAATGTAGTTAAATCAGTGTACACAGTCATTTCAGAGTTGTGAGTTATGAGTCAAGAACATTGATTTGAAAAATAGTTTTGTTCAGGCCAGAGTTTAATAAAAATGGAGGTGTTTGCATCATGACATGCTGCAGGCACCCACTCCTCCTCTTCCTCTCCTTCAGCTTTTGGCATATTAGGTAGTTTTGTAATAACAACCTGGCAACTTCAGTGTCTTTTCAAGGGCACTTGTAAATCTTAACTACTTTTATTTAACAAAAAGACTAAATTAAATCTGTATCACTGTGGTTCAACTTGTGTTCTCCTTTGCACAATGTAGTGACTCTCCTTTAGTGAACTGGCAGTTCTTTATTTTCCACAGTTTGCACAAGGCTATCCTTCCCATGGTTCTAATGTCCTCTGTAACGTGGATCCAGGCTGTTGCTTTAAGGTGGATTGTGAAGATGCTAAGCAACTAGATCCTATGGGAAGTATTCTATTATGTTAGTTTATTTGGAAGAAGAGGCAGCTGGAGATGCAGCTTCTGAGGCAGCCTTCACTGTACTTGTCTTGGAGCATGGAGTTTAATGTTCCTTTTCGTGTACATTGTCAAATTTTGCTTGCCATAAAGGCACAAAAACAGGTGCTACCCCCAATAAGAACAAGAGAGTCTCTTCAGAGATACTTCCTGAGCTCCTACAACCTCTGCACCCCCTCGGCCTCCCAGCCATTCCGCATAGAACCCAAGCTCCTGGTTCTGAACCTCCATTACAATCAGGAAGCTGATCATACCTGGGCTTTTTATGTACTCGTACTTCCATTTTTTTAACGTGTGAATTGTAAGCCTCTCGGGGAAATTAAAGCGCAAGATTTAATATTTAATTAAGAGATACAGCATGATAACAAACCCTTCTGGCTCACGAGCTTGTGCTGCCAATTAACGTACTAACTCCATACGTCTTTGGAATGTGGGAGGACACTGGAGCACCCAGCAGAACCCCTGTGGACATGGGACTCCTTACAGACTGGCTATTTGCAGTAGCATTGAGCTAACTGCGACACTAACCATTGCCATCTTTAAATGCCCTGCAATGCATCTATTATTTGTTTGCCTGGTTATTTTAAATTCTAAATCATTTTGAAATTGGATTTATTGTATTATTATTTTTCTGACTACATTGATTTTGTTATCTATCATGTCAACAGTGTCTTCAAAAAAGCTCTCACAAGTTAATGTTATCTTTCAATATATTTTTCCTGATTAGGCTGACTCATTTGAGTATTTCATACCAAGGGCCATTAATGCTCTTCAGCACCTTCCATCAGTAATAATTCTTCCACATCAACACATGCCTGTGTTCTAGCAGGAATCTTTACTGCCAGAGTTGTTGGCGGAACTGCTGCTACTGCGGACCCGGGGAGAGTGAGGAATGGAGACACAGAACTCCTCTGCAGGATCCAACTGCCCAGTTCTCATGCCGACAGCCCTGTGCGGGCTTTAAACTGCCTGTTAAAAAAGCCAGTGGTGTTTTATACAAAATCCTGCAACGGCAGGAGCAGTAGACTGGCACAGGGTACCAGTAACAGGAAGAACAGTCCCATTAAGAAGGAGAAGCAGAAGAGACAGCCGCAGGGACAGTGACCAAGGTAGCGGATCAGTGAGGGGCTCTGCAGCTGAAGGACACACACATGTGGCAAGCTGTGTGTGCTTAAAAATTACTGTCAGCATGTGGATTCTTACTGTCTCTGCAACTTATGAGTTCCATGACCTGTAGCACATCATTATACTGTCTGCTTTCAAATATGTATTTGGAAGCTAAGGTCGGAACTTGCACTCCATTTACAACTCTATATTTAAGTAAACACACAAAAATGCTGGAGGAGAATCGGATACTCTGAGACGATGACCTTTTGAGAAAAAGGAATTATAAGTGTTGGATGCTGATCAATGGTGCTTTGCAAAGTTGGTGGATTCTGAGTGAAAGATGTGTTCATAGTGGCAAGTGCAAGTCTTTCCACTAACATAAAAATTAAGAACAGTCAAAAATTGCATTATATAACCAGGATTGATCAGGATAAATCCTGTAAATTCACTTTTCTTTCTGCATAAGAACTCAATTTGGTATGTTTCTGGATGATTGCATAATCTTCACTTCCATTCCTCGTACCTCAGCAAATGAAGCTGTTCATATCTGCAAGTAGCATAACCCATATACTTTTCAAGCATGGGCTGCTAAGTAACAGCACTTGTGCAACTGAAAGGTCAGGCAATGAACATCAGTGTGAGAGTCTTTTCATAGAACCTTCCAACATTTGATAGCATCACCATCACTGATTTCCTCCCCCCCCCACCTTCCAATCATACTGAGGACCAGAATTTAAACGAGCAGTCACTTAACTATTGTGCTAATAAGATCAAGTCTTTCCTGTGGTGAATGATTCATTCTTGCACCCAAAAAGTTTTCCACAATTTATAAGCCACAAATCAGATATGTGATGGAATCCTTTCTGCTTACTGGTATGAATGCAGTTCTAATAACTTACAAGGAGCTACGATCCTAAATGTTTATTCCTTCAGTACAAGGACGTAATTGCTTCACTGTGTACCATTTGCAAAATGTACTGCAGTTACTCATCTGTGCTATTTAAAACAACTCTCCCAATCCCACAATCTTTACTATTAAGATGGATGTGGGCAACTGGCACATGTGGCATCACCAACTACATGTTCACCATCCTGACTTTGAAATGTTTTGCTATTCCTTCCTGGCATTGTGAAAATATCTTTATCAGAAGGACTTTTGCAGCTCCAGAAGGTTGCTCACTACATGCATCTCAGGAAATTCAGGATGATCATTTGAGTTGATTTAATTTGGAGAAAGAGCATGGCAACAGGGCTTTCTGGTCCATGAGCCCACACTGCTCAAAAACATCCACGTTACCTTTTAATCGATACATCTTTGGAACGTGGGAGGAAACTGGAGCAGACAAAGGAAACCCACACAGATATGAGGAGAATGTACTCTCTCCTTAGAGACTGGATCGGATTGAAACCTGAGTCACTGGTGCTGTAATAGTGTTGTGTTTACCGCTACATTCACTATGTTACCCTAATGTTAACCTTGCTCACAAGGTCCATGTCCTGAAAAATTGCACCAGCAACGTGAATTTGAATGCAGCGTGTCTTCCCATGTCTATGTTGGTTTTCCCCTGATGCTCCGGTTTCATCCCACCCTTGGAAAAGTACGTGGATTGTAGGTTGATTGGTGTATTTGAGCAGCATGGGGTCATGGGCCGGAAAGGCCTAATACCTCACTGTACATTTAATTTAATTTAACATCATTTATATGGCAGAGGCAAGTGAAATGCCATTATAATTGTACCATGGAAAATAACTTCTTCAAAACTTGCTCAGCAGAACTGCTGGAGATCATTAACATGTGAACTTGGTTTTTATCTTTGTAACTTTTATTTATTTGCACCAATTTAGTGAACAGTCTGCTCCAAGACATCAAATACTGCTGCACACTGGGTGAGAATTCCATCTTGTGACAATTCTCTTACAGCAGTAATCTGAGGTTTGAGTCAGGAAAACTGACGGCACTGGTGAATAAAAAGAGCATTGCCTGATAGTCACTGACCATGTGCATTGAGAGTTTGCCAAGTTGGTGGATTTATTGCCAGCTTTTGAAGATCCATAAAACTATTTCTGAATACTTGTACTGTTGTTGTTTTCTTTAAAATTTTGTAACCAGAACACATCTTGGTTGTTTGTTGCACATCCTGCAACTTTGTTTTCACTCGTGCATTCCATGCCAACCATCTTAATGTGGAAAAAGCTGCCCCTTGGGTTCCTTTTAGATCTATCTCTAACACTTTAAATTTCTGACCTCTTGTCTTAGACTTCCATATGCTGAGGAAATGACTGTGACCATTCACATTTATTCTATTTGCAATTTAAAAAAATATATATATACGTGCTTCAAGAAAGTTGTCCCACTGCAAAAATTGTCCTTTTCTGCTTTTTCTAATTCAAGCCCTTCCCAGTAACATACTCTTTAATCTTTTGCACCCTTTCCTTCAATGAATATAGCAATGCAATCAGAATTGCATGTATTTTTCCAAATAAGGCCTTAACAACATCTTGTACAGCTAACATGACAACTCAAGCTGTGTGTTTGGTCCCCTGCTCGATTTCTTGTATATCAATGACTGCGTAGCCAAGCCAGCTCCAACTTGATCTATAAATCTATTGATAACCCCACTCTTGTTGATTAAATAGTTGGAAATTATGAATCAGATGACAGGATGGAGATCGAGAACCTGGTTAGGTGGTGCCAGAAAAACAATGTTACTCTCAATGTCACCAAGAAGTGTATTGTTAATTTTAGGAATGAGAGACTGAGAGGCCACTCATCCATCTGTATTGATAGGAAGGAGGTGGAGAGTCAGAACCTTCAAATTCCTGGGAGTCCATAGTTCTGAAGACCTTTTTGCAGTCAGCACATCGAGGCACACCAACACTTCTACTTTCTAAGGAGATTTGGCATGTCGTTGACACTCTATCAAACATGTACAGATGTACTGTGAAAAGTATACTGGCTAGTTGCATCACAGCCTGGCTTGGGAATGCGATTGCACAGGAATACAGAAGGGGACATGCTGTCTCAAAAAGGCAGCCAATAACTTAAAGGACCTCTACCACACTTGACACAAACCTTTCTCTCTGCTACCTTCAGACAGAAGGTACAGAAGTGTGAAAAACAGCACCTCTAAGTTGATGAATAGTTTTTTTCCAACAACTATTAGACTCTTGAACCTCCCCTTGGTACACTCATCAGAGATTGATCTGAGATCACAAAAGGAATGCACTATTGCAAGTCACTTTTTTTGTACGATTGCTGTGAATATACTGCATGTTAAAAGAATTTATTGATATTTTCATTAGTTTACTATTATAGTTTGGCTGCAGCAAGAAAGAATGTGCACATGTACATTGTATGGCATCAGCAAACTGCTTGTGTCCTGACCAATGAAGGCTCACATGCCAAGTGCTGCCTTCACCATCCTGTCTGTGTTGCCACTTTCAGGAATCTGTACTTGTAGCCCAAGGTCTTCCAGTTCTACAATACTCCCAGGGCTCTATCATTTAGTATACCTTCAAAATGACATGCCAAAATGCAATATCTTGCATTAGCCTCCATCTGCCATCTCTCAGCCCACTGGCTCAGTTGACCAAGATATAGTTGTAATTTTAGATAGCCTTCCTCATGAATATTTATGTATCTTTCCTTTTATATTAATTATTTATTTTTCTGTCTTGGCATATTGTGGTAATTTGAATTATTGATGATTGTGCAGCTTACATGCCCTTGTGGCTGCTGAAAGCAAGAATTTTGATGCATCTGTACAAACATATGACAATAATCTCTCATTATCCACTATACCAACAAAGTTAGGCATCATCTGAAACCTAACATTTTATCTGTAGCAACTGTTTTGCAGTGCAAAATGAAGAACGAAAAAATGATCAGACATAGTGTTACGAGCCCAGAGGACCCCAAAGCCCAGCCTCAATAGATATTCACCAAGACAAATGGTTACTTAAACAAAAGTTGCTTTAAATGATCTTTAAACAAGAAATCAGAATCACACTTTAACTTAACTAACCTAACTTAACCCCCTTCTAATTCTAAGCGCACATATATGTAATGTGTGTGTAAGTTCAGGAAAGTTCTTTGGTTCAAAGTCCAATCTCACTTCTCATTCCTCGTTCACTGGTTGCAGGCAATTCTTATACTGTGCACAGAATTTAACATTTATAAAGTTCACTGACCTTGGTGCTTGAAAGGTAAATGGTTACCGCTCAGGAAGGTTCTTGTCAGTTTTCAGAGCGAGATTTGTTGTTCCAGGACATCCACAACTGATGTACTTCCATCAGCCACTTCAGTGTCTTGCTGATGAAGCTTGCCCCTTCAGGGTTCTCCAGATGATAACCTCTTTCTTTCAGGTCACCACAGAGTTCCTTTTTGTTTCACTTTTACCAAGTGAAACATTAGACAGCCAGTTCTCTTCTCTTGCATGAACCACAAGGGCTTTGACTGGGCTGTCTTGTCCTGTTCCAGTCCCAGCTACTGTTGCTAATTGTAACACTGGAAGTTCTTCTCTCCTCTTTCCCCCCCCCACCCCGAGAAAGCCTGTTTGACTCTCTCTGCTTGCAAATCCACATGACCCTTTTAGAACAGGTCCCTGAGGGCGGGCCATCAGTTCAGCCTTCATGTGCCTATGGAATCGCTCCACCAGGCCATTCTACTGTGGGTGATAGGCTGTGTGTGGTTGAGCTGCATTCCTAGGAATTGTGACAAAATGTCCCAGAGTGTGGAGGTAAACTTAGGGCCTGTGTCGGAGGTGACTTGTGTGGGTAGGCAGAACTGAGATACCCGGGCTGAAATAAAAGCTCTAGTGTGTGACTCAGTCGATGACTCCGTCATAGGAATTACCTCTGGCCACCTAGTGAATCTGTCGATGACCGTTAACAAGTACCTAGACCCTTGTGACACCGGAAGCGAGTTGATAATGTTGACATGCACATGGTCGAATCTGTGCTGCGGTAGTTGGAAAGGTTAAAGCAGCACCTTCAGGTGCCATTGCACTTTTTTCAGATTGGCAGTCCCTGCACATCTTTGCCCAGTACGTGATCTACTTTTTGAGTCCATGCCATACAAGCTGGGAGTTTGTTGTCCTGGCATTGAGCTTGGCGAGCATCATGTAGCTACACCTGGAGAGGGAGCATGTTCTGCTTGAACCAAGGAGTGGGACAGGGCATGAGCCTCCACATTACTCTTACCAGAGATGTGATTAATCCTGGTTGCAAACTCTGATACGTAAGATAGATAGCGTTGCTGGTGGGCTGACCAGGGGTCTGATGCCTTCGCGAAGGTGAACGTTTGTGGTCAGTAAAAACCGTGAAGTCCCTGCCTTCCAAAAAAATAATGGAACTGTCTGACCGCTAGGTATATCGCCAGCAGTTCCCTATCAAATTTGCTGTATTTCGTTTCTGCAGGGTGGCAGTGCCTACTAAAAAGTGCTAGAGGCTTCCATTGTCCATTGGTGTACTACTCCATTACCCCATCTACTGCCGTTTTGGATGTGTCTATCATCAAGGCGGTTGGTGCATCCATTTGAGGATGGATCAGCAATGTTGACTTCACTAGGGCATCTTTGATCTGCCGGAAATCTACCGTCGTCTCCTTTGTCCACTGGAGTTCTTGACAATGGCTACAGCGGCCTACTCTATGTCTGGACATTAGGTCGAAGAGGGGTTTATAATAGGAGTTACAGAGGGTAGAAAGCGACGATAGAAATTGATCATCCCTACAAATTCCTGGAGTCCTTTGATGGTATCAGGCCTCGTGAATTTGAGGATGGCTTCCACCTTGCTAGGCAGTGGAACGACACCCTGGCTGCTGATCTGATGTCCCAAGAACTTGACAGAGGACTGCCCGAATCTGCACTTGTCAGGGTTCACAGTCCAAACTCTTGTAGACGGCAGCAGATTAAAGCAGGTGCTGCAGGTACTCTTTGTGGGAGTGGCTGGTGATGAGTATATCATCCAAGTATACGAAAAGGAGGTCCATCAGTCGCTGGAATGTTTGTGCAACATTTTTGAGCCCAAAAGGCAATCTCAAAATTTAAAGAGGCCGAATGGTGTTATGATAATGGTCTTGGGCACATCCTCTGGGTTTATAGGTATTTGGTGATACCCACCCACCAAGTCTTTTAAAAAATATCCTGGCCCCATGAAGAAATGGCTGGGACACAGCAGCAAGAATGAACTTCCATGTGAACTGTCGCCGAATTTCAATGGAATAGTTTGTGTGCCATACATACAATTTGAACTATTATTCACCGCAGTGAGCACCTATGCTCCTGGTATGAACGTCAAAGCTCGAAAGAGGAAAAACATTAACTTCTGCACCCATGTCGACTAGAAATGTGCGTTGGGAGCATTCATCCCAGACATAGAGTAGGCCGCTGTAGCCATTGTCAAAGAGCCATGCTGGTCCAGGAGAATGTGTGTCCTCGTCGCCAGTATTTGTGGAGACTGGACCTTGGGGTGTGATGCAGCATTAATTTCTGTAGGCTTTGCACCTTGCTGTTTCACACACCACAGAATGTCTGCACGGGTGGCCACTTCGAGGTTTATCAAAGTCCTCATCAGCCAACATGAGGCAGATGTCTTCTGGCATATGCTCTAAAAACAGCTGTTCGAAGAGCAAGGCATGGCTGTCTGCCAGTGCCAACAGTCGTTCATTAACTCTGAAGGGGCGTGGTCCCCCAGGCCATCGATATAGAGGAGTTGTACAGCTCGTTAACGTCGTGAGAGACTGTAAATCCGGAGAAGGAGAGCTTTTAGGTCCCGAAGGAAATCCTGGCTACATCCTGGTTGAGGGCGCTTAGGACTTCGTGGCATCCACTTCTATCATGCGAATCTGGAACTGCGCCTCAGCCTGCCCGAACTCAACTTCAGATTGAGTGGTTCAAAAGACAGGCAATTTGAGTGAAACTACTACGTTGTCTATATTGGGTCCAAAATTCATTTATGTCAGTCGGGGTCACCAATGTAGTAACTATGTTGCAGTGTGAAATGAAGAACAAGAAAATGATCAGATGTAGTTCAGTCAATTCAGTAAAAGCCATTTACTCAGTCACCTGCAGCTTTTTAAAACCCTGCGCTTTCTGAATGACATCATCGCATTGTGACATCATGATGTCACTCAGAACCTCCTGAGCTGGTTCGATTAAGCCTCTGGTGAGCTGCTACAGATCCATATTGTTAATGTAAATGGTGAACAACAGTGAACTCGGCATGAATATCTGCAATACCACTTATTTTCAGACCTTCAGTCTGAAAAACAAACCTCCACCACCAGCCTCTGTTTTCTATTACAAGCCAATTTTGTATTCTCTTGGCTTGCTCACCTTCATTCCTGATCCAACCTTCCAGATCAACCAAACATATTACTTTGTCAAATGCCGTGTTAAAATCCATGGAGACGATGTCTACTTCTCTGTCTTCATCAACTTTCTTGGTCACCTCACCAAAAAAAACAATCACATTTGTGTGGTGATGATGATTGTCTCAAATCAATCCCTGATTTTCTAAATGCTGATGGATCGGGCTCTAAAAAACTCACTCCAATAAATTACACACCATTCACATTCGGCTCACCAGTCTATTGTTTGCAGTCTTTATTATGCAGCAACTATTCTGGGCACAACTTTGGCCACCCTCTAGTCTTCCAGCACCTCGCCAATAGCTAACACTAGCCCCTTTTCCACTGGCATCCCAGTTAATTGGCTGTGCAATGTCCTGGGATAGGAAGCCCTTTGTGCCATTCCACTGGGTCACCCTTAACTGGGACACTAATTGTTTTTCCACTGAACACAACTCATCCCCACGGATTGGAAAGTTCTACCCAACTCTTCCACTGTTTTATCAGCATGCCGGGGTCAGCAAACGCTGGGGATATGAGTAAGGGTAGAGGCAGTTTGATGATGCCATTTGACGCTGGTGTTCAGACAGTCTTCCTTTTCCACTGGCACCCTGTCCCAGGAATTAACTAGGAATTTACTGGGACAGGGTGCCAGTGGAAAAGGGTCTAATGATACAAGTATCTCTGCCATTGGCTCCTACAATTTTTTTTCTCCGGCTACCCATAATATCCTAGGATGCATTCAATCAGGCTCTGGGGATTTATCTGCTGTTATGTATTTAGTCTTCCAGCTCCTCCTCCTATAATGTGAACTCTCCTCAAGATGGACATTCGTCTCAACTTATCCTAGTTCTGTCATATCCATGCCTTTCTCCTTGATAAATGCAGACTAGAAATACTAATTTTAGATCTCACCCATCTCTTTTTGCTCTACATGTACACATCACCGATGTTCTTTAAGGATCCCTATTTTCTTCCTTGTTATACTCTTTTGCTGTTGATGTACCCATTGAAACTCCTTCACTTCTCATTTTATCTGCCACAGCTATCTGATGCCACCCACTTTGCCTTCCTGATTTCTTTTGTTAACACCTACATCCCCTGTGATCCTTAAGGACTTCACTTGATTCCATCTATTGCTAACATATGTCACCTTTTTCTTGACCAGACTCTCAATATCTTAAGTCATGCAGGGTTCCCTAACCCTACCAACCTTGCTCTTCACACTAGTAGAAACCTGCTATCCTTGAACTCTACTTATCTAGTTTAAAAAGTCTCCTTATATAAGAACTCCCCAAATTACAACCATAATTGGGACTGAAGGATTGGTCATGTCTCGAAATGGATGCAAGTCAGAATTTTTCCACGCTTGTGGAGTACCAAAGTCTTAAAGCATTCTGATCCATGCTGACCTTTTTAGTCGACGTTCCGGGGTCCGTCGGCTGGGCACAGCCATCTTGATTCCTGTATGCATGCACAAGTTGGTGCATGCGTGGTGGATTTGCGTATTGGAGTTCGGTTGGCGCAAATTCATTATCGTCAGGATGTTTAACTCTCGCGCATGTGCCAATGGAAGACTCACTTAAAAGCACAGGAATCAAGATGGCCGTGCCCAGCCTAGAGATCCCATGACACCAACTAACAAGTATGCACTTTTTGGCTTTTGCATGCCCTGTTGTTTATTAAATACAACATAAACCATGTAAATTTTATATTTTTTCTTATTATTTAAAAAAAATTCAGTCACGTGCAGATGGACACAGGTCGCAAGTTGGGGAGTACCTGTACAAGGTAAACACTTGGATTTTTACATGAAAGAAAATCTCTTTAGATCTCTTTAGGATGTTCACAAACCAGCAGTTTAATTTCAAATCTTCAAAATTCAGTTTGTTTGTCAGTATTTGTCACTTAATATTTACCAGATGCCTAAAAGTGGTGATATTTGTGTGCTTATGAAGAAGTGTTTCCTGTGACTTTCTTTGGAGCAGTCCCTCCTCTAATGAATGATGTAGCTTTCAAAACATGTGATATCCACAGCAACGCCATATGTTCAATGTGACATCTGGCTTCCTGGAGAATGCTAACAGCAGGAATATACATCTTTCAGGAATGCCTCTGATGTTTTTATGATGGTTGGTTGTCTATTCTGGTGCCTTGGATGCATATTTTTAAAAATATGATATAAGAGTACAAAATGCTTTTGTGATTAGATGATAGACTGTTTTTTCTCCCACAGTGCCCAACTTGGAAATGGAATATTACAAAACTAGATGAAGAGCTTGACACAGTGGCACAGTAATAAGTGCTGCTGTCTCATGGATCCACGAATTTGTGGTCAGTGCTGACCTCAATTACTGCCCATGTGAAGTTTGCATGTTCTTCCCCATGACCATGCAGACTTCTGCTGATTGCTTTGGTTTCATCCAAAAATGTTGGTAGTAGGTTAATTGGCTCATATTCAAATACTCCTGACAGGAGAAACATTGAAAACATAATTAACGGGGAGTGTGTGTGTCTGTTCAGAATGCAAGGGGAAAAAGGAAAGGATGAAGAGCACTTGGGATTACTCTGCTGGAAGCTAGCAAGGACACAATGGACTGATTGGCCTCCTATGTTGTAATTATCAAGTAATTGAAGTAAGTTCCAAGTTATGATACATTTGGTTAGTAATACTTTGGGTAAATTGACAGGTTAGTATTGTAAGATTCCCTAATGTAGCAACAGAACCATCCATCAAAAACCATTCAATGCTATTGCTCTTGGAGGTACCAATATCCTCTGTTTTGCTGAGTATTCTGTATGATTGGAAGTTGAAAATCTTACTACTTATCCTTCAGAAGTGGGATTGAGAGGAGCAGGGATGGATAGTGGTAAACTGAATGAAATTAGAGTTTGAAAGAAATGCGATTATGCAAAGATTTAAAAATACATGAAATGTTTAAGTGGAATGTCTTGGCTTCTGAGGGTTAATACATGTAGGGGGAAGCATGGTCATAACAAAACAGGAGACAGATAATATAGATTTGAATGAGGCAAAATCTGTGGGGCATTGCAGCTTTGAGGGTCTTAATATGGTCAAGCCCATAGATGACAGCAGAAATCAAGATAGTGAGTGATATTATCAAGATGGAAGTTGTGCTTTTAATTGAATAGCTATCAGGATTGGAAGATCAGCTCGAAAATCAAATTAGACACAAGTTTTTGACTGTTCAGTCTTCAATAGTGGTGGGGAGATAAATGGCAAAGTGGAAATAAAATGTAACTTGACTTAGAACTGAAGATATTTATTGGCTTCGGTTGACATTCCAAAGGTGGAATTTGGCATAGTTTAATTAAAAAACAGAATTTATTGAAGATTTTGATAAAGTTTTGGTGATATTAATAGGTTGGAAGATTTGTTCAGAACTATTGTATATCTACGGTAATTTGGGGAAAAAATATACATATAGAAAAATGAAGGCTCAGTATATATATTGAGATAAAGGATGAAAGAAGGGAAAATTAGGTCTGGGCAATCTTGGACATACAGTTTTCAAAGTAATGGACAATTCAATGAAGAGTAAATTGAGTGTTTGGGTATTTTCATAACCCTGCATGTTTCAGTAACCTCAAATGGGTATTGTTGAGCTTGTGAAAGGGTGCAGACAGGGATCATGAGAATAATTCTCAGAATAAAACATTTTGATTGATCATTTGGGAAAGACACTGTGAGAAGCATAGAGAAGAGTAAAGTGATTAGGATTCATACGATGATGAAGAGCTTATTCTCAAGTTGACATTTTATTCCAATAAATGAATTGATCAGGACAAGTAGACATTGTTAAGAAGCTAAGTTTAGTTTTAACAGGCCGTGGTTATTTCCCCAGAGAACAGGCTGTTATATTCTACAGCAGGTTTTAATTATCCAACTTTATTTAAAAAAAGTCATACTTTGGGTGGGCGGGATGCTACAGATTAAAGGAAAATCAGGGCTTGATTGAATACCTAGATTAATTTTGATCTTATTGATGGATAGGAAAATAGCTAAACGCAAGAACTCCAGATGCTGGATTCTTAAGCATATATGAGATGCTGGAGGAGCTCAGCAGATCAGGCAATGTTTATTGGTAGAAATTGCATTGTCTGGAGTTAATTGATTGATGGCATGTGAGGTAGTGAGGATAAAAGTAGGGAAGGTCTGGACTGGGGGACGAAATGGATTCAAGGTAAGATGATATCAGTTCAATGGGGCCGGAGTATGTAGAAGCAATGGGTCTACTGGGACATTTGGGTTTGTGGATCTTGGATAGGACATAGAACCAGGCAGTGCGGGGTTGGGAAACAATGAAATTAGAGGGCAATGGAGAGAAATGACCTATTGATGGAGCGCATGTGAGATATCGGGGATGTATATTGATAGAGGGCGTGTGAGGTATTGCAGATAGAAGAAATGGTCAGTCATTGTTTCAGTTCACAGTCCTTTATTGGATAGGACATAAATTTCCTTGTTTCATTTGTCAAAAATGTGGATTCTTTTTGAGAATCTGGGTGAAGTGAGTTGTATTTTGTAAACCAACCATTGAAATTGCAACTGGCTGAAGATTCTTTAAAATTGTGGTTCCTTGTTCTTGTTTCCAGGGGTTCAATTTCAAGTTTATTATCCAATTGTACAAGTACAACCTGACAAAACAGTGTTTTCCTGCCCAAAAACTAGACATAGCACACATATAGACAAACTACACATATGCAGTGCATATATAACACTTGTTCAATAAAAAGTAAAGTCTTGCAGTGTTTGTATGAGCAGTTTATTCAGTCATTCAGCCGTCTCACTTCCCTTGGGAAGAAGCTGTTTCTCAACCTGGTGGTTCTGGCTCTGATACTCCTGCATCTCTTTCCCAATCGGAGTAATGGAAAAATGATATGTGCAAGGTGGTAGGGGTCTACAATGACTTTGCAAGCCTTCTTCAAACAACGATCCTGATAGATCACAACAATTGTGGGAGGAGGGGTGGGGGGGTTAGAAACCCCAGTGATCATCTCTGCCATTCGTATGGTTCTGTGGATTGACCTCCGATCCAATGCTCTACAGCACCCACATTGCACTGTGTTGCAGCCATCTAGGACACTCTCAATAGAGCTCCTGCAGAAAGTTGACAGGATGGTGGCCTTGCCCGCCTCAGTCTTCTCAGGAAATGCAGTCACTGTTGTGCTTTCCTTTTTTTTTCTTTTTTGTTTGTTTAGGGGGGGGGGAACCATGAAAATGCATCAAATTCTTCCAATAAACCCCTAATGGCAAAGAAGGCAAGAGGGGTGTAGTGAGAAGGGTGGTGCTCACCTACACTGTTGTGCTTTCCTGACATGTAAGGAGATGCTGCATTTCCAGGATAGGTCACTATTAAGTGGATTCTGAGGAATTTGGTCATCTCTCCACTATCGAGCTATTAATGTATAATGGAGTGTGGTCATCCCTGGTCCTCCTGAAGTCCACAATCATTTCCATTGTCTTATTCATGTTGAAACTTGGATTGTTTTTCTTATACCATTATTCCATCTCCTCTTTGTAGTGCAACTCATCATTGTTGTTCTTGGGGCAGGCTTGATGACACTGTTGGAGCTGGATCTGGTCTTGTAGGTCAGTGGCGTAAACAGGAATGGGCTGAGCACACAGACCCGAGGTGCTAAGTGCGATGGTGCTTGATGTTTTGCTGCTGACCCAGACAGACTGAATCCAGGTACAGAGAGGGGTGCTGAGTCTCAATGAGGACAGCTTTTCCACCAGTTTTCAGGGAATGAATGATAGTAATAAATGTCAATGAATAGCAGCATGGTGTATGAATGTCTTTTAAAGATTTATAATGATAAAGATTGGGCACAATCGCATGAGTATTCCAACAGAAATATCATATTGTTTGTTCATCAATTCCTCTGACTTGTAGTTTCAAATATTTTGTTTAATGTTTAATTTTTTTTAACTACTTGCATATCAAACATCAGATTCCTAGGTACAACTATTGTATGATTGAGTGAAGGATATATTTAAACATAGGTAATGAATATTTTGACCTTTGTGTAGGTTTATTCTAGACTTGTTCATGAATAGAGGAGTAAGATGCAGAAAGATCCTTTCCTACTCATGATAATTGTTCAATGTAACTAAAAGCAAGCATTTGAAGGCTGTTGGTGAAAAATGTATGATGTTGTACAATGCTGGCTATCCTTTTGAGTTGCTGAATATCTGATATTTTGAATTGCAGAAAATAAATGGCCATTTGAATGAATTACAAGAGGGTATTTTAATATCCCGCTGTAAGAAAATAAAAATATATGGTAATAGTGAAACAGTAATTTTAACTTTTTTTGACCAATTAAAATTGACCATGCCAGTTGGTTTTCATGGAATTATTCAACCTGGAAACAAGCTATTTGGCCCAGCTTTTCCACGTCAACCAGTGAATTCACTTTTGTATTAAAGTTTAGTCCTCTATGCCTGAGTGATTTGAGAATTCAGCTAGACTTTGACATCTTTTGAAACACTGCATGAAGGGAATACTTTTAATTTTGAAGTTTTTTCACTATGATACCTTCAACATCGTGTCATTTATCTCCAAAAAAAAATGGATTGTTTTGAGCGAACAAATGTTAAGCAATTAAATCAGAGTGAAGGCTGAATAAAACATGGTTTTAAAACGTCCCTTTGGTTTTACTTCACATTTTACAACTTAAATCAATCATGTTGCAATCATTTGGTATCTCTGCTAGTCGATCACATAATACTGCTTGTAGACACGCTTTTGACATTTGAAAAGCTGGAATTTGATTTTGATGGTACTTGGATTCTGTGGGGTTGTGCTGAAATATGCTTTGATGTAATCATTATTACCATGGGCTGCCACTGTGCTGGAACTTGTTGCAAGGTTTTACTTTATACCTGTCATTGGAGGAGGATTAATATTGAGGGTTACATCAAATTTAAAAACTAAACTTTTCAATGATGGTTTCTCTCTAGCTGTACGTGATAAAAATTCTGCTATTGTAATGACTTGCTTAGCTACTGAACTCAAAAAAAAAAGTTCATTTAGGAAATTCTGTGCTGAATTATGCACAATTTACAGTATTATGTGCTACTTATAAATGTATTCTCTGTACAGCTGAATTTAGCAAACCACTTTGTTTAATCACTAAAAGCAACCAAACCATTATGGCACCTGGCCCAGAATTTAGAAAATAGAGTCAGTGCTATTATTTGTAATTAGAAACTCAACACATTATAAAGTCAATGTCTCATTCCTATTCATTTTGAAGGGAACAAACACTGATTGTTGCAACCAAAAAGGGTGGATTTCGGATCATCTAATGACAAAACTCAAATTTCCCTTGCTGTTTGCTGTGAAGAATTTGATATCCATCTCCCCTTCTGACCACATCTCAATAATATTCATTTAAATCTCAGACCCTTGTAAAAGTTAACTAGTTTCAAAGGGAGACGGAGGTTTGAGAGGAGGGTCGGGAGGACAAACAACAAAGCTGGAATTGAAAGTTGAAAGGTAGTAAGCAAAGTTATTTGGACACTTAAACAAAGCCAAGCAGCAAACAGACGGTGCATAAAAATGTAAAAAAGCAAAACTTGAATGTATCTCCATGCACACTGTATTCACAGTAGGATGAATAAATTAATAGCAAATCAGTTGTGAATGTTAATGATCTTATTGCCAGCTTGCAAATCTCTTGGAAGAATGCTTGAACCAGCATCAATAGTCTCTCTAAGGCCAATATCCCCAGCATTGAGACTCCAGTTACACTCTTTTGAGTGGTGTGTTTTTTTTCCACGATTGACGCCAGATCCTTGAAACAAAGATACTATTCCAAACTCATAAAAAAATTACAAGGCAGCTCAAAGACTCCGTGAAAAATTGCAACATTGCCACTGTCTTTTGCGAATCTCTTGCCCATAACTGTGCCAAGAGCAGAAGCAGTCTGCCCCTGGCACAGTTATAGGCTAGAGAACACAAGAGTCCATGGATTGGGAGTAGAGAACACAAGAGTGCATGCATTGGGAGCATAAAGAAGTCCCACATAAGCAGCGGAAGGACAGCAGCAGCTCAATTAATGCCCATCACCTGCTTGGTCATGTGTCTCCTGTCCATTTGTGGAAGAGTATGCAATTTGCTCCTTGACTTCATTAACCACTGAAGAACACACAAAACAGGAGTTGTCATCGATGACAAGGAGGTTTTTAAGAAGATAATGAAGGTTTAAAAAGATCTTTGGCAGATCATGGCATAGAATAGGGGTGTCCAAAGTGGTCGATATTGACCCTTGGGGTGGGGGGGGGGGTCGAGGTCGATGGATGATCCAAGGGAGTAAAAAAACACCAGGGAGTTGAAAGGGGATTGATAAATGCCGGGAAGGGGGTGTCGATTGAACTTTTTGGGTCAGAAAAATTGTAGAGTCCGAGGCCCCCGCCCCTGCCCAGAAGCCCTAAGCAACTTCTTTGATGCGGACAGCAACCACACCTGATGTTGAGAATGGAGTTGCCATCGCTGATGATGAAGACTTGGACCCAGCTCCGTTTGGAATCTTCCTGACCAGGCTTTTTTTTTACTGTTATTGTAATCACTTGTTTAATTTACAGATTTGTTACTCGGTGATTGGGGTTGTTGCTGGGAGGCCCAGACGCCATGCATATGGTAAGCAGTTTCCCTCATATGGAAACTGCACATCTACTCATTAGTATTTATTTATTTATTTGTACATACCTGGGGGTCTATGAGGGATCAAGGATTCCATGAAGGGGTTGATGGTCTGAAAGGTTTGGGGACCCTTCGTATAGCGTGGGTGGAGATTTAAAAACAGTAGGGAGCAGGAAAATGTAAGCAAAATAAATCTGAGAATGCTGGGGTCCAATGCAGTGCACGCATGTGGTGGAGAAATTCAGCAGGTCATGTAGCTTACATAGAAAGCAAAAAGCAGTCAGTTTTGGGCCTGAGTCCTTGTGCTGCGAATCCACCAAGCTCCCAAATAAGGTGGGAGGGATGGAGGGAGGAGAGAAGCATAGGCAAGCAGTTGATAGGTGGATTCCGGTAGAAGTTAAAGAGCTGAGAAAAATTGCTCTCTTATTGGAGAAGGAGGGGAAGGGACTAGGGAGCAAGAGGATAGAAAGCGAGATGCTAGGCGAGTATGTCAATGGAAATTGAAGAAGTTAACATTGTTGCCATCTGGTTTGAGATTGCCATGATAGAATATAAGGTGGCATTCTTCTGATTCGTGTGTGAGGCCATAGACAGACATGTGGCAATATGGTGTGGAATTGAAGTGGTTAGCCAGTGACAGGTCCTTGCAGTTGTAGCAGACAGATTGAAGATGCTCAGTGAAACTCTGTCCACAACAACTCTTCCAACCCTGTGTCCTGCAAGTATTCCTTTCTCCCATTTCCTCAGTCTCTGCCCCATCCACTGCCAGGATGAGACTTTCAATTCCAAGACATCTGAGATGTTATCCTTTTTCAAAAAACTTGGCTTCACCTGCATCTCATCTATTTCCTGCACATATTCACTGCCCCCTCCCCTGACACCAAGGACAATTTCACTCATTCTCACCTGCCACCCAGCAGCTTTCATATCAAACATATTCTCAGCAATTTCTGCCACTTGCAATGTAATCCCACCATGAGACACCTCTTGCCTTCCCCTCTCTGCTTTCTGTGGGGATAACTCTTCACGAATCCCTTTCTCATTCATACCTTCCCACATCTTCCCACCACACTGCCACACCCCCCACCCCACACACTTGCACTTATATCTCCTCCCTCACCAAAATTTGGAGCCACTAACAGCCTTTCAAAGTGAAGCAACATGTCACATGTTTATCTTGAAGGGTCATTCGCTCCCGATGTGGCTTTATATCTGGTAGACTGGACACAACTTGGAGATGGTTTTGTTGAGTACCTTTGGTCTGAGTTTGCTGCCACAGCAAGGATTTCCCAGTGGCCAGCCACTTCATTCCACACCACATTGACATGCCTGTCCATGGCCTCGTGTAATACCAAGTTGAGGCCACTTGTAAATTGGAGGAACTACATCTTGCGTTCCATCTCGGCAGATTCCAAATAATATTGACCTCCATTTTCAGCTATCTAGCCTGCCTTTCTCTGTCTCTCTTTTTCTTTCTGATTCTCTCCAGCCTCCTCCCCCCACCTTCTTATTTGGGGGTCTGCCTGATTTTCAGGACAAAGAAGACTCAGGCCTGAAATGTCAACTGGTTTTGCTTTCTGTATATGCTGTATGACCTGATGAATTGCTTCAACACTTTTGTGTTCTGCCAAGAGCAGGAAAAAGATTTTGGGTGTGGGTGGAGGTAGTGGGATTGTTTAAAGACCTCAGAATAATTCTTGTGATGTAAAGCCTGGAACAAGAATAATACAATATTTGTGACCTCAAGCTGCATATAAACTGGATACAGTAAATTGATGCTAAATGTCAAGGATGAATTCCTGGAATATATACATAATGGATTTTTGATCAAAATGCTGTGAAATTGGTTGAGAACATCAGACATTACAGCACAGAAAGCCCCTTTAGTCCACATAGATGTGCTGACCTCTATAAACCTACTCAACAATCTAAACCTTCCCTATCTCACACCCATATCCGTCTATTTTTCTTGCATCCATGTGCCTGTCTAATCGTCTCTTTTAAAAGTCCCGATTGTACCACCCTCCACCACCATTCCTGGCAATGCATTTCAGGCACCCACTTCTCTCTGTGTATATATATATATATATATATATTTTTTTTTACATCTCCCCTAAACTTTCCTCACGTGAAACAAATATGCTCTGGTATTTGCTAATGTCACCCCAGGAAAAAAAGTGCTGGTCTACCCTATCTCTATTCAGTTATATCTTATTCTTTGCTCCAAAGAGAAAAGCCCTAGCTCTGTTAACCTTTTATGCCTAAAAAACAGATGTTGGCTACTATTTTGTGGTAAAGCCAATTTATTTCAAATGCTTCTGAGGTTTTACATGGTTTTTTTGAATGGCAAGATTGATATTGCTAATGGATTTTTCTGTTTTCAATTGCAGTGCGTGGCAGGTATTGGTCAGCATAGTTAGCCACACATTTTAAATGGGCATAGTGGCATTTAGTTGCATATTTTTGACCTTTGTATGTCAGCTACAGGACCATGAGAGAGAGAGACTAGTAGTGTCTCAGAGTATATGTCAGCATTGCAGTGTGAAATATCTGGGTTTCTATGACGTACCAATGGTTCCCTTTTGTTCTTTTGGCTGGGAATTGTGTGCAAGAGCTGTATTATTTTGCTTTAGACGCAATATGGGACCTTTAAGCTCTTTCCTAACAAACATTCTGTTAAGGTAGAACATTAAAACTTCTGGCTTATTTGTCTCCCTCTTTACTCTCAGTTAAAATCCTCAATCTCCTTCCAAGCTAGTTTGTAACCTCTCCCCAAGGGTCGGAGGTCTGTTATACTATTGAGGTGTGGTCATTAAGGGTATGAATATCAATCATTTCAAACCACAAATTAAGGGAAATTTGAGCTTTTGCTGCTAAATATTCCACTTTTTTTTGCAATAATCGTGGTATTTCCTTCAGAATGAATGGTAATGAGATGATGACTGTATATTCTGTTGGTCAATACCAGGAAAGTGAATTGCGGTTGAGATAACCTGGGCAATTTTCTGTAGCACATTTTTGATGGTATCTACTGCAATCATAATGTGCTATTGCTGGAGGGAGTGGGTGGCATTAAAGTGGCAAAGGCAACCAGCAGCTCAGGGTCGCTTCAAAGTGGCCTGTGTTTGGTCTCACCAATATGGGGGAGATCAATCACTTTATGATCACTGAATATAGGTTTGACAGTATTCTTTAAATTCAGGGCCATATTTTATAATGAATTGGTTCCTTTTAGTTACTAAATAGAAAGTGGTTTGCCTTATTCAGCTAAACAGTGCGTTTATTTATTTGTAATGCTTTTTCCCTTTTGTGGTAGAAATTGTGCATAATTAAGAGCTCTTTCCTGAAATACATGTACATACAGATTTTGTGCTGTTGATATTTTAATAAAGCATGTTTGTGTATATCCAGCACAATTTGCTTCTTGTAGCTTTGGCTCAGTAAAACAAAGAATTATTAACCATCCAACACATGAACAATTTAAATGTTAGTCTACAATTAATTCCAGTTGTTACAGAGAGTAGAAACATATGATGGACCAGGACAAAGACAAATGATCTTATTGTTTGTGTAAAAAAAAAATGTTCCTCCGCATATAAGTGAAAGTATTTGCCCAATGTGTTGTAATTCTGAGATTTGAGCTAGTGTTTGGAACAAAGAAATTTGTTCATTCTGAGTAAAGTGATTTTGTGGAGCTCTCATTCTTTTCAGAGACCTGGCAGAAATTAACTGGTTAGCTGTGCTGATTATGAAGAGTATGTGCTGGATCGAGTACATGTTGCATTTCCTGTGAGGTGAAATATTGAAACTAAACATACTGCTGACTGAAAATGTTTGGAAATCTTGTTAAATAATTGAACCGGTTCTTTTGGTATATCGTGCCATATCTGTCAAGCTCAGTCGGAGTTAAACAAGAAAATCTGGTGAAGCTAGGGTTGAGTGCAATACACAAAAGTTCTGGAGAAACTCATTTATTCCAGCCTATTTGCATATTGCATCAAACAAGCTCATTTGTATTGTGTTAAGGATGTTGAGACTCTGAAATGGCTTTAAAATTTACATAATGTTATGAGAATTATTCTCCTTTTTCCTTGTGGCACTAAAAGCCTTATATTTAGAATTCCAAGCTGTAAATCCAGTCTGTTGTGATACGTTCCATGAGTTGGACTTGTGGGCACAATTGTACTGAGTTATTTAGCAACTCCCATTGGTACAGCAGATGGCCAGCAAGATAGTCCAAGGACTGTGTAGATTCTGTTGAGGGCTGTCGATTTTCTTGGATTGCAATATAAGTGATGAGGTACTCCCTAAATTGGATAAATCACTCTGTTCTTTCATTTCATTGGAAGGTTCATGTCCACAACACAGATGTTTTCCAGCGTAGCCAGTTTGTTCCAAATGCTTTTGTGGTTTTACCTGATCTTTTGAATGGTGAGATTTATATTGCTCATACACGCCAGTGTCTGGAATTTCAGTGAATGGCAGACATGGGCCAGTATAGTGGGCTCAAGGCCTGCTGTTGGAATCTGCATGGCTGCATATCTATGATCTTTGTGCATCAGCTATAGGACTATCAGAGAGAGAGAGAGAGTAGTGTATGCAACAGAGTATATGCATGCAAGTATTGCAGTGTGAAATATTTGGCTGTGTACCCTATGGAAAAAAAAAATCGAGAAGCTGTCAGAGCTGCTGCAATGGCAGTGCTGCTGCTGGTGCGGACCGGGGAAAGTGGAGAGCGGGGAGAGAGTGCTTCTCTTCAGGGTCCACTACCCATTTCTACTGCCAACAGCTTTGTACAGGCTTTAAATAGCCTGTTAAAGGAGCTGACAGTGTTTTATTTAAACCCTGCAACTACAGGGTCTGGGTCCAAGATATCAGGACTTGTGTTCGGCAGTGGCCTCAAGGGGTTGCAGACTCTGGGGGAGCAGCGGACTGTCACAGGGCACCAATAACAAGGTGAACACCCATTGTTGAGAAGGAGAAGCAGAGATGAACTTAGGGATGGTGAGCTTGGTGGCGGACCAGCGAGAGGTTCTGCGGTTGAAGAACACACACAGTAGGCAAGCTGTTGGTGACATGGGCAAGGAACAGACACAGGCTGTGGGCTACTGGTGACTTGAGGTCAAAGGACTCAGATCAGGCTGCAGACTACTGAAGACTACATGAGAACCAGGTATCAGAGCCGGGACTCAAGAGGATGCTGAGAGCAAGGAGGGCTACCGAAGGCCCCTGATCATTGAAAGCTTCTTCATCATGTTGGAGGTTTGGATCTGGGCTTGGTTTAAAGCGGGAGAAGGGATCTGTATTGGGAGGTGTAAAATCGAGGTGTGAATCCAGCGCTGTCTACAAGAAGTTTGTACCCTCTCCCTGGGTCTGCATGGATTTCCTCTGGTTTCCTCCCACCCTTCTAAACATACCGTGGTTTTAGGTTGGGGTACTTAAGCAGCACAGGCCAGTGGGCAGGTAGGGCCTGTCACCTTGCTGTATGTATGTCTAAATTAAATTAAAATTAATTGTAATTCTCTGATTTAGGCAGTTATCAAAGATGGTAGCACAACCATTTTTGAGACAATGTATTTTAAACTGGAATTTAAAGGGAGGAGGTGAGGGACATCAGGTAAATTTCAGTTATTTACTTTTCATGATTAGCATGAGGAACAGAATGTGGCAGGGGACAGAAAGAACAAGTCTTTCAAAATTGAGGCTTTGAAAAATGTTGGCCATCATGTTTTCGTTCCAGGTAAACATGATGGAATTCTGCTCGGTATCTTTTTAAAATGAGGCTTTGGTTTTCCTATTTTTACTTTTCTGACAGTGACCGTGAGACTATCAAGAAAACAGAGGACCAATTGCTTATAATCAGAAGGAGCATCCAATAAGTTGGTTTCGTGCAAGGTTAGTTTTGGTAAATATTCACTCACATGTAGCCTTCAGTATGAAGAATGAAAATACAGTACATTCTGATGATTAGAAGAAAATGGCTTGTGAAAGTTTAACTAAGATGTTGGAGATGGTAGTGAATTTCAAATTTGCAATGGTATTATACTCTTCCTACAGTTCCACAATTTATTGATCACAGTTTTCTTCAAGCAAAATAAAAGTGGAAAACCCTAGAATCATTTTCTCTTTGAATCTATCTATAATCATTGTTGATCACAACATAACCATCAAAGCAGGCATCCTGACGCATGGTATTTTGTTCCCTGCCCAATTTGCTGTAACCTCATGTCTGCATCGGATCCAACTCAATCTCTTAATTCACTAACAACACCATCATTGTTGCCCAAATAACTGGAACTGATATCAAGATACAGGATGGAGATTGAGAATCTAGTTCTGTGATGGCAGAACAACAATCTTGCTCTTAACATCACAACCATCATCAAGGTCAATGAGTTTATTGTTGATTTTAGGAAGGGGAGGCCAAGGGACCACAAACCTGTGTGTTGATAGGATGGAAGTATCTTCAAGTTCCTGGGAACTTTTTTTCAGAAGGCCACTCATGAATTTAGCACATCAAGACAATCATGAAGAAGGCACAGCAATGTCAATATTTTCTAAGAAGTGTGAGGAGGTTTGTCATGCCATCGAACTTGTACAGTGGAATGGTTGATTGATTGCATCAAAGTCTGGTTTATTAATCTGAATTCCCAGAATGCAGAAGCTAATAAACATAACCAAGTTAATCACCAAATTTGACTTCCCATTCATTGAAGACATCTATGTGAGGAGCTGCCTCAAGTCGGCAGCCAACATCATAAATGACTCCCATCACTGTGGTCGCAACCTCTTCTCATTGCTATCTATGGGTAGAACCCTGAGAACGAACAGCAATGTTCATGAACAGTTTTTTCCAATGGCAATTGGGCTCTTGAATGCCCCCATTACACTAATAAGGGTCTTTAACCGTCACAACAAAAGAACTGCGCGCACTATTGTAATGCCACTTATTTTCTTTCACGATGGTAACTGCCAATTTTTTTTTGTATTTATTATCTTTTTTAAAATTTAATTTCTTGAATGCTATTTTTTTAATGAAGTTATATTCCATTGCAGCAATAAGAATTTTGGTGTATATGTATATGACAATTTCATATCGTTATCACATAACATTATTCTGACTTGCACAAAATGAAAGATGAACAGAGAGAGTGACCTGATATGCCGAGTTTTTGGCTCATCCATCAAGACTGGATCTGTTCTTGTCACCAGAGTAATTTATGTGGCTGGTCCTGTTGAGCTTCTAGTTAGTGATGTTGCTCAAAATATTACTTGTGGACAACTCTGCTGATTTTAAAACTATTGATTGCCAAAGGTAGGCCTTTGGTCTCTCTCTTGATAGATACGATTATTTCCTAGAAAATGGGGGGCATAAATGTTATTTGTCAGTTTATAGTCCATGCCTTGAATAATTTTGAGGTCTTGCTGAATATAAACATATTATTTTCTCCGGATATAATGGAACATCAGCAAATATTCCCACTGCTGACTTTGTGATTGAAGGAAAAACACACCAATGCTGGAGAAACTCAGCAGGTCAAACAGTGCCTTTATGTAGCAAAGGTGAAGATACATCACCAATGTTTCGGGCTTGAGCCCTTCTTCAAGGTGTGGGGAAATATGAGAGATGTCCGAACAAAAGGGGGAAGGGGAGAGGGGGTTGGTGAGGGTGGAGAGGGAGGGGGAGGAGTCTAGGCTAGGTGGAAAGAGGAAGGAAGTAGGAACTAGAATAACTAGTTAAAGCTGGGGGGAGGGAGGGAAAACGCAAGCTTATTAGTGGAATGCCCTGGTGTTGGAGGGTGCCCAGACGAAAAATGAGGCATTGTTCCTCCAATCTGTGGGTGGTCAGGGTGGAGTAGTGTGAAAGGCATGTGAGCTTGAGAGTGTGACTCAGAATTGAAATGGTTGCTTTTATTGCAATGGAGAGGAGGTACTGAGTGAAGCGATCTCCTAATCTGCGACCGGTCTCTCCAATGTAGAGAAGGCCACAGTGCGTGCACCGGATGTAGAAAATGAGTTATTTGAAGGTACAGGTGAAGTGTTGCTTCACCTGAAAGGTCTGTTTGGGTCCTTGGACCATGGTGAAGGAGGAGGTGTGGGTGCAGGTATTACACCTCCTATGACCACAGTGGAAGGTGCCGGAAGATGGTGGACGATGGGTGGGGAGGGTAGAGTGCACAAGGGAGTCACAGAAGGAGCAGTCCCTATGGAAGGCTGAGAGGGGAGGAGAAGGAAAAATATGTCTGATGGTGGGGTCCTATAGTAAGTGTTGGAAATTCTGGCAGATAATGTGATGGATGTGGAGGCTGGTGGGATGGAAGGTGAGGACAAGGGCGATTCTGTGTTTATTGTTTCTAGGGGCAGGGAAGGCTAGGGCAGATGAGCGGGGAATGGAGGAGATGAGGGTGAGGGCCGAGTTAATAGTGGTGGAGAGGAAGCCACGTTTGTGGAAGAAGGCAGACATTTCAGAGCTCAGACTGGAAGACCTCAGCTTGGGAGCAAATGCGGTGAAGACAGAGAAATTGAGAAGGGGATGGAGTCCTTGTGTAAGGATGAGTAGTCCAGGTAGTTGTGGGAATTAGAGGGTTTGTAATAAATGTCAGTGGAGATGGATACAGTGAGATCCAGAAAGGGTAGAGTGTCATCAGAGATGGACCAGGTGAGTTTGATGTCCAGGTGGAAATTGGCCACGAAATTGATGAAATTGACGAGCTCATTGTGGGTGTATGAGGCACCCCCGATGTAGTTATAGATGTACCGGAGGAAGAGTTGGGGAGATCTTGCCTGTGTAGGCTTGTAGCATGTTTTGCTCCACAAAAACCACAAACAGGCAAGCAAAGCTGGGGCCCATCAGGTACCCATGGTGACTCCTTTAATCTGGAGGTAGTGGGATGAGTTAAATGAAAAATTGTTAAGGGTGAGGATAAGTTCTGCTAGGTGGAGAAGGGTGGTGATAGAAGGTGACTTCTCAGGTCTGAGGTCTAGGAAAAAATGAAGGGCATTGAAGCCTTCTGTGTGCAGAATGGAGGTGTAAAGGGATTGGACATCCATTGTGAAGATGAGGCGGTCTGGTTCTAAGAATCTCAAGTCTTGGAGGATGTGTGAGGTGTCGCGGATGTAGGTGGGGAGGATGGAACTAGGGGAGAAAAGATGCAGTCAAGGTAGGATGAAATTAGTTCCGTGGGCAAGAGCAAGCAGAGACAATGGGTCTGCCCGGATGCTTAGGTTTATGGTAGAAGGTAGACAGTGAGATGATGGCTGTCGGGGGGAGGCCCAGAGTCGATGAGGTGAGAGATGGTGTTGGAGATGGTGGTGTTATAGTGGGGTCCTGTGGAGGGGTTGATAGGAGGAGGTGTCTGAGAGCTGTCGACTGGCTTCAGCAAGGTAGAAGTCAGTGCGCCAGATTACAATAGCACCACCCTTGTCTGCGGATTTGTTAGTGAGGTTAGGGTTGTTGGGGAGAGAGTGAAGGGCAGAATGTTCTGAGGAGGTGAGGTTGGAGTAGGAGTAGGGTGTAGTGAAGTTGAGATAGTTGATGTACTGGCGGCAGTTGAAGATAAAAAGGTCCAGAGCAGCTGGCCAGGAGGAGGTGTCCAGGAGGAGGAAGAGGTCTTGAAGTGGGAGAAAGGGTCGGGGGGGGGGGAGGGTGTTGGAGAGTTGTGGCCAAAGTAGTGGGCCTAGAGACGGAGGTGACAGAAGAGTTCAGCATCGTGGCATGCGCGGCACTCGTTGAGGTGTGGATGGAGAGGGATGAAGGTGAGACCTCTGCTGAGGATAGAGCACTCCATCTCCGAGCGGAGAAGGTCAGAAGGGATGGTAAAAACCAGGCAAGGGTCAGAGTGAAGGAAAGTTGCTGAAGTAGATGAAGTTGGTCAGTAATGTACAGCCACAGTTATCTTAGTACAGTATATGGGGTGGTTGCCACATTGATGGTATCAGGGCTCGTCATCAATGCTACCCTTGGACATGCGCTGCCTTCATGTTGTGGTTAGAAAGTCCCAACTGAAGGCCAAGTTTATTTATCACCCAATTGCACAGCTACAACCTGACGAAACAGCAATCTCTGGTTCTTGGTACAAAAACTGAAAACATAAAACTAGACATAACACACATATAGATAAGCAATAAATATGTAGGACAGATATTCATGAATAAAAATAAATAGTTTTTAATAAACAGTAGAGTTTCGGATGGTTAATGTGAGCAGTTAATTTAGTCGTTCAGCATTCTCACTGCAGTGGGAAGAAGCTGTTTCTCAGACTAGAGGTACAGGCTCTGATACTTTTGTATCTCTTTTCTGTATCACTGAAAGATGCTGCGTTCAGGGTGGTATGGGTCCTCAATGATTTTGCATGCCCTCTTCAGACATTGATCCCAGTTGATCTCGTCAGTGGGAGGTGAGTGGGAGCGAGAGAGAGAGAGAGAAAGAGAGAGAGAAAGAGAGAGAGACCCCAGTGATTCTCTCCGTGGTTCTTATGGTCCTGTGGATTGACCTCCAATCTAATTCTTTGCAGCAATTGTACCACAATCCATCTGGAATTCTGCATTTTGACCAAAACTGTGATGAGGCCAAGAGCAGCTTGATTATGATGAAGTCCAGAGATGGCATTGTAAGCAGATTATCAGTACATTAGACATACAGGTGATTGCAGATGCTGGACAAGCACTGTGGGTCAAGCAACAGAGAATGGTCAATGCTTTAGGCCCAACCATTCATCAAATTATGGCATGAAATGTCAACCACTATTTTTCTCCCACAAATGCAGTTTGACCTGCTGAGTTCCTCTTGGTGATTTTGTTTCCTACCAGTGAATAGGAACCACTTGGTAGCACTGTCAGTAACACCTGCTGTCACATTGATTGAAAATGGGTTGATAGGATGATAATAGGCTCCAGCCTGCTAGTGACTGTTGCCAAAGGGCTCACACCAGGCTGAGGACCGTTGGAGACTGGCTGAAGTGGTACCAGGTATTGGAACCAGGATGCGAAAGGTGCTGGAGGCTTCCTGATTGAGATGTATATTTGGAGCTCGGGTTGCAAGTGGTTTGGACTGAAGGCTATGTGGCTGCAGAGGCTGTGGCAGTGCTGGAGGTGAAGCCATGAACAGTCAGTGACTCTGAGGAGACTCTCTTTTGCTTCTCTTTCTCTGGCTTTAAGGGGTTCTGGGCAATATCTGCTGATAGTGAATCTTTGTCTGTCTTATGGTAGACTTAAGGAAATTTTATGTAATATCACTTTTTTTTTACATGACAATAAAATAATTTAAAAAAATTTAATTAATTTTTTTTAGATGTACAGCATGGTAACAGGCCCTTTCAGCCCATGCAGCCCAATTACACCCAATTGATCTACACCCCCAATACATTTTGAATTGTGGGGGGAAATGAGCCCTTACAGAAGACCCACACAGGCACAGGTAGAACGTAGAAACTCCTTATAGACAGTGCAGGATTCGAGCCCCAGTCCCGATCGCTGGGGCTGTAATAGCATTGCACTAACCGCTATGCTAATTATGCCTTGAACCTTGAATTGGATTTGCCTGCCATTTGTCTCGAGAACAGAACAAAGCAGCTTTTCACCTTGATGGATAGATACAGTGCAAATCAGCCTTGGTGCAGTCTGGTTTTCTTGGGTTTGTGGTTTCCAGTTTACTCGGCTGTTTTAGATTATGTGGTGTGACTTAAATTGGTGGAAGATTTGTAAATGCCAAAATAAATGTCATAATATAGAAAATTAGTTTTGTTGACGTAAGCTCATATTGCCAAAATTGATATTGAAGTTTGAATAGCTGATGACATTGAATCTCTAATTAAAATCTTGAGGGGAAAATAAAATTAATTTCATAAAGTTTGAGGTGCTTCAGCTTGTGCTGTTTGGCTGGATTAATCCACTAATACTCTAAAATTTCTTCACACAAACTGTAGTAACTATTTGTTAATGGGAATTTGGACCCATGACAACTTGTAAATTTGCTCCATTTTGTGAGGCTGCTGTGCATTGGTGCTTTGATCATAACTGCATCCTCTTGCCATCTCGCCCCCGAGTTCCAGCGTATCATTGATTTAAGAATGTTCAAAGCAGGACAATTGCTGCACTGGCAGTGGAATTAGTTGCCAAGGCCTGAAAATTGGTTGAAATAATCTGTCATGAACTATAACCAGAGGTTTGTTTTACTTTTGGCTGGTTAGGAGTTTTTAAAAAAAATGATTTGTACTTCATCTCTGACGTGTGGCCAAGCTGCTGGCAGTTGGCCATAGGCTGAGCATTTTTTTTAATGTTAGATTGAACAGGGTTAGTGTCTTGGTGCTGCATAAATTCTCTTTTTTTTTAATTTGCATTGATTTGTTTCTCAGTTCAAGAAAACACCTTTATATAAGACAATGCCTCTTCATTGAAAATAAAGGAGAATGTAGTTTTTTTTTAATTAAAAAAAATTGTAATTCTATGGCATCTCTCTTTTAAGAATTGCTAAAATGGTTCTTGTGAAGTAGTTCTGAAGTGTATTAGTTATTATTTTCACAGGAAAATGAATTCTCATAGTAAAATTGTTTTGATGCTGTTGATTGGAGGTTAAATATTGATTTGGGGAGATCCTTTTTGTTCTTTGCGTCGAGACGTGTTTTTGTCCATTCAAAACAGCAAACTGAGTGAAGCATAATGTTTTAACTTCTGGTGGTGCAATGCAGCATCACAAAGTCATCGTGGCTTGTGCTGAAGTCCTGCAGTGGATGTTGGACCTCCAGTGTGCAGATTTGGAAGCAAGGATTTATTATATTGGTGTATTTTTCTACAATCCCTTTCCAGACCTCAGACCATCTTAAGCATGGAACCTAATAACTACATTGATTGTAAAATTTAAAAAAAAATACTGTGCTAAAATCCCTTGGATTAATTCAGCACACACCCAACATGATAAAGCTTAGTCCAGCTGTCTGGGAATGCAGATGTGAACTTTTCATCATTCCAACCTCTCACACAAACCCCACCTCCACTCAACTGCTTTACTTAATCAGAGCTGGTTTGGCAGCTTAAAGCAGGAGTATATCCCATTGTCTAATATACTTAACAGCATTTTCTCTCTGGAGTATCCATAAGAATTCAGTGAACATTTTGAGAGTGACATTTTCTCATTTTCAGTACAATTTATTTGAAAGATTAAATTGTATTGATTTTTTTTTTGCTTTTACAGAAATTTGACTTGCCCCCAAAAGGCTGAACTGGCTACACGGGCATCAGTTCTTCAATGTGGCTATTTATATGTGTACTTAGTATTCATGTCGAGATCATTGCCCAATTTGATCTTTGCCTGGTGCTACATGCATGTTCAGTTCCTGGTAGTTATTGACAATAGTAGTATTCAAAAACAGAAAATATGAGTAAACATTTTTTTTAAACTTCCCCACCCTTCCTCAACTTTTCACTCCTCTTTCCCCTGATTTTAATGTGGCTTGTATCACTACTTTTAGGTCTCATTATGGATAAAATGTGAAGCTACTTTGGCAATCTAAAATATAGACCTTACCAAATGCTATCAATTCTCTTTTGATGATCAGGACAGTTTAGTGAACATTGAATGTAATATTATTCAATGTTAGTTTGGATAAAAGTAGGTCTGGCATTGTACTGGATTTTCCTGACATGAGTTTCCATATTCTTCAATACAATGAGTATTTTTAGTTGAAAGCAAACATTAGAAATATTTTTAAAATCTTAATCATTTGAGGGAAAGATTAAAATCAACCACAAATACATGACCCATTAGTTTTAATCTCAAATGGACATTCCTCTTCATTAAAGATCAAGATAAAAAGTGCAGTAGGCCGAAAGGTAATGCATTTCACTCTTGTTTCCAAACCCTTTCTGTCGTATCTTTTATTTTAATGGTTCACAGAATTTGAGCCCAGCCTCTCCATCTTCCAATTATCCCCACATTTAATAAACTGTTTCCTTTATTTAATTCCTCTGTTTATTTTGGAATGGAGTCAAAGTGGGATTAAAAATTCTCATTTGAATACAAACATGAACAAGTTTCTAGTGTCTTCAAAGCCTGCAAGCTCACATTTGCAGTTTATCACAAAATGATTTGCAAATATCGACTACTTGACATAATTATAGGCAGATGTGTTAATTAAATTGTGAAAGACAACATTAAAAACATCAAATTAATGTTGAAGGTCTGCTTGAAATAATGTATTAGTGATTTAAACTTTTAAGAGTCTTGATGCTTGAAAATAATTGCTGTTTTAAGGATGGTTGTTATGGATAATGGTCAGTCTTTTGTGGCCAGATAATGAAAAAAGGTGTGTTAGGTATATGTACTGTGAAACACAAGTCTGCAGTCAAACACAGTAGGTCTCTTAAACTTCTGCACCTGGGTAGTCTTTCTGGGACCTAGGTGCAATTAGTGGGGCAAAAGTGCCTCCAGCCCCTTTTAAGCTGAGAGGGGTACTAGCCCCAGTAAATCGCCAACCCAGTGATTTAAGGGGGATCCCGCCCCTGCAATGATGCAGTAAGTGAGATGTCATGCAAACTAGTATCCCCACCCCCCCCACCAGCTTTCAGTCTCCCTCCCACTGTCAATCACACTCCCCCCAACCCGCAGCAGCCAACCCTTCTGTCCCCGTGGCAGCTACCTCTCTCCCTCGCAGCAGCAACCGCTCTCTCCGCCCCCCCAGCGACATCAATCTATTCTCCCCATGGCAGCAACCTTTCATCCCCTCTCCCCCCCACTTATCCACCCCAGGGCCCTGGCAGCGACCCCTCTCTCCCCCTGATCACCGCAGAGACTTCAGCAGTGTGTACACATGCCAGTGTGTAAGTGCTAACGTCACAGGAGTAACCAGGTCAGCCATTTTGCTGTTCAGGCCGCCGGTCAACAAGTCCTTGTTAAGTTTAACTGGATTCCCTGATTACACCTGAGGTAGAGACCTGGTTGACTTAGGACGACGCTGATTGGGTCGGACCCTTTCAAACTGCCTTATGAGTGAGGCGCTAACCAGACAAATTGCCTGGTTAACCCCATTTTGCAAGGCAGTTTGAAAGCACCTATTGATGCATGAGGAACTCAGCTGGTCTTGCAGCAACCATAGGAGGTAAAGATATATTACCGACATTTTAAGCCTGAGTTTATCTTCAAGGAATGACAAAAGCTGGGGAATTGTGTTAAAGGCTGGGGAAAAAGAGGAATAAAGGGAAGGAGTGTAGGCCAACAGACAAAGGTGTTAATTGGATATGATAAGACAGGAGAGAACAAAATTGAGAATTGTTGATGGCTTTGTGAAAGGAGAATGAGGGAAAAGGGGAGAGAGAGGCAGTTAGAGAAAAGGATACATGGGGAAAGATTGGGGTGGGGGGGGGTCGGTGGGTAGGTGTTCAACAGAAACCCGGAGAAGTCGATGTTAATTCTATCCAGTTGGAGGGCGCCCAGGCAGAATACGAGTTCCTCCAGCATCTCTGTGTTTTGACTAGGTATGAGTACACACAATATTAAACTATTTCATCCTTATTTTTGCTGTTTCCATTCATGATCCATTAATGAGATAAGTGATGCATCTTTTAAGACAACTATTCAGGATATCTCAATTGCATTTTTGATCTGAAGTGAGAAACATAAGCTTCTGTGTATTGTTGAAAGATAAGTTCAGTCTTGGTTGTGAAGTATTCATTCATTTTCTTTCTTCTTTCATTTTCCTTGGTATAATTACCTGCAGATTTATTCAAATATTTGATTTCATCAGTGCCACTGAATAGTGCTGACAAGCAATTAACAGAACTTGTGTATTCCTTAGTTTTGATTTAATGTCTTTCTCATGAATGAGATGTCCATATTTCATTCAATGTTCTTTCTTGACCCTTCTACTGTCCTGCTTGTTCTTATCTAAATTTATTGCTTTGTTATTTTTGGCCTTTTGTGACCGGTAAAGGAAGACAATTTCATACCACTTCTTGCTTTTGTTGTTATATTTGGACAATGATCAAACTTAAGCTCAGTTCTTTCCCCTTTTAATTCTTAGGTACCTCTGTAGTTGCCTGTGAAATGCATTTGAATGTGAGTTTAATTGTCAGTAGGATGAGATGCTGTTGTACAAGATAGAAACATTCTTGACCGTTGATACATCTTGAAATACTTATCAATCCATTTGCGCATGTGTCTGTATTTAAAATGCACCAAAGAAATAGGTTTTATATTTATGCTATTCTGTGAAAAGTAGATGTTGAAACTGTTCGGAATGAGTCACCTGATGAACTGATCTATTTCAGAATCAGAATTTATTGTCATGAACAAGTCATGAAATTTGGTGTTTTGTGGCAGCATCATAGAGCATACATTCATATTATAACCATCTAACAACATTACTATGATAAAAATAAGTCAAATAGTGCACGAAAAGAAACTGTCCTTGTGCCGTTGAGTGCTCGTCTTTAGGCTCCTGTACCTTTTCCCGATGGTAGCAGAGTGAAGAGGGCATGGCCTGGTCTTTGTGGGTAGAGGCAGAAAATTAGTAAAATCTTGCTGAAATTGTTCCCAGTTTAATTCTCCATCTATGTTTTCATACTTCTGCACTGAAACCACTCCAGGACAGGGCAGAACAGTTAAATTAAGGAAAGTTTTATGAAGAAAATGGAATCAGCTTCATCAACTTTGCAGTGAGTCTAGTAGAGGATGCATCACTATTTCTCCACCAGCTCATTTCATCTCCAGCTCCATTCATTTAATCTACAACTCATTTCAGACCTGCATTTATTGGAGCATGCATAGACATCCAAGATGGGCTAAACCCCAGGTGCCTGCTGGTCAGGCATTCCATAGTGAACTACTCGCTGTCAGCCAGATCGACTCTGTCTTTTACTTTTGCTGTATAACTGTAGCTCAATCTACATCGGTGATGTAGTGGGAATGATACCTTGCCGGGTTACCTTGCTGGATCCAGCCACACTGTGTGACTTCCCCTCACTCATCTCCATGAGTGTCCCACAGCAACACTAACATTTTGCAGCTAGGTGATCACAACTACTGCGAGATTTCCACGACTGTTTCACCAAATGGAGGGGAGTAAGTTTCAGACTGTTTAAACTGAGAACAAATCCACAGACTAGCTTACTCACACAACAAGGTGACTAGAGATGCCTGGGAACGACGGGTGGTGGGATCAGTGTGTGGGATGCTGGTGGGCTGTTAGGAGACTCTCACGGTGGCCTGCTGTCGGTACCTACACTGGTCCCACTGTCCCGCTTCCCCCACCCTCCCAGGAGAGAGCAGGATAGTGGCATTATTAAAAAGATTTTTCTGTCCTACGTGCATGTTTGGTCCAAGTTTTAAATGCTTACCCATAAATACACACAAAAAAAGGTATACATCCTTTCCCGTCATGGTGCCAGAATGATGGATTGCCTCTTACACAGATGGCGATCCGGCGCTATTACTACCTCTACTGCTGGTAAAAAGCCAGGACTGGAATGACACCCCCCCCCCCCCCCCCCCCCCCCATCCTTCCATGTCTGTGCCTTTTAAATAGGTGTGGAGTAATAAAGCCTCAACTAGCCCGTAACAAAGTGGTTGTGTAAAAGTGCCAGGAGATTATGGTGGTGTCTGAGATTTTCATTAATTTCCTTCTGGAATCTGCATTTCCCAGAGAGGTCTGGAAAGAGATACAGTCAAGGTTTCAACTCAAATACAATACATGCAAGACATTCTGCATGATGTTGGTTCGGAAGATTATCGACTCATTAGTCCTTTTAACACTGGCACTTGAACCCAGAAATTGACTGCCATTTGAACATCATATTTTTTTCACATTTTGTGTTTGCGAGATTCATTCATACATGGCATGGGATCCACACCAGCTAACATAAGGATACAGCAGGGCAAATTAGTAGCACCTGTTTTTGAATTGTGAAACCACGGCATCTGTGGCCCCCTCCAAAGTGTCACTAATTACTTAACTGTCTCCTGGCGCTCTGGGCAAGGTGCTTTAAATCAACCCCCCAGTCATCCTCCACCTTCCCACCAAACGATTAGATTTTTAACCTCTCCAACTGAATTGGATGTTAAAAATCTAATCGTTTGGTGGGAAATGGAGGATCACACACACGCTGATGCGGCAAATCTTCATGCTGCCACTAGTTCCAAGAAACTACAGTGCGTGTTACCCCGGCAAAAGCCCAACTCTGACTGGCCCGCCTGCAGTCACCAGCTTCACCCACACAGACCCGCAGTAAGTGGGAAACAATAAACCAATGCCTGGCTATCTTTTACTGAGTAGGCTGAAGCACCCTTACCCTTCGGGCCCCTCAACTTCAGCATACTCACCCTAATGGTTAATCTGCCACTGGAGAAAGAGAGTGAAAGAGACTGCAGACAGGCAAGGAACTAGCCACCTTTTCCTTTAAAGCTCCCGTGTCCCAGTTTGCCTTGGCATAACAAAAGGACTGCATGCACGGAGCACTCATGGAGGGGTTTCTCTGCCGAACGGAATTCTGGGAGGGCAGGCCCGCCATCGCTTAATATGTCACTTGGAACGTCACCACCGGAGGATAGGTGCCCCTTTGCTCTGCGCTACTGAGGAGGCAGTGTGAAAGGGAGCATAGAACCGTTTTTCCTTGCCCCAGTGCGAACAGTGTTACTGGCTTTTCACCTGCCAATTTAGCGGTTTGCCAATGAGAAAGAGGCTCTTTTGCAAACTAAGCAGTTTATTTATTCTCATGCAAAAGGAGGTAATTTGGGTCCAGCAGAACAATTCCATCTGTCCCATTTTCCCCTCTCCTTATTTCCCTGTATGTCTGCAGTATGCTTTTTCTCCTATGCTCATCAACTCCCCTTGATTCTTTTGCCACTTACCCACACAAAGCCAATTAATTCATAGTGGCCAGTTAACTTCCCAGCATATTGGGAAATGGGAGGAAAGTGGAACACTGAAAAGAATCAGATGCAGTTAGGACGAGATCGTGCAAACACCACAAGGAGGCCAGGATCAAACCTCAATAAGACAGCAGCTCTAACTGCTAGTCCAGGTCTGCATTTTGAGGAATAAACAGTAGCTTGATATAAACCGTCACAAAGGGTCTGTGGGGAAAGGCTATGTTGTAAAGCTGTTCCTACTGTTTTGTGCTTAAAAGCTGAAAGTTTTGTAAAATCATGACTTTTTTGTCATATATATTGGGCAATATATATTAAATTCTTGCTACAATTATGAAACCAGTACTATAGTATACATTAACTTAAAAAAGATAATAATACATATTTAGTTACCAAAGTACAAGAAAAAATAAGTGGCATTACAATAGATCACAGTCATTTTAGTGGTGTCGGAGCAATCAATGATTTGTTTAACAAAGGAAGTTCAAGAACGAGACCGCCATTAGAAATAAACTATTCTTGAACCTCGAGGTGTTGGTCTTCAGGTAGAAGAGGTGAGAAGAGGTGGTGATGACCTTATAGAATGTACTGTATGTCAAAGGAAAGTTTATGTGGTGCTGATATAGTGTAAATCCTAATGATGGAATTTTTTTCTTGCATTATGGAAATGTATGTATAATATCAGGATATTTTATAAAGTGAGTAATTTTGGAAAATGTGGGTATTATAGTACTTGGGTAATGTAATTTACAGTGAGTTTTGTCCGTCCAGTCTCCTCTTCATATTGTGTGACAAATTTTGAACATAAGGAGGAAATTTGAATATCGGAGTAAGAACTTCAGATGTCAACTGACGCTTCAACTAAATCTGCTCTTTAGTTTCCAGAAGCACTAAGATTAGAACATGGAATATATCACACAGCTTTTGGAGTAGGTTCCATGCAGAGGAAGCAGACAATCTCTTCATTTAAATACTTGTTCTATGGCATGTTCAGTTTTATTAATAAATGCACTGATGTCTGATATAACATGTAGATATCCTGAAATGTAATGCAAAGTTGCTTGCAAGTGTGGATGAATTCATTGCATGGGATTGAAACAGTGGCCAATTTATGTGAATCGTAAATATCCACAGATGGTCCTGCAGCCTATAATTTGGATTCGTCCAATTGCTTAAAAATATGTGGAATTTTTGTTTTCAAATAAATTTACAACCTGCGCAAATGAAAAGTAAAATAAATAGTTTAGAAGTATAAACGATTAAACAAAAATAGTGAACAAGAAGAAGAAACCAAGGCTAACCCCTTTTGCTGTCCAACCTTCATCATGAAAATAATACCCATCCCCTGCTTCTGGCATTGCTGAATGTAATTGCTCCATTTTCTACAGCTATGCCTTTTAATGACAAGTTCCTAAGTCTTGTAATTCTCTCCCTAACCAACTTCCATGGTTCCTTGAGCACCTCCCTTTTGTCCAAATATTTGGGCATCTGTCCAAAATCTCATGATGTGACTTGGTGTAAAATATTATTTAATAATTCTCATTGGGATGTTTTGCTACATAAAAAGAGCAAGAAAATACAAATAATTTGGTTTTGATTTCAACCATTTCTGTGAAACAGTAATTTAACACAAATATAATAATTAAGGATCTCTATTATGAGGCTCTCGAGCATCAGTAGATAAATGGTTCAAGATCCATTCAGATCAGATCTCAGATTTATTGTTTGAGTGCATACATGACATACAACACCAAGATTCTTTTTTCTACAGGCAAGGCAGAATTTCCATTTACAGTTAATGCAAAGAAAAATGTACTCAACTAACACATGTAAACAATTCTTTCCTTTGTTTTCCATATAGAGGCACTCAAAAATAGTGCCATAAACAAGGCAAGGAAGGTCATTGATACATTGAGTGTCCGTGGATTCCACCACCATCTCTGATGTCACTGTCTCCTATATCCCCATAATCTCCAGAGCCGCATGATCTCCTGTTTAGTGGTGACCCCAAACTTGAGCTATCCAAATTTAACTTCTTGACCCCTGGTTTTGAATTCTCAAAACGTTGAAGAAGTTGTCAGATTTCAGATTCATTGTCTGAGTACATACATCACATACAATCCTGGATTCTTTTTCTTGCAGGTGAGGCAGATTTACTACATTGATAGTGCAAAAGAAAACCTATAGTCAGTGTACACATGTAAACAAAGGAAATTAAACAAACTGCAATACAGAGTGTAAAAAAAGTGAAATAACAAGAATCCTTCAATAAGTCCCTGATTGAGTTTGTTACTGAGGAGTCTGATGGTGGAAGAGTAGCAGCTGTTCTTGAACCTGACGTTGTGAGTCTTGTGGCGCCTACACTTTTTTCCTGATGGTATCAGCAAGAACAGAGCATGTGATGGGTGGTGTGGATCTTTGGTGATTGCTGCTGCTGTCCGACAGCCGTGCTCCCTATAGATGTTCTCGATGGCAGAGAATGTTTCGCTTGCCATTTCTTGACTGCGACCATTACCTTTTGCAAGGCTTTCCACTCAGGGGTATTGATGTCCCTGTACCAGACTGTGATGCAGTCAGTCAACACACGTATCTGTAGAAATTTTCCAGGGTTTCCAAAATCATACCAAACTTCCATAAATTCCTGAGGAAATAGAGGTGCTGGTGTTCTTTCCTCGCTATGCCATTAGTGTGTTGGGTCCAGGAAAGATCCTCTGAGAAAGTGACTCCCAAGAACTTAAATTTGCTCACCCTCTTCACTTCTGATCTCCAATGATCACTGGATCATACAACTTTGGTTTTTCTTTCCTAAATCAGCAATCAGCCTCTTAATTTTGGTAACATTGAGCCTGAGATTGTTGTTGGTGCACCATTCAGACAAGTTTTCAATCTCCCTCCTGTATGCTGACTCGTCAACCTTTTTTATACAACCCACTATCGTGTAATTGCCATTGAATTTGTAGAAGGTGGTATTGTCGTTCCGAGCCACACAGTCATAGGTGTATTGTAAGTAGAGCAGGGGGATAAGAACACAGGCCACTGGTACTCTGGTACTGATGGAGATTATGGAGAAGTTCTTACCAATCCTCACTGATTGTTGTTTGGAGGTGAGAAATCCAGGATCCAATTATGCAGATGGGTTTTGAGTCCCAGGTCTTGCAGTTTGCTGATCAATTTTGAGGAGATGGTGTTGAATGCCGAACTGTAGTCAATAAAGAGCCTCCTGATGTATGCACCTTTGATGTCCAGGTGTTCCAGGGCTTTGTGTTGACCCAGTGAGATGGCATCCACCATAGACCTGTTGCTACCAGAGGTGAATTGGAATAGAACTCTGTCACTGCTCGGACAAGAACTGATATTCTTCAACACCAGCCTTTCACTGTTGATGTGAGTGCCTTTGACATTTAGGCAGGTTACCTAATGTGTCTGAGGCTCTTTGGGAGCCCTTCTCATCATTCCACTCTTGTAAATCCTGGATCTAATACTTAGTTTCAGGATGCCAGCCACCAGCAGCCTGAGGTTTTAGGCTGTCAAGCCAGAGGAGTCTTCACTCCTCTAGTTTCTAGTATTCTCTCTAAGACATCTCCTTTTCTACATATATGGTGTGGATGTTCTCCAACTCTGGTTTCCTGCACAAATCTGTTACTTCACAGGAGACCTCGAATTCTGGGCTACAGATCTTAGTCAAGGGCCTCTGAGGATCTTTGTTGTTAAAATCACAGCTGGCCCTATTCTCTGAAATGAAATGTTGGAATTTGTGAGTTGATGATTGGGAAAGAGCAGGAGTTTTCTAAAAGCCCCTTTACCAGACAAGTTGAATATAATGCTCTGAGATTGTTCAGAATTACATAACAATAAATAGGAGCAGGAGTAGGCTACCTGGCCTGTTGAGCCTGCTCTGTGGACTCAGCTCCACCTTGCTGCTTTTACCCATGGTCCTTCATTCCCCTACATTGCAAAAATATATCTAACTGTATCTTAAATATAATTAATGGGGCAGCCTCTGCTGTTTCCTTGGGCAGAGAATTCCGCAGATGCATTGCTTTGGGAGAAACAGTTCCTTCTCATCTCAGTGTTGAATCCTCTCCCCTGAATCTTGAGGCTATGTTTCTTGGTTTTAGTTTCACCTACCAGTGGAAAGAACTTTCATCTCTCTATCTTGTCTATCCTTTTCATAATTTTACTGTACTGTATATGTTTCTATGACATTCCCTCTCATTCTGAATTCTCGTGAGTATATAGTCCCAGGCAACAATCTCAAAGGCTAACCTCTGAATCAACCTAGTGAATCTTCTCTGGCACCATATCTTTTCTCAATTCAGGAGGCCAGAACTGCATGCAGTAGTCAAGCTAAGTGTCCTCATCAGTATCCTGTACAGCTGGCACAGAACCTCCCTGTTTTTAAGTTCAACCCCTTTGGCAATGTTTCATAAGACTTCTTGATAACCTTTTTTTAAAATAAGGATCCATGTTCTCTTAAACACCTCCAACATATTCATCAATCTCTCTTCAAACAATGTTCACAGTCTATTTCCCAGGGTAAATGATTCTAGAACTAGAAGGCATTGGTTTGAGGGGAGAAATTTAAGAGAGACCTAAGGGGAAACTTTTTCCACTTAAAGGGTAGTCAATATCTGGAATGAGCTGCCTGAGACATTGAAAATGCATTTGAATAGGTACCGTATATGGATAGAAAAGCATAGAATGATAAGGGCCAAATGGAATAACTTGGTCATGATGGACAAGTTAGGCCAAAGGACCAGATATATGTTGTATGACTCTATAACAAGAATGGATCCAGCTGCACAACGTGGGGCTGTGACTGATGTCCCTCATCACTAAGGACATTCTTGCAAGTCCTTTTTGAGCCCTTGCCTTCCAGAGATGTTATGGATTGCAAATTCCAATGACTGAAATTGTCTGAACCTTTTTCAGCTATGGCCTCCATAGATCTCTGTTCAAAGTTTCTCAACCACCCCCCCCCCCACCCCCTCCTTTTCCGTGAAGCAGTTAAGTTTTAGTTTCTTCCATATTTCTCCCCAACTGACTACATTTAAAATAACACACAAAAATATTTGCTATTTGAGGTCCAAAGAAAACAAGACTTTTACTTTAATGTGCTGTGGTCCACAGGGGGTCTGTAGGGCCCCTTTAGAGAATGGCTGGTCTATAGCATGGTTTTGATGAAAACTGTGTCCCTGCCAAAATGCATCATTGTGCACTTTTTTATTCTGCATCTTACCTGCCATTTGTCTGCCATTTCATGAACTAGGGCCTCTTAAAATCTGCTGTACTTATGCTTGAGATTGTCCTATATATATATAACTCAATAAACTTAACTCACAAATGAATGACAGGAGAAGCAGTGGTTCTAACACTGGGGAATACCAATGTAATACCATTTAGGAAATTAAAAGCTCTTCTAAGCGATTCTGAAAAATTTCACATTGTGGATGTTGATGCTTTAATCTTCAGGAAGCACCACTAGACTCTTGCCTGATCAGTATGCTTTGAGTTGAGGGAGTGATAATGCATCAAGCTTATTATTTCATTTTTCTACTTTTATGGATGTGTTATTCTAAACCTGACCCTCATGTCTGATTTACTTCTTCATCAGTAGTCTATTTATTTTGATGTACTTTATTAGACTCCAGTGGCTGCTGTTCCCTGTGTACACAGCTGTTGCTTTTGTGTAAATATTGGAATGCAAGCTGGCATTAGGTTCTATGGATATGTCCTATTTTGTTGTTACCCAATATATTTAACAATCAAGACCAGGGACTCACAATTTTTCTGATTCTAGCCTCAACCCACTCTTTTAATTGGTGAGACAGTTGTTATTGTATTGATACCCATGTTGAAAATCTGGTCCATTATAGAGATGAAAATTGTGCATTCTCATGGGTAGTGACTACTATAGGGGGGAATCTTGTGAGCAGAAAGTAAGATACTGCATGATTTATAAATGGACCACATTTTGGAAGTCAGATGACTTTCTGATCTGATTGCCAGTCAGTGTCAAATAATGTATATATTTTAAGTGAAATTTAAAAAACTCTGCTTGCTGACCTTTGTTATAAGTATACAAAATATTTGCTGTTGAAATCCTTTTATGATAGTACATTTAAAATTATGAATCTGCAGGGGACATGTACTGCATTCATTACTCACGTTGTGGTCTCCTCTACATTGGAGAGACTGGATGCAGACTGGGAAATCGCTTTGTTCAGCACCATGGCTCTATCTTCTGCAATAGCAGAGATTTCTAAGTGGCCACCATTTCAATTCCCCACCCCATTCCCATGCTGACATGTTTATTTGTGTTCTCATGAACTGCAAGACTAAGTCTACCTGCAAATTCCATCTGGCCTGCAACCAACCAGATGGGGTTAACATCAATTTCTCTGGTTTCTGTTATCTTTCCCCCACTCCCACTTCATCGCTCCCCTTCCCATATCCCTATTTCTCCTCTCCTCTAGCTCTGTCTCTATTTTTCCCTTTCCCTCTGTCTCCTTTCCTCCAACTCTGGATTCACAGATCCACCCCCTCCCCTGATGAGTTCTCACCTTTCCTCTCCTGTCCTGCTTTCCTGTTGGTCTGTGCGCCTCCCCTGCCCTTTTCTCATTTTCCCCAGCCTTTTTATTCAGGTGCCTGCCTGGTTTTTGTTCATACTCTGAAGAAGGGCTCAGGCCTGAAATATTGGTTGTATATAAGCATTTTTGTGCTTTTACAACAATAACTGTGTCTGTCGACTTTTGGGTTTCACTGTATTTAAAATAAAAATCCTGATTGGCATCTTTTGTCACAATTACCTTTTGATTGTATTCTTTGTAGTAATCTGATGCCTTTCAGTAATGGATATCAGAGTCCTGCAATGAAAGCAAGTAGGCAGAGGTCTCAAAGATATTAAAAGCTGTCTGTCCTCCTTCAAAAATTATTTCCTTTAGCATCTTCAGATTTTGCTTAATATCAAATGGATTTGAAAAATGTGCCTTTTGCTTCAATTAATTTGACATATGCTCAGGGAAATTTGTGAAAAGCTGATTTTATCCATGTGGAAGCACTGTTGAAGGATCTAGCTTGCTTCAAAATTAAGAGTTGATTCAAAGGAATTACACTGAATTGGCAAGTTGTTTTCTTTGAAGTTAAATATAGTTTAACATGGGCTTGAATAAGTGTGAAATATGGGTCTTTCCTATTGTTACCTTCTTTATGTTTGATTTCATGTTTGATTTCTTGTCATAGAACAAGTGCATTAACCTTTTAAATTTTAAGTTGTCTGCTGTTTTGAAATGGTTTGAATTAGTTCACTATTGGACTGACAATTTCACCCTCAAGGAAACTGATTGTATTACTGTAAGGATAAAGAGAAATAAAGCCAGTGTCAGAAGCCTGAAATGCACAGCTTGCTGGAATTATACAATCGCGAAAGGTTAACATTTTAAATGAGATTTTAAGAATATAAAAGAGCAAAAAATAAGAAATTGACATTCAACCTCTTTTTCCATTAAATAAAACCAAGGTTGATCTTGCATTTCATTTTCGTATCTCTTGATCCAAACCAATGACTTTTTATTGCCAGGTTTTTGCTCCCATTTGCAATAAAATCAACTACAGTGTACATCTTTGAAAGTTGAGATTGCAACTCTATTAACAGTCCATTAGTTGTAAAGCACCCTGGATGTTTTAATCCATTCTTTGCAATTTTTCTCTAGTACACCAGGACTAATGTCATTATATTTGCTTTTATTAATGTCCAGACCAGGTCCTGATTATTAGAATGATGATGTGATAGTTCATGAAAGAATCAGGGATACCGCTCTTTCAACCGGCATTTTTAAAGATCCCTTTCATTTTTTTGTCAGGTCTACTATTCATTGCTCTTCTGAAGTTGTCCTAAAAAGGTGGTGGTGAGCTGTCTTCTTGAACAGCCCCAGGTTAATGAACATAATGAGTTGCTGTAACAGTTTGGAGGGCATTTGGAGCAAATTGTGTAGGTTTGGGATTGGTTCCTCATATATGCGAGATAAAATATTGATGTTACTTTTTCTTCTCCAAGATGCCTGGGGCACTAATCAAGTAACAAAGTTCAGATTTATTGTCAGAGTATATGCATCAGATACATGTGGTTCTTTTTCCTGTGGGTGAGGCAGAATTACCACTGACTGGTAGTGCAAAAAACTGTACTCAAAAAGATATGTATAATTGTAAACAAACTCTGCAATACAGAGAGAAAAAAATTCAATAAAGTCAAAAATTAAGGGTCCTTAAAGATGTCTCTGATTGAGTTTGTTGTTGACGAACCTGATAGTGGGGGGTGGCAGCTGTTCCTGAACCTGGTGGTGTGAACGTGCGCCACCTATACCTCTTTCAGATGACAGCAGCGAATACAGAGCATGTGATGGGTGGTGTGGATCCTTGATGATTGCTGCTGCTCTCTGACCGCAGCGTTCCCTGTAGATGTTCTTGATGGCAGGGAGGGTTTTGCCTTGGATGTCCTGGGCTGCATTGACTGCCTTTTGCAGAGCTCTCTGCTCAGAGGTATTGGTGTCCCTATACCTGACTGTGGTGCAGCCAGTCAGCATACTTTCCACCACATGTCTAGAAATTCGCTAGTGTTTCTGATGTCATACCAAACTTCTGCAAACTCTAAAGGACATTCTTTCTTCATGATGCCATTAGAGTGTTGGGTCCAGGAAAGATCCTCTGAGATAGTGACTCACCCTCTCCATAACAGAACTATTAACAGTATTGGTTGGTTTGCCAACAGTCTCTCTCGTGGTTCAGTTTTTAAAACTGAAGTAATTCAGTTGGTGGTGTAGTGTTCATTTCTGGTTTGTACTGAATGAATTATTGTGGCTTGGTTTTCTGAAAGGTACCCTGGATGGTGAACAGTAATGACCATAAGTCGTAGGATGCCAGACGATGCAACACTAGATTTGCCGGAGCTCCTTCTCTTGGTTTGTGCTCAGTAGCTCGTGTTGGAAAGTGCTTTGTGGATTTTGATGAATTTCATATTTGGGCTCTTCTGTGTTGCTTTTGATAAAATATGGCTTTATTAATGAACTTCTAAGCTCGGATGATCTCTCATATTTAAAATCTTCATCCTTGTTTAAGGCACTCAAGAGTTTTGTTTATCTCTCTTGTTCAGTCTTCTGTATTGTTCCAATGTTGGACACAAACTGCCTCCTACCATTAGACTATCACCTGTATCTGTTTTGATAGTTCTCAATTCACAGTTCACAGTTGCCCATAGCCCTATTGACATTGTTTGTTCGCCTACAACCCAATGTTTCCTTGTCTCAGTATCTGAAATTCAAACTTTCTTGTTCCAGATCCTGATGTTGATAGTCTTCCTCAATCCGAACTCGTAAATAAATTTTCAGGACCAGTATAATTAAGGTGAAACACCTTTATTGGTTTGCAAAGCCAGAGTACCCATTGCAGCAAGAGGCATTGCAAAGCAACTAGTCCTGCTCCAAGGGAGTCTCCTCTCAGCTCCAAGCTACAGCGATATTTATATAGACAGAGTTTGTAAAAGACCGTTTGTTTTTCAGTTCTTGCGTTTATATTGCTGTAACACGATTTCTGCTATCACAAGATATTCCATTGTAATTAACCCAACACAAATTACTTTTTGTCCTTAAACAATTTGTAATCTTCACCCGGGATACTCGCACGGCTTCAGAGCATCCTTGCATTTTTTTATATATTTCAAAAGTTCTTAGTCATGTGGTTACAATGTCACTAAACTTCAACACTGAAGCTCTTGCCTCTCAATTTTTATACCATATTCATTCAGTGTTCCTGTGCTGGACAAATACCAACTATTGATAGCCATGTCTTCACCCCTAACCTCTGAACATTTTTGTTTGAACCATTCCTGATAGTCAAAGTTTCAGGCCAAAACACTCTATCCATTGACTTCCATGGGATGGCGCCTAACCTGCTGAGTTCCTCCAGCATTTTGTGTGTGCTTCCTTTCAAACTCTCCATCCATCCACATTTCTGTCTCCATTTGAAGTTCATTAATTAAACACTTCACCGATCCAAATCTCTCCTCTGGATCTGTATTTTTTTTTTGGTTTAATTACATCACCTTTGATGTGTTTTGAAGTACCATACAAATAAAAATTACAGTTTTTTTTGTAATTTTATTTTGGAATAATAGAGGGTACCGTAATTACTATCCATGGAGCAATACTTCCACATCAGTCATCAATCCTTAGCTTTATTAGACAGTTCAGGGCCAGGTTTGGTCAAGAAGTGATAATGGGATGAGATAAATGTGAGAATGACTGAAGCTTTCACCATATGATTGCTGTTGTTGTTTCTGTTTACAACTACTTTTTATTTGCAATGTCATCGACCGGATCGATTAACTTTGTTCTCAATACACAGCTGCTTAATATTTCCACATTTCCAGCTTTGTTTCCGAATTCTGGTATTTTCTTTTTGAATGTGAGAACTGTTATTGAAATCCACAAGGAGAATTAAAAAAAAATTAAATGTGCTCTGCTCAAAACCAATGCAGAGTATGGGTGTTGTGAATGTACTGTCTTTCTGCTCCTAAATTTGTTTAACTCGATCATGAGGTAATTTTAAGAGAATTGCACAGCATTTATAGGTTTTTCCACCTGCAGCATGGACAACAGGTATTTCTGTGCTGGTGCCCTCCTTACTGAATTCCTCTTGCAAACTTGTCAGATTGTACTTTATGAATATAATAAACTGAGGATGAAGGTTATTGAATATTTTGTCCAGTATTTCTTCAATATCAGAACATTTTTTATTTACTGGATGCAATTTTCGAATGGATTAGAAGAACTATTGAAAGCAAGCCACTTTTGAAGCAAACTGGGCAGCTGTGTTCTATGCAAAATCCAACTGTAGCACACCAAGAAGTGACTAATGATGATAACTTAATAGAACCCTGTGGAAAATTAGACATCAAAAAGGATAATGATTGATTTTGGAATGTAATCTTATCAAAGTTGAAGTGCCCTGTGCCCAAGATAGTTTAAAAGTTTGGAAGCATAAATTTCATGAGCTTCAGCTGTTGGATTGGCAATGTCTCAAGTGGCAGCTGCTTTATTATTATGGTAGAAGCAATTGCTTTTGTATTGAGTAACAATTACATAATTATTGCTGCAAAGATGGTAAAGATAATGTTTAACAGAAACAAAAAGACCAGGAGATGTGAGATGGCATGGTTAGCTTATGTTGAATTTATCTTATTTACATATTGAAGGAGATGCATATGCTGGAAGACTGAAATTCTACAGAAAAGAAAATTTCTCTGATACATAAACTGTTTCTCTCACCACAGATGCTGCCTGAACTGCTAAGTATTTTGAAAATGTTATGGTTTATTTGGCAGAAAATCTTGAGATCATCTTTTTTCTGCTAATTAATTTCTGCCTCATACTCCCTCCCTGAATTTGATGCATTGTTCATCACTGTTTAACTGTAAGGTCCTTGAGTTTGAACTAATACTTCTCCCTTGATTTGGCTTTGCCTATGATTAGCCAGAGTGCCCTGATGCCATGCACCTGTTCTCCATTTAGTGTCAGCATCTCTTGGGAGAAAGAGACTGATGTATGGTTAAGATGCTGAGAAGTGAAGATATAACCAAGGAAGTGTGTGGTATAGTTTTATCCTAATGTCTTGTCAGCCACAAACAAGCCTGCAGCTGACGTTGTCATTACCCCTCCATAAATCTTCGTCCGCGAAGCCAAGCCAAAGAAAGAATGTTCTTTTACACGTGGTGTGGTCGAAAAACATTGCTATTACTTTTGAAACTGTTCACGTTCCATTTTGAAATGGAATGATATGCTAGAGATCAGAATGTAGTTGTATTTCAACTCAAAAGAACATTTGCAGAAAGTACTTTTATTGAGCAGCCCACCCAGTTTTTATGAAGTAAAAACCAAGTGAGTTGAGCAACTCAGTTTAGAGAGAGATCTGCATCAAGTGCAGGAAGAAGAAATTTAGTTTGATGCGGCATCATGTGTGGCACAGGTATCATGGGCTGAAACATTTCCCATGCTATGTTGTACAGAGTTCCATAAAATTGATCACTGTACACATTGATAATCATTAGGACTTGGTGTAAGGTATGTCAGCATTTTAATTATCTGGCTTTTAAACAGGGTTGCAAAAAGTCATTAAGAGGAAACAAAGGGGAGAAATTTAGGGGATGAATCTTCGGACCTGGGTAGCTGAAGTTAATGAACAGTGGAACAATTAAAGAGATGTACACTTTACCCACCCAACCCCAGCTCCTCCAGATCCCAGTGTTTTCTTCGTAATGTTGCAAGTGAGTTCTCTCCAATTAATTCAATTTAAAGATGCAGCCCAGTAACAGGACGCTTCTGATCCAAGAGTCTGCAACCAATTAACCTACCAACTCTGGACATCTTGGGAATGTGGGAGGAAACTGGGGCACCCGGATGAAACCCACGAGGATACAGGGAGAATGTATAAACTGCTTTATGAGAGCAGCAAATTCAAATCTACATTGCTGGTGTGAAAATAATGTTGCATTAACAGCTATGCTAACTCTGCTGCCATATTATTAGCCTCATTGCGTTTTTTAAGTTCTTACTGAATTGTACTACATCACACATTTAGATTCTCATTCCAAATCATCATTTTCCCCATGTGTTCTGTCAAATCCTGTTTATCAAGACTCTCTTTAATGTGCTGTGCTCCAAGGGGAACAGTCCCAGATTTATGTGATCTGATGGTTAATTGCAAATTAAATTTTCTACTATAATGAACCATCCACATACATTTGGTGAGTTTGAAACTGTGGCCTGTCCTCTGTGATTGTGTTCTCTACACCTACCTGGTGAGGTTAATTTTTGGTTTATATATATGTTTCTCATATTTCCATTAAAAACCATATAGTTTTTGATAGCTGTGGAAATAAATAGATCAAACATCCAATTCATTAATTTCTTGTCAATGTTTGGTGTAGTATTTTGTATCTGAGAATTGTTCTCTCTGCACAATTGTACACAGCTGATAATGCTTTACTTTGAATGAGATTTTAAACCAAAACCTTATCTGATCTCTTGGATTCCAAGAGCTGTGGATTTACTTTTAATGTTGAAGCCAATATTTATTCCTCCACTGGCATTACTTAAAATTAATCTTATTGTCACCATATTCCTTGTCTTACAAGCATTAACCATTGTGTTTCCTACATTACATTTCTGCATCTCTTGCAACTCCATTTAAAAGCACTATGCCATGGCCTAAAAAAAATTCTTATTAATACCACTGATGGGCAAGGTTTTTAATTCTTCAATATTGGGGTAAAAATGCTATTACTGATTAACACGAGGAACAGCATTGGTGAAAGCATTTCTGTTACTGCAATGTAGGGAATAGCATTAGTGAGGGAAAGATCTAGCCTAATAACCTGAATACACACGAGATTGATCTCTGAAGCTAAGCAGGTCAGTACTTGGAAGGGAGACTGCCTAGGAACACCAGGCGCCGTAGGTTTATGTGAGGGGCGCTGGACAAAGTGGCGACTCTCTGTCTGCCTTATGGTAGACAAATGTCAAAGAATTTCAAGTCTGTTATATTCTAAATGTAGTATTACATGACAATAATGGAACCTTTACCTTTTTCCTGGGACCTTGGTTTGCCATTTGTAATGGAAGGAATTTAAGATATGTTAATGAAGTCATGTATTAAATTACATCAACAAAATGCTGATTTAATTTTTGGCTACAGATGGATCAAACCTCCGATGAAGATGTGGACCATGCTGCAGAGGAAGATAGTGATAAAGAGGACCAGGACTTGGATAAGATGTTTGGTGCATGGCTTGGTGAACTTGACAAGCTTACTCAGGTAACTGTAAAGGTTTTGGAGAGGGAATGGTCTAAATATTAGTTTATTGCTCTGACATACAAGTTTATTTATCATCAATTGTATTCTCAGAATCACAGAAATATACAGCACAGAACCACTCACCTCTCCCATCCTGGCCATTAATCCCAGGCATAAAAACCACCTGCTAAGGACCTCAACAGGTCAAGCATCATCAGGGGGAAAGGAATTATTGGCTTAATCAGGACTCATGTCGAGGTCATTTCAAGGCATGCTGACATTGAAGAAGTTTTCCTCCTCTTACCAGTCCTCCTGTGCTAATCCAAATTTTTGCAAGTTAGTTCACAAATGCTATATCTGCTATATTGTCATCCATCAATCCTTGTGATGCGCTACATGTTGCAATTTCCAGAAAAATATGCGCTCATTCACCACTACCTGTGCCTTCTATTACCAGGCCAATTTTGGAACCAGTTCATCAACATACCTTCTGGACCAATATACCATGGAGGACTTTGTCAAAAGCCTTACAAAAGACTGAATAGATAACTTATGCGTAGCGGTATCTAGGGTATGGCAGTTTGGGTACGTGCTCTGGGCTCAACTTGCAGGGGGGGGGTGGGGGGTGCCACGTTTCTATCTTGCCCTCCCAATATCAGAGTCCCTAGCCCAATACAGATTCTTCATCCCACTTGAGCACCGCTCCAGGCCAGCCATCTCATTGGGCTGCTTTGGTGCTGTTCCAGCACCTCACAGCGGCAGCTGCTCAATGCAGTACCAATGGGAAAAATGTCATGTTCCATAATCCCCTCTGCAGGTGGATCTGTTCTGTCAGTGCTAGTGCTAGGGAAATGCAGAGAGGTTCCAGTTGCATGGGGGATTATGGGTAAGGAACATGGCCATTTTAGCCATTCCAGGCGGGAATGGTAGTTAATAAACAATAGGCTTGGATGGACCCTGGAGTATCCCTCATCTTGGCGATAGGAATAATAAACCTCAATGTGGTGTGACTTGGTTTGCAATGGAGGGTTCTGTTAGTGAAGGGGGAGGGAACTGGTGGGGAGCAAGAAGGGGGAGGGCCTTTCCCAGGCGAGCTGGTCTCCTGCCTCCTCTTCTCCCTGCTGTCCTTCGATGCCAACACCTGCTACATCTGACGCTCTCTGGACGTTGACACTGGCTTGGATGTCATCCACCTGGTGCTCAAAGCCTTGGACAAGCACTTGTATCTGGAGCTGGAGGCTGGATCCCCACCATGGTGCTTCCGTCTGCCCGGGCCTGGAACCCCTGAGCGTTGTCTGTGCCTGAAGGAGATGCTGGGAGCTCAGTGCCATCATCAGGGCATACCTCAAGGCGCTGCGGGCACTGGTGGCTTGGTGGTCAGCATCCCTCCACCCCCCTGCTAAGCTCAGTCAGCATCTCAACCACCCCCCCCCCCCACCACTCCGACGCAAAGTAGTCTGTCTCCAGCTCTGCTCAGCCTAGGGGCCCCTGTGGGAGTTAATCCACTGGTTCACTTCTAATAAATTACAACGCAACGTGTGAAATTTACAAGGGAATGTCGGGTGGCATGGTTGGTTGTAGTGGTTAGAGCCAGCTCGATTGTCGACTTTATGTGCACTTTTTTTTAAACAGGGGTGGGGGGGAGAGGGGGGTTCGTGCAATTTCAGTGCTTGCCTTAGGGGCGCTATTTTACCTAGATACGCCACTGAACTATGTCTTAATTAACCTCCTTGGTTATCTCAACAAATGTTTGTGAGACATAATCTCCCCTGCTCAAAACTGTGCTGACCCTAATCATTCCTTGCCCTTGCCTTTCCAAGTCAACATAAATCATGATCCTCAGAATCTTCAACAACTTCCCTGCCACTGATGTTCGGCTCACTGATCTGTAATTTCCAGGCTTTTCCCTTCTGTACTTTTAAACCAAGTGAACATTAGCTAATTTCTTGTCTTGATACCTCACCTATGACTAATTAAGCAAAAAAATATTTGTCAGAGCCCCAGTAATCTCTTCCATTGCTTCCCTTGGAATCCTGAGATAGATTTTATCTGGCCCTGGTATTTATTTATCTTGAGTGCTGCAATATTTCTTGCACTTCCTTCTTCCTAAGAGAGAGAGAGATGCTCCAGAACATTAGGATGCCCTCCCTTAACTCCCCAGCCTCTATGTCCTTCTGTCTGGTAAATATTGATGAAAGTGTTCATTTCAGATCTTCCCCCTCTCTCCTTGTTCCGCATATAGATTATCCCTCTGGTCTCTTAGGGAACCTATTCCTTAGTTAGCTCCCTTCTTGTTTTTAATTAACATGATTCTTCTTGATTTTATTTACCAAGGTAATTTCAAGGCCTCTTTTCTTTCCAGCCCTAATTTCTTGAATTTTTCCCATATCTCCTCTCAATCTCATGACTCGTTTGCTAATGGTTTCCTATTACCTGACATAGACTTTGTTTTCTCCATGTGAAACTTCAACATCCTTCATTAATGAGGGTTCCCTGAACTTACTATCTTTGCCTCTTTCCCTGACATGTTTTCTGAACTCTTTATGATCTCATCTTATCCCACTTATCAGATGTTGTTCTCCCTCTAGCAATTGCTCCCAATCTACCTCTCCCAGGTTTTGCCTTACTTTATGGAAATCTGCTTTCTCCCATGTTGCGCCCTGATTAAAGGACAATTTTTTTTTTCTATGACTATCTTCAAGCTTACTGAACTGTGGTCACTGTTCCAAAAGGGTTCCTTCACAGACAATTCAATCACGTTCATTCCCTAAGAAAATGCTGTTCAGCTCACTCCATAGTAGGATTCTCTGCATTTTGCTTCAATATCTCTCAATGTGTTTTATTATTTCCTTGCACTTTGGCAATCCCCATCTGCTACAGCTCTGTTGCTTTTGCACCCTGATATGATCTGTCTGCATATCTGATCCTCTGATTCTTTATGAACGGTTGAGGGTCGTGAGGATCAGTGGTATAACCCCAATAGTTCTATCTCCAAGTCCTGCTGTAATGCTCTCCCTGATCAGCAGAGCATCAATGCCCTCCCTTTTTTTAAACTTCTCTGTCATTTCTGTACGCCAGAATATTGAGCTGCCAGACTTGCTCTTCCCTCGACCACATCTCTGCGATTGCAATAATATCATAATCCTATTTGCTGATCCATGCCCTCAACATGTTTGCCTTACCTGTGAAGCTCCTTGCATTAAAGTAAGTGTAGTTAAACCTACCAGCCCTCTTGTCCTTCCCCTCCTGTCTTGTTCTCTCTTCCCAATGGACTTGTCATTCTGGGTAATTTCCCCCACCATCTCATTTTTTTATAAACCTACTCGAGTTGCACAGCCTAACCTCCTGCAAGGTTATTGCTTCACTCCAGTTCAGATGCAACCTGTCCTTATATAGGGTCATTTCTGCCTCAAAATTGATCTAAAAACCTTGCTCCTGCACCAGGTCTTCAACCATGCATCCATCTGTTCTCTATGTCTAGATTCACTAGCACATGCAACGGGGAGTGATGCTGAGATTACAACCCTTGAAATCTTGCTTTTCAACTTTCTTCTTCACTCCCTAAATTCTTTTTGCAGAACCTCATCTCTCTTGCCTATGTCATTAATAGCAATATGATCTATGAACTTTGGCTACTCACACTCTTTTCCAAGATATCCTTGACCCCGGCATCAAGAAGGGAGCTCACTATTCCTGAGTCTCTCTCTTGGCTACAGAAACACCTGTCTGTCCCTGACAATTGAGTCCTTTAACACTTCTTCCGTCTATATTTCGTTCATTACTGCTGTACAGCAGAACTGATTTCGTGCCACCAACTGGGTTGTGCTGCTTTCCTCTGAAGAAATCCCTCCTCCCTCCCCCATCCATTTTCCGAAGCAGTATCCATACTACCCTTCTGAACTCTTTGGCTGAATTTGGAGTGTGACTATATCCCTGAACCTCCTATCAATGTTCCATTCTGCTTTTTATATGTGTTGTGTTCAGAATAGGTTTGATGGGTTCATAGATAAGCAAGGCTGGACACGTGGAGAAATAGTGGTCTATATTTACAGAGAAGGAAATTCACAAAAAAGGCACACACAGACTTGCATACACAGCACAAATTAATTAATACCAAGAAATGAGGGTTTAACTTCTTCAACACTCACCACCCACAGGCACAGTATACTGAGAAATGAGAGTTCATCTTCAGCACTGTATTGTGTGTAACAAATAAACAAGTATATACATATAAACTTGGTTTCTAACTTCCGCCACAGTTCCAGGATGGGCCCTTGCAGTTGGCCCTATGGAGTGCCTGCAGCCTGGACTTTAGGGATGGTTTGAAGGTAGCAGGAGAGAGAGAAAGAGAGAGAAATATTTTCAATGCAGGACCTGTCCATGTGACCTGCAAGGACAAATCGAGCACCAGTCTCACTTGTGGGTATATCTAACCATTGATTGGCACGGAGGACCAATCACACGTCAATTACAAGGGACAGTCATGCATCAGCCTCACAGGTGGCCTTGATTGGCAGCCAGAGATGTCACATGACCCTCCACAATCCACACTACAGTATGCTCCTCAGTAAATCCAACAGCTGCTTTAACTGATCCATGTGGTCTGAGAGATGCAGCAGCTGGATACACTTCCTGCAAACATGATAATCATGGACTTGTTTTTTTTCCCCAATCTTCCACATTTCACATAGCATATCACTTTGCTATTTCTGCACCTCAATTTATTATTAGGCTTAAATGACTTGCCTTGCCACCAGTCTCCCATTTGAAACCTTCAGCATTTCTACTTCAGCACAACCCTTTTCAAAATGGCCACTCCTTTTTATACGATGTTCCTGCTGCATTGAAACAAATTCACTTTGCTTTGCACTGCTTTTTTAAAACTCCCTGCTGCTGAGGAGAAATATTAGCCATGATATTGATGAATGGCAACACATGCACAAGACCCAAAAGGTCTACTTCTGTTTCTTATGTCATTGTATCAGCTTTTGAAGATGCTTATGTTGGAGTTCTTTTCCCTTTTGTTGAGGGATGGTGCAAACTGGGTTAAAATTCAAGATCTATATGTGCTAAACTTGATCCATTCCATCTTCATTATGAGAAACAGTAGTTTATTGGCTTCCCTCTTGACAGCAATTTTTAACTAAGAAAATTTTTTAAACTTAATTTTTTATTGTTTTTTAAAAAATTTAGAGATACAGCATGGTAACAGGCCATTTCGACCCACGAGCCTGTGCTACCAAACTACACCCTATTGACATACACCCCTGGTAGATTTTGAAGGGTGGGAGGGAAAACCCATGCAGATATGGGGAAAATGTACAAACTCCTGACAGACAGCATGGGGATTCTAATCCTGGTCCTGATCTCTGGAACTGAACAGTGTTGCTCTAACTGCTCTGCTAATGGCTAGGGGCAGGAGGAAGCTATCTGGCCTGTTGAGCCTGATTTGCCATTCAATAAGATCATGGCTGATCTGGTTGGGGACTCAGCTCTACCTACCTGCCTTTTCCCCATCATCCTTACAAGAATGTTTTAGAATATTGTACTAATTGCAGCATCATTGGTTTAGAGAGAGAAATGCCAGCTGGAGAATTTATTGCTATCCCCACTCAGAACCAAACAAAAGTCCCAAACGAGATGTTTTCGTAGATAATCAGTGTATAAAATTTGATTGTTAAATGTATGCAATTGATCATCAATGGCATTCATTGTAATTCAATCCAAATATACCTATCAAGTGAAACGCCTTTAAAGGATTATTTGTTCTACGTTTAACGAAACATGCATGCATTAATTTCACTCCTTCCTAATCAGTTGAGGAATTATTGAGCAATATAACAGAGGTTTTATGCTTCCAATTTGTACTTCAAAGAGCATTTCCATGTATCATGTTACAAGACCATTGGCTTGGCCAAATGCTCTGAAGCCAGGAGAATTGAGGGTAAAGGCATTTGAGACATTTGGGTGCATTAGAACACTGCTGAAGTTGTTTTGGATGGACGATTTGAGATAAAGCAATAGTATACTTGGAGTTGATCGAGAGATTCCAAAATTTTAATATCGATAGCCTTATTTCTTTAAAAAAATGCAATTAGCCCAAGCTCCACTCCGTGTATTATCTCAATTTCTTGCACTCACTTGCCTTAATGTGCTGCATTAACCTATGCTTTCTGTTGTCATGTATTTCACATTACATTTAAAAATTACACCATTACTTTCATTCTATTGTATTTAACTGAAAATGTCAGTCGGCACTCTAATGGAAAAGCCATTTTAAAAGGATCACTTCACACACTGAGGTGCTACAATATCAGTGTATTTAAAATAAGCTGCAATTTGAATACTGCAGTAATAACTAAAACAAAAATTAATTTGAATATTTTTTTTGGTTATTATTCTCTTTTGCTCTTCAAATCTACTGCAGTTAAACTCCCAACAATCCACTTTCCATTTGTTTGGGGAAATCCAAATGGTTCAGCAGGTGTTACAGAGAATTTCAAGGCCCACCTTTACCTCCACACATGGAATCCAAGTTTTCTATACCCGTCTATACATTGGTGTCCTCTGTTCCCAGCAGACAGAGGCCTGGGATACTCCCACTACCCTCCCTTCCTCGCACCCCCCTTGCATGGGGGCCCCTCACGCCCCCCACAGCGTGCCCCTCCACACATCATGCTTTGGATTACCTCGCTTCCCTCCACACCTCATGCTTTGGATTGCTTTGCTCCCCTCCACACCTTGCGCTTAGGATTGCCTCGCTCGCCTCCACAACTTGCGCTTTGGATTGCCTTGCTCCCATCCACACCTCACGCTTTGGATTGCCATGCTCCCCTCCACAACTCGTGCTTTGGATTGCCTCACTCCCTTCTTTGCGCAAGGGTCACTCGCTCCCCTCCACACCTCACCCATTGGATTGACTTGCTCCCCTCCACATCTCACACTTTGGATTGCCTTGCTCCCCTCCACACCTCACGCTTTGGATAGCCTCGCTCGCCTCCACACCTCGTGCTTTGGATCACCTAGCTCGCCTCCACACCTCGCGCTTTGGATCGCCTCGCTCGCCTCCACAGCTCGCGCTTTGGATCGCCTCGCTCGCCTCTGCACCTCGCGCTTTGGATCGCCTTGCTCGCCTCAGCACCTCGCGCTTTGGATTGCCTCGCTCCCCTCCACACCTCACGCTTTGGATTGCCTCGCTCCCCTCCACACCTCACGCTTTGGATTGCCTCGCTCCACTCCACACCTCACGCTTTGGATTGCCTCGCTCCCCTCCACACCTCACGCTTCGGATTGCCTCGCTCCCCTCCACACCTCACGCTTTGGATTGCCTCGCTCCCCTCCACACCTCACGCTTTGGATTGCCTCGCTCCCCTCCACACCTTGCGCTTAGTATTGCCTCGCTCGCCTCCACAACTTACGCTTTGGATTGCCTTGCTCCCAGCCACACCTCACGCTTTGGATTGCCACTCTCCCCTCCACAACTCGTGCTTTGGATTGCCTCACTCCCTTCTTTGCGCAAGGGTCACTCGCTCCCCTCCACACCTCACCCATTGGATTGACTTGCTCCCCTTCACACCTCACGCTTTGGATTGCCTCGATCCCCTCCACACCTCACACTTTGGATTGCTTTGCTCCCCTCCACACCTCGTGCTTTGGATTGCCTCGCTCCCCTCCACACCTCGTGCTTTGGATCACCTCGCTCGCCTCCACACCTGGCGCTTTGGATCGCCTCGCTCGCCTCCACACCTGGCGCTTTGGATCGCCTCGCTCGCCTCCACAGCTCGCGCTTTGGATCGCCTCGCTCGCCTCCGCACCTCGCGCTTTGGATCGCCTCGCTCGCCTCCGCACCTCGTGCTTTGGATCGCCTCGCTCGCCTCCGCACCTCGCGCTTTGGATCGCCTCGCTCGCCTCAGCACCTTGCGCTTTGGATGGCCTCGCTCGCCTCAGCACCTCGCGCTTTGGATTGCCTCGCTCCCGTCCGCACCTCACGCTTTGGATTGCCTCGCTCCCCTCCGCACCTCACGCTTTGGATTGCCTCGCTTCCCTCCGCACCTCACGCTTTGGATTGCCTCGCTCCCCTCCGCACCTCACGCTTTGGATTGCCTCGCTCCCCTCCACACCTCACGCTTTGGATTGCCTCGCTCCCCTCCACACCTCACGCTTTGGATTGCCTCGCTCCCCTCCACACCTCACGCTTTGGATTGCCTCGCTCCCCTCCACACCTCACGCTTTGGATTGCCTCACTCAATTCAACGCAATGAGGCCTTGGGTTCCTGAGCTCTCCTCAACTCCCTGTGGAGAAAAATATCAGTTGGAGAAATTGCTCCTGATGGTTCTCTGGAAGACTGTATTTCTGATTGAGAAACGGAGCCAGGACTTTAGGACCATCCAGGTCTTTTCCCCAAGTGTGTGATGAATAAATTAGAGCTGGTAGGGTATTCAAGCCCTGGTACTAGAGGTCAATATCTCCTATTATAATTGTTCCATTCCTTTCTAACTTGGGTCACAAAAAATTAACAATGTGTCAGAATGCTGGCTCTAGTAAAACAAGATTGTTAATTAAGCTGTGTTCTGTTTGTTTGGAAATGAACAATAATGGCTAATCTTTACACATCACAAAGCCAAATCCTTTCAGAATTATTTTCAATACTTTATAAAATTGAAAATAACATTTCCTTTCTCTTTCTGTTCAGAGTCTCGACACAGGGAAACCCGAAGAGCTCAAGAGGTCTCCGCTTCGACAGGAAACCAATCTTGCAAACTTTTCCTATCGTTTCTCGATGTACAATCTGAATGGTGAGGGCTCTGGTTTTGTGGAAGGAAGCAAATCAAAGTGAAATGTACCATTTTGGTGTTTTGTTTGACAGTCTATAAATATATATTCTGTGAGTGGTTCTTAGATCACATTTACATTATTCTTGTCTGAAAAGGAAGAACAACACTGTGCTCTTTCTTACCAGGCTGCATCTATATTGTCCTCCAACTTCCATTATCCACATTCCCTCATGCCCCTCTCACCCTTCCTCCAGCTCCCCACCCCTTTCCGTCCTTCTATCAGAGGGCTAGCTTTCTTCACGCTCTGCTTCTTCCCCATCAATTTGCAGCTTCTTTCTCTTCTACCCTCCCATCTGTATCCATCATTACTTGCACCTAATACCCTGTGCTCCTCCCACTTCCCCTCCCTCCTCTCATCTTTTAATTCATGTGTCTGCTTGATTTTCTGGAGGACTCTGGCCTTTCAGATGCTGAGTGACCTGCTGAGTTTCTTCAGCACTTTTGTGTATTGCACAAGGCCCCAGCATCTGCAAATGCTTTTGTTTACTTCCTGAAGATTTCCTTGACTTTGAATAATGTGTGACTATTATGGTATGCTGACTGAATATACATTTCATCTTAATTCATAAGCTAATGTTTGCTCTGAATATTTCTTCACATCCTGCATTCAGCTTATGGTGGTGATGTTACTGTCACATCCACATTATGGAGAGCTAGAAAATGTTCATGGCTCAAGTTTGAATAGGCATAAGCATTATATAACTGTTAGATTTTGTGAACCAACCATAATTTTCCCTCAGCTTCCTCATGAGGTAAAGGCTTTATATGAAGAATCATACAAATTCTGCTGATCTGTCAAATTAATGCTGAAAGCAGCTTTCATTTTCCTTAATCCTGGACTAGGGAATGAAAATAAGCACAAATCTAAACTATGCATTTGATTCTAAATGAGTTAAAGGAATGGATAAATTACAATTCATTGTTGATTCATGTGGAATTAAGCTGAATTTTAACTTTCGTTGATTTCTTGTACTTTCTCTTGTATTTTCTAACAGGAGAGCTAATAACCAAGGCAGCATATGATTTTTCATTTTGGCTATTTGCAAGTTAATTTTGCTGGCTACTTTTGGTCTGGACCCCTCTGCTTCTACTTCCAATATACTTCCTACTATTTTTAATTTTCTTTCTCATGGCCTTTTTCCAGATTTTTGTGAAATCATTGCCTCCCATTCATCTCCCCATACTTTTGTTGGACCATCTTCTTCTAGCTATAACAAACTTGGTGTCAAACATTGCAAGGCAGCTGAGCTTGATTTGGTTAATTCCACTAATAAAGAGACCTTTAATGTAAACTTGGCTGATGTGTGAGTGCATCACTTCAAATAATGTCAGCATGTTTTCCCAAGGCTTGTTTGCCTACATCTTCTACTTCATGATTTTCTCAAACTGGTTCTCTGAACCAGTCTTTATCACCTGTTCATAAATACAAGGTTCCCAAATGACAACAAAATTGTGTTATTCCACATGTAACATTTTTGGATACTACATTAATTTGCCAAAACTGTTCCGTATTCCAGGACCTTGCTGCCCACATTTTGTTCATACGTTAATAAAAATTTCAAGCCTGAAATGTTAGTTATGTATCTTTATCTTTGACATTTAAAGTATACTTTTTGACCCGCTGAGTTTCTCCAGCATTATGTTTTTTACTTTTCTATTTTATCTTTACTATACATTATTATCTTAAACTTATCCCTGCATTCACTTTTATCATCAATAGAAATGCTAGGAACTTGTGGACCTCTTGGCCACAAATGTTGAAATCCTTGCTTCATCTCTCTATATTCTCAGTCTGATGGACCAAGAATGAAAGATTTTCTCTAGTGATAAACTTGCACCTTTTTCTTGTTTCTTTGAAATCTCCTGTCAAGCATCTCTAATCAGTTTTCATCCATTAGACCTGCACACCTCCTAGTCACATCCATAGTATTACTCTGAGGATGTAGTATTGCTAACTCAAATGGCCTAGCCAACATTTTTCCCTCAACCATCAAATAGTTGGCTCATGGGAATTCAAGCATAGCACTACTAACAGAGCATAGGTATTCGATGAAGCAGTCATTCAACCAACATCAAACACCTGCAAGTCTAAGGTTGAATTCCCAGGAGCCAACCATTTCAATTCCCCTCAGCTCAGCATCCTACACAGATATGTCTGTCCTCTGCCTCATCCATTGGCAGGGTGATGCCACACGCAAGCCTGAGTGGCAACATGTATTCCTCCTGGACAACCTTAAACCCACAGATTTTTCTAATTTGAGGTAACCCCATTTCTATCCTGTTCTGCTGTTTCATATCTGTAAATACCCTCATTCTTATTTTTATCTCTAACCATCTCCCCTCCTAATGGTCTCTCCATCTCCCATACCTTCTGTCCAATACCCTTTCACCTTTTAGCCCTTACCGATCTTATTCCACCCATCGATGGAGTTGATATCTCCCCTTCACACTTCAGGCTCGATGAATGTTTCCAACCTGAAAGTTGACTGACCATTTCTTCTCATGAATGCTGCCTGACCTGCCAATTTCATACAACAGCTCATTATTTGCTCAGGTTCAAGCATCTGCAGTTTTTGAGTTTTTTTAAAAATTCTCTCTGGTCCCGCTGAATATTTCAGCAGTTTCTGCTTTTATTTCCAGCATTCACTTTGGGCAGTCCATTGAATGTAAACCAGTCTTGGGTGTCCTGAAAGATGTGATGAAAATACAGGTCTGTTTATATTTAATTTAAATTTAGATATAGCATAGTAACAGGCCTTCTGGGCCTTGAGCTCATGACACCCAATTAACCTACAACTCCCATATATTTTGAAGGATGGGAAGAAACCAGGAGAATGTACAAACTCCTTACAGACAGCACCAGATTTGAATCTGTGTTGCTGCCGCTGTAATAGCATGGCACTAACCACTACATTAGCCATGCTGACTAAATGTTAGGAATATAAAAACCTTTTTCCAGGTATCTAAGATAAACTTCTTTTTCCAGGTGATCCAAGCCTGCAATCTATTTTCTCTCCTTGTTTTCTCAAAGCATTTACTGCCTCTTGGAACATAACTTTTATGAAATTGTTCCTGATAGCTAACTAATGGTCTCTGTTAAATGTTGCCTGTATGTGTATCTCATGCAAATGTAAGATGGGCCTTGGCTGTCAATATTTCTTGCCTTATTCCATTTTGAGATATATACCTGAGAAAACTGATATGCATCTTACACCCACTGACCCTTGCTTAAATTCCTGCTTGTTCTTCACTATCTCCTCTGATCTTCACAACCTTCCACATTTCCCCCCCACGCCCCCCCCCAAACACTGCCCTGTCCTCAGTGGAGGCTTTAGCTTCATCCCCCTATCCCCTTTCACTTCAGAGTTTCTGCACAGGCCATGATACCAGACATTTCTCCCCACTTTGGATCTTTTCATTTCCAACAATCACTGAGACATAAACCATCTCAACTTCACCATTCCAGTCACCTGTTCAAATATTGGGGGACGTGACGTGATGGCATTGGTTGGAGACGTAAAAATATGCCACTCCTGGCAAAATTAATTAAAACACGAATAGAATTTAAAAAAAATGTTTCAACATTGAGACTTGTTTTAAAGTTATCTATACTCACTATGAAGAAATCAAAGGCTCAAACTGAAGAAAACAACTTTTAAAGAGGTCAGTATGATTGAATAAGTGGGGCCTACCTTACTGATAGAGCCTGCTGAGATCAACGTGACAAGCGATGGCTAAAGTAAATGTTACTCCAGCACCACTTCCCTGGGAAGCTGACGAAGGTGGTGCTGGAGTTCAGAAGAGAGTTTTTGAAATGTTGTCACAGGAACAACTGCGCATGCATGAGACTGAATCAACATCTCAACGTCATACTAGGGCTAAGCAAAAGATCCAGAGACAAATAAAACAGACTGCAACATCAACTGACGAAGAAGAGGAAGAAATAAGAATAGAAGAGGAAGAAGTTTTAGAATCGGAGGGAGCAGAAGCAATATACTATGGACAAGGCCCCCAACCTATTGCAAGGTATGGAAGAAGACAAATTGAAACTTTTCAAACGACATCTCAAATTGTAGATTCTTCAGCTCAGTTTTCTATGCTTTCAGAACAAATTAAAGCATTGTCCATTCAAATGAATCGGCAATGTGATTGTATGGAAACTGAATCTAATACACAATATGAATATCTTAAAGATTAAATGAGTTCTATTAAAGTTGATATGGCAAAATATGCTAAAACTGTGGATAAAGTTAAAGCTAAAGTTCAGAAGATTGAAGAAGATATTCAGGATTATCATCATAATGTGGAACAATGTAAAGATACAGTTAAAAAAAATGGAAGATTTTTACAGCCTGGGAAGTTCCAAGGAAAGAACTTTTACAGAAAATTGATGTACTGGAAAATCATAATTGTAGAAATAATGTCAAAATTGTAGAACTGCCTGGTCCTAATCTAGTACAGTTTTTTTCAAAAATGGATTCCTGAAATTTTGGGTCCTGAAAACTTTATGAATGGATTGGAATTGGATAGAGCTCATAGACTATTAGAAATAAAAACATTTCTGGGGCAAACACCATGCTCTATCTTAATTAGATGTCTAAGTTACCAAGATAAGGAGCAGTCCAAAATGCTAGAAAACAGCAAGATCCTTTAATGATTGGAAATAATAGTGTTTTTCGACACAGGTTTGAGAACGTCCATTGTTAAAAGAAGGAACGAATTTAATGCAGCAAAATCTCTTTTGTGGAAAAATGGATATGTGTTATGAGCCCAGAGGACCCCAAAACCCAGCAGCAATAGATATTCACCAAGACAAAGGGTTACTTAAACAAAAGTTGCTTTTAATTATCTTTAAACATGAAAACAGGATCAAACTTAACAAACCTAATTTAACCCCCTTCTAATTCTAAGCGCACTTGTATGTAATGTGTGTTTAAGTTTAGAAAAGTTATTTGATTCACAGTCCAATCTCACTTCTCGTTCCTCTAAGTTCACTGGTTGCAGGCAATTCTTAGACCGTGCACAGAATTTAACATTTATGAATCTTCACCAGGCTTTGGTGCTTGAAAGGTAAATGGTTACCGCTCAGGAAGGTTGTTGTCGGTTTTCAGAGAGAGATTCATTGTACGCTGACACCCACAACTGATTCCTTTTTTAATCAGCCACTTCAGGGTATTGCCGAAGAAACTTGCCCCCTCAGGGTTCTCCAGATGATAAACTCTTTCTTTCAGGTCACCACAGAGTGCCTATTTGTTTCTCTTATTCCAAGTGAAACATTAGACAGCCAGTCCTCTACTCTTCCATGAACTACAAGGGCTTTGACCAGACTGAACTAAGCACTGCTACCCATCTTCCAAATGGGGTTTTCCACAAGCTTCCAGTTGCTGCTGCTTACTATAAAACTGTGGAACTGATCTGTGCCTCTCTCTCTCTCTCTCTCTCTCTCTCAGAGAGAAAGCCTGTTTGTCTCTCTCTGCTTGCAAAACCACATGACCCTCTTCGTACAGCAAGTTACACTCCCAAACAGAATGCAGCTCTGATGTTCTTTCATCTGTAGCCTTTTTGTAACAACAATCCATTAGTTTCTTGGGCACTCTCCAAAGCTTCTGCAAAAGTTATGGGGCCAACATGTCTAGCATGAGCAGAGCTCCAGTATTTTAAATAAGATCTGTTTTAAAATGTTTGTATGTGACCTACAGTAACAAACCTGTCCCACACCTCTCCCAAAAACATATCTATATTCTGTCACATATAAATTTGCTCTTCATTACACAGCTGTACATAGTTTTTTTGGGAGAAAATCAATCATGATTTTTTTACTGACTAGAATGAAGCTTTGGAGTTTGCTAATTCATTGCCTGATAATAAACAAAATGCTACTCAAAGTTATCCTTCTCAACAACCCAAATTGAGTCAAGATAAACTGCAAGATAGATCTCAAATGCTGGAGCACAGGGTATCAATTGACATTGATGATGATCAAGTAAAGATCTCAAAGAAGCTTACCATACTTGATTAAATGATATATGCTTTTTATATTCTGTTACGGGGGAGCCAGACTTTTTGTCCTCTCCTTCTACAGCCGCATGCCACTTAGTGACGAAGGCCACTTCCTGTATAATGGAGGGGAGTAGTACTGGTTTTTATATATCAGTACTTTTTTGGGGGGATTTTTTTTCTATTTTTTTAGGGGGTTCTTGCTTTCCATTACTTGGAAATGTTATTCATTTTTAGAAACTGCTGTGGAGCTGGGGTCTGTTGGGTGAGTGGCGAGTTATTTATTTTAAAATTTATAATATGGCGGAGGGGGGGGGCGTGGTGTGATGACGTAGGAGAAAAATGTGGGTAGTCATTTCTCCCGGTGGATTTGTGAAAAACCCGTTTAGAAATGCCCTTTAAATATATACATTTTAATAGTGTATTATTGGAACAGCTGGAAATAATTATGAAGCAAAACTAGAGCTCAAACCATGAAAAAAAACAATTTTAAAACAACTGGTGAGCATGGAAGAGGTGCAGCCTACCTCGGAGCTGGATTCAGGCGACTCAGGTAATGTTCCTCCTTGCTCCTAGCAATGACAGCTGGCTACCCTAAGGATAACACTGTTGCATGAGCTGCAGAGCCCTGGACAAGATAGTGCTGACACAAAGCGACATTCTTCTGAAGAAACTGAAGAGTCTTCGCACATGCGCACTATTCCTCGTATTTTTCTCCCGTGGGCGGGGAGGGAGGGGCTGGTGCTTGCCAGTCCAGCGAGACTGGATGGTTCTAAGACCCGGGGGTGGGGGGGGGGGGCGGTGTGGAAAGTATAAAAAGTAATGGTGGTGGAAGCAGAAGAACTGGGAGCAGGAGCAGCAGAAGAATTTCAAGAATCAAGTTCAGAAGAATTGCAATTTAGTGAACAAGAAGAAATACCTGTTGCAGCTTAGGGTAGGCATTTAGCTAAACATAAAGACTATTTTGAATAATAAGCTTTCAAAATGTGATGGCAGATATTTCAACTGTTAAAGCTAATGTTGCAAAATATGCAAAAGTTGTGGATAAAGTACAAGAGAAGGTTAAGAAAATGGAAGGTAAGCTGGAGAATTCTGTTTGTGATATTGATCAGTGTCAACAAAAGTTGAATACTTTTGATGATTCTTTTACTGGATGGAGGATAGAGAAAAATGATTTACTGAAGAAAATTGATTCATTGGAGAATCAGAGCCGGAAAATAATGTGAAGATAATGGGTTTGCCAGAAGATTTTGAAGGCTCTGAACCAGTTAAATTCTTTCAAAAATGGATATCTGATATCTTAGGAGCAGATTTGCTTCCAAATGGATTGGAACTGGATAGAGCCCATAGAAGGAAACCTCTGCCTGGTCAACCACCTCAATCTGTTTTGGTCAGGTGTTTACGTTATCAGGATAGAGAATTAATTCTAAGGATTGGCAGTTCAAAGCACACGGAAGCATGGAGGTCCATTCATGGTTCAGAACAGAAGACTTTTTTAAATGCGGATCTTAGCCAAAATATTATTAAAAGACACAAAGAATTTAATTTGGCGAAAACAGTCCTCTGGCAGAAGAGTTATAAATTTGCTTTTAGATTCCCTGCTGTTATAAAAGTTATTTTTATGGGGAATATGAATCTCATTTTTTGAGGATGATGGAGATGCATTGATTTTTGCTAATTATTTGCCCAATCTTACAAAGAGTCGGTGTTCGTCTTCTCAAGAATCGAAGAGAGTTGCTAAGAAGAATGGTAATGGTGTTCGGAAGGAGAAAAAGAAGAATCGATTGGAGGAGATGCAAAAAAAGGAATCAAGTGATTCTGAAGAGATCTTGATTGATGATGAACAAGTGAATAGAGACTTGGAGGATGCTTATCAGACCTGAATTTATTGTGTTTTTTCTGTTATTTCTGTTCGGGAGAGATGCAAAATCTCATTGTAGCTCACCTGACACCATCGCTCATTTAGTGGCTTAGCCCGCTACCGGTGTTATAAGGGGAGTAGTATTTTTAGTACTTAAAGGGGAAATATATTGTTTTGAGTATGTTTTTGTTTTTTTCTTTTATTCATTGAGGAGATTTGGATTAATAATTTTTATCTGGATGGAGACCCTGGTGCACAGATTGAGATCTTTATGAAATTAGATGGCTAATTTAAAATTTGCTACATTTAATGTGAATGGGCTCAATAATCCAATTAAAAATGAGAGAGTGTTAACTAATATTAAGAAATTAAAAGTTGATTGTGTGGCGGCACACATCGCGATGCAGAGGAACCAGCAATTGATTTGAATTTCTATTTCAACTTTGATAATCTTTTCTTTTTAGGGGGTAGATGGGAGGGAGGGAGGAGGGTGGTAGGGAGGGATTAGATTTATATACCACATGTATTTCTTTTTATATATATAATCCATTATTAATTGAAATGTAATTGTGGTTTTTAAAATTTTTAAATAAAATATTTAAAAAAACCCTATTCAGATATTATCCCTTCGAAATGCAATGCTCTCCATTCTCTCCGCACCAATCCCAACCTCACTATCAAACTTGCAGACAAGGGTGATACTGTTGTAAACTGTGCATTGACCTTCACCTTGCTGAGGCCAGATGACAGTTCTGACACCCTTTTACTCGTTGAACAAGACCTTACAAAGAAACCAATCGCTCTGTTGGTACCTACCTCTTTATTGGCAAGAAGAGGGATATTGACTTGTATTTACTTCACTCTCGCCACATTTTTGGGACCCAAAACAGTGAACAGCAAAAACATCATGGTCCCATTTAATGCCAAATCAACGCCCCAACAAATTGGAGGAACAACACCTTGTCTTCCATTTTGGCAGCCTGAAATCAGACAGCATCAATATTGACTTCTCAATTTCCATTAACGCACTGCCCCCAGTCATTTTTTCTTTCCTTAAGCAATCTGTTGTCCTGCAGCTCCTCTCCCACTTCCTCAGAGAGCTACTCTTCTTAGCCCTCTGCCCCCTCCCCTAATCACTTCTCAACTTTCTCTTCTACCTTCCCACCTGTGTCCACCTATTACTTTTTGCCTGTTAACCACTCCACACTTTTTATTCAGGTGTCTTTTCGGTTTTTTTCCATATTGCTGACTGAAACATTTCATTCAGGCCTGAACCATTAGCACTTTTGTGTATTATATGTATCTTATCTGAAAACTGGCCAAATGACCAAAAATATGTTTTTTCTTTGGCTTGGCTTCGCGGACGAAGATTTATGGAGGGGGTAAAAAGTCCACGTCAGCTGCAGGCTCGTTTGTGGCTGACAAGTCCGATGCGGGACAGGCAGACACGATTGCAGCGGTTGCAAGGGAAAATTGGTTGGTTGGGGTTGGGTGTTGGGTTTTTCCTCCTTTGCCTTTTGTCAGTGAGGTGGGCTCTGCGGTCTTCTTCAAAGGAGGTTGCTGCCCGCCAAACTGTGAGGCGCCAAGATGCACGGTTTGAGGCGTTATCAGCCCACTGGCGGTGGTCAATGTGGCAGGCACCAAGAGATTTCTTTAGGCGGTCCTTGTACCTTTTCTTTGGTGCACCTCTGTCACGGTGGCCAGTGGAGAGCTCGCCATATAACACGATCTTGGGAAGGCGATGGTCCTCCATTCTGGAGACGTGACCCATCCAGCGCAGCTGGATCTTCAGCAGCGTGGACTCGATGCTGTCGACCTCTGCCATCTCGAGTACTTCGACGTTAGGGGTGTAAGCGCTCCAATGGATGTTGAGGATGGAGCGGAGACAACGCTGGTGGAAGCGTTCTAGGAGCCGTAGGTGGTGTCGGTAGAGGACCCATGATTCGGAGCCGAACAGGAGTGTGGGTATGACAACGGCTCTGTATACGCTTATCTTTGTTAACCACTCCACACTTTTTATTCAGGTGTTTTTTTCCATATTGCTGACTGAAACATTTCATTCAGGCCTGAACCATTAGCACTTTTGTGTATTATATGTATCTTATCTGAAAACTGGCCAAATGACCAAAAATATGTATCCACTGAGCAAAGCACAAAGGTCAAAATGCATGGGAAATGGTAAAAAAAGGAATAACTTATTGCTAATGTCATTTTTTTTCCAAGGCACAGCATTGAAAGGGACTGGAACTGGATGTTTCCCTGTACACTTTCGCATTCCTAGCTCCACCTGCTGGTTGAAATGAAACATGAAATGTTAAAGACATTATGATTGTAGTAAAAACACAGAGTTACTGGAAAAGAAGGGCTCAGGCCTGAAATATCAGTAAGATATCTTTGCATCCTATGGACACTGCGAGGCTGGCTGAGTTCCTCCATTATCTCTGTGCTTTTATTCCCCATACTGGTTGTGCTTGGGGGAGGTGGGGTGGGTGTACTTTCTGTCGCTATTTTATTGTGGTATGATCTTTGTCCATTCATTCTACTTAGATTGGTGTATTGAACCCCAGTTATTTTTGACTTGTTCCAGATGAGTTAAGGATAACACAAAGTTGCCTTTCTGCTCTAATCACCTCTTGCTCCACCATTATCTGTGCTTAGTGTAGATCCCTTGTAAATTGCTAGATTGGAGGAATATCCAAAAAACATCTTTATCTTGGAATGAAACATGGTCATCTTCACTCCAAATGTGACTTCAATCTGATCCAGATTTCCATTCCTGTTGATCAGCGCCAGGAGTGGCATCATTTCTGTTGATCATCAGGATATGTGGACATCTTTTTCTTTGTCTAATTTTATTTGTGCTGTGTCACTTTCAGAGGCTCTGAGCCAAGGAGATGGAGTGGATCTGGATGCACTTATGGCAGATCTCTGCTCGATGGAACAGGAGCTCAGTAGTATCAATAAGGAACCTTCCAGACAAGACAGTGTTGTGAAAAAATCTCACAAGGAGGTGATTCCTGGGAAGATGCACAGCAAAGAAACCAAACCAGTTCAGAAACAGTCCACTAATCAGACAACTAAGCATGGAAGTTTGAAAGGATCTTCAACAAGAAGTCCCAAATCTTTACATTCCAACTTTTCTCTAGATGATATCACTGCCCAACTGGAACAGGCCTCCATCAGTATGGATGAAGCAGCACGTCAGACCAGCTCCATGACTCATGATAGAAAGCCCAATGAGTCCAGTCAACATAGGCGAACAGGATCGGCTGGAACTGTCAGTGATGCAGATATTCGCTCAACTAGTACTTCATCTCGATCCAGTATTACCTCTGCTACATCAAGCCAGGATTCTTTGGACATTGACAAGGTTACTCGACCACAGGATCTCGATTTGAACCATCAAGGTCAACCTACCACAGAGGTAGTAAAGAGATAATTACTTCATTATAGTTATACCATTGTGTTACATGCAGATTTAAATTGTATATCTGTTGGCAAATTAAATTGCATTAGAAAGGATGAGTAAGTTGAGAATTCAGGCATGCTGCTATCCTTGATATCATGTTCGATAGCAAGATCATAGGTGATCTATTACTTCTGTTGTTTCCCTGCTTTCCTTATTTCTTCTGGTCCCATCAAGTGTGTGCGGTTAAAAAGGATTTTATCTTTGCTGTCAATTTGGCAATACAGGTAGTCCCTGACTTACAACCTATGTGACTTACAATCATCTGCACCTACGACTGAATTAAAAAGTATTATATATTAAAAACATAAAATTTACACGGTTTATATTGTATTTAACAAGCTACAACAGGAATACAGGGTATGTAAGAGCCAAAATGTGTGTACTTACCTTGTTAGTCAGTGTTCTGGGCGTGGCCATCTTGATTCCTGTGCGAATGCGGATCTTCGTTAGGCACATGCACAGTGGGATCGCGTATTGTAGTTCGATTGGCTCATGTGCGAGAGTTAAGGATGCGATTTCAATATCGTCAGGAGGCTTAACTCTCGTGCAAATGCCAACAAAACTCCAATATGTGAACTGACTGAGGCTCGCGCATGTGCTAACAGATGACTCGGTCATGCGCATAGGAATCAAAATGGCCCAGGATCCTGGAATGCCGACAAAGTAAGCATGGATCAGAATATGGAAAGGTTCACCAAGGTTGATCAATAAATTCAGGAAGCTTTAAGTTGTTATCATCAAATGTACGATGAAAAAAATTTTAATTAAAAAGTTTGCTTGAAGACTTCAGTACTTAACGCATGTGGGCACGTTTCCGACTTGCGTCCGTTCCGAGATTCTTTGATCCCCATTATGGTCGTAAGTCAGGGACTACCTGTATAGTTCTTTGAATTCTCAACCAGCTAGCTTACAGTAGGCTTGAAACTTGGATTTGGACATACCACAACTCAGCACCTATCTGTAAAATAGGGGAACGTTTTGAGTCTGGAGATAGCATATCTGTACACCAATTAGTATCTCAACTAGTATGAAGTTTATACTGATTTATTTTCATGCATTAGTGTAACTATGCCATTAATTTTTCAGTCTTTGCTGACTGATCTCTGCATGAATGAGTGCAGGAAGCCATGAATAACTGCATTAGGAATGGGGAGAACTCAGTCACAGCCTCCATTTTGATCATGATCAGTAACTCCTAGGTGCCAAACTGGGGTCAGATCAGACTCAGCCATGATACCCCCACAGTTAATTGTGAAATGACAGAATTTAAGAATAATCCAACAGAATAGCAAACCACTCAGTCCATTGGTTCTTTCCTTAAAGCCCTGCTGAATCTTCCTTTTCAAATATTAAGCTGCTTTTCAAAAATACTGTTGATTCTTTAATGATGTTTTAATTCACACCATAATATTTTTAAATTGCAAGCAATATCAGAATAAAATATCTCCTTCCTTCTAGTTCACTTGCTATTTAGTTTAAACCTATATGCTCTGATTATTTACTGAAGCAGTGTGTGAGATATCCTCATCAAATCTCTCCTTTAATTTCTCTATTCCAAAGAGAAGAAAACTAACTTCTTTGGTCATGTGAAGCTTTTTTGTTCCTGATATTAAATGTACTCTGCAATTCTTCACCCTCAATTACCCCACCAGCACATTTGCTATTCTTTGTTAAGTTTGGACCCAAGATTGATGTTCAGCTGGGAAAAAGTGAATATACAAGGAACTAACACAGTTTATTTATGTGACTGAATGTAGCAAGACATGAAAAACAGATGCCAGGCAATGATCATCTCCAACAAGACCCTTGATATTCATTGAAATAACCATAATTGAGCCACCCCCCCCCCCCCCCCATTAGTTAATTTGGCTAATCATATAATTATTGTGGATATGAGATAAGGTCAATGGCTGATTACCCTTTGGCAAGTGACTCATCTCCTGGTTCTCTAACATGTCAGAAATGTGATGGAATACACATTTTTAAAGGTAAAGGTTCCATTGTGGTCACGTAATACTACATTTAGAATGTAACATACATGAAATTCTTTAACTTTTGTCTACCAGAAGGCAGACAAGAGAGTCATCAGTTTGGCCAGTGCCCCTCACAGAAACCTACAGCATCTAGTGTTCCTAGACAGTCTTCCCTCCAAATACTGATCCGTCCTGAGCCTGCTTAGCTTCTGACATCAACAGTCTCAGGCGTATTCAGGCTATTAGGTGTTCAAAGATTAAATCATCCAAATTAAATCTGTCTGCTTAATTAACATCCCATCTATCTTCTCAAACATTCATTTCCTCCATCACAAGCAACCATTCAGCAAACATCATTCACAAAATGCATCATAGCAACTTAACAAGGAATATCCAACACCACGAAGTTTCTATTCCCAGGAATAATGGTGACAGGGGACAATGAACTGTTTGGCTATTTCTTCGCTGTCACCAGTTCAAAGTCCTAAATTCCCTTCTAACATCATCAAAGGAATATCTTCATCACATAAAATACATATGTCAAAGAAGACAGCACACTAACTATTTTCCTCAAGGAAATTAGAAATTGACAATAGCGAATTAGAAATTGACAATAGCGCTTTGGTCTTCCCAACAGTATTCACATCCTGAGATTTTTAAGTTTGAAACAACTTTCCTCAGTTTGCTAAATTATTTGTTATAATCATCCGAATATGTTGAAAAATATCTTGCATGCCCAAAGCCAGGTCTTTTGTTTATATTGTAGCGGCGGTACACTGCCAACTGAAGGATCACACATCCAGACGGGTTGAGTTCAGTGAGTAAAAATTGATTTATTGCAGGCTGCCTGGCTGGTGTTATACTCCCAGCTCAGACCTGGCTGAGAACTGCGCTGGGGGGCCCTGACGTCACTGGGGCGTCACATGGGTCCCCAAGCACGGGATTCTGAGCCCGGTGCTCAGAAAACCCCAGACGGCACCATTTTGACCAGCTGCCCCGCCACGTGTGTTCACCTGCCTAATGACGTACCATAACACAGCCCCCCCCCCACCCCAGAACTGGCGCCAATGTCCTTTTTTGCCGGGCGGCCTCGCTTCTTGGGTTGGGCCACAACTACTGGTTCAGTGGAGTCAAGGTGGGCTGGCTTTAACCTGACCACCGTAAACAGTTCCCTCTTACCACTGATGTCCAGTGTGAAAGTGGATCCTGAATGCTGGATGACTTTGTGCAGCCCTTCGTATGGTCTTTGTAGAGGTGCTGTGGATGGGCCCCGTCTGATAAAAACGTACTCTGTTGAGCACAGCTCGCTGGGAACATAAGAGGCCCGTGTGCCATATCTGGGCGGCGGTGGGGGTGTGAAGAAGTCCAACTGAGCCTGGAGGCGGGAAAGTAGACCGTGCGGTGACTGCTGGGGGTTGTGAGGTGCGTTGATTAACTCACCGGGTAGGGCTAGCGGTGCACCATCGATCAGCCTGTAGGCCTTCTTTGGGTGTCGAGCGGATGCCCAGGAGCACCCAAGACAACTCGTCCACCCAGTCAGGGCTGGTGAGGCGGACCACAAGTGCCGACTTAAGGTGGCGGTGCAATCGCTCGTCTAGCCTATTGGCCTGTGGGTGATAGGCCATGGTGTGATGTAGCTCGATCCCCAGCCTGTTGGCAAGCTGTGCCCAGAGCACAGAGGTGAACTGTGCGCCCTAATCACTGGTGAGGTGGTCGGGAAGCCAAACCGGGCAACCCAACAGTTCAAAAACGCCCGGGAGCAGGAGTCTGTGGAGGCATCGGGATTGCCTCGGGCCAATTACCTTGGGAAACGGGTAAGGGACCGATGGTGTCCATATATATGTGGCTGAACTGTTCCCAGACGTGTTCAAAATCTTGTACAGGCACTCTGGTGTGCCTGTGTACCTTGAAAAGCTGGCAATGGGTGCAGGTTCTGGCCCAGTCCGGAATCTGCTTCCAAAGCCCGTGCCAGATGAAACATTCTGCCACCATACGGACTGTGGACCTGATGGAAGGATGGGAAAGGTCATGAATATGGTGGAAGACTTGTCTGCGCTACTGCTGGGGAACCACTGGTCGCAGAGTGCCCATAGAGACATCGCACAGGATGGTGCCCTCACCGTGGGGAATCAGGAGGTCCTAGAACCGCAGGCCTGTGATGGCAGTCCTGAAGGCCCGCGTCTCCTCGTCGGACTTCTTGTCCCAGGTGAGCTGGTCGAAATTGAGGCTGGGTGTCAGCGCACAAATGGCCGGTCGTGAGAGTGCGTCGGCGATCATGTTGTCTTTCCCCGCCTTGTGCCGAATGTCGGTGGTGAACTCCGACACGAAGGAGAGGTGATGCTGTTGGCAGGCCGATCAGGGATCTCTTGCCATAGCGAGTGCCTGAGTGAGACGTTTGTTGTCGGTAAAAATGGTGAAAGGCCTCCCCTCCAAGAAATAGCGGAAATTACGCACCACCAGGTACACGCCCAGCAACTCGCAATCGAAAGCACTATACTTGCGCTCTGGTGGGCGAAGAAGTCGGCTAAAGAATGCCAGTGGTTTCTACTGTCTGTTCACCTACTGCTCCAGGACAGCACCGACGGCTGTGGCAGAGGCATCGACGGAGAGGGCCATATGCAGGTCGGTGCATGGGTGGACGAGCAGGGTAGCCATCGTGAGGGCATCTTTCGTGGATTTGAATGCTCTGCTGGCCTCTGGAGTTCAGGCGAGTTCTTGTCTTTGGCCGCGATGAAGGCGAAGAGCGACTGCATGATGCGCGCAGCGCCTGGAATGAAGCGGTTATAGAAATTGACCATACCCGCGAACTCCTGTAGCCCTTTGAGGTTGTCTAGGCGTGGGAACTCCCTGATTGCAGCGACCTTCGTAGCAGCAGGTGTGGCTCCTTTGGCCGTGATGGTATGGCCCAGGAACTGCATGGATTCTTTTCCGAACTGGCACTTGGCTGGATTGATCGTTAGGCCAAATTCGGCCAGTCGGGAGAAGAGGGTGCGCAGGTGAGACTTGTGTTGTGCCTGGTCTCCGCTGGTGACAAGGATGTCATCTTGGTAAATGAATACGAAATTCAAATCCCTGCGCACTGTGTCCATAAGGCGCTGGAAAGTCTGGGCGGCATTCTTGAGCCCAAACGGCATGTGTAGGAACTCGAACAAGCCGAAGTGGGTGATGATGGCCATTTTGGGTATGTCCTCGGGTTGCACCGGGATTCGGTGATACCCGTGCACCAGGTCGACCTTGGAGAATACCCTCATGTCATGCAGGTTGGTGGTAAAGTCCTGGATGTGAGGGATCGGGTAACGGTCAGGTACTGTTGCATCGTTAAGCCATCGATAATCTCCGCAGGAGCGCCGGCCGCTGGAGGCTTTTGGGACCAGGTGGAGTGGTGAGGCCCAAAGACTGTTGGAGTGTCGAATGATCCCCAGCTCCTGGAGATGCGAGAACTCTTCCCTCGCTATCTGGAGCTTATCTGGCGGGTGCCGGCGTGCCTTGCGTGGACCAGCGGGCCTTGGGTGGGGATGTAATGAAACACCCCGTGGCATGGTGAGGCGGCGGAGAACTGCAGTTTTGGGAGGGATGGGAACTTGTCCAGGATATGCTGAAACTCGCCCTTGGGCGTGCTGATCGTGGCCATCTGCGGCTGCTCTGTGTGGGAGGCATTGAGGCGAACGGATTGGAAGGTACAGGCATCTACCAGTCACCTACCTCGAATGTTGACTAGGAGTCTGTGGGCGATGAGGGAATCGACACCCAGGATGGTGGTTGGAAGGGACGAAACGGTGAACGTCCACGAGAACTTCCGCTGACCGATCTGGAAGTGGATGGTCTTGTCTCCCTACGTTCGGATCTCCTTTGAATTGGCTGAACAAAGGGGAGGTCCTCGAGGCTGGTTCCGGGACTCGATGGCTGTGGCCATTATGACGCTGATCTGGGCCCCGGTGTTGATGAGGAAGCGTCGGGAACTGACTGAATCCTGCAGGTGGAGAAGGCTGTGTTCTTGGCCAGGTGCTGCAGCCATTAACAGCGGCCGGCCTGCTCGTTTCTCTGGTGGAAGAAGCAGAGGCCTGAAGTATATGACTTGCTTCTGGCTATGCTCTTTGAAGTCCTTGCAGGGGCTGGGTGTTCCACTGCAGCGCTAGAAGAAGGCTTGGTGTGGTCTTGCCCGTGACTCATAACCTGCTGGACTGCTGAGCCCTCCGGGAATCGTTTGAGCCATAGCTCCTGAGCCTTTTGAGCAACCTTCCTAGGGTCGACGAAACTCTCCTGGGACAGTAACGACCGGATGTCTTCAGGCAGATGGTTGAGGAAGATGCGCTTGAAGAGTGGGCAGAGTGTGATCGCCCATGAGCGCGAGCATCTTGTCCATCAACTCGATTGGAGTTCTGTTCCCCAAGGCGTTAAGGCGCAGCATCTGAGCGGCACGCTGGCACCTGGAGAGGCCGAGGGAGCCGGTGAGCGCCCGCTTGATGGTCCCATACTTCCGCGGGTGGGTGCTGAACAGGTGCAGCACTCATTTGACGGTGGCCTGGTCCAGGGCGGCGACCACAAGGTAAAACTTGGTCAAATCCAATGAAATCTGGTGGAGATGAAACTGAGCTTCTGCGTGGCTGAACCAGGTCTCCGGCTCCTGAACCTAGAAGTTAGGAATCTTGATGGCTATAGCGTTGATCGAAGGGTCGTTCATGTTGAGTTCAAAGACGTTTGAATCTGTCGGGGTCACCAATTGTAGTGGCGGCTACACTGCTAACTGAAGGATCACACATTCAGACTGGTTGAGTTCAGTGAGCAAAACTTGATTTATTGCAGGCTGCTTGGCTGGTCTTGTACTCCCAGCCTGGACCCGGCTAAGAACCGCGCTGGTCACCGGGGCGTCACGTGGGTCCCCAAGCGCGGGCTTCTGAGCCCGGTGCCGCGATCGGAAGGAAACCCCCGATAGTGCCATTTTGGCCAGCTGCCCCGCCGCATGTGTGACAAGCAGGGCCGGTTCGCCTGCCTAATGGTGTACCTCCACACATCTGAATATATTGAAAACTATCTTGCATGCCCAAAGCCAAGTATTTTGTTTATATCAAGAAATACAGTGATTCCCAGCAGTGAACACGGAGACTCCCTACTGCTCATTGCCCTCCAAGTGGAGAAATATGTAGTCACCATCACTTTAAGCTTCTGTCCTATACCCAGTTTCAGGTACGCAACCATTACCTTTTTGAACTCTTGGGCTTCAGTTTTGCTATCAAGCCTAGTTTCTGGTAACTTGAATGTCCAAACATCATTAGCCACATAACCTTCACTCAACAAAAACTAAGCTAAGCAATGCCACAGCTTGCAGTTAAACAAGTAAGTCTGCGGACGCTGTTATTGTAGTTTCAACAAAAATGCTGGAGAAACTGAGGAAGTCATGCAGAGTCCTTAATGTGGCTGGAGAATGAGTACGTGTGGTCTCCTTCAGGATTTGTATTTGCAATATACAGAAATAGTACAGCAAATCATGTTACGCTGAATTAATACTTACTGTTTGGCTCCTGGGTGGTGATTTGTGATCCTTATTCTTACCAGAGCAACAAAATTGGATATTGAGAGGTCCTGCCATCATTTTAGTACATTCTATGAACATCAAACATGAAAGTTTGGTTAATTGGAGTCACAAAGTTATTTCATCTCTTTACCCTACTGTTTTTTTTAAAACAAATGGTTATCATAAATATTCGAATATATTGCAAATTCTTTTCCCCCTTTTCCCCCTCAAAAATAGGGGGGCGGGGTCGCATTATACTCAAGAGTAAAATGTTTTCTGTGGGCAGGCGAGGTAGACGGCAGTGCGACTTGGGCCGCCAGGCAGACGAATGGCAGCGTGACTCGGGCGGCCGAGGGGAGGGGGGATCATGAGAGATGCCAGCACAACTCGGGCGGGTGAGGGGAGGGGTGTTGTGAGAGATGGCAGCGTGACTCAGGCGGGTGAGGGGAGGGGTTCGTATTATACACGGGGCTAAAATTTTTCCCCCTCAAAAGTGGGGGGGGGGGTGGGGGTTGCATTATACACAAATATTTACGGTAATTCTACAACATTATGGTAATTTGACATTTTAAAAAATATCCTAACAGGGAGAAGGGCAAAGTGAAAGAATTGTTATGTTCAGTGGTGAAGCAATCTGCCCTGACATACTACTTGTGCCACCAGTATTTGCAACAATATTGTGTCAATTCTGGCTCACTTGCAGACTGAACTACTCAAGTGATCTTTGTGTGTTGTAATTTAATCTGCACCTGGCCACTTTAGGGTAGACATTGTGTTGTGCCCTTGAGTCACTTGCTGTCAACAGAGAGGAATTTTAGATTTTGGATTGAAACCCGACAGCTGATTTTCTGAACTTTTAATCTTCCTTTCCTACCCAGAAGGGAAATGTCTTCCATATATTTTATATTCATCCATAATCAGCATTAAAGAAGGAGAAACAGCAATTTTTAGATGCAAAATAAAACTGAATCAAATATGCCTGGGAAAGTCCTCTGTTCTTAACACATTACCTTTTTAAAAGAGTATTTTAACTTATCAATTTGATTTGGTCCAAAATTTAGCTTTGTATTGTTTTTGGCTGTGTTAAGTTATCTGCATTGTTTTCTTGGATCTATATCTGAGCATTTTATGAGAACATGATGGGAGTCTTTTGAGTGACAAAGAATATAATGTGTGATCATTGAGTTAAATACTTATATCCCTATTTAGTATGATTCTTTTTTTAATTCAGATTTTGAGTTAATGATGGATAGAATATCTGAAGTTATAACCATCAATTTCTCTGTTTACTCAAGATGCCAACATCTGCAATTATTATGTTTCTCAGAAATTATAGATCGTTTATCTAAATACTTGGTGTATCTAAATAATCTGAACAGTGGTCCAAAGCCCCCTTTTACTTCATTCATTATCAGTTTCTACTAAACAAGTAATCCAAAGAGAAACTAGAAATTCAAAAGCTCGAGATGCTCAAATCTTGAACAAACAGTTTGCTGTTAAAGGAATCCAGTGGGTCATGCGGCATCCATGTGTAGAAATAATCAGTCAATGTTTCAGGTCAATTTAGGGGCCATTTTATGGATGCTGCCTGACCTGTATGTTCCTCCAGGTTTGTTTCTAAAGGGGTAGGGAGCTGGAGGAAAGGAGACAGAGGGATAGAGAAAGAGAGGGTCCAGGGTAGGGAGTTGAAAATTAGAGGTCGATATTAATCCTATCTGATTTGAGATTGCCAATACGAAATACATGACATTGAAGATGGAGATCGTTGCTGTTAGATTTCAGATTTATTGTCACAGTACATACAACCCTGAGATTCTTTTTCACTCAGTTTACAGAGTGAAGGTGCTAAACAAATAATCTCCCAGTCTACACCAAAGAGGCCACATCGGGAGCGCCAGATGTTGTAAATGACCCCTCCAGATTAACGGGTGAAATATCGACCAACTATTTTAATTCCACATTTCACTGTCACCCTAACATATCTGTTTGTGACCTCATACTGCTGAATCGAGGCCACTGGCAAATTGGAGGAACAACACTTTATATTCAATATCTGTAGTCTCCAACCAGGTGGCATCAATATCAACTTTTCCAATTTCCATTAGCCTCTTTCCTCCAAATCCTACCCCTTTCATCTTCCTGTCAGAAAGCCACCCTTCTAAGTCCTTTGCCCTCTCCCTCACTTCTCAGTTTTTTTTCCTTTCTGGAGTAAAAAAAACGAAAGTCTACATACACATGGTTGAAGTAAAAACATTGCTGGAGAAACTCAGCGGGTCAAACAGTGGACTTTATATAGCATAGCCAACGTTTTGGGTTTGAGCCCTTCATCGAGGTATGAAAAAATGTAAGCAAGCACCCAAACAAATTGGAGAAATTGACGTAAATGTCATCTGGTTGGAGAGTGGTCAGGTGGAATATTGGGTGTGTTGTTCCTTTAATTAGCAGGTGGTCCCAGTTTGGCAGTGGATAAGGCCATGGAGAGACATGTTGGTGCGGGAGTGGGGTGTGGAATTTAAATGGTTGAATACTGGGAGATGCCTGTCATTGTGCACAAAAAATGCAGCAAGGCTGAAGGGGCCTGTTTCTGAGCTGTATTGTTCTATGGTGAATTTGTGAATTCTCCCAGAGGCTAAGGCAGCTGTTTTTGAGGAGTCAGATAGATTTTAAGGTCACTGAGGGATAAGATGGAGAAAGCAGGAATGTGGTATTGTGATTCAGGAGCCTTGTCCTTGAGTGGTGAAGTAGGCTTGAAGGGCTGGATGGCCTACCTTTTCATTCAGTTTTCAAACTCTTATTCCTCCCTTCCCATTTCATTTTCATTTATTCTCTCTAGATTTTTCTCTTTTGATCTGTTCATCAAATATTTGTATTGTTGATTTTCTCATTTGTTTTGCAATGTATTCCAATCTTCAATGTTCAAGTTTATTATCACTGATTGTACATATGCAACCAGATGAAACAGCGTTTCTCTGGACCACAGTGCGCACATGTACATACACAACATATAATGCATAAAATCACATAGATAGGTAAAGATACAATTTTAAATAAATAAATATATCAGTTAATATTTGGGGATGATTTACTAGTTTACAGAATACTATTCATCAATAGCTTGTGGAAAGCAGCTATTTGCCAGCCTGATTTTGATGCTCCTCTACCACTTCCTTGACGGTAGAGGGTCCTCAATAATTCCTTGAGCCAAATTTAAATAACACTCTGGTAAATGTTGTCATTAGACGAAAGGGAGACCCCAACATTCTTCTCAGCTGTAGTGATGATCCTCTCTATTGACCGGTCTGATGCTTTTCAGCTATTGTATCAAACGATACTCTCATTTGTGCTCCAAAAAATACTTACGAAAAACTAAGATAATGTTGCATTCATTTGTTTTATTCATGAGTAAATTACACCAGTGCCTTTATTTCATGACCATACCTGGAAGATGAGAACTTTGATTCTATGTATTAGAGTCAACAGGTAGTGACCATTAATTAAATGATATGATAGGCCCCACAGTGCACTTAGAAGCTGAAGATGATGAAGCTGTTTATGTGTCCACCTAATGATAGGTGCAAAGTCATGGAATATTAGCATTTGATATAAGAGATGCAAAGTTATGGAGGGATTTTCTTTAGCATGAACTGTTCAGTTTACAATTAAAATAACTGTGGGTTGAAATCTTGATTATACCAAATATTGGATAAATGTTCCTGTTCTGCAGGTATTTCTGTAATGCTCACCGTTGCATTTGTGTAAGGCAAGTTAACTGCACTCATAAGAATTTGACCGGACATTCTAAAGATATGCTGCAAGATCCAAGAAAATAATTCTTGGTCTGTTTTGTAAATATCTAAGTATATGGCTGTAAATATATAATACTCTCGTACAAATGCATGCTGGTTTAAAGAGCATCTGACTGATACAGTAAGCACCCTTTTTCCTTCTCTGCATCCACAGTGCAAACAATCTTGGTTTATTTCCTTCTGCATGATTTTAAACAGATCTTCCTTCCCTACCTTTTTCTATTCCTTTTCCCTACACCTCCACAGCATGTTCCCTCAAGTCGCCACAGTAAACAGGTCAGATGCCATCTTGACTATGTGGAGGAAGACTTGGAGCTAAGGACTGTAAGTCACTGTTGCAGTTGTTTATTTGTGGTGTTTCTACAATTTTCCATCCTTGCATGTATTTGCCATTTCCACACTGTCCCTAGCTTATATTGTTTGCTATTTCACACTGCTCCTTTCTTATCTGGTTATGACCTCATTAAATGAATCAGTAAATGATGATCAACACCTGAAAGAGAGATTCATATTTCTGATGTATCAGGCTTGTTAAGGTTTAAATCCTCTCTTCAGGGTTTGGGGAGCCCTATGATTGACAAAAGATGAATCCTTGTGAATAAAATTGTCATCTCTGAGCTATGTACGTCTTCTTGTCTACTCTGGAAGTATGTTAAAGTAGAGCTTTGTTGATTTTAATCTCTCAGAAGAGTTGCCAGAAGAAACATGGCTTGGATTTCCTCTTCAGGTTGCTCGCCAGTGGTACTCCTTCCTGCTTTCTGCATCCCTTTTACAGGTGTATAGATGAAAAACAACCACAAAAATTCATAGCACAAATTCATTGCTTTAGTAAGGAGCAGGTGGAAAAAAAAATACCTGCTCCTTGCCCACTGCCATTGTTGTTTTTAATGAAGTGAGATGCACACTGTACATTGCTGATGAAGGGTAATGTGAACATCTTTCTCTGTGGATTTGCCATTGATAAATCATATTTGAAGTATCTTGATAGCTTCATTGGTTGTTGGCCTGTATTTGCTGAGATGTGTGTAGTTTCAGAGGTTCAGTTCTAATTCCCACCTGCTGTCAGCCTGTTTTGTCTCTCATTTCACTGTTTCATAGCCAAGAATGTAACCCATCTTTCAGTGGCTTAGTCCTGTGAGGCAAGTATAGTTCAGTGGAAGTGAATTTTTTAATATGTTGCAGCTGTCCCTGACTGCATAACCTTTCCTGATTAGTGTGCTGGGAAGCAATGCTATTTTATCGTACCAAAATAACTCCTTGCTTCATTACATAGTGAGGAAGTGGAAAACAGACGCAACCCATCTTAATTTCTGAATTACTATTTATATAAAATAGTGCAAAGTCCTTGCTGATTTCATTCAGCATCTCAGTTGGAAGTGTATATCCTTCAATGTAAACTCTTCGATATTTAAAGATGCAAATTGGAACAAATCCCAAGGCTTTTACTAAATGCTAGTTCAGCAGAGATTTTCTCCTATCTGTAACCATTCAGTTGCCATCTGCTGCTTAGCAGTTTGCAATCAAAAAGCCAATTTTAAAAATGCACCATAATTCCTTTCTCATGAGTAACCCTTGAATTATCTCCAAAGGTAAATTATAATTATACATTTAAATGAGTTTTTGATTTATCATTTACTTATGAAGTATATATTTCTGTTTCCTTCTTCAATAGCCACAATGAGCTGGCACACTATCCACCTCAGAACCCTGTCTAAGGGAATAGAACGGTCTGCGAAATTGATAACTTTGTCATTACTTGATACAGATTTTATTTAATTTTCATTTAGAAAACATTAATGTTGCAAAACATCATAAAAGCATTGGCAAAGTTGTGACATATTTAAGGAGAGAGATGAAAAGGTTGGCCTTAAAGAGTGAAGAAAACATTGTCAGTTACCAGTCTCAACTGAGAATCATTTAAGGACTCTTACTTTTCACATTATTACTGAATATTTATTTTTTTCTGTATTTGCATAGTCATTTTGTTTACATTTCTCTCATTTATATATCTTTTTCTTGAGTACAGTTTACACTTCTGACAAATAGAAATTCTGTCTGGCCTGCCGGAAAATGAATCACAGGGTTGAATGTGATGTAGTGTATGAATTTTGACAATAAATCTGAACTTGAGCATTTCTGAAGGGAAAGAGATCACTTTTTTTCTTATTAGATTCCATAATTTACTGCCCTTTGTTATCTGCACATCACCTCTCAGCCATCCTTCCCCATCTGGCTCCATCTCTCCATACATCTCTTACCAGGAATCCACCAAGAATTTGCCACTTCCTGGCTCTCTCCCCTTTATGCTCTCAGTCCTGATCCAGGATCTTGACATGAATAAAGTTATCTATCTACAAATCGTATATAATCTAGTGAGTTTCTCTAGCTGTTTGATTTTGCTGTACATTCTGGAAGCTGCAGTTCGTTGCATCTCTGATCTTTAGGAGCATCTGAAGGGAGGGGATCAGAGAGGAAATTCCAAATCATGAGACCTCGAAGATTGGATCTTTGGCTCGAACTGATTAGAAAAGAAAGATTTGGAGAAACACCAAATACTCAGGGAGGTGAATAGAATAGGAAGCTGTTGCAGGTCAGATGGAAAACACAAAAAGATGGGTAAAGCCTATGAGGCTTTTTAAATGAGGGTAAGAAATTTTTTAATTGGGCAATACCAGGAACAAATGTGAGTGACACACCAATGATGGATGATTATCATTTGGCACATTTATATAGAGTAGAATAAAGAAAGCCAGCCAGTAAATTCTATGTAATTTAGTCTCTTGGGCTGCCTTAGATAATTACTATTTTTGATCAGTTCCTCTGGCCTAAGGATAGGTGGTGATGATCCACCTTGCATTAGGCCAAGAACCAAAGCTGGGTCTGTTTTGCATTAGGCCAAGAACCAAAGCTGGGTCTGTTTTGCATTAGGCCAAGAACCAAAGCTGGGTCTGTTCTGCTTTTTTTTTTTTGGCTTTTGTATTTAGCTGTTGAATCTCCAAAGGAAGCTTGGGAACAGGTTTTATTTTGGTTTGTGATCGTCACAGAGACAAGAAATTTGTTTTCATGTGCAACTGTGGAGGAAAGACAAACCTGGGCTTGGGGAAATCACAGTAGTTCAATTTACTGGTGCCAAGCAATGAGGCAGGAACTGATTTGTCAAGGAGAATAACATCTGGGGAGTATGGCCATGCAGTGGACTTAGCCGTGTTTTTATTGAGCTCTCCGTGAAGAGTTTCAAAAAGACGGTTAAAATTTTAAAATTAAGAATTTTTCACTAAAACAAAATGGACAAAACCAGTACTAAGCAGCCGAGAACAAAAAAAATGAAGAAGTTTTAGCTCAGCTAGGAACATCAGGCAAAAGCCCAAAAGGGAATGGCACAAGGGTGACCTCGGGACCGCCGGACTCCGGCAGAGCTGGGGAGTCGGGACAAGAACTAAATATTATCCTGGAGAAAATGGAAAATGAGCAACTGATTTGTTGGCGTTGAAAGTGTAATGATAGACGTAACTGAAAGGATGACTAAAATTTAAAGAAATTGTTGAAGATTGAATGGAAAGAATGACCCAAGCAGAAGTGGGCTTGGTAAAAACACTAGAAAAGCTAAAAAACTTTGTGAAAGATGCAAAGCAATGAGAGTTAGACAGATCGACCATACGGAGAATTTTAGCAGACAAAATAATGTCCAAATTATTGGACTGATAGAAGGAATTGAGGGAAAAGATCCGGTGAATTTCTTTGAAACATGGATTCTGTGAGTGTTGGGGGAAGATGAATTCAGATTAAAAACTGCATATTGAAAGGGCTCTCCAGGCCCTCAGGCCCAAGAGAACAGGCAATCAGCAACCACGACTGGTCCTGGTAAGACTTTTGAATTACTGGAAACAATTCTGGGAGCAGCATATGAATATTCTAAGCAAAACAATGGTCCACCTGAGACACTTCTGTATTTGGTGATGTGTAATGATACAGATTTGATAAGGGACCTTGAAGTAGGGGAACCATTAGGTAATAGTGACTATGATATAGTAAGTTTTAATTTGCAATTTGAAAGGGAGAAGAAAGAAAGTCGGAAGTATCAGGATTACAGTTGAATGAAGGCAATTATGTAGCCATGAGGGTGGAGCTTGCCAAAATGCAATGGAAGGATACCTTGGCTGGGAGAACAGTGGAACAAAAATGGCAGGTATTTCTGGGCATTTTCCAGAAGGTACAGGACCACTTCATTCCAAAGAGGAAGAAAGGTTTTAAGGTGAGCAAAGGGCAACTGTGGCTGACAAAGTAAGTCAAGAATAGTATCAAGACCAAGGAGAGGAAGTATTACATAGCAAAGAGGAGTGGGAAGCTAGCAAATTGGGAAACCTTCAAAGAGCAACAGAAGATAACTAAGAAACTATACGGGAGGAAAGAAAATGAGGTATGATGGTAAACTAACCAATAATATAAAAGGGGATAGTTAAAGCTTCTTTAGGTATGTAAAGAGGACCAAAATTGGGCTCTTAAAAACAGAAATGGTCAAATTTATTACAGGAAGCAAGAAAATGGCTGATGAGGTTAACAGATACTTTGGATCTGTCTTCCAAGAGAAGATGCAGGTAGAAGTCCTGCAGTATCGAAGGAATTTATAGAAATTCCAATGGTAATGGAGGAATTGATGGAAATCCAAATTTGGAAGCATGTGGTCTTGAGTAAATTGAAAGGACTGAAAGCTGATAAATCCCCAGGACCTGATGGACTGCATCCCAGGATGCTGAGGGAGGTTGCTCTTGAAATTGTGGATGCATTGGTCAACATGAGGTGCCTGTGGATTGGAGGATGGCTAATATGCCACTTTTGAAGAAGGGAGGGAGAGAGAAAACAAGCAATTACAGACCAGTTAGCTTGACATCAGTAGCAGGGAAGATATTAGAATCTATTATAAAAGAAGAAATAACAGGCCACTCAGACAGAAATAATAGTTTCATCACAAGTCAGCATGGATTTCTAAGGGAAAATCATGCTTGAGTAATCTTCTGAAATTTTTCAAGGATGTGACGAAGAGGGTGGACGTGGGAGAGCCAGTGGATGTAGTGTACTTGGACTTTCAGAAGGCTTTTGAGAAGGTCCCGCACAGGAGATTAGTAGGGAAAAATTAGGGAGCATAGTATTGGGGGTAGGGTGCTGACATGGATAAAAAATTGGTTGACAGACAGGAAACAAAGAGTTGGGATTAACGGGTCACTTTTGGGATGGCAGGATGTGACAAATGGGGCCCTGAAGGGCTCAGTGCTGGATCCTCAGTTGTTTATCATATATTAATGATTTAGATAAGGGGATCATAAATAACATTAGCAAATTTGCAGATGACACGAAACTGGATGGTAGTGTGAAATGTGAGGAGGATGTCAAGAAAATGCAGGGAGATTTGGACAGGTTAGGTTAGTGGTGGATGCATGTAAGGTTATCCACTTTGGAGGCAGGAACAAGAAAGCAGATTATTATTTAAATGGAGTCAAGTTAGGGAGTGGGGTAGTGCAACATGATCTAGGTGTACATGTACATCAGTCACTAAAAGCTAGCATATAGGCTCAATAAGCTGTGAAAAAGGCAAATGGCATATTAATCTTCATAAAAATGGGAATAAGAGTATAGGAGTAAAGATGTCCTTCTGCAATTCTACAGGGCCCTGATGAGATCATACCTGGAGTATTGTATCCAGTTCTGGTCTCCTAATTTGAGGAAGGACATTCTCGCTATTGAGAGAGTGCAGTGTAGATTCACAAGGTTAGTTCCTGGGATGGCAGGATTGACGTATGACAAAAGGTTAGATAAACTGGGGTTGTATACATTGGAATTTAGAAGGATGAGGGAAGATATGATTGAGGTATATAAGATTATTAAGGGATTGGACACAATAGAAACTAATTAAGTGTTCCTAATATTGGGGAAGACTAGGACTAGAGGCCATAGTTTGAATATAGGGAAAGCTCTTTAGGACAGAGATTAAATTTTTTTTTATACCCAGAGAGTTCTTGGTCTGTAGAATGCTTTGCCGCTGAGGGTGATAGAGGCAGGTTTTCTGGGTAATTTCAAGAGGGAGCTAGTTAAGGTTCTTGTGGACAGGGGAATTAAGGGTTATGGGGAGAAGGCAGGGACAGAGTACTGATAGTGGAAGATCAGCCATGATCTAAATGAATGGCAGAGCTGGCTCAATGGGCTGAATGGCCAACTCCAGCATCTATTGACTATGGAAAGTGCTATTTTTCCAAGACTTTAGTCCTACTTTGATAAAGCGAAGGAAAGAGTTTGATGTTATAAAAAGGCATACCTTGTGACTCTGAGAGTCGGAAGTAATAGAAGGTAATTGATGAATTTTCAAGACTAAGAATGAGGTGGAAGACTTCCTGCAAGGTTTATGAAAGGGCTAAGGTTGCCAAAGACGAAGACTGTGAAGAATGTTTACATTGGGATTAATTGGAAGTTTTAAAAAAAAACTTTCGTGTATTTATTGTTGAAAAGTAAATTTTATTGAAATGTTCACAGAAAACTCATCCTGAGAGAAAACTTGGGAAAAGTAGTAGCAAGATTGAAATTCCATTCTAAGGGGGAGAATAGCTCCCGGAGAGGAGTAACTACAAAATATGGCACTAAAGGCAGGGGTTCTTCTTCCTCGAGAGATTCCACGGGCTTTTTTCGCCAGCTTTCGTGGTTTCCTGTTTATGTCACTGTTAGGGTAGGGACATTGTATGTGTTTTTTAAAGGGGAAAGATCACTATTATTTAAACAATCAAAAACGTTTTATTGTTAAACAATATTTGTTTAAAAAATCAATATGGACAAAATGTTAAAATTTATTAGTCTTAATGTTAATGGAATAAACAAGTAGCTGAAATGGACACGGGTCTTGGCACACCTAAAAAAAATTTAATGGAGATGTAGTCTTTCTACAAGACACTCATCGTACCAAATTGGAATATGCTAAAATAAAAAGCAAGTGGGTGGGACAAGTAATATTGTCTTTATTCAGCTCCAAAATAAGAGGAGTAGCGATTTTAATTAACAAAAATATACCAAAAATAATACAAGGGACACTGATTGACCAAGCCAGAAGATTTGTGATAGCACTTTGTAAAATTTATGCAGAATCATGGATGTTTATGAACATCTAGGTACCAAATTATGATGATGAAGCCTTTATGAAAGATATCTTGAAAATCAGCAGAAGGAAAACAAAATTTACAGGTCAGAGGAGACTTCAATTTCTGTATAGATCCAATACTGGATAAATCAGGCAGAACAGTGACATGGGCAAAAGCTGCAAAAACGACACGTATTTATAAAGGATTTAATATATGGATTGATAAATGGAGGCAGCTTAACCCCATAGAAAGAGATTATTCATTCTACTCAAGGGTACATGATTCACATACAAGGATTGATTTGTTTTTAACATCTGCCCAGTTTAAAAAGTAGAGTGGTAAAAATGGAATATTTGGTGAGACTTCTATCAGATCATTCACCATTAACTTTAACTATTATAATAATGAAAAAACAAGAAAGTGTATGCAGATGGTGTATCAATGCCACACTGTTGAAAAGGAAGGACTTTTGAGAGTTTATTAAGAGACAGATAGAACTATTCTTTGAAACTAACCTTTCTTTTACTGATGATAGCTTTTTAATGTAGGATACACTTAAAGCTTATCTAAGAGGTCAAATTATTTCTTATTCAAAAAATCTTGAGAGAATATGCTACAGAGCTGGGATGGTACTAGGTCACAAGAAAAATAGAGACTTTTAAAAATGAAATATATCATATTACAAATGTATAGAATGAAAAAAAACTATTAGGAAAGCGGGCACATAAAGTTTTATTTTGGCAGTTAAAGGCAGAAGAGTCATCTAGAATGATAAATGCAATTAAAAAAAAGGCTGATATTTTAACAGATAATCAAAAAGAAATAAACATTTTTAGACAATATATTAAACATATAAATCAGAATTGTTAGGAGATGAAAATGAGATTGATGAATTTTTAACAAATGTTGAACTTCCAAAATTAGAAATAGAGAATGAATTGATTTAGATGCCTCTTCAGAGGAGAAGAAATCGAGAAAGCCTTGATTACTTTATAAGCTACCAAATCTCTGGGGGAGGATGGGGTTTTTCTCTAGTTCTACAGACAATTAAAAATTTTTTGATGTATTGGACCTGGCAGTAGAGACCCTGACCTTTGGCAACTGCTATAATTATAGTCCCACTGAAGAAAGGTAGAGACCCATTAAAAACTTCTATCATATTGACCTGTGTCACTCCTTAATGCTTATTATAAAATATTGGCAAAGGCATCAGTTAATAGACTGGGACAATATCTACCAAAATTAATACATACAGATCAGGTGGGATTTGTCAAAGGAAGATGTTCTTCAAATACTTTAAGTAGATCATTTTATATAATACTTATGGCAAAATCAAAGTTGAATCCAAGTATAACCATCTCCCTAGATGCAGAAAAATCATTCGATCAATTGGAATGGTCTTTCTTATTTATCTTCTTATTGGAAAAATTTCGTATAGGCAGAAAATTTATAAATTGGCTAAGAACTCCTTAACATAAACCACAGCTAACAATCAGATGTCAGCAGTTTATCACTTGAGTAGATCAAGTAGACAGGGGTGTCCTCTGTCTCTGGCACTTTATATCCTAGCTATTGAACCACTGGTAGAGATTATAAGGAGACATCTGGATATTAAGGGCTTCAAAGTTGAACAGGAAGAACATAAAATTAGTTTATTTGCTGATTATGTGCTATTATATACATCTGACCCAGCTGAATCCTTGATAAAATTACAAACAATATTAGAAAAATGTGGAAGATAATCAAGTTATAAAATAAATATGGACAAGAGTGAGATAATGCCATTGAAAAATTTTGATGATGAAAGATATTAAAAAGGTGGCAGATTTAAATGGAAGAATATTTTGGAATAATGACATAATAATTGACAGAACTTGTATAAATTTACCATATATTTCGGCGTATGTCTAGTAGTGAACCCAAAAAAACCTCTCAAAAATGGGGATCGACTTGTATGCTGGATATACTTTTGAGACTTTAAATTTAGCTCAAAGTCCAATCCACGCTGATGTGGCGTACAAGTCAACCCTTGAAAACTATATTTGGTGTATGTCGACCCTTGAAAAATCAAAAAGAGGGGGAGTCTCGTGATGGAGTCGTGGCTGGTCGGGTGGAGCCAGCCCTCTCCAGAGAAAAGAAAAAAAAGTATGAAAAAACAGAGCTCAATAAACATAAAATATAGGAAGAGAAAGATAAAATTACAGAGAAGAGACAGAAGATGGCACCCAAAAGAAAAAAAGTAAGAATAACAGTAAAAATGGAAGAAGGAAAATCACTGGAGAAGAAAGAAGGTGGCCTTACCTGCATGTCGGAACAGAGAGCTACCATGGAGAGGAGCGGCCGATCTCCGGTGTTGGTGAGTTCCCAGAGGAACAGTGTCCTCCCAACCGGCGGACTTCAAAGAAGAGGTGCGCAACTGCGCAAGTAAAAGAAAAGGTTAATGCCGGCGGGAGGGGGACTCAGCTGCGGAGCGGCCAGCTGCGGAGCGGCCAGCTGCGGAGCGGCCAGCTGCGGAGCGGCCAGCTGCGGAGCGGCCAGCTGCGGAGCGGCCAGCTGCGGAGCGGCCAGCTGCGGAGCGGCCAGCTGCGGAGCGGCCAGCTGCGGAGCGGCCAGCTGCGGAGCGGCCAGCTGCGGAGCGGCCAGCTGCGGAGCGGCCAGCTGCGGAGCGGCCAGCTGCGGAGCGGCCAGCTGCGGAGCGGCCAGCTGCGGAGCGGCCAGCTGCGGAGCGGCCAGTATTGGGGTGTTCGGCTGGGGAAAGTAAGCAAGAAAGAAGCAAAGAAGAATGGTGAGAAAGAGAATGAAGGGCTGGAAGAGGGTGAGCAGCAACGGGGCGACCGGCGGGGGGGACGACCTGTGGCAGGGGGGACGACCTGCGGCAGGAGGCCCAGCAGCAGGAGGCCCAACAACAGGAGACACACCAGCTGGAGGCCCAGCAAGGATACAGAAGCAGCTCACCAGAAAAGGATGAAGATACATAGGTACAGAGAAGAGAAGAAGATGACATAGAAGAAGAGGAGGAAGAAGATCAAGAATTTCAAAGGAAAGAAGAAGGTAAAATAGAAGGACAAAGTTTAGATAAAGCCTTTTTCGAAGAACAAATGAGGTCATTAAAAGAATGGCTATCATTAGAATTTAGATCAATCAAAAGAAAAATGAAGAGCTGAAGACAGAATGCAAAGCTTCGAGTTGGTCATGACTAAAATAGGGAAAAGAGTAGAAAATGTGGAGGAACGAGAAGCTGCTGTAGAAATGGAGATAAATGATTTAAGAGGGAAGTTGGAAGAAAGCGGAAAAAAAATTAAAGAGACACAAGATTTATTGTCACAAAAAATTGATATATTGGAAAACTACAGTAGGCAAAACAACATTAAAAATAGTGGGTCTGAAAGAAGGCAAAGAAGGGTCAGATATGAAGGAATTTATAAAAGGATAGATCCCGAAGTTGCTGGGAATGACAGATTCACATGAAGAAATAGAAATCGAAAGTGGGCATAGAGCCCTAGTACCAAAACTGCCACCACATCAAAAACCGAGATCCATATTGGTAAAATTTCTAAGATATACGACAAGAGAAAACATACTGGATCAGGCAAGAAAGAAGGTTAGAGAAGACAATAAGCCATTGAAATATCATGGACAAAAAATATTTTTAAATATTAAAGAAGAGGAAGGAATTCAACACGGCGAAAACAATCTTATGAAAGAAAGGGTATAACTTTATATTAAGACATCCAGCAGCACTCAAAGTATTTATTCCTGGGGAACGGAATAGACTGTTCCCGGACCCAAAGAATGCCCAGGAATTTGGTGAACATTTGCAGGACAGGAGAGGAGGAGGAGTGACAAGAAGGATGACTGGCAAGAAAATATACAAAAATATAAAGTAAAGATAATGCATTTATATTTAAAGATGGATAAGAGCAGGGGAAGAAGGGGAAAAAGAGAGCTTTGTTATAAAAATAGGAAAATAGTGTTCTCTGGGCGGGGCCGGGGTGGGAGAATAATAGTCACTGCGAAATCGGTTAACGCTTGCGAGTAAGTTCGCAAACCGAATGGAAAGGGGAGTTGTGGTTGCCGTCAAGGGGCAATCCAAAGAGGGGAGGTTCATTTGGGGTTAAAGGTTGTGGGGATTGTTGGGGTATTTCATGTCTTAAGTGCGTTGTTGAGATTAAAAAGGAAAACTTAAAAAACAGTATTGGAAAAAAAGGGATTGAGGTGGTGAAGAGGTGGAAAAGATATAAAATGGCCACTTTGGACTATATGACTATAAACATTAACGGAATAGATAACCAAGTTTAAGTGTATCCCATTGGAAAAAAAAATCACATATAATTTAAAAAGACAAAGTTAAAATGTTTGAAAAAGCCTGGGAATCATATATGGAACATAGCAGAAAGAGCAGGCTGAGGACCACCACCACCTAAAATTTTAAAAAGATAAGCACGATCAGGTTTAATGTGAATAAGTAGATGATACGTCTTTTTTGTTTGTATTCCTTTTGTATAAAGATATTGTTTTATTGTATTTTATATGTTCAATATTTACTGTTTTTGGAGGGGGTGGGAAGGGGGAAGGGAGGGATGGGGGAGAAAAAGTCACTGTGAATATTTAAAGAGATGCATCTCTAAATATATTGGTTGATATGGTTCATAGTGCGATAAATAAAAAAAATACAAAAAAGAGAAAAGAAAAATCAAAAAGAAAACTCAGATTCTCATTGAAAACAACACAATTAGCATCCTTCAAAATCGCTATCATTGCCTGAAAACAACAACACATTAAGAACCCTTCAAAATCACTCTCACGATCATCATCTGAAGCAAAGATGGCAGCAAACCATCCATACTCTCACTATTTAAAGTCATCATATGGGTCCCCGTGTGTATCTGATGAGGCAGCTTCAGCTTCGTTGTCAGTGTCCCACAATCTTGCGTCTCATCAATTGCACAAGAGATGCCACACTTTTTAAATGATTTCATCATAGTCTCTAACTTTGTCCCATGCCTTGACCACAAAGTAACTCTGCACATCAATGATGCAGCATGCATTTCCCTGCCTTTTTTAAACTACTTTTCTGCATGTATTCCATCCCTCGCGCACATGGTCTTTGAATGACTTGTTCAAGCAGATAGCGAGAGATTGCAATATAGACATCAAACTACCTGGGATAACTGCCATGTAAGTATTATGTAGTGCTAATATACTTTCAGTGTTCTCAGTTAAGTGGCTATGAAACATCCTAGACCAGCAAACTTGTTCTTTGGGTAAACTGCCTGGCCACCTGTTCCTCACATTGTCTATCCATAGCTTTACACCATTTTTCAGCCATCCATCCTTTTTCATGAAAATGTACAAAAATACCTCAGGGAATTTCACTTTTGGTTTAATTTTGCATTTGAAGAATACTATTGTCCCATTGGCCATGCACGATAACTCCACGGTGAACCTGGTCTTTTCATGGTCCTTTCCTTTGCACACCTTTCCATTGCCTCTCATGTCAAAATTCATGGGGGTTTCATCCATGTTTCTGATATTTACTAATGCAAACTGTTGGTTCTGCCAGTTACGTATCATAAACTGGTGAAAACGTACAACTTTATGATCTTTTGGTAGTTTCTGTGGAATTTTTGTTTTTTTTGCCGTAATATCAGATTTTTCCTGGTCATGAAAGGATTGCACCAACCTACTGTAGCCTCAAAATCATCACTGAGGTCTGGGTGAGACTTGGGCCACTCCAGTGCAAATGTTCTTAATGTTCAAGTGACTTTGGAGTAATCTTGCCTCTGTTCATGATTGATGGACAAGCGAACTGACTCCATGTGTCAGCGAAGCAGCCGCATCAAGCATGGTGCCGTGTGTTCATCTCCTCCAGCGGAGGCTCCGGGCCCTCATACGCACGGATTGCGCAGTGATGTTGCATGGACACAGCTTTCGTCGTAGGGGCGGGACTTCCGGCGACCTTAGCGTAATGCGTGAAAGTAAAACAAACTTTTGAGTGAAGTTGAGCCCACTGACTGCTGGCCTCCTTTGTTCACTCCACTAGCGCTTTGCTACATTGGTGACCTGACAGATGTGTCTGAACCCCTCAGCATGGACACTGCAGCAGTTAGCTCTGTGGCACTAAAACGACCAAGTTTCTAGTCACTCCGCCTCAGCACCTGGTTCGGACAGGTGGAGGCACAGTTCCGGATAAAGTAAATCACCTCCTACTCCATCAAATACTACGACGTCATCAGCTCTTTGGACCAGGAAACTGCAGCCAAAGTAGATGACCTCATACAGAACTCTCCGGAGGAAGGTAAATACAACACGCTTAAGTCAATGATTATTAGCATATACAGACTCTTCAGGCACGACCTGGACGGGCTGGGAGACAGACCGCCATCTGCTGTCATGGATGAAATGCTCGTGCTGGCAGTGGGCCACAGACCATGTCTTATGTTCGAACGGGCGTTTTTTCGAGCAGCTGCTGGATGACATCCAGTTGCTGCTGGCCAACATGAACTTCAGCGACCCTAGAAAGGTTGCAGCAAAAGTGGACGTACTTTGGCGAACAAAGTGTGAGACCGAATCCACCGTCTAACAGTTGACCCGCTCACAACTGGAGCCACAAACGAAACCCCCACCACCCCAGGACCAACAACGTCTCCGCAGGCCACATGAGGGAACAGACACCAAATAGTGTTTCTTCCACCAGAGGTGGGGAGATGATGCCCGAAAATGTCAGCAGCCATGTGCGTTTCCGGGAAATGCCCAGGCCAGCCACTGCTAATTGTTTCAGTGGCTGGGCACATAGACAGCCTCCTTCACGTCGCGGACAAGTCCACAGGCCACAGGTTCCTGGTCGACACAGGCATGGAAATCAGCATTATCCAACCCACAGTGCTTAAGACCCCGCAGCCCCACCCTGCGGGTGGCCAACAACACCTCTATCAAGACTTTTGTCAAATGGAGGGTGGCAGTCTGATGATGCCTTCTGCTGGAACTTCACACTTGGATCAGTACCAATACTGCTCCTGGGCGCAGACTTGCTGGGAGCACGCAGCCTTCCTGAGAACACGCAGCCTGCTAGTCAACTTAAAAGCCAAATGACTGGTGAATGCTCAATCCTATTTGAGGAGGCAGTAATGCAATCCCCACAACTTTCATCGGTATCAAACCGCGCCGATAAGTACAGCTGTGTTTTGGCTGAGTTCCTGGCAATCCTCAAGCCTCAATTCACATCCACCATGCTGAAGCATGGCGTTCAACACCACATCACCACCCAGGGAACACCCCCCCCCCCCCCCCCCATGCACGTTCCCGACACCTGCCTCCAGACAAGCTGTAACTGGCGAAGGAAGAGTTCAAACGCATGGAAGAATTGGGCATCCTCTGCAGGTCCGACAGCCAATGGGCCTCAATGTTACATACGGTCCCTCAGGCCACCAGTGGCTGGCGACCGTGCAGGGACTACAGGTGCCTCAATGACGCCAAAATCCCAGACTGCTACCTGGTCCCGCACATTCAGGACTTCACAGCCAATTTGCAAAGCACACAAATTTTCTCAAAGGTCGACCTGTTCCCTGACAGATCCCAATGCATCCTGACGACATCAAGAAAACAGCCATCATCACGCCTTTTGGCCTCTTCGATTTCCTGCGCGTGCCTTTGGCCTCAGGAACACGGCACAGATGTTCCAGCACCTGATAGATGCATTTGGCAGAGATTTGGATTTTTCATCTACCTAGATGACATCCTCATCGCCAGTAAGGACCACCAGCAACAGGAATCCCACCTGCACCAGCTGTTCTCCTGCCTCAGTGCTTTCAGCCTCACCATCAATCTGGCCAAGTGCCAGTTCAGACTAGAGGTCATCAATTTCCTGGGCTACAGGATCACCGGGGATGGCACAACACCTCTACCAGCCAAAGTGGAGGCCATACACTATTTCACCAGGCCAGCCACGGTGAAAGACCTGCAGGAATTCGTGGGTATGGTCAATTTTTACAACTGCTTCATTCCAGCCGCCACTAAGATCATGTGTCCACTTTTCGCCATGATGGCCACGACAAAGAAATATCTAGTATGGGATGATGAAGCATCAGAGGCATTCCAACAAACCAAACACGCCCTGGCCAATGCCACTTACTCGTAGACCCAAATTCAGATGTTCCCACCGCCATCACCGACGACGCATCCGCCACCGCCATCGGTGGGGTACTCGAGACAGGCATTGGAAATCTCTATCTTTCTTCGGCCGCCACCTGGAGCCACCAGAACTCAAATATAGCGCTTTTGACAAAGAGCTGCTGGCTCTTTACTTCGTAGTGCGTCACTTCAGATACTTCCTCAAGGGGAGGCCATTCACGGCATTCACCGGCCACAACCCTTAATGTTCATCTTTTCAATAGTTTCTGAGCCCTGGTCAGCCCGACAGCAGCACCACATGACTTACATCTCTGAATTCACCACAGACATCTGGCACCTGTCCGGCAGAGAAAATGTCGTGGCGGATACACTATCCAGGCCCGCAGCTCAAACATTAGCGCCAGGCATAGACTACAGAGAACTCGGACAAGCACAGGAAGCGGATGCCAAGTCTCACGCTCTGTGCACTGCCATCACTGGCTTGCAGCTCCGGGATGTCCAACTTGCGCAGAATGGAAAGATGCTACTCTGCGACATATCCATGGGCAATCTCCGCCCAGTGATCCCAGCTCCATGGAGGCATAGGGCTTTTGACTCAGTTCATGGTCTTTCACACCCTTTCATCAAGACAGTGGTGTGCATGGTCACTGCTCGTTTAGTCTGGCATGGCTTGCACAAGCAGGTCAGTGAGGGGCACGAACACGTGTGCACTGCCAGACTGCCAAAATCCACAAGCACGCTAAGGCACCCATTCAGCAGTTTGAGACACCGAGTCATGGGTTTGAACATATACATATCGACATCGTGGGGCCCCTTCCAATCTCCAGAGGTTACCGTTACCTACTCATCATCATCGACCGCTTCACAAGATGGCTGGAGGCAGCCCCCATCAGAAAGAGCACAGCAGACACCTGCACCAGAGCACTTCTGTCCACATGGATATCCCACTTCGGAATCACGGCACATTTGACTACGGGCTGAGGTGTGCAGTTCACTTCAGCCCTATGGACAGAGTTGACCCGCCTGCTCAGCACTAAACTACTCCACACAACAGCCTCAATGTGATAGCCTGGTCAAACGTTTTCACAGGCAACTCAAATTGGTCCTTATAACCTGGTTGTCTGGCCCCAACTGAGTGGATGCGCTATCTTTGGTCTTCCTCGGGATCTACACAGCCCCGAAGGAGGACCTCTACGTGTCATGATGTACAGTTCCCCGCCCCACCCCCCACACTTCCAGGTGAATTCCTGCCAGCGAAAGGTGACCGAGAACCAGAGGCCGCCATGTGCTCAAATAGCTCCTTAACAGGTTGGGCAACCTCGCACCACCCCTACCTTCTCATCACAGAGACCCTTTTCTATACCCAATGACTTAAAACACTCTGAATCTGTGTTCGTCCACAGGGGTGCCCATCTTCTACCCCTACAATGTCCTTACGAGGGCCCTTACAAGGTAATCCACAACAGCTCTACATTCACTTTGGACTTCGGAGATAGGGAAGAACTTTTCACCATTGACTGTTTGAAACCACCCACCTAGATTTGAGCCAAATGGTTTTACCCCTGCTGGCCAAGCGCAAGGGTAGACCCCCACCCCCCCCAAAATTAAAGGCCCCTCAAAGTATGGACACTGGTTTTTGGTTGGGGGGCGGTTGTGTGGCGGTGCACATAATTGATGGACAGGTGAACCACGTGCATGCCAGTGGAGCAGCCGTGTCAAACATGGTATCGCGCGTTCATCTCCTCCGGCAGAGGCTCTGGGCCTGCATACGCACATATGGTGGCATCAGACGGATGCAGCTTCCGGCATAGGAGCAGGACTTCCATGGACCTTAAAGCGCAGCGCGCAAAAGTAAAATAAACTTTCGAGTGAAGATATGCCCACCAACTGCTGGCCTCTTCTTCACTCCGCTAGCGCTTTGCTACAACGTACCCAATCTGCATCGTGATTTTCCAACTCTGGCTAATGAGTGATTTTTTTTCTCAAAGAACATTCCATTTTTGGTATTTTTCTTAAAATCTCTTCTTTCTTCCTCCAATCTCTTACGAACTTCTCACGCACATCAAATTTTCCTGCAGCAGCAGCTGTTGGTCTTCTTGGCCATTTCCATCACTTTCAACTTAAAGCTCACTTCATATTTTCGTCATCTGCTACATTGTGTCCATGATAGCAATCACCTCCAACCAACACCCAGCACATCAATCTGCGTGATCTATGGGGGGGGTGGGGGTTCAATGTATATACTGGTCAACGGCCCATCTCGAGCATCATGAGCTTTGGGGGTCGACTTGTACACTGGTCACTGGGGCAGCTCAGGCAGCCATAAAATGGGGGTTGACTTGTACACCAGATATACCACAAAACCCTTAAAATGAGGCCGGAAAAGGGGGATTTATTTATACACTGGTTGACTTTTACACCAAAATATACGGTAATTACACTCCTCTTAGAAAAAACAGAAAGATTTACTAAATGGAAATATCTGCTGATTACTCTAGTGGGAAGAGTAATTGTATTAAAATGGTGATATCAAAATTACAGTATTTTTTCAATCGTTGCCTAATTGCTACCTAAAAATTTCTTTAAATTATTGAATAATTACATAAGGCAATTCCTATGGAATACTAAAGTGCCAAGAATTTCATTGGAAAACCTAGCATGGGAAAATAAATTGGGAGGATTTAGACATATGGACTTTTAAGAAATACTATTTATCAGCACAAGCAAGATTTTTATCATTCTTTTTTTGAAGAAAACAGTCCCCCTTCTTGGATTTGAATGGGATTGAATTTGATAGAAGAAACAGCAAAGAATTTATTTATGTTAATAACAAAAAAGATAGATAACCATATAACTGTTTACGGAGCGGAAACAGGCCATGTCGGCCCTTCGAGTCTGCACCGTTTCACTAGAAAAACTCCACTAGCTCAACCCTCTCGCTCTCCGCCCATAACCCTCCAACCTCCTCACCTCCATGTACTCATCCAACCTTCTCTTAAATGACAGAAGGGACCCTGCCACAATGATCTTATTTGGAAGATCATTCCATTCTGCCACCACTCGCTGAGTGAAAAAGCATCCTTTAATATTTCTCCTAAAGTTTTGCCCCCTTACCCTTAACTCATGCCCTCTTGTTCCAACCTCCCTTGCCCTCAGGGGAAAGAGTTTGTTTATGTCAAATATATCTATTCCTTTCATAATTTTAAATACCTCTATCAAGTTCGCTCTCAGTTGTCTACATTCCAATGAATAAAGTCCCAGTCTCCTTAATCTCTCCCTGTAATCCAGATGGTGTAAGCCATCCTTATAAACCTTCTCTGCAGCCTCTCCACCTTATCTATATCTTATCTATAATTTGGAGACCAGAACTGAGCACAGTACTCCAAACCAGGCTTCACCAATGCCTTAAACAGCTGCAGCATCACTTTCCAGCTCCTATACTCTATACTGTGACTATACTGTGAAGGCCAGCATACCATATGCCTTCTTAACCACCCTGTCTACATGGGAATCCACCTTCAGTGAACTCTGTACCATAACCCCAGGTCCCTCTGCTCCTCTGCGGGCCTCAATGCCCTCCCCTTAACTGCATATATCCTATTCTGGTTATTTTTAACGAAATGCAGCACCTCACACTTGTCTACATTGAATTCCATCTGCCATCTTTCAGCCCACTCTTCCAAACAAACCAAATCCTTCTGTAATCCAAGAAAACCTATCCACCTCTCCCCCTATTTTCTTATCATCCGCATATTTGCTTACCCAGTTAACCACACCCTCCTCTAAATCGTTAATATAAATGATAAACAACAAGGGACCCAGAAATGATCCCTGAGGCACTCCACTTGTCACAGCCTTCCAACCTGACAGACAGTTGTCCACTATGACTCTCTGCTGTCTATCTTCCAGCCACCTCTGGACACATGTCACAATCTCTCTACTAATTCCTAGTGACTGAACCTTCCTTATTAACCTTCCATGTGGAACCTTATCAGAAGCCTTACTAAAATCCAAATAGATCACATCAACCACTCTACCTTCATCCACGTTTTTTGTCACTTTCTCAAAAAACTCAACAAGGTTCGTCAAACACGACTTTCCTTTTACAAACCCATGCTGGGTGCCCCTAATCAATCCCTGCCTGACCAGATATGTATATACACTATCTCGAAGAATATTCTCCTTAACCTTCCCCACCACCGAAGTCTAACCTACTGGCCGATAATTACTTGGCCTACACTTAATGCCTTTTTTAAACAACGGAACTACATTCACAACCCTCCAATCCCGTGGTACTACCCCTCCTCCAGTGATCTTTGAAAAATCACTGTCAGTGCCCCTGCTATTTGTTCCCTCCTTCCTTTCCTTTGGCTTGGCTTCGTGGACGAAGATTAATGTCCACGTCAGCTGCAGGCTCGTTTGTGGCTGACAAGTCCGATGCGGGACAGGCAGACATGATTGCAGCAGTTGCAAGGGAAAATTGGTTGGTTGGGGCTGGGTTTTGGGTTTTTCCTCCTTTGTCTTTTGTCAGTGAGGTGGGCTCTGCGGTCTTCTTCAAAGGAGGTTGCTGCCCGTCGAACTGTGAGGCGCCAAGATGCGCGGTCTGAGGTGATATCAGCCCACTGGCGGTGGTCAATGTGGCAGGCACCAAGAGATTTCTTTAGGCAGTTCTTGTACCTCTTCTTTGGTGCACCTCTGTCTCGGTGGCCAGTGGAGAGCTCGCCATATAACACAATCTTGGGAAGGCGATGGTCCTCCATTCTGGAGACGTGACCTACCCAGCACAGTTGGATCTTCAGCAGCGTGGATTCGATGCTGTCGGCCTCTGCCATCTCGAGAACTTCGATGTTGGAGATGAAGTCGCTCCAATGAATGTTGAGGATGGAGTGGAGACAACGCTGGTGGAAGCGTTCTAGGAGCCGTAGGTGATGCCGGTAGAGGACCCATGATTCGGAGCCGAACAGGAGTGTGGGTATGACAACGGCTCTGTATACGCTAATCTTTGTGAGGTTTTTCAGTTGGTTGTTTTTCCAGACTCTTTTGTGTAGTCTTCCAAAGGCACTATTTGCCTTGGCGAGTCTGTTGTCTATCACGTTGTCGATCCTTGCATCCAATGAAATGGTGCAGCCGAGATAGGTAAACTGGTTGACCGTTTTGAGTTTTGTGTGCCCGATGGAGATGTGGGGGGGGGGGTGGCTGGCTGATGGAGGACCTCAGTTTTCTTCAGGCTGACTTCCAGACCAAACATTTTGGCAGTTTCCGCAAAACAGGATGTCAAGCGCTGAAGAGCTGGCTCAGAATGGGCAACTAAAGTGGCATCGTCTGCAAAGAGTAGTTCATGGATGAGTTGCTCTTAGGTCTTTGGTGTGAGCTTGCAGGCGCCTCAGATTGAAGAGACTGCCATCCGTGTGGTACCGGATGTAAACAGCGTCTTCATTGTTGAGGTCTTTCATGGCTTGTTTCAGCATCATGCTGAAGAAGATTGAAAAGAGGGTTGGTGCGAGAACGCAGCCTTGCTTCACGCCATTGTTAATGGAGAAGGGTTCAGAGAGCTCATTGCTATATCTGACCCGACCTTGTTGGTTTTCGTGCAGTTGGATAACCATGTTGAGGAACAACATGGTTGTTCCCTAACCTCCCTTAAAGTTCTGGGAAAAATGCCATCAGGACCAGGATTCACAAACCTATATTAATACATATGATTACAATAAGATAAGAAATAAATGAGTGTATTGGGGAAAAAAAAGCAGGTATATCATTAAGAAAACCATTATGTACAAAGTCGCCAAGAGTAGTGGGAAACTGAAGGATTGGGAAAATTTTAGAAGGCAACAAAGGACAACTAAATGAGAAATAAGGAAAGGGAAAAAGCATTATGAAGGTAAAGTAACACAAAATGTAAAAACAGATAACATAAATTTTTATAAATACATAAAACTGAAGATGGTGGTTAGTCAACATAGGTCCCTTGGAAAAAGAAAGGGAAATTAACATTGAGTAATGAGGAAATGGCTAGACGTTGAACAGATATTTTTGTCAGTTCATGGTGGAAGACATGTCCAGCATTCCAAAGAGTGGTGTTAGGGATGCGTAGGGAGGTGAGGGCCTTGATAAAATAAATGTTACAAAAGAGTTAGTGATGATCAAACTAATGGGATTGAAGGCGAACAAATTCCTGGTCCTGATGAGATGCGTCATAGGGGACTGAAGGAAATGACAGGAGTTATAGTCGATGCGTTGGTAATCATTTACCAAAATTATCTGGATTCTGGGCAGGTCCCAGCGGATTGGAAGACAGCAAATGTCACACCACTTTTTAAAAAAGGGATGTAGGCAGAACACGGCCAATTAGCTAACGTCTGTAGTTGGGGAAAATGCTTGAAGCTGTCATTAAGGATGAAATAGCGAAACATTTAGAATGATGAGGCATTCGCAGCATGGATTCAGAAAGAGCAGGTCTTGTTTGAAGAACTTGCTGGACTTCTTTGAGTATATGTGTGCAGTAGATAGAGGGGAACAGGTTGATGTTGTATATTTAGATTTCCAGAAGATGTTTGATAGGTGCTGGACAAGAAAATTATCAATAAGATCCAGATGAATGGAGTCGAGGGAAGTATAATGGTATGGACTGAGGATTGGTTAACTGTCAGAAGGCAGAGAATCAAGATAAATGGGTGATTTTCTGATTGGCAGACAGTGGTAAGTGGGGGGGCCGGCGGGGTCAGTGCTGGGCCCGCAGCTGTTCACAATTTACATTGATGATTTGGAAGAAGGGACAGAGTGTCGTGTAGCCAAGTTTGTGGATGATACTAAATTGAATGGAAAAGCAAATTGTACAGGGGATGTGGAGAGGCTGCAGAAGGATATATTAAGTTAAGTGAGTGGGCAAAGGTCTGGCAGATGCAATACAATGTTAGTCAATGAGATGTCATCCACTTTGGAAGGAAAAATAGAAAGGAAGATTATTATTTAATTATTATTTAAATGGTGAAAAACTGTAGCATGCGGTAGTGCAGAAGGACTTGGAGTGCTTGTGCATGAATCACAATAAGTTGGGAGCAGGTACAACTGATTATAAAGCAGGTAAATGGAATGTTGGACCATCGCTCAAGAAATTGAATTCAAGAGCAGGGAGATCTTGCTGCAACTGTACAAGGTACTGGTGAAGCAGCAGCTGGAGTACTGTGTGCAATTCTGGACTCCATACTTGAAGAAGGTTATACTGGTCTTGGAGGCAGTCCAGAGGAGGTTCACCAGGTTGATCTCGGAAATGAGGGGGTGTACCTACAAGGAGAGAGAAAATCACCTGGGATTATACTCACTCGAAATCAGTATGGATATTAACATTACAGGCTTGAGGTAATAAGGAAGTCGGTATTGCACTTCTTTGTGGCCATGCATGAAGGTGAGAATTTGTGAAATATTTGTGTAACATAAGAAATAGGAGCAGGAGTAGATCATTTAGCATCTTGCATCTGCTCTGTGGTTTAACAAAATTCTGTGTTCCATCTCAAACCCCATTTTGCCTAATTTCAGTATCCTTAGATTTATTTAATACCCATAAATCTGTATTGAACGTAATCATTGATCCTCCACAGCCTCCTGGAGGTGGAAACTAACAAAAAATATTGAGATTAGGACTGGAAATTGGAGGAATGTCTTCGCTTCAACTCCCAAAACACTAATATATTGTCTTGAACTTTAGCCTTGACTAGAAACCTTCCATTTATCTTGTCTAAATACACCACATCAATAGGTTACCGCCTCATTTACCCTGCTAGCCATTTTGCAAAAAGATTCTCTTGATTGATTAAAACCAACTTCTTTTTCATGAAAATATGTTAATCCCACACAGATTGTTAGTTTCCAAGTGTCTTGATATTGTATCCTTCATCAGAATTTCTCTACAATTTATGTCAGACTAATAAGTCAATAGTTCCAGTTTTCTCTCTCTTGAATCGTGAGGTTACATCTACCATTTTAGCATCATTAGGAAAGTTCCTGAATTTGTAGAATTTTGAAAATTTTAATCAGGATAACCATTCTGTCCATAGCACCTATTTCAAAACTTTGGGAATAGATCATTGGGTCTTTGGAGCACATAAATTTTACAGATTGATAAATTTCTATAGAAGTCTTTTGTTAACAATATTATTAGTTTTTATTTATTTATTTGTGTTGGACCTCTGGTTTTCCATTATTTCGGGGATTTTTTGTGATTTCTTTGAAGTTGCACACTTCATTTCATTGGTTTTCCATTACAAATCTTTGTTTTTCTAAGTGTTACGGAGTCCAGCGGACCCCGAAAACCAGCAGCAAGATATTCACTACAACACAGGGTTACTTAAACAAAAGTTGTATTTAATTATATTTGAACAAGAAAACAGAATTAAACTTTAACTTATTATTAACCTACCTAACTACTTAATCCCCCCTCTAATACTAAGCGTAGGTGTGTGTAATGTATATTTAAGATTAGAAAATTTCTTTGGATCACAGTCCAATCTCACTGGTTGCAGGCAATTCTTGTACTGTGCACAGAAGTTAGCATTAACAAAGTTCACCACTCAGGAGGGTTCTTGCTGGTTTGCAGAGAGAGAGATTCCTTTTCCAGGACATCCGCAACTGATTCCTTCTCAATCAGTCTTGCTGACGAAACTTGCCCCTTTCAGGGTTCTCCAGATGATCCTCTTTCTTTCAGGTCACCTTTCAGACCACCAGCCTTCTCCTTTGACCAGGCAGCCTTCCAAAGTTTGCCAGCTTTGTCCTTCTGGATCTGATTTCTGTCTCTCCTCTCTCTCTCTCTGTTTCACACCCTCCCTCTCTGAGAACAAAACTGTTCTCTTCTGCCTGCAAAGATCACATGCTCTCCCAAGCAAGCTGCTGTGGATACTTTGCTGCCTCCTGCAAAAAGCATTCTGCAAAAAGTCCTGCAAATATTCTCTGTTTTAAAATGTGTGTGTGCAAGCTGTTTTAACAATTCCTCCCAAACCATCTCTAAATACTCTGTCATATAAGTTTCTGGTTAGTCTTTTCCTTTTTTTAATGTCTATATAAAACCTTATAGTTTATGTTGTGGTTCCCTTTAGTTTATTCTTCAATTCTATTTTTCCTTTCCTTATCAATTTTGGGCAATCAAGTTGAATTAATATTCATGTTTCATTCGAGGCAGGAAGAGGATGAATTCCATTCCATGACTGTAAATGGTTTATATAGATGTCAAAGGAGAAATCAGAAATGGTTAAAGATGGTTTATGTTGTCAATATGAAGGAAATTACTTTTTTTTCCAAACAAGTAAACACAGTTAAACTCTAATGCAGCTGTTCAGAAATCCCAATGGTTCAGACCCTGGCTCTCTGAGAGCTGATTCCCATACTCTTTGTCACATATCAGAACCCAGGTTTGTAAAAAGAAGTGCATTTAAAAATGTGTTGGAAATTTCAAAGGAATAACATCCAAGATTCTAGAAAATCTTGTTGGACACCACTAAAGTCACTGAATTTTGCATATCAGGATTGTCAAAAATAGTAATGATAGGTGAAACCTTGCTTTGGTGAGGAACTTTTGAAGATGCTGAAGAATCTTGCCATAGTATCACTGGATAAGTTAACAGTGGGACCGTGAGGAAGAAATTGTGAAGATTAGGAATAACCAAATCAATAAATATTGAAAAAATGCTATTTATATTAGCAGACGAAAAGTAAAAATGACCTCAGATGACTTTCCCAAAATGGTAGAGAGAGCTGGGAACTGATCAATTTTTCATTTAAACTTTGGAAATGGGATTTTGTCTGTGTGTAGGCAAATTTCCTACACTATAGCAGGATTGCACTTCAGAAAGATTGTAAAAAGAATTAGATAAACACAGGTCAAATGCTTTCAGAATGAAGCAAAGAAGAATTCCATATTTTTCCCAAATTTCCTTACAATATAAAAGAAGTCAATTTTGGACCTTCAACTCAATGTTAGCTTGTGAGGAGCTCCAGTCCTCCACTAATTTTTCACCAACTTATTCTCGCTTCATTCCTGTTCCCCTCTTTGGTCCTGTCCATGCCAGCCCCACCTTCTACACAGTGGGGGAAATTTACAATAGAAATTTAGCTACCAACCTGCAGGTCTTGTGGAGGAAATCAGAGAATCCAGATGAAATCCACAGTCACAAGAGGAACATGCAGACTCCACAAACTGTACTGGAGGTTTGGATTGACTTCCGGTCACTGACATTTTAAGGCAGCAGCTCTTTTAGAGGTTGATAAATGGCAGCAATAAATAAAATTAAAAATATAGATGAGTTAATTCAAGTTGGTTGTGGAAAACTTTCCTGAGTCCATGCTATATAATTTTTAAATAATTAGTAGAACATGAATTTGTAAAGAACAAGTTGTTTTTGATTAAAGTCCTACTTAAGATGTTTGTATCAGTAAAAGAAGTTATGTTTGACTTATTTTACATTCACTAGCAAGAAGAATCACCCTCTCCAAATCTACCTTGAAGAGATTCCTCATAATCCTCTATATTTCAGTCAAGTCTCTTATTGTTCTAATCTCCAGAAAATACAAGCCTTTCCTTGTAAAATACCCTTTCCATTCTAGGTATGAATTTAATAAATCATCCGCAAACAGTTTCCAACATATTAACATTTTCCCATTTGTAAAGCATACCTCAATTCCCCCAGCAATAGACAACATTTTGTTGACTTCTCATTACTTCATATACTATTTCTTTCAAAATCATGCATTACTGCACCCAGACCCCTCTGCATTTCATCTCTTTGCAACTTTGTCTTGCACTCTACACTTTCCCTCAATATTTAAGCTTTTTGTCACTGTTGTATTCTGTCCAATTTTTTCAGAGACACAGAATGATAACAGATCCTTACAGCCCATGAACCCATGCCACCCTATTATACTCGTGTGATTTCTGAACCTAATTACCCAATATATCTTTAGAAATCCTAGCAGTCATGGGGAGAACTTACAAACTAATTATAGACAATGGCATATTCAAACCTGGGTCACTGTTGTTGCATTGTGCTAACCACAACATTAACCCTGTCGATGTTTTGAATTTTCTGATCTCCTGCCCCTTCTTTGAGCAATGATATGTCTTCTCTTCAAATCTGATAATTTTAACTTTTGTGGTTAGGCACAGATGGTAGGTCCTCTCTTGAATTTTTCTCTCACACTTTGTTTACGTAGCTGGCTCCAGTGAATTTAGTTTCCCATCTCCTTTGGTTTCTTTGTCTTCTTTGTCATTGGAGCATTTACAACATTCATTTGCTAGAAATCTTCATCTTGCAGTCTGACTAGTTTTATGAAGTTGGATGTGAACAGATTGAAGTGTTCATTGGCTTCCATGAATAATTCAGGCAAAGCACACAGAAGTGGGGTATGGTTCTATGAGCCCTCTCAATCCATGGGATCTCATTCAAGTATTTCTCCACATCTTTCCATTTGGGAACTTAAGCTAGGGAACTTTTCTTGGTGTCTTAATTGGATATTGTTCTTAACCAGCTGACATTAAGGAAGTGAAAGTTTCCAGTTTTCTAGCTGAATCACAACTTCTTTTGAAAAATGAAATGTTGTGAAGTTGAAAATCTATGACTTGTATCTAATGCCTGGGTAGTAATCTTTGTAATCTGGCCAAGCAAATATGACTGGATTATTTCTTTATGATGGGACTTATTTGTCATATGGCAGAAGGATGGAGAAATAGGACAATAAGGTTTAAAAAAAATGAATGCAAGTGTAGCCAAATGAAAGCTTTGTTATGTTGCCTTTACAATGGTATTCTGAACATTCCATTGTTTTGTATTGGAATAGTTTAAACTTTGCTGCACATACAAAGTGAACATTCTGAACTAATGAGAGGAGCTGTACTCCATGCTATTTCCCATTACAGAGGCTGACAACAGTGAAGAAGTCAATACTGTTCAAGTAGTGCCACTGATTTACACTGCGAAATTGAAAAAGGTGCAGTACAAACTATCCTCTATCAGGTTGTGAACCACTGAACTCCACCACAAGTGTCATAGGATAGCTGGTGTGGGAGATGCAAATTATTTTGCAGGTATTGGAGAAGATACTTTTTAGATGGATTTATTTCACAATGTTGATGTAGTCTTAATATTTTACCTTGAGATGTTGAGAGTGGACATTTTCTTTAAATTGTTCATTGTAGTTTTGTATAACTGATTTTTCTGGGCAATACTGTTACAGTGCCATTGATCTGGGTTTGAATCTGGTGCTGTCTGTAAGTAGTTTGTACCTTCTCTCTGTGTCTGCATGGGCATCCTCTGGGTGATTGTTTCCTCCCACTCTTCAAAAAAAATGTACAGGGGTTGTAGGTTAATTGGGGTATTTGGGCAGAATGGGCTTGTGGGCTAGAAGGGTCTGTTATCTCGCTGAATGTTTAAATTTTAAAAATGTAATTCAAATGTTTTTAAAAATATAAGCTGTGGTACCATGCAGGCCAGATCAGTTAAGAAGAGCAGATTTTCTTTAACAAAAGAATCATTAAAATACTTGAATATTTAGAATCTGAGAACTTGGTAGCCACTGTTACTGTCCTGTTCTCCAATTGTCCACAGTTAAGTGAGATAATTACAGGCCAGTGATTCTTGCAGCAGTGGGAGAGAACTTGTTCAAGAAAATCCAAAAGGATAGGGTCCACGTCTATTTTGTAGGCAAATCCAAACTCATACAATTAATCGAGATTTTTAAGGAGGTATCTAAGAAGATTGATAAAGGCAGGGAAGTATGAGACAGTCTCCATGGACTTTAGAAAGATATTTGGCACGGTTCCACTGATCACAGAAGGTGATGGCTTGTAGTATGTAAAGCTAACTTGTTGAATGCATTCAAAATTGGTTTGGTCATAGGAAACAGAGGATAATGGTAGAAGGATGAGTGTAAAGCTGTCATCCGTGATTGTCTAAAGGATCCATATTGTTTGTGATATAATGTTCACCATAATGTTTGGGTCAAAGACACTTCCTTTATTTACCTCTTTGCTCCACAGTTTTAAATTTGTAATCAAACAATTCACTTGATTTAATGTGCACATTCCAGATTTTATTCAAGATTATTTGTATACATTTTGGTTTGTCCATGTCGAAATTACAGCACTTTTTCTACATAGTTCCCCCATTTCAGGGCGCTGTTTGAGGCATTTATGATTATGTGGGCAGGTATAAGAGAGCTCGGCTTGCTTCTCAGCTTTTAACCATATAACCACTTACAGCACAGAACAGGCCAGTTCGGTCCATTGATTACCTTTGAAGTCTGTAGTTGCCATTTTTCAACATGAGGACCAGAGTTGTGCCAATGAAAATCAAAGAAACCATTATGAGGCTGAAAAGCAAGAATAAAATAGTAAGAGACCCAAACCTTAAATTACCAAAATCAGCTGTTTGGAACATGATTAAGAAGAAAGAGCGTACTGGTGAGCTCAATAATCGCTAAGGGACGAGTATTCCAAGGAAGATCTCCACTGCTGATGACAGAAGAATTCTCATCATAATGAAGAAAAATCCCCAACCGCCTGTCCAACAGATCAGAAACACTCTTCAGGAGCCAGGTGTGGATATGTCAATGACTACTGTCCGCAGAAGACTTCATGAACAGAAATACAGAGGCTACACTGCAAGATGCAAACTTCTAGTTAGCTACCGAGATAGGATGGCCAAATTACTGTTTGCCAATAATTATTTTAAAAAGCCTGCAGAATTCAGGAAAAAGATCTCGTGGAAAGATGAGACCAAGATAAACCTGCATCAGAGTAATGGCCAAAGCAAAGTGTGGAGGTGTAAAGGAACTGCCGGAGATCCAAAGCCTACCACCTCAACTGGTGATGGGGGTATTATGGCTTGGGCATGAATGGCTTCCATAGATACTGGAATTATCTATGTTGATGATGTAATTGCTGATGGCAGTACCAAAATGAATTTTGAGATGGCTAGAAACATTCTATCTGCTCAAATTTGAGCAAATGCCTCCAAACTCATAGGGTGGCACTTCATCTTACAGCAAGACATTGATCTCAAACACTGCTAAAACAACAAAGGAGTTTTACAAAGTTAAAAACTATAAAATTCTTGAATAGCCAAGTCAGTCACCTGATTAAGGTGGCTAGATGTCTGGTTTTAGGCCGGACAGTCTGGCTTTTGAGCCCTCTGTCCGTCTGGTACCACCTCGAGCTGAGTATTAATTTCTCCTCCATTTGTTGGTCCTACACCCCTAAATGAAGGATTAATTAAGTGGCATGAATGGCACTTACCAGTTAAATGTGGTGTGCTCAGCCATGTTTCTTCTCGCGCAAGTGTTAATTTGCGCATGCGCGATGAGGGGGGAAATGCGACGGCAGCTCATGAAGTTTCGGTTGGCACATGTGCGATGAAGGGGAAGTAAGGGGACAAGCCCCGAAACAAGCTGGAGCTGAAGATGGCTGCAATTGAGGCCTGGCAGAGCATCACCAGCAAAGATACTCAGTACCTGGTGATGTTTATGAATCACAAACTTCAAACAGTTATTGCATGCAAGGAATAAGCAACAAAATACTAAACATGACTACTTTAATATGTGTACCATTGCTAAGTCCAATATTATGGTGTCCTGAAATGAAATGAGGGGACTATGTATAAAAAATGCTGTAATTCTACATGGTCAAACCAAAATGTATACAAATAACTTTGAATAAAATCTGGAATGTGCACTTTAATTACATGTGAATTGTTTGATTACAAATTTAAAACGGTGGAGCACAGGGGCAAATAAAGGGAAAAAAGTGTCTGTCTCAAACATTATGGAGGGCACTGTATATCAAAGACTTAGATGTAAATTTTGGAGGCATGATTGATGTTTACATATAGCACAAAAGTTAGTTGGTGGTGGTGTGGATGGTGAGGAAGGCTTTTTAAGTTGACAGCAGGATTTTTGTCAGATGTTAAGTTGGATTGAGCAATAGCAGATGGAATTTAATCAGGAGTAGGACAAATACAGTAAATAGTAAGGCACAAAGAAATGTTAATAAACAAAAACCTTGGGGTTTAAGTCTACAATTTTCTGAAAATGACTGCACAGGTAGGATGATAAAGGATACATAGGATCTTGATAAGTCTGGCCATACAATGTAAAAGTTGAGACGTTATAGTACAACTTTCTAAAATACTGTTTAGATTGCACAGAGTATTTTTATGTGCAATTCAAGTTGCTACACTAGAGAAGAGATTTGGTTGCCTGGAGAGAGCCCTGAGAAGATCACTAGGACTTGTTGGGCTTATTTTGTGGTAGTGAAATTGAATACAGTCACTATGAGATATTGAGATAGACAAGCCATGGAAGAACATAGGCCTAATGCAGGCAAATGGGATTTGTCCAGATAGGCAGAAAGGATGACATGGATGTAGTGGGTAGGGCCTTTCTATGACTCCATGAAATGTACAGGATTAAATACCTTTTTTTAATCAATTTTCCAGTCTCTTTCAAAGTATGATTTAAGTTTGAATGGGTTTGCAATTTTTAGTGCTGAACTGTAATCTCTCTATACAGCTCCCAGAAGGGTTGAGGGGAAAATGTGTGCATAGAACAAATTGAAGTTTTTTCATCTATAATAATTTTTAACTTTCTAAAATACATCTGATGTGGAGAAAAGTTTCTTAAGTTCGTGTTTTTGCTCACTTATTAATCGAAACCCTGAGGAGTACTCATCACTTTTAACAAACTGACAATTATTACTGTCATTTCAAAATCTGCAAATATTAGGTTGATGATTATTACTTGTTGGCTTTTACTTAATTATCCTATATATGTATTCAATATATATGCAATCTCTTTATTTCAATGTAGTTAAAAATTATTATGGGATGGACAACAGGGATTCTGATTATTTTATTATGATTTTGTTACCTAAGTGGGGTAAATGATAAGTTTTTACCTATCCCATAGTTCTTCTTCTGTATTAGAAAGGGTCACAACTAATTTAATATCTAGAATTAGTACCAAAAATATTACTCAGCATTGAGAATTTGGGGAAAAAAAACATGTAATATATATCAAGTTCCTAAGTTTATTACATGTTAAATGTGGACTATTAATTTTATTATTATCTCAATATGCTTTTAGGAAACTGCATTAATTTTTACTTCACTGTCTGTGTTTCTCCATGAATGGTCTTGTCATTAAACCTTAAAATAATTCAACACCACAAGTATCAGTTGGCCCAGGGACAGTTCCTTGAGAGTCCACCCTATTAGTGTCACCAAGAGTATTATAGTTGAACACATTTGTTAATTATTACAGTTTCCACACAATCTTTAGAATGATGATCCTGATCACTTCTCGATGATAAAAATACCTTCAGCCAAAATCAGTTCATGAAATTTGAGTTTCAAGTTTGGCAATCTACGTTCAAAATCTTGGAACACTTGACCTGTGGGTAAACCAAAATTAATGTTAGGAGTTCCTCATAAGATACTCAACAAAGACCTGGACTTAATAAGTGACCTTCATCATTGTTTTGAAAATGGTACACCACGAGATAGAATTACATTCCAGATAAATATGGATTTTTCATTGATGAGAACTCTTTCTGAATGGCCTCCTCCAAATGGGAAACCAATACATTCAAATACTTACTTCCATTAGGAACAGCTAGTATGTGCTCCCTGTATTTGACTGGAAAATGAAACACTTGCAAGTGAAAGGAAATCCTATCTTCAAACATTTCAAAAGTAGTTTACGACTTCTCATGTCATTCCCTGAAAAAATACAAGGCTGAATATGAACCTTTATTGTAGAGGTACTAAGTATGACATAATTCTGTAATATTCTGATAAAATGTCTGTTGAGCACTAATGATGTTTAAAAATATATTAATGTGTTATAAAAAAATTGGTGTCAAGTGGTTTGCTTTCGAATTGCTTTTCTGTTATGAGTAGATTTCTTTTTATTCTAACCTTGCACATATCATTTTTTTTAAATCACTGCACTGATTTATTTTTCTCTCTTTATTTCCTGCACAAAGCATTCCTATCTGGACAGGGAAACGTCAATCATTTTGAGAAACATAGCTGGGAAACCTTCTCATTTGCTGACCAAGGTGAAGCGCATCTTCCAACCTGCATGTGATGAAACCCTGTAGGTAGAATGAATAACCCTGTGACTTGTCATCATTCCGTGCCCTCTTAATCTACAACTATCAAAAAAATCATTTTCCATTTCCTCAATCTCTTGAAATATATTGATCAAGATCTTGAGACTGGTTATACCCAGCTTGTGTTGCTGTATCGCCACCAGTAATTGGTTTATTAATTCTTCCTGCTTGTGACCCATCCTTTCCTCCCAAAGATGAATGTAAAGCAGGTTTTGTCTTGAATTCCTTTTAGTATTTGTGCTTTTCAGAAACTTGCTACTTAATTGGGTAGGTGCATGAGAACATCATGAGTACCTGCATGCAACCCCTTTGCAACCTTTCAGTGCATTTTCTCTATAATTCAGAAAGGAATTTTCTCTTGGCCTTTGTAAACCTTTCAGTCTTTGTCATTCTGTCAACCTGCGTTAAGTTATGTACAAGTTAACAATACTAAGGAAATGACAACATGTTCTATGCCAATGAAAAGTGTCAATGTCTGGCCAATATTTTGCAGCATCATTTAAATTCAAAATTAGCTCAACTGACTTGCCATTGTGAAACTTATTACTGCTAATAAATTTAATATGCACTTAGAGCTCAATTTTTTTGACTTAGATAATTTTCTAATTTCAAAGATTGCACGTGGAAAAGATAAAGGTGTTTATTTGGTTGCCTTGTTTAATTGTTCTAAGAACATAAGATTGTCAATTTTCATCTTAACTTGTATCAAAAAGTTCAATGCTGTTGGCTTCAGAAGCCTGCATCCACATAATGCGTGGTTGATCAAATATTTGTGATTTCCTGATTAGCTGAGATAAGTTTTTACTTTTGGAGCAACTCATTAAAGAATCCTCATGAAATTTCAAAACTACATGAATTGCTTGCCTACAATTCCATTTCTTATTTATCAAGATTCCATGTGAAATAGATCCATTTGCACTGTTTAATATCTAAATAATAGATCCAGAGCCAGATTTTTTTTACTTTAAGCAGCCATTGAGGTTTCTCCAATTGCTTTTTGGGTAGAGGCATTGAATTATGCTGATGCAGAGAGGTCTAACTATGTAATGGGTTATCTGATACAGCTAGAGAACATTACTGATGGATTAACTAGGTCAGGCTAATATTAAAAAAATTGGATCTCCCAGATTTGGTAAAAAGAATGCACGTGTCAAGGTATCAAATGAGATCAAGATTTGCGTCAGAGATCAACCCTGTGGACAAGTGAGGTTGACCAGTGGCTTAGGATAGCTGCAACAATGATGTGATTGAGGAAGAGAAGAAATGTTGCAATGTCACAGAAGACTATTCAGCTTGTGGTGCCTATGTAGTCCTCCATGCATGTTTCCCATGGGTCTGCAACACATTCTCTTTCTATTATGTGCCAATTCAATTCCCTTTTGTTTCCACCATTTATAGCTTGTGAATTCCCCATCAAAATTATTTTTAAATTTCTCTCCTTGCATCCTTCTTGTTATCTTTTATCCATTTGATCCAAGTTTAGGTGGGATCAATTGAAGAAAGTCTCCTGGAGAAATTTATTCCCAGCAGATTAAAATAATCCAGCAATCATTTTGATTAGATTTTGCTGTTTCCTGACTTCTACATAATTTCACTGACTCCACTCTCCTGTCTGCATCACATGCAGTCCATTGATGGCAGTCAGCAAGCTGTTTTAAAGCTTCTGCTGCATATTTCCGTGAAGCTGAATCTCAAAGGTCATTTGCCTGAAAAGTAGACTACTTGCAGTAAAGACTTTTACCTATATGTAATGGCTCACCTGACTACTATATGAATGGAAATCTAGTGGGGACAAACTATCTTCTGAAAATTGTTTTGCTTTAACAGATCAGTTAGTGAATCCATTTCTGGAAGCAGCTGTTCCTAGTTAAATACAATCTGCAGGAGGAACTCAGCAAATCGAGTCACATCAGAATGGTCAGCATTTTGATCTGAAACTCTTTATCAAGATCTCTTCTCCTTCTCTGCATCGATGCTGTTTGATCTCTGACAAACACCAGAATCTCTCAATAAAGGGTATCAGCTCAAAATGTTGATAATTAATTTTCTCCCACTGATGCTGCTTGGCCCGCTGAGTTCTTCCAGCACATTGTTCAATTTTAGATTCCAGCATCTAGTCTTCTGTGTGATCCTTAGTCACAGCTGACTTCTATTGGAATGGCTATTATAGTCAATTTAGTTAGATGTGGAGGAATTCTAGGCATTTTACTATTGATACAGTTGGTGGATTTGTATTACTGCGCATGGGAATACACCATATAATATGAGAATGTACATCATATACAGCTAAAAGTTTGGCATTTTTGCATTGTCTTCAAATTCTTTTTAAAACTCTTGTCTCTGTTTAGATAGCTACAGGTACACAACCCTTTATCCAGAACTCTTGGGGGACATTGTTTTCGGAATTTTGGATTTTTCTGGATTTCGGAAATCCAGATTTAAGCCCACCCGAATTGTGCTGCAGTATCCACCCCCACTCCCTTCCAGTTGCCCTGCCTTCTCCCCCCACCCCACTCACGCTGCCGGTCCCCCCCTCGCCTGCCCGACTCACGCTGCCAGTTTCTCCCCTCGCTCGCCCGACTCACGCTGCCGGTCTCCCCCCACCTCGCCCGCCTGACTCGCACTGCCGGTCCCCCCCCCCCCCCCCTCCCGCCCGACTCGCGCTGCTGGTCTCTCACCCGCCTGACTTGCGCTGCTGCCTCTCTCCCCATTTGCTGGATTTTGGAGCTTTCTGGATTTTAGATGTCTGGACAAAGGATTGTGCACCTGTATTACCCTTGTAAGAAATCTCTGGACAGCTCTGCTTTTTCCCTTCACCGCAATGTGAGGAAATGCTACTTTGCTGGAACTCGTCAGAAGTGATTCCCCCCCCTTCAAAACAGGGTCTAGAATGCAAGAATTTTTGATTCAAGATCAGCTGCCGGAGGCATGAATATTCTTCCCTGCATAAATGGTGCTTGATCTGTGAAAATACTGGTATTTCTATGTTTAAATTGCAGTTTTTTTTTAACCTTCTTTAGCATTCTGAATGAGCAGACATTCAAAAAGTAAATTTTGTAGATTTAGACAGTGCAATTACTTAGCAGTATGATTATCCAGTTGTTTGACTAAAAACCACTTGCAGATGGCTGCTTGTTACGCTTACAAGTAGGTCCATGGGTGAAGTTCCATGCCAGAATCTAGCTCGTTTTAGAATAAATAATAACTTTTTTGAAGCAATTAGATCCCATCAATGCACCCTGTTGACTGGTTGAGATGCCTTGTAACATTTGGCTCAGAAGTCAGCTATAGTATGGTTTAAGCAGACTTGTACAGCAAATATTCCCCTCCATTTCCTGAATTTAAATTCATTTCAGAAAGGAGGAGGATTGCTACCCAGTGGATTAATCGTTAATGCTGATTGACGAATTGTGTTCAGGCTATTTGATCTCAACTTGATGACTAAAATGGGCCTCACTATCTTTGTCCTTTATTATAAATTAACTCTTTGGGAAGAGGGGACATGGAAGTCCAGTGAAGATGAGAGGAAGCTCATTTGTGTTGCACCCACAATAAGAGTCTGCCAACACATAATGCCATTGCAAGTTATTAAAAAATGATTGCCCATGAAATTCAATTGAGCACAGAAGAATTTGCTCAGATGAAAAGGGAGGTGATGAGATCAGAGGGTTTTAGACATTTTCTGAGGTCAAAATCTTTGGAGTGAAAAACCAATTTTAAAGTGAAATCCCAATGATTCAAGCACATGAACAGATATTTTTAAAGCATGCATTATAAAATTATGCAGTCTTCTGCTTTGTGAATATTTTAAAACTGTGAAGTTGCATTCTTCTCCATTGCTGTCTAACCTTTCTTGTATTCACTCCACAATTTGCTAATTTTCAGGGTTCCTGGTGGTGCCACAGCTTGGCCATCCTTTCAGGAGTTCTCTTAGGGGATGAGAGAGTTGCATCTTTAATCCTTACAAAAGATGCTTGAGTAATCACCAGGTGTTCAGGGAAACCCCCCTACCTTTTTTTTTTAACTTCCAGCGAGGATAGACCACAGTGGTAAACATCTAAAAGACTGTGATAGAGATACATAAAGTCTCTGATAATGATTAAGTTGCCTTATTACATTATCTGTTCAGTGCTCAGTCATTTATTTTATAGTAACTCAGTCATATTTCTTTTATTTTCCTTTGAGAGCTGAGGAAGGATCCTTTGAGACCTGCTTTCAAGCAAAATGCACAAGTTGATCATGTATAATGTCAAAATTTTAAAAATGCATTGTCCAAAGTGCTCTGTCTTATAGTATTTATTAACTGGCATCTGATAAATGCATGTAAGGTTTTTAAAAATTAAAAAGATGAGAATATTAATTGTTTCCATATGAGTGATGTGGTTAGTGAAGCAATCTGTTGCTGAGATTTTGTATTGTTCTTTGCCTAATTGGGATTTTGGGTAAGAACTTGGGTCATGTCATTATTTTAGTCGAGCAGTCTTTTGTGGCCTAGGATTATAAGCATGATGGTATATTCCCTAAATCATCCCAGCTGTTACAGTTAGTCATGCAAAGAAAAGTTGCTTTGAGCTAAATCCTGTCATTATACCTCTTTATACCATATTGGAACATGCAGGTAAACCCATGCTTTGTGATATAAAATATGGTTAACATGAAATAAGAATGAGAGCAAATGAAATTGAATTTATTTTTAATGTCTTGTTTTTAGAACACATTTGAAAGATTTTTTTTTTTAAATAGCATCTGTTACTATTTATCTTGAATGTGTATAATTTGGTTAAAAGCAAATGCAGTTTATTCCCTTAAAGGTATTGGTGGAACAAAAGAAAACAGCTTGACAAAAAAATCTCTTGGATAAGAATTTTGCTTTCCAGTGTATCTTGCACCATAAGCTGGGGAAAGCCTGGAGTAAATGTTATCACTTAAATCTGCCATACTTTAGTGCCATTCATTCAAACCCCTGTCAGATGCTGCAAGATTTGGGGATGTTGATTAAAATGACTAATTGCACAGTCCTGACTGGTCACAGGGAGTTCCTTTCCCTTCTGTTGTCGATTTGTATGGTGCATTCTGCCAGGATATTCCAGTGACTTGTTTTATATTAATTTGTTGATTGTGTATCTGCAGGAGGAGCAGGCTGCCAGACAGAAAGCAGAAAAAATTAGGGTAGCTTTGGAAAAGATCAAAGAGGCACAAGTCAAAAAGGTAAGAGGTGGGAAAGAGCAATGAAAAGTGTTTGCAAAGTATTTTAAAAAAAAGACTTTAAAAACATTCAGCACAGGGAGAGAAATATCTAACAATGGATTAGAAATATGAACAGTCTCATAGACACTGACTAAAAATAATTTGACGAGATGCTGTCTAGTCATACTACTTTCATTATTGCTAGACTTCTGATTGTGTTTTGGGATTGTCATTTCAAAAAGTGAGTTTGAATTGAGAATTTGAATGAAATTTAAATATGAAGGATTAAAAACATCGGAAAAATTGAAAAAGTTGTTGGCTCATCGTAAAAATTCCAAAGGTTCATTTTATGAAAGAAAGACCGTGAGATGAAGGAGCAGAATTAGGTCTTTGAGTTCTGGCTGATATTTTTATTTGAATATTTTATTTATGATTTTTCTAAACTCAGACAGTTCCAATAATTCACAATACGACTATCACATTCTATATTTGCATTTCTTCTACTGAGTCTGGTTTCAGTCCCCCTCCCCACCCCGCCACAACACAAAATAACAAAAAAACCAACGTTAACCATTTAAATAAAGAAACTTAACTTGCATGAAAAGGCAAAAACACTTATTTAACATTAAAAAAAACGCCAATGGCCGAGGACAAATAACAAATTAAAAAAGAGAAAGAAAGAAAAACATATTAACCACAAGATCTGTTGGAGCTCAACACCCGTCCTCCAGGTCTCTTACATTCATCTCCACTTACCCTGATTGGAATGGGGGCCCCCCCAGACCCCCGGTTACCCCCCCTCCCCAGGAGAGGAAGGACAAAGGGGGGGGGGTGCAGGTAGCAAAGCCCAGAAGACCACACTATATTCTTCCACCTTTGTAGCGCAGGTATAGTTGGCAGATTTTATGAAAAGTTTAATTTTTTTTTTCCTTAGATTATAAGCAACTTTCTGGCTGATGATCAATTTAATCTCATTCTCCTACCTTCTCCACATTATCTTTGATCCTATCAGCCTCTACTTCAAATAGACCCTATAACTTGGCCTTCACAGCCATCATTGGCAGGAAATTCACAGATTCTCCACCTCTGGCTGAAGAAATTTCCTCATCATCTGTGTTCTAAAGGGATGTCATTTTATTCTGAGCACCCTCTGGTCTTAGACTCTTCCACTGCTAGAAACATTATCTCCACTCCCATTCTATTCAGTCCTTTCAATATTCAGGAGGTTTCAATGGAATCTCCCTTCATCCTTCTAAACTCCAGTGAGTACAGACCGAGAGCCATCAAATGCTCTTCATGTTAAATCTCTTATCCACCTCCTATGGACCTGCTCCCATAGATATGGGGCCCATAACTGCTCACAGTACTCAAAATGTGGTCTGGCCTTGTAAGGCCTCAGCATGACATCTTTTGTATTCTAGTCTTCTTGAAATGAATGCTAACAATGCATTTGCCTTCCTTACTATTATGGTAAACCACTGTATATATGTTTTTGCTGTGTTAGTATTTGTTATAGTTTGTCTGGACACACCCCTTTGCTGACTGCCTGTGGCTTCTGCCACAGATCCATGAATAAAGGTGACTAGGCCACAGTTCGTTCTTCAGTCCAGGACAGTCAGCCAGCATGGACGTGTCTCCATTCTGTTGTTAATAAAAGCCTATCAGTTTCTATATAACTTCTAGCCCTTTGAAGTAATTGATAGTGCATCAATTTTAACAACAGTTTTCTTGATAATGGAGCAGATTTTTAAACCAGTAAAGCTGGAACACGACCCACAATTGCCTGATGCATTGCTTTGAAGCATTTCTGCAGTCCTCCCCTAGAGAACGACAGATTGCACTGCAAGTACATATTCCCTGGTATATTTGATGATCAGAGATGCTGAGACATACCCAGAGTTGATGGAAATATTGAAAAGCCAGTACCTGAGGAAGGTAAACAAGGTCTATGCTTGGCACCTCCTGGCTACTTGAAAACAGCGGCCTGGGGAATAGAGAGCCGAGTATCTTCAGGCCCTGTAAGCTCTCAAGACAAGCTTGCAGTTGCAAGGCTATGATGGCCACAGTAAACACAGAGGTCTTGATCAGAGATGCTTATGTGTCAGGCTCCAGATCCAGCTCTATTCAGCAGAGACTGTTGGAGCAGGGTGAGCTCAACTTATAGAGGGCAGTTGAACTAGCAGACATGCAAGAAGTGGCCCTCCAAAATATGGACGCCTACTCATCCTGATAACGCAGCCACCTCGTGGTTATTGCAGATGCCACCATCATGGGACATGGGAGAGCCACAAGCCTGTGGAACACCACCACTGTCATGTCCTGCCAGTGACCCAACTACAGCTGCTGTACTCCGCGAGCACCCGAAGTGCTATCTCTGTGGCCTGTACAAGCACCCTAGAAAAGGCTGTCTGGCGCAAGACGCAGTTTGCTCTAGCTGTGGAGAGAAAGGACGTTATGCCCTCTAAACCCAGCAGCGCCACGTTGGGCCACCATCTTGAACACTGCCATCTTCTCAACCCAGCAGCGCTGCTTAGGGGCTGCCATCTTGGATGCCGGCATCTTGGGATTGAACACTGAGCACTCCACTGCATCTACGAAGTTTGACAGCAATTCGACACTCGCCTCCATCATGCTGGATCAAGGAAGCCCTCACCAACTTACCAGATTGATGATGGGCATCAAGTTAAATGGTCACGAGATGAGCTCTCTGTTCAATAGTGGGAGCATGTAGAGCTTCATTCACCCCAACACAGTGCAGCGTTACTCCCTCGTGCTAAGACCAGCAAGCCACAAAGTCTCTGTAGCCTCAAAGTCCTATATGACAGATGTTCGTGGCTACTGGATAGTGTTTCTGACTTTGCAGGGCACAGACTACAAAGACTTTAAACTCCTGGTGATGCCACAGCTCTGTGCTGCCATGCTGCTGGGGCTGGACTTTCAAGTGTGATGATGGAGTACAATGGGCTCTACCCCCCCATACTGTCTGTAACCAGTAGTTTTTAAAACACCCACTGCACTTCACCTGCAAAAACCCCTCAGCCTCTCCCCCCCACCCCCACCCCACCGTTTCCAGCCAGCAACCCACAGATTGCCCACCGCACACAACCTGTGGCCTTTTAACCCTCAGGATCACCCATCCACCACAATGCGCTAACCTCACCCCCTACTGTAAACCCGTTGCCACCCAAAGTAGGCAATACAGTGCTGGGGACAGAGCCTTTATTAGGTTGGAGGTGTGGCAGCTACTGAATGAAGGGACCATTGAAGACAGCACCAGCCCCTGGAGAGCCAAGTGGTGGTGGTAAAGAATGGGAAGAAACACAGAACGGTCATTGACTACAATCAGACCATTAATAGATATTCACAGCTGGATGCATACCCTCTTCCCTGCATATCTGGCATGATAAATCAAATCGCTCAATATCAAGTATTCTTCACTATTGATTTAAAGTTGGCATACCACCAGTTCCCCATCTGCCTGGAGGACCGTCAATATGCTGCCTTTGAGGGAGATGGCGGCCCCTACCATTTCCTGAAGGTTCCCTTTAATGTCACCAATGGTTTCTCGGTCTTCCAGTGGGAGATGGACCAAATGATAGATCTGTACGAGCTGCAGACCGCATTTCCACATCTGGACACCTTTACAATTTGAGGCCACGGCCTGCAAGATCATGACATCAATCTCCAAAAATTTCTCCGGACCGCCAAACTCTTTAATCTTACATACATTAAAGATAACTGTGTATTTCACCTAACCAGCCTTGCTATCCTTGGCTGCGTTGTAGAGGACAGAGTCATTGGCCCTGACCCTGACCGCATCTGTCCTCTTTTGGAACTCCCCCTTCCCCACAAACTCGAAGCTCTGAAAAGGTGGCTGGGCTGCTGCTTCTGCTATGCCCAGTGGATACCCAATTATACAGAAAATTCAACACTCCTCTGTCATGAAGGAGGCCCAAGCCATTGTTGAGGCGATATGACATTGGAGACGCTGCTTCACCGGCAAACGACTTACCTTGCTAACTGACCAATGTGGTTTCAAATTCAACAATCAGCAGTGAGGTAAAATCAAAAATGACAAGATATTGAGGTGGAAAATCAAACTTTCCACCTACAATTATGATATCTTGTCTGGAAAACTCAATGATTTGTCCACATGCCCTATCCCATAGAACGTGCCAGCACACAAATAGACTGGTCACAAGCCCTCCCTAGTGACCTCTGCCACCCCAGAGTCACCAGATTCTTCCACTTTATCAAAGCCTGCAACTTACTTTTCTCCATCGAGGAGATCAGGGCTATGACCAGAAACTGCCAGGTCTGTGTGGAGTGCAAATTACACTATCAAATTTCAGCACATCTGATGAAGGCAACCAACCCCTTCATTGATGAGTACTCATGTTTCCCGTTCACCATCCTATGCCTGGAAATTCCCAGTCATCAAGGCCCTGCTTAACTCTGTTCTGGTACCCCTTCTATATCCATAGTGGCCAGGGGGATGTCCTCTTTTATGAGTGACGAGCTGCATCAGAACCTGCTGTCCAGAGCCAGGTTCCCCTGAGGGAATGGGCAAGTGCAAAGGGAGAACACCACTGTCTGAAAGGCCATCCATCTAGCCCTGATGTCTAGAGGCCTTCCATTGGCAACATGTCCTTCCTGATGTGCTCTACTCAATCAGATTGCTCCTATGTACTGCCACCAATGCCGCTCCACATATAAGATGTTTTCCTTCCTCAGGAAGTCCACTTCAGAGACCATACTGCCATCCTGGCTGACGTCCCCCAGGCCAGTCCTACTCTGGAAGCACGTGAGGAGCCATAAGTCTGATCCACTGGTCAAAAGGGCTCATCTCCTCCATGCCAACCCACAGTATGCCTATGTGGTGTACCCTGACAGGCACGAGGACACAGTCTCCGTTTGGAACGGTGCCTCAGGAGTTCTTGAGACCATTGCTGACCACCCTGTACCCCCTTCACCTACCACTACCCATAATGCACCAGGGTCATGGCATATTTCCCCAGTCCCAGTGGATGACATGCTAGATCCATCATTACGCATCCACCAAGCTGACGCCAATGACAACATACAGGTGTCCAGATCATGCAGGATTCAACAGCTGCACCACAACCGGTGCTACAACAGTTGCAGCAGTAGACCAATCCACCCAAAAGACTCAATTTGTAAGAACATTTAATTCACTTCCCCCCACCAGACTCTTTCTAAAATGAGGGGTGAATGTGGTAATCACTTTATATATGTTTTGGCTGTGTTAGTACATGTCTGGACATGCTCCTTTGCTGACTGTGCCTGTGGGTCCTTTCTCAGATCCCTGAATAAAAGCGACAGTGCCACAGCTCCCTCAGTCCAGGACAGTCGACCAGGATGGATGTGCCTCTATTCTGTTGTTAATAAAAGCCTATATTTTTCTATATAATTTCTAGTCATTTGAAGTAATTAATGGTGCATCAACTACTGACTCAACCTGCAAGTTAAACTTTAAGGAATCTACTCTAGAAGTCTCAAGTCCCTTGTGACCTCTGCTTTCAGAAGTATCTCCCCTATTTTTAAATACTGCTACTACTTTATTCCTTATTCCACAGTGCCGGACTGTTCACTTCCCTGCACTGAATTCCATCTCCCACTTCTTTGCCCATTCTCCTAATCTGTCCAAGCCCTCTGCAGACTCCCTGCTTCCCCAACACTTCCTGCCCCTCCATTTGTATCATTCACAAACATGGCCATCAATTCAGTCACCTAAATCATTTACAAATCACATAAAAAGTATTGGACCCCTCAGTGATTCTTGCGGAACTACTAGTCACTGGCAGCCAGCCAGAAAAAGTCTCCTTTATTACAACTCTTTGCCTTCTGCCAGTCAGCCAATCTCCTATCCATACTGGTACCTTTCCTGCTCCTATCTATTTTAGCAGCCTCTGTTTGGCACCTTGTCAAAGGCCTTATAAAAATGCAATTGAACAGTATCCACTGATTTTCCTTTGTTTCCTCTTGCTTATTACTTCCAAATGCAGTTTTGTCCACATAATTTAAGTCACACAACAAGGGTCCTATTAAGTGCACTCAGCTAATCTAGACTTCTTCCAGAAAAAAAGTGAAAAGGATTATCCTGATCTCCCATCCATATCTTTTACCAAGAAAATTAAATCTTTGGCATTTGACTGTTGAACTTTCAGCAGAGCGAATACTTTTCTCACACTTGAAAAAACACTCATTCTGGATTTAAAAAAACTTTTGATGAGGTAAATTGCTATGCTAGAAATCTTGAACATAGGTAAATCATTCAGGTACAGGAAATTAAAACCAGCAACAGTGGCTGGATCATTCAATTAAATTATTTTAACAGATTCTGGAATTAAAGATTTGTTTTTAGGCTGTTTCCCCACCCCTCACCACCCCCCAATCAAGGATGACTCCTTTCCACTGTGTTTCTGAGAGGACTAATGAGGTCAAAAAAGGAATCTGTAGGCTCTACCACAGGCAGGGCAAGGGTTATTTTTAGTTTGCTGAGTGGGTAGATATACCTTTAGATCATGCTCTCATTCCACCATTTACTTTGGACTCCTATATGGTTCTGTCATTCAGACAAGTTTCTCTGTGCTAGCCTGAATGTTCATTCTCCATCTTGAGTGGCTGTGGGCCAAGTATTTCCGGAATCTTTTATTTATTAAAAGGCTTTGAAGTCTTCCTTGAATTTTCTGGTAATCTCTTGTCATGATGGAGCTTAGAACTGAGTGGGCTTTGTAAATTTTATTTCAGGCGAACAAAGTAGCCTGCTGAACAGAATGGATGAGGTGCAATTGGTACTTCATTGCTAGTTACTGGTTAGTAATAGTGACCATGAAACATCTGGAGTATTGTTAAAAATACAGTGGAAATGGTAGAAGGAATATGGTTAGTGGTAGGAGGGTGTCTTTTTGATTGGAGGTGTGTGACCTTTGGTGATCCACAAGGATCAGTGCTGGTACCTCTCTTGTTTGTAATATACAATATATTAATGATTTGGATGAAAATATAGATGGTCTGATTTGCAAGTTTGCAGATGGCATGCAAATTGTTGGCATTGTTGATAATGAGAAAGGTTGTCAAAGTATATAGATCAGTTAAAAAATTTGGGTGGGGAAATGGCAGAAATTTGCAGAGCATTAGATTTGACACTAGGTCTGCCAGAATTGTGAAGACAATCACAAACCACAAAGATTTGACACTTAAGATTTGCCAGATTGGGACAAGCTGGTCTGTGTGTTCGTCCTCAGTTTGAACAGTCTAAAGCCACCGACCCACTCCTTCATCGACAGTCTGCCACCAGCCCTCAACGATAGGTAGCTGTGATTAGTAAGGGATTATTTAAGGTGGTATGTAAGTGGAAAGAAAAAGTTTGAAATCCACTTCCTTCGATCAATGCTTGGAGTAGATTTCCCACACTCTTATAAATTGTGTGCGTGTTTTATTAAATTATCTGTGTATTTTCCCATGCTCTTTTATACATTGTGTGCATGTGTTTTATTGTGAGCTTCTTTTTCCATGCTCTTTTATATATTGTACACGTATGTCTTATTAAATTGTGCATGGTTTATTCCCCACACTTTTATACATTGTGCTCATATGTCTTATTAAATTGTGCATGCTTTTTCCCATGCTCTTTTATACATTGTGCATGTATGTCCTATTACATTGTGCAGTTTTTTCCCATGCTCTTCTATACAATGCGAACGTATGTCTTACTAAATTGTGTGTGTTTTTCCCCACGCTCTTTCATAAATTGTGTATGCTTTATTTCTGGTACAATTTCACTTAGGACGTCACTGCTGGAGGTTGCCCCCCCCCCCCCCCCCCACCCACTTTGCTCCGTGGTAGGTAATGTGAAAGTGTGCACTGAACCGGTTTTTCTTGGTTTAGTGTGAATGACCCTACCAGGATATAAAGATGGGTTGCTCACAATTTATCGGGTTTCTACTGTGAAAAGGCCTTTTGGCAGGCACATGGATGAAAGAAAAATAGAGGATTATGAGGTAGGGAAATTCTTTTTTTAGTAGATATAAGTCGGCACAACATTGTGGGCTGAAGGGCCTGTCCAATGTTGCAATGTTCTATCTGTAGAGTTTAATTGGGCAAGGTGTTGCATTTTGGAGATCAAATGTGGGAGAAGGTATGCAGTAAGACCCTTCGGAGTATTGGTGTACAGAGGGATCATAGGGTACAAATCGATAAATCCTTGAAAGTGCCAACACAAATGGATAGGGTGGTGAAAAAGTGTATAGCATACTTGCCTTCATCAGTCTGGACATTAAGTATAAAAGTTGGGAATTTATGTTGCTACTGTATAAAACTTTGGGTATATTTGGTGTATCGTGTGCAGTTCAGGTTGTCATACCATAGAAAGATGTGCAGAAGAGGTTAAGCAGGATATTGTCTGGATTGGACTGGAGGTTAGACAAACTTGAATAGTTTTATTTAGAGTGTTGGAGGTGAAACCTGATAGAAGTATATGAAATTATGAGAAGTATTGATGAGGTAGATCGTCGGTCTTTTTCCTACAGTGGAAATATCAAATAGTAGAAGACAAAACATTTAAGATGAGAAGGGAAAAGTTTAAAGGTTGTGGGGCACACTTTTTTACACAGAGTGGTAGGTGCCTGGCACACGCTGCCAAAGGAGGTGGTAAAACCAGATATAAAAGCAATGTTTAAGAGGCATATGAACAGGCAGAAAATGAAGGGATATAGACCAGTGGAGGCAAACGGCATTAATTTAACTTGACATTGTGGTTAGCCAGACATTCCTTGAGCCATGTTTTCACTGTAACATGAGAAAAACTCACTGGTGTTGTCTTGGTGGTTTCGCAAGCTATTCTGTTCAAGGGGAATTAGGGTGGATGTTTTAAGTAAAAGCACATAAATGCTGGAGTAACTCAGCAGGTCTCACAGTGTCTATTTTAGGTCTAATCCCTTCAAGGTATGAGTGAAAAGCAGACAGGCACCTGAATTAAAAGGCTGGGGAGAGGGAAGAATGGGCAGGGGAGGAGTACAGTTCAATAGACCAAAGGTGTTAATAGGATATGGATCGGAGGACAGGAAAGAGGAAAGGTGAGAATCGATGGGGGGTGGGTTTGTTTTTGACTCTGTTAAAGCAGAACTGGAGGAAAGGAGGCAGAGGGAAAGAGACAGCTAGAGGAAGGAGATGTAGGGAAAGATGGGAGTAGGAGCTAATGGAAACCAGAAAAAGTCGATGTTGATGCCATCTGATTGGAGAGTGGCTGGATGGAATAAGTGATGGGGAATAAAGCTAGGAATTAAAATGATGGCTACTGGGAGATCCCCACTATTGCAGCAGACAGAGCTGAGGGGCTCAGTGAAGCGATCTCCCAATCTGCATCCAGTCTTTCCGATGTAAAGGAGACCACAACGGGAGCACCAGATGTAGTAGATTACTCCTGCAATTTTGCATGAAGTGTTGCTTCATTTGGAAGGACTGTTTTGGGTCCCAACTAGGATAGGTTCCCAGTCGCTGAGGGAGCAGTCCCTGTGGAAGGCAGATGGGGGAGGAGAAGGGAAGAAATATGATGGTGAGATCACGTAGTAGATGGCTAAAATGATGAAGGGTGATATTTTGGATGTGAAGGCCAGGAGGGTGGTAAGTGAGGACAAGCAGAATCCTGTCCCTGGTGCGTGTGGGGCAGAGGAGGCTAGGGCAGATAGAGGATATGTGGGTGAAGGCAGAGTTGATGGTGGTAGAGGGGAAGCTATGTTTTTTGAAGCAGGACATCTCTGATGAAGATGACGGCAGGTGGCGCATCTGCTCCTAGGCCAAAGTTTTCCATGCCTCTCAAACCCAACTCGACCTTTTAAGTGTTGATGTGAATCAAATATTTTGTTCCAAATAGAACAGATGAGAATGGTGGCAGCGAGGAGATAGGTAGAGGAAAAGAGAAACCTGATTATGATGTCCTTCCTTAGACATGTCAATTTGCATTACTTTTATCCATCCACGAGCTCACTGCTCCTTTTCAACTTAGCAGACTGATAAAGCCAATCAGATGTTGAATGCAGCACTTTAAACATTTCTAACCTATATTTAAAACTTGTTTTGGTCACAGAGGAATTGAATATTACTTATGAGTATTATTAGGCACTTTAAATTTAAACGTACAGCACAACAACAGGCCATTTCAGCCCATGAATCCTTGCCACCCAATTTACACCCAATTAACCTACACCCCTGGTATGTATTGAGCATTTGGAGGAAACCGGATCCCTGGGGAAAACCCATGCAGATGCGGGAAGAATGTACAAACTCCTTATAGACAGCACGTGATTCAAACCCAAGTCCCAATTGCTGGCACTGTAAAGGCTTTGCACTAACCACTATGCCAGCCTTGCTGTACCATGCCTAATCATAAGGTCTGCCATGTTTGGAAACTGTTAAGCCAATAAATTTATAGAGAAGCATATGTAATTGTATTACAATATAAGAAAAATATTCATGTAAATTTGAAGGCATGAAATGTAACCACACTTACTGTGCCATCAACTTAAGGATGTCATTCTTATAATCATTCTTTACTAAACATTAATAATTGTATTTTAAAAATTGAGATCAGAAATTATAAGATGTTTCTCTGAAAATACATGATTATTATCTTAGACTCACACTTGTGGGAACTTTTAAGCTGAGTTGATATTTGGAAATAATAAAGTAGAAGTTTTAACTTCCTATTAACTCTGATTTCATCCCTGCAGCTGGTGATACGGGTCCACATGACTGATGAGAGCTCCAAAACTATGATGGTTGATGAAAGGCAAACAGTTAGGCAGGTGCTAGACAACCTCATGGACAAGTCACACTGTGGATTCAGCTCAGATTGGTCATTGGTTGAAACAATTCCTGAACTTCAAATGGGTGAGTTAGTGGTGTTCAGCAACCAATTGTGCAAGAATATCACTCAACTTTACACTACTATTCATTACGATAGGCTGATCATTTTTCTCAACTCTTCAGCTCACCTGATCCCATGTACTTTAATATCGATCGTATCATTTGAAACCTAAGTGACTTATTCTCACCCCCCAAAACAATTTATGGACAATTGTAGACTCCACCTGGAATATAGAGTCACAACATCTATATTGTGAACCCCTCTCAAAATCTTTTATGCTGTTGACACTTCCAAGAATCCACACTAATATCTCACTTAATACCCAGGATGTGTTGTCAGGAATGAGAGCTCCAATGGAATCAACATTATAGATGTAGAAATGTAGTACCGATGCTGCTGCTATCTTGGTATGAACCATTGCCTTCCCTGTTACTGAGTTAGAAGCATACATGCAAGGAACCGAGTAGTCTCTTTCCTCCTTGTTGCTGTGCAGGAAATGTAATACAAATCTATCAGTGAATGATCTGTTGCTCATTGTGGAGGATTGGCCTGTTAGAACTACATCTCTTAGATGTAGGTTGATGCTGGTCAGTCAACATCTGCCTTGCTGTCAGACTATTCAGATTCTACGGTTTCTATTGGAAGCTATTGCTGACCCTTTTCTATTACAGAACAGTCCTCCCCAGCTGAGAGATTTCTCTTTGGTAACCAGATCAACAGTGATCACTGGCCATTGATCTTTTCTGGCCATTGACCTATTGCTGCTAAACAAAAGGAAATAGATTCTATTACATATAGCAGAAGGTGAATGGAGTAATTGTAGGATCTGGGCAATATGTCAATATATGAAGCAACAACTGTCAGTCCCCACTAATGGCCCACATTCATCATGCTGGCTAAGGTACAAATGTGAAACCTACATCTCAGCAGAAAAAAATAAACTACTCACCCTAGCCAGCTCTCACAGGCAGGCTCTTCACGCTGAGCCCTAAACAATTCATTGCAGAGATTAAGTATGAGCTAATGAACTGGAGGACCAAGACTCTTGTATTCTGTAGGGAGTGCTAAGTGGAGTATTTGTGTGCTCCTTTTCATAGTGTACTGATTTAAACTTAGTTCTGCATCAGTGATAATAGGTTCAGCATACTCGACCTGTTCTTGCAGGACATACCCAATTGTCAGATATTCTGGTGGGCTGGAAATTAACTGTTAATTGCTGGTTGGGTGTATTTTTAAAAAAAATATCTTGTACCTCCAGCCTAACAAATAATTTAACAATTTCAAATAAACTGTAGGTGCTTTATACTATGATTGATCAACCTTATCCCATGTCTACTAATGTCCAGCAAGAATTATACTTCATCCAATATATTTTAGTCTTGTATGGTCTTTAATTCATTAATTTAACATGGTTCTGATGCCACATTTAACCAATCCCAATTGCCCATACATGAGCCATATTTCCTCCTATTCCTATGACAGATCTATAATAGACTCAAACTGGAAATACCATTTTCAAATGCACAACTGCATGTAGTAAATTTCTTTATTATGGGAAAAGTTAAAACCCACAATTGTGTTTTTCCTCAAAGTGGAGTAACAGGACATGAGAACTCCACATCACCTGCAATTGTTTAGTCCTGAAATCATCTCACAATATAGTGTGTGTTCAATGTTGGATTTTATTTCAAAGGTGTAGTGCATTGATAGCTGCCATGACTTTTCAGATCTCAACAGAGCTCCCAAAATATACTCACATTGAAATACAGCTTTTAATGTTGCTGCATAACTCTCAAAACGACCGTTTAATGAAATCTGTTTAAATCACATTTTGAAAAGCAGTGGACTCGAAGAATTATCATAAATGTTCAGAACCATATAGGTCATCCATTGTGAGCATACAGCTTGTCATTTTTTATAACACATCAATAGGCCAAATAAACTTTTCAAAAATTACTTATGAAGGAGAAAAATGCATGATCGAATATTTCTTGGGTCATGCATTAAACATACCACTCTGCTGTGCAGCGTTGCATAATAATAAATGGAGCTGTGTGGGCGCATCCCTGAACACAAGCTAATCAGTCCATTAATGATATGCCCATTAACAGAATGGCTAAGAAAATTTCCAAGGCAGATCAATGTTAATAGAAGACTTAAATCTTGTCCTCAGGACTCAGGCCGTGATTACAATTCACTTTCCAGAAGAAAGAAATTGCTTTTGTTCAGATTACAACTGTGCTTTGAACATTAAATAAATCTGAATAGGATGTGGTGGATTTCCACAGTCTGTGTCTCCTACAAAGCGATGAAAGAAATTAAAAATTAAAGTATTTATTTTGCAGTAGAATTGTAATAAACCAGATTAATATTTGCAGCCCTTTGGGAACGTTTTATGGAAAGGCCATATGATTATATTGACTTATTTCTGCCTTTTATGCATATTCTTATTGGGCAGTCTACTTTCCCAGCTGTGTTCTTCCACTTCCCAATAAACTAGTTATAGGGATATGATGCAGCTAATTAAGATAAATTCATTGACTCTGGTTCTGCTAATAAAAAGCAACCACTTTGTAAGAAACTGTGTATAAAAAGGTTGGTATCTTTGTGGCAGTGAAGATCATGCAATAATTCATGGAAGTGAAATAGTCTCGGTGTGTACCACATATGTAGTATTAAGGAAAGAGCATACATTAAAACCAATTAATGATTTGCAGTTGGCCATATTTCATGGTACTTAATACAGTCTTCAGTAAGTTTGGGAAAGTGCACATGAAGAAAATAATGAAAAAAAATAGTTTCAAAATTTGGACTATATCCAATGTTGTACAACTAGATATTGGACAGTATTCGTCCATTGCTGAATTTAAGGTTGATCACTCAACGAATGACCACCTGTGTCCAAGAGACCTCAGGCTGAACTGAAACATTCATTTTTGTTTCCCTCCAAAGCAATATAAAACTTGATAATGGCCAAAATAAAATATTCTTGTCTACACATTAACTTTTGAATGAATTTTGGATATTCTGAACTAAGCTGGTAAAGTGAATATTACATAAGACAGTTGCCAGTTGTAATTGCTCGACAACATATAAAGATCTGGATCAGGCTGCTGTAAATATTTTTAATGAAAATGACCAATTAAAACACAATCTACAGGTTATTAGGTACTTGAGAAAATCTGATGTCTGTGTTGTAAGGTAAACAAAAAAAATGTGACTCAAGGGTTTCCTTGCTAAGAGAGTAGGGCAAGAGTTGACTTTAACCTAAGACAGTCTTGACTTTGGCTGGGCCAGTAACCAAATCATTACACTATAAAACTTTCCAGATAATCTGATTTGTGAAAGTTGCAGAGCTAAATGGACCGGATTTTTGGACAAATCCTCATGCATTAAGGCACAACATTGATAAGGAATGTGTGTGGGATTTTGCATTCTGTCTCTGCAAAAACCCTTTTTTTTCAATTACAGAAAGGATCTTTGAAGATCATGAAAATCTGGTGGAGAATTTGCTGAACTGGACTCGGGACAGTCAGAATAAGCTCATGTTTACTGAACGCATTGAGAAGTATGCTCTTTTTAAAAATCCACAGGTATGTAAACTTTACAAGGAAAATGGCAAATGGTAGACTTCCATTGCTTACAAAATTACTTATATTTTTGTGAGGATCGCACCCATGTATTCGACAATGCTATCATTATCAAATAGATGATCCTAAGTTAGGCTGGCACGGTTAGTGCAATGCTGTTACAGCACTAGCAGGGTTCAAATCTGGTGCTGTCTGTAAGGAGTTTGTATGTTCTCCCCATGTCTGTGTGGGTCTCCTTCAAGTGCTCTGGTTTCCTCCCACTGCTGAAAGTGTACTGGGGATTGTAGGTCAATTGGGTGGTGTGGACTTGTGGGCCTTAAGGGTCTATTACCGTGTCGTATGTTTAAATTTATTTCCATACAGTTTGTAATTAGTTTTAGTTTATTGCAGCTTAAAGTATAATCATTTGACAATTTTACTGTGATTGATCACAACTGTACTTTCTATAAATGACATCTATAAATCACAAGAATTTTGTGTTTTCTTTCTATATCCCATTGCTTAAAAATTCTGACTCGATGCCACCACTGATATGGAGACTTGCTCATGATTCTCAACAGAAGCCCCAGTTTGCAATCCTGCTATACACAGAATTCCAGCTGTGGCACTTTTTGCCAAATGTGTCTGGGCAGTCTCAAGCTGGGAGGTCTGCCTCCTCACCTTGCGAGCCACAGGCAAACAGACTCCATTCAATAAATGGAAAACATTGGCTGCTGGGGTAGTGGAAAATATTATGAACTTTATGCAGAAAACACTAAAGGTCAGGATTGAACCTGGTCTCTGGAGCTATGATGTTGTGTCTCAGTATTGCCCTGAATCAGGCTACGAAAGAAGATTGCACCTGGATCCTCGCTCAGGCAAGCAGCTAGTGCTTTTTGGGACACCAGATCAGCCCCATGGTTGTCTTTCACTGTGACAATTTATCCTTTTTCTCATCTCTTAAACCCCTTTCATTCTCTATGGATCTAAAATCAAGAAGTACTTCATCCTTCTTTGTGAATAGAAATGGGAAGATGAAATTTCAGCTGAATGCAAATTATTAATTGAAATGGTCTTAAGCAACTATTCTCAATGGGGCCCCTAGGCTCAACATCCCTCTCCCTCCAGGGGCCACAGCACATTTAAGTGAAAGCCTTGTTTTCTTTTCACCTCAAGTAACAAATATTTTTTAGTAAAAACACAATGCTGGAGAAACAGCATACTGAATATAGCGAATATAAAGATACATAACCAATGTTTCAGATCTTCATCAAAGTATGAGCAAAATGTAGGCAAACACCTGAATAAAATGATGAAGGTGAAGGGCAGGCAGAGAAGCTCAGGGAAGAGGTAATAAGTGGAGAAGGGAAGGATGTCTCGAGAAAACGGAGAGGAGAGACAACTCTATGAATGAAGAGGGAAGGGGCTGGAGAGCTGGAGGAAAGGAGACAGAAGAATAGGGGAGAAAGGGAAGTGGCTCAGCAGAAACCAGAAAAGACTATGTTTATGCCATTTGGTTGGAGAGTGTTCAGACAGAATACAAGGTGTTACTCCTCCAATTTAAGGGTGGCCTTGGTTTGACAGTGCATGAGGCCATGAACAGACATGTTAGTGCAGGAGTGTGGCATAGAATTGAAATGGATGGCCAGTGAGAGATTCCTGTATTTTATTCAGGCACAATTCACAGAGCTATCCCCCCTTCCCCTGTTTTCTTTTGTGTCCTCCCTCCCTTATCCACCTATTACCTCCTCTTGTTCACACCTTGATGAAGGGCCCCAAGCCCGAAGAGTTGGTTATGTATTTTTATCTTTGCTCTGTAAAGTACACTGTTTGACTAGTGGTTTATCCAGCATTATATCTTCACTTCAATCACTGCATCTGCAGACTTTTATGTTTCACTTCAGAATTTCTTTTTATGTAGTTGGTAGGAGAGAAGTATGGAAGAAATCAAAACTTGACTGCTTCACAGGGAAAGGGACCCATAAAGTTTGAGCAGAGTCCTGGGGGTGGGGGATGGCGCTACATAGCTGAAAAAGGTCGACAATGGCTGGTGTAGAGTAATGATGTCTCATTATTTGAATGTTTTTCCCCATATAGCTTGTGTTCGCAAAAGGCATATATTTGAGATTTAAACACATTATCTTCCTTGCCACAGTTGCATTAATTGTAACATGTGTGGTCATTTTTATTTTCAGCAAAGCCTACCCTCTCTTGGCTTGTTATTGACTCAATCTCATCATGCTATCTTCCTTTAAAATTATTGGTGCAAGGAATGCTAAAAATGTTCACATTTGCCTCATGCATAAAATTCAGTCCAAGTACCATAACTCCCATTTCAATAGAGTTTTTGTAGTACATACTGGAGATAGATCCAATGTCAATATTTCACCTCAAAGGCTGAGAAATGGATTGAAGGATGCAGTTTCAGTCAAGAAGTTAACATTGACACAATGGGCTCCATTTACTTCCTCCTGTGATCTCATGGCTATGATATGAAGTTAAAGTATCTGAGAATGTTGAAAACCTCATTCTTCTGGGCAGTACCCTGCCATCTCCCCACCACCCCCAAACAGACTTGTGCATTTCCAAGATTTTTAGCTAATTTTCTAAATACCAGGCTTTTATGGGTCTATTCTTGTGTATTACCTAGCCTCTATTAAACATTGTTTAAATTTCATCCTTCATGGTTTGATATTCAGTTACGAATGTTGAAGTTCTGATTATCCAGCAGAGTAGGAACAGCATTGGGAATTTAATTTTTTCAAACCTCTGGGACCACAGAATCTGCAAGAAAGAAATATAAGCTGCATCAGCTTCACTGTCAAGATTCTCAGGCTCCATATGCCTCATTCATCCACTGTTTAGACATCCTCACTACGTCTATTCAGAAAGCAATCAGGCAATCCCGTCTCCCAGTGCATCACTGCATTTTATTCTTCCTCATGTTCCAGGATGCAGAGCAGTGGATGCAGGCTAAGTGTGGTATCACTGTCTTTCCCAGTCCAAGTTCAGAAACTAACTAAACCTGTGGTCTCACTTGCTACAAATCCACTTTGTCAATTATTCTTGGAGCATGGGACTGCACTGGCTAAGGCAGCAAGTAATGGGTCTCAACACATTGAAAAACTGTTGTAGAACTGTTTAAAATATGCTTTTTATGGCATGAATGAGTTATTTATTACAGAATTACCTACTGGGGAAGAGGGAGAACTCCGAAATGGGAGACAGAAATAAAGAAGCATTACTTGAGGTATGTCACGAGTGTAAGTTAAGATTTGAATTCTTGAGGTAATTGAAGTTCATTTGAAAATCGAAGATAAACCTTTTTGATTCTCAGGCAATTTCCAGATTTAAGGACAGTTTCTTTTCATGCGGTATTAGACTTTGAAATGGATCTCCCGCTGGCAAACAATGATGCTCTTGCACAGTTTCTAATATATTTATACTTTGTGAAGGAGGCTTTATTTTTTATTCTACCTTTTTGTTTCTCTAGCTTTTCATAAACACAATTATAATAAAATTTTATCTTCCTTGATTTTTCAAATCTGCCTTATCTTCCAAAGATTCTGCTTCAATTCCAGCAGTCTTGCAGGGGCATTCATTATCTGCAAGTTGAGGAAAAGGTTACTATTTCCTATCTGAGTCCAAACTCGGGATGATTATTCTCCAATCAGTTATCTGTCAAGAATATTGACCTGTGCCTCCTACATCAACTCCATATTAAGAGCACGAAAACCAATGGTGTTCAAATTCTTTCCAGCACTTTGAGTCTATACACTTTTACCGCTTCCAATTCATATGAAGAGGTGTTGTTGAACTAAATGAAAAGTGATGACACAAGCTATTCAACATTATTTTCCTAGTATGATTGAATTTCTCATTCAGATGGAAGGGGAAATAGTTAGATCTAAAATTAATATATTATGCTTAAACAGGGGTGACTACCATAGGATTAGGGAGGAATTGGGCAGAGTGGACTGGGAGCACAGGCTAATTGATGAAACAGTTGAGGAACAGTGGAAGATTTTCAAAGAAATATTTTGTAATCCTCAACAAAAATATATTCCGGTCAGGAAAAAGGGCAGCAAGGGAGGGAAAAATCACCCGTGGTTAACAAAGGAAATAAAGGAGAGTATAAAATTGAAGGTGCAGGTGTACAAGGCTGCAAAGAGTAGTGGGAAACTGGAAGATTGGGAAAACTTTAAGAGACAACAAGGGGTTACAAAGTGGGTAATAAGAAATGGGAAAAAGGATTATAAAAGTAAATTGGCACAAAATATAAAAACAGAAAGCAAAAAATTTTATAAATATATAAAACGGAAGAGGGTGGCCAGAGTTAACATAGGACCCTTGGAGGATGAGAAAGGAAAACTGGTAGCAAAAAATGAGGAAATGGCCGAGGCATTAAACAAATATTTTGTGTCAGTCTTCACGGTGGAAGACACGTCCAGTATGCCGAAGTGCGGAGTTAAGGATGCGAATGTTGGGGAGGGCCTTGATAAAATAATTGTTACAAAGGAAGTAGTGATGGAGAAATTAATGGGACTAAAGCTAGACAAATCACCTGGTCCTGATGATATCCATCCAAGGGTTCTGAAGGAAATGGCAGAAGTTATAGTTGATGCATTGGTGGTCATATACCAAAATTCCTTGGATTCTGGGCAGGTCCCGGCAGACTGGAAAACAGCAAATGCCACGCCACCTTTTAAGAAGGGATGTAGGCAGAAGACTGGAAATTATCGGCCAATTAGCTTGACGTCTGTAGTTGGAAAAATGCTTGAAGCCGTCATTAAAGATGAAATAGTGAAACTTTTGGAACGTAAGGGTTCAATCAGGCAGACGCAGCATGGCTTTAGAAAGGGAAGATCTTGTTTGACAAACTTGTTAGGATTCTTTGAGGATATAATGGGTGCGGTGGATAGAGGGGAACAGGTTGATGTTGTATATTTGGATTTCCAGAAAGTGTTTGATAAGGTGCTGCACAAGAGACTTCTTAGTAAGTTACAGGAAAGTGGAGTCCGGGGAAGTATATTGGCCTGGATTGAAAATTGGTTGTCTGACAGGAGGCAGAGAGTCGGGATAAATGGGAGTTTTTCAGGTTGGCAGAGAGTGGTAAGTGGGGTGCCGCAGAGGTCAGTGTTAGGCCCACAACTGTTCATCATTTACATTGATGACTTGGGGGAGGGGACAAAATGTGGTGTAGCCAAGTTTGCGGATGACACCAAATTGAGTGGAAGAGCAAATTGTAATGAGGATGTGGAGAGTCTGCAGAGGGATACAGTTAAGCTGGATGAGTGGGCAAAGGTCTGGCAGATGGAGTACAATGTTAGTAAGTGTGAGGTTATCCACTTTGGCAAGAAAAATAAAAGAGATGAATATTATTTAAAGGGTGAAAAACTACAGCATGCTGTTGTGCAAAGGGACTTGGGAGTGCTTGTGCATGAATCGCAAAAAGTTAGGTTGCAGGTGCAGCAGGTTATTAAGAATGCAAATGGAATGTTGGCCTTCATCGCTAGAGGAATTGAATTCAGCAGTAGGGAGGTAATGTTGCAACTGTATAAGGTACTGGTGAGACCGCACCTGGAGTACTGTGTCCAGTTCTGGTCTCCATATTTGAGGAAGGATATACTGGCTTTGGAGACGGTCCAGAGGAGGTTTACTAGGTTGATCCCTGGGATGAGGGGGTTGACTTATGATGAAAGATTAAATTGTCTAGGATTGTATTCGCTCGAGTTCAGAAGAATGAGAGGAGATCTTATAGAAACATATAGGATTATGAAGGGTATGGATAGGATAGATGTAGGAAGGTTTTTTGAGCTGGCCGGGGAAACTAAAACGAGAGGACACAGTCTCAAGATTCGGAGGAGTAGATTTAGGACAGAGATGAGGAAAAATAGTTTTTCCCCAGAGAGTAGTGAATGTTTGGAATTCTCTAACCAGGGAAGTGGTTGAGGCTGCCTCATTAAACATATTTAAAATTTGGTTAGATAAATTTTTATATGATAGAGGAATTAGGGGATATGGGGAGAAGGCAGGTAGGTGGAGTTAGGTCATAAATTAGATCAGCCATGATCGTATTGAATGGCGGAGCAGGCTCGATGGGCCATTTTTGGCCTACTCCTATTCCTACTTCCTATGTTCCTATGTTTAGTGAAGACTATCTACTTCTGTGATTCTGATAGTTTTCACTGTATTAGTGCACAGGAGCCATTCTTCTATGCGATGTGAAAAATAAATAATCTTTAAATAGGTGTACTGTTTTATTTTGAAAAAGGACTTTTTATTTAGTTATAGAGTTCTACACCATGGAAGCAAGCCCTTTGGCCCATCTTGCCCCTACCGACCAATCACATACTCCCATTTTGCCTGCCTTTGGCCACTGTCCCTCTAAACCAGTGGTTCCCAACCTTTTTCTTTGCACTCACATACCACTTTAAGTAATCCCTATACCATCAGTGCTCTGTGATTAGTAAGGGATTGCTTAAGTTGGGATGTGAGTGAGAAGAATTACTGCTCTAGATCCAATTGTTACTGAAATATTTTGCTTGAGAAAAATTGTAATTGGGCCATTTCCTTTGGAGTTATGAAACTGTGCACATAATGAGTCAATTAGGTACGATTACAACAGTGGTTTTCAACCTTTTTCTTTCCACCCACATCCCACCTTAAGAAATCCCTTACTAATCACAGAGCACCTATGGCATAAGGAATACTTAAAGTGGTATGTGAGTGCAAAGAAAAAGGTTGGGAACCACCAATCCTATCCATTTTCCCACCTAAATGTCTAATAGTTGTAACAGTTGTTCCCAATTCAACCTCTTTCTCTGGCAGCTCATTCCACAAACCCACCACCCTCTGTGTGCGAAGGTATCCCTCAAGTCACTTGGTAAAAGTATGACTATTTGTTGCCTGCCAAAAGAGAACAACCATTTGAACTCAACTCTGAAAAATTCTGAGAAAATGCTGGAAACACTCAGCAAATCAGGTGGCATCTGTTGAAGAGAAACATCGTTAATGTTTCAGTTCAGGTCTTTAACTCTGCTTCTCATTCCATAGACGCTGAGCATTTACAGCATTTTTCTATTTTTAGTTATTCTCAACTATCTGTCCAATTGGAAAAATAAATACATTCTCAGAAAAAAAACCAAGATCAGAATTTTTTTCTTAAAGCTTGTCAAGAAGAAATTTATTCCCCCTCCCCAATTCTCCATTTAAATCAAGCAACGCAACTCATTCCCAGTTTTGCAGGGTTCATTGCAATGAAGCATCATTCACTAGTCCACAAAACTTCAAGGCAAGAATATCTGCTGGATGGGTTTACATTCTGATAAACCCACGTTAGTGGAAAAATCATATGTCGAAAAGAAATACCGCACCTACCAAACATCATAGCCTACCTTAAATGTGCTCAGACCACTTATCATAGCCTACAACTGGACGAATTTATCTAAAATAAAGGCTATTTTATAATTAAATGTTGAACACCTTTTATTCCACACTGAAAAATTCATTTTTTAATCATAAAATATGGCACCAGCATACCTTCATAACTTAAAAAAAATTGTAAGTTGAGCCATTGTAAGTGGTGGAGCATCTGTAGCCAAAGTTTGACCCAGCAAAACAAAAAAAAATCCAAGGAACGTGTTGAAATGTCAAAGTCTCTTATCTGTGCAGCTGCCTCCAGCTGTATTGCCAGCACACTTGTCCAATTGGGACTGCACTCTGTGGAAGTAAGGAACATAGCCAACAAATAATAGGCCAGAAAATGAAAATTTGCTGAGTACAATTGAACAGCTTCAAATGATTCTGAATAAGCCTTTCTCTACATGAAAGGGGTTGAAAGATGTATCTGCTGAGAAAATGTGATGTCCTATACCCCTCATCATCCAATTTTTCCCTTTTGAATAGTCATGAGTCTAATGATGTGGGATATATTTCTTTAATTCCAGCAGCCCAGGCCAATTTCATTCAATTCTAATCTTTGCCTTTTAAGAATTTGTTGTTTTAATTTCCTTTGACTGCAGGAGTTTTTCTGTGGAAGTTCTGTGACTGTTCCAGAAATTGAGGGCCTGCTTTGGCTGAAGGAAGATGGCAAGAAATCATGGAAGAAGCGCTATTTCCTGCTTCGAGCTTCTGGAATTTATTATGTTCCTAAGGGGAAGACAAAAGTATGTTATTTTTTTGTGTTCTATTGAGATTATTTGTGATGTGACAGTTGAATTCTATCTGCAGTATATCAAAAAGAAGATGTGAATGCTTCTGGGAATGATTCTGAAAATGCTGCAACATCTCTAGATATACCTTTTGTTTTCACTCTTAGCATCAGAGTTGGTCCTATCAATAATTATTCATGTTATGGATCTGTGTTAATATTAATATTTAGGTTAATATTAAGTTATATTTCATATAAAAAATGTCTTAGTAAAGTAAGTTATAGAGTTTAAATATTGCATATGTATTTTTAGTAAGTTAGTTGTGGGCTGGTACAGGGTCACACACAGGTCACAACACATTTACAGAGAACCATTGTACTCAGAGAGAGAGTTCATTCTCAGAGTTGATTCCTCTGAAAAGCAGAGCCATAATAGAACAGAAGTGTTCCTAATTGAAACTCAAGCATCAGGTGTAGTTCTAAAAAGCAATTAAGCTTAGAGTTAAGTTTAGAGATAAGTAAGAAATGTTATGTTAATAATAGTTTAATAAAAACTATTATTTTGAATTTACCATTGTCTGGTTAATTTTCCATAACTGTTCCTTTGTTAGTACTGATAAGGGCTTATTAGTTTGTAACATTCACCAGGATCTGATTTTTGAGGTTTGCATAAGCCTGCATCTATTAACTATACAAGCTTTATCCAGGAATGATAAACAGTGATGTGGTAAAAGCTGGGTCTTGTGTGTTTCGAGGTTATAGCTTGAGAAATAAAAGGCACACAAAACGAGGAGTGCATTTGACATTGATTTAATAAACTGGCTGCTCTCGTATATGTAGTCAGGCTGACCCTGGCTGCCACATCACCAACGAGTATGGCCATTGTTCCTTCGGGCTCTGATTGGTGTCCTTACAACCTGCCATCAGTGACTGGCTGGATTAGCCTGTTTTTCTGCAGCATCATTGACGAGTGTGGTTTGTGCCACCCTGGGCACTGATTGGCCCTTTTGTGATCCATCGCCGGCAATTAGCTGGCTGAGCCTGTTTTGCAGTGGCCTATGGGCTTTTATATAGTCAGGCTGACGCATAATGCTGCCCGCTCGATTGCCATGTTCGAACGACGTCGCCGAAATCAGAGAGGTATTAGTACCTTTGGAAGGCCTGCCCCTTTGGTGAGGGATTGGGAGTCTAATTGGTTGATTGCTATCCAAATATGCTGGTTTAAATCATGAAAGTCTCTTCACTGCTGCCGATGTCCAGAACACAGGTGGACCCATTGTGTTGGAGGTCGTGATATGTCCCCTCGAAAGATCTTTGGAGAGGTGGTCAATGAGCGCCGTGCCTCACCAAAACATATTTATAGTTCTTGAAGTCTTTGGGGACTATAGATTGAGGATGGCCATGCACTTTGGAAAGAATTGGGGTAAGTGTTCCCAAGCGTTTGCACAGTCTGGCTAGGGTGGCTTCTGGTGGGTCTTCCGGGGTACTAGCCAAGAATTTGCCCAGGATGACTAAGGGCGTGCCGTACACCATCTCAGCTGCGGATATATTGAAATCCTCCTTGGGTTACAGTTCCAATGCCCAGAAGGACCCAGGGCAATTCGTTTGTCCATTTGGGCCATGAGAGTCTGGCCATGATGGCTGATTTGAGGTGCCTATGGAACTTCTCCACCAATCCATTGGATTGTGGGTGATATGCCGTTGTCTGGTGGTTAGGTTCCAAGGGCATTGGCCAAGGCTGCCCATAGGCTGGAGGTAAATTGGGGACCTCTATCTGAGGTGAGATGTTCTGGGACCCCAAAGCATGCCACCCAGTAATTTAGAAGGGCCCTAACACACGTCTCGGTGGATACCTCAGGTAATGGAACTGCTTAGGGCCATGTGGTTCAATAGTCTACAATAGTGAGCAGGTATCGAGCACCCATGACACCAATAGTGAGTCAACAATGTCCATATGAATGTGGCTGAACCTTCACCGTTGTGGTTCGAAAGTCTGGAGAAGGGCCTTAACGTGTGTTTGGATCATAACAGACTGACATTGTGTGCAAGTTCTTGCCCATTGGCTGATCTCTTTTTGGTGGCCATGCCACATGAATTGGTCAGCCACCATTCTGACAGTGGTCCCAATGCACGGAATGATGGATTGTGGACCACGTCGAAAATTTGTCTTTTCCAATTAGCTGGGATGATTGGGTATGGTTTACCTGCAGCTGTGTCACACAGAAGATTCACTTCACCTGAGCCGATTGTGACATCCTCCAGCTGCAGGCCAGTTACTGAAGTCCGATAAGCGGGGACATCAGGATCCGTTTGTTGTGCTTTCACCAGGGCCATGTAGTCGATGCCTTGGGTGGGGGCATGTATGGTGGAAATGGCAGGTCAGGACAATGTGGCAGCCACTACATTGGATTTTCCCATGATATGGTTAACGTTGGTGGAGAATTCTGAAATATAAGAAAGATGTCTCAGTTGCCTGGTTGTCCATGGATCTGAAACTTTGCTGAAAGCAACGATAGGTTGTTTATGGTTGGTGAAGATCTGGAATTTCCTGCCCTCCAGGAAATATTAAAAATGCCTCACTGCCAGGTACAGAGCCAACAGTTCATAGTCAAACGTACTGTATTTCAGTTCCGGCGGCTGGAGGTGCTTGCTAAAAAAGGCTAGTGGCTGCCATTGTCCATGCACCAGTGGCCAAGCACACCCCCGTTCACTGTATTCGAGGCATCCACCATGAAAGCTGTCGGGGCATCAGGCCGAGGGTGCACCAGTAGCGTTGCCTAAACAGAGCATCCTTAGCAGATTAGAATGCCTCAGCTGCCTCATTCGTTCTATATAATGTCTTTCTTATGACTGGATATGAGGGAGAATAATAGCCTCATGATGCAGGCTGCTGCCTGTATGAGTTGGTGGTAAAAATTAATCATACCAATGAATTCTTGTAGGCCCTAGCAATGACTGAATGGCCTTTCCCATCTTTATTAATCTGGCACCCGAAGAAGTCGATAGTCTCACAGCCGAACTGGCATTTTGCCGAGTTGATGGTCAACCCATACTCACTCAGGTGAGTGCACAAAAGTCTTAAGTGAGTAGCGTGCTTGGCGTGGTCACGGGTAGAAATCAGAATATCATTGAAATCGATGAAAACAAATTTGAGATCCCAGCCCATGGTGTCCATTAAGCTCTGGAAGGTTTGAGCTGCATTTCTTTTAATCCAAAAGGCATTTGGAGGAACTCAAAAAGTCCAAATTGGGTGATATGGCAGTCTTGGGGATATCACCAGGGTGGACCAGGATTTGACGATAGCCTGAGAATATCCGGGCCCCCTGATGGTTAGCGGTGAAATCTTGTTTGTGGGGGACCAGATACCTGTTGGACATGGTGGCATCATTGAGGCGTCGTTAGTCTCCACCCTCCTGATGCTTTGGGAACCATGTGGAATGGTGAGACCCACAGACTGTCAGATTATTGTACGATGCCTCCATTTTACGGAATTCCTCCCTTGCCAGGTTAAATTTCTCAGATGGCAGACGGCACGTCCTGGCGTGGAGGGGAGGTCCCTGAGAGAGGATCTGGTGCCACACCCCATGTTTGGGTGTTGCAGAGGTGAGATGTGGCAATGTAATGGAAGGAAACTCTGCAATAATGCGTGCAAGCACATTGACAGCATCAAATCACAGAAAATAGGTGTGTGGGCTGTGAGTCTAGTGTCACTGAGTGAAAGGGACTGGAAAGTCTTTGAGTGTACCAGCCCCGTCCCTTAATGTCCACCAGTAGAGAGATGGCTTGGAGGAAGTCAGCCTCCAGGAGTGGCTGTCGAATGAATGCCAAAGTGAACTTTGAGGTAAAATGACAGCTGCAGAAATGAAGGGAAATGGTGCGGATGTCAAAGATGCATATGTTTGAGTTATTGGCAGCCCTTAGTTTCTCAATCCATTCTTTGGCTCTGGGCGTTGGAGGTGGAGAGGGGAAGGATGTTGACCTCAGCTGCAGTGTCAACCAGGATCTGACAGTCTGATAAGGAGTCTCATTTATGAACCAGGCTTTGACATAGGCTGGCCGTGGCAGCCATCAATGACGGCGGGCTCTGGCGTTTCCCGGGGACGTGCAGGGGGAGCAGCATTAATGGACCTCTGAATCCCAGCGTTGTTGATAAAAACAGTACGGCTCACTGGTGGGGTCCATCGCATGGGTGGTTGGTCAGTGGGTTTCCTAGCTAGTCGCAGTTGTCGAGGGTCGTCACCTGTTCCAGCGTAGCTCAGGCATCTATCTTCACTGCCCACAGCACGTTCGCTCAGGCAGCTACCTTTCTGGGGTTGTCGAAATCCTCTTCTGTGATGTGCAGCTGGATGTCTTCAGGCATCCGCTCCTGAAAGATCTACTGAAACAGTGGGCAAGAGCTGTGGCCATGGTTGAGAGTGAGCATGTCGCTCATGAGGACGGAAGGGGCCCTGCCCCAAACTGTCTATATGCAACAGTCAGGCTTGAGAGCCCATAAGTGCGGGTTAGTAACTCCTTGATGGCCACATACTTCCCTTGCTCCAGGGGCTGCTGAAAGAAGTCAATGATCTGGGCCGCAGTGTCCTGTTCAAGGGTACCACATTGTAGTAGCGCATGTTGTTGGCAGAGATCCACCGAATGGCAGCCTTGGCTTTCTGTAACCACACTTGTGGCTGCGATGTCCAGAAGCTCAGCAGCTTCAGGAGACTGATGTTGAAGGTTGGTCTTCCATTTTAATATCTAGCGTTGGGTTCAAAAACGCCGGTTGGATCAGTCAGGGTAATTTCTGTGGTGTGTCTCGAGTTTATAGCTCAGGAAATAAGACACACACAACAAGGAATGCATTTGGCACTGATTTAATGGACTGGCTGCTCTCTTTATAGTCAGACTGACCCTGGCTGCCATGTCACCAACAGGCATGGCCAGTGTTCCTTCAGACTCTAATTGGTCTCCTCGCAACCTGCCGTTGATGATTGGCTGGATCGGCCCATTTTGCTGCAGCATCATCGATGGGTGTGTTTTGTGCCGCCCTGGGCACTGATTGGCCCTTTCGTGATCTGGCAATTGGCTGGCTGAACCTGTATTGCAGCGCCCTATAGGAACAGGCCACTGATGCATCATGCTACCCACTCAATTGCCATGTTCGAATGGCATGTTCTGTGTCGGCCTGTGGCAACGGCCATGGGCCACTACAGTCTCATCTAATCAGGAATAAAGGATTATAGCTTTAGAAAATGTGGATATTCTGAAATAATTATATTAAGATGTATTCATTGTGTATACTTTTAAGTTGAGGATTTGATACAATTTTTGCTGCAGATTCCAAACTGGAAATATAAAGGCTAGGGGAGACATGCAATAATAACCAGAAGATGGAGGGCTAATTTAAACTGTGGTATTTCTGTATAGAGTGGGATGTGTTTTTAAAATACACATTGGTCCAATATGTGGAGCTACAAATGGCCACACAAACACTGCCACAATTTCAAATGCTGTGTGGTTGCACTGTGTTATTTAAATAATATTTTCTGAATGGGTGGCAACTCATTGATAGAAGGCATGTTGTTTGCCCAGAGCCAGGCTTTGAAATCTGATGGGGACTGAAGAGGAATTTGGAGTAGGGAGAGAAATGTGCAATTATAATACACTGGGAACTAGTGACAAATGTTCAGGCATAGAAGGCAGTTCTGCAGAAGTAATATAAGAAGCTAGAGTCCAAATTTAAAAAGCAGGATCATATAGATCATCTCTGGATTAGTATGTGGGCCACATACCATTAGCTTAAGATGTACAAAATCAGCAAATTTAATGTTTCATTCAGGGATTGGCATGGGATAAAAAGGTTTCAATTCATGAGGCATCAAAAGTTCAAAGGTTCCTTTTATTGTCATGTAATAATACATGAAAAATGTAATATACATGATTTAAAGAGTCACCATGAGCATTGTCCGGCACCCCTAACGATATGAGAAAGAGAAGCAAAAGCCAGTCCCTTCAGAGTCATTGAGTGTTTGTGGATTTGTCTCCAGTGCTCCTCCAGCCTGTGCAGTCAAACATACTCCAGCTCAAGCCATTGGCAAGCTGAGCTCCAAATCCAAACTTCCAATTTGATCAGGAAGCTTTCAGTACCAAGCCCTCTTGGTGGCTGTTCAGGAGCCCCTCTTGCCCTTCAGGAGCCCTTAGCTCTCTCTCAAATCCCAGTTTCGATACCACCAACTGCTAAGGAAATAGGGACCAGCACTTTTGAACAGGCTTCATTTGAAGTCCCTAGAATCCTAGCAAATCAAATAATTGGAACAATGGTTTTCAACTAAATTATGATTGAGGGAAATTTAAAGACCCAGAGACAAGACAAAGTATCTCTGCAGCTTCACATAATTCATGATTCAAGATGCATGGGGCAAGAGGATGAAAGTACTCAAAAACCGACAGTGAATGTGGAGTTTTGGGAGTCCTTGATAAAATGGAATTCTGGAGATAATTAAATGAATTTAAAGATGGTATTGGACAATGATTGAGGTTAATGTACAGTGAACAGAGCTGTGGAATATTGATAATGATCATTTTTTGAATGTCAGGATGTGACTGGTGAAGTTCCACAGGTTTTGGTGCTTAGGTCCCTGCCATTCACAATCTGCATCAACAGTCAACTATATCAAACCTTCAGACAAGGGTGGTGCTGTTGTGGATTGGCACACTGACCTCTATTGGTCAAAGCTAGATGAACACTCTCAGACACCACCTTTTACCCTTCAACAGGATCTCACTAAAACTCATAAAACCACCAACTCATCACTTCCAATCATCTCCCTTCTACAGTCTCCAACCTTATTGTTTCTCAACCCTGCACTGCTCAGATCTACATCCTTCCAAAGCTTCACAAACCCAATTGTCCCAGCAGGCCCATCATTTCGCGTTCTCCAGTCTTACCAATCTGGTATCCGCTTAACATGACTCAGTTTGTCCCCCTGAATCAGTCCCTCCCCACCTACATCTGCAATACTTCATGTGCCCGCCAACACTTCAACAACTTCCTGTTCCCTGAACTCAACTGTTTCATCTTTACTATGGGTATCAAATCTGTATGCACGGTTCATGCCCTTTGTTTTTTACTAGACAACAGATCCAACCAGTCCCATTCCACTATCACCCTCCTCTGGCTGGCAGGACTTGTCCAGTAATTGCCTCCTCAATAACCTTTCCTTTGACTCATCCACTTTCTACAAGTTAAAGGAAAGCCATGGGTTATGCCTGCCTTTTTGTTGGATATGATGTAATCCATGCTACAAGCTTACTCAGGCAAGGCTCCTTCACTCTTCCTCCACTACATGCGTGCTGCATCATGCACCCATGATGAACTCATCGACCTTATCCCCTTTGCTGCCAACTTCCATCATGACCTTAAATTCACTTGATCCACCTCTGGCAAACCTCTCCCTTTGCTTGATCCCTCTGTCTGTGGGAGACAGACTCTCAACAGACATTTTCTACATCCCTCAACTCCCACAGCTATCTCATTTTCACTTCTTCACAGGATTCCATTCCTTTTTCATAGTTTCTCCGTCACATCTGTTCCTAGAATGGTCTTCAAGTTGAGATCATCCAAGATGTCCTCATTCCCAAAAACATGGCTCTGCCTCTACTACCATCAACTTGCCCTCACTCTCATATATTCCATTACCCACTTCTCTGCCCTGTCCCCCTCCCCCCATGTTTCAATGAGAAGAGGATTCCTCTTGTCCTCGCCTACCATTGTCCAAGCCTCTGCATCCAACAGATCATCCTCTTGCCATTTCTGCCACCTAATACGTGATCCCACCACCAGACACATCTTTCCCTGTCCTCCCCTCCCTCCATTCTGTAGGGACCGCTCCTTCCTTGACTCCCTCATTCAGTCCTCCCTTTCTACCTATTGTCCCCTTGGCACCTACCCATGCGACCACAGGAATACACATAAGCTCACACCTCCCTCCTCACCACCATTCAGGGCCCAAAACAGTCCTTCCAAGTGAAGCAACATCACTTGTGAATCTGCAGTGGTCCCATTGTGGTCTCCTCTACATCAGAAGGACAGGATGGAGACTGGAAGATCACTTCTTTCAGCACCTTGGCTCTGATGAAATAGTGGGGATATCCCAGTGGCAACCCATTTCAATTCCCTTCCCCATTCCTGTGCTGACATGTCTGGCCTCGGTCTCATTCACTGCCAGACTGAGACCACCTGCAAATTGGAGGAACAACATCTCATCTTCTGTCCTTTTAAAATATTCAGTGCTCTGCTTTAAGACCCATAACTGAGATGAGATAGTATTTTGATTTTCTCAAACAATCATAATTTCAGAGAGTCTTTGAATATTTTAAAGACAGAGATAGATAAGGAGTAGAAGGTTTGTTTGTTTGAATGGACAGAAACATAGATCTGAGTTCAGCCATAATTTTATTTAAGGGCAGAAGTGGCCTACTCACACTTTTTATTTGTATGCTAAGTACATTTTGAGAAATGGCCAGCAAAGATGGGGCAATTTTTGAACGTTTGGCTGTTGATGAGATTACGCCATTGGCCTCCTGGCTCATATTTCAACCCCTCCTTTTGTTTAAGAAAAACAGTATCTACCCACTTAGGAATATCGGGTTTGCTTTCCAGCTCTTGCTTTTCCTTGCACATACAAATGTAAATATTTATTATGAGAAGTGTTTTCACTTTCAGAGGGAATATTGAAGGAACTTGTGCACTTATATTTTCTAGACATCTCGGGACTTGGCCTGTTTCATTCAGCTGGACCATATGAATGTGTACTATGGACAGGATTATCGAAGCAAGTACAAGGCCCCTACAGACTACTGTTGTGCCCTCAAGGTGAGGTGCAGCTCTTGGTTGTGAACATTTTTATATTGTGCATTAGGGCAGTAACTTCTACAAGTTTATTCACCTGATCAATTCAGTTTATTGATCCATTTAGCCAGGATTTTACTGAATGGTGGAGCAAGCTCAAAGGGCTGAATGGCCTTCTTTGATCCTATATTCTTGTTATCCTCAGAATCTGAGAATGGGAAGGGAAACACTTGACTGAGATCCAGTTTACTCCAGTCGTATTATTGGCCAATTTAAAACATGAATACTATATGAAGTTTCCCAGTACTGGAAAACTGTCAGTGAGATGGGAATCAATGAGAAAACAAACTGAAATTAGCTGTAAATTTCAATGTGAGCTTCAAAAGATCGTGTACCAATTGAATTTGTACTTTCCAGCTGTGTTCTGGATATCACTTTTTTCCATCCCAAAGTATGCATGAGAGGCTTTGGTTGGCTTTTGTTTACATGTGGAACTTTCAATGATGAATGTATCTATACATTTTGATTTTTCCTACATCTCCAATATGTGCGGTACAACTCCAATTATCTGAAATGGTTGGGACCTGGCCTATGTCGGATAAATGATTTTTTTTGGAGAACTGGTCATTTATAAAAAAAACAGCCCAGTAGCAACAGTAAATCACTTGTAACAGTGTTTAAACAAGGGAAGGCTTTTTAAGCATTAAAATATGTTTAATTCTCACCAAAAAAATTGCTGACCGACACCTCCCCACTGAGGCACTGCTCCTGCCCAGGAGCTTGAGGTTCCTGCTGGGACCTGGAGCCCGAGGTCCTTGCTTCTGCTGGCAGCCAGCCCGACAACCCCAGTCAGTTCGGCTCTGAAAACTTTTTGGATAAATGAGGATTTCTGATTTGTTTCAGATATCCTTATTTATCAGAAATTTTTAAAAAATATTTGGAGAATTGGAGTTGTACTGTATTTTGGTTATAAAATTTTTGTACCTTGAACATGTATCTGAACCTGTTTTTAACTTTTACAATTTGGCAGACTGTTGTTTAGAGGTGCTAGCAAATATCAAAGTTAGTGTCTCACTTCTTGGGTGCCGATTAGCACATCATTAAGTAATTGAAAATAAAAGCAGTAACATGTACCTCCCCCATGCACACCCCCCCGCACCACATGATCAACCTCACCCCCTGCCTCCCCCACACACACAACCCTGCACACTCCTCCCACGCCACCCCGCGCCAAACCCCCACCCACGCACCACAGCCCTAAATTATTTTTAATTTCATGTGGTGTTATCATGGCATAAGTTGCTTGTGTGATTTAGTACTATTGAGGTAACATTCTAAGAAAATGAAACTGTGTTTGGATTTGGACAAATTATCTATTGAGAAATCATACAAAATACCATCTGAGATTTTCCAACCTGATTGAGAACAAATGAGCAGCAGTAATATTTTAAGGAGGGCTGCAGTTTATTATTAACCATTGGCATTTTTTTCTCCAATCTTGGTCCCCAAAGCTATAATCCTGCTGATCAGAGAAAGGATAAAGAACAATAATAACCTTGAATCTTTCCAGACAAATATTTTTATTTCCTTGAAATGACTCTGAAAAAATCGATCCTCTGCTGGTCTCACAAGAAAATAGGAGAAGGCCGTATCACCCTCAAGCCTGCCCTGTCATTCAAAATGGCAAATCTATGCTGGCCTCATCCATGCCAGTTACCATTTTACCTGATCTTTCAAATGCCTCCATCCAAAAAGGCTTCAATGATCTAGCCATGTGAACTTCAGTTCTTATACCCTGTCATCATCTTCAAGTACCTGCAAGACTTGGGCTTTTTAGCTCCATTTTTCTACTGTTGACCATTACTAGCAATCTCCTGTCCCTTCTTAGCCAGTCAACTTTATTAGACAACTTAAAATCTGCCCCTTCTCCAGTTCTAATGTAGGTTGTATTTTAGCCTCAACAAATTCACAGCCTAATTTGTTCTCTGGCCAAGTTTTGATCCATATCTATTTTTTTTTTGCCCCTTTTCTCTTTCCCACTATAAGTCTTCTTTCCTTGACACATCACTCTCATTTCATTCCTCTCAAACCACACTGGCACTCCCTGACATTTCTTCTCTCATCCCCAGCTTATCCCCAGATAAGATGATAGTTTCCCTGTAACAAACCTATTGAGAACTCATCCCCATTCCCCAATATGTCCTCTGTGGTTAATTGTGCCACTCAACTTCCTGTTCAAGTCCCCACACCATTAGCTGATCCCTACAGTGAAAGGCAGTGGGCCAGCAATCACTGCCAGTCTGCATTTCTCACCAGAATTCCCCAAAAAGCAGCTGCAATGTGGCCAATGGTTTAACCTGCTGCATTTATCTATGTCTGAAGTGTCTACACATTTACTCAAGGTCAATCAATTCTGAACAGAATGACTACCTACCTTAATTTGGTTGGGGAAAATCTGGTGTTCTGATTATGTGATAAGATTTGTCCTGCAATCACCAAAGCCCAGACAAACTTTATCATGGATTGGCTCATTGGAGGAGGTGGGGGTAATAGGGGGATGATGGTTCTGGAGGAGGTAATAGTGGTTGGAGCAAGGCCCTGTTAGCAGCAAGAACAACATCAAAACTTCTTCAGTTATACTGTGAAAAGTATACTGACTGGTTGCATCATGGTCTCGTTTGGAAGGTAAGTGCAGAAGAATGCATCAAGCTTCAGAAAGTGGGAAACTTAGTCCTGTCTATCACAGGCACTGAAGAGATCTATCTGAGACACTGCCTCAAGACGGCAGCCAACATCATAAAGGGCCTCCTTCACCCTGGTCGTGATCTCTTCTCACTGCTTCATTCAAGCATAAACCTGAGGTCCTGCACCATTAGGTCCAAGAACTGTTTTTATCCAACACCTGTCAGGTTTTTGAACCTCCATCTATTACCCAAACCTTAACCATAAATTACTCTGGGACCACAAAAAGATCTGTCACTATTGAAATTTCATTTTTTTTCTGCAACTGAATATTTATTATCTATCCTTTTTGTATTTATTATCTTTTTTTCTCTCTTGGCATATTATGGTAGTTTAATTTAACATGATGTAATTGGTGCATCTTTCATACCCGTTTGAATGTAGCAAGAAAGAATTTTGATGCATCTGTACATTGTACTTTTGTATATGACAATAAACTCAATCTGATGTCAGGTAGAATCCTCAGGCACTGGGCTAGGGGGATTACCTTCAATAGTCTTGCACTGCTTGAAGGGAATGAGGAGACAATGGGATAAAACTGGAGTGGGATATTAGGGATGCTGAGAGTGAGTGGAATTAATTAAACTAGATTAAATATTAAAGTGCAAGGAAGATTACAATGAAAAGGGTGTTAATGAATGTGGTGATTATGTGAAAGGAATTAAAATGGGTGGGATATTGAATGATTTTTGAATTAAGAGTGGGATTGCACAGGTGAGATATTAGAGAAAATGGGAAGTGAAGAAAGTATGGGATTGGGTTCAGCAGGATTGCAGTAAAGTGAAAATAAATCACTTTGTACTTTCCCACATAAAAACATGGCAGTCTTAAAGCCAAATACTGGAGATGCCAAAAATATGAAGTGAAATCAGAAAATACTGGAAATATGGAGAAACAAATCAAGCAAATGTTTTGCATTGATGACTTTAGTTGTAATTGCCAAAAGAGAAAAAAACAAGTTATGCTTTAAGTTGCAGAACAGGTAGAGGGTGGAGAGAATAAAGGAAATACCTATGATCAGATGAAGTCCAAGACAATTGAGATGACATTGCTGCCCTTGGTGCTGACTGAGAGATAGTAGCTTTTAAATACAGCTGATCTGTCTGGAGGAGTGTAAATAGAGAGAAGTAAATGAAGTCAGATGAGGAAATAATAACATTTTCCAACTGTGAGATACAAATCCTACCAGTTGCTGAAAATCTGAAATGTATGAATAAGTTATAAAAACTCAGATCAGGTCGCATCTGTGGAAGAAATCTGACATTACAATTTGATGATTCTCCATCACAATTGATGGGTTGGACATCAATTAGAAAGGTTATTATCTGAATGGGCAGCAAAACGGCCAAACAGGAAATGAGGCTATGTTCTTTGAACTTGTTTTTTCTGTAAATGTTACAAAGTCAAAGACTACAAAGTCAAAATGGAAGTGACATGGAGCATTAAATAAGTAAGCATCTGGAAGCTTGGGGATCACCATTTAAGACTGAATGGAGGTACCTGCAAAGTGAATGCCAGATCAATGTTTGGTTTCACCAAAGTAGAGGAGGCCATGAACACTAGAGGAAAAGTAGGAGATTCACTGTTTTACCTAAAATAAAATGCTTGGGATTGTAGATGACGGAAGAAAAAGTGATGACAGGAAAGAATGCTTCACCCGTTGTTGCTTCAAAAGACACTATGACAAGGTGGGTGTTTACCAATGGAGAGACGTGGACAGAATGGCTTCTTTGGAAAGGATAGAGAGCAGGGTGATATGCCTGGTGTTGGTGTCTTGACGGAGGTGCTGAAAATTGTTGTGAATATGAGAATGGTGGAATGGAAAATAAGGTCATGGGGAACCCTTTGCTGACTTTGGAAATATTGAAAATAAAGCAGATATGTCAGGAACTTTGTCAAGTATTGGAGAGGGAAAGCCATTTTTAAGGAAGAAGAGGAGATATTTCAGAAGCACTGGTCAGAATAGGCATAATGGAGCTGGGGAAATGGAAAATAGTATTAAGGCCTTGCAGAAAGCACAGGGCGTTGCTCATCTATCTCCTGAGGTGAAGTTAGAGAAGTCAAGAAAGTTGAGGAACACGTGAAAGTGAGGACAGGGTAGAAAGTTAATTAAAGTTTATAGTTCTGTACAAATGGAGGAAGCAGAGATGATACACTCATTAATGTATTTGAAATAAACTGTGATTCATGGAGCCAGAGGGGAACTGTTCCATGTGCCCCATAGCTAGACATTAGATTTAAAACTTTTCTTTGTAATATCAAGTTTACCCAGGTAGAAGGAGAGACAGGTCGGGTTCCTGTTTAAGGAAGAAGTGAAAGGCTCCTGGTCGATTCTGATGTGGGATGGAGATGTAGAGCTACTGAATGTTTTTATTGAAACATTCCTTGGCACCAGCAAGTGGGAAGCCATTAAAATGGGCATGAGAGATGTCACAGATATAAATTGGAAAAGACTGAGGAAAGAATATTCAAAGTATAAAGAAATATTTTCTTGTAGAAAAATCAATGGATGTAATTGCTTTTTTTGTCTTGTAAAAGAGGGCTGGAAGGTTTTGAGGATTATGAAATTTGAGGCTATGAAGGGAAAATTTATCAACAAAATTAAGTCAGAGATATCTGGTCATCATTACTCTGATACTCAGGAGTGAAGTATAGTCCAGAGGAAGGTTTTAGCAAGCAGAGGTTTGGCCTTTGAAGGCAGGTTTCATTTAATGAAGTACAACACCCACACCTCCAACCTTATCAGTAGGATCAAAAGGTTGGGAGTGGTCCTGACTGAGCAGCATTCTGGAAATTTTGAGGTGAGTCTGTTAGGATGAGTTAGGGGAGTGAAAATTTTAAACTATTGATGTTTCATCAGCAAATAGCGGTAAATCCAGATCTGCCACTTGACTATTCCTGAAATCTTTTCCAGGTGTCTTCCCACTGTTACCAGACCTTGTCTCACCAGTTTTGTGATGTGCAAAAGCAGGAAGGCCGAACAACACCGTTCCTTTCATTCTAAACGTATTGTGTATGCTACCTAGTGTTTAAAATTTCCCATTTCTCATCTAATCAGTGTCTTTTCTTTTGCGAGATTTTTGCCTGTTATTTCTGCCATGTGATTAATTAAGATTTTGTTCTGCAGCATCCTCAGATTCAGAAGAAGTCTCAGTACATCAAGTATCTCTGCTGTGATGATGTCAGAACTCTTCACCAATGGGTGAATGGCATTCGCATTGCCAAGGTAACTTGCTGTTAGAATGGGTGCCATGCTTTTCTTAATCCTTGGGTGGAGAAGAGAATTTAATTTGGTTGCTTATGTATTCTCCTAACCTGAAAATGTGAGTTTGAGACTTATTACCAATGTGAAAGAGTAGTTTTTGTCCAGCACTGACCTTATTAAGAAGTCCCCAGCTGTTGTGGTGAGATTTGAATATATCTGGAACCTTCAGTAAAATTCTGGATTATTGGTCCAGCAACTTGATCACCATGTTTCCCTTTGGAAATGCGCAGATGCTGACATGATAATATTAAATAATCTCTTTCATCTTTGCAATCAGTATGGAAAGCAGTTGTATGACAATTACCAAGATGCTTTGAAACGGGCTGAAGCTGCATATGAATGGTCATCCCTTTCCAGTGCAAGTATGAAATCTGGATCCAGCTCTTCCAGTTTGCCAGGTAAATAAATTTCTGTGCTTATCTTTAATTTTTACTCTCAACTAACTGCTGGTCCTTGACTCTACTGCCAAAGTTATTGATTCTCATTGACTTTGAGTGTCACAGGAATGAATGTCAAGCAATTCCTCAGTTATGTCACTGCACGATAGGAAATCCCACCACTGTTGGAAAGTTGTCTTGGTTGCTGTTGTTTATGGCTATAGCAAGATTGAAATAAATCGAAACTGATAAGTGCAGAAATAGTTTTACATTAGAGACATACAGTGTTTCAGAGGCTCATAAATGTGTATAAGACTTTGAAAAGAAATTCTGCAGGGAAAGAAATTGAATAAATGTGCCATGTGATTACATAACACATTTATCTATATGGTTTGAACAGCTCATTTCTGCTCTTTAGGTGATAGCAAAGTAATATCAACAGATGGATGGTGGGAGGGAAGTGGGTTCATTCTGACATAGACTGAAGAAAGATTGCACACCAACAGGATCCTTCTCTGATTAAAATGTTTGAGTTTCTTTGAATTTTGGAGTTGCCTTGAGTCAGGAATGACTGCTCGTGAATCGCATTCAGAATTAGACTGAGCATGAACTAATAATTCTAATCTGGATAGCGTGGGTGCTGTAGTTTGGGGAAAAAATCTGTTCTTTAAATTCACTGCTACTGGATATTGATGACTTTTAAAATATAATGTGTTTGAACTTAATAATTTAAAAAGGTTCCCCAGTTGAGATTTTTAACAAGCTCAAGTCCATTATTTTGCTGGAAGAAAGTTAAGAAGTTGAAGGAGAAATGAAAAGTGGCCATATGAATACCAGCCAATGTTCTCTGGAAGAGACAACAAGTGGAATACTTTGTGGGGTTTTTTTTATTGTACTTCCATGGATGATATGGAGACACTCCTGTAAGATGCCAGTATGCAATTGTGGCCAGGTGTCCACTGTAAAGATGCAAATCATTCTAATGGACAGTCAAGGGATGAGAAATAGGCAATGTAGATAGTATACAAGATGAAATGATTACCATTGTTGAGAGTACATTCACAAGCGATAAAGGAAAATATTTGTGTGATCATCTATTGGAAATGTCTGCTGTCTTAAAATGCAATCTTGACTATTGATTATAAACCACAGAAAATTGATGAAGTTGAAAGGTTTGGTAGTATTTGCAGCTGAGGGTCAAAAGCAGAGATTTGAGTTGAGTAAATTAAAAATAACTGCAAATGCTAGAAATCTGAAATAAAACTGAAATTGCTAACAAGGCAGCATTTGCTGATAGATAAACAGTGTTGATGTTTCAGCCTTTCTAATTCTCAGAACTAGAAACATGGAAAAACAAGTTAAAGCATGGGGATGGATGCTTTGGACAAAGCGAATATCTCAGTGCCAAATTCTGCTGATAAACTGTTGATGAAGCCACTTGGCCCGTAGATTAATGGGTAGACCACAAAAGGGAACATGAAGCAAATCCCTGCAAGAAAGGGTTTGCTAGTGGAAAGAGGACAACTGAGTAGATATTACAAGTGGATGACTTGCAGCACATCTTTCCAGTTCTGATACATAAAGAGAAGATATTGAAATCAGTGGAGATGCGAGAGATTGCATATGCTAGCATCTAGACTTCTAGGAACTTGCTGGTGAACGAACTCAGTGCAATGAGCAGCCAAAGGGGGAGAAAAAGAATGGTCAATGTTTCATGCGAGAGCCCTTCATCGAGACAGAATGCAGCAGGAGATAAACTAGAATATCTGCAGATGCTAGGTTCTAGTGCAATACACAAAAGTCCTGGAGAAACTGAGCAGATCGAACAACATTCCTAAGACATAAAAGGCAATCACCGTTTTGGGCCTGAGCGCTTCATCAGGAATATCGAAATCAGGCTGATGACAGAATAAAAGGGAAAATAGGTAATATGTCATTGGTGAATACAGGTTAGAGGTTAGAAGAGAAAGAAGCTGAGAAGTGATACAGGGAGAGGGCAAAGGATGGAGAAGGAAGGGATGGGAAACTGGAAGAGGGAGACAGAGGAGTGAGGGAAAGAGAGAGGCTTGGGGAGGGGTTTAATGGAAATTGGAGAAGTTGATCTGCCTGGTTGGAGAGTGCCCAGACAGAATATGTTTAATTTACAGCACATTGGTTTGGCAGTGCAGGAGGCCATGGATAGGCAAGTCAGTGTGGCAATCATTTGTAGAATTGAAATAGTTGCCTACTGGGAGGTCCTTGCTGTTGCAGCGGAGAGAGCAAATGTGTGTAACAAAGCAGTTTCCCAATCTTCTTCCAGTCTGGGACAGAACTGGAAAGGAGAAGGGGATGAGAATGGAAGGGATCTGGGTGGAGGTTGTGGGAAAAGGGAAAACAATGGGGAGGAGGAATGAGAGGGAAGAACAGAGTAGATTGAAAGAAAAGAGGGGACTTGTTTCCTGAAATTTCCAGATTGTTTATTGCCACTGAAATCATTGAGCCAATGTAAGCTTAAGGAATAGTGCAGGAGGCCACAGACATGAAAGTCCAATTGAGATGGAGAATAAATGTGACACCCAATGGAAACTTGGGGTTGCTCTTGCAGTCTGAACACAAGTGCCCTGCAAACCTGTGTTTGGTTTCTACGATGTGGGGAAAGCACATTATGGGCATCATATGGAAGAAATGCAAATGAATCACTGCTTCACATGGAGGACTGTTCAAGCCCCTAGATGATGGGAAAAGTGAAAGGATTGGGGTTGCATGAGAAGTATAGATTATTTGGCTTATAAATATATGGTATTCTGCCTTCACAAATATTTGTTGAATATCTTATTTTTAACCATCTGATTTGAATTACTGATCATATAAATATTGAATTGATAAAATTAAATTATGATAGATGACCTTGTGCATAGAAAGTTGGAGATGCAGTATTTCTTCAGGGAGATGAGAGAAAATAGCTTTCATTGCAGTGACTGGATACATCAAAGGAAGAGATGATAAAATGGATCAGGACTTCATGGGAATTGTCAACAATTTAGCTTCATACCTTTGTTTTTACTTCTGCAAGTTTATGGTCTGGAGCATCAAACTTCCAGACATTTCATTTGCATTCTTCCTGCAGTTTTCTAGCACCAAACTGCTCAAGATTCTGAGAGCAGACTGGCATCTTGTTGGGGAATTATCAGAGTTGGTTAAACGGAGACTTGGCTAAGTTAGCTGTCAAAATATAATTTACAGCTGTTTCATGAGTGCAGTGTTGTTGTGGCCTACCCTTATCATGGAACATTGCTGCCTAGGGCTTTTTCATTTTGAATTCAGATGGCTTCTGCAAGCAAGTTCACTGCACAAGATCCACAAAAGATGAGTGCTTACTTCAAATTGTACATCAGCATTGAGTGAAGGCAGCTCTCCTGGCTGAATTTGTGAATGCACACTGGGAGAATGGGCTTAGTATGATGCAGTGTAATATTGTAAGGATTGATGCAGTATTTTCAAATTGGAGTGAAAGAGCTCAGTGTCATGTTTTGAAGCTCTGTAGCATAGTTAGGGATGCTCAATTTTTAAAATTGCGACGATTGGTTCAAATTGTTTGTCTGAATGTAAAAGTAGCAAATGTTAGAAATACTATTGATTTTGAGTAGCATTTCACAAAAGAGGAAGATGTTAGATGTTTTAACTCTCAAGATCTAAAACATAGTCTTTGAGCATTCAGTCTTTCTTCATTCTTCATTAATGCCATCTGATATACTGAATGTTCATAACATTTTCTGTTTTATTTTCAGTTTTGCACCTTTCACAGTAGTTTGCTTTAATGTACATACAGTATCATCCATAATGTTTTGGGCAAAGGTGCATTTTCTTATCCTTTATTTGCCCATATGCTCCACAGTTTTAAATTTGTAATCAAACAATTCACGTGATTAAAGTGCACATTCCACATTTTATTGAAGGGTATTTGTGTACATTTTGGTTTGACCATGTAGAAATTACAGCACTTTTTATGCATAGAGTCCCCTCATTATGGGGCTTCATAACATTTGGGACATAGTAATGGTATGCACTGTATTTTAAATTACAGGTAGTCATGTTTAATACTTATTGCTTTGCATGCAATGACTGTTTGAAGTTTGTGATTCATAACCATAACCAGGTGCTGAGTATCTTCTCTGGTGCAGCCATCTTCAGCTCCTGCTTGTTTCGGGGCTTATCCCTTAGGTTTTCTCTTCAGCATTTGGAAAGCATGCTCCATTAGATTTAGATTGGGTGACTGACTTGGCCATTCAAGAATTTTGCAGTTTTTAGCTTTGAAAAACTCCTTTCTTGCTTTAACAGTATGTTTGGGATCATTATCTTGCTGCAGGATAAATGCCATCAAATGAGTTTTAATTTTTTTTTAAATTTAGACATACAACATGATGACAGGGCCGGCTGCCCAGTTACACCCAGTACATTTTTAAGAGTGGGAGGAAACCGAAGCTCCCGGGGTAGACTCGGGGGAACGTACAAACTCCTTACAGACAGTGCAGGATTCGAACCCCGGTCCCGAACACTGGTACTGTAATGGCATTGTGCTAACCAGTACATTAACCATTTTTCCTTGAGTTTGGAGGTATTTGCTCTAACCTGAACTGATAAGATGTTTCTATACACCTCAGAATTTATTTTGCTACTGCCATCAGCAGTTACATCATCAATGAAGATAAGTGTGCTATTACCTGTGGCAGCCACACATGCCAGGCCATAACACCCTCACCACCATTTTTCTCAAATGGTATGCTTTGGATCTTGGACAGTTCCTTTATGACTTCACACTTTGCTCTTGCCAGCACCCTGATACAGGTTAATCTTGGTCATCTGTCCACAAGACCTTTTTCCAGAATTCTGCAGGGCCTTTTAAATACCTCTTGGCAAACTATAATCTGGCTCTGGCCATCCGTTTCTACGGCTAACTGGTGGTTTGCATCTTGCAGCGTAGCCTCTGTATTTCTGTTCAGGACATCTTCTGTGGACAGTAGTCATTAACACATCCACACCTGCCTCTTGATGAGTGTTTCTGATCTGTCGGACAGGAGTTTGTCGGACGGGAGTTTCATTATGATGAGAATTCTTCTGTCATCGGCAGTGGAGGTCTTCCTTGGAATACCAGTCCCTTTGCGATTTCTAAGTTCACCAATATGCACTTTCTTCATAATGATGTTCCAAACAGTTGATTTTGATAATCCTAAAGTTGATCGATGTCTCTTACTATTTAATTCTTGTTTTTTAGCCTCATAATAGCTTCTTTGACTTTCATTGGCACAACTCATGGAAAAATGACAATTATAGACTTAAAAGCTTAGAAGCAAGCCAAGCTCTCTTATACCTGCACCATTGCAGTAATTAAACATACAAGATAAATAAAAAAATACCTGTGAAGCCAAATGCCCAAAACATTATGGTGCCCTGAAATGAGGGCATCATATATAAAAAGCTGGCTCTGAATGGGCAACTAAAGCGGCATCGAGTGCAAAGAGTAGTTCACGGACAAGTTGCTCTTGTGTCTTGGTGTGAGCTTGCAGGCGCCTCAGATTGAAGAGACTGCCATCCGTGCGGTACCGGATGTAAACAGAGTCCCCACCATGACTACCAGCCCCCCCACATCTCCATCAGGCACACAAAACTCAAAACGGTCAACCAGTGTACCTATCTCGGCTGCACCATTTCATCAGATGCAAGGATCGACAACGAGATAGACAACAGACTCGCCAAGGCAAATAGTGCCTTTGGAAGACTATACAAAAGAGTCTGGAAAAACAACCAACTGAAAAACCTCACAAAGATAAGCATATACAGAGCCGTTGTCATACCCACACTCCTGTTCGGCTCCGAATCATGGGTCCTCTACCGGCATCACCTACGGCTCCTAGAACACTTCCACCAGCGTTGTCTCTGCTCCATCCTCAACATCCATTGGAGCGACTTCATCCCTAACATCGAAGTACTCGAGATGGCAGAGGCTGACAGCATCGAATCCAACGCTGTTGAAGATCCAACTGTGCTGGGTAGGTCACGTCTCCAGAATGGAGGACCATCGCCTTCCCAAGATCGTGTTATATGGCGAGCTCTCCACTGGCCATCGTGTCAGAGGTGCACCAAAGAAGAGGTACAAGGACTGCCTAAAGAAATCTCTTGGTGCCTGCCACATTGACCACCGCCAGTGGGCTGTTATCGCCTCAAACCGTGCATCTTGGTGCCTCACGGTTTGGCAGGCAGCAACCTCCTTTGAAGAAGACCGCAGAGCCCACCTCACTGACAAAAGGCAAAGGAGGAAAAACCCAACACCCAACCCCAACCAACAAATTTTCCCCTGCAACCACTGCAACCGTGTCTGCCTGTCCTGCATCGTACTTGTCAGCCACAAACGAGCCTGCAGCTGACGTGGACATTACCCCTCCATAAATCTTCGTCCGCGAAGCCAAGTCAAAGAAAGATATAAAAAGTGCTGTAATTTCTACATGGTCAAACCAAAATGTATACATATAACTTTGAATAAAATCTGGAATGGACACTGTGATAGTACAGATTCTATCACCAATGTGTATATGTACAGATGGTAGTGTAGGATGACTGTGATTGGCTGAGAGTGTAGCCACACCTACTGGCAAGTCTTAAAGGATTTCTCCTAGCCAGACCAGGTCATTCTGGACTGGTCGACCTGCTTGTGATATGCTCCAGTCTTTTAGTTAATAAAAGCCTTGGTTTGGATCAACAAGTCTTTGGTTCTTTCGACGCGCATCACAAGCACTTTAACTACATGTAAATTGTTTGATTACAAATTTAAAACAATGGAGCACAAGAGCAAATAAAGGAAAAAAATGTCTTTGTCCCAAACATTATGAAGGACACTCTATTAGAGAAGAACTACTTGACAACTAGTAGTGTGAAGGCATGGAGAGAAGGGACATGCTCATGTTTTCATGAATTTCAGGGAATGTAGAAAATGAGGAAAAAAATGGATAAGATGGTCAGAGCAATTCAAACTTTCTAACAATGTTTGATTTACAAAGTTTGAAGAAATGAAATGCTGGTGGACTGTCAGATTTGGATAGATATTTACACTGATTTAAAGTGGATTTTTACACAAAGTATCAGCAACAATGTGTTTATAGTGCACTTTTAATGTATCCAAGTGTCTCAAAAGTTTTATGGAAGAAAATATGACACAAGACCATAAGAAAACATTGGGCAGAAGACCAAAAGATTGATCCGAGGAGTTTTAAAGATCACGTTTAGGGGAGATGCATGGATGTTTGGGGAGGAATTCCAGAACTAAAGTTGAAGAGTTTAAAAACATTTAAATTCAGGAAGAATCTTGAGTCTTTTGCTGGAATAGTAGAGAATAATAGGACTAGAATGATTAAAGGTGAAAATCAAAACTTAGTATAGTAAGTTTCTTGCTCAACAGGAGCTAATGAAGGTCAGTAAAGACTCAAATGATGGGTAATTAAGATTGTTATTTAGACATAGGCAAGAAAGTCATGGATAATCTGGCACAAAATATGAGAGACTGACAAGGAATGTGTGCATAATCAAGATGTAAAAAATTGTTTCAAAGCACCTGAAGTGAATGGCAGTTTGATAATCTTCTTTGGCTTGGCTTCGCGGACGAAGATTTATGGAGGGGGTAAAAGTCCACGTCAGCTGCAGGCTCGATTGTGGCTGACAAATCCGATGTGGGACAGGCAGACACGGTTGCAGCAGTTGCAGGGGAAAATTGGTTGGTTGGGGTTGGGTGTTGGGTTTTTCCTCCTTTGTCTTTTGTCAGTGAGGTGGGCTCTGCGGTCTTCTTCAAAGGAGGTTGCTGCCCGCCGAACTGTGAGGCGCCAAGATGCACGGTTTGAGGTGATATCAGACCACTGGCGGTGGTCAATGTGGCAGGCACCAAGAGATTTCTTTAGGCAGTCCTTGTACCTCTTCTTTGGTGCACCTCTGTCACGGTGGCCAGTGGAGAGCTCGCCATATAACACGATCTTGGGAAGGCGATGGTCCTCCATTCTGGAGACGTGACCCACCCAGCGCAGCTGGATCTTCATCAGCGTGGACTCGATGCTGTCGGCCTCTGCCATCTCGAGTACTTCGATGTTAGGGAAGAAGTCGCTTGAATGAATTTTGAGGATGGAGCGGAGACAACGCTGATGGAAGCCTTCTAGGAGCCGTAGGTGATGCCGGTAGAGGACCCATGATTCGGAGCCGAACAGGAGTGTGGGTATGACAACAGCTCTGTAAACGCTTATCTTTGTGAGGTTTTTCAGTTGGTTGTTTTTCCAGACTCTTTTGTGTAGTCTTCCAAAGGCGCTATTTGCCTTGGCGAGTCTGTTGTCTATCTCGTTGTCGATCCTTGCATCTGATGAAATGGTGCAGCTGAGATAGGTAAACTGGTTGACCGTTTTGAGTTTTGTGTGCCCGATGGAGATGTGGGGGGGCTGGTAGTCATGGTGGGGCGCTGGCTGATGGAGGACCTCCGTTTTCTTCAGGCTGACTTCCAGGCCAAACATTTTGGTAGTTTCCGCAAAACAGGACGTCAAGCGCTGAAGAGCTGGCTCTGAGTGGGCAACTAAAGCGGCATCGTCAGCAAAGAGTAGTTCACGGACAAGTTTCTCTTGTGTCTTGGTGTGAGCTTGCAGGCGCCTCAGATTGAAGAGACTGCCATCCGTGTGGTACTGGATGTAAACAGCGTCTTCATTTTTGAGGTCTTTCATGGCTTGGTCCAGCATCATGCTGAAGAAGATTGAAAAGAGGGTTGGTGCGAGAACACAGCCTTGCTTCATGCCATTGTTAATGGAGAAGGGTTCAGAGAGCTCATTGCTGTATCTGACCCGACCTTGTTGGTTTTCGTACAGTATCAAAGGAAGTATCAAAGCACATGCAGTTAAAGCTGGTACAAAAATGTTCACTGAAACTGGCAGGAAAATATTTACTAATTATCATCAGGATATATAGCAGGCAGTAAGATTTCTTCATGACTTAACATTCTTGTGAAAACAACATAATGTTACAATTACCAAATTTTATCCATGTCCTTCTCTATCAGGAAAGATTATTATCTGGGTTGAACACCCTTTGTCAGAATCCATAACCCAAACTACCTTCTTCTCAAATTTTAAATCTTGTTTAGTTTTCAGCTGTCAATTAACACTGTTAATGGAGTATTGTTTTCTATCTCTGTTTATTAATATATGTGATAGATTATTTCAATTCTTAAGTTGTTTGCACAGCAGGAACTCAATAGATGCTATTTAAATTCATCTTTATATTTTCAGAATCTCATTCAAATCATTCAAATCAGTCAGACAGTGGTGTTTCTGACTTGCAGTCTACGGGACATGTTCGCTCTCAAAGTATTGTCAGCTCCATCTTCTCGGAAGCTTGGAAAAGGGGCACACAATTAGAGGAGCAACACTCCAAGGTGAATGAAAAAGCATTTTAATTGATCTTCAACTTGAAAGAAGAGTATTTATGGTACTGAAATGCTGGAGATGATAGGAAAAATAAAACTGAGATTAGCCTTTACGTTGTAATGACATTTATATATATATCAAAAATAAATTTAGATATAGAGCTCAGTAACAGGCATTTTGCCCAGTTGACACCCAATTAACCTACACCCCTTGTACTTTTCGAATGGTGCGAGGAACCGGAGCACCAGGGGAACACTCATGCAGATGAGGGGAGAACGTACAAACCTGCTACAGACAGCATGGGATTCGAACCCCAATCCCGATCACCAGTGCTGTAGAGGTGTTGTGCTATCTGCTATGCCAACTGTACCGCCCTTGTGCTGTCATTATGGGAGATGAACCTTGATAAGTGTGAGGTCAGCATAGAACAGGCAAATATGCTTGAGCATGTCTAAGTTAGAGAAGGATTCAGATAGTTAAGACTCCAGGACCAGATGGGATATACCCAACTTACCACAGGAAGCAAGGGAAGAGATTACTACGGGTTTTTCAATGATCTTTGGGTCCTCCCTGGCTACAAAATTACCAGAGGATTGGAATATGGCAAATGTAGTTCCCTTGTCAATAAAGGTAGCAAAGAGAATCTTGGAAATTATAGACCAGTGAATATTTCATCAGTGGTGGGCTAATTATTGGAGAGGACTCAGAGCCAGGATTTACAAGCATTTGGAGAATCATAATCTTCTTAGGAATAGTAAGGTGGCTTTGTAAGGGGCAGGTCATGCCTTGTGTGCCTAATTGCATTGTTCAAATAGGTTACAAAAAAAAAATCAGTGAAGGTTGGGTGGTCGATGTATTTCTTGAATTTATTAAGATGTTTGACAAGCTTCTCTGTGGTATACTTGTCATGAGGCAAACAAATTGTAGAAACTTGCCTGCATTGATTTTGAATTGACTTGGGCACAGAAGGCAGAGGTGTTTGTATATGGTGCGTATTCTACCTGAAGGTCAGTAGCTAGTGGTGTGCTGCAGGGAAATATTCTGGGACTCCTGCTCTTTGTAATTTTTACAAATTACTTGTTCGAGGAAGTGGAGGGGTGGATCAGTAAATTTGCAGATGGCACAAAGCTGGGAAGTGGTGTGGATAGTGTAGAAAATTTTCATTCATTAAAATGTGATATGGACAGAATGAAGAGTTGGACGGAGAAGTGGCAGATGGAGTTCATGGTTAGTGGCAGGATTGTTACCAGTACGGAGGAACAGAGGGATCTTGAGGTCCAAATTTGTAGATCCCTCAAGATTGTCACACAAGTTGATAGGATGAACAAGAAGACACATGGTCAGGGGATTGACTTCAAAAGCCATGAGGTAATGTTGCAGCTCAATAAAACTCTAGTTAGACCACATTGAGTTGCATTCAGTTCTGGACATCTCATAGGAAGAATGTGGAAGCTCTTGAAAGGGTGCTGAGAAGATTTACAGGATGCTGCCTGGATTGAAAATGTGTCTTATGAAGAAAGATTGTCCAAGCCAGGATTTCCTCTTTGGAGTGACTGAGGATTAGAGGTGACTTAATAGAATGTATAAAATTGAGGCTCAAAGGTAGAGTGGTCAGCCAGCACCTTTTTCCCAAATCGGCAATAGCCAATTCCAGAGGACATCTGTTTAATGGTGGAAAGTTTAGGGGAGACCTCGGGGATAATATTTTTCACACAAAGAGAGATGGGTGCTTGAAACACATTGCCAGGGGAATTGGTGGAGGCTGCACATCAATTTAAGAAAAATGGAGAGTTATGGGTTATGAGGGAGGGAAGGATGAGATTGATGTGGGCTGAAGTGCTCCACCTGCACTGTTCAATGTGTTATGTCAGACAATCGATTTGTGGGGAATGACTGGAGAAAGCAAGGCATTTAGCAATTATGCCAGGGTAGTTTATTAATTGGACTCCTGCGATGAAGTTCAGCGTAATGTCATGGAATATTACCTTGCCTATGACTAGACATTTTATCATCTTGCATCAGAATTAAGTTCAGCAGAATTCTGCTTAACAGAAGAAAAGTGCGCAAAAATATTTTTTTAAAAAAGGGGGCCATCCCTGCGACTGCACCAAGTGCTGCACTTCCTTAATGCACCATTCAGAACCCCAAGCAGTCCTTGCAAAGTGAGGCAACACTTCACCTGCATCTGGTGCTCCTTATGTGGTGGACTCTACATCATGAAAACCAGATGCAGGGGGATTGCTCTTTTAAGCGCTTTCTCTGTCTGCTGCAACTGTCAGGATCCCCTAGAGGCTATTCACTTTAGTTCCACTTCCAATTCCCATATTGTTATGACTCTCATTGGCCTACTGCACTACCAAGTTGAGGCCATATGCAAATTGGAGGAATGGCACCTTGTATTCCGTCTTGGCAACGTCTAACCAGGCATCATCAATTTCTCGTAACCTCTCCCCATGTTCCTCACCTCCCTTGCTTTCCTGGTCTCTCTGGTCCCTTTCCTCGTCTTTTTCTTCTCTTTCTACTCTACCACCTTCTTTATCTGCCTGTCGCCCACACCTTCATTCCTCTGGCTCCAACCCTCTTTCCTTAATTTCATTATCTACTGTCCTTGTATCAGAATGAATCTTCCTTCATCTTTACCTCTTCTTCCTAACTTTTTAATTTTTTCCCTATTTCTTCCCTTTCCCATCTGTATTCACTTATTACCTGTCAGTCCATGGTTGCCCTCCCCACTCTTTTCTTTGGGCATCTGTCCTCTTTCTTGCTACTCCTGTTAGAGGATTATAGCCTGAAATGTTGACTCTCCATGGTCTTCCTGGATGCTACTGGAGATCATCCAGCATTTTTGTGTTACTCCAGTTTACTACCATTTGCAGTATTAAAAAACTGGCTTGGGTGAGAGGGAAAAAATTATTATTATTAACATCTGCCTTTATAATAGAACCTCTCTCTAAACATTGTCTGTTTTGGATTCAATTGACAGCATTAATACAACAGCCTGTGACTAACTTTTGTGATCTGCATAATTCCAACAGCCTGAAAATTATCCCTTTTTTTATTATCTTCAGGAAATATCCTATGCAGAACCAGACTAGAAAGGGACAGGTGGAAAGGTTTGGACGGCAAGAAATTAGGAGTTCTTTGGTTCAGTGCCCCTTAAATTAAAATGAGAACATAAAGTGTAAAGAGGTCATTTTGCTATCATTTACCTTTCAAAGTGCAATATCTCACAATATTATTTATATGTATCTGAGGATCAGTGGTACTGCCAATTGCAACATTTTCATCTTTGTCTTCCTTCAAAAATGTCCCAAATAATTTCTTTTGTATCCCTCCTAAACATTTCTTCTCTGAGGAAACCACCCTCCTCCTGTCTCATAACTCATTTTCCTGATGTCTGGTAATTAGATGTTTCCTATGACTTCCTTTCAATTCTCCAGCTATGTCTATGATTAATAAAACTTTGCCATAGCTTTCCATCTTTCGTACTCTTTGCCACTATGAAGCCAAAGATCCCTTACTTTTTGACGATCCTTATCAGTTGGTTCTGATGTCTTCCCATCTCTTTGGAATCTGTACCATTGAGTTTGTATTGCCTTTCCACATTCTTTAAAATCTGTCCCTTCACACTTACTTGCAATAAATGTCATATATCATAGAACCATGGAACCTATAGTTTTTGGGAGAATCCAGAGAGTGGTAGTGTATGACTGCCTCTCAGACTAGAGCCCTGTGACGAGTGGTGTGCCTTAAGGATTGGTGCTGGGTCTATTGTTTGCCATCTATATCAGTAATTTGGATGATGATTATGGTAAATTAGATCGACAAGTTTGCAGGTGGTACAAAGATTGGAGTGCTGTAGAGTTCTATGTGCCACTTCACACACACATACTGCATTAATGGTAATCCGAACAGCATATCATGCTCTCGTTTAAAAATAGTGTGATCAGGGTATGAATGCATCTGATGATTCTATTCATTGGGACTGTTTTAATTTTCACAGCTAATAGATAATGGAATATTATTACATTCACACATTCGGATTGGCTGTCAGCAACTGATTTAATTACACTATCATGTGTTAGGACAATGTACTCAAATGAGATTTTGCTTTGTGCCCAACAATTGATTAACTGTTATTTTCCATTTAGCATTTGGTCACTATCTCTGTGTATTTATTCTTTATTTATGGTCAATTTTAACAATCAACCTCTAAGTTTAATTACAAAAAAGAATGGAAGTAAAAGGAAATCAGGAAGATAGAATTTTTTTGAATGAGACAAACTAACTTGTTGGAATAAAATGTGATTATCTTTGCTGGTGTGATTTAATTTATTAATGCTTTAACTACAAGTACCACTAAGGACTAGGTGTAGATGTAATTGAACTTAAAAAAAAATTTAAGCTTTTAGCAAATTAATTAAGTTTGTTTTTGTTGTTAGAGGTAAATGGAATAATCTATCCAGGTTGTTTTTGAGCTTCTGTATTTTAATAAGCCTGCTTGATTGCTTTACCATTACCTTAAATATTTATTCTCTCCAACATTGTTGCTCCAGTATACTGTATGATCTGTCATCAAGAAGGGCAAATACTATAGGTGCAAGATTGCCATCTGATTACTGTCCAGTTTGCACACCATGCTAACCTGGAAATATATCACTGTTTCTACATTATTTTGGGTATAGACTCTCAAACTCCTTACTAAGCAGCCTGATGGAAATACCACCATCTACTCAAGGGAAATTTGGAATTTCTGACCATGCCATTGATGCCTACATCCCAAAATCTGGATAAGAAAAAACAGAAGTGATCTATTTTGTACTGGAGAGTCCAAGCAAATCTTGTGAATAATGTTTAAAAGATTCAAATGTTTTTTGGCACTTTTCCACAATCCAATCATTTATTTTGTTCACAAGACAAAAATCTGGAGGGCCTCTAACCTTGGTTCAAATCCAGTCTGGACTGATGGGAGATAGGTTTGGGTAATCTTTTTTCGTTTGATCCCGGCACATTGATCCCTTAGCACTTTGAGAGATCGACGAAGAGCAGCAGAGAAGTTATTGGACTGTTATTTCAGAGACCTGAACTTGCAACTTCACATTTTATTATGGCAACTGGAAAATTTAAGTTAATTTAATGAACCTAATCAGAAATGCTACCTCAATGCTCCCTCCTTGTCATGAAAAAATCATTGTGTTTGATTCTTTAGAGAAACTCACCTGTTTTCCTACTCTGTGTCCATACCCACACTAATGTGCTCGTCTACCCTCTGAAATGACTTTGCACCTGTTTAGTTGTCTAAAAAACAATGCCTCACACTGTGGGAGTGGCTTTGCCTCATGGATTGCAGCAGAGAACGAAGGTCAATTTACAAGGCATAGCAAATAGTAGACTTGCCAACAAGATCCATTTTTTCACACATGAATGGCTGAAGAAGAGACTGAATAGGAATAAAGGAAGGCACTGAAACTACTTGAAGCACCCATTCCTCAAACCTATGTGTGATCAACATATTCACAGAATGAGTCACATCTCTCTTAATTGGTGTTCATTGTCAAGCTACAAACTGACTTGGAAATGTAGAATGATTCCATTACATGTACCTGGACAGTAGAGGTAGAGGAGGAGAAAGAGTAGAATGGTTGTCCTTTCATGGGACATTTATCAACTTCTAGCAGCTTTTGAGAGCTGTCTTAAAACCAGACTGCAGGAAGAGGGTTGCTTTTGAAAATGATCATTATGAACAGATGCACTGGAGAATTATAACTTTTTATTCATTTTCTTTCTGCAGATCAGGACAGATTCAGTCAGATCCTATCCTTCAACTCTACCACCAACATCCCCTCAGACCAGAATCAATGTGTCTCATGTGGCACCACAGCCCTCTCCTCCCCCACCACCTCCTCCTCCACCACCACCACCTCCCCCACCTGCTGCCTCACTCAACAAGTACAGCACAGTTGGTAGAGAGCAGCCAAGCAAAAGGCCTTTTCCATCTTCCTTTGCAACCCTGCCCATGGTCCAAAAGGTCCTACCCCCACCTCCACCCTCTCAGCTTGTAAAGCCTCAGCTGCTGATTGAAGATAATGGTCAAAGTATTCCTCCACCAGTCTCCCCAATCCCACCCTCTCCATCAGCACTTCAAATAGCCTCTGCTTCATCTTCTCTTAAACTAGGTCCACCTAGCCCTTCTCCCATGGTTCCTGCCTTCACACCCCCACCCCCACCACAGAAGTTACAACAGCAATGTATTCTTCTGCCTGACCAGCAACCCTTGACTCCTCCTGCTCCACCACCACCTCCACCACCTCCTCCTCCATTACCTCCTCTGGAGGGTGCCATCACCAAAAAGATAGGAGTGCCTTTTGAAGCCTCTCTGTGTCATCAACCTCAAAAAGTTTTCAAATCACCGCCTAATGTTGTTCACATGGATACCCCTCCAGCACCTCCTCCTCCACCACTTTTGATGAAGGCAGCCAGGTTCTCAGCTGCACAAATCTCACTGCCCCCACCACCACCACCTTTGACTCCTTCTCCTCCTCCTTCAGTTTCAACTAAGAAGTCGGCTCCATCTGCAGAACAAATGCCAATCACTGCACCAACTGCTGTTTCCATAGTAAAACAATCCATAAACCAGTTCCAACCTCTCCCTCCAACTTCAACTGCTCTGCCATCACCAGCCCCACTTCAAACTCCTACATCTCCTCCTGCTGTGAAAGCAAAACCTAAATGGCAGCCGGGTTCCCTCCCATCTCCTGAGTTTCCTCCACCACCTCCTGAAAGCAGTCTACCCCAACCTCCTCCACCTAACCCCACCCCTCCTCCCACCCCAGTCAAATCAACTTCAATCAAAAAGCCTCAGAAAACTTCTAGTCCTGGTGGAAAGAAGCCACCTCCCACACCCCAGAGGCACTCCAGTATCAAAGGACCTAGTTGTACAGATGCAAGAGAATCCAGAAAGCCTGTGGAAACCCTCAGTAATAAGTTTGAACAGCCACCAGTTCCTTCAGGACTTTCCACATCAGATATGACCACCTCTCCACCTGCTCATTCAAAGCCTGGTAAATTAAATTTGGCTGCAGTTAATTTGATGTTTCCGTCAGGAGGGCCAACAAGCAAAGGACCAGGAGGTCCAGCTATTTCAAAGGAACCTGTGTCTGAGTTTCCTTCACCACCTTCAGATTCAGATTTCCCTCCCCCTCCTCCAGATCTCGATCTTCTACCCCCTCCTCCATTGGAGATGGCAGCCCCTGGCTTTTCCAATGCAGTCCCACCCAAGGTAGCAGTGGTGAATCCTCAGCCGCAAACATGGTCCAAATCTTCAACGAAGAAAGCACCACCACCAGTACTTCCCAAAAGGAGCGACAGCACTCGCTTAACACAGGAAGAGTCTTCGGAACACCAGGTTCCTCCCATAGCTTCAGTACCAGTATCTCCTAAACCTGCCTTGTCCGTGCAGCCTCATTTCCTGGCTGACCTCAATAGGACTCTGCAGAGAAAGTCATTCACCCGACATGGCTCACTGGCTTCCACGCGGCCATCCAAGGCAGAACACATCACCACCATGGATGACATGGCACTTCCGCCTCCTCCTCCAGAATTGCTCTTTGACCAGGAATCAAGCAGCTCATATGCATCTGGCAACATCTCAGGCTATGCAACATTACGGCGTGGACCACCTCCAGCTCCACCCAAACGGGGTGACAACACCAGGTTGAGTAGGGACTGTTGATGAGTCAGCTGCCCTGTGCACTCATAATCTGCAGTATTTGGAGTGATATATTAACTGCTCTTCTTAAAACTTTGACAGTGTACATCTTCCTACAAAGTTAAATTGGTTACACTTCGTAGGATTGCTTGTCCTTGGATCAGTGGAGTGTTGTGTTTCACTTGTAAAGTCAAATTGCTCTACTTGTGTAAATATCGATGCTTTGTTATATAATGGGACTTAGTGTTGGGGTAGGTGCTGGGCTTTTTGTTTCAAAGCTTCCCAGTTAGTCATGGGGGGAGGGTGGGTGATGCGTAGTAGGCGGATCCAAAGGAAAGGAATGTTTTCCTTTCATATAGTTAAACTAAATGTCAGTGGTGATTTGACTTCGAAGAGTTCTGTCTTTATAATTATTGGAAGACTTCTTAATTGGCACCTTTCCAATGTAATAAATGTCAGACTTTTGTAATAGGAAGCTCAGGTTTGAAGTGGGAGTATCCCCTTGAATTGTTAGGAAAGTACTGTTGTGTTTTATTAATTGAATTTCAACATTTGCGTGTTTCTTGTCAAAATAAATCCCAGACTCTTCTGAGCTCCTCAATCTCACAGATTTTCTGATCACAGGGCAGAACTTCAGTCAAACAGGATGGTAATGATGCTGAAAAATATTAACCAGTTCCCCACCAGTAGGTAATTCAATCTAAATGTAGGGAAGATAGAACTATGATTAGTTAGTTAGCAGTTACAATGCAAATAAATAAATCTGACTGAAACTTCTCTAGGCCAAAGCATTGACAGCATTAAACAAATTGAATTTTCAAGCTGACATACTGAAGACTGAAGCAGAGAAGCTATGACTTCCTAAAATGTTGAACTTTCTTTGCACTCTGAGGAATACAGGCAAACCCATGTTGAGGCCACAAATATTCCCCCCTCACATGAATTCGCAAATTGCATCCAAAATTTGGAATAAAATTCACTCTCAGAATTTGTGTGGAAAACAACAAGTAAACAGCATTTTTTTTTCCAATTTGACTCTCCTAACGCATGAGCAAATTATAGAGCTTCATGTTATGGAAAATTATAATGACAATTTTCTAGGAATGCAACATTTTCATAACGTGAGGGTTGTCTGTAGTCTATTATGGAGGTCACAGAACAAGATTAGGATTGTGAATGCATTCAATTATTTTTGTAGTTGACTCATTTATTTCCATTAATGCTTTAATTTGAGAAATCAGTTGGCAGATGAGCTATACGAGCCCTTGATTTGATCATTGCTGTTTTCTTAGGGTTAGCGGTCCCCTACCCCAACTGAAGGGTACAGTTGGCTTGGTATCCATCAGCTGAGGAAGTGCGTACTTGATTCAGATTCACTGGAGCGCCTATGGAAAGGAAAAGTGTGCAGCAGAAGTCAAAATTGGACTGGGTTAAGATGCCCTCCCAGTAATCACTGAAAAGAGTCACACATGTCATCGTTTTTTGAGGAGGAAATGCAGATAAAATAGGGGATGAAGATGTTGCCTTGAACGTCTGAGGAAAATGGAATCTGATGTCATGGGAGACATGCCTTTTAGAAAAGTCAGCTAGATCAAAAAGCAAAAACTAAAAGGTAAAAATCTATCAACTCAAAATAATTCAGTTCAATTGCTGAAGTCACTACTGCCGAGTGAACAACCTGACGATAGTATCTGGATTCAAGTGGCTGAGTAGGTTAGTGTTGGAGAAAGGAATTTCCAAAGTCAATTCAGTGTTTTAAAAATCCCATCGTGGTTACTGGCAGCTCTCCTTGGTTATTTAATATTTTAGACCTCAGTGAATATTTTTTTCAGTTTCTAGATAGGTTTCACCCATGAGGACAGGAAACCAGTTGCTTTACAAGAGGTAAGGTAAGGTTGGAGGTCACATGAAAAATAACAAGTACCTACCGTACAGCATATTTGCAGTCAATATTCAAGTCAGGTTATGGGTACCAATTCTGTACCACAGAAAGCCATGTGTTAAAGAATCATTTCGTTGTGTGGTGCATTGTTTTATTACATAGAGAGCAACTTTTGCAAAATTCCTGTATGTGATTGTTCATCCTTTAAATTTCATACAGTAAGTTTTCACCCCAATGTGCCTGCAGCGGATCTTGGTTTCCTGTTCTCTTTCCATAGCTTTGCAATTTTTTACATCTCGGGTATCTATCCTTTTCCATTTAAATCCAATCAACACCCTGTCAAGCACATTATCAGATCATCATACCTCACTATGTTTAAAAAAAAGATTCAAAAAAAAGATTCTTTCTCTTTTTTTCACCACCTATCTTAATTATATATTTGCCAGCTATCAGCAAACCTACCTGTGATAAGAGTTTTATTTTTTTTATTAAATGCATTGATATTTTTGAAGGTCTCTATTAAACCTTAATGTCTTTGCTCTATGAGCAATCATAGCTGCTTTAGTCTCCTTAACAAACCGGACACCCTCTTTGCTGGTGTCTTTTTCCTACCACTATTTACAATCAAAGTTCTATACCTATTAGCACTTCATTTATTGACATACACTGCACACTATCTATTCCAATGTCATTCAGTGACAAAAGTATAGCCACCAATTTTGTTGCTCAATATTAATGCAGTCTAAATACTAGATTATTATCATGTAATAAAACAGTAAGTGTGATATTACATGAAATGACCTTTAGTCTACTGTAAGGGAGACAAAGATTCACTGTCAGCAAAAATTGCCCACTGCCCCTTACAGCCAGAGAAAGAGAAGCAAAAGAGAGTCCCTCCAGAGTCACTAAGCCCTTTCAAATTGCCTTGTTAAATAGGGTTAACTGGGCAATTTACTCAGTTAAAGACCCTGGGATCAGGCTATTTGAAAGGTCTGAACCAGGCAAGCCAGGTCAAAATTCATCCAGGTTCCAGACCTACCTTGGAGGTGGTCTGGAAACCCGGTAAAAGCTGCGGAGCCATCCTCCTCGGATTTGAAAGGGCAAATGGCTCACCCGGTTAATCTGGTGATGTCAGCGCTTCCATACATGCATCACAAGAACCCCAGGCTGACTCAATGCAGGATCAATGGCCGTCTTCCCTATCAATAATCCCCCATGCCACTTGAACTGCTCTGCCAGTGCCAGTTTGGGGGATTATGGATAACTAAGATGGCCATTGTTCCTGCATTGAGCTTTCACCTCAAACCGGAGCAGCATGTCACGGCAGAACCCTCCTCTTTCCCCCCCCACCAAACGTTCAAGGCAGCAGCATCCCTCTCCCCCCCCCCCCTGTTATTTTTGGGGTGGTTTTCATGCCTGATTGGGGTTTAAATAATTTGGACATCTGGCAACACTGTTCGGCAGCCCTGCATCCCTACTGCCAAGTGGTGAGTTAGAGGGGGGTGACTGATGGTTGGGAGCAGGGGGCCGACGGACAGATGGGGTGGCCTTTATGAGAACTTCCCTTTAAACAAAAAGGGAACGGAAAGAACACAGGGAATAGGGGATTCCCCGTGGGGCTGCCTGTGAATGCATAACGTGTCACTCACCACATCTTTGCAGGGATGGGATCCCCCTTAAATATTTGTGTTATCAGTTAGGCTGCTGTTTGAAAAGAGCAGGAGGTACCGACTACCCAATAATTTCACCCGGGTTCTAGGAGAGCTACCTGGGTGCTGCAGTTTGAAAATACCAACTGAATATCCATGGCTTCGTCTTCAGCATTCCTTCAGCTACACAGCCTTCAGATGAAGCCATCAGCAACCTGAGTTCCAGATGTCATGACATCCTCAGGAAGGCTCCAGCTCCCTTGTGCATTTTGGTCGTACATGGATTCCTCGCCTTGAGTCGCCAACAGCCTGTCACCTGTGTGCTCTTCAGCCTCCGAGCCCCTCACTGGTCTATGCCAAGGTCACCATCCCATAGGTTATCTCCTTTTCAGGGGGCGGGAAGGTCTACCCATTTTCTGGTGCCCTGCGCTAGTTGTCTGCTTCCCTTGAGTCTGCAACCACTTGTGGCCACCTCCGATCATAGGCGCTGACATCTCAGGCCAGACCTTGCAGTTGTGGAATTTTAAAACAAACCACCATCAGCTTCTTTAACAGGCCGTTTAAAGCCTGTACAGAGCCGATGGCAGGTGGACTGGGCAGTTGGATCCCGTGGAGAGCGCTGAGATTTTGCAGAGCCATTGTAGCAGATAGGGAACACCGCCATATCATTTTTATACTACCAGGTAACATTAAGATTTTGAGAAGATTCATGTGATTGCCTGCATCAATCGATACTTGGTGTGAACATCTTTCATATATGTCAGTACTTTTCGCACTGAATTCCAGCTACACTTTTGTACAATGTTTCACTTTGCTCCAGCAGAACCCTGTGTATCGATCTATTCTCATTCACTACAGCATTCTATGCAGTGTTCTTGTACTCTAAGGCCCATCCTTTGTAAAATCTTCTTATGCACCACAGTACAACCTACATCCTGTACACTACATCCCCATTTACTTTAGCATACACAGTATTTGGTATTCCAATTTTACTCCAATAGTTCCTCCACATAATGTTCTTATTCACTGCATAATGGTGGGTACAGATTATGTCCCTTCTCTGCAGCATCCTGTGCCCTGTTTTGTCTTCTGATAGTTTTCCATTCATTGCAGAATAACCTGTGGACAATATTCACATTCAGTAAAGCACTTGTCCAGTATACGGTATTCTGATTCATTAAAGATCTCTCTGCATTAAAAATAGTATGCCTGTTCACTAATGTGTACCCCTGTGAATTGTGCTCTCATTTACTGCAACATAGCCTGTGCCATTCAGCATCTTCCAATTTTCTGTAGCGCACTCTTTCTTTGGTGCTCCTATTCGCTACAGCTCTGAAAACACCTTAGCCAAAAACTTAAATAGATCTCGGTGCTTAATATGTGAACATTGCATTGGTATAATCTGAATGCATCATGTCTTACACTCGGCTTGATGTCATTGTCTTATTTTTGTTCATTTTTTTTTGTATCACCCAAGATTGAGTGACCAATTTCGTTTAAAATGGAAAAAATTGTATTATTCAATGTCTGAATTTGTGTCTACATGATGAATTTTTTTGTCTCCTAGAATGAGAATTCTTAAGAGAAATGATAGAGTTTTTGCTGCATGTTACTTGTTTTTGAATTGTTTTTTCCTTAACATTAATTTTCTGGTATCTGATCTGTTCAAGTTTGTGAACTATTTTTTCAAAACAAAATTTCTGAAGTTTTGGACCGAAATTTGAGTTTGGTGTTAATGAGGGGCATGTAGGTAGCACAAGCTACTTATTTGTGAGATCTAGAAAATCTTGAGCAGGGAAAAGACTTTCTACCCCAGGTCAAGAAATCATATGATTAAGATGATCAAATTGAGAATCAATTTCCACTTGTAAATTTTAAATGTAACGAATTTATAGAATGCTTTTCTATTACACTGCTAAAGTAATTGACTGTGTAATGCAGTTTTTGTCCTTTTGTAATATAAGTAATTTTACATGCACACTTCAGTGATAGTGGATATAAACTGTCGAATTTTGTTGCACAGAAAGAGGCATTGGACCCACCTTAACTGTCTCAATGAAAGAACCAGTGATTGGAGCAAATCTCCTGCATTTTTTTTTCATGTTCTGCAATATTTTCATACTGTTTTCTTTTGAAAGTTGTAATAAATTCCATTCCAACAGATTTTCAGGCAATGAATTCTCGATTATAATCCACTGGAAAAAAATCTTGTATCTCCATTGTCCTCTTACCAATTATCTATTTATTGACCTTTCTATTTTCTTTAACCAAATTCATGCTGATATTAACTAATCCTTTATGTCTTAAGAATAAACCTGTTTCTCTAGTCTCTCCATATAAATAAATTATTTCATATTTGGTATTATCCTTAAAAACCTCCTCTTTACCCTCTCCATGGCCTTGACATTCTTCCTGAAGCAGTGTTCCCAGAATAAATATGATTGAACACAGTCTCTTAGCAAAATATCAAGTAATGAGTTGTAAAGATTAATTTTAACCGCCTCTCTATTGTTTCTCATTTTCAGAAAATCAAAAATCTCATAATCTGCTAAAATTTGTTTCAGGACCTTCATTTATATCAGTACATAAATCTCCAAATCACTATTCTTAGCTACTTTAAAATTATTTTACTTGGTTTATATTGTCTTACCTTGATATTAATCTAAAATATGCCACCATACCATTAATTCTGCCATGTAGAGTATGTCTCAGTACTCCTGAAATTTGCTGCTTCCATTCTCGTGGTTTTGAGTTTTTTTCCCAGCTGCAATTTCCTGAAGAGCAGACCTTGGAGAATATAAACTGTATGTACTTTCTTGAACACTGAAAAACAGCTACGACCAATTTTGTTATTTAAACAGATTACACTGGACAATGAAGATTTTGCTTCCTGAACTCTTGGGTATATTTTATGAATTTTGGGCTGCTTATCACGAAATCACCTGAAAAATTTATCACATACTGCAATTTAGAAATAAAGTAGTTTTGTGTCTTCCTGTCCTATTTTAAGTCTACTAGTATTTTGCCCATAAAGCGAGCTGTTTTGGTCAGTCCAAGCAGGCCTGGGGATACATGCACTCATTGCAGATGCTATGCAAATGCAGCTACTCCCCGACTTGTGTCCATCCGCACAATCAATTGAAATTTTTAAAAATAAAGAAAAAATACAGAACATGCAATTATGGTGAAAATCGGCCTATCTATGGAAAATAGCAACTCTCTCAAAAGGTTGGCAGTAGTGGCCAACCTCTCGTAAGAGCTGGATTTGGTGGCCACCCTATTGAGATATTTCCCTGCATTTTAACTCCTTGTCTCCCATTTTTTTTTCTAATTCCATTGCTCAATATTCTGATGGTCAGACAGTTTTTAGAGGCCAGTAGAGTCCTGGGTGTTCAGTGTCCACAGCAACAGAGAGAATGATAAGGATTCGGAGATAGAGAATGGAAAGAAATCGATCGTTTTACTCTTCAGTATCACAGGTAGGGCAATTCCGACATATGTCCATTCCGAGATACGACCGGTCATCCAGAACGGAACACGGACATATGTTGGGGAGTATTTGTGTTGTCTTAGTCCTGGACGTGCTTTGTCAGGATAGATGCAGACAGGGTATAACATCAGCTCTCATATACAGATAGTAAAAACACCACAATACTGGAGGAACTCAGCTGGTTTATTCAGCATCGAGAATCGTTTTGACAAAAATATATTGCTGACATTTCGGGCCTTCAAGGAAAAATCAGAAAAGGCAGAAGGAGGGTAGAACAGAAAGTCTCAGAATTCAAACAATGGGGGAGGAATCTAAAGGTGTTAATTGGATGTGATAAGGGTCTAGGTGGAAGGAATTTATAAGAAAGCCAGAGAGGTCATTGCTAAAGCTACCTGATAGGAGGGTGTCCAATCAGAAGGTGAGTCTACAGATGAATGCATGTTGATGCCCGTGTTCTTCAGGCAATAGGATAGTGGCTGTGATATATTCTGTTACATTTGTGGCAAGTATGCACTGAAGACTCAAAGATGCAGCATGACTGCACTTATTAAGAAAGACTACAAGCTCTACTTCGGTTATAAAATTGATGTCGAAGAAAAACCCTGGGTTCCTCTCATTTGTTGTGTAACATATTGAGTCAACTTGAGAGCGAGGAAGTCAATGCCATTTGCAGTCCCAATGATATGGCAAGAACAGAAAGATCACTGTGACGGTGTCAGTCTGTAATTTCTGTCTGGTCGATGTATTTGGCTTCTCTGCTAAAAATAAGAATTCTATTGAATACCCCAATCTGCCTTCAGGCATGAGACCAGTGCTGCATGACGACAGTTGCAATTTCTGAAGCCACAAGAGACATGGAGCATTTAAAGATGTTGTTGAGAATTTTCTTGGCAACTACAAAGCACTAAACTACATATAGTTGATTGACAACGTGCTTCAATCATACAAAACCATGAATTACAACATGTCATTGAAAATTCATTTTCTGCATTCAAACTTTGGACTTCTTCCCTGCTGATCCTGGTGCAGTCAGTGATAAACATGGTGAAAGGTTTCACCAGGACATTGCAACCATGGAAAAGTGGTATCATGGCAATTGAAATCCATCAATGCTGGCTGACTATTGTTGGACACTGACACAAGAGGCATCAGATGTTGAGTACAAACAAAAATCAGTGGTAAAACATTTTTAGATCAGTTGAAGTAACACAATGTATCAGCATCATTATGTAATTAAACATGTTAAATTCAATAAAAGTTAATTTAATGTTTCTCCAATTTCCTACAAGATACAGCAAATCTGAAATTATCTTTGCGTTCAGGAAGCAAACCTTTTGAAAAAAAATTGTTGTCCAGTGTTAGCTAAGCAATCCAAAACTAGCTGTGATTTTGTGATTAAACATAAGAGCAATGCTCTTGTGTGATGTTAGAAGCACACAAAACTGATTTTGATTGAGGGATAATTATTAAGGTCTTGGTTAGTCTTGTAGGATTAACAAGTGACTTTAAAATAACGTAACTATATAAACCATATGAATATTTAGTGTTGATGCTGTAAAACTATTTCCTATCCTCCTTTAGCTGTAGATTACAAAACACTTGATTCATGTAATCTATTCCCAAAAGAAAGGGAAGGGAATTTGAAAGCCTCTTAAGAATGTTTGTCCAGAGAGCCATTCAATCTGGTTTGGAGAAATTTTAATTTCAATCTTAATCTCTGAAGCATTTAGGAAAGCAACACAGATTCCACAGTCAATTTTGAAATAGAAAGGAATTAAGCAGATTCAGGTTGTGAAATTCTGGAGCAAGTTTGTGGAGTGGGTTAATTTTTTTTTAATCATGCTGATGACTTTTGTATCTCCCAGTGATGATATCTGGCTTTATTTTTAATTTTTATAAAAATTTAGGCATGCAGCCCTGTAACAGGCCAATTTGGCCCTGTGAGTCTGTGTTGCCCAATTTACAACCCCTTAACCGACACCCTGGTACATTTTTGAAGGGTGGGAGGAAACCAGAGCTCCCAGAGAAAACCCAGGCAGATATAGAGAGAGAACATACAAACTCATTACAGGGAGCATGAGATTCAAACCCAGGTCCAGACCTGATCGCTGTCACTGTAAAGGCATTGCACTAACCACTACACCATTTATTAAAAAGAAATGTAAAATTTCATGGATGATTTACCTCACCTTGTCTCCTTCCTTAGTTTTATGCCTTTAATTTTTAAAATGTGTCTGCTGTGCAAATTATAAAACCTTGGTTTTCAGATTTCTTGTGCAGCACTGCTTAACTCGCTGACATTGTGGGGTAAATGAGAGTGATGTTTCTGTGTGTCATATACCAGCCCTGTTTCTGCTGGCCTTTGAATACTAAGGAATACATTACTTGGAAATTAGGAAATCCCACCACATTGGAGAATGAAGTAGCAGGGTACTGGGAAATGGAAACATAAATAGAAAATGCTAGTAATATCGTCTGGTCAAACATCATCTATGAACAGAGTTAGTATTTTGGTGACAGCAAAAGCACCCAATCTCCTGATGAAGAATATTTTTACTCAATTAATTTTTAATACAATCTCCAGAATAGGAAGCACCTCATGTATTGGTTTCTATTACAGCTGATGTTCAGAAGGTTTGGTTTTTGATGTTGTTGTAATATATATTCTGATAATATGAAGTAACATAAATAACAAGTAGAATTGAGAGAAGCATAAATCTGTAGTGATGGGATCTTGAGTGAACAAAGAGAAGCTGGAGAGACTCAGGACAGGCAGCAAACATGGATAGTAATGGTCAACCAGAGTTTTGGGTTCCTTTATTGAGAGTGTAGAAATAGTGTTTGGACATTCAGCAACCTCTTCTTTGCAGTGTCAGCCTGCTAATTATCAATTCTGAGGATACAAGTGTTGCTGGCAAGACCAGTTCATGGGCATCCCTGTTACTTTTAGTGGTTCCAATGTGGGAATCTCCTTCCGCAACACTAAGATGCTTCATTCTCCAGTATTTTAACCAAGATGCAATGAATGAATGCTAATACATGTCCAAATGAGGTTGGTGTGTTACTTGTTGAGAAATTAGGAAGTGCTACTCCCTGTTGCTGAAACAATTTGGCAGTTTGTACTCATTTGGTTGTGGAAGTGGGCAAAGGAGGCTGATCAAATGTCTGATTTGTGAGTGTGTTTCAGGTTACAGTGTGTTAGTAGTGTTATCCTGACCTCTTGTCAGACACAAGCAGCTTATGTGAACTGGGGGAGTGTGTCTATCTTCTTGATACTGGCTTTCCAATCTCTGTTAAAGGTGGTTTCTCTCTGACATATCCCTTCTCCATTGCTCATTGTGGTATACATTAATATGTATTGCATTGGCAGAGATGGCTGTGATGGAACTGAAGCAGTGGTGTCATTCATACTTAAACTTTGATGGGGAAAGTTTTTTCTTCTGCTTCCCAACAACTGCCTGTGCAAGGAGCAAATAGGGAATTTGCTTTTTACTGTCAATTGCCTGCTGCATAGTCAGTACATAAATAATACTTGATGAAGTAAATTAATGTATTGGTGAAGATGAACACAATTAATGAAAAAGGAAATTTTGTCAATTTGTAAATTCACTGTCTACCCTTGTTTTTAAAAAAAATCATTTTAAAATGAAGCCATGCTGAGGAATTTAAAACACAACCCAAAAGAAGGCAGTGGGAACAGGGGTAAATGTGAAAAAGGACAAAGAGTTTGTACCAAAGACAAAAAAATAATTTATTTTAGCCAAAGAATTAGTAATAGATGCTGAAATTGTTAGACTAGAAGATGGCCATGGCCAGAGTCTTAGTACTGGCTGCACTTCTAGGTTTGCATGGTTATATCAGCAGAAAATGAATCTGTCATTAAAGGTTTTCCGTTTGTGCTACGTATTTCATTAGATTTTCTGCTGTCTATGATCAGTTGTCTGTCTCTGTGCTTGTTTGTTTAGGAAGTCAGCTCAATTTTCTAGTAAATGAGGCACAGACTCAGATGATTGTCCTGCTTGTGTCTGCTTCAAATAATCATGAACCCCAAAGGCCAACCTTCTAAGTGCAGGATGCCAACTGCAGCTGTGGCAAACATCAATCTCAATGTTGCTGCTGTGTTTTTCTTGGAAGCTGCAGTGTATTTGTTCTTTGTATTATACAGTTGATATCTAATTCTCATCATTAGAATGCAATTAGATTATTGTTTACTATATATCACCTGTTGCAGCATTGCTGGAGTGGAGCGGGGTTAAATTTGGATGAGGGTGTATATGTGGTTGATGTAAGAGGTTTGAGATGTGCATAATTTGCTGCTTAAAGTGGACTTGCTGGTATCTGTATAATTCTTGGAAAATGGGAATGTTTTGGCTTAAATTGGCCACGGGTATCAGCCTACAACTCTATCTAGACTGGCGAAAAATCTTGCAGCCTTTTACAACCTATCATGTTGAGTTTAAAGCCATGTTTCTGTATTATGTTTTGGTAAGCAATACTAATTTTTTATTTTGCTGTAAAGTTGTTTATGAACGCTGCTGGTTATCTGCAGGGACTGTTGGCTTGGTCTCTGATGTAAACCAATTGCCATAGCTTGCTACCACAGACCACTCTCATCACTGCTTTGGGAGTGGTTGGCCGGCTGGCCTTAAGACCGATCAAGTGTCAAAGTCAGAGTGTAATATTGTATATAATTTCTGCCCCTCTCCCATGTTCACTTTAAGAGAACATATGCAAGTTCTTTTTTTTTAAAAAATGTAAACTCTAGAATGTATTAATACTGGAGATTGTAATTAATGCATGACAAGCTTATATCAGTTTTTATGACAATAAATTGATTTCAAATTACGTGTGGATTTCCTGTTCCATGTTAACTTAATCAGGCCAACATATTCAAATATCCAGTTGGAATATCCTGCGTGAAGTTTCCAGTTAGACTTGTAGATTTCAAAGAATAGTAATCTTGGCTCACTTCACCACTTTCCCATTACTGCATTTACAGACTGGAGATGAGAAACCTCCCAACTCCATACTGGAGAATTCAACAGGACAATTGAAAGTGGACTAAGAACAAATCCATTGGAGCACCAGCAAACATCTATTTCTTGTGTCATTAGGGGCTGGTGACACGTTTATCAGTTACATGTATGTTTGGATTTGCCTATCTCTCCACTTTACAGCTGCAGCAGATAACTAACTTTATTTCCTTGCTGTTAGAGAGTGCCTTAGCAGTCATGGATCTTTTAGTCTGATTTGCTTGCTTGAAATTGATGGCTTGACTGCTTGTTCATTGTGCAATCGTTGCCTTACCTGAAAATGGAGATAATTTCAGAACCAAGACAAGTTGTTGGCATCCAACAACTTCAGAATGTTGTTCTAGCCTGGACAATGATTTTAATTGTGCTGTGAAAATGGAAGTTTTTCTTGTAGATATACCTGTGCTAGGTGATGACGTCTGTTAGAACATTATTCTAAAGAGGAGGTTACTCACTTAAAACCAGCAAAGGGTTAACTGGGTGACTTGTTGAAACATCAGTAAAGGATTTGGGTTATTATTTAGCTCTGCTGTAAACTTCTCTACAATCAAAATGGAGAACATGAAGTGTCATTTCTGAGTCAAGAGTGTTGTGGGTTCAAGTCTTTCCCACAACTGCAGATGTCAGATGAAGACATGTCAGTCCTGGGAAAACTATTGGAGAGGATTCTAAGGGACAGTTTTTGGGAGCATTTGGAGAAGGATGGCCTAATTAAAGGAAGCATGGCTTTGTGGGAGCAGGTTGTGCCTCATGAGCCTAATTGAGGTTTTCAAAATTTCAAAAGAAATTGATAAAGGTAGGGCAGTGGATTTGGTGTACAGGTACTCCCCGACTTACAACCTACTCGACTTATGGGCATCCACAAATACACTGAATTTTTTAAATATATGGTTTATGTTGTATTTGACAAACTATAACAGGGATACAGGGCTTGTAAGAGCCAAAATGTGCGTGCTTGTTATTCAGCATCCTGGGGTCCATAGGCTGGGCACAGCCATCTTGATTCCTGTAGTCTTCGGTTGACACATGCACGGTGGGTTCGCATATTGGAGTTTGGATGGTGCATGAGCAAGAGTTAAGGGCACGAATTCACTATTGTCAGGGCACTAAAGTCTCCCGCATGTGCTAACCAAACTCCAATATGCGAACCCACCATGCACGTGCCAACTGAAGACTGACGTGTGCACAGGAATCAAGATGGTCGCATTCAGTCTTTGGAGCCCGGGATGCTGAATAACAAGGTAACTACACACATTTTGGCTCTTATATGCTCTGTATCCCTGTTACAGTTTGTCAAATGCAACAAAAATCTACAATGATAAAAGATTTGATTCAAAAGTTTGTTTTAAGACTTAGGCACTCTATGAACGGGCAAAATTCTACTGGCGTCCATTCCTGTCCCAATTATAGTTGTAAGTCGAGGACTGCCCGTATATGGATTTTAATGAGCCTTTACAAGTTTCCCCATGGTAGACTCATCTAGAAAGTTATGAGGCAAGAAAATTATGGACTTTGGCTGCATGGTTTCTGAATTGGCTTGTCCAAAGAAGGCAGAGGGCGGTAGTAGATGGAGTGTATTCTGCCTGAGGTCGATAACTAGTAGTATACCATAGGGATCTATTCTAGGACCGCTGCTGTCTATAATTTTTAATAACTGACTTGAATAAAAAAGTGGAGGGGTGGGTTAGTAAATTTGCAGATGTCACAAAGGTAGGAGGTGCTGTAGATAGCATAGAAGGTTGTCATAGGTTGCAATAGGATGGAGACAGGATAAAAAGATGGGCAGAAAAGTGGCAGATATTCAGTCTGGGCAAATGTGAAGTGATGCACTTTGGAAGATTAAACAAAGGTGGAGTATATTAATGGCAGGATAATTAGCAGAGTGGAGAAAGTGATATTGGGAGTCCAAGTTCGTAGATCCCTCAAAGTCGCTTCGCAAGTTGATAGGGTGGTTAGGAGGCATATGGTGAGATGATTTTAGTTGACTGAGTTCCTCTTAAACATTTTTATTGACATATAAAATTACATGCAAAATTTTATGGAAAACATAACCAGTCATCTCATATACAAGTACAAAAAAGAGGATAGAACTACATTAGACAGTTCCTTAATCCACATGAGAAACAATTTATTGAATTAATCTATGAAAACAATGTTAAACCCATATTTGGCAAATTAATCCAAATAAAAATTGATAAAAAGAAAAAAACCTAAAAACAAAATCTAATTCACCCCCTCCCTCTAATCAAGGTAACTTTCGTGAAATTAAAGGGAAATTGTGGATTGGATAGTGATTCTCGGATGGAGAATCCCCAGAACATTCAAAATTCTTAATTCTTCCAATCATGTTAGTATTCTATGAATGGGCCCCACATCTTTATAAATTGAAATTTTCCATCTTTAATATTGTATCTAATTTTCTCCAGGCTTAAATAGGACATTACATCATAGAACCACTGTGTATGGGTAGATGAAGAGTCATCTTTCCATTTCAATATAATTTCTCATCTAGCTATTAGCATGATAAAGGCTAAAATTTTCACCTGAGTTGCAGGCAGAGGTATATCTGGCTCCTGTGAAAAACTAAACAAAGCAATTAATGGACAAGGTTCTATTTTAATCTTAAAAATCATTGAGAAAGTTTGAAAAAGGTCTTTCCAAAATCTCTAAATTCCAAAAAAAATATGGATCAGTGAAGCTTCAAAAATGTTTCACTTCTCACGTAGTGATGGATCAATATCTGCATAAAGTGAGATATTTAAGTTTGGACATATGTGTTCTATGTACCACCTTAAATTGTAATAAGCAATGCCTTGCACAAAATGAAGAATCATTAATCAAGCTGAGAGTAGAGTACCAATCTTCATCTGAAAATGTTATGTTCAAATCTCATTAGTTGATTGAGTTCAAGAGCTGTGAGGTAAGGTTTCACCTCAATAAAACTCTGGTTGGACCATACTTGGAGTGTCGTGTTCAATTCTGCTTGCCTCACTGCTGGAAGGATGTAGAAGCTTTAGCGAGGGAGCAGAGGAGCTTTACCAGGATGTTGCCTGAATTGGAGAACATGTCAATTGAGGAAAGATTGAAGGAGCTAGGACTTTTTAGAGTGACAGAGGATGAGAGATGATTTAATAGAGGTGTATAATATTATGGGCAACATAGATGAGGTGGACAGCCAGCACCTTTTTCCCCAGGGCAGCAATGGCTAATACCAGAGGACACCTGTTTAAGGTTGGTGAAGGAAAGGTTAAGAGAAACGTCAGAGTTTTTTTTAAAAACACAGAGAGTGGTGTGTGCCTGTAAAGCATTGCTTGAGGAGTTGGTGGAGACTGGTAGACTAGGGCCACTTAAAAGATTCTTAGCTAGAAAAATTAGGGTTATGGTCTGTGAGGCTGGAAATATTAGTTTAATGGTTTATATAGGTTTGGATAACATCATGGGCTGAAGGGCCTGTGATGTGCTGCAATGTTCTATGTTCTTTGTAATAACACCAGGGAGGTCTATTTGCACAAGACTTATGGAGAGCCCTAAGTCGCAGGTTGAGAGTGGAAGTTGCCATGGTTGGTGTTATTTGGGTTAAGTCTGCACTGGGACATTTATAAATATTACCCATTTGGATACAGGGTCATTCCTGTTAGAAGCCCTAATGCTGCCTCAGTACGTTACTAATAGTAATTCTGTCTCAGAATCATAAACAACTATACAGTTATTCAGCGACTCACCCAGACTCACTTCCATAACGACATGCCCTTCCTCGCTGCTCCTTTGCTATGCAGTTGATCTTATTAGTACTGGCTTCTTCAGAAGAACTGTAAATTAGTATTTTCCATAGCTCTGCTATTTTTCTATTGATTATTTTCTATTCAACTCTGTATCTGATTCTCTTTAGAAATTTGCCATATGTAACTGGCCAGGGAGGATCCATTACTGAATGAAAAATGAGTCAACATGGATGAAAATTGCATGGCAAAAAATATAATATTGTTTAGACTAGAATGCACAACATATTGGATCTTTTCAAAAGACCTGCTCAGTAGCTTTGCAAAATCCCATGCTCATTTGCTGATTAGACCATTTAAATAAAACCCTTTCTCCTGACCAAGTTTGGCATGATTCCAAGGAACAGATTACAGCAACATTAGGGTTATTGGGAAAGTGGACGGGAATGCTGGAGACTGTGGAAGAAAAGGCAGCAAGATGCAAGGGAGCAGAGGGGACATCTATAATAAATAATGATAATTTATTGTCATATGCACAGGTACAATGTACAGATGCACTGAAATTCCTACTTGCTGCAACCAAATAGGTACGTAAGATGCACCAACTAAAACAGTACGCATAAAATAACCACAATATGCTAAGACATAAAAATAGATAATAAATGTAAATAGATAAATGTTCACAGATACAGTTAGTGTAAAAAAAAAAGTGATTTCAAGATTGCATCAAATCTTTTGATTATATTGGACTAGGTTAGGGCAGTACAGGGAGGTTCAATAACATGATTTGGATAAATTCTGCAGCTTTGAGATATCAGCAGGAGTAGCAAGAGTGCAGTGAGGGGGCATTGGTGCAACTGAGGGGCAGAAGAGATGGGAAAGTTGGAGAAATTGAGCACAGAAAACAGCCCCAAGAGGATAAAGGAAGCACAGGAGATTGTGTAACAATGGAGAATATCAAAAGTTCCAAGAGACCTGGGCAGAAAATGAGTGATTGAATATATTTAAGTTGGAAGGGAAAATTAGCAATGTCGATGGACAGAATACCAGTTCCAATGAATTAATAGCAAGTGCACAAATCAAATTTCAGAGAGTGATTTTCTGCCCAATTACTCCTTTCTTTGGCTTGGCTTCGCGGACGAAGATTTATGGAGGGGTAATGTCCACGTCAGCTGCAGGCTCGTTTGTGGCTGACAAGTCCGATGCGGGACAGGCAGACACGCTCCTTTAAGGTGCAGACAGATCACAAACGGTCATCAAAGTGACAACATTACTTAAATAATTGGCATTATATTACAATGTGGTGATTTTGTAAATGATTGCTTATTAATTAAATGTAAAATACTGTGTCCTACCAAATGTCTTTTAAAGATCCGTTTGATCCAAATGACTTAAGATGTATGCCAGCTGGAACACGAGACAAAATGACTTTCATGCGCTTCTCCCAGTCAGCAGATGAAGCCATTCTGTGCCTGACACAATCCAGCTGGCATTATTATCACACAATAAGCTTGAGGTGCATGAAGAATCACCAGCATCAATTGGCTTTCAATCAGTCCCATAAATTGAAATAAACCACCATCACTTTCAAAGATGTTTAGATAAAATCAATGCTGAGTAATATAAGCAGAAGTTTTGAAAACATTTGTTGGAGACCAGATCATTCTTGATGAAAGAAAACTTAATGATCCACCCAGAAAAACTGCTGACTGACTCATCTTTCTTTCCCTTTGACCTTGTTGCTTACGTTAGAGGCTGTACTGTTTGGTTTAAGGAAAAGGAATACCTTGCGTAGAACCAGAGTAAACTGGAACTGTTCTAGATAGTTTGGCATACCTTGTCCCTAGCTATTTTTTTTCTGAATGTAATAATGATTTGGGATGCCGTTCAAAATTATGAACCTCTGTATTTGCTTCAATAACTTTCAGACTCTTAGAGAGAGCAGAAATACTGAAGTCATTTGCCAACCTTCCCAGCCAAGCCATGGAATTGGGAATTCAACTTGAATTTATTGACCTGCAAGTCCTCTGCAAATAAGATGAAGTAAAACTAATTCAGAAAGATTTTCAATTGTTGATATCAACATCAAGAGTACTTCCAGTTAACGGATAATCTTGAAGCAGTAACACATCTGGTAACATTAAAAATAAAGCCTGATATTCCCAAAAATTGTCTCCCAGAAGTAATGCAATCTAACACATTAATTCTGCAAGTGCATCCATTGGTAAATTGATTATAGTTTTAATGATTCAAAAGCAGTTTAATTTGGCGGGCCTGACATGTACTCTAATCATGTGCTGTGTGTTGGAGAAGCTGTATGTTTAGAGAGGTACTGACAAAACTGCTAACTTTTTCCCCCAAAAATAAATTTTATTCACCACCTGCTATTTACAAAATAGAAAACTATTAAGTTTTTTTCTTGTCCTTAATGACATATCCATACATTTCTATCAATTATACATTTCCATCAACATGTTCATTCCCTAATTAGCACTAATGTAGCACTTTGTTGTGTTACGAGCCCAGAGGACCCCAAAACCCAGCAGCAATAGATATTCACCTAGACAAATGGTTACTTAAACAAAAGTTGCTTTTAATTATCTTTAAACATGAAAATAGAATTAAACTTTAACTTATCTCAAACAACCCCCTTCTAATTCTAAGCGCACGTGTGTGTAATGTGTGTTTAAGTTCAGAAAAGTTCTTTAGTTCACAGTCCAATCTCACTTCTCATTCCTCCAAGTTCATTGGTTGCAGGCAACTCTTATAATGCACAGAATTTAACATTTATAAAGGCTTTGGTGCTTGAAAGGTAAATGGTTACCACTCTGAAGGTTTTCAGAGACGGATTTGTTGTTCCAGGACATCCACAACTGATGAACTTCCATCAGCCACTCCAGTGTCTTGCTCACAAAACTTGCCCCTTCAGGGTTCTCCAAATGATAACCTCTTTTTTTTCAGGTCATCACAGAATTCCTTTGTATTTCTCTTATTCCAAGTGAAACATTAGACAGCCAGCCCTCTCTTCTTGCATGAACCACAAAGGCTTTGACCAGGCCATTTTTCAAATTGGCTTTCCACAAACTTGCCAGCTTGTTCTGTTCCAGTCCCAGCTACTTCTACTGGCTGTAACACTGTACAATTGATCTGTGTGTGTGTGTCTATCTCTCTCAAAGAGAAAAGCCTGTTTGACTCTCTCTGCTTGCAGCCACATGACCTTCTTAAAGCAACAAATTCTCTTCCAGACAATCTGCGGCTCCAGCAAGATCTTTCATCTGTTGCCTTTTGTAAACAACAACCATTAGTGAAGTCTGTTGAGCACTCTTCAAAGCTCTTGCAAATGTTGTGAGGCCCCAATATGTCTAGCATGGGGCAGAGCTCCAGTATTTCAAATAAGATGTTTTCAAGTGTTTGCATGTGACCTACTCTAACAAACCTTTCCCAAAAACATATCTCTATACTCTGTCACAGTTGTTAGTCTCCCCTCTGTTTGAGGGACTTCCCCTCAGTCTATGCACTCAATTCCATAACAGAATGGCTCTAGACTGTGGTCCTTGCCCATAGTGTCCTCACATTGGCTATGCCAAGTCTCAGTTCATCTCACAGCATATACACCTGCAGCCTGGAATGTGCCAGTTGGCAGCATTCCCTCACCAACATCTTGGTGTGCAGAAAGACAAACAGGTTTTGGAAAGACCAAAGTGAATCTTTCATCGAGTTGATGATCTTCCAGAAGCTCTGGATATTTGTCTCTGCATGTCCCTGGGTGCAGCCCTTAAATCAAAGAGACCTCTGTCACACTGGTACTGGAAATGAACTGTGACAAGGACCCTTGCAACCTTCTCTATATGCTCTTAAAAATCTATATTCTACAAAAATGTGGGCATCTCCACACCACTGCAGTGTTCTCTCAGATAACATGTATTATGGGTGATATTTCTGTCATACAGGAAGGATCTAACTGGGAGGGCATCTCTCACTGCCAGTAATGCCAAGTCTTGGTGCATGTTTGTGAACATTGGCAATGAGGCATTTCACCAGGTGTCCTGGACCATTTGTTTAGGGAACCACCCCACAGTCCTTGTCCCTCAGTGTCTGCAGATGTTCTGTGCTGACCACTGCCTGATGAATTTTTCTAGAAAAACGTACACAAAGGATAAGTAATGTAGCAATGTCCATCTGACTGGGACATTGCCCAGCAAATGATCCAGGTCTGCCTCTTAGGACAGGTAGAATCTCAGCCCATACCGGCACTTGGTGCCCATTTATTTTGGTTCCACACACAGTCTGATACACCCACCCTCATAGATGGTCATCATGATGAGGGCCACTGTGGGTATACCCTTGACCCCGTTGCCTGGTAACTTGTACATGGTAACCCTTGGACCTTTTCCATTGTGGATACCCATATGAACTGGAAGTTGCTGTAGTGTCCACCATAATAGAAATGAGGGGATGGGTCACACCTGAGCAACATACAGAAGTTTCGAGCATCTCACCCCCAATGATAATGTTCTTCCCTGTTACTGAAAGGGATTGATTTGCAACAACCTATTTTTGTTGCATGCCTTGGCTCCTCCAAACCAGATAACCAATGCCTTCCTGTACATCAGGGCTCCCCAAACATTTTAGACCATTGACCCCTTCAGGGACTACATGGTCCCTTATTGACCCCTAGGCATGGAATCCTGGTGCTGGCCAAGGGGCTGGAAGTGGGGGGGGGGGGGGGGAATGTGCTAGGTAGGGTGGCCAGATATCCAATTTTAGGCTGGACATTCCAGCATTTTAGCCTTCTGTCTGGGGCCACCTCAAGCCGGAAGTTAATTTGCCCTCAATTTTGTGGCCATACACCCCCAAATGGAGGACAAATGTAAGGACAGGAAGGGCACTGACCTGTTAAGTGTACTGTCCCATGGTCTGCAGGCCATGCATGGCCAGCTGGCGCATTTGTGATGAGGGGAAAATGAGACAGTGATGTTCAAAGTGCCACTGGTGCATGCACGATGAGGGGGAAGCGTGGCAGTGGGGCACAAAGGATCACAGTAGGTAAGCCTCCACCACCCTCCCCCCCTCCCTTCCTGTGCTGGATAGGGGAGTGGGTGGTGGTGGTGATGTGGAGGCGCTATTTTAAATTGACCGCCCCCCCCTCCAGTATCTTTGATCCCCTGAATGGTCCCATTGAGCACTGGGGGTCGATATTGACCACTTTGGAAACCTCTACAGAACATGGATGATGTCACTATTTTCTGGTTTGACATATGATCGGCCTGCAGACTGATCAGCTTCTGTGGCCAGTTTGTACCAGCATAGGGATGTCAAGGTAAACTGGAAGAGGAGGCGATGCTTTTTGTTAACTGTTCTGACTTGTCCACCATCCCTTTCACACCCAGATCTGACAGAATGAGGCAAACCCGTGGAAATGTTCAGGCAGCCAATGAAGCCATACTCCAGAATTTATCTGGTTGTTAATGCTGTGCGAATGCAATTTTACCAATGTTCATGCAGAAACAATTTAAGCATTATTCAATAACTCAGACAATTTGAATTGTTAAACAATTAAACTTAAAATAGTTCAACATGTTTGACATGATAAATTTTAAATTAGTTTACATTTTCTGTGATTTGTCCTCATCAAAATGAATGTAGACACTGAAAATGCACCACGACTAACCAGTGGGACATTCTCTGAATTAAGTGCCAGGGAATTACAAGTGGTTATCCTTTTATCCAAGATCCTTGGGACCATACACTTCTCAGTATTCGGATTATTCCGGATTATGAAATTAAAATGGTGGTAGTACAGATTCGCACAAAAAATAAGCATTTTATATGGAGCGATGCTGCATTGAAGCCAGCTCAACGAGAAATGGCTGTCTTCATTACCCATAATTCCTCCTGCAGCTGGAATTGTTCTGGGAAATGCAGAGCAGTTCCAGCTGCGGGTGAGGGGATTATGGGTAATGAAGACGGCCATTGATCCCATATTAAAACAAAAGGCTTGCTCTCCACACCCTTGTCTGCCTCCTTCTGGCTCAGCTGCTCTCTCCCCTCTCGCCGCCCAAGTCGCATTCTCTCCTTGCTCTCTCCCCGCTGTAAGGTGTCTGACTCACTCATTCTCGAACAAAGCAGACCTAACACCGCTCACTCATCCAAGTCACGCTACCACTCTGTCTCCACTCACCGCCAGTCCCGTGTTCTCTCCTTATTTTATCCCCCTTCGCCACCCGAGCTGCGTTCTCTCCTTGCCCTCTCTAGAATACTTGAAAATATACTGGACATGCACAAATGTTGGTTTTTTCAAGGTTTTTGGAATCATGGATAAAGTGTTAAGGATCTGAATAGGAAATTCTATCCTATTGTTGGAGTTACTGATGTCAACATTTGAGTGGAGTTTCCACTAAGCATCCCCTCTTGAAAGTTAGGAAGGATATCCACTTCCACTCAGACTTCCACAAGTGTAACATTTCCTGGGAAATATTTAACATATTCACAAATTTGAACAATTTTTAAAAGGCACAACTTCCACCAAAATCTAGATTAAGTTTGAGAGAAATATATTCATAAGCATTGAACTTTTCACATACAATTGGATGTCAACATTTGATTAGTTTGAAATATATTTGGAACAAACTATTTAACCCCAAACTTAGAGGGACAGGGCTGGAGGAAAGGAGATGCAGGGATAGGGAAAGAGAGAGATATTGGAGGGGGGGAGGGCAGGGTGCCTAGCAGAAAATGGAGAAGTTGCTATTAATGCCATCTAGTTGGAGGGACCCACTGGGGAGATCTCTGCCATTACAGTGGACAGAGTGAAGGTGCTGAATGAAGCAATCTCCCATTCTGTGTCCAGTCTCTGATGTAGAGGAGACCACAACAGGAGCACTGGATGCAGTCAATAACCTCTGCAGATTCACAGGTAGGGTTGCTTCACTTGGAAGGACTGTTTAAGCCCCACATGGTGATGAGGGAAGAGATGTTGGAGCAAGTGTAGTATTTCCTGCATCACAGAAGTTGGTACCAAGGAGGAGGTTAGTGGGAAGGGATGAGGGAGTCATGGAAGGAGTGATCCTTTCAGAAGGCGGAGAGGGGAAGATGTGGCTGGTAGTGGGACGGTATAAGTAACAGAAAGTGTAGAGGATGATATGATGAATGTGAAGGCTGGTGGGGTGAAAGGTAATGACAAAGGAATCCTGTCCTTGTGTCTGGGAGTTGAAGGGGTCTGGGCAAATGTGCAGGTGAAGGTCAAGTTGATGAGAGGCCATGCTTTTAAAGAAAGAGGACATCTCAGATCTCACCTGTTAGATCTTATCCTGGGTGTAGATGCAATAGAGATGGAGGAATTACAACAAAGGACCAGAATCCTTGCAGGAGACAGGGTGTGAAGAAGTGTATAAGTTTAAATTTAGACATATAGCATTGCTACAGGCCTTTTTGGCCCACGACCCCACACCGCCAATTACACAATTAGTCAAGGTAATTGGGAGTTGGTGGATTTATAGAATATGTCTGTTGAGAGTTTGTCTCATGTGATGGAAACAGATTGAGAAAGGGGAGAGCATTGCCAGAGATGGACCATGTAAATTTGAGGATAGGGTGGAAATTGGCAGCAAAGTGGATAAAGTTGACAAGATCATGGGTATATGTGGCAGCATCACTGTAGTGGAGGAAGAGTTGAGGAGCCTTGCCTGTGTTGGCTTGTAGCATTGATTGCTCCACATAGCCAACAAAAAGACAGGCATAGCTGGTACCCATGTGGGTAACCCTTTGTCTTGAAGAAAATGGGATGAGTCAAGGGAGAAGTTACTGAGGATGAGAACAAGTTCTACCAGGTGGAGGAGAGTGATGGTGGATAGGGAATGGTTGGGTCTGTAAATTAAATGAAGGACTTTGAGGCCTTTGGTATGGGGGATGGAGGTGTATAAAGTCTGTTAGTCCATGGTGAAGATGAAATGGTTGAGTTCTGGGATGTACAGTAGGTAGGAAGAGACTGAACTGGTGAAGGAGGGGGAGGGGGGGAGGGAAACAAAACAGTGTCAAGGTAAACAGATACCAGTTTGGTAGGGCAGGAGTACATGGAAACAATGAGTCTACTTGGACAATTGGATTTGTGGATCTTGGGTAGAAAGTAAAACTGGGCAGTGTGAGTTGGGAATCAGTAGGACTGAGGAAGGGAGATGACCAGATGTGATGAAGTGAGAGATAATGCAGGAGATGGTGGCTTGATGTTTTTTGGTGAGGTCCTGTTCAAAGGGGAAGTAAGAGGAGGTGTTTGAAAGCCATCTGGCTTCAGAAAGGTAGAGGTCAGTGCCACTCTTTTCTGTGGATTTGATGGTGAGGTTGGGATGGGTGCGGTGAAAGTGAAGGGGGTGTGGTGAGAATAAGCAAGAGGAGATGAAACATTTGAGGTCTCGGCAGCAGTTGGAAATATAAAGATCCAGACCTCGTAGCAGGCCGGAACAAGATGTCCAAAAGGAGGAAGAAGATAAAAAATAATTTTTTTGTTTGAAGGCTGGGGAATTTAAAACTAGAGGGCGTAGATTTCAGGTGAGAGGAGAAATATTTTAAAAGGACCTGAGGGGCACCTTCTTCAGAGGGCAATGGGTGTATGGTCAAGCTGCCAAAGGATGCTGTGGAGGTGAGTACAAGGACAACAATTAAAAATATACATGGATAGGAAAGGTTTAAAGGGATATGAGCCAAGTGCAGGGAAATGGGGCTCAGTTGGGTTGACAATTTTGATTGTCATGGACAAGTTGTGCCAAAGGGCCTGTTTCCATGTTGTAAGACTGCCTCTATATATAAGGGGGGGGGGGGGGTGTATTATTGATGCTGCTGCTGTGCCAGGAACCTGGCATGAATCCTTGCCCTTCACTGGCACCATCTGAATGTGAATTCTGCCTGTGAATGCAGTGTTGGAAGGGCTGAAACAGGCAATGCAACCTCTCAGATGAAATGGGCCACTGCTGGAGATTGTCAGTAACTACACCCAATAGAGGAGATATTTGGATCCTATGATCTCTATCAGCACAATCTGTTGGATGTGATAAAAACAACCATCTCCCCCTTTATCCTTGCTCAGAAATTTCCCCAATGGTAACATGGTGATCGCTTGTGTGACAGGGTATTTAGAGGTAGCTTGGGAGGAATTGCTAGAGCAGTTTGCACACACAAATTTTAAAACAGAATATTTGCAGGACTTTTGCAGAGTGCTTTTTGCAAGAGGCAACAAAGTATCAACATACAGCTTGCCTGGGAACATGTGATCTTTGCAAGCAAGAACAGAACAGCTTTGCTCTCAGAGAGGGAGGGAGTGAGAGAGGAGTCACAGAAATCAGTTCCAGAGGGACAAGCTGGCAAACTTTGGAAGGCTGTCTGGTCAAAGGAGAAGACTGGCAGTCTGAAAGACCTGAAAGAAAGTGGATCATCTGGAGAACCGTGAAGGGGGCAAGTTTTGACAGCAAGACTGATTGATGAGGAATCAGTTGCGGATGTCCTGGAAAAGGAATCTCTCTCTGAAAATCAGCAAGAACCCTCCTGAGTGGTAACCATTTGCCTGTTAAACACCAAAGCCTGGTGAACTTTGTTAATGCTAACTTCTGTACACAGTACAAGAATTGCCTGCAACCAGTGAGATTGGACTGTGATCCAAAGAACTTTTCTAATTTTAAATATACATTACACACACCCGTGCTTAGTATTAGAAGGGGGTTAAGTAGTTAGGTAGGTTAAGTAAGTAGGTTAAGTAATAAGTTAAAGTTTAATTCTGTTTTCTTGTTCAAATATAATTAAAAACAATGTTTGTTTAAGTAACCCTGTGTTGTAGTGCATATCTATTACTGCTGGTTTTTGGGGTCCTCTGGACTCTGTAACATTTTATGGGAAAAAGCACTCCTCAAATATTCTGTGTTTTAAAATGTGTGTGTGCAACCTGCTCTAGCAATTCCTCCCAACCCACCTCTAAATACCCTGTCACACTTGTCTTTAAACTGTGCAGCCAAACAAGGAAAGAAGACAGCAACTTCCATCACATTTAACAGGAGAGAGACTGGAATCCAGGCAGACTGTCAAAGCATCGAGCAGGTGCACCAATCCCCAACAATGGCCCACACTCATCCTGCCTGCTTAACTACAGCTCTCCACACCTAGCTGCAGGCAGTTAGTTTAGTGAGAAAGGCAAGGGTTTTGCCAAGTACTTTTAAGTGTTCAGATTAGAGAACCAAAAGCACAACATTGACTTAGCATCCTGGGATACTTATGATAGCTATTTAGATGTTAGAAGTGGGAGGTTGTGTTTCAAGGACTCAGAATTACAAGCTGCAAATATGCAGATGACCATATTAGGAGGTTATTAATATATGAATAGCAACTGAATTTTAAGAGATTTTGCATTTCACAGAAAAATCATGATACAAGTACTGTCTGGAAAATTGGTTGGTGGCGATGGGAGGTGTTTCAAGTAGGTTTGAATTATTTGTTTCTACACAGTATGTTTTATATAATTAATATCCTTTGTTAACTCCCACGACACTGATTATGGCTGATTTGGTCAACTCAGTTGGTTGCAAAACTGATTGCAGGGGGCTGATGTAGCAATGTTTGCTTGCCACCTGAGGGTGCTCTCAGACCATGCTTTCACCCGACTTCAATTGGTAATATTGCTGCAAACTTCAGTACTCATTTATATTCTCTTGCTTTACTTAACCACATTTGTTCAAACCCCCTTACTACTCTGGTACACTTCAGTAGTCCCCCTCCCCAACTTAAGCTGCAGATTGATGAGGTACAGATCATTGATGCTGCACAGCTGCAGAGATATAAAGCTGGAAATCTGACATTAAAACAGAAAATGCTGAGACGCTCAGCAGGCCAGCCAGCATCTGCAGCAAGAAAAAGAATCAATGTGGTGGCAAAAGACCCCACATCTGCAGCATCCTCTTCTCCCTGTCTTGCTCTAGCCTCTGTATATAAACACCTGTATTCCAAAATAACACCACGTGTGGCCCATATGCTGATCAGAGTTCCAAAATGCACTTTATTTGCAAATTAACCTTCATAGTTTTCAGTGACTTCTCACCACAAGGGTAGCTGAAATGAATGTAGTTCCCTTGGATGATAAGGGGGGAATTAATATTAGATAATGCTAAAACAGCTGAGACTATTTTATGTTTGTCTTCACAGCGGAAGACACCTCTAACATGCCAAAGAATGAGGACATCCCCCACCCCCCAACTTATCATCTTCAAAAGATGAATGGGAGGTGAGGATTTGAGGTACTGCTGAGCAAACTGGTGGGTCTCGAGGTAGATAAGTGCCCTGGTCCTGATGGAATGCATCTCAACGTTCCGAAAGAAATGTCAGATGTTATAGTAGATACGTTTGTTGTAATTTACCAAAACTCTGGGCCCTGGACAGGTCACAGTGGAATGGAAGACAACAAATGTCATGCCATTGTTCAAAGAATGATTTAGGCAATTGGCAGGTAACTCTAGGCCAGTTAGCTCAATGTCTGTTGTCGGGAAAATGCATGAAGCAATTATTAAAGAAGAAATAGTGAGACATTAGAATAGAAATCAGCAGACACGGAATTTGAGAATGAACGCAGCAAATAGCAGGGAACAGGTGCAAGTTGTATACTTGAATTTCCAGAAGGCATTCAATAAGATACCACATAAAATACTTATCCACAAGAGAAGGATGCTTGGAGTTGGGGAGAATGCATTAGCATGGATAGAGGATTGGTTAACTGACAAAGGCAGAGAGTTGGGATGTTTCTCTGGTTGGCAATCAGTAGTGAGCAGAGTGCCACAGGAGCTGTCCATGATATACATTGACAATTTGGAAGAGGGGACTGAGTGTTGCATATCTAAGTTTGTTGATGACACTAAATTGGGTGGAAAAGCAAATTGTGCAGATGACACAGAGACTGCAGAGAAATATAGATAAGTTAAATAAGTGGAAAAAGGTCTGGCAAGATTGAGTAATATGTTGTTAAATGCAAGGTCATCCACTTCGGAAGGAAAAATACATCAGTTTATTATTTAAATAGTGAAAGATTGCAGCATGAGGTGTAGAAGAACTAAGGAGTGTTTGTGCGTAAATTGCAAAAAGTTGGTTTGAAGGTTTGCAATGTTGGTTTTCATTGCAATAAAAGCATTGATTTTAAGTGCAGGGGATTTCTACTGAAACTGAACAGGGTGATACTGAGGCCACACCTGGTAAATTGTGCACAGTTCTGGTTTCCTTACAAGAGAAAGGCGTGGAGGTGGTTCATACTAGTTTCACCAGGTTGATTCTGGAGATGAGAGGAAATTGAGTTGCCTGGGACTATACACATTGAAATAAGAAGAATGAGAGGGGATCTTATAGAAACATAAAATTATAAAAGGGGTAGAGACTAGAATTAGGGGACACAGCCTCAAGGTTTGTGGGAGTAGATTTAAGACAGATGAGAAGGAACTGCTTTTCCCAGAGAATAGTGAATCTGTGAAATTCTCTGCTGAAGGAAGCAGCACATTAAATATAGTTAAGACATAGATTTCTGCATAATACGAAAATTAATGGTTAAGGGGAAAATGCAGATAGATTATATCATATATTATTTATTGTCATGTAATAAAACAGAAATATAACATTAAATGAAAGTGCCATAAGGCAGACAGATACACTATTAACATTGGCTTTGCCCAACACCTCTACCAGTCAGAGAAAGAGAGGTAAAAGGGAGTTCTCCAGAACCACCGAGTGTCCATGGATTTGCCTCCAGTACTCCTGCAGCCCCACAAGACTCCAGTTCAAACCATTGGCAACCTGAGCCCAGTTCCAAACCCCTTAGTTCGATTAATGAAAATTTCTCCTTTATCTGTCTCACTGATGAATTTTGAACTTGTGAATTACTTCATATTTTTGCCATTTCACTGTCACTATCCATGATTTTATAAGCCTCTCCTTCACCGGGTCTATTCTTCTGTTTTTAATTTTGTGTGCTTGTACAATGTTTGAACACAATGCTGATTCCTCCAGAGTCATGCCACAATAATCTAAATTGTATCTATTGTGGCAGCGCTAGCGACCCAGGTTCGAATCTGGTGCTGTATGTAAGGAGTTTGCACATTTTCCCCTTCTCTGCATGTGCGTACTCTGGGCGCTCCAGTTCCTCCCATTCTTTGGACAGCACAGGCTCAGGCCATAAGGGCTGGTTACCAGGCTGCTTGTTAAATTTAAATCACTTATTTTATTGCATGAGTGGTTCAAAACTCAAAGGGACCCACGAAACCTTAAAGATTTGCTCATTGTTGACAACATTTAAGTTTTAGCTCAACTCAAACCCATTCTGCTCACAATTTTTAAACATCATTATCTGAGCCTTGATGCCTGCCTCTAGTTTGCTTCGTGTTTCCTTCTCTGTTTCATTCATATTTAGGCTTGTTTCATTTTTTTCTGATTCCGTACCCTTGGGCCCTGTGTTGTCTTGAATAAAACTTTTACCACACTCCTTGTATTTACCTTCTCCATGAGGACTGGTCCAAATTTGTCAATTGTTCTGGTCCCAAAGGAATCCATCTTACCCCAATCAGCCTTTTTAACCATCTCCAATTCTTCTGGCCTATCAGTTTCTGTATGATTTGCATCCTCAATCCTGGGAAGAATAGGGAATAGTGATCAAGAGATTACTACATTTTTAGTCTAGCTCCATGCTGATGGGTTGTCTACCCATTCTTGTCCTTTTTGCCTGCACGGCCCATATCTCTCTAATATTTCCTATCCATACTTGTCAAAATATTTTTTAATTATTGTAATTGTTCCCATCCTACAGCTCATTCCATATACCCACCACCCTCTATGAAATAGGTGCCCCTTCAGGTTCCTTTTTACATCATTTGCTTCTCACCTTCAATTAATGTCCTCTCATTTTTGACTCCCCAACCTGGGAAAAAGTTTAGCTTTTAGCACCTGATGCTCATTCAGAAGAACCTACTTCATATTTCTACAACTGGGATTTTCTCTATTCACCTTAAGAATTCACTTAGTCTGAATCAGTCTGAGAATGTCTGGGTCACTCAGTGAGTTCTAGCCAGTGTGTTTATTTTAATATTCTAGTTTTCACAGAGTTACAAAGCCATCCATGTACACACTCACAACCAAAGTCTGTATTTGCCCCAACCTCCCCCCCCCCCCCACACCCGCCTCAGCGAGTACATTCCAAAAACTTATCTCGATCCCACCCACCATGGGGCACTTGACCCCTATCAAAACCTGTAATAAAAATAAATAATGGCAGCAATGCCATTCAAATAAAAACTAAAAAGAAAAGAAAGAAACTCAAAAGAAAAAAAGAAAACTAAGGACCTGTAAAGAAAAGGGCAGGTTCGTTATCTGTGCCAAGTCCCATTTCTGTAACCTTGCCCCTATTTAAAAGGGGGGGGAGGAAAATCAATTTATCTGAGTACCAATGTACAGATATGTCATGCTTCCTCTGTAGGTTATATGTGATTTTCTCCAGAGGAATGCAACTCTGCATAATATTCCATTGTGTGGTATTGAGCTGGGAGTCGGACTTCCACGAAAGTGCCATACACTTCCTGACTAACACCAAAGCAACTTTAACAAACTAAATTTTGAATTCAGTCAGTCTAAATTGCACTTCTCCAATATCCCACAAGAGGAACAGCTCCGGGTCCTGTGAAAAATCCACTCTTGTAATGTTTTTTTAGAATATCCCCTCGGTCTTCCCAAAAAGGTCTCACCTTTGAGCACAGACTGGAAAAGTGGATGAAAGTTCCCACCTCCACATCACATCTAAAACACATTGCTGAAATCTCCGACTTTGATTTATATAGTTTCTGAGGTGTACAGTACAACTGGTGCAGGAAGCTATACTGCACCATCCTGATTCTGGCATTGACAACCCCCATCACACTGTCCATACACAGGTCCTGCCACCATTCTTCATTGATTGTTGTGCCCAAGTCTGACTCCCATCTCTCCCTCGACCTTTGTCCCTCGGACCCTCACTTTGGAATATGTAATACATCTTAGAAATAAATTTACACCATTCCCCTTTCGAATTAGAATTTCCATGTCGCTACATTCAGGCAGGGTCATAGTTGATCCCAATTTTTCCCTCAAAAGGGATCTTATTTGCAGATAGTAGAAGAATGTTCTGTTGGACAAATTATACTTGTTTCTCAATTGTTCAAAGGACACAAGTTTCCCCCCCTTCATAACAATCCTTGTAACACCTGATCCCCCTCTGGCACCAGGTGTCTAGGATCTTATTACCTAGATTCAAGGGTATTAAATTATTCGGAGTTAGGGGCATTTTGGGGGATAGCTCCACCTTCCATCCAATACCTTGTTTTATCCTTTTTCACATCTGAAGTACGTGTTTTAGAATGTTTTTTAAGAGTAGTTTTACATCCCATTTATAAATAAATACTTTGGCTATCTCTTCACCTAACGAATGTAGCCCAATCTGCGTCCATACTAGGGTCCCCACTCCCTCAAAGAGTGAGATGATAAATGTCGCTTGGATACCCAATAATACTTTTTTAAAGTCAGGTAATTTTAACCCCCCTTTCATTTATAATCCCATGTTAACTTTTCCAAGGAGATTCTCGCCACTTTCCCATTCCTCAGAAACTTCCTGACACATTTGTTAAGCACCTTTAAAAATAACCCAAGGCAATACAATGGGTAACGACTGAAAAAGATATTGGAGCTTTGGTATCATCTTCATTTTGACACATCAATGTAATGGGTAGTGTCCTCCATCTGACCCTCTAGAGCAAAGGGATATAATTAGCTTATAAGAATTACGTAAATCCTTATCTACTTTGACCCCCCAAGTACTTTATACCTTCCCTCGGTCACTCGAACTCACTGATCGTAATCCCCATTTGTCAGAGGCATAACTTTGCTCTTATCCAAATTTACTGTGTAACCCAAACCTTCCCATAATCCTCCAGTATGGTCCTCAGCCTGGCCAACGACCCCCTGGGATTCAGCAAATATACTAACACATCATCAGCAAAACGGGTTAATTTTGTGTTCCACCCGGCCCACCTTGAACCCCCTTATGTCTGGATCCACCGAATGGCTTCTGCCATTGGCTCCATAGCTAGTATGAATTGGACCGGGGACAAAGGACAACCCTGTCTAATTGACCTGTTCAAGGAAAACATCCACTTGTAATCATTTTGATTCAAGGTTTATGGTAAAGTCCCTTGACCCAATTGATAAATGTCTGTCCCAGACTGAATTTCTCCAGCACCTTGAACAGAAAATCCCACTCCAATCTGACAAAGATCTTCTCCACATCCAAAGCTACAACCACTCCTTGATCTGCCCTAGATATACAATACTTAGCAGTCTCGCCATGTTATTTGCCGATTGCCCTTTTCTAAAAAACCCACTTGACCTGAGTTATAGCCAGTGTGCCACTGTGATATTTGGCTGTCAGTTTGCATTTTATGATTGTGCCCTGTATTTCAGCTGGTTTTGGAGGTTTAAAGATCTTCTGAGTTTCCCCTCCATCTGGGGTTCATAATTCTGTTAATGTTGAGGCCATTGCAAGGTTTTTCAGGATCCCTGTCTTTCATAATCACCATTTGTGAATTTCAAGGTTTTCACTTTCAGATGCATTCTGTTTCAAGGACACATCTCTTTTGTAAATTGGGGGAATGGTGGATTAATGTGAGCATTGGGAATCATTTCCTGAGTTTGGTGAGGCATTCTGATTTTACTTGTTCTGTGTTTTAGGATCACCTCTGGGGTTCGATGTCAACCAGAGGACACGATGTTGGATGTCACCTACTGATGAGGATAAAGTTGTCGTTTTAAATCGTGCTTTCATTGCTGGGGTCAGTCTATTGACTTCAAGGTCAGGTTCTTGATTTTAAGGTCAATCTCTGGGGTCATCCATTGTGCGAGACATTAGGTCACTGTCTCAGAATTATAATTTCCCATCCCACCAGGCCATTTGACCCAATTTAACTGTGCCAGCCAAAATTCACCAAAGTAACTGTAATTCTAGATCTGTGGAGGTGTGTCCTGGAGACACTGTGGGTTTAGGTCTTGGAGTCGATCTGGTGCTGGGTTCCTCTGCCAGGGCTGAGCTCAAGGTGGAACCATTGCCAAGGAGGGTGGTCGCTTTGAGGCGCTCAATCTCTGGCTGTTGAGCTTGGTCTGCGGGCTTCTCAGGGAGTGGGATTTCGGGAAGGACGGTTCGAGCATGGAGCGTTTGATCTGTGTTTTGTCACTTCAGGTGATTGGGTTGGGAAGAGCTGGCTATCGCTGAGCTTTCTCTCAGTCGGGCTCGGGGAGCGAACCGGTCCAGGGGAGGAGTCCTGGTGCTGGCGAGCCGGGCTTGGGGGCTGGAGGTTTGACGGAGCTGGGATTGGCTGCCCGGCGCCAGGAACGCCGCGCACACCGCGTCTGTGGGAACGGCTCACGATGGCTCCGTGGTGGACCGGCGGGCTGCTCGCAACCGTGCTGCTCGGTAAGTTCCCCAGTTCACAGGCTGCGTCTGGAGGGGGGGGGGGGGCGCGCTCCGGTGCCGTTTCCCTCCTGCACACGTTTCACGCCCTCTGCTCCCGCCTTGGTGGCGGATCCCGAGACGGACCCGGGGATGGAGAGAGAGTGGAATGGAGGCGCAGGCTGAGGAACGGGCAGTTCCGAGACAGGTTGAGCCACGCACCAGGAAAGGAGGGGAGAGACAACCTGAGAGAGGGAGGGTCAGAGGTCACCACGGAGACCCGAGTTGATACACGTCGAGCTGGATGGACACACCCTGGAAACAAGAGGACTAGTTCTGGGGAGGCGGGGGCGAGTAACTGCGAGAGGGAGACTCGAACCCGCAGGTGAATTCAGGGACGCGGGGCTGATTCCACAGACCCGTCCCTCTGCGGCCACGAAGGAGGCCGAGCGGGCGCCCCAGACTCGGGGTTGGGGCGAAGCGGATCCCAAGGAGCAGGGACACCGCCTTGGAGACTTGCGGGGGTGGGATGGGCGCGGCCGATCAACCTGCGTATTTGACTCTCCTGTTCCCAGTGGCTGCGGGGGGGAGAGATGGAGGTGATTTCTCCATCGCATCGTCTTTCAAGGGGTTCGCTCTCATTTCACGTGTGTTGCGAGTAGCCTTTAAAGACTGGCCGTCGATTAGTTCAATGAGTCTTGGCTGTGACCGCAGCAGCTCCATGGAGATCATTAATGCGTGGTCAGAATTATTCGCAATTCGCCAAATAACGGAATTCCTGTTGAATTTACTTGATAGGACTAAAAACTACTTAACAAATTGTTCACTTTCAGTGTAACTCATTATCTTTAGTGGATCTCTCTTACGTAGTCAATGTAAATTATTATTTACCAATGTTGAACAGCACAAAACAGGCGCTTTTTTCCAACTGTCCACACCAATCAAGGCTTTCACTTCACCAAAGATCCATTTGACTCGTATCCCTCTAATATCTTTCCAGTTCATGGACCTTCCCAAATCTCTTTTAGGTGCTGAAATTGTTCCTGCCTCTACTATTTCCTTTGGCTGCTTTCTCCATGTGGCCACTGCTTCCTCTTTCATCTCAATCTACCTTAAATATGCCTGTAATAGTCAATACCAATATGCCAAATCTGGTATTTTTTATATATAATGTGTAAAAATTGACCCCCATATTTTTGGCCCCGGCTGCCTGCCCATCTGAGCTCACGACGCATTGAACAACAGAGGTTCTTACCGTGGGAAAAAAAACTAGTATGCGTGTAATAGCCGACTTCCTAAATTTCACCCTAAATATTGACCCACAAAATTTGACTATTGCACGCATATAGTGTATACAGTACGTCCTGTAGCATTAGACTCCCATACTCTGAGAAAAAGACAGATGAATAATTTTATCTATGATGCTATAAACCTTTATATGGTCATGACTCAACTTCCTTTGCTTCAGGGAAAAGTCCCAGTCTGTCCAGTGTTTCCAAATAAATGAAACAAACCCCCCCCCCCATTAATCCTGACTACACCACTAACTTAATCATATCCGTCCTATAGCTGCACACAATACTTCAAGTACAGTCTCACCAATGTTTTGAGCTTCTGCAATATAACATTCCAACACTTGTACTCAGTGTCCTGACTGCAGAAAGCTTCAGGTCAATTTTCTGGTCATTCCTAACCTGATAAACTGGCAAGTGTTAAGAGCAAGGCTTAGATCCATTCTTTCACAGCACAGGAGACATAGAGCATTTTATCATTGAGTATTGGATAATTAAGTCTACCATCCATTTTTTCTTATAATCTGCGCATAGTTTAGTTTTAATAAAAGTTTGGATCCTTCTTTGAATTAGTCCAATATTTAGTACATAAACTGACAGCTAATTCAGCCCAATTTTACTTCTGGTACACCAATGAGGAAGAAAGATCCAGGTTGCAGGAATGTTTCATTCGGGTGGTTAGGTGGGCACACGACACAAAATGGGTGGTAATAAATTCGGGAGGCAGGACATAAGAAGGGAATACATGCATAATGATTGGAAGAGGGATCAGTTAATCTCCAGAGGTTATTGAAGATGAGAGAGCATAGTGTTTCAGAAGATAATCAGAATACATCATAATTTGGCATGATAGAAAATATAAAACCAAGGAGGGGACATGTTAGAATGGCTTAAAAACGTTAGGCCATAGCTTGGCGCACACGTACATATTGGCCAGCAGACTACAGTAAAGGTCTGATGATACGAGAAAGTAAATGGGAGGTTGACGAAGCTATCAGGTTTGAAGAATTATAATTGTGTGAAGGGACTGCCTAGGCTGGATTGTTCCTTTGGAATAATGGAGACTGGAGTGAGAATTCATTCATGGGATGTGTGGAAAATTATGAACGTGCAAGACAGTAAATAGGAAAGACTCTGCTCCTGGTGGCAAGCTTGATAACTGGATGCTTAAAATTGATTGGATGGATTAGAGCACAGAGTTGAGGAAAAATGTTTTTACCCAAAGAGTAAGAAAGGCTTGGAACTCGGGCACGATGCAGAAATCTAGACAGAAGCTAACATTAGATTAAAATGTTTCTGGATGAACTTTTGAAGTGCTGTAATCTGCAGACTGTCAGAATAACCCAACTCATCTTTTTTTAAAGACAAAAGAGACTGTAAATGCTGGGGTTGGGTTGGGGTGGGAGAGAGTTCACGAAGTATTCAGCAGATTGAGCAATATTTGTGAAGGCAAAAGGTGTAGGTCCATGGTTTGGTTTCAGTGTTCTGTTTTAGTTATTTTTTTGGCTGGTTTGACCCTGGGCACTTTCTGTCGTGTAAATTTCAATAAATCAAAACCAGTTCCTGGCAACACACGCTGTAGCCAACAATCATAGCTAACAAACATTATAATAACCATGAATATCAATTAGAATGTGCTATATCTGTACTCTAAGCAGTGTGCATTATTTCAGTATCAGACTGATTGCTAGATGAATGACTACATGAAGTTCAAGGTTGAGGTGTGAGATTATCCACAATTTGAAGATAATTAAAAAGGAAAATTTAGTGATAAAGCAAATAGCAATAAATAAAGAGCAGGGAACATTCTACTAATCAGAAAGAATATTGATCCTTGTTCTGTCTCACATAGCAACTCCCTATATCAAGTTACATCAAAATTAGCTTGTGATCTTCTATTCTCTTCTATCTATTCGCTCCTAGGATATGAGAATCGAGTCATTAACTATGGCTGAACTGCAAATGAATATCTTGCTAGGCCATTTCAACAGTGCCTTAAGATCACCCACATTGGGTTCAGACTGAAGTTCTACTAGATGGATATCCTTCCCTTGTCCCGGACTCCATCAATCAAGTAGTTTCATGATTGCTGAACTGATGCTGGCTTGTAACACATTTGTAATACCCCAGGGTTAGTGCGTCGTCTTTACAGCATCAACAATCAGGACCGGGGTTCAAATTCCACGCTGTCCATAAGGAGTTTGTACATTCTCCCCTGGGGGCTCCAGTTTCCTCCCACTGTTGGAATGTACCAGGGGTGTAGGTTAATTGGGTGTAGATGGGGCAGCACAGGCTCGTGAGCCGAAACGACCTGTTTACTACGCTGTGTATCTAAAAAAAAAATTAAATTTAAATTAATTACTCATTTAAATTCCCAGTTGTCAAAGCACAGGGATAGGTTTCCAAGCTGGGATTGAAATGCAACATTGAAGGGAACCTTATAAGTGCTGAGTGTTTGATGGAGAGTCTGTGGGTTAGGGAGCTGCTGTCTGGCTGCTCTAATTTTGTGATTTTTCACTTGTTAAAATTACTTCTCAAAACATTCACTGTTACCTTGTACTCCCTACCAGACTTCAGTCACTGCTTTTGTTTGTAGTCCATCTCATTAACTCACTTCCTCTCATTTGGAGTTTTATGCTTGTGATTTTTTTTTAATAAATAGCGTCGACTTCATTGTGAACCTCTATTGAATATTATCTGTTGGCAAAGTCATATTGACGAAATTCTGACCTGGTCAAGCTATTTATGTTTCCTGGAGATTTTTTTGATCGTATTTTCAACTTCCAGTATCCATATTTGATTTCCTTTGTACATAGTTTACAATTTGAAATTTGTGTACTGGTTTGGGAGTCTTAGTATCAAATGGATTTAAGTTGTGCAGATTCATCCAATCATAGGCAGGGAGAGGAAACTAACATCAGGGGGCAAAGTACAAGAACTATTTAGGGTAGGTTAGTGGAATAACTCAGCAGCATCCATGGGTAGTTATGGTCAGTCATCATATCAGGTCTGAACCCTTAATCAAGACTGATATAGAACAGTTAAAGTTACACATATAAAATTCTTTCTCTTACTGTAAGGGGTGCTGGGGAATATTAATGGTGACTCTTACAGTAGACAAAAGGAAATTTCATGTAATATTTACATTTCTGTTGCAGAAAGATGCTGGGGGTTGGTGGTTGGGGACAGAGGTATAGGATGTGGTGTGGGAGATGGGGGCATGAGGGAGAAACCACTGGGAAAGGGGTGGAGGGGAAAAGTTAGAGGAAAAAAAGTACAGTCGACCAAGAAGAGATGGGAACAATCGAATCAGATGGAGGGAGGGGTTACCTAAAATTGTCTCTGCACCACAAACTGATCACAGACTCTACTCCTTCAAGAGAGGTGCTACATTTTGGTAGGACTAATCAAACAGGTCATGCACATTAAATGATAGACAATTGAGGAGTACAGTGGGACAAAGGGATTTAGGAGTCATGATACATAATTCTCTGAATCACATGTGGATAGGGTGGTGAAGAAGGCATTTAGTTTGTTGGCTTTCATAAATCAGAGTGCAGAACACAGGAGTTGGGATGCTATGTTGAAATTGTATAAGGCACTGGTGAGCCAAACTTTGAATATTGTGCACCGTTTTGGTCGCCAAATTAAACAAAGGATATAAACACAATAGAAAAAGTGCAGAGGAGGTTTATGAGAATGTTGCCAGGATTTGAGTTACAGGGAACGGTTGAGTAGGCTGGGACTTTATTCCCTGGAGTGTAGAAGGTTGAGGGTAATTTGATAGAGGTATTCAAAATTATAAGGGGTAAAGATAGGGTCAATGTGAATAGGCTTTTTTCATTGAGAGTGGGGGAGACTCAAACAAGAGGGCATGGACTGAGAATAAAAGGGGAAAAGTTTAGGGGAAACATGAGGGGGAATTTCTTCACACACAGGGTGGTGGGGGTGTGGAATGAACTTCCAGCAGAGGAGGTAGAAACGAGATCGGTGTTAATATTCAAGGAAATGTTGGATAGGTATATGGATGGGAGAATGTGGAGGGTTATGGGCTGAATGCGGGTCAGTGGGACTAGGTGGGAGATTTTCGGCACGGACTAGAAGGGGCCAACTGACCTGTTTCTGTGCTGTAAATGGTTATATTAACCTGAATGTTTCCTGCTTCAATCAATCCATCAGTAAATGGAATTCTCTACCTTCTCCCATTGGAGTGTACCTCAAAGGTCTTGTTCCCCTCTCCTTAGTGTGACCATAACTGAATAACCCAGCTGTAGGTTTATAGGATAGTGGGAAGTTATTGCAGTGCCAGTTACCCGGGTTTGAATCTGGTGCTGTCTGTAAGGAGTTTAAATGTTATCCCCGTGTCTGCATGGAATTTTTTCTGGGTGCTTCGGTTTCCTCTTGGGGCTGTAGGTTAATTGGCTGGCAGGGGTTTCAATGGCCAGAATGGACTGCTACACAGTTGTAAATAAAATGTTAAAATGTAATAGACTTAAGGAGATGCCAAATCTATTCCTGTGCATCTAAACTTGAGCTCCTTGTAGCAAACCATGTTAACTCCCCCCAACTATTCCCACGGTGACATGGCTATCCTTGACTTCATACATTAGCTAAAATTAGAAAAAAAATCAATGTTCATGCCATTAGACTTAAGGCTGATCAGGAGAAATGTGATATGTTGTCCTTTAAGTTTACATTTGGCCTCATCCTGACTGTGGTCCAAGTTCCTCTACAAGGGAATTTTTTATATTTGCAATTCCTTGAATCATAGTGAATGAAACCTGCACTGGACCCTTGTTAAAACTTGCCCGAGGATGAATGACTTGGTTCACTTACTTGAATTCCAGTGCTGTGTTGTGCAGGTAAGACCATATTGTTCTGTAATTATGATGCGTGCATTATAAAGCCCATTACTGAACATTATTTCTGCTGGGCCATTACTGAAACTTTTATATCAGCTTTGATGTTCTGTATATTTGTGACTGGATTTATACAGCTTTTTAAACAGAGATCCTGCCTTTAATGTCCATGAACTAAATCCCACCAATTTGTTCTACTTTCTCATAGCATTGAGCCCACTTCCATTTACATTATAAATATTGCCATTATTTTTACTACATTATTAATGAATTACATCTGATCCAATGGCTTTAAAAACCACTTCCTTTGGCTTTAAAACAATAATTCTTTGGTATCATTTGAACATTTGGATCTATCAGCAGGTAGAATTATTGATGGATTCTTTGATGTATAGGTGGCCCTAGAATTATCCTGAGACACCATTTCTGAAAAGTTTCTCTCAACTCTTGGATTGTACATTGCATGGTGGTCAGCACAGTGCCGACGACCTGGGTTCAATCTGGCGCTGTTTCTGAGGAGTTTGTATTTTCTCCTCATATCTGAGTGGGTTTCCTCCCACCATCCAAAAATGTATTGGGCTTTCGATTAATTTGAATGTAATTGGGTGGCGCAGGATGGAATTGGATTGTAATTTTTAAAAAAATCTGACCACCCCACCCCCCCAACAGATTCTTTGAACCTTGTTCAGTGAATTCCAATGTTGTACTATGCTAAAGAGTGACTTAAAAACTTTCCTATTACCACTGGGAAAACAACTTTCAAGATGATGGCTCCTTTGAAAACTTAATGCTGGCTAATTTTTGTCTTTAACCCAGCCATTGAAGTCAAACTAACTGATGTGTTTTACTGTGGAAGATATTGGCTGCTTCCCAGATCTTTGGCAATCATAGAACCTAAAATGTAAATCTGGGGGATTCTGCAGGCAGCTTTCTCAGGATGCTCAGATTCACCATGTTGTCTTCCTTTAACTTGCACATTTCATCCATTATTGTGTGGTTCTTCCATAGCCAAGTTTTGAAAGTAAGTGGCACAGATTGGCCTTTGAAATATTAAAGTTCTGAAATGTCAAATGCTGAAGGATACTAAAGTTGCAGATATCTTTAGGAAACAGGTCAATTTTGCTTAAATATTTTTCTTCTGGACTCTTCCACACCCTGACTCCTTTCCCACATTGTTCCTTGAATGTCTACATCTCATCTCTTGCTCTCATGTAACGATCCTCTGTCTCATTTTAAAAAGTCACACCTTGACAAAGGGCTCAGGCCCGAAATGTTGATTATATATCTCTGGCTCCTATGGACAAGCGCAGGACTCACTGATTTTCTCCTGCAATTTTGTGTATTACCTGTCATTGCCCATCTCGTTTTATGAAAAATAATCTGGGTTCATGATTCTCCTTCATGTTTTTGATTGTCAGGTGCTGAAAACCCCCACATCCTGAATAATAACCCATCCATTCTTATTCCACGTTACCCAAGAATCCTAAACTGAGGCACGACTCTCCTCAATGTTACATTGGAAATACAGTGTGGTACCTTTGAAAGTGGACTATTTCACCTAAGTGCTAACCTTGATCATGTGAAGCTCCTGGGATTAAACCTGAATTTATAACTCGTCATCTGTGAAAGTTACAAATTTAGTAAAGCTCTAATTAATTTACTAAAGTTTGTTTCCTATGATTTTTTTTTCCTACAGCGCATCAACTTGGTTTGCTGACTGCTTGCAATGAAGTTTATTACTCGTATCTTATTCAACACATTTGCTTAGACACATACAGATTTCAGATGATAGATATTGGCCAGAAACTCTGGTGTGATTGGGAAGAAACACTGAGGTATGTTTGGAATTCATTAGAAAGCATTGTGAAAGAGAGCAAATGATTTCACCACTTCTGAGCTGCAATGTCCTTGATGTGTTTTTTATGGATTGTAAAGTGATGCTGAAGGAAACGATGCAAAAATTCTCATTTCCCTTCAAAAATGAAGGGAAATGGAGACTTTGGGTTAAAAATTTGTAAAAAGTGTCCTAACCTGAAACATTGATTGCCCATTTCTTTCTATGGATGCTGCCTGACCCACGGTGTTCCTCCAAATTTGCATTGTTTGTTTAAGGTTCCATCATCTCCAGATGTGCACTGTTCTGTGCTGGGCTTCAAAACATCACAGGTTATCTGCTTAGCTGATCTTTCTGTGCTGAGTTAACCTGGTGCAAAATTCCACGTAGATCACTGCAGTAGGGAGGAACATTTTTCATTCCCATTCCTGGTCAGAATATTAAGGCTTTCATGTATATTTGAGTGCATTGTGAGGGGTGGCAATAATTGGGTGAGGTGCCCCAGCATTATGAATCCTCGTCCGTTGGCTGAAGATTTGTGTGTCTTCTACAGAGACCGGGAGACAGGCAGGCCACTGAAGAGTCTGGAGAAGACGCAGGCTCACGGATCAGTGACAAAGGAAGGAAGCACTTGGCAGGAGAAGGCAGGGAGAGATTAAGGAAATTGGGGGGGGTGGGGGGGAGGGAATCAAGGATATAACCATATAATTACAGCACGGAAACAGGCCATTTTGGCCCTTCTAGTCCACACCGGACCAAGTACTCTCTTCTAATCCCACCTACCTGGAGCCTGCCCATAACCCTCCATTCCCCTCCCATCCATATACCTATCAAGTTTTTCCTTAAATGACAAAATTGACCCTGCCGCCACTACTTCTCCCTAAAGCTCATTCCACACAGCCACCACTCTTGAGTAAAGAAGTTCCCCCTCGTGTTCCTTCTAAACTTTTTCCCCTTTAACTTTCAACTCATGACCTCTTGTTTCAATCTCTCCTACTCTCAATGGTGAGAAAAGTTCAGGAGGAAGTTTTTTGGGGGGGGAGAGAAGATGGATAAATGATGAGAGTGTGGCCAAGATGATGTCTGGTTATGCTCATCAGATCAGAATCTGAGTGTGTATATACAATGTCTGTGCAGCATTTTCAAGGCCATGTGGTACCTTGTGTGCAATGGCCAGCCAAAATTAAATAACTCTGCATAACTGGATGAAATTTGTTTGCCATCCTGAGAGATGACCTAAGATGTTGCTTGTATGCATTTGCACCCATGTCGGTTTATATAGGTGTTTGCAGGTGGAATGGATGAGGAAAAATATCCATTATTTAATCTCTCATAATATTTGTGAATATTAGCATGAACCCCTTGAGTGTTTTTGTTTAGTATATGTAGTTAAGATTAGCAAACAAATAACCAGAGGGATTCTTGTTTGGAGTTGCTCACCGCTAAGTTTGGTGAGGTGCATTTAGCCCATCATATGCAGGTGAAGCTAAGGATTTTGAATGAGAAGGAACATAGAAGAGCAAAAGACAGTTGTAAAGCAGTGGGTTTCAAAATAGAAAGACAGTTTATTCAGTACCTTTTACAACCTTAAGATGACCCAAATGCTTCAGAGGAAAAGGTACTTTTGAAGTAAGAAGCACAACAGCTTATTCTCAGGTCATCAAATCATCTGATGATTGACAGGTTGTTAAAAGCCAAAACTATGACCGATGATTGTGAGTCTAATTAAAACCACAACGTGTTTTAAGATGGGACTGAAATTGCTTTGACTAGTGGAAGAGACCAGAGGTCCCAATGGCAAAGTTTTACTCCTTGGATTCTGAACTGGTGGCTGCAGCAGAGGGTGGGAGTAGATGAAACAAATTCTGATTGCAAGTCGGTGACTAGCGATGTTACAGGGTTCTGTTCTGGGACCCTTGGTCTTGGTGATTTTTTTAATATATAAATGACTTGGATGAAGAAGTGGAGGGATAAGTTTGCAGAGAGAATTGTGAATACTGTAGAAGGTTTCAAAGGGATACAGAAAGGATGCAGAGTTGGGCAGTGATGTGACAGATGGATATGCAGATATGTGTGAAGTGATGCTCTTTGAAAGACTGAACTTGAAGGCAGAGTACATGACTATTGGCAGGATTCTTAACAGTGTGGAGGAACAGGGATCATGGGTCAAGTTTGCAAGGGCAGTTAAGGCACTATCGAATGCTGGCCTTCATTAATCGGAGTTCAAATGCTGTGAGGTAACATCGCAGCTCTATTCGACCGCATCTGAAGTTTTGTGTTCTGGTTGCCTCATTACCAGAGGGATAGATACTTTTGCAAGGGTGCTGAGGAGATTTACTAGGATGTTTCCTGGGTTGGAGAACATGTCTTATGAAGCAAGATTGACAAAGCTGGGGCTTTTCTCTTTGGAATGATGAAAGATGAGAGGTGAGTTAAACGATGTACAGGTAGTCCCCAACTTACTATTGATGTGTTGGCTGTAACTTGGAGACCTTGGGCTGCTGTGGCACGGAACCACTGAATACAGTAGTTTTAATAAAGATTTTTTTAAAAATGTGATTGTACGTGCAGGCGGACATAGCTCATGTAGGTTGAAAGTTGAGGACTACCTGTACTGTATATAAGATTATAAAATTTCCTGAGACCGGATGAGATCAATGCAATTGGATGTTATGTTGCCTCCCAGGGGCCAGGGACGACTCTGATCAAGTACACAGCATTCTGGATGGGGAGAGCAAGTAGCCAGATGTCGAGGTTCAATGACATAGATAGAAGTGGGGATGAGGTCCTGAAGGAACAATATAGAGAGTTAGGGAAAAAGTTAAAAAGCAGGACCTCAAGGGTGGTAATTTCGGAATTGCTGCCTGAGCCACATACTAGAGAGGGTAGGAATAGGAAGATGTAGCAGATGAATGTGTGGCTAAAGAGTTGGTGCAGAGGTTCGCATTTGTGGATCATCGGAACTCTTCTGGGAAAGGTTTGACGTCTACAAAAGGGTCAGGCTGCACCTGAACTGGAGGAGGACCAATATCCTGGCAGGCAAGTTTATTTGATCTGTTGTGGGGGGTGGGAAATCAGAATGAGAGTATGGAAATTAGGGTAGAAGGACAACTTAGGTTTGAAGGGAGAGAGAAATCAGATTGTTAAAATTAATGAAGGAGGGGGTAGTAAAAGTAGATGATAAAGGAGTGAATGTGGGGGACATTCACTCATGTATATTTTTCAGTGTAAGAAAGGTGGACAGACAGAGCATGGAAATATATTATAGCCATCAGTGAAACTTGGTTGCAGGAGGGGCATGATTGGCAGCTAAATGTCCCAGGTTTCTGTTGCTTTAGATGTGATAGAACGGGGGGGGGGGGGGGGGGGGATAAAAAGCAGAGGAGTTACATTGCTAGTTAGAGAAAACATTATAGTGGTGCGATGGCAGGATAGATTGGAGGGCTTGTCCAGTGAGGAATGGGAAAGGCATGAAAACACTAATTGGGGTGTATTATAGACCCACTAATGGACAGAGGGAATTAGAGGAGAAAATTTGTAAGGAGATAGCATATATGTGTAATAAACATAAGGTGGTGATCGTAGGAGATTTTAACTTTCCACACATTGACTGGGACACCCATACTGTAAAAGGGCTGGAGTTTGTCAAATGTGTTCAGGAAAGTTTTCTAAATCAATACCGACTAGAGAGGGGACAGAATTGGATCTCCTATTAGGAAACAAGATAGGTCAGGTGACAGATTTGTGTTGGGGAACACTTTGGATCTAGTGATCATAATGCTATTAGTTTTAGGTTAATTATGGAGAAGGATAGGGTTGGGCTTAAGGTCGAGATTCTTGATTGGAACAAGGTTAATTCTGAGGAAATGCTAAAGGATTTGGAAGGTGTGGATTGGGATCATTTATTTTCTGGGAAGGATGTAACAGTTAAATGGAGGATATTTAAATTTTGAGAGTACAGAGTCGGTGTGTCCCTGTGAGGATTGAAGGAAAGGTTAGAAGATATAGGGAGCCTTGGTTTTCAAGGGATATTGGTTTGGAGGAAGAGGGGTGTGGACAACAGGTGTAGGCAGCAAGGAATAAATGAGGTGCTTGAGGAATAGAAAGAGTGCAAAAAGAAATGAGAAAGGCAAAAAGGAGGTATGAGGCTGCTTTGGCAGGCAAGGTAAAAAGAAATCCAAAGGGTTTCTAGAGGTATATTAAAAGTAAAAAGAATGGTGATGGATAAAATTGGGCCCCTTGAGGATCAGATGGGTAGGCGGGAAATTTTAAATGATTTTTTTTTAAGTAGTCACTGAGGAAAGGAGTATTGAATCAGGTGAAGTAAGGAAAACTAGTAAGGGAAATATATAGATTAATGAGGAGGTAGTACTGGCTATTTTAAAGAGAATCAAGGTGGATAAATCTCTGGGTCCTGACAAGATGTTAATATAGAAATAGCAGGGGCTGTGACAAAAATATTTAAAATGTCATTAGCCATGGTGGAGGTGCTAGAGGGTAGCTCATGTTGTTCGACTGTTTAAAAAAGGCTCTAAAAGTAAACTGGGTAATTATAGGCCTGTGAGTCTGATGATGGTGTGGTAGGTAAATTAATGGAGAGTGTTCTTAGAATATACAGGGGCTGATTAGGAATAGTCAACATGGTTTTATGCGTGGTAGATCATGTTTAACAAATCTTGTAGAAGGTTGACGAAGGGAAGGCTGTGGATATTGTCTATATGGATTTTAGTAAGGCCTTTGACAAAGTTCTGCGTAAGAGGTTAGTTAGGAAGGTTCAATCATTAGGTAATTAAATAATAGTTGGATGGGAGATGCCAGAGAGTAGTGATGGAAAGTTATTTGTTAAATTGGAGGCTGGTGACTAGTGGAGTGCCTCAGGGCTTGGTTTGTCATATATATTAGTGACAGGGTGGTAAATTGGATTAGTAAGTATGCAGATGATACAGTTTTCAAAGTTTGCAATGGGAAATAGGGCTGAAAGATGGCAGATGTGAGGTGCTACATTTTGGTAGGAATAATCAGTAAAAGTCATACACGTTAAATGGTGGAACAAAGGGATTTAGGAATTCTGGTACATCATTCCCTGAAAGTGGAGTCACATATAGGGTGGTGAAGAGAGCATTTGGTATGTTGGCCTTCATAAATCAGAGTATTGAGTGCAAGAGTTGGGTTGTCTTGTTGAAGTTGTATAGGGCAAGGCCAAATTTGGAATATTGTGTGCAGTTTTGGTTGTCAAACTATGGAATGGATATCAACAAAATAGCGAGAGTGTGGAGATTTACAAGAATGTTACCTGGATTTGAGTTACAGGGTAAGGTTAAACAGGCTAGGACTTTATTTCCTAGAGTATAGAAGATAGAGTAGATGTGGATAGGCTTTTTCCATTGAGAGAGGGGGAAGATTCAAACAAGAGGACGTGGATTGAGATTGAAGGGAGAGATTCTGGTCAAAGTGGTAGCTGCATGGACTGGGTGTGGGTCAATGGTACAAGGTTCTGGTTCTGTGCTGTAATGGTTATAATAGCAAATACAAAATCATTTGTTTAAGGTGAGAGGTGGAAAGTGTAGGGGAGATGGCAGAGGTAATTAAAAAAAAACTGTGGTTGGTAGTCTCTAGGGAAGGATTAGCTTGTTATGGAGTAGGTTTGCACAACAGAGTTGGCCAAAAGGGCCTGTACTGTAATATTCTTTGCTCTATCCTATTGAATAGCTTAAACCCTCTCTGCCCTGACTAAAATGGTTTTGTTGCAGAATTGTTAACCTGTACAATATCTGTCATTCTCATTAAGAACCTAATCTTTCATATTTTGTTTGGCACAGCTCCAATTTTCTACACTTTTCAAGATTAATTGTCATGCTTAAAATAGGCTCATCAATGATTTGCAGACAAAACTTTTTAATCAGAATTAAGTGGAGCCACCACGTGTGGCCTTGAGTTCCTTTTGCTAATTTCCATTCAAACATTTTCTGCAATATCCGTGCCAGGTCGGTGTTTACTAACAAATACTTTCATTCTCTTTGTAGTTCCTATCGAGATCTCACAAATTGCACATTTTTGATTGCTAACAAGATGGACTGTTTTTGGCCAAATCAGGTCGTGGACCTCTTCTTCATTACCGTCCACAGCGAATACTTTGCAAACTGTTCCAGCTCTGGGAGAGCATTGGGAGATCCTCCAAACAACATTGTAGGGCCATTTATAATGATTCCAGTAATGATTACTCTACTTATAACAGCACTTGTTGTGTGGAGAAGCAAACGGAATGAGGGAATTGTATAAAATGTAATCATCCCATCCATTGGTTACAGAGACTCGTTTTAACCATCTGACAAAGCAATTCATGCTAACTTTGCATTGGAGAGACTGAACAGTTGTTTGGTGCATAGTCAGTGAAAAACATCTGGATACACATCAGGAACTTCTACAATCTGGATTCTTGACAAAGGTGAATCTTTGAGCGTAGTGCACACAGCAATTAAGCATGTTTGACAAATTTTATAGCAATTGTTTTTAAAAATAATTCATATAGTTACAGCATGAGAGAATAGTTTTTGGCCATTTAAATCCATGCTGCCCAATTATACCAAAACTGCACGTTTTTTTGGACAGTGGGAGGAAACCCACACAGACACATGAAGAACATATAAACTCCTTATAGACAGTGTCAGATTTGAACCCAGGTCGCTGTAATTATGTCACACGAACTGGGTCTCCCCTATTCATATATAAACTCCATACAAAAACCACACTATGTACTCAAACCATGTATGGATATCTATACCACCATCTCAATTAGCCAGATGTGGTAAATAAAGCCTCAAAAAAAAATCAACACAAGGGAACATTGAAATTGCAAATAAGATAGAAAAATAAAGAACCCAAACTTAAACTTTAGTTTTAATCTGGAATAATACAAACGCGCAGTTCACGCAGCATCCATGGAAAGTGCTAGGCAGTCGGGAGTGAGCCATTCAAATAGGCAATAAGAGGCTGGAAGGAGGATGCTGTGCCTGAGCTGTAACTACTGAGAGTGGAAGCTTCTCATTACTGACCTTGCATCACAGCAGGAAAAAGACAAAAACAAATCTAAGTAAGTGCAAAGAGAGGAAAATGATGTGTTGGTAAGGTGAGATGAAAAAGGGGGATCTGACTGGGTACTAGAGCACAGCAAAAGGAGGCAAAAATGATAATTATCATATCAGAATGGTGAGGAAAACCGAACAAAGTCACACCAGGGTCCAGAAATCCTCTGGCTGAACTCATCTACCAACCTATTCCACTCTGTAATACATAAACTTTCCCCAGTACCAGCACCCACTGGCCAAAAAGGTGGCAGCAATGAAGTAGCCTCAAAAATCAAGATGCAAGGCTGTAAACAAAACTCATTAGCTCCTGCTTCACTAGAATGAGACGTGAATAAATAATTAGAAAGGTTTAAAGGGATGGAATTTCAGCAAAGTAAATGACCCATTTTAGCCTCCAAAGATAAGGTATGAAGAAGGGTAGGGATGTCATGGCCAAAAAGCAGCCATGACTGATCCATGTAAAGGCAGCGTTTGGTGCTCCCTTGATGTGAGGATGATAGGAGTTGAACAAGCAAACCATTGTCTGTGCCTCAATGAGTGCTGAAGGTAGAAATAGGCAGAGGAAAGAAGAAGAAATTTGGAATTTGAAACTTCCCCTTTGCTCTCTTTCCAAAGTGGTGGTAGAACTGTTGGCACATGAGCATAAATTTAGGCTGAAGTTTACTAAATCACCATCTCTAAGCCTGAACAAGTGCAACTGAACCCCAGCTGACCTGTGTTGTCATATATTGGCCAAGATTCAAGATCAACTGTTTTGAGATCCCCTTAACTCCACGTCATCCAGCCATCCTTCACATACTACCAAAACAAGTCCACAGCAGATGCTTAGTTCATTATATTCCTCCCTGAAATATTCCCTAGAAAAGTATTAAAAAACTCATCCTGCCCTTGTCACTCTTTGACCACCCCCAACTCCATCAGGAAGATGATTTTCACATCACCAGATTCAACGACAGTTTCTTTCCCACTGTGATCAGACTCCTGAATGAATAGCAAAATTATATTGCCTTTATTCTGTACCAACTGTATCTCTGCATTTTTGTAGTGTCTTATTGTACTATATATGAGATGTCTACTGGTCTGCTCACAAAACAACCTCTATCACTGCACTTTAGTCTGTGTGGTAATAAACTTGAATTTGAAGATCTTCAAGATTCAATTTATTGTTACATGTGCAAAATCCTAACTTTGTTTACTCTACAAAGGCAAACCAAGTGTTGTCAAGTAATGCAGCACAATTATTTAAACAAGAAAGCAGCAAGAATTCTTTCACAGATAATCAAGCCACTGTGTGCAAACTCAGGCAATGCAGGTTGCTACCCTGTATTGGAGGTCTGCAGGTACACTGCACATCTAAGGTTGAGGGATGCACCATATGTCGCAATAGTTGTGTAGGATCAGGCATCCTGATTTAGTCACAGTAATATTTCAAAATGAGCAAAACATCATTACCAGTAACACAGAAGGCAGTACATTGCAGCCATCAAGTCTGCACTAACTCTGAGTGAACCAGGTTGTCCCCACTATTTCTTACCATATTCCTACTATATTTTCTCCTTCAAGTGGTTCTGTGAGAAGTGCAAATGCCTCTCACTCCAGCAACCTAGCTTCACTTCTGACTTGTGAGCTCTGGCTTCCTCATACATCCCAAATAAGTGTGCCTAGTGAGATAATTGGCTGCTGTAAGTTGCCCGAGAGGTGAGTGGTAGAATCCACAGGGAGGTGACAGGATTGAGAGAGAGTAAGGGGATACATTTCTTCTGAGAGCCAACATGGAGACTCGATGGCTGAATGGAGCTACCTCCCAAATCATATGAGAATAAAAAGAGAAGCATTTATCTGATTCTCTTTAAAAGGCTACCACTAAAACCACATTCACCACTTCTTAGGAGGCTCTTTCCAAATGCATCCTACCAGTCAAATGAAAAATCTGCCTCAAGTCACTTCAACTTCTTTCACTGAAAAATTGTGCTGTCTAGTTCTCAACCCTTCAGCCAAGGAAACAACGTTCTGGAATCGCAACGGGGTTAGCTGTAGAATACGAATTCTCTGAATCGTTCCATATGCCAGCAGCTGCATATTAAGTATCACAGAGCATGGAATATTAGCTCAGCATTTTAACTGGACATTATTGTCTGGTTGATGGTAACTTTTCCTGCCATGCCACATATCATGGGCTAGATACTTGCATCCATGAAGAAATGGAAAATAGACAGGAAAATGCAACATGGATAATGGTCATGATCTGGTCCACATGGCAACCTAATTAACATGGTTAATTCTGAAATACCTTATGTAAGCTTGCAAACCACATAATTGGCAAATCCCATGTTCTTGGATAAAAGAAATGCCATGGACTTTAATGGAACAAGAGGAATCACATTTCACCACGGTAACTGAACATGTAGTATTAAATATCATGAACTCATTATACATTGTTAAGGATTAGACATATTTAATCCCCAGAGAAAGAAATCTGCTGTCCTTACCTGGTCTGTCCTGAATGCAATTCCAGAGCCCATATTTCAATTAATGTGGAGACACTAGAGACTTCAGAAGCTGAAATTATGCAATATCCAGGGAAAGGGTTAAATTTTAAATTTAGACAAACATACAGCACAGTAACAGGCCATTTCAGCTTGAGAGTCTGTGCGCCCAATTTACACCCAATCAATCTACATTTTTGAGATTTTATCTCAATGATCATTGCCAATGAAGGATTTTAACACAAAAAAGTCAAGAATTCCTTTCCTTTACCCCCTCTCAACCAGCTGACTTCTCACAGATCTTTTTTTTCCTTTCATTTAATTTCCTGGCCTCCTTGCTCACACCTTTCATTGGTGCTGTCTTATCAACACAGCAGATCCATCACTGTCACACCATAATGTCAAACACAAGGAAACCTTTTGATTGCTACTACTGACCTACCTCAGCCGATGAAGCAGCCCTATTCCAGGATCAAAAGCACAGGAAACAGAGTGCCCCAAGGACATACATGTAACTGATAATTCCAGCAACAACATCTTCACAACACCATTACATCCTGAAAGACAATAGCCAGGCCTCCATCCTGAATGCTGAGAAAGAAGCATGCAGGAATAAATTTCAGGCAATTTATCTGTGGCAGGTTTGAAGTTCAAAACTGTATACATGGAATAGCCTGTGGAGATAAAGTCCCATACAGATACTGAATGCCCTCACTTCTGTTTTAAATGCTCTATGCTAAATTGGACAGATAAGATTAAACCATCAGAACTGAGCATTAATGAAAACCTAATGCCTGAACCTGAAATATAATGCCACATAAATTTTTGCTTCTACATATAATGTTATCAAGTCAGCACATCAGCATTGGTTCATTTAGAAGTGTACAGGGAAAAAAAATCACCAAAAACATCTTCAATGAGGTGCCAACACAGCTTTTTTTTAAAAATATTTTTCACACTATGAACCATATCAACCAAGATATATACAAATGTTTCTCATTAAATATACACATTGGCATTTTCTCCCTTTTTTGCCCCCTACCCTCCCTCCCCCCCTTCTCATCCCTCTCCAAGACCAATAAACAACGTATACAATACAATAGAAAAAGGTGTCATCTGCTTTTACACACTGAATCAAATAGTTTGTCTTATCATTTTAGGGGGTGGAGGTCTGAGGCAAGCTCTCCCTGTTATGTTCCATGTATGGTTCCCAAATTTGTTCAAATAATGTGACTTTATTTTTCCCAATGGAATACATTTATTCATTTCCATGTACCATTGCTGTATTCTCAGACTCTCTTCCATTTTCCAAGTTAATATTATACAGTTTTTTTGCTACTGCTAAGGCTATCATAATGAATCTTTTTTGCGCTTTATCCAATTTGAGGCCTAATTCATTACTTCTTATGCTACTTAAAAGATCTCTGGATTTTTTTGTATGTTATTTTTTGTGATTTTATTTAATATCTGATTTAGATATTCCCAAAATGTATTCACTTTCGTACATGCCCAAATTGCATGTATTGTTGTTCCCATTTCCTTCTTACAGCGACAACATCTATCTGATAATGTTGGATCCCATTCTTTTAATTTTTGAGGAGTGATACATACCCTGTGTAACCAATTATACTGTATCATGAGTAACCATGTGTTTATTGTATTCTTCATAGTTCCAGAACATAACTTTTCCCATGCTTCATTTTTTATCTTTATGTTTTAAATCCTTTTCCCACTTTTGTTTAGGTTTATAGCTTATTTCATCATTTTCCTTATCTTGAAGCTTAATGTACATGTTCGTTATAAATCTTTTAATTATCATTGTGTCTGTAATCACATATTCAAAGCTGCTTCCTTTTGGTAATCAGTCTGTTTCCCAATTTATCCTTTAAATAAGCTTTCAGTTGGTGGTATGCAAACATTGTTCCATATTTGTACTTCATCTGTTCAAATGTTAATAAATTATTTCCCAAAAAACAATTTTCTATTCTTTTGATTCCTTTTCTCTCCCATTCTCTAAAGGAAAGTTTATCTATGGTAAAAGGGATTAATGAGTTTTGTATCAATAACAATTTTGGTATTTGGTAATTCATTTTTTTCCTTTCTTAGTGGATCTTCCATATATTAAGTAAATGATGCACTCCTGGTGAGCTTTTATGTTGCACCAGCTTTTCATCCCACTTATAAAGTATATGTTCCGGTACCTTCTCCCCTATTTTATCTAGTTCTATCTTAGTCCAGTCTGGTTTCTCCCTTGTCTGGTAAAAGTCTGATAAATACCTTAATTGTGCGGCTCTATAATAATTTTTAAAGTTTGGTAACTGCAAACCACCTTGGTTATACCTCTCTGTTAATTTATCTAACACTACCCTCGGTTTACCCCCTTTCCACAAGAACTTCTTTATTCTTCTCTTTAGTTCGTTAAAGAATTTCTCTGTTAAGGGAATTCGTAACAATTGAAATAAGTATTGTATCCTTGGGAACATATTCATTTTAATGCAATTTACCCTCCCTATCAATGTTAGCGGTAATTCTTTCCAATGTTCTAAGTCTTCCTGCAATTTCTTTATTAGTGGCTAATAATTGTACAAGTGGCTTAAGTTATGATCTAACCTGATCCCTAGGTATCGGATTGCTTGTGCTTGCCATTTAAATGGTGATTCTTTTTTAAATTCTCTATATTCTCTGTTACTCATTGGCATCACTTCACTTTTATTTGTGTTGATCTTGTACTCCGATATTTCTCCATATTCCTTCAATTTCTTATGTAATCCTTTTACTGATACCTCTGGTTCTGTTAGGTAGACTATGATGTCATCTGCAAATAAGCTGATTTTATATTCCTTTATTTTTATACCTTTTATTTTATTTTCTGTTCTTATCAGTTCTGCCAATGGTTCTATTGCTAAAGTGAACAATGAGGGGGATAATGGACATCCCTGTCTAGTTGACCTACTTAATTTAAATTGGCTCGATACATATCCATTTACTGTTTCCTTCGCCAACGGTCCATTATATGAGGCTTTAATCCAATTTATATATTTTTCTGGTAGATTAAACCTCTGTAATACTTTAAATAAATAGTTCCACTCTACTCTGTCAAAGGCTTTTTCTGTGTCTAAAGCAACAGCCACTGTTGGTTTCTTATATCCTTGAACTGCATTAATTAGATTAATAAGTTTACAGACATTATCCACTATTTGCCTTTTCTTAATAAATCCAGTTTGATCTTGTTTTACTATTTTTGGTACACAATCGGCCAATCTGTTTGCTAATAAATTTCGCTATTATCTTATAATCAGAGTTAAGTAGCGATATTGGTCTAAATGATGCTGGTGTTAATGGATCCTTCCCCGTCTTTGGTATTACTGTAATTATTGCTGTCTTACATGAATCTGGCAAGTTTTGTGTTCCTTCTATCTGGTTCATTACTTCCAGGAGAGGAGGAATTAATAACACTTAATGTTTTATAGAATTTTATTGGAAATCCATTCTCTATTGTTCAGCAGCTTTTTAAATATATCCTGTACTTCCTCTATTTCAAATAGTTTTATCAGTTTGTTTTGTTCTTCTTGCAACTTCAGCAGTTCAATTTTAGCTAAAAACTCTTCTATTTTATCATCTTTCCCCTCGTTCTCAGTTTGGTATAATTGTTTATAAAATTCCTCAAAGTTTTCATTAATTTCGATTGAGTTATATGTAATTTTTTTGTCCTTTTTCCTTGATGCCAATACAGTTCTTTTAGCTTGTTCTGTTTCAAGTTGCCAGGCTAATATTTTATGTGGTTTTTTTTCTCCCAGTTCGTAATGCTTTTGCTTTGTTTTCATTATGTTCTTCTCCACCTTATACACTTGTAATGTTTCGTATTTTTTTTTGTCCGCCAATTCTCTTTTTCATTATTATCATCCCTTTTTACTAGTTCCTTTTCTGAACTTACTATCTTCCTTTCCAACTGCTCTATTTCCCGATTGTAGTCCTTTTTCATCTTAGTTACATAACTTATTATCTGCCCTCTAATGAAGACTTTCATTGCGTCCCATAATATAAATTTGTCTTTCACTGATTCCGTGTTTATTTCAAAATATGTTTTAATTTGGCATTCAATAAACTCTCTAAATTCCTGCCTTTTAAGTAGCATGGAGTTTAACCTCCATCTATATGTTCTTGGTGGGATATCCTCCAGTTCTATTGCTAATAACAGGGGTGAATGATCAGATAGTAGTCTAGCTTTATACTCAGCTTTCCTAACTCTCCCTTGAATATGGGCTGACAACAAAAACATATCAATCCTTGAGTATGTTTTATGCCTACTCAAATAATATGAATATTCCTTCTCTCTTGGGTGTTGCCTCCTCCATAAGTTTCATTTCCTGCATTGATTTAACCATAAATTTGGCTACTTTATTCTTTTTGATTGTCTTTTGTCCAATTTTATCCAACAATGGATCCAAATTAAGGTTAAAATCCCCTCCTATCAATATATTTCCTTGTGTATTTGTAATCTTCAAAAAAATATCCTTCCTAAACTTATGATCCTCCTCATTAGGCGGAGCAAATTCCAAGATTCTGAGTATATCTGACACTTTATCATTACATACCTCCCTGCTGGATCTATTATTTCCTCATCTATTTTGATTCGTACATTTTTGTTAACTAATACAGATACGTATCCTACCCAGTCTCTCTTTAATTTATGTTCCACTTCAGTTAGATGAGTTTCCTGCACAAATGCTATATCTATTTTTTCTTTTTTCAGTAAATTTAATAGCCTCTTCCTTTTAATTTGGTTATGTATTCCATTTATGTTTATAGTCATATAGTTTAACGTGGCCATCTTATATCTTGTTTACACCTCTTTTCCGCTTCCTCACCACCTCCATTCCCTTTTTAAACTCAATGTATGACAACACATTTAAAACATTAAATACTCCAACAATTCCCATACCCAATATTACCTTAACCCAAAATGCCCCCCCCTCCCCCCGAGTTGCCCCTTATCCCTTGCCGGGCAACCACAACTCCCCTTTCAATTTGGATTGCGATCTTGCTCGCAAGCGTCAACTGAATTCGCAGTGATAGTTATTTTCTCTCCTTTCCCAACCCCCCCCAGAAAACACTTTTCTTTTTACACATATAACAAAGCTCTCCCATTTTTTCCCCCTTACTTCCTTCCTTCCCCTCTCTTTTCCCTCTTTAGTTCTTTACATATACATTGTTCTTACATCTTTATATATACTTTATCACCGTTCTTCATTCTTATTACATCTCTTCATCTTTCCTTCTAACCTGCAAACGCTCTGCGAATTCTTGTGCTTCCTCCGGATCTGAAAACAGTCTGTTTTGCTCCCCGGGTATAAATATTTTAAGCACTGCTGGATGTCTTAACATGAATTTATAACCTTTTTTCCATAGAATCAATTTTGCTGTATTAAACTCTTTCCTCTTCTTTAAGAGTTCAAAACTTATGTCTGGGTATAAAAATATTTTTTGACCCTTGTATTCCCATGGTTTATTATCTTCTCTAACTTTATTCCTTGCCCGCTCCAGTATATTTTCTCTTGTCATGTATCTCAAAAATTTTACTAAGATGGATCTTGGTTTTTGATGTGTCTGCAGTTTCGGAGCTAGTGCCCTTTCTATTTCCATTTCATCCTGCATTTCTGTCGTTCCCAGGACCTCCGGGATCCATCCTTTTATAAATTCCTTCATGTCTGTGCCTTCTTCACCCTCCTTCAGGCCCATTATTTTTATGTTGTTTCGCTTACTATAATTTTCCAACATATCAATTTTCTCTTGTGTCTCTTTAATTTTTTTTGTCACTTTCTTCCAATTTTCCTCCTAAGTCATTTACTTTCATTTCTACAGCTGTTTCTCGTTCTTCCACATTTTCTACTCTTTTCCCTATTTCTGTCATGACCCGTTCCAAACTTTGCATTTTATCTTCTGTTCTTTTCATTTTTCTTTTAATTGCACTAAATTCCAATGACAACTATTCTTTTAATGCTCTAATTTGTTCTTCAAAAAAGGCTTTATCTATATTCTGTCCATCTGTTTTACCTTCTATTTCTCTGTGAAGATCTTGGTCTTTTTCCTCTTCTTCTGTGTCTGTACCTGTGTTTGTGTCTTCTTCTTCTCTTCTTTGTATCTGTGTCTCTTTTGATTCTCCTGATGTGTTGCTTGTATCACTTTGTCGGGTCTCTTGTTGCTGCGCCTCTTGTTGTTGATCCTCTCCTCCTGGGCTGCTCATCTGTCAGGCCTCCTGCTGCTGCTCCTCTTGCCGTTCACCTCGTCGAGTTTCTTCCTCACCTGGTTCCTCACTCCCTCTCCTGCTGCCTTCCTCATCTTCAAGCTGAGAGCCCTGGTGTTTTCTGGAGAGGGCTAGTTTTACCCTACCGGCCACTACTCCATCACGTGACTCCCCCAACACAGCTTAATGATCCGATAACCAAAGGCCATTCCAATTTATGCAATCCTGTCATATCCAATAGGGAATAATGAATGGAAATGTTCTTTTATACAAATGTTTGGTATCTGAGAGACACCACCAATCATTATCCATCCATAGGAGATTAATGGAGGCATCTGATCTGGTCGAATCCTAATCCCAAAGGTCATACCCAATATACAAAGCTTCTACAACCTTCACTAGCCAAGAAGTAACAACCTTTTCTTCTCTCAATTCACTGTCCAATAATATAAAAACAGCTAAAGAAATTAGATGCAGCTATGGCAAAATGCTTCTAGTACTCCAGTGGTAACACTCTCTAATCCTACAGTTCCACAGTTTATGGATCATAATGTACAACTCATAGGAAAAAATTACTCATGTTACTGACCAAAGGAAGGATAAATCCAGTGTTATCCATTACCATCCCATCAATTAAACACTACAACGAAAGATTTGCTTCCTGAACACATTTGGTTGTATTTTAAGGATTTTGGCTGTTGATGACGAAAATCAATTTTAGAAATGACCTGTCTTTGTGATTTCCTGTCATATTTTAAGCATGCCTCAAGCATACAAAAACATGAAATGCAACATGACATTGAAAATTAATTTTCTGCATTCAAACTTGGACTTCTTCCATGCTGATCTTGGTGCAGTCAGTGATGAGTATGATGAAAGGTTTCACGAGCACAAAAAGCGGTATCAGGGTAACTGTAATCCATCAATGCTGGCCAACTATTGTTGGGCACTAAATGAGAGGCATCAGATGCTGAGTACAATGAAAATCAGTGGCAAAACATTTATAGGTCAGTTGAACAAATGCAATGTGTCAACATCATTATGTGAATAAACATGTTAAATTCAATAAAAGTTAATTTAATGTTTCTCCAACTTCTTAAGTGACACAGCAAATCTGAAATTATCTTTGTGTTCAGCTTGATCCCCTATTTATTTTTCAGGGAACGAACTTTTTGAAAAAAATTGTTGCACAGTGTTATCAGCAAAGCTGTTGTCAACTGTGCTTTCAAGTGGAGATTACTTACCGATGTGCTGTTGGGCATTGCCAAATGTTATTCTATATTTTGGGGAGGACTATGGGAAAATGTAAGCTTTCACTGCATCTAATTTGATGTCTAGTTTCAGCCAAGTTTTGTTTTATTCCCTTACTGTCACATTTTCATTTAATGATCTCCATTGCTATAATGACACAAGAATTCTCATCATAATGAAGAAAAATTCCCAAACGCCTGTCCGTCAGATCAGAAACACTCTTCAGGAGACAAGTGTGGATGTGTCAATGACTACAGTCCACAGATGACGTCCTGAACAGAAATAGAGGCTAACTGCAAGATCCAAGCCACTAATTAGACACAGAAACAGGATGGCAGATTACAGTTTGCAAGAAGCATTTAAAAGAGCCTGCAGAATTCTGGAAAAAGATCTTGTGCACAGATGCGACCAAGATTAACCTGTATCAGAGTGATGGCAAGAGCAAAGTGTGGAGACATAAAGGAACTGCTCAAGATACAGAGCATACCACCTCATCAGTGAAACATGGTGGTGGGCTTGTTATGGCCTGGGCATGTATGACTACCACAGGTACTGGCGCGCTTATCTTCATTGAATACGTAATGCAATGGCAGTAGCAAAATGAATTCTGAGGAGTATGGAAACATTTTTTCAGCTCATGTTCAAGCAAATGCCTCCAAACTCAATGGATGGCTCTTCACCCTACAGCAAAATAGTGATCCCAAACATACTGCTAAAGCAACAAAGGAGATTTTCAAGGCTAAAAACAGGAAAATTCTTGAATAGCCAAGTCAGTCACCTGATCTAAATCCAATTGAGTATGCCTTGCATATGCTGAAGAGAAAGTTTAAGGGGACAAACTCCCGAAACAAACAGGAGCTGAAGATGGCTGCAGTTAAGGCCTGGCAGAGCATCACCAGAAAGATACTCAACACCTGGTGATGTCTATGAATCACAGACTTCATGTAGTTATTGCATGCAAGGGATGCACAACAAAGTAATAAACTTGACCACTTTAATATTGCTTTGTCCCAAATATTATGGAGCCCTGAAATGAAAGGACTGTATAAAAAGGGCTGTAATTTCTACGTGGTTAAACAAAAATGTATGGAATAAAATCTGGAATGTGTACTTCAATCACATGTGAATTGTTTGATTATAAATTTAAAACTGTGGAGCACAGGAGAAAATAAAGGAAAAAAGTGTCTTTGTCCTAAACATTATGGAGGGCATCTTATGCCCTTTTTCCCCCCCAAAATGTCATCAAGAAACTCTGGATAATTAGGTAGCTTCACTGCCATACATATCCTATGTTTATACATACCTCATCTCACCTGCACATGGTATCAAGAGATATTTAACAGAGGACTGGAGATGTGATGCAGTGCATATTGCAGATATTTTTTTTGTCCAGATTACTGTTTCTTTATATGTACATCAGAGTTGTTTTACAAAGCCTATAAGAGACTGATGTTCATGTTGCTGCAAGTTTCATGCACACAGAGTTCACATAAGATACTTAAAAGTATAATAAGCCAAATGTACTTCCATAAGAAGCTCTTCTCACCTCCATTCCTTTATCAAAAGAAACCTTTCCTCCTTGTACACAACAACCAATTGCAGTAATGAGTTAGATTCCTGGTCACTACTTGGGTTTAAAAAAAAGTTTCTCATCAACTCCTTACTGAATTTGTACACCACTTCTTTGCCTTCACAGCTTTGGTTTTGGTTTCTGCATCTTCCCAATAATCTTCAAATAAGCTTTGAATACCTCTCTCAAGTCATAATTTCAGTCTACACTCCAAAATAAAGGAGATCAACATGGTCAAGCCTTTCTATACGGATCAAGGTTCTGGCGTCATTCTTGAGAATTTTTCCTGCACCTTCTCCAGTGTCTCTAAGCATTTAAAATAATAAGAAGAGCAGAATTATGTTGAGGCCTCTACATGTATGCTAAGCAAAATTCTATAGAAGTTCAGCACACCTCATGTGCTTACAGATCTACCAGCCAGTTGTACAGCACAATATGGAGTAGTTTCACAATTAATTTTGGATTATTTTTACTGCCTATTGCTGTTTAATAAATAACAAAAGCTTTAATGCATCGTATGTGTTCATTATTTGACTGGATTGTATAATTATTAAGCAAAAACCTGAGAATTGGCTAAAACTGAGCAGTGTAGTAGTATAATTAGTAGTATTTCAATGTAATTGACACAAACCACCTGCAGCTGGCCTAGTTTGAACTGCTTTTAACATTAAAAGCAAAACAGAAATCCAATCAGGACACGGTATCAGTTCCTGTACTAGCATTTGGAAAATTACCTGCTTGTGATTACGCCCTTCACAATACCTATTAGTGATTCTTCTTTGGATGCAATCGTGCTCTAAACGTGAAGTCAACCTATTCACCCTACCCGCATCCAAAAACGTTTTTGAATATACAAACAATTTCAGATCTTCAGTTACAAATCATGTGTGAAAAAGCTTAAGGGTACTTACCAGCAGTCCGGAATTGAGGTCAATTTTCCTATTTAACGCCCTGGTTTGATCTTGATCCTTTCACAAAATCCATCAACGTCATGACATTCTAAATATGTAGAAAACTCTCCCACCAGCTACCCAATCAAAAACACAACAGGTACAAAGCACTGGATTAGGAATGATATCAGGAGAGATGGTCATTTAATCAAGTTTCCGGAGATGGGGTCAATGGGAGGCAGAGTGACCAGGAGAAATGTAGTAAGCAAGAAAAGAAACTGGGGAGAAGGATGCACGAGTATCAACCGTCGTACGATCAGTAAAGCAGAGTAGTGGGTTGAAGGGAGGAGGTCTTGTGCAATGTGAGGGAACTGAATTAAGATACAATGAGTAACAGAACCCTGGGTAAGAAGGTTACTGAGTGACTGTGGGGGGAGGTGGGGAATTGCAATAACATCAGTGGCACTGCAAAATTGCACATATACATTCTAAAATGAACACATGGTTGCATACATGCAAGTGCACATTTTTACATCTGGCAAGATCTGCACTTCTAGGAGTGGTCTATATATATCACACACAAACCTTAATTTCATGGAGGAAATGACAATTCTCAAACAACTAACATCTGTATCAGACATACTTTATCTGTTAATTGACCAAAAGTGAGCTGTGGAATCAGGAAATGTGTCCAATTTAAGGCTGTAAATAAAAACTGTAACGATGTCCTTTGTGACTCAGTGATTAAAGAGGCAGACTCCAGGTGCTCTGTACAATCCTTATAATTGAAGAAAGCCCTATTATTTGTCACAAAAAGAGTAATTATTCTTGAATCTTAGCCCAAAGTTGCCCGTCACTTGCTGTACTGTCGCTGAATTCAAAGTAGCACCAACAACAGCCTCTCTTCATAACAGTGATACTGGATCGCCACAATCCAGTATTTAATTGACGATCGACATCAGAAAGCAGAAGACTTGGCTCCTTCTGCTTGGAGTAGTGTCCCATCAGACAGCTCACTCGATCATCTTGCAAAGCGTTTAATATAATCCTGCACTTTACTCCGAAAGTCCTCCTGCAAGGACAGCAGAACAACAGTCAGACATCAAGGGGCTTATTTACACGCTCATAGTAAATTACAACCATTTAAAAATGAGACCTGGATGAACAGGCTTCTCAGCAAATATATTGACAGGGAGGTTTTAGTGATCTTTACTTGGAACCAAATTATAATTTGACCAACTTTGTTATGAGAGAACTCATGAGGATAATGCAATTGTTGTGCGCTCATGAGCATTCAAAAAAAAAAGAGCAAAATTGAAGTTCATGGGATTAAAGTTAGTAACATGGGTACAAAATTGGCTAAAGGACAAAAATAAAAGTCGTGTTTTCTGGTCACATTTAAGACCAGAGAAATGAACACAATAATATTCTCTTGGGGTTTGTATTAGAACCACTGCTCTTCCTGACTATAGCACTGAACAGATCTTTGATGTACACAGCACAATTTCAATGTTGGCAAATGTTTCACAACTTGGAAATGAAGATAGTAGCCCAGTGAAAAGGGGCAGACAAAACAAATGAAATTTAATTGTGAACACGAGCGGGGAAAATAAAGGAAAGGCTATATAAATGGTGCAAATCTGAAAGGAGAGCAGGGACAGAGAACCAGAGCTGCCTGTATATCAAGGAGTTAGCAGGCTATTGAAAAGCATTGGAAACCTTGGCTTCACAAATGCAATGAAGTGTGACTAAATCTACATTGAAAGGCTTGGCAACCTCAATTTGCAAAAATACCCCCACTGCAAAATATTACAGGACTGAGGGTCAGGAGAGTGTGATAAATAAGATGGTCTCAACACAGAACTGCTACTAGCACAATGGTCCAATACCACCAGTGGAACAGAGTGGTAGAGTGTGAAAAATATTGTTCCCATTGTGAGGTGTCCAAGACAAGAGGGCAAAGGTCTAAGGTGAAAGTTGAGAGGGTGGCTGAAATCTGGAACAGACCTTCTGAATGGTTGATGGGGGAAGAGTCCCTCATGCATTTAAGAAGAGCTTGGATAACACATGCACTTGAATTGACACAATACAGGTGCCTATGGAGGTAATGTGGTAATGAGCTGGACTGAAGAGCTTGTATTTGTGCTATACAACTATCATTGCACAGCAGAGTTTGCTGTATTCCACACCACCACTTGCAGTTCTCTCTCCAGGCCACGTGCAACTCTCCCCTTTAGTTGTACCCCTCCAACTTTGCAAACAGTGTTACATAGAACATTACAGCACAGTACAGGCCCTTTGGCCCTCAATGTGGTGTGAACCTATATATATATTATCCATAAAAATGAACCCCTCCCTACCTCATAACCTTCTATTTTCCTTTCATCCATGTGCCTAAGAGTCTCTTAAATGCCCCTATTGATCCAACCTCCTCCACTACATCTCGCAATGCATTCCAAGCACCCACAACTGTGTAAAAAAAACACCCCTGATGTCTCCCCTAAACTTTCCTCCCTTCACTTTGTACATATGTCCTCTGGGGTTTGCTACTCTCACCCTGGAGAAAAGGTACTGGCTGTCCACCTCATCAATGCTTCATAATTTTGTAGACTTCTAAGTCTACTCTCATCTGCCTTCGCTCCAAAGACAAAAGCCTTAGCTCTGTAAACCATGCCTCATAAGACAATCTTGACAACATCCTGGTAAATCTCCTCTGCACCCTCTCCATAGCTTCCACATCCTTCCTGCAAAGGTGTGACTAGAACTGAACACAATATTCTAAGTGTGGGTCTCACGAGAGATTTATCGAGCAGCAACGTTACAAGTCTTGAACTCAATCCCGTGATTAATGAAACCCAGCATACAATAGGGCCTCAATCTAGCAACTTGCATGACGACCTTGAGAGATCTATGGATTTAGTCTCCAAGGTCCCTATGTTCACTGTTAAGTATCTTACCATTAACCATGTACTCTGCTTTCAGGTTTGATCTTCTAAAATGCATCATCCCACACTTATCTGAATTGAACTCCATCTGCCACATATCCGCCCAATTCTGCATCCTGTTATTACCTACAACAACCTTCAACACTATCCACAACACCGCCAATCTTTGTATCATCCACAAACTTACTAACCCATCTCTCTACTTCTTCGCCAAGATCATTTATAAATATCACAAACAGCTGGGGTCCCAGAAGAAATCCTTGTGGAACCTCACTAGTCACTGACTTCCAGACAGAATACTTTCTGTCTCCTACTACTCTCTGTTTTCTACAGGAGAGCCAGTTCGGATTCTACACAGGCAATTTTCCCTGGATCCCATGCCTCATGCCTTTCTGAATGAGTCTCCCACGGGGAACTTTGTCAAATGCCTTACTAAAATTCATACAGACCACATTTACCACCCTAACTTCATCAATTTGTTGTTACCTCCTCAAAAAAACTCAATTAGACTCGTGAGGCATGACCATCCCCTCACAAAGCCATGCTAACTATCCCTGAAAAGATTCTAAATGCTCATAAACATACCTCCTGCATGGCCCTGCAGCCTCCAGTACTTGCACTGCTCCAATATATGCAAGCCACCTCCCAAGAATGGCATCCCATCACATACAGCTCCAAATCCCCAAAACACTGCCCATACCCCTGGATCCACGCTCCTCCCCAGAATCATGCCCCATTGTACTGTCACACACAGCCGATAAATCAGCAAGGTCACACAGCACCACATGACCCAAGTATTAGGAAGAGCCTCTTTCAGACTCAATCCAATCGTGGACTGACCCACCTTGTCACGCAGGTGTTGTTCTGCTGCTTCGATATTCAGGGGATCATCAAAGTTCAAGAGGTCCTGTGATGTAGGAAGAGAGGAATGCTCAAAGCCAGCAACCCCTCAATTATCAAATTTAAACTAAAAGCAAAGACCAGTGCACAGAACGTTTGAGGAACTAATGCACTGTTTGATCTGAGCTACTTGCCAAGTTTGCTAATCTCAGCCAGTGTACCATTCGTGGCTATAATTAGCCCAGAGCCTTCCGACTTCAAGGGAGACGAGCCAGCTCTGCCAAGGTTCAGCTCTCATCTCTGCTCCAACATGTTCATATGGATGAGGATGACGTACCTGCTCCAACCTCAGGGTGCAACTCATTCCCATGCAGTGCTCCAAATGTAATCACTCTCATCTTTGTTCAGATTCCCACCACACCCAGCTATCTTATTATATTTTTAAATAACCAAACCATTTAATTATATTTTAGTCTGTAACTCACCCTGAAAGGTATCCATATTTTAACCAGTTTTAGTCAGGGAGAACTTAAAAGCTGATGTTATTGAACAAGTTGCAAAATACTACATAGAACCATAAAACATTACAGCACAGAAAGAGGCTCATTCGGCCCTTCTAGTCTGTGCTGAACCATTGTTTGCCTAGTCCCACTGATGTGCACCCAGTCCATAGCCCTCCCTACCTCTCCCATCTATGTACCTGCCCAAATCCTTCTTAAATGTTAAAACTGATCCGTGTTCACAACCTCAGCTGCCAGCTCGTTCCATACCCCCACCATTCTCTGTGTGAAGAAGTTCCCCTCATGTTCCCCCTAAACTTTTTCTCTTTCCCTCTTCATCCGTGTCCTCTGGTTTATATCTCACCTACCCTCAATGGAAAAAAACCTATCTATATTTACTCTGTCTATCCCCCTCATAATTTTAAATACCTCTTACAAATCTCCCCTCATTCTTCTATGCTCCACGGAATAAAGTCCCAGCCTGTTTAACATTTCCCTGTAACTCAGTTCCTGAAGTCCAGGCAACATCCTAATAAATCCTCTCTTCACTCTTTCTATCTTATTTATATCTTTCCTGCTGGTTGTCATTGAGTGGATCAAAATAAATCACTTTATGATCTATTTCATACATGTGCACTGCATAATGATTCAATGCAGAGTATAAAGCTTGTGCTGTTTTTTGAATGGTACATTATTTTGATCAGTTTGATACTTACAGTAAACAATGAATTCAATCCCCATATCACATCCTGCAGAGAAAAAGACATCAAGATGAAATATGGTGTCAAATAACAATGCAATAAGCTGATGCAGAGATCAAATTCACAATTTACAAGAGGATACAGGTAGTGTGACCCTCTATACCTTTGTAACCTGTGACCATAAGCTGCAAATATTATGTTTTGAATATTGACAAGATTTCATTTGAATCCAGTTGAAAAAGAGAGTACAGGTGCTCCTCAACTTATGTTCTGGCAAATGAATCGTAAGTTGAAAAAATCTAAGTCGAAAAAGAATACTGCACCTACCATTTTTATAATCAGATTTTGAATATGTTTAGTAGACATGATGGGTTGTTTATAGTGCACTTTTTCGCATGATTTCTACAGAGCCTCTGAACGTGGTTGAGTCATCATCGCGAGAGAGTAGCGTACTGCACATCTCAAATGTAGGAGCAGATCGAATTCAAAACTGAAAGTATGGATTCAAACCATCATAACTTTGAAAAATCGAAAGTAGGGGAGCATCTGGAGAGAGTTCCGATGAAGCCACCCAGTGAAATGAGAATCAACTGAAAACTTTTGAGCTTTCCCCCTGTATCAACATAAAGATCTCCCCATACTCTCCACTTCTCTAACCTCTTCTTCCATGCATTTACCACCTTTGTGGCAACTTTGCCTTTTATCTTTTTCTTTAACATGTCTTCCAGTTGGTTCTGCTTCTGAGAAACACTAGTTAAATGCCTACAACTTTGACTTCGAGTCTTCCTTCTGCTCCTGTAATTGTTGTATCAGCCTATAGCAAGAGAAATGGTGCTCAGGGCTAGAAGGGAAAATCAATTCCAAAGCCTTCCTTGCTTCAACCATTTGATCGACAGGGATCATTGGGTTTCTGAACCTTCTGCATCTTCTACTCACTTGCCCAAGGCCATAATCATTCAACTCTATGCTGCTTGAAGGATGAACTTGGGCCATTCAGCTCATCTCCTTCAGGGACTGATGACATCAGTGGCTCGTACCTCAAGAGGTAAGCATCCTGACCAGGAAAAGTGTTGACACTGGTTCAGCCAGTATTATGTTACAACAAATGGAATTACCTTTCAGAGATAAATCCAGCTACTGTTACTGCAATGGTGGCTGGCAGTCGGAATCCAAGACGGCAGATAGGAGCGAGTTAGGCATAGTTGAGCCCAAGACAGGAGGTAAGAGAGGGAAAAGGGTAAAGGGGGAGATGTGAGAGATGAAAGGCAGAATGATTCCAGATAGCAACCAACCACTGGACAGACATTTGCTAATCCCCTGTGCAAAGGTGGGCTGATTCAGGCAATGTTCCATGTAACCAACACGAGTCCAGAGTTCATGTCCAAGTGTTGGCTGACATACAGAGAGGTTGGTTACTGCTTTCACCAATTACACTTATAAAAGGCAAAACTTAAAACTTAAAACATATGCGATAGGTAGATTTAAATGTGTTAGATGCAGTATATATTGAGTTGAAAAGAACTGCTTGTAAACAGCTAAAAATAACCTATTTTGAACAGGATATCTCAGCTTAAAGATTGTGCTTCAAGGCACTCGGCAGGAACGTCGTCAGTCAAAAGGAGATGAGCTCACACATTGGTAAAAACATTGAAGATAGAAATCTTGTAAAAATATACCAAGATTTACAGGAAATAGGGGTTGGGAGTTCTAGGTTCACAGGATATTCCAATTTATCCAAAACAGATATTTTAAAAAGTTATCTTTGTAATCATTCCAAAAATCTAAGTTACACACAAGAGCCAGTTTGTAACCCTGACGTTTAGTAGGTTCAAGTGGAAGGTCTGCTGTTTTCAGGGCTGAAGGCAGAACTTCACTAACTAATTTAAGCTTACACTTCCCATACACATGTGAATTTCTCAGATCAAACATTGCTGGGTGTCAAAGTAGTTCCCTCAACCACAACGTCCTTCCTCAAATTTGGCGCTGTTTCCACTCTTAAGTAGTCAGAATGCCCTGCTTTTGTTTTTCTCAAATTACTAGCTCGGAGATACTGTTGGCGGATGGAAAAGAGTTGCTGTCTGTGGTCATCTTCTCAAGGCACACAAGTCGACATAGTCCCCTGCCCATTACCAGAGATCTTCAAAGAATCATGTTTAATAGAACTTCTGGAAGGTAGTGATCAAAGGAACATTTTAATTCCAAATTTATAGAAGAAAGGATAAGACTTTAAAAGTTGGGAGAACAAGCCCTGATTGATGCTGCTTGGTGTCAGGAACAGATACCAGGGCAAAGGGATTCACTGACCCACTGGAGGAACATTATGTTTATTGACTTGGAGAGGTGGGAGAGGAGGGGTCAATGTCACTCAACATTTTGCAGCCTATGTTAATACAGTATAGAGCAGATTTAACAACCTATATCATCTGATCCTTGAATAGAATGTTACAGCACAGTACAGACCCTTTGGCAAATGGTGTTGTGCTTACCTATATAAACTTACTCCACATCAATCTAATCCTCCCCTACCTCCCACCCATAAATCTCTACTTTTTTTACACCTATTCCTATTTAAGAGTCTTTTAAATGTCTCCATTGTACCAGCCTCCACCACCAACCCCAGCAATGCATTCCAGGACCCCACCACTCTCTGTATTTAAAAATAAATGTCTTTTATGCTTTCCTTGGCGTTCCACCACTCACTTCTGGTTTTGCTATTGCTGCCCCACAAAAAAAATGTACTGGCTGTACACCCTAACTATCCCTTTCATATTCTTATTAAGTGACCTCTTATCTTGTGACATTCCAAAGAGAAAACCTCCTGCTTTGCTAACCTTGCTTCATAAGATGGTTCTCCGATCCAGGAAACATCCTGGTAAATGTCTCTCCAAAGCTTCTACATCCTTCCTTCAACGAGGCAACCAGAACTGAAGGCAATGCTTCAAGTGTAGTCTAACTATAGTTTTGTAGAATTGTAACATTTCCTCACAGCTCTTGAACTCCATCCCCTGACTATTGCAAGCCAGCACACCATACACCTTCTTAACCACTATGAACTTACATGCAACCTTGAGAGATCTATGGAGTTGGACCCCATGATCCCTTTGTTGCTCTGCACTGTTAACTGCGTAGACTGCTTTTAAGTTCGATGTTCCGAAGTGCATCACTCGAGACTTATTGAACTCCCATCTGCCACTTCTCCACCCAACTCTGCATCCTGACTATATGCCATTGTAACCTACAACAACCTTCTACACCATCCAACACACCTCCTATCTTCATGTCATCTGCAAACTTACTGATCCATCCCCTCCACTTCTTCACCCAAGCCATTTATAAGTATCACAAAGAGCAGGACTCCCAGAGCAGATCCCTGTGGAACGTCACTAGTCACCGACTTCTAGGCAGAATACGTTCCACTACTACAACCCTCTGCTTTCTGCAAGCAAGCCAATTCTGAATCCACATAGCTAAATTTCCATGAATTCGATGCCTCATGACTTTGTCAAATGTCTTATTAAAATCCATGTACACATTAACCATCCAACCTTCATCAATTTATGAAACCTCCTTGAAAAAAAATGCCCCTCATAAAGCTACGCAGACTCTCCCTGAGAAGATGGTTCTCTAAATGCTCATAAATTCTGTCCCTAAGAATTTGCAAACTACTGAAGAATAACTCTCTGGTCTATTAATTCCCAGGATTTTCCTTATTACCTTTTTTAAATAAGGGGACTACATCTGCCATTCTTTAATCCTTGGGTACCTTTCCTATAGCCTGAGAGGATGCAGAGATCATTGCCCCAGAAATCTTATTGTTCACTTCCTATAATAACCTGAGGCATATCTCCTTCGGTCCCTGGGACTCGTATATCAAATGATTTTAAGAAGATCTAGCACTTCCTCTTTCTTAACCTCAACATACTCCAGCACTCCAGCCTGTTCTACACTGACCTCACATTCACTAAGGTCCTTCTTCCTGCTGAACAATGGAGCAAAGTATTTTCCTTAATCCAACTTGCAAAGGACTTCTTATGACTCCTTCTAGTTCTTGTAAGGCCATATATTTCTCATGAGCCCTTCGTGATACTTGCTCCATAAACCTTATGGATACTTCCATCTTCCTCTGTACAAGTTGGTTCCTGTACCCTACCTCATGGTTCCTGTACCCTACCATATTTTCCCTGTTTCAGTAAGACATTTATATTCAGGACTCCTCGCATGTGATCCCTAAACATCCTCCACATATCTGCTGCACATTTCCCAGAGACATCTGTTCCCAATTTACTCTCTTTACTTCCTACCTTCCCCAATTAAACACTTCATCATTTTGTCTACTCCTATCCCAGTCCATTGGCTAAAGGCCAGGGAGTTGTGGTCATCTACTCTGACATGGTCCCCCACTGAGAGGTCTGTCACCTGACCGTTCATCACCCAGTGCTGGATCTAATATAGTCTCTCATTCGTTAGCTGTGTCAGGAATCCTTCTTGGACACACCTGACAAACTCTGAACCTTCATCCCTATTGAAGTGTCAGCCAGTATTGGGAAAGTGGAAGTCTCCGATACCAACAACCCTGTTACTTTTGCTCCTTTCATTCTGCCTGCTATTTGTCTCTCTCCAGTTCAGGTGTAACTCATCCTTTTTGTGCAGAAGAGATCCCAATGATGCATAAACTGAATCCCTGTCCCTCTTCAGCCAAATATTCATCTGCCACAACTTCCTATTCCTGCCATCACTGATGCATGGCATTGGTAGCAATTCAGAGATTACTAATTATACTTTTTAGCTCTCTTCTTACTCCCTGGAGTCACTCTTCAGAAATTCACACCTTTTCTTATCTATGACATTGGTACCTATATATACTATAACATCTGCTGTTCACCCTCCCTCTCAAGAATGCCACAGACATGAATAGATGCAACGTTCTATCCGACAGCCTCAACCTTTTCCATAGAATCTCCTGTTTGTGTTCCACTAACAAATTAATTCTCTATCACTATCCCCATCTCTACCTTTCCCTTCTGAGCCACAGAGCCAGACTGGCTGCTGAGGCTTTTCCCTGCTATATTTCATCCCCAACATTATCCAAAATGGTACCCACATTATACAGGGGAATAGCCACTGGGGTACCCTGCAGTGACTGCCTATTCCCTTCCTCTTCTAACATTCACCCAGCTACTTGCCTCCGTGGTGTGACTCCTATCAGCCTCGCGAATGATCAGGAGTTCATCCAGCTCCCTAATGCAGTCTAAGGATCTGCAGATGGATGTGCATCCTGCAGGTGGATTCATCACTTGTGTTGCCCCTAATATCCTACACTCGACAAGCGGAGCAAACCCACTGCCAATCCCTCTGCTCGGTCTGTGCAACAAGAAAAGTCCTGACCTCACCTCACCTGCTCTTCCCTCCATTTTCTTACTGAAGCTTTTTTATCCTATAGGGCTACTGCCATGGCCGACACCTGCACCTCTTCTCCAGCCTCTGCTCGCAGAGGCCTCTGAAACCAAAGCCTTCAAGTCCCAGTCACACATTGGCCACTCCACTTGGGCTTCCCTGCTTTTTACTGTCTGCAGTTAATTAGCCAATCTCACAGTAATCACCGACCTTGACCTGTGCTTTTAAGGACTCCTCTCGCCACTGCTAAAATTAAACTCACATAAGCACTGGGTGTTTCAGCAGACTTGAATGTTAATCATCAAATAACCATGTTAATAGATTTATATTGGGTCCCAAGGGGCTTTACTGACTGATCTGCCTTTGCTAAAATCTACATCGATTACATATTAGCCCTTCTCATTTCTTTCAACAATTCAGTCAAGTTAATCAGACACAAATATCCTGCAACAAACCCATTCAGACTACCGCTGATCAAATTTGGGTTTATGTTATCCTTTAGAATGAGTTCCAATAAGTTTCCCTCAAAAGTCAAACTACTTGGACAATAATTAACTGATCTTTTTAAATAATCCTACCATGTTAGCATCCCCACCACTTCTAAAGCCATAAAGGATAGGAAAATTACTCAGAGCCAGTTTAATTTCCTCCCTTCTTTACATCCTGGGACACATTTCATCTGGTTTATCCATTTTCAATGATGATAATTCTCTTATCCCATCCAGTAATTTATATTGATTTGTTTTATTAATAGCATCAACAGCATCCCTCTCTTTCTGAAGCAATCAATCCACCTCTCATGGGTATACTCAGGTTACCTTTCTGGTTCTTAAAAAAAGTAATCAACACTTACAAAATATCAGGATTTTTTTTCTGATTTTGATTGTCAGTACAAAACCTTTCTCCTTTAATGTCACCCTATTCTGTGGCACCTCTTGGATGCTGGACCAAAGCTGCTTTTGTTTGCCACCCTATCCCAGCACTGAATGGTGGAATTAGTGAAGGGAACCATGACGTGTGGGAATTAGGGCAGTAAAGGAGGGAGAGGCCAACCCCTAATGTTTATAATTCAATAGCAAACAGTGAAAATACAATGCTGGAGAAACTCAACAGGACAAACACCATACTTTATATAGCAAGGATAAAGGTACATAACCAATGTTTCACAAAGTATAGCTGATAGTGGGCCTTCTTAGTGTTTGCATCAACATGGAAGCTCCAGAACAGATCCTCGGAGATGATGACATCCAGGAATTTCAAGTTCTTGACCCTCTATACTACTGAGCCCTCGATGAGGACCGGGCTGTGTTCTCCTGACTTCCTCCTGAAGTCCAAATCATCTCCTTGGTTTTACTAACGTTGAGCACAAGGTTATTGTTGTTACACCATTCAACGAGCTGATCTATTTCCCTCCTATACGCTTCCTCATTGCCATTTGTGATTCTGCCAACAACTCTTGATTCATCAGCAAACATAGATAGCATTAGAATTGTGCCTGGCCACATAGTCATGGGTGTGTAATGAGTAGAGCAGTGGGCTGAGTACGGATCCTTGAGGTGCGCCTGTGTTGATATTCAGTGAGGAGGAGATGTTGCTTCCAATTTGTACTGATTGTGGTCTTCCAATGAGAAAGTCAAGAATCCAGTTACAGAGGAGGGGAAAGAGGCCCAGAGTTTGTAGCTTTTTCACCAGCACTGAGGGAATAATGGTATTGAAGGCCGAGCTGTTGTTTATGAAGAGCAGCTGTATGTATGAATTGCAGTTTCCAAGGTGATCCAGAGCTGAGTGGAGAGTCAGTGATATTGCATCTGCTGTGGAGCAATTATGACGATAGGTGAATTGCAGTGGGTCCAGATCTTTGCTTCGGTGAGTGTTAATTCTGGCCATGATCAGCCTTTCAAAGCATTTCATCACAGTAGATGTTAGTGCAACTGGGCGACAATGGTTGAGGCAGCTCACTCTGCTCTTCTTGGACACCGGGATGATTGATGCCCTTTTGAAGCAGGTAGGAACCTCTGACTACAGCAATGAGAGGTTGAAAATGTCCATCAACACTCTGGCGCAGATTTTCAGTACCCTGCCAGGTACGTCGTCAGGGCCTGATGCCTTGTGAGGGTTCATCCTCTTGAATGATGTTCTGACATCTTCTTCAGAGACAGATATCACAGGGTCCTCAGCCTTTGCAGGGATTCTAGTAGGCACTGTTTGGTTCTTCTTCTCAATTTAGAAAGCAATTTATGGGTGGTTTAGGTTTGACAGTACGAGGCCATGGACAGATCATGTTGGCACGGGTGTGGGGTGCAGAATTAAAATGGAGAACTTCTGACTGGCTACTGTACGGAAAAGCAAAAGTAGTTAGGCACTCCTGCTCTTTCTGAAACCTGTTCCATTCAGGCATCTTCAAATTTACAACCAAAATGTTTTATACTTTAATTTGTTAATTAACATTGATTAACATTCAGAAATGGCTATAAGGAGTACCAGGAATGCTAAAAATGGTAAGGAGGAGGAAGAGTCAGCCACTCTGACTACAAACTCCATTGCTGATCTTCTAAATAAAACATTCATGAGAAATAACAGATAGGGTAAAAGAGAGTCAATGGGAAATCAATATACCTGAAAAGGTTTTGCAGTCTTTATCAGGAATCGATAAACGTCTGGGAAATGTGGAGGAAGATTTGGACCCCGTTAACGACCATGTCGGCAAATTAGAAGGTCTTTGTGCTGAAATGTCTGCTAATAACTCCAAATCGGCTGTGAAAGTGGTTGACTTGGAGAGCAGAAGCAGATGCCAAAATCTTTGAATCTTGGGCTTAGAAGAGGATAGAGAATCTGGCCAGCTGACTGACTTCTTTTCAACCTACTTGTGGAGGTTTTCGGAGAGAATTTATTTTCAATTAAGCCTGTTCCTGATAGATCTCGTCAATCCTTGGCTTCCAACCAACTTCGAGATAAGTCTGAGGTCAGTAAATCTCCGGTTTCATCTACACCAAGTAAAAGTCGGGTAATTCTAGAGGCTTTTGAAAGGAGAAATCTTCATTACAAGGGGCAGCAAATTATATTAATTGAAGACTTCTGCCCTGAAGTTATGAACAAGCATAGAGAATACAAAAAGGTTATGGGTAAACTATATCAGGATTCAGGCTTTGCTATATCCAGCGCACCTATGGATTATGCTCAAAGATGGTCACAAGGAATTTTTAAAATCAATGGAAGAGGCTCGCAAACTTTTGAATGAATCTCCTTCAATTGCAAGTCTCATATGAACTGCTAACTGTGTCTGAAACCTGTCTGTTGAAATTTGTCTTTGATTGGGTGAAGTTTGGCTGTTCTCTTCTTTTAGCGTTATTAGATGGGGTCATGTTCTTGGCTGCTATATAGTTTAATAAACGTGTTTTCTTTACTTTCTTATTTAGTTTTTTGGTACAAAACAGTTAAATGGATATTAACTTGATTTTTTTTAATGTTGACTCTATTTTTCTATTTCTGTCATTCATTTATCATTATAAGAATGTGGGAAAATAGGGTCAGCACGGAAAACAATGTATTTGTGCATGTGTAGCTGCCCACTACTTTGAAAAAAGGCACACACACTAGTGTAGTTAGGTATAGCTCTGCTCTATTGAGGGCTCAAGCTGACTTTTATACGTTCCCGCCATTTCCCTTCTTACTGATGCAACGGCCTGCATAACAAAAGAGGGTTTCCCATGCGTGGGTACATTCCTACATAACAATCCCTTGTTCCCCATGTGTTGGGTGTGCAGCAGGGCTAGCGCCATTTTGGGGTTGCTGGCCCTTAGGCTGCCCTAGCCATTCCACTGGCCACCGTGACAGAGGTGCACCAAAGAAAAGGTACAAGGACTGCCTACAGAAATCTCTTGGTGCCTGCCTCATTGACCACCGCCAGTGGGCTGATAACGTCTCAAACCGTGCATCTTGGTACCTCACAGTTTGGCGGGCAGCAACCTCCTTTGAAGAAGACCGCAGAGCCCACCTCACTGACAAAAGGCAAAGGAGGAAAAACCCAACACCCAACCCCAACCAACCAATTTTCCCCTGCAACCGCTGCAACCGTGTCTGCCTGTCCCGCATCGGACTTGTCAGCCACAAACGAGCCTGCAGCTGACGTGGACTTTTTACCCCCTCCATAAATCTTCGTCCGCGAAGCCAAGCCAAAGAAGAAGATGCAACGGCCTGCATAACAAAAGAGGGTTTCCCACGCATGGGTACATTCCTACATAACAAACCCTTGTTCCCCATGTGTTGGGTGTGCAGCAGGGCTAGCGCCATTTTGGGGTTGCTGGCCCTTAGGCTGCCCTAGCCATTCATCTGCCAGTTCGCTTGCTGGGCTCAGTGCTGCTGCCCGGTTTGCTGGCTTTTGGTTGCGCTTGCCGTCTGGAGTGGCGGAACTGTCCTTGGTGCCCAAAGGCAGTGTCTCTGCAGGTTTCGGTGGCCTGCCTCTTTTGCATGGTGCTGGTATCTCGACTGGGCATGCGGGATCCAGGTGTGCCGGGTTTAACCTGTCCACGATGAAAACCTCTGTCTTGCCTCTGACCTCCACCTCAAACGTGGCTCCATTGTTTCACACGACCCAGAACGGACCCTTGTACGGCCTCTGCAGAGGTGGATGGTGTGGACCCCTGCGAATGAAAACACTCAACAGTCCTGCAGGTCTTTGGGTATGTTGGTCTTCGCGTGTCCGTGCCTGGTAGGTGGAGTCGAGGTGAAGTTTCTGACTCTTTCTCGTAGTTTATGGAGGAGAGCTGCCGTGTCATCCTCCTGTCCGTCTGGAGACAGTTAGAATTCCCCTGGGACCACCAGTGGAACTCCGTAAACGAGTTCAGCCGAAGTGGTGTTGAGGTCCTCCTTGGGTGCTGTGCGGATCCCCAGCAGTGCCCATGGTAGTTCATCTACCTAGTTAGGTCCTTGTAGCCTCGTCATCAGCACAGCCTTGAGGTGCCTGTGGAAGTGCTCTACCAGCCTATTTGACTGTGGGTGATAGGCTATTGTGTGGTGTATAGCTGTGCGCCCCACAGGCTGGCAAGATCGGACTATAGGCTTGAACCTTCAATCCGCGGGCTCGAAGTGCTACCGTGGGCTCTTGGCATGCTGCTGCACCGTAGCTGTTTGGCACTGTATGCACATCTTCGCCCACCCACTGACCTGTTTTCGTAGTCCATGCCACATGTATTGCTGGCCAACAGTCGGACCGTGGCCCTGATGGATGGGTGAGCCAGCCTGGGAATGGAATTTAAAACTTGCCGCCTCCAAGCTGCCGGGACGATAGATCTGACCTGGCTGGTGGCTATATCGCACAGAAGAGTGGTGTTACCTGTGCCGACTGGGATGTCCTGGAGCTGCGGTCCTGATATGGTTGTCCTGTACTGGGGCATCTCCGCATCATCTTGCTGCACTTTCACCAGTGCTATGAAATCCACTCCCTTCATTAGCGTGTGGATACTGTGTCTGGACAGTGCATCGGCCACCACGTTGTCTTTACTTGAAACGAGTCTTTATTCCTGTGGTGCATTCTGAGATGCAAGACAGATGCTTTGCTGGCGGGCTGACCAGGGATCAGAGATCTTGGCGAAGGCGAAGGTCAGGGGCTTATGGTCTATGAAGGCCTAAAAGTCCTGCCCTCAAGGAAGTACCTGAAGTGACGAATGGCCAAGTACAGTGCCAGTAGCTCTCTGTCAAAAGCATTGTACTTCAGTTCTGGAGGTTGTAGATGTTTGCTGAAGAAAGCCAATGGCCACCAACTTCCTTTAATGTGCTGCTCCAGAACTCCCCCGATTGCCATTCCTGTCAGGGCCATTGGAGCATCTTCCCTGGGGTGTGCCAAAAGAGCGGCACCTGCCAGGGCTTCCTTGGCCTTCATGAAGGCCTCTGCTGACTCCTCATCCCATGTTATGTCCTTTGCCTTGCCCGCCATTGGGGTGAACAAGAGCCGCATGATCCAGGCGGCCGATGGGATGAATCTGTGGTAGAAGTTGACCATTCCCACAAACCTCTGTAGTCCCTGGTCGTGCTTGGCCTAGGAAACTTCCAGATGACCTCCACCTTGCTGGGTAGTGGTGTGGTCCCTTCTTTCGTTATCTTATGGCCCAGGAAGTCAATGGTCTCCAACCCAAACTGGCATTTGGCTGGGTTAATCATCAGTTTGAATTTGTTCAGCTGGATGTAGAGGTTGCAGAGGTGCACCAAGTGTTCTTGTTGGTCCCTGCTCGCCACGAGGATGTCGTCCAAGTAGACAAAGGTGCCATCTAGGTCTTGGCCCACTGCATCCATTAGCTGCTGGAATGTCTGTGCGGCATTCTCAACACGAATTCGAACAAGCCAAACAGTTTGATGATTCTGATCTTGGGGATGTCATCTGGGTTGCTCGGAATCTGATGATATCCCTGCACGAGGTCCATTTTGGAGATCTTTACCCCATGCAGGTTGGCCACAAAGTCCTGAATGAGCGGCACGGGGTATCGATCTGGTGCTGTGGCCTCATTGAGACAACAGTAGTTGCCACAGGGTCTCCAATCCCCAGTGGCTTTGGACACCATGTGCAGGGGAGAAGCCCCATGGGCTGTCTGAGCGCTGTACTATTCTGAGCTCTTCCAGTTTCTTGAATTCTTCCTTTGCCAGCTGGAGCTTCTCCAAAGCAAGATGTTGCGGTCATGCGTGGAGTGGTGGGCCTTGGGTGAGAATGTGATGTTGTACTCTGTGCTGGGGCATCGCCGTGCTGAATTGGGGGGGGGGGGGAGGGGGGGGAGGGTGAGCACTGCTGGGAACCTGTCCAGGACCTTGGCGCACTCATCTGTGGATCGCTGTACGGACTCCAGGTGGGATGCTGGAAGCTTGGCGTCCTTGAGGGGGAAGGTCTGGAATGTCTTTGCATGGACCAGTCTCTGATCCTTGAGGTCCATGAGCAGGCTGTGGGCCTGCAGGAAGTCTACCCCAAGGAGTGGCTGTTCTACTGTGGTCAGCGTGAACACCCACGTGAAGAGGCTGCCTCCCAACTACAGTTGGACCTTGCGTGTGCTATTCATCCTGTTTGTGATGTTGTTAGCAGCCCTCAGCATGGGGCCCGCTTTCCTGCTCCTGGTGTTCTGTCCCGACAGACATAAATCCTCAATATGACAAATGTAAAACAGGTGATGCATCTTTAATTCACATGTTCTGGATCCGCCCTAGCTTAAAAAAAAATTTCAAACTCTATTGGATATTTTTAAGTTAAAATTAGAACCCTAACCCTTTAATAGCTCTTTTTGGAATACTTCATGATGATAATGTTATACTAACTTCAATTCAATGTCACATTTTATCCTTTTCTTTGTTAATGGCTAGACGTGCAAATTTGATTAAATGGAAAAACAATATTTCACCTGCATATGCACAATGGCTAAGGGATACTGTCTTCTTTAAATTTGAAAAAAAAATGATGTTATTGATTCAAATATCAAATGATATGGAGCTCATTTAATGAACTACTATCATAACCGTAAGAGTTACCGTTGATTTGGAATTTTGGCATGGTTCTGTCTCTCTCCAAGATTATGCCACTTGAAGTTTTAAATTGTCAACCTTCAACCTTGCTTGGGGGAAGGAGTTTACAATCTATCTTTTTTTTGTTAGCTTCTATTGTATCATTATGCTATTGTAATTCTGAATTTCTACACGCTTCTTATTGTAACTTTTTTACAAGTTCTGTCGCACATATTCTAATTGTATTATTCATTTTTTAAAATTAATAAATATCAATAAAAATATTTTAAAAAGAAAGAATTGAAATGGTTAACCACTGGGAAGTCCCTGTCATTGAAGTGGACAGAGTAAAGGTGCTCAATGAAATGATCTCTCGCAAACAAACAAACAAACGTCCGTTTGCTGAGCATTGATTTGACAGAAGAGGGGCGAGGACAAGGTAGGAGGAAAAAAGGTCAAGGAGACTTGTTGAAGGAAGCTTTTTCACCCCTACACTAATGATCTGGAATTTTTTGAAAGTTTCTTTTCATCCCTACCAGATTTAAGACTTTACTCACTGGCGTTGGGGCGAGATTTTAACTGTTGACTAAATACTGTTGTGGATCGTTCATCTCCTAAACCTGACACTTACTCCTAGTAATTGTAATAAATTGATCCTTCACAATCTTAAGAGGAAATGTGCTGCTGTAGCTTTTTTACCAAATTTTGGTATTTCAGATGTTTGGCCTTTTTTCCATCCTAACAGTAGAGAGCACTTATTTTTCTCCAGTGTTCACCATTCTTATTCTCAGATTGATTATTTTTTAATAGATAATCAAGTGATTGCTTTGACCAAATCTTGTGAATATCAAGGAATAGTGATATCTAACCATGCTCCTAATATTTTGTCTTTGACTTTTCCTGACTCTCCTTCTTTAAAGAGGCACTGGCATTTTAATTCTTCCTTACTTTCAGATAATGATCTTTTGAAATTTATGGAAGACTGAATTAAAATTTTCTTTAATACAAATTCTTCTTCAACAGTTTCTAACTTGTCTGGTGACACTATGAAAGCATATCTTAGAGGACAAATTATCTCTTGTATAGCTAATATAAAGAAGAAGACTTATAAGGAAAATTTATATTTAATTAATCAGATTCAACAAATTGACTTACAATATGCACAAGTTTAAAACTCTGAATTATATAAAAAGAGTTGAACTTAAGACTAAATTTGATCTTTTTTTTCTACTTATCCCATTGAACAGCAACTTCTGAGGAGTAAAAGTCAATTTTACATTCATGTTGAAAAATCTGGTAAGCTTTTGGCCAACCAATGGAAAGAGATTGCTGCTGAGACACAAATTACTAAGTTTCAGATGTATGATGGTATGGACACTACAGATCATTCTAAAATTAATGATACCTTGAGAGAATTTTACTCCAGATTGTATACTTCTGAATCTAATAATGATATTAGCTTAATAATGGACTTTTTAGATGGCCTAAATTTTCCTATGCCTTCTCAGAATTAACGTACAAGTCTGGAGGAACCTATTTCCCAAGGGGAAATTTTTTTTGCGATTTCCTCTTTACAATCAGATAAATCTCCAGAACCTGATGGGTACCCTATTGAATTTTTGAATCTTTTTCTAAATTGCTTGTGCCTCAACTAAGCCTTGTGTTAATGACTCATTTAAACAAGGGAATCTTCTATCATCCTTTAATGTTGATATGAAGATTTTGGCTAAAGTATTGGTCCAAAGATTGTAGAATATTTTACCATCTATCATTTCTGAAGATCAAACTGGTTTTATTAAAAATTGTTATTCTTATTTTAATATACATCATTTATTGAATATTTTATATTTATCCCCCATTCCTTTCTCTGAATGTATTCTTTATTTAGATACTGAGAAAGCTTTTGTCTGGATGGAGTGGTGTTGTTTATTTGCGACAATGAAAAATAATTTTGGACCATGTTTATTAAATGGATTAAATTATTATATTTATGTCCTACTGCTTCAATTGTTATTAATATACAACAATCAAAACCTTTTAATCTTTAATTGTCAAAGCTGTCCCTTAAGTCCATTACTTTTTGATTTGGTATTAGAACCAGCCCTTTAGGAATGTAGAGATTTTACAGGAAAGCCATTGAACATAAGGTTTCCTTATATGCAGATGATCTTTTGATATCTAATCCAGATGTTTCTTTACCAAGCACATTATCTTTGTTATCTCAATTTAGCCAATTTTCAGGATATACATTGAATCTGCACAAGAGTGAACGTTTACCTCTAAATGGTCCTTTACCAAGGTATTTTAATTTTTCCTCTTAAGATTGTGAAGGATCAATTTATTACAATTACTAGGAGTTATAAACATCTTTTTAAGCATTTTATTTTCTATTTATTTAATCATATTAGATTATTCCTATCAAGATGGGTCACCTTTATTTATTTCCATGATTAGCCAAATAAATTCTATTAAAATTAACATTTTATCTAGATTTTTATATCTTTTCCATTCTATATCAATTTTCATTCCTAAATCTTTTTTTGATTCACTTGATTTACTTATATCTTCTTGTATATGGCAAGAAAAACACCCCCATTTAAATAAAGCTCATCTTCAAAAAGCTAAAGAGGTTTGGCATTTCCTAATTTTAGATTCTATTACTGGGCACTTAATAGACATAACATTATCCTTTTGCTTCAATTTGATATTGACCACTCCACATGGGTAGAAATGGAACTTAATTTTGTTGGAAGTTATAGGGTCTTCCTTATCTTCTTTATATAAACTAACTGATAACCGATAGTTAAGCATAGTTTGAAAATATGGCAACAATTTAGGTTTTTTATTGGATTTCAGAGTTTTCCTCTTGTCAGTCCTATTATATCCAATCAGCCTTTTTAAAAAATATATTCTTTACAAGACACTGCCTTCAATGACGGGCATAGATTGGGTGTTAGATCTTTTTATTGGCAACAATTTTGCATCTTTCAAATAACTAGTGGTAAAATTTAATTTACCCAAAACTCATTTTTTTAGATATTTACAAATTGGACACTTTGTTCAATTTCAGATCCTTGAGGCGACTATTCTTGACACTTTTTTTGATCTATAAAGGCTTATTATCTCTTATTTGTAATAATCTGGTTGATCTAAGACTAATCCCAATTAAAAATTTAGAACGCCTTGGAGTAGGATTTGAATCATTCATTGTCCGATGAGGTTTGGGACTCCATTTTTAATTTGATTCACACTACTTAATTTGGTGCACAGCATTGTTTACTGTAATTTAAAGTGGTAGATAGAGCACATATGTCTAAAGTTAAATAGTCTTATATCTATTCAGACACAAATCTTCCATGTGACAAATGTAAAATAGGTGATGCTTCTACACCTGCCCTTGCTTAGAAGAATTTTGGAAGAATGTTTTTTTTTAAAAACGCTATCAGTAATTCTTAAGTTAAAAATTGGAACTTTGAACTTTAATTGCTCTTTTTGGATTACCTCAAGATGTTGATGTATTACTGACTTCAATTCAAAGCCAAATTTTATCTTTTACATCTTTGTTAGCCAGATGTACAATTTTGATTAAATGGAAAGATAATGCTCCACCTACACATGCTCAATGGCTAAGAGGTATTATGGCTTGTTTAACTCTAGAAAAAATTAGATATGCTATCAAGTATTCAAATGTTACGTTCCAAAAGATATGGGGCCCATTTATGGACTATTATCATAATCTTAAGATTTCTGTTTGTTATGGAATTTTGGCACTGTGTGGTCCCTCTCCAAGTTAGTGTCACTTAATTCATACATGTCAACTTTCAACCTTACTTAGAGGAAGGGGGTTTTGAAATTTTTCCTTTTGGTTTCTTTTAGTTGTTAAATCTTATTTCATTGTTAGGATTGTGTTCTGGATTTCCTTATTATGAGAATATTGTAAAAATGTTTTTTAACGAAGTATTTTTTCTGAATCTTGTAGCACATTGTTCAATGGTTTATATTGTTAAACATTAATAAAAATGTCCCAACAAAGCTTGAAAAACTCATGCAGTTTGGCATGCAGAGTTTTGCCGCCAGCCTTCCAGACTTCTGGGGGGATTCCATCCATACCTGCTGCTTTGCCACTTTTCAGTTGTTCGATTGCCTTATATGTCTCATCCAGTGTGGGAACCTCATCCAGCTCTAGCCTTAGGGGCTGTTGAGGGAGCTGGAGCAGGGCGGAATCTTGGACTGAGCGGTTGGTACTGAAAAGAGATTGGAAGTGTTCTGACCATCGGTTGAGGATGGAGATCTTGTCGCTGAGGAGGACTTTGCCGTCTGAGCTGCGCAGCGGGCTTTGGACTTGGGGTGAGGGGCCGTACACAGCCTTTAGAGCCTCGTAGAAACCCCTGAAGTCGCCAATGTCCGCGCTGAGCTGTGTTCGTTTGGCGAGGCTAGTCCACCACTCATTTTGGATCTCCCGGAGTTTGCGCTGAAGATGGCTGCATGCGCGACGGAAGGCTTGTTTCTTCTCTGGACAGGACGGCTTTGTAAGGTGAGCCTGGTGGGCAGCTCGCTTCTTTGCCAGCAGCTCCTGGATTTCCTGGCTGTTTTCGTCAAACCAGTCCTTGTTTTTCCTGGAGGAGAAGCCCAGTACCTCTTCAGTGGATTGCAGTATGGTAGTCTTCAACTGATCCCAGAGGGTTTCAGGGGACAATGAGATAGACAACAGACTCGCCAAGGCAAATAGCGCCTTTGGAAGACTACACAACAGAGTCTGGAAAAACAACCAACTGAAAAACCTCACAAAGATAAGCGTATACAGAGCCGTTGTCATACCCACACTCCTGTTCGGCTCCGAATCATGGGTCCTCTACCGGCACCACCTACGGCTCCTAGAACGCTTCCACCAGCGTTGTCTCCGCTCCATCCTCAACATCCATTGGAGCGCTCACACCCCTAACGTCGAGGTACTCGAGATGGCAGAGGTCGACAGCATCGAGTCCACGCTGCTGAAGATCCAGCTGCGCTGGATGGGTCACGTCTCCAGAATGGAGGACCATCGCCTTCCCAAGATCGTATTATATGGCGAGCTCTCCACTGGCCACCGTGACAGAGGTGCACCAAAGAAAAGGTACAAGGACTGCCTAAAGAAATCTCTTGGTGCCTGCCACATTGACCACCGCCAGTGGGCTGATAACGCCTCAAACCGTGCATCTTGGCGCCTCACAGTTTGGCGGGCAGCAGCCTCCTTTGAAGAAGACCGCAGAGCCCACCTCACTGACAAAAGGCAAAGGAGGAAAAACCCGACACCCAACCCCAACCAACCAATTTTCCCTTGCAACCGCTGCAATCGTGTCTGCCTGTCCCGCATCGGACTGGTCAGCCACAAACGAGCCTGCAGCTGACGTGGACTTTTTACCCCCTCCATAAATCTTCGTCCGCGAAGCCAAGCCAAAGAAAGAAAGAAAGAGAAGAAAAAATAAAAATGTTTTAAAAAGAAAGAAAAGCCTTTTGACATCCACTTTACAAGATGCAGGAATGCCTCGCATAGCCCGCATTTATTGCCCAACACTAATTGCTCATGGAAAGTGGTACATTACAGTCCACCTTGTCTGTGATTACCTTATTACTGATCTACACTAATCCAACTTGCCCACATAGACAAAAATCTGTTTTGTCCATGTAAAAGCCCATCTAAATGCCTCAAACAGTATCTAATTCCAGCACCTTCCCCCAACATCATACTGGAACATCAATCGCCACTATGTCTACAGTTTAGCACTGAACCACCTTATGGCTTTCATACCCAATGTTAATTTCTGTATTATAATTCAAAGATTCCCAACTAATTTTTTCTCATTGCACCACACTCAAGCCCAGAAATGGACCCAACTCCCTCATTTATGCTGCACCTAATATTACAACTAGTCTGTGGTGGCTTCTTTATAACTCTTAGCCATGTTTTATACCCACTCTTTTTTAAACTTGCCCCAAATTAATTTTTCACAGCTTCATTTTCCTTTATGTGGAGCTACATTTTTGCTACCTGGTCATTTTACTTACTATCTTTCTAAGTTTTCTTCCCTGTTTCTTTTCTTTCCTCCAGAATTTCTCACGGTTTCAGCCCATCTCCCTGCTAGATTAAACCTCCCTACTAACATCAGCATCGCCCTCCGGCAAGGATATTGGTTCTGATCCTGTGGAAGTGGAACCAGGTCCGACCTGCCCAAGAAACTGTACCAATCTCTTCAAAATCTTAACCCCTCTCTCCTGTGCCATTGCTCCAGCTATGCATTCTTGTCCTATTTCTGTGCTCATGAACTCAGAGCAATGAGTGTGGTCGTCAGGTTATATTCTTTACAATCTTTCTAAAAATTGTTTGCAGGATCTTGTGTCTTTTTGATTGATGCTGGTCCTGATCACATCTGCTAGCAGCTTACCTTCACCTTTCAGGGTGTTCTTAAGCCTTTGCATCACATCCTTGACCTTGGGTCCCAGCACCATTTCTTCCCACAGCCTTGGCCACAGAAATGGTTAAATGACGGATACACTGGGGCTTGTGTAGATGCCCTAAATGGAGCACTTATCAAGAAGAGTGCAAATTCTTACCATTTGGTCAGATTTGGAATCTAGTGGTGAAATCTGGTGCCTCCCATAGTTTTAGTGGTATGTGTAAGCTTGTATCATTTGGTCTTTCAATGTTTAGTGATTTTGTGTACATTAAAGGATTTAAAGGCTGGAACCTTTTGTTACACAGCTCCCATCTAATGTGACTGAAATGAGTAGTTGAATGATTTTGATAAGATCACCAGGATACAAATAAAAATACCACTGAAGGGCCTCAAAGGCTTAAGATGCACTTCAGCAAAGTAAATCATGTTGAGGGCAACGACTGATTTTCTTCATTGCAAATCATATTTAGGACACTGGAACGAGTCATGTTCGAGAAAGGACATCTAACTGAGTTACGTAAAAAGAGTTCTCTGCTTTATAATATGTTGGTTCATTAAATTAAATCCATCATACAATCTTGTACAGGAAGGCTGCAGAAGGACTTAGATTAAGAGAATGGTAGAGAAGCGACAAATGAAATAAAATGTCAGAAAGTGTATGGTCATGCATTTTTGTAGACCAGAGATTTGGAGGAATTTCTTTAGCCAGAGGGTGGCAAATCTGTGGAATTTGTTGCCACAGGCGGTTGTGAAGGCTAGGGCATCAAAGATGATGGGGAGAAGGCCAGGCAGTGGGGCTAAATGGGAAAATGGATCAGCTCATGATTGAATGGTGGGACAGACTCGATGGGCTGAATAGTCTATTTCAGCTCCTATGTTTTATGGTCTTATGATCTCATTTGAAAATTGCATCTTACGAGTTAATGCAGTAATGCTCTCTATTTACTTTTCCAGGCTTCTCTCTTGCTATGTTCTGTGACACTAGAAGAGTGTGGAGGAAAATCTTGAGAGGTACGCAGGTTAATGCATCAACATGATGCAGAGTGATCAACAAATGAGTGACATTTAGCATTTAACGCTAATGTTAAATTTATTGAATGGTACACATGGAAGTAGGCCATCTGCAGTGACCGGTCAACAGCACTGTTTCATATTAACCCCATCAGCTGGTCCATAGTCCTCCATGTCCGAGGGATTTGAATGCTTGTCCAGATACTTCTAAAACACTGTCAGTGACCAGCTTCAACCATTCTCTTAGGCTGTGCATTCCAGCTACTCACCATTCTCTGGGTGAAGGTCAATCTCTTTAGCCTAAATGAGAGTCCTCTAGTTTTATCCCTGTTATGTGGAAAATATTTTCCTGAACTCCAGCTTATTTTTATCCTTCATAATTTTTATGTACCTCAGTTTACCTCCCTTTTAACATTCTCCGGTTCAGAGAAAACAGACTGGCTTCTCCAGTCTCTCTGCAAAACTGAAATGTTTCAGCCCAGACAATATCTTGGTGAATCTCCTCTGCATCCTCACCAGTGCCATCACATCCTTCCTATATCTTCTCAAGGAACAGAAAGAAGTTCTGACACTAGGCTGGAGAAGATGAAGGTTTTTTTTAAATATATGCACACACTGACAAATTACAGCACTTCAAATACTCCAAAGAACATAAAACACAAATCTGGCATAAAAATAACTGGAAAGAAAGCAAGATTACCAAAATCTGGTCACAGGCAGATTATAGTTCAACAGTATGATCGTTCAATAATATAGAAGAAGAGCCTGCATTTAACACACCAAACTGTCTTTGCTTTTTGACAGCATTGACTGAATTGATGAGGCATTTTTAGAGCAAAGTACAAACATAAATAGATGCTTTTTGTTGGCTGGTTAGCTGAAGATGCCCTTAGGATTAAGGCTCATCAAGGAATACAATTTTAAAAAGCTGAAGTACTTTCCAATAAGTTCAATCAACTGCTTGTAATGGAATGGCTCAGTTATTTTGGGCACTGGATCATATATCATAGCAGATGTTGCAATCTGCTCTGCATACTCTATATGGGTTGAGTCAACAGTGGGTCTAATTGCAGTTTGATGGGCTTTTTGTGCATGGTAATTAGAAAATAAGTGCAAAGTCAACAACCTTTGTGCTCTGCATCTGACATGTGACTCGATCATAGTAAAGAATACACCAGACCACCAGCTCAGTGCTCACATAAAGCTATGGTCACAGCAACATGCCAAGGTGACATTCGCCACAGAGCTATTTTTAGGGACCACATAGAACACTTTAGCAATGACAACAAGAAATGTACACTGGGCACCATTCCCACCAAGAACAGATTTTCCAAATACCAGCACAGCAAGGAATGGTCAAGGGCTTTCATACATGGAAAAGGGGGAAAAGTTGGAGAATGCTTGAAATGTCAGTTGATGTATTGTCAACAGATGCTGCCTGACCTTGCCATGATTCACAATCCTCTTTCAATTCAATTTAATTTTAATGATATGGATGGATTAAAATAAAGCTGTGGATGAGAATACCAATGAGTTCCTCATCTCTGCGAAGAATCTACAACAATAAACCAAAAGCTCTCATACCCAGAAACCCAAAGACCAATGAGGCCTATGTTGCCATTTATAATGCCCAAGGCCAATGGCATCTAAACATTTATTTTGAGAACATATAACAGCCAATTTTATGCTTTATTTTAATTCATAATTTGATCAAAGCAATAAGAAACAATTGGAAAGAGGAAGAATTATTAGGAAAGGGCTTCTTGCATTTCTTTATGATATAGGAGAAAGTCAATCAGACCACTGAGTTATGTCAGCTTTTGGAGTAATCCCATTCTCCCATCTATTCTCTCTCACATGCCCTTTAACTCCTTTCTGATTCCCCTTCCATCCACTTGCATGAGGGGTAATAATACAGATATCAATTAACCTACCAAACAGTATGTTAGTCGGATGCAAAAGGAAGCCAGAGCTCCTGGACACAGTCAAGTCCACACAGACAGCTCCCAAGGCCAGGACTGAGTCCAGTCTACTGCAGGCATGAGGATACATCATTATTGCTGTGCCGCCATGCTGCCCAGATCAGCTGTAAGGTTGGCCAAGCAGGTGGAGTAAAGAGCAGCAATTATATCTCAGAACCAAGATAGGAAAACTAGAACAATGATGGGTGCACATGACAGAAAAATCAAAGGCAATTTTTGGGCCATAGTCTTCACTTATTACTTGATTTAACTACAAGTGCCAAGAAGATCATAAGTGCAGGTGGTGGGTTGTTATGATTAATTCCTGATGAATCGTGGAGTTGAGATGATAGGTGAGATGTTATGAACTGATGAGGAAATCGTGAACAAGGGAGCAGTCTCAGGTAAAGAGGTTGCATGTTTAACAGTGAGCTGAGGAGGAATCTGTACTCTCAGAGATGGGGGGCATGATCAAAATAAAGGACAAAAACCAGAGGAGTTATATGAAAGGGGTGGGGAGAGGAATTGGTGGTGGGAAAAATGGATACTTCTTAAGATTGCCAAGCTGTACGAGACTGATGCAGAGATCAGACACATACGCACATGCATACACACACACACATTATATATATTCTCATAAATAAATACACATGTGTACATACACATATAAATACACACACACACACACACATATATATATAAATAAAATACGCGCACACACACACACACACACACACACACACACACGTGTGCACACACACAGATATGGCCCTTCTAGTCTGTGCTAAACTATCATTCTGCCCAGTCTCATTGACGTGTGCCTAGTCCATATCCCTGGTATCCATGTACCTGCCCAAATTCTTTTTAAATTTTATAAATGACCCAGCATTTACGACTTCAGCTGGCAGCTTGTTCCATTCTCCCAACACCCTGTGTGAAGAGGTCCTCCCCCCACCAATGTTTTCCCAAAACTTTTCCCCTTTCACCCTTAACCCATGTCCTCTGGTTTGCATCTCAACTATCCTCATTATTTTAAATACCTCTATCAAATCCCCCTCATTCTTCTATGCTCCTGGGATTAAAGTTCTTACCTGTTTAACCTTTTCCTTTAACTCAGTTCCTGAAGTCTGGGCAACATAGTAAATCTTCTCTGCGCTCTTTCAATCTTATAGATATCTATATTGTAGTTAGGTGAACAAAACTGTACAAAATTCTTTGGCCTCTGCAAGCTTCGAAAGCCTTTCTTGCTGCCTACAATGTCTCTGCAAACAATCTGCAAACCTGCTTATCCAATTTACCACATTATCATCCAGATCATTGATATAGATAATAAACAACAATTGTCTCAGCGCTGACTACTACTAGTCACATGACTCTAGTCTGAGACGCAATCATCCACCATCACTTCCTGGCTTATCCCATATAGCCAATGTCAAATCCAGTTTATAACCTCACCATAAATACCGAGCATCTGAACCTTCCTTACTAACCTCCCATGAGAGATCTTGTCAAAGGCCTTACTGAAGTCCATGGAGACAACAACCACAGTCTATCCTTCATCAACCTTCCTGGAACCTCCTCGAAAAATACTATCAGATTGTTTAAACACTACCTACCATGCACAAAGCCACATTGACCATTCCTAATCAGTCCCTTGCTATCCAAATACTTGTACATCCAATCTCTTAGAACATATTCCAACAATTTACCCTCTACTAATGTTAGGCTCACTGGTCTACATTTTCCTGGGTGACTTTTGGAGTTTTTTTTTAAACAATGAAACAACAATCCTCTGGCAACACACCCATAAAACCATAGAACATCACAGCACAGAAAACAGGCTATTCGGTTTCTCTAGTCTGTGGCAATCATCGTCTCCCAAGTCCCACTGACCTGCTCCCATATCATAACCCTCCAATCCTCTCACATACATGTACCTATCCAATTTACACCATCGAGCCTGCATTCAAATCCAAGCCTAAGATACCAAAAGCTTTCTTTACAACCCTGTCCAAATGCGTCGCCACTTTCAGGGAACAATGCATCTGCACTCCCAGATCCCTCTGGTCTTCCACACTTCTCAGTGCCTTATTATTTACTGTATATCTCCTACCTTGGTTTACCCTTCCAAAATGCATCACCTCACAATTGTCTTCATTAAACTCCATCTGCCATTTTCTGGCCCACTCTCCTAGCTGGTCCAGATCCCTCTGCAAGTTTTGATAACCCTCCTTGTTGTCCATAACACCACCTATCCTTTTATCATTAGTACACTTGCTGATCCAATTCACAATATTATCATCCATATAACATTTTATGGCATGGAAACAGGCCATCTTGGCCCTTCAAGTCCACGCCGGTTCACTCCGGAAGATGCCCTTGCCTATTCTCTGCCCATAACCCTCCAACCGCCTCTTATCCATGTATATATCCAGCCTCCTCTTAAATGAAAGAATTGACTCTGCCTCAACTATTTCCTCTGGAAGATTATTCCATTCAGCCCCTTACCCTCAACTTGTGTCCTCTTGTTTCAACCTCCCCTGCTCTCAGGAGAAGAGTCTACTTGCATCTAGTCTATCTATTCCCTTCATAATTTTAAACATCTCTATCAAATCCCCTCTCAACCATCTACGTTCCAATGAATAAAGTCCTAACCTCTTCAATCCTTCTCTGTTCTTTAGGTATTTTAAGCCAGGCAACATCCGTGTAAATCTTCTCTGCACCCTCTCCACCTTATCTATATCCTTCCTATAATCTGGAGACTCAAGGCCCAGACCTATCTTTTTCCATAATTAACCTGAAACTAATAGCATTATGATCACTGGACCCAAAAGGTTCACCTACCCAAACTTCTGTCACCTGTCCTGTCTCGTTCCCTAATGAGATCCAATATTGAACTCTCTCTAGTTATATATTTAAAAGGAGAGTGTCTTGTATCCAATTTTATTGATATTAGAGATGAGAACTCAAGAGCCTGCAAAAGGATACAAATGGATTAAAATGGCAGGAAATGGAAATATAATGGGAAATACAGAGATAAGAATTCAAAGCACCATTAGGCCACCTGAGCTTTAGCACAATTTAAGTTCATGGCTGATCCTTTAACCAAATGTGAGTAATCCATTTAGTGGGAACTATAAAAAACAGATCATCATCAAAAGGATGAAACTGCTAAATGCCGCTGTTCAAGGGCATTCTTGCACAAGAAACACCCGGGTAGTAAATAATTAGGGAGAAATATAAAGTGATTGCTTTTATTGCATAAAGGAATTCAAGAGTAACGTTGCTACAATTGTACAGGGCCCTGATAGGTTCACACCCGGCATACTGCACTATTATGGTCTCTTTTGCAGTAGCCAATAAAAGAGGGGAAGCTCAAACAGAGTGAACAGTGTGCGAGTAGGAATTTGAGGCTTTGGCTCGCGAGGTTTTGGTGAGTAGAGGCTGAGGAGAAGGTGCAGAAGTTTAGGCAGGGCAAGGAAAGATTTTTCTTACTCTTTGCACTTAAATAGACAGTGGGAATGGCAACCAGGCAAGGATATGCTCCACTTGCAGAATGTGGATAGTCAGGGAACCCAATACAATCCCTGACAACTTCGTCTGTGCAAAATGCACCCAACTACAGTTCCTAACAGACCATGATTGGGAATTAGATGAACTCTGGATCATTTGGGAGGCTGAGGGGTTGTTAGACGGGAGTTACAGGAATGGACGAGGAAGGAAGCTGGGTAACAATCAGGAGAGGGAAGGGGACAGGCAGGCAGAGCAGAGTACCCCTGTGGCCATTCCCCTCAGCAATCTATGTATACACCTTTGGATACTGATGAGAGGGATGACCAATCTGGGCCAGGTAGCAGCAACCAGACCAACAGCACCATAGTTGGTTCTGAGCCTCAGAAGAGAAGGATGAAGTCAGGTACAGAAATAATCATAGGGGACTCAATAGTCAAGGGAACAGATAGGAAATTCTGCAGCCGCAAAAGGATTCCAGGATAATGTGTTGCCTCCTGAATGCTCAGGTCTAAGATTTCTCTGAGTGGGTGCAAAATATTCTTAAGAAGGGGTGGGGGGGGGGGGTGATCAGCTAGAGGTCGTGGTACATGTTTGTAACAATGACATAGGCAGAAATGGGTAGAGATCTTGCAAAATAAGTTTAAGGAGTTAGGTAAGAGGTTGAAGAACAGGACCTCCAAGGTGGTAATCTCTAGATTATTCCTAGTTCCACGACTAGGGAAGTCAAAATAGGAATTTAGTGCAGACAAACATGATGAGATGGTGCAGGGGACAGGGTTTTGTTCTTGGATCATTGGAACCTTTTCTGGGGAAGGGGTGACCTATACAAGTGGAAAGGGTTGCACCTAAACTCGAGGGGAACTAATATCCTGGAAGGGAGGTTTACTAATGCTCTTGGGGGAGGGTTCAAACTAGATTCACAGTGGGTTGGGAACCAGAGGAAGAAGTGACTGACACACAATTAGTATCTCCCACCCAGAAATGCCAAGGTATGTCCGGAAAGAAAATCCAAACTCGACTCACTGTGCTGAGCTTTGCCCAGATTGAATGGGTTCCAGTTTGACCAAACTGCATAGCATCTAAAATATTACTGTCTCAAGCAATACATTTCAGCTGCTTTAGCTACTGGAAATCGAGCAGAAGGGGGAAATAACCTGTAATTCTTAATGAGAAGAATACCTTTAAAGTCCTTGTTGGTGCCCACCCTGTGCCATCAATGGAGTGTTCCCTCAGCAAGCTGCAAAACAGAGAAGGTTTCAATGAGTTTCAAAAAAGAGTTTGAGATGCTGGGGTTGAGTGCAAATCACAAATGTGCTGGAGAGACTCAGGTCACACAGCATCCGCAGGAAGTAAAAGGTAACCAACCTGGGCCCTTTGCAAGTCTCCAGCACATCTGCGTACTGCACAGAGGGCTCAGCAGGCATAAAACATAGCATTTTATTGCAAGAAATTACCATGTTTAGATTTTGGAGTGCATCTCAACCATTTTTCACAAAACACCATGATATTTCCATTAGACAAATGGGATCACATGCCTCTGAAATTTTATTTAAAATTAACAAGTTTGTTTACAGGAATTAAAACACACAAGAAAATGAATGCAAGATACTGAACCTTTCAAATAAATTGATTTGTCTGGAAGAGTTTAAGTTTGTTATTCATAACTGATTTCTTTTAGTCAAATAAAGACTTTGAGGACACAGCCCTCTGTAAGCTTCCTTGCATGTTGTTTACAAAGGATATGAAATATTCTTGCCTACCACATGGAGCTTAAGTAACAATTAAAGAAATAGAGTTGAAAGCTTCCTCTATAGCTCTGACCAGAAGGATAAATTGAATTCACTGCATATATAGTAGAAAATTTCAGAAAGATTACAAACATGATGCATTTCTAGCTTCCCTTCAAGAAACCCAAAATGATGAATCATTTTGTCTGAACTTTATCCACATCGGCACTGGCTGAGAATTTCTACCACAACGAAGGAAGGATAATTTGGTCATGGAGGTAATTCACTGCAGAATTCATGTGAGGGCTTTTAGGAGGAAATCAAAGTTGCACTTCAGTGTAGCAGGCATCTGTAAACCTCTTTTGGAAATGGTAGCTCAATGCTATCAATTGTGAAGTTATAGAGATTTTGTTCGGCAAAAGTATTGAAGGGAATGGAGAAAGGTCAGGTAATACCACCTACCAGAGCTCACGACGCCTTGGCCGCGAACTCTCACCCGGGTCCTGGCTGCCCTTGGGCCGCAGCTTCCAACGCTGACTCTCACACGTGGCTCTAGAAGATGCAGGCACTTACAGCAGTCCTGACCATGCTGCTAAATCCCACAGAATCATACCCTCTACCATCACTCCTTACCTCCCTATCCCCAACACTTCTCCCTACTCTTCCCCCATCTCCCCCTCTGAGAGTCCCACCCACCAACCTTCCAACTCTCATCTCCCCCTTACTCTCCATTTACCCCCCCCCAACCTCCACCCGACCTCCCCAACACCTCACCTGCCACTCAGACCTCCCCAACCTTCCACTTCCCCTCTCTGACCTCGCCAAACCTCCCCCTCCCATCCTCTGACCTCCCTGATGCCTCCACCCTCCCCTCCCTCCACCCTGACCTCCCCAACCCTCAACTTCCGACCTCTGACTTCCCCAAACTTCTACGACCCCCAGCTGACATCCATCTCCACCCTCTGACCTCTTTAAACCCTACCTCCCTAAACTTCCACCTCCCCAACACCCACTCTGCTCTTTACCGTCACCTCTAACCTTCCCCTCTAAGAGCGGTGACTCTCCTCCCCCATTGTAGCCCCTTCTACCACTTTAAGCCTTCTTCCTCCTCTTTGACTCCTCGTCTTGGACAGCTGTCCATTCTGGATGTTTTTTAAATTATCAATTGCCACTGAGAAATCAACTGTCTCAACTTCACCACTCCCCTCTCTTATTCCAATTTCACCTCCTCTGAACACTCTGCCCTCCAAGCTCTCTACAACAATCCTAACCTCTCTATCAAACCCGCAGACAAAAGTGATGCTGTTGTGGTCTGGTGCACTGATCTCTACCTTGCCAAGGCCAGACGATAGCTCTCAGACACCTCCTCCTACTTACCCATTCCACAGAACCCCATCACAGCTCATCAAGCTACTGTCTCCAACACCATTTCCAACCTCATCACCTCTGGTTAACTCCCTCCCACAGCCTTCAATCTCATTGTTTCCCAACCCCACACTCCCTGGTTCTACCTCTTACCCAAGATGCATAAACCCAATTATCCGGGAAGACTCATTGTTTCCTTTTGCTCTTGTCCCACTGAAATAGTATCATCTTACCTCAAGTCCATCTCTTCTCCACTGGTCCAATCCCTCCCTACCTACATCCACAATACTTCACATGCCCTTGATCTCTTCAATGACTTCCAATCCTCTGAACTTGACTGCCTTATTTTCATCATGGATGTCCAATCCCTTTACACCTCCATCCCCCTAAAGAAGATCTCAAAGGCCTTCATTTCTTTCTTGACAAGAGACCTAATCAGTCATCCTCCCACAACCACCTTACTCTGCCTAGAAGAACTACTTCTCACTCTTAATATCTTCTCCTTTGACCCATCCTATTTTCTTCAAATCAAAGGAGTAGCCATGGGTACCCACATGGGTCCCAGCTGTGCCTGCCTGTTTGTGGGCTTTGTGGACCAAACCATGCTGTAAAGCTACACAGGCAAGGGTCCTCAACTCTTTCTCCGCTATACTGATGACTATATTGGGCTACCTCATGCACCTGCAATGAGCTCATCAACTTCATTCACTTCGCTGCCAATTTCCACCCCAATCTCAAATTCACCTGGTCCATAACCGGCAATACTCTCCCCTCTCTGTCTCCATCTTGGGAGACAAGCATTCCACATATTTTACAAACCCACCAACTCCCACAAATACCTTGTCTACACTTGTTTTTAGATCTTCAGCAGGTTATCAGGTTACTTCAGCCCATGAGACTGTTCCACCTAATTAACCTACACTCCCTGGTACGTATTGAATGGTGGAAGGAAACTGGAGCTCCCAGGGAAAACCCACACAAACACGAGGAGGATGTACCAACTCCTTACAGACAGTGTGAGATTCGAACCCCAGTCCCAATCACTGGCTTTGTAAGGGCACTGTGCTAACCACTATGCCAACCATGCCACCACCAAATGACTTCTTCGCATCCAGTCCCCTGCAAGGTTTCTATTCCTTCTCGCAATTTCTCCATCTCTGCTGCATCTGTTCCCAAGGTGAGGTCTCCAGTCCAGATTATCTGAAATGTGCGTCTTCTTCCATAAACATGGCTTCCCCTCGATTTCCCACTCATCTTCCTTGGCCCCCTCTGCCCCCAAATGTAACAAACACAGAATTCCACGTCCTTACCAACCATCCCACTAGCCTCTGCATGCAACACATCATCCTCCATACTTTCCACAACAGGATCCCACCACTAGAAACATTTTCCCTTCTCATCCTTCCATAGAGACTGCTCCCTCCATGAGTCCTGACTCATTCTTCCCCACCATAGCTCACCTCCCCCCCCCCCAGCATCTTACCCTGTGGCCGCAGGGAGTGCCAAACTTGCACCCACACCTCCTTCCTCACCACCATCATTCATGGCCCCAAACACCCCTTTCAAGTAAAGCAACACATCATTTGTGCATTTGCGGGAATTATCTACTGCATTCAGTGCTCCCTTTGTAGCCTTCTCTACATCGGAGAGACTGAGCGCAGACTGGGAGATTACATTTCTGAGCATCTTTGCTCTGTCTGCATTAGTGACAGGTTCTCCCAGTGGCCAACCACTTCAGTTTGTGCCCCATCCCACACTCATGTTTATCCAGAGACCAATGCACTATTCCACCAACAACACCTGTAAATTGGAGGAACAACACTTGATTTTCCATCTGGGCATTCTCCAACCATATATCAACATAAACTTCTCCGGTTTCTGCTAACCTACTCTCCATTCTCCCTCCCTCACCTTTCCCTTTGTCTTCTTTTCTCCAGCTCTCTACCCTTTTCCCTCTCCATTCAGAGCCATCCTTCCTCCCCCTACTTGCTGGTGTGCCCTATCTCCTTTATACATCTATTGCCTCCGGCCTTTGGGACCATGGTCCTCCCCCTGCCCCTTCACTGCAACCATTTTGTTTGGGCACCTGCTGACATTTAAAAAAAATTCCTTGAAGGGCTTAAGCCCAAAACATTGGTTATTTATCTTTATTTTTGCCATATACCTGTAAAGTTCACTGTTTGACCTGGTTAGTTTCTCCAGCATTGTGTTTTTACTTCAACCACAGTGTCTGCAGACTTTCATGTTTTACTTCAGGTATTTAGAACAAGGTCACGTATATAGACCTGGGTCATAAGCTCATTGTAAGGCTCCATAAACTCCAGCAGCTTAGGGCTTTGCTGCTATATAACTGGTCCTTATCTCAAAGCACCAATTAGATTGATTTCAGAGAACATGCCCAAGCCAAAATGGACTCCAGAATTAATCATCAATGAATTTTATACGGTTAATTTAATTTAGAGATACAACACAGTTACAGGCCATTCTGGCCCATGAACCCATGTCACTCAATTTTATCCATGTGACTAATTAACCCAGTGGCTTTCAAACTGCTCCCCTAAATTTACATTCCACCTTAAGCAATCCATATGCCATAAGTGCTCTGTGATTAGTAAGGATTTGCTTAAGGTGGTATGTGAGTGGGAAGAGAAGGTTGAGAACCACTGCTCTAGACTCAATTGTTACTGAAATATTTTGCTTGAGAAAAATTGTCATTGTCCCATTTCCTTTGGAGTTATGAAACCGTGACATAACAAGTCAATTAGGTATGATTAAAACAGTGGCTTTCAAACTTTTTCTTTCCACTCACATAGAACCTTAAGCAATCCCTTACTAATCACAGAGCACTTATGGCATAGGGATTACTTAAGGTGGAACGTGGGTTTAGGGAGAAGTTTGAAAACCACCGAATGAACATATTAACCCCCATACATGTTTGTAAATTGGACAGATTTGAACCTGGGTCACTGGCACTTTTACAACTCTGTGCTAACTTTACAATTGCTGCGCTAACTTTGTTGCCCTATGAACTTACTTGAGTAAATGATGTAGAAATTCTGAGCACCAGTGGACAATTATATTGGCTTTCTCCTCATAAAATGTAACCATTTATTGCAGTTGTGACAGAATATGTTGTGTTTTATACTCTATATAGATATGATTTTGGGAGATAAAGTATGGCAGGTTTTCTTTAAAGTGTAGGTCACGTACAAACATTTCAAAACAGATCTCAGTTAAAATACTGGATCGCACTCAAGCTAGACAGGCCAGCTCCAAAAGCCTTTGCAAAATCTTTGGGGAGTGCTCAAGGGTCTTCATTAATGGATTGTTATTTTGAAAGGCAACAGATGAAAGAACTCGGAGGATTAGGTTCGGAGCAATAGTCTGAGTGGAGGTTGTTGTTCTAAGAGGGTCATGTGGTTTTGCAAGCAGAGAGAGAAAAACAGGTTTTCTCTGAGAGAGAGAGAGAGAGAGAGAGAGAGAGAGAGAGAGAGAGAGAGAGAATTCAGTTCAGCAGCAGCAGCTTGGACTGGAACAGGACAAGCTGGCAAGCTTGTGGAAAAACCTTATTTTGAGGACGAGTTATGAGTCCTTAGTTCACCCTGGTCAAAGCCCTTGTGGTCCATACAAGAGGAGAGGATTGGTTGCCCAATGTTTCACTTGAAATAAGAGAAACAAAAAAGAACTCTGTGGTGACCTGAAAGAAAGAGGTTATCATCTGGAAAACCTTGATGGGGAAAGTTTCTTCGGCAAGACACTGATGTGGCTGATTAAAAGAGATCAGTTTGGGTCCACGAACAACAAATCTCTCTGAAAACCAACAAGAACCTTCCTGACCGGTAACCATTTACCTTTCAAGCACCTGGTGAACTTCCTAAATGTTAAATTCTATGCACAGTATAGTAGTTGCTTGCAACCAGTGAACTTGGAGAAATGAGAAGTGAGATTGGACTGTGAATTAAAGAACGTTTCTAAACTTACATTACATACACGTGTGCTTAGAATTAGAAGGGAGTTAAGTTAAGTAAGTTAATAGTGATAAGTTAAAGTTTGATCCTGTTTTCATGTTTAAAGATAATTAAAAGCAACTTTTGTTTAAGTAACCATTTGGTGAATATCTATTGCTGCTGGGTTTTGGGGTCCTCTGGACTCATAACACAGTCATTTTAAATTCACTGGCCTCTGTGAGAAAGGAATTTGAATTATGAAGCAAAACAAGGCTCTGGTTCTGTCATATGTTCCCTTTTGTTGGGATTTTTCTCAGCAACCTCCAACCCAAATCGTACTTCAACAATGATCATCGAGTTAAAACTTTCAAAATTTTGTCATGTGGCTCAGTATTGCTGCTTCTCCATACACATGCAAGTATGAATTTTGGTTCAATTGTACATTGTACTTGTGTATATGACAATTAAACTCTCATATCTTCACAATGAACCCAGTAGCCTAAGCATCAGTACAACAAATATCTTTATTTCGTCTTCTAAAATATATATAAAACATGATCAGCATTTGCAACTGAAAAAGTCTGAGAAGCAAACAAAATGTATCATACCTTAAACAGATTTCTCCAGTCTCTGCAATATTGGGGTGCCAAATTCTAGTTAAACATTTTACCTTGGGAGGCTGAAGGGGAAAAAAAAGGAATTAGTTTTTAAAATTCTGAGCATCACGAAGGTGATGAACAAAATGGGTAAATAGCTTTCACATTGTAATTTGGAGGGAAAATCCATGCAACAACCCACAGCACAAAAGTGTGGGTTCAGGAAATGGCGGAACAGGAAGTTCTGATTACCCCTGCGCAAGAAACAGGCAGAAAATGCAATGGACCAGCATGGGAAACCCATGTATTCAAGGGTGAAAGAAAGCTGGGAAATATAATGAATCTGTGGAGTGATGATTGCTGAAGTCACAATAAGGACATTGGGCTGTAACTGGAGTCTCCACTGCACTACATCACAGCCTCCTTAAAGCTGAGCTACATGGCTTTTCTGTGACAAGCCTATTTCACATCAAATTCCTGAAACTGAAAGCAGGAATTTCCCCCAGCTGAGAATACAAGGAAGGTTTTGCAGTTCAGCATCCTTCACATGATTGCTGCCCCTTCCCATCACAAGGGACCTGCTATTTTGAAAACTGCCTGGTTGGCACTTTAGTTGGGCAGAGTAATTAGGTCCATTTATCATCTAATTGTTCTGGGAGCTTATAATTTCACAGTAGCTTGCCCAGAAATCTCACTTGGTCAACACAGAGGAACTTGAACCTTTTTAAAATGTAGAGAGACAATCTCATTCAGATACGAATACAGTGATCATGTGTCTACTATTTTCAGAAAATATTAATAGCTCAATTCCATTTTCCCAGTAATAACTAATGCCAGAATCATAGCAACCAATTGAGTCATTCTCAGACATTTCCCCTCACTGCATAGCAGAATTATTCCCCAAAACACAAGCCCACATCACCCTACTCACTCTCCAACACCATCTCAGAGTTTCTCTCCTGTCAGTTTTGCATTCCTTGCTCCTGTCCTGATTTTTTTGGGGAATATTTTATTTTAATTTTTCCAAGACTCATATAGAACATTATTAAATACATCATATAAATAGTATTTTAAAATTACAGTCTCATATGATTTCCCTTATATCACTGGACCCCCCCCCCCACTCCAAATGACCAACATAAAAAAAATTGTCCAAAAAAAAAGGGGTGTTTGAGCAGCCTTCATTAATTAGTCCATATCTGATCTTCAGAAATTCAACGCTATTAACTTAATTATATTATTTAAATCTTTTCAGGGAAGTTAAATATATCCTTAAACCAATATGATTCAAATAAGGTTGCCATATTTTAACAAATGCATCATATTTCTTTATAGGATTATAATTTATCTTTTCCAAGGAGGCCCAACTTTGCACTTCCATCCTCCAGCGGGTAATAAGCAGGCAGAGTGGGACTTCCATGTAACAGGTATACATTTCCTGGCTATCGCTAGTGCAATTCTCACAATCTGTATTTAATATTTTGATGGTTTTGTGCCAATAACCACAAGATTGCTCAATAAATACAGTTCTGGTTCCAATAGAAAACCCACTTCTATAATTTTTGTCAAAATTTCTGCCAAGCCATACCAAAAGGATCTCACTTTCATGCATAGCCAGGTTGAATGTAAAAACCTTCCAACCTCTAAATCACACCTAAAACACGAGTCTGGAATCTCAGATTTTCAACCATGTAATTTTTGCAGTGTAAGGTATAATTGGTGCATAAAATTGTATTGTACGAGTCTATATCTGACATTAATAAATGAAGTCATATTATCAGAGCACAATTTTGACCAATATTGTTCTTGAATCCTTTTCTCCCATCTTTCCCTCGATTTGTTTTGGGCTATTGCTCTGCAATAGGAAATACATCTTAGATATAAATGTACTTGTTTTTAAAAAATGTTTTATTTAAAACTTTTAAAAACATAAAATCAATACTAACAAAAAAAGTTTTTATACGATACAAATAATGGTAAACCCCCCTCCCTTCCCCCCCGCTCAGCGAGCAAAAAAAACATAAAACTACACAATATTTTAAGATATTTCCAAACCCATATATTCTAAATAAGATGACCACATTTTAACAAAAAAAGAATAATTATCATGTAAGTTATATGTTATTTTCTCCATATAAATACAAGATCTCAATTCATTATGCCAACGAGCTATATTAATCTCTACATTGTCTTTCCAAGTAATTGCTACACATTTCTGTGCCACAGATAACGCTAAACGTACAAAAGCTATCTGAAACTTATCCAACCCCAAACCAGTCAAAGAAACCATATAACCCAACAAAAAAATCTCTGGATCTAATGGTAATTTAATTTTAAATAATTTCTCCAAAACCAGCCTAACTTTTTCTCAAAATGGTTGTAACCTGTCGCAGGACCAAACTACATGCAAAAAAGTTTCAGTACTTAACCCACATCTAAAACAAAGATCCGAATTACTAAATCTGTATTTTTTCAATTTCTCAGGAGTCAAATATAACTGATGCAAAAAATTATAATTAACCAAACCATATCTTACATTAGTCAATTTAGTTACCCCTTCATGACACATAACCTGCCAGTCCTCTTGAGGTATAACATAAGTTAAATCGCTTTCCCATCTATTTCTAGATTTCTCCAAATTCGGGTTATCCATAGTTTCCTGTAACAATCGATACATATCTGAAATAAAACCTCTCTTTGGTGTAAAGGAAATTAAAGATTCAAATTTCGTTAACTCAGGTAAACTCATCTCTTTACCATAATTATCCCTTATCAAAGCTCTAAGTTGGTAATACACAAATAAATAGATATAGCAAATGTCTCCAAGGTGGAGTTAGCCTGTATTTCTGAATTTGATGTTCACCAGTTTATACATAAGTGGAATTTGAATTTATTGCAGGGATATGATATGCCGGTATTAAAACATTTGTTAAAGATATGGGTTAAAAGAAATGATGTTATAGGAACGAAGGGTAGGTATAAATGTACTTGTGATCCCTTTTCAAAGAGCCTCAATGTCACTACACATTGGCAGATCTTAACTGAAGATAGCAGAAGAAAGTCTTACTTAACAAATCATTCATTTTCTTTTAGCTATTCAGATGTCATAAATTGTCCTTGTTCACAACAATCCTCAATACACTTGATCCCTTTACGGTGCCAAGTGTCCAGGATTTTATTTCCTAATGTGCCCTTGTTCTGATTCACAGTTATTTCCACATCTCTCCTGCCCGTGACAATCTGTTCTCATATGCATCATCTCATTGCAATCAGAAGGTATTATAATTAGATCAGTGTTCATCTGTCGCACTCTGGGATCCATCATCTCAAAATCAGAAACTTGTCTTGGACTTGGTTTGATTACGTATGAATGCAGGTTTATTTTGAAGGAGGATACTACACAACTGACCTGACCTTTGGTCAGCATGGATGAGTTGGGCTGAAAGGTCACACAGAATATGAATCCCAATCAAATGATGGGGCTGGTGATATTCAAGATTATAAAATTGAAACAGTCTACCATACCAATTATTTCTGAACTTTTAAGTTAATTGGCTTGGAAAATGACCTTGTATTGAATAAAGTTCAAATTTACTGTCAGAGTGTATATGTGACATTACATAAAACCCTGAGATTAGCTTTCTTGCTGGCCAAGCAGAATTCCTATTCAACAGTAACTATAAACTGTACTCAAGAAGATAGCTATTTATACAAGAGAGAAATGTAAACAAATAAACATGTAAACAAAATGACTGTGCAAATACTGAAAAAAAAATTTAGGAAAGTAAAAGTCCTAAAATGAGTCTCTTATGTTTTTTTTTAAAACACAGCTGCTGCGTTCTGGGAAGTTATTCCCAATTTTCCGCAGCAAAGTCTGTGCAAAAAGATTGTAATGGGAATTCCCATTCCGAAATTTTACCTCTGCAACCCATAGACATTTTCATGGATCACCTGCAGTCTAAACTGAAATGCAGGCGGTCCGCGAACAACAACAGAACATAAATATTGCACTTCAGGTATTCTGTCTAAACTCGCGGTGTGATAAGTTTTGGTCGTTCCTGTGTGAACGGCCACTTCTGGATGGTAGGGAGACATCAGAACAGAAAAAAAAACACAAGTTCTATGTAGAAAAACATATCTGATTGAATCTATTGTTTAGGAGTCTGATGGTTGAGGGGTAGCAACTGTTCCTGATCCTGTTCAAGTCCTGTGGCACCTACACCACTTACCTGATGGTGGCAGCTAGGCAGAGCATGTCCTGGGTATTGTGTAACCTTGACAATGTTGCTGCTGCTCTCCAATGGCAGTATTCCATGTCAATTGTCTCAATGGTGGGAAGAATTTTGGCGGGGATGTACTGGGCTGCGTCTACTACTTTTTGTGGGGCTTTCCGCTCAGTGGTATTGGTGCCCACATACCAGGGAGTGATGCAGCTAATCAGCACACTTTCAAGTACATATTTGTAGAAGTTTGCCAAGGTTTTCTACGACATACAGAACTCTGTAAACTCCTGAGGAAGTAGAGGCTTACTTGCCTTCTTCACAATCTGTTATCATTGTAGTCTAGAACTATAATAAACTAATTCACAACTGTATACTTAACGAATAATCTATTTACCGCAGTGTCCCATTGGTTCGGTGGAGCACACAGGTGCTGAAATGAAGTTTGAAACTTGCTTAACACACAGCCTGACAATGATGTCTTGAGAAAGTCATAACAGATGGTGTTAAAAAGGTACAGACTGTGGTGTACACTCAATCTGGAGATCACGAGATTAAAAGGTACAATACACTTGTGTACGCTCAATCTGGAGGTCATATATTTAAATCCCATTGTTCAAATGCATAGAATTCAATCACAGATTAGAAAACCTTGGAGAGCACAAATAAATCCAGAACTAGCGATGCCTCTAGCAAGCTGGTCCCATTCGATATCTTCTATTCAATGATGTAGATAATTGTCTCAGTGTGTCCCGTTCACAAAAGTTTGAATAATCAATCAGCCTAATGGGTATTTAATCAATCTACGCTCCATGGAAAATATTTTCAAACAGCACTTAATCACTAATATCCTGATCCTGGGTACCCACAACCTGGATCTGCCCCAGTGACATTCAGCAAACTGAATGACAATCAGGGCACAACTAGTTGCTTGAGTGGTACCCAAGCAACCTTCTGATGTTTAAATTTTTTTCAGCTGCCTTTGTCACTCTCCTTCAGTCTTTTATCATTCATTTAACTTGTATTGGATGCTGATCTTCAGAATTAAATTTTAGTTGTTAGTCTGCTTCACATTAAATTCTTAGGCATTTATTTACAAATGTGCTTCTATCCTTGGTGATTTTTTCAAGGTTTATTTATTTGCTTTGTCTGAAATGCTTTCTCAATGTTGAAAAACACCATATTTGGAACTGTAGAGTGCAATAATACACTGATTGAAGTGGTCTTACTCTGGTCTAATAAAATCCATTGATTCGGATGTTTTGAGGAACATTTGCATTGTTCACCATTACTAGTTGATAGAGAGAATACCAGAGAGCACTGACTACTAGATAATAATAGCTGAAGCTAACAAATAATTGCATCAATTTTTAACAATGTAAAAATGTTGAGATGGAATTTATTATGTAAATTCCTTCTCGTAATTTTCCCACTGGGACCCTACACATTTTTACAGACCAACTGCAGTGTAAAATGACCGTAGCCACTCCTTAAGAAATAGACCTAATGAATATGATGTTCCTCCTCCGAAAAACTCTGAAACACAGGAAGGTTATGTAAAAGTGCCCTAAAAGTGCACCTGTGTAAACAACTACATCAGGACACCCCTGAGGTAATTATGCTAACTTTTTCAGAATAATTCTGAAGTTTCTGTGTAAAAATGTCAATAGATTTATTGTATGAAACCCATCTTCACTGAATTACAAAGACAAACAATAAAAGCAGGAAATTAGGAACACAGAGGCAAAAGTTCTTATTCATGGCACACCAGGTAATAAGTACAGGAAGAAGAAAGCCATACAACACTACAGCACAAACAGGCCATTCAGCCTTTCTAGTCTGTGGTGACTATCATTCCACTGGTCCCATTGACCTGCTCCCATTTCATAACTCTCCAGACCTCTGCCATTCATGTATTTATTCAATTTATTCTTAAAACATGATCAAACCTGCATTCACCACATCAGATGGCAGCTCATTCCACACTCCCACCACTCTCTTAATGAAGAACTTTCCCCTAATGTTCCCCCTAAACCTTTCGCCTTTCAGCTTAAAACTATGAACTCTTGTATTTATCTCCCCAAATCTAAGTTGAAAAAGCCTACTTGCATCCACTCTGTCTATATCTCCATAACCTTGTAAACCTCTAACAAATCTCCCCTCATTTTCCTTTGCTCCAAGGCATAAAGCAGTTGTTCTCAACCTTTATCTTTCCACTCACATGCCACTTTAAGTAATCCCTATGCTATAGGTGCTCTATGATTAGTAAGGGATTGCTTAAGGTGGTATGTGGGTGGAAAGAAAAAGTTTGAAAACTACTATTTTAATCATATCTAATTGACTCGATATGTGCACGGTTTCATAACTCCAAAGGAAATGGGCCAATGACAATTTTTCCTCAAGCAAAATATTTCAGTAACAATTGGGTTTAGAGCAGAGATTCTCAACCTTTCCTTCCCACTCACATACCACCTTAAGCAATCCCTTACTAATCACAGAGCACCAATGGCATAGGGATTGCTTAAAGTGGCATGTGAGTGGAAAGAAAAAGGTTGAGAACAACTGGCATAAAGTCCTAGCCTGTTTAATCTTTCTCTGTAACTCAACTCCTGAAGACCTTGCAACATCTTAGTAAATCTTCCTGTAGTTAGGCAACCAGAACCACACACAATATTCCAAATTTGACCTCACCAATTTCTTAAATAACTTCACCATAACAACCCATACTTTTATACTCAATACCTTGATTTATAAAGGCTAAGATACCAAAAGGTTTCTTTACACCTGTGACACCACCTTCAGAAAATTATGTATCTGTATTCCCAGATCTCTTTGCTTCTCTGCACTCTTCAGTGCCCTACCATTTACTGGGCATGCCCTAACTTCGTTTCCCCTTCCAAAATGCAACACCTTACACTCGTCTTCATTAAACTCCATCTGCCATTTTTTGCCCAATTCTCCCAGTTTGTCAGATTCCTCTGCCAGCTTTGAAAATCTTCCTCGCTGTCCACAATGCCTCCTACCTTTGAGCCATCAGCAAACTTGCTAATCCAATTTTCCACATTATCATCCAGATCACTGATATAAACAACTAACAACAATGATCCCAACACAGATCCCTGAGGCACACCATTAGTCACAGGCCTCCAGTCTGAGAAACAACTATCCACTACCACTCCATTTTCTTCCACATAGCCAATTTCAAATCCTGTTTATAACCTTTCCATGGATTCCTAATGTCTTAACCTTCTGAACTAACCTCCTATGTGGGACCTTGTCAGACACTTTACTAAAGTTCATGCAGACAATATCCACAGCCTTTCCTTCATCTACTTTCTTGGTAACCTCTTCCAAAAACTCTACAAGATTTGTTTAACACAACCACCATGCACAAAACCATGGTGACTGTTCTTAATCAGCCCATGGCAGTCCAAATACCTATATAACCTATCTCTCAGAACTCCTTCCAATAATTTACCTACTACCGATGACAGGCTCACCACCCTATAATCACCCGGTTTATTTATTTATTTATTTTTAAACAGGACACGAGCTACCCTCCAATCCTCTGGCACCTTTCCCGTGACTAAGGACATTTTGAATATATCTATCAGGACCCCTGAAATTTCTACAGTAGTGTCCCTCAAGGTCCAAGGGATTATCATATCCAGCCTAGGGTATTTATTTACCTTTATTTGCTATAAGGCAGCAAGCGCATCTCCTCCTTAATCTCCATATGTTCTACGACACTTCTGCTTGTTTCTCTTCCTTCCTGATGTACTATGCTAGTTTTAAGTAAATATTGATGCAAAAAAACTGTTTACAATCTCCTCCATTACATGGGACTCCACACATAGTTGACCACTCTGATCCTCTTGGGGACCAATTTTGTCCCTTACTATCCTTTGACCTTTATTTGCTTGTTGAAACCCTTCATGTTTACTTTCACATTACCTGCCAAAGCAACCTCCTGTCTTATTTTTGCCTTCCTGATTTCCTTCTTGAATATTTTCTTGCATTTTCTGTACAAGCACCTCATTAACTCCTTGTTACCTATACTTGCTACGCCTCCCTCTTCTTCTTAACCAGATCGCCAATATCCCTTGAAAACCAGGACTCCCTATGCCTGTTAACTTTGCCTTTAATCCTAACAGGAACTTGCAAACTCTGCACTCTCATAATTTCACCTTTGAAGGCCTCCCACTTACTGAACACATCCTTGCCAGAAAACAACATAGCCCAATCCACTCTTCTTAGATTCTTTCTCATTTCCACAAAATTTGCCTTCCTCCAATTTACAATCCAAACATGAGGACCAGATTTATCCTTTTCCATAATTAACTTGAAGCTAATGACATTATGGTCACCAGACTCAAAATGTTTGCCTAAAGATACATCTGTCTTGATCAAGTACTGCATCCTCTCTACTATCACAACTGTCTGCTTCTTACATCAATCTGCTATCTCTCTATAGATTTTCTCTTCCAACTCTCTCTGATTATTACAACCCTATCAGTGTGGTCATACTTTTCCTGATTCTCAACTCCACTAATATGGCCTCTGTAAATAAACTCTCCTGGATGTCCTGACTTCGCACAGCTGAGATATTTTCCCTGACAAGCAATGCCACTCCTCCCCTTTTCTTCCCTCCTCCTCTATCACATCTGAAGCAATGGAACCCCAGAACATTAAGCTGCTAGTCATGGCCCTCCTGCAACCAAGTCTCACTAATAGTAATAATGTCATAATCCCACATGTTAATCCATGTGCTAACCTCATCAGCCTTTCTAACAATACTCCTTACATTAAAATAAATACACCTTAGAAAATTTCTCAGGTGTATGCAGGCCATCAAGCATTTATCTGCACTAATTCCATTTATTGAACTTGATATACAGCCTTCTGTGCTTTAGATTCAAGTGTTTGTCTAAATAACATATAGGTCAGATGAATGGCACTCTTGGCTTGGAGTTGAACATTCAGATCTTGCTCAAGAGACTTCGACGTAACGTCTAGGCTGACATTAGAATGGTCCCAAGGCAGAGGAGTAGCTGAGCTGAGACTCTGGAGCCAAACAATAACAACACATAGAATGTCGAAGGAACTCAACAGGTTATGCAGCTTCCATATAAGGCAATAGATAGTCAAAGTTTCATGCTGAATCCCTTCATCAGGAATTGTATATAAACTCTCCCGATAAAGGGTTATGGCTCAAAATTTTTATTATTTGCTACCTTCTATGTATGCTGCCTAACCCGCTGAGTTCTTCCAGCATTTTGTGCGTTGCTTTTATTTTCCAGCAGTTAGCCTGGCTGCCCTCTCAAGTGAAAGGAAAAGATCCAGGGCTTTATTAATAGGGGGATTGAGTTCATGAGGCAAGAGGTCATGTTGCAACTCTACAAATCTCTGGTGAGACCACAAATAGAGTATTGTGTTCAGTTCTGGTCACCTCATTATAGGAAGGATATGGAAGCTATGGAGACAGTGCAGAGGAGATTTACCAGGATGTTGCCTGGATTGGAAAATGTTTTACGAGGCAAGATTACAGAGCTCTGACTTTTCTCTTTGGAGTGAAGGAGAATGAGAGGACACTTAATAGAGGTCTATAAGATTATAAGAATCATAGATAAGGTGGACAGCCAGTGCCTTTTTCCCAGGCCAGGATTAGCAAACGCCAGAGGACATCTGCACAAAGTGATAGAAGGAACGTTTAGGGGAGACATCAGAGATGTTTTTTTTAACATAAGAGTTGTGGTTGCCTGGAATACATTGCCATGGATGTGGTGGAGGCTGAAACATTAGGGGCATTTAAGAGACTTTTAGACAGGCACATGGATGAAGAAAAATAGAGGATTACAAGGTAGGAAGGATTTTGCATTCTTTGGTAAGAATGTATAGGTTGGCACAAAATAGAGGGCCAAAGGGCCTATACTGTGCTTTAATGCTCTATTCCAAGGCACAATTTAAAGCAGCCATTCTCAGCCTTCTTTTGGCTATGGCTCCTCTAGGACTCTGCTCAAAGTTTCTGGCTGCCCTTGCCTGTGAAGCTATCAGGTTTGGGTTTCTTCCATATTTCTCTCACATAAAAAAATAAAATATTTATGGTACATGAGGTGAAAAGAAAACATAGCCACTATTTAAAAATGTGCTGTGGCCCCGGAGAGAGTGTGGGGGGGGGGGGGGGGGGGGGTGGCCTTGCAGGGCCCCAATTGAGAATGGCTGATTTAAAGAGAGCACTGGCTAATATTTATCCCTCAACAAATATCGCAGATTACCTAGTTTCTACCCCACTGTTTTTTCTTGAATTCAAAACTTCCTTTTCTCTCAGAATGAGATGGTAAATTTGGAGTACACACAGCAAGATTTGCAGTGTGCAAGAAGACTTGTATTTTTCCAGTGTTGGTTTTACCTGAAGCATCTCTTTCCATTTGAACTATGTTCAATTAGTATTCTGAGGATTTCTAGCAGGGACCTCACTCTGAGGTGTCACAATCCTGCATCAAACAAACGTAGAGGATGCACAATCATCTCAATTTATTGTCATATTTCTTTACACAAAAGAAGTCTCCATTTGGCCCATCGAGCTCTATGACAGCTAAGAGGATTCCCATTTCCCAAAGTTTTTCCTGCAGATATTCCCATTATCTGTCCCCAAATCCTAACACCTACCAACACACAAGCTAATTAGCTGACAAACCTGCATATCTCATTGTCCATAATTGTAGATAGAATTAGAAATTTTTCATATAATCAGAATAAGCCAACATGCATTTGCAAAATATAGGAAATGCCAATGAACAAGACTAAATGCTTAGATGTTCACAAGGTTTTTCAATCGACCAGCAGAGGCAGTTGATAAAATCTCTCATAAGGAACTGTCAACTAACATCCAGGTTTATGGAACTGAAGTCAAATCATTGACCTAGTTCAGAAATTGGGTCGTAGGAAGTGATTGACATGAAGGATGCACATTAAGGCCATAATTAATCACCATATTTACAAATTGCTTAGCCAATTTGCCCATGTATGTGATCAGTGATTGAATATGCCAGACGAGCAGATAGAAGGAAGAGATGAGTCAATGGTTTAAATAAATGGGCAGAACCATCAAATGGAGTTCAATCTTGTGGAATGCAATGTCATCTGTTATTTTTCACAATGGAAAAGAATTGAAAGAATAGAAGTTCAAAGAATTGAAAGCAATGCAGAGCACTACTGCAAACAGCAATGATCACTGGTTAAATCGAATCCTGAAATTAATAGATTTTTAAGAAGCCAAAGATTAAGGAAATGGGATAAAAATGTGGATTTATTGTTACAGACAAGCTAAAATCTTAGTAAAGATGGCAGAGGCTTGAGGATAAATATTCCCATCCTGTTGCTATGTTCCTAAGAAGTAGAAGCTAGTGGATAGGGAGATGGTTAAACAAACTTATTTTATTTCCATTTCCCCAATAATGAGATAAAGTTTCATGTAACTAGGAAAACTTAATTTCTGTTTTATTTTCATTCATTTTATTTTACTTCCAATTGTGTTAATCCCTCTCCTTATTCAAGCTTCAATCTCTTCCATTTTCGCCCCCAATCTCTGCATTATCTCACCAATGAATGCCCAGGCTGTACATGTTTTCACTATGTATTGTTTTAACCATGTTGTTCTTTGATTGGACTATTTTCATTCCTTAAAACATTAGAAAAGGAGAGCAAGGTCATGTTGACTGGCAGTGTCTCTTTTAGCCTACTCTGTACTTCAGAAAGACCATGGTTAAGATTCTGGACCAACTCCATTTCCAACTGATTTGTTTCTCCTTTACTACCCAGAAATATCGATTGCCAAAATACTTTGTTCAAACAGCATCCAGTTCTCCAAAAGGGAACTCACTAAAATTCAGTGTTACAGCACGCAGAAATCTTGCTTTTGTGCTCCGATCAATTTTATAATACAAGCTGATTAAAAAAACTTCATTTTCCTCATTATTTGTTAAAATGTCATGTCAATCCTATACTAGGACACCCAAATGCAGATGAGGGCCAATATTTTCTAGTCTCTCATCTTTAAAATAGGATTGTTATTTTCAATTGACAACTTCAGATTTACCCACATAATAATGGAGACACAGTGATGGGGGAAAATGGTGGAGAGTATGCAGATATATGTGTGAAGAGACTGGATAAGGGTGGACAAAATAGAGTCCATATGCAAGGAGACAAGTTCAGTGGGGGAAAGAGCAGGTAGAATCAAAGGGTTCTCCAGGTTAGTCTGATGCAGGGTTTCAACATGAAGCATCAACTTTCCATTTCCTTCCATGGATGTTGCCTGACCTACCGAGCTCCTCCATTAATTTGTTTGTTACCTACTTCATAATCAGACTGTGGCCTTCTTGCTGTGTAATACCTGTTTGCAGCACTTTTACATTCTCACCTTTTCAACTTTTACCTAATCACATCACTTCTGATGTTCATTAAAATGGTAACCATCACCTTTATTCTGCCCCATCAAAGCCAACCCTGAAAGCCTTGTGGAAACCTTACAGGTTCCACACCTATGAAATGGTTGTTTGTTCCATCTGCCAGCACTACGATTTCTCACCCTGTCATACACATATTTACATAAAATCCGTGGAAATGAAATAGTTTCCTTGATTAATTTCCTCATAATTTGCATCCCTCACCATAGTCTCTGCAATCATTTGCATATTAAAAGTGAGCAATAACTCCTGGACTCACCACCATATTGTAGGCTTCTGGAACATCGGTTTCAAACTGGAACTTGCCTCCCTGGTAATACCCTTCATCTGTGAATAGATTAGGAGATAACTTCAGGTGAAACACTTTGGCATACATACACACACAAAGTTCAAAGTTTACATTTATTGTCAGAGTACATACAAGACAACACATACAACCCTGTGATTCTTTTTCTGCAGGCCAGGCAAAATTTCTACTCACCGACAGTGCAAAAAAAACTGTGCCCAATCATACACAAAAGACAGAAATGTAAATGACGAAAGCAGAGAGCAAGAAAACTGGCTGTGCCATACAAAAAGTAAATATTCAATAATAAATAATACGCAAAGTAAGAGTCCTTAAATGAATCTTTGTGTCTGTTGTTTAGGAATCCGATGGTGTAGGGGTAGCAACTGTGCCTAAACCTGGAAATATGCATATTTTTTCTTTGCTATTTATTTAGGTTTGCTTGAAGCAACACTTTCAATACCTCAGTGGGTCCAAGTTGTCCTTTATGAAGCAAAGGTAACAGACATTTTGGGCTTGAGTGCTTCATCAAACAAAGTACGAGAAAATCCTGGCAGGCATCCAAACGAAAGAATTGGGGTGGGGGTGGGTGGTGAGTGGCAAAGGCAGGAGATGATAGGTGAGGAAAGGAGGGAGGGGACAGCAGTGATGAAGGGGAGGATGGATAGCTGGGGGCGTGGAAGAACTGGAAAGACAGGAAATGGAGAGGGGAAAGAAAAGGCGAGCAGGTTTAGTGGAAAGCAGTAAAGTCAATCTGGCTAGAGAGTGTCCAGATGGAAAATGTTGTTCCTCCAATCTGCAGGTAGTCTGGGTGGGACATACACAAGGGCATAGACAGACGTGAGTATGGGAGTGGTTGGCTACTGAGAGGTCAGATTGTTACGAACAGAGAGGTGGTGCTCAGCGAAGCGATCTCCCAATCAGCGACCAGTCTCTCCGATGTAGAGAATGCCACAGAGGGAGCACTGGATGCAGTAAATAAGTTCTCTGGATGTACAAGTGAAGTGTTGCTTCACTCGAAAGGCCTGTTTGGGGCCCTGGATGGTGGGTAGTGAGGGAGGAGGTGTGGGCTCAAGGCATTCACCTCTCACAGGCACAGGGGAAGGTGTTGGAGGTGTGATGGGTGGGGAGGATGAACGCACGAGGGAATCGCAGAGGGAGCGGTCCCTGCGGAAGGTCGAGAGGGGAAGAGAAGGAAAAATATGTCTGATGATGGGATCCTGTAATAAGTGCTGGAATTTCCAGCAGATAATGTGTTGAATATGGAGGCTGGTGGGGTAGTAGGTGAGGATGAGGGGGATTCTATGTTTATTGCATCTGGCAGTTGAGGGGGCCAGGGCAGATGAGCTGGAAATGGAGGAGTTGCGGGTGAGGGCTGAATTGATGGTGGTGGAGGGGAATCCACGTTTGTGGAAGAAGGCAGACATTTTGGAAGATCTGGACTGGAGGATCTCTTCTTGGGAACAGATGCGGCAGAGACGGAGAAAATGAGAGAAGGGAGTGGAATCCTTACAGGGGACAGGGTGTGAGAAAGTGTAGTCAAGGTTGTTGTGAGAGTTGGAGAGTTTGTATTATATGTCGGTGTAAAGCTTGTCTCCCGAGATGGAGACAGAAAGATCCAAGAAGGAGAGAGTGTTATCAAATATGGACCAGGTGAGTGGTCAGGGTGGAAGTTGTCCACGAAGTGGATGAAATTGACAAGCTCATCACGGGTGGATGAGGCAGCCCGATGTGGTCATCAATATACTGGAGGAAGAGTTGAGGGGTCTTCCTGGAGTAGGCTTGCAGCATGGGTTACTCCACAAAGCCCACAAACAGGCAGGCATAGCTGGGACCTATGTGGGTACCCATGGCTACTCCTTTGATTTGGAGGAAGTAGGATGAGTGAAAGGAAAATTTATTGAGAGTAAGGACAAGTTCAACGTCTAATCCACTTATACCTCTATCCCCCCCATACAGAAGGACTGAAAGCACTTTGCTTCTTCATGGACCAAAGACCTGACTAGTCATTCTCTACCACCACCCTCCTCTGCCAAGTAGAACTTGACCTCACTCAAAATAACTTCTCCTTTAACTCATCCCACATCCTCTAAATCAAAGGAGTAGCCATGGGTACCCGCATGGGTCCCAACTGCTCTTGACTGTTTGTGGGCTGCAAACTTACACAGCTAAGACCCCTCAACTCTTCCTCTAGTATATCGACGACGACATCAGGGCTGCTTCACACGCCCCAGGATGAGCTTGTCAACTTCATCCGCTTTGGGGCCAACACTTCACTTGTACATCTAGAGAACTTATTTACTGCATCTGGTACATTCTCTACACCAGAGAGACTGGTCGCACACTGGGAGATCACTTCACAGAGCACATCCTCTTTATTCACAACAAGTGACCTCCCAGTGGCCAACCTTTTCAATTCTGAGTCACACTCCCACACTCACATGTCTGTCCTGTCCATGGCCTTGTGCACTATGCCAGCCAGACCACGCGCAGATTGGAGGAACAACACCTTATTTTCAGTCTGGGAACCCTCCATCAAATAACATTTACATTGACTTTACTGCTTTCCACTAAACCTGCTCACCTTTTCTTTCCCCTCCACCTTTCCTGTCTTTCCAGTTCCTCCAACCACCTAGCCATCCCTCCTCCCCCTCAATGATGCTGTCCCCTCTCTCCTTTCTCCATCAATCATATATTTCCTTTGGGCCCCCCCCCCACCCCACCATTTCCGTCCCCTACCCTCCCTTTTGTTCAGATGCCTGCTGGCATTTTCTCATACTTTGACAAAGGGCTCAAGCCCGAAACATGTTATGTATCATTACCTTTGCTACATAAAGGACATGTTGAACTTCTCCAGCATTTTGTGTTTTTACTTCAACCATGGTGTCTACAGATTTTTGTGATTTACTTTCAATACCTCCTTCCACTGTAGCTCAAACCTTGCCATGAGCATTTTGAAATTATCCCACTGAAAGAACTTGATCAAGCTTTCCTCCACTCCTGATGACAAGAATTCAGAAAAGTCTACACATCAACAAAATAAGCTACTCCCTTTTACAATAGATAACCTTTCCTTTAGAGAATGGGAAAGAAAAGGGATTAAAAGAATAGAAAATTGTTTTTCAGGAAGTAGATTCTTATCCTTTGAACAAATGAGAGATAAGTACAATATAACTGGAGATACAGCGCTGGCATATTACCAACTGAGATCCTACTTGAAGGATAAATTAGGAAGCAATTTGAGTTTACCAGAGGGAAGTAACCTTGAATATGTGATTACAGATACAATGTTAATATATGTATATTAAACTGCAAGAAAAGGAGAATGAGGAAACAAATGGTAAAACTAAACAAAAATGGGAACAAGATTTAAATATAAAGATAAAAAAGGAAACATGGGAGAAATTATTTTCTGGAACGATGAGAAATACAATAAATACGAGGCTACTTATGATACAATATAATTGGTTACACAGACTATACATTACACCACAAAAGTTAAATAAATGGGATCCAACAGTATCTGATAGATGTTTTCGATGTAAAAAAGAAATGGGAACAACAATTCATGCAATCTGGACATGTGAGAGAGTAGAAAAATTTTGGGATGATCTCAATCAGATATTAAATAAAATAACAGAAAACAATATACCAAAGAATCCAGAGATCTTTCTCCTAAGTAACATAAAAAACAAAGAATTTGGAATTGATTTGGAGGATGCACAAAAAAGATTTGTTAAGATAGCCCTAGCCGTAGCAAAAAAATGTATTATGTCAACCTGGAAATTGGAAGATAATTTGAAAATACAACAATGGTATATAGAAATGAATAAATGTATTCCATTAGAAAAAATAACATATAGTTTAAGAAATAATATTGAAATATTCGAACAAATATGGGAGCCTTACATTAAATACAATAGCGAAAACCTACCGGGGACAAACATTACCTAAGTTGATGGAAGGAGAAGGAAAGAAAAGAATGGACTCAGTAGAATTTCTGGTGTATTTTTGTTGAATGACAACATTGTCTGACTGGTTTAATGCAACCTAGATTGTATACCTAAAATGGATGAGAGGGGGGGGGTGGGGGGGTGGCCTGGGAGGAGGGGGGGGGGGAGAAAAAGTCACTGTATATGTGTGAAAAAGAAAAAGTGTATATCATGGCTAATGTGATTTATGGTGTGAAAAAAAAAATAAAAAAAAATAAAATAAAATTAAAAAAAAAACTATAACAAGATCTCAGGAGCTGACAGCATCTCCAAAGAAATCTTAAAGCTGGGCACTGAAAAACTTCTGTCATGAACCCATAATCATATTGACCACATCTTGGAAGAGGAGACATGAAGATGCCATAGACATGATAATCTGCAAATCTAACTGTGGTAACTACAGAGGGATCTCCCAAATGTCTGACTCTGGGAATATAATCACTATGATCTCTCAGATCAACATCCTCCGAGTGACCAGATGTTCTTCGAATCACAATGTAGATTTCTTTCACCTAGAAGTACAGTCCACTTGACCTTCACTGTGCAAGTCCAAGAAGGATGCAGGGTGCGGTAGCAGCCACCTCAAATGCAGATATCCACATAAATTTATCTCCATTTTGCATTTGCTTCATGACAGTGTGCAAGCCAGGGTACTAACCAACAGGTTTCTAACAAGCCGAGGTCAGTGAAGACCAGTGTCAAATAATGCTGCGGCATTGCCCATTTTTCTCAACATTTCTTGCTGCAATGACCTTCACTTCCAACAACTTCTTGCTACCTTCAAAACTAAGGAAGTACTGTTGAACCCATGGTAACCACACTCCAAAGTCAGTGACCCAAATCTCAGAGGCCAGATTATAGCATGCAAATGATCCTTGTGCTCTACATGTTCAGGAGACAAACACCATGTCATTATCAACTTGCTCATTGAAGCATATAAAAGCATGAGCCTTGTATTAATCATTCTCAAAGTAAAGGTCCTCTTCCAACTTCCAACTCAAAAGTGCACAGTGAGACCCTGAAAAAAGTGGATCACTACCTGAATCTTCATTGAAGATAATCATTGATAATGAAATTCATTGATAATGAAATTCCCCACCATCTTCAATGGTCTTTAGTCAATTGAGCAAAGAGGAATTTTAGGATCAAGACCTCAGACTTAGCTCAAAACTCTGCTTACCACCAGTAATGATACCTATCATGCTTTATGCTTCTAAGACCTAGGCTACCTACAGCAGGCATTTCATGGGATTGGAAAGATATTGTCAACACCACCTCTGTAAAATCTTCCAAAGTTGCTGGAAAAATGGTGAACTTTCCCAGGCTAACATCCCAGTTACATTCAGCCGGATAAGGTGGGCAGGAGTCTGGTGTCAGACATGTGAGCATGTGAAAAAGTACATAAATGAGATTTGATATAAGATTTTATTAGAATGAGTAAAAGAGTGAAATATTTGTAAGATCAATATCAACCAATACAGGGCCTCAGAAAAATAAATTGGGCCTGTAAACAGCATGGTTAATGCGAGAATGCCTTTTTCATCGTTCACAGTCTAACACCAGAGCAGCTGAACAAAGTCAGACACAGAAAATTATTCAAGGATGGTTCCTGGAAGGAATGCAATATCCCAACCGACCAAGAAGGGGCACTTAGAATGATACTGAGAGCCTCAAGTCCAGACATTCGGCACACATAGAAGCCTCGGTAAGCAACAAACAAAGCACATATTCTCCCAAACTAACAATAAGCTTTTTCAGGTCCATTCTCCACTAAGAATGCACCTGAAGAAGCAGAAGCATCCCTTTAAATTGCAGTTCAGGTGGCAGCGTTGAAAGTGCAGCGCTGGCCACCTGAAAGGACAGCTGCGTCGGGATGCGCATCTGAGTGCATTCCGGCTCCTGTCCCTTGGGCTGTCAATTCAGGATGCTGGCTTTTTGCTGGGACAGCCAGCATGGGCTATCAGTCCCCACACTGATCCCGCTGGCTCACTCTCTCCCCACTCATGAATTCAGTCTCTAAACTGTAGAGTGGCCGGCACGGGCTGTCCCCACACTGATCCCGCTGCCCCGCTCTCTCCCCACTCATGGGGCTGGAGCAGCTGGCGGGGGAGGACGCTGGAGCACCGGAAGGTGAGTACAGGGGTTGGATCGGCTGGCGGGGGAGAACAGGGCTGGAGCGGCCAGCGGGGCAGTTCCCGCGCTGACAACCCAGCCAGGTGCTCGCCAGCTGATTGCCATCCCAAATGCAGCCGCTTTTAGGCGGCTGCATTCAGATGGCTGGGGAGGCCACTGTGCTGCGGCGATTATCCGTCTCGGAGGAGGGTTATAAAGTTTACCTTGCAAGCGCCTCCTGCACATTCACGTGGCCTCCCAACAGCTGCATATTTCCAAAATATGCGGCTTTACAAGCGGGGCAATTGGCCACCTGAAAGTGCCTATTGTGACTCCCTCTTCTGCTACCTCCTTCCCCATATGGGGAGAAGTCTGAGGTTCCCACACTTAGCCATGTCAGAACCAATAAAACCAGAGTGGAAGCAAACAATCCCGTTTTGCATGCTTCTTTACATGTTCTATCTACTGGACAGCCATTTAATCAATAAGATGAATCTCATAGTTAATATTACTCTCACTACTACACTGCACTATTTTTCACATACATATAAAATATTGGATCACATCTCATGCAAATATATAACTGTTTCTCTGTTATACATTTATAGCTATCCCTAGTTTTAACATTAACTGAATAACGTACAATGGACATACCATATATACTCATGTAATAGTCGAATTTTGTGGACCAATTTTTAGGGTGAAATTTATTACTCTCGCACTACTTTTGGCCATGGTTAAGTATCTGCATTGTTCAAAACGTTGGGAGTTCTGATTGGCAGGCGGGTAGCAAGCCTGTTTTCGTGGCGTCAGGAGCTCAGATGGACGGTTGGCTGGGGCCTAGGTGAGAGTCCGCAGTCAGGGCATCAGAAGCTCTGGTGAGAGGGCAGCCAGGGCCAAAAATAGAGGAGTAATCTTTTACACACAAATATATAGAAAATACTAAATTTTTGGGCCACAAATAGATAGGTCAACCTTTATGTGGTATCGACTATTACACGAGCATATATGTAATTACTTAGTTCACAATTTGTGCGACTCTCGTGAGGCTAGCATTTAATGCCCATTTTAACTGACCTGAAAAAGTGACAATGGGTGTTCTGAAAAACTGCAGTCACATATGGTGAATGAAGCCTCATTTGCGATTGTGATGGATAACAGAATTAAAGACTACATTGTTGTTTTAAATCTCCAGAAGTATAGCATAATGGGATTTGACTGCTGGCCCAATAAGATAACCACTGGTATCATTTCTCACATATGCTCTCCTCCAATTAACCTTCCTCATTCAGAGTCAATGCTTGATTAATCCTCCATGGATCTGTGTTATTCTATGCTCAGCTGCATGGTTGGTTTTCATCTGCAGGCCTTGGCCCCCATGGCAAAACAAATTCTCAATCCAACTGGACACATTTCATCTACTGCTGTATCTCTGCTACTTGCTTCATCAGGAATTATTTTCTGACAACTCATGAAAGCTGTATTTGCTACATTAATCTTGATCTAGGCTTCTGATTAAATTCCATTCAACTGAGCGATAATATTTCAAAGACCACGATTTTTGCAGAAAAGCCACATGATCATCTCAAAAATCCGAGAAGTAGAAAAAAACACCAATGTCAAAAGCAAGGAAAAGCAAGATTTAACATTAATTCTCCTTGAATTGAGATTCACCATTTTTAAACCTTGAGGTTTAAGGTTTCAGCCTTAATGAACAACCTCTTTGCACAGGGGTATTTGACTTTATCAAAGCTCTCTTTCCCACTCTCTCAGGAATAGATAATCCCAAATAGGAAGCATTTGTTGAAACTGAAGGTAGTTTGATGTATTTAGCATCCATGACTAATAAAACTATTGAAACAAAATGTGGGAAATAAGTCTCTAGTGTTTACGGTGATTCTTAGGCATAAACAGCAATGCTTTCTTAAATACTGTATGTTTAGTACATCACAAGTAGCACGTTTATATACCTTAGGAAGCTGGAAAGAGATTTACCAAACTTTTCCTGAAATTAAATTTGCTTTTGCATTTTATTACAAAAGGTTTACTATCAAAGCTTTTTTTTAATATAGTTACAAGCATTTCTAAAAACTACAAAAACAACGTTAATTTGTGTGGAAGGGTAATTGAGGCAACCTGAAAGAGAAAAAATGAAAATGGTGTTGAGAACAAAAGTCATCAGTCTTAAACAAGTCTAGTGGATGTTTACTGCTGTGATCTTATTCATCTTGCATCTGAATAACACTGTGAAAATAATGTGCAAATTTGATGATCCAATTCAATTATAGTTCTGCTATGTATCAGTGCAATGAGATTAAGCACTTCCGAAGTACACAAACCCCCAAGAATATATATATTCACTTTCAGGTGGCCAGAATACCTCAATGTCAAGCCACCTAAAATACCCCAATGCGGCTGTTGGGAGGCCACCTGAAAGCGGAGTACCCTGACCTGAGGAGTACTTACCTAACCCTCCTCGGGTAGGTGTATTCTTTGCTTCTGAGTGCTCCCCCTAGGCACCTGAAAGTGGGCAGGACTACGGCCACAGTCGACAGGAGCAAGCGTTTGCTCCGCGGTGCCTCTCCCCACTGCGGACCTTTCAGGTGCCAGAACAGCACCTTCAGTGCTGCCACCTGAATGTCGTTTTCCACATACCAGCAGCCGGCTCCGGAGCTGCATTCTCCCAGCTATTCCACCTGAAAGCAGCTATTATATATGCTCTCTATCTGTCACCAGTACCACTCTCTCCTTTCATGTTGTTGAACAGACTATGTGGAGCCAAAAATGTTTATCCATCTTTATATTTGTTTTATAAAGTACACTGTTTGACCTCCTGAGTTTCTCCTGCTTTATAGTTTTACTTCTGCAGACTTTTATGTTTTTCTCAAAAACTGTATCCTTCTTTATCTTTGTTGTTTAATTTTCTTGACATACCTCATTGTAACTAACATTGGCGTTTTAACTCGACATTGTTTTCAGATAAAGAATTTCTGAATTTTAAGGAGGACCAAATTACAATCTTTTTTGAGCTGAATGCTTTGGCTGAGATTTCGAATTTGACATTATGTTTAAAGCTTACCTTAGAGGACAAATTATATCCTATTCTGCAAATGAAGAAGAAAAACTAACAGAGAACTTTAAAAATTAACAGGTAAATTTAAAAAAATTGACTCTAGGGAAAGAGTGGAATTATAAACAAGATATAATCTTATTTTTTAACCTACCCAATTGAAGCTCAACTCTTAAGAACTATAAGCCAATTTTATATACTTGGCAATAAATCTGGAAAACTTCTGGTTAATCAATTAAAAGTAGCTTCCATCAGGAGACAGATAACAGAAGTGTATAAAATGAAAGGATCCTCACAACTGATCATACAGAAATTAATAATGCTTCTACGGATTCATACTCCAGGTTGTATGTTTCAAAGTTTCCAGATAATAATGGTTCAATTATAAATTTTCTTGATCAACTTAATTTTCCTGCATTATCCTTAGAGCATCATATAAGATTGGAAGAAGTCTTCTCTAAGGAGAAAATCACTAATCTGTGCACTGCTGAAGACTGGCTTGGGTTGCCAACGGTTTGAACTGGACTCTGTGTGGCTGCAGAAGAGCTGAAGGTGAATCAACAGATGCTCGGGGTCTCTGGGCTGGACTCTTTTTTGCTTCTTTCTTTCTGTAAGAGGCGCTTAGGCAATTCCTGCCAGTGGCAAATCTGTCTGCCTTGCAACAGGCAAAAAGAAGTTTCATGTAATATGACACTGTTTTATTACTATGATAATAAATTGATTCTTGTGTTACGAGCCCAAAGGACCCCAAAACCCAGCAGCAATAGATATTCAACACGACAAATAGTTAAACAAAAGTTTTTAATAATCTTTAAGCATAAAAACAGAATCAAACTTTAACTTATTACTATTAACTAATTCTAAGTGCACATACATGTAATGTGTGTGTAAATTTAAGAAAAGTTCTTTGGTTCACAGTTTAATCTCACTTCTCATTCTTCCAAATTCACTGGTTGCAGGCAATTCTTATACTGTGCACAGAATTTAACATGCATAAAGTTCACCAAGCTTTGGTGCTCGACAGGTAAATGGTTACTGCTCAGGAAGGTTCTTGTAGGTTTGTAGAGAGAAATGTGTGGTTCCAGGATTTCCACAACTGAGGTACCACCATTAGTCATCTCAGTGTCTTGCTGATGAAACTTGCTCCCTCAGGGTTCTCCTTTCTTTCAGGCTACTACAGAGTTCCTTTCTGTTCCCCTTATTCCAGCCATCCGCCTCTCTGGAGCTTCTATTTCAGTTCCAATAAGCTTCTCTTGGCTTGTTACAGCTTTCTGTGTCTGTCCCTTCTGTCTCAAGACTCAAACTGCCAGGCAGCATGTCCTTCTCTCCCTCACTTGCAAAAACCCCTGACATTCTCCAGCAAGCAATAGGAGTTCATCTTTTGGTCAATCTGTTGTTTTAGATAAACAATAACCTCTCAATGACCATTCTGTGAACACTTTGCAGGAGATCAAAAACCTTGCAAAAAAGGTCCAAAACAGACAACCTGTTCTTCCAAGACAATAGTTCATTCATTTCATGACATCATTTCAATTAGCACCTACTTGTGAAATGTGCATAGCATCCCTCACAGTTCCTCTTCAAAGTACTGTGGATATGAATTCTCCAATATTTTAAATAAAATTTCTTTTAAAGTGTGTGCATATATGTGACTACCTTTTCTTTCACACCTCCCCTTTAAAGAAATTTTAACTCTTGAGTTAAAATTTAGTTATAACTAAACTGTCTTTAAGATCACTAAAGATATAACAATTCACTATATATACATATATAGTGTATATACATATATATGTGTGTGTGTTTATATACGTGTGTATATTGTTGGAATCTAGGGGTTAAAACATTATGAAATGAATGATTAATCAATAAGTTTATTTGTACTGCATGAGTCAGGGAAAGAGGAATGTGGCTAAGTGGCTGTCACAGCATGGAGCAAAGTTGGCTGAACAGAAATTGGCCGCTCCCAAGATACAGGGAGAGGATATGCATAAAACGATTTAGGAGGAATGCTCAACTGAAGGAGGTGGGAAGTAGCACAGGAGACACAGGCCAGATCAGAACAAAGAATGGCCCGCAAGAATCAAAGGGAATGGAAAACCAGTCTAGGAGGAAGATTAAGGCACGAGGAGGTGTTAAAGAGAACAGCAGAAATTGGCCAGACAGGGACCAAATGGTGATTAGAAATATCTGGGGATGAATTAATTTCAGATCTAAACAACAGGATAGTCTGGCCTGGAGGATTAACATGGGAAGGCTACACCCCAGAAATCTGCAAAACAGGAGATGACTTGTGATAACCCTTATGCAAAAAGATCTAGCAGGGAAAACAACTTTTGTTCTGTGTGATAAGATTGACCTATATAAACTGTGCCAACTGGACAATAGGGGTCAGTCTCGGGGAGTAGCTCACTGGCAGGTGACCTATGAACTAACAGACTGACCCAGAGCTCTGATAAGTTTTATTCTTGTGCTGTGCTGTGCTGTGTGGTGTAATAAACTGACTGTTGAACCGAATACCTTCTCCTATCACTTCATTCAACGAACGCGCTGGACTCAGCTCACACATAGACTAAATTAAGAGTAAATAAATTAAAGCCAGAGTCCAACAATATATATATATATATATATATATATACTCGAGATGGCAGAGGTCGACAGCATCGAGTCCACGCTGCTGAAGATCCAGCTGCGCTGGATGGGTCACGTCTCCAGAATGGAGGACCATCGCCTTCCCAAGATCGTATTATATGGCGAGCTCTCCACTGGCCACCGTGACAGAGGTGCACCAAAGAAAAGGTACAAGGACTGCCTAAAGAAATCTCTTGGTGCCTGCCACATTGACCACCGCCAGTGGGCTGATAACGCCTCAAACCGTGCATCTTGGCGCCTCACAGTTTGGCGGGCAGCAGCCTCCTTTGAAGAAGACCGCAGAGCCCACCTCACTGACAAAAGGCAAAGGAGGAAAAACCCAACACCCAACCCCAACCAACCAATTTTCCCTTGCAACCGCTGCAATCGTGTCTGCCTGTCCCGCATCGGACTGGTCAGCCACAAACGAGCCTGCAGCTGACGTGGACTTTTTACCCCCTCCATAAATCTTCGTCCGCGAAGCCAAGCCAAAGAAGAAGAAATATATATATATATATATATATATATATATATATAAAGCCTTCTCCTATGCAGGTTTCTTACCTGGGCTGGAGGGGCCTGCCTCCCCTCCTAGGTCGGACCATTCCTGGTCGCAATCCAACCTGTTGGCCTCCGCCTGCTTCTCGGGGTCTCCGCCTGCTTCACTCTGCCGAGGCAGGGGCCACCGCCTCCCCCTCGCTTTTGCCCGGATCGGGGCCGCCTACCTTCTGCTCGGACCAGGGCCGGGGCCGCCGCTCCCTTCCCTGTGCCCGGACCGGGGCCACCGCCGCCTCCTTCTTTCTGCCCGGACTGGGGTCTCTGCCTGCTTCGCTCTGCCGAGGCCGGGGCCGCCGCCTCCCCCTCGCTTTTGCCCAGATCGGGGCCGCTGCCGCCTACCTTCTGCTTGGACTGGGGCCGGTCCACTCCGATATAAAACCTACGACCCAAGGACCTCGCTTGCTTGGCCACGGCACACAAACCATGGGTGTAAAGAGTGGGGCCAGTACTGCGCACACTGCACTCCACCTAAAAGCTCCTTTGCGCAGGCCCGAGGACATGTCCATGTCCTCCCCCTCCACGTCCTCCCTCTCAAAAGATGCTCACAAACTCAAGCTAGCATGCTGGAACATCAGAACCACCCTCATCGCACATGAACTCCTCAGACTTGACATCGACATAGCCGCTCTCAGTGAAGTCCGCCTTGCAGATGTAGGCAGCCTCCAAGAACACGGCGCAGGCTACACACTCTACTGGTCTGGCAAGCCTATGGGTGAATGACGCCTATCTGGTGTAGGCTTCATGGTCAAGAACTCCATTGCCTCCAAACTCGAAAACCTCCTGACAGGCCACTCGGACCGGATCATGTCCATGCGACTCCCCCTTCAAAACAAGCGTCGATTCATCCTCATCAGTGTCTATGCTCCAACCCTCCAGACGGAACCAGCAGAAAAGGACAAGTTCTACACTGATGTGCGCAACCTCATTCAAGGCACCCCTACAGACGACAACGCTCGCGTTGGAAAAGACTCAGAAACGTGTCCAGGAATCCTGGGCAAGCAATGGTGTCGGCAAGTGTAAAAACAATGGGCGCCTCCTGTCGGAGCTCTGCGCAGAACAGCGGCTTGTCATTACAAACACCCTTTTTCAGCAGAGGGACAGCCTGAAGACTACCTGGATGCATCCCCGATCCAAACACTGGCACCTCCTGGACTACGTCCTGGTGCGAGAAAGAGACAAACGAGATGTGCTCCAAACCAGGGTCATGCCTAGCGCGGAATGCCACACTGACCACCGGCTTGTTCGCTGCAAGCTCAACCTTCACTTCAAGCCAAAGTCCAAGAACAGTAAAGCCCCCAGAAAGAGGTTCAATGTTGGAAACTTGCAGTCAGACGAAGTGAGAGGAAACTTCCAGGCAAACCTCCAAGCAAAGCTCGCGGATGCAATCTGCCTCACGGACTCGACACCTGAAACCCTCTGGGATCAGCTGAAGACTGCCATACTGCAATCCACTGAAGAGGTACTGGGCTTCTCCTCCAGGAAAAACAAGGACTGGATTGACGAAAACAACCAGGAATTCCAGGAGCTGCTGGCAAAGAAGCAAGCTGCCCACCAGGCTCACCTTACAAAGACGTCCTGGCCAGAGAAGAAACGAGCCTTCCGTCGCACATGCAGCCATCTTCAGCGCAAACTCCGGGACATCCAAAATGAGTGGTGGACTAGCATCGCCAAACGAACCCAGCTCAGCGCGGACATTGGCGACTTCAGGGGTTTTTACGAGACTCTAAAGGCTGTGTACGGCCCCTCACCCCAAGTTCAAAGCCCGCTGCGCAGCTCAGACGGCAAAGTCCTCCTCAGCGACAAGATCTCCATCCTCAACCAATGGTCAGAACACTTCCAATCTCTTTTCAGTGCCAACCGCTCAGTCCAAGAATCCCCCCTGCTCCAGCTCCCTCAACAGCCCTTAAGGCTAGAGCTGGATGATGTCCTCACCCGGGAAGAGACATATAAGGCAATTGAACAACTGAAAAGTGGCAAAGCATCAGGTATGGATCGAGTCCCCCCAGAGGTCTGGAAGGCTGGCGGCAAAACTCTGCATGCCAAACTGCATAAGTTTTTCAAGCTCTGCTGGGACCAAGGAAAGCTGCCTCAGGACCTTCGTGATGCCATCACCATCACCCTGTACAAAAATAATGGCGAAAAATCAGACTGCTCAAACTACAGGGGAATCACACTGCTCTCCATTGCAGGCAAAATCTTCGCTAGGATTCTCCTAAATAGAATAATACCTAGTGTCGCCGAAAATGTTCTCCCAGAATCACAGTGCAGCTTTCGCGCAAACGGAGGAACTACTGACATGGTCTTTGCCCTCAGACAGCTCCAAGAAAAGTGCAGAGAACAAAACAAAGGACTCTACATCACCTTTGTTGACCTCACCAAAGCCTTCGACATCGTGAGTAGGAAAGGGCTTTGGCAAATACTAGAGCGCCTCGGATGCCCCCCAAAGTTCCTCAACATGGTTATCCAACTGCACGAAAGCCAACAAGGTTGGGTCAGATACAGCAATGAGCTCTCTGAACCCTTCTCCATAAACAATGGCGTGAAGCAAGGCTACGATCTCTCATCAACCCTCTTTTCAATCTTCTTCAGCATGATGCTGAAACAAGCCACGATAGACCTCAACAATGAAGACGCTGTTTACATCCGGTACCGCACGGATGGCAGTCTCTTCAATCTGAGGCGCCTGCAAGCTCACACCAAGACACAAGAGCAACTTGTCCGTGAACTACTCTTTGCAGACGATGCCGCTTTAGTTGCCCATTCAGAGCCAGCTCTTCAGCGCTTGACATCCTGTTTTGCGGAAACTGCCAAAATGTTTGGCCTGGAAGTCAGCCTGAAGAAAACTGAGGTCCTCCATCAGCCGGCTCCCCACCATGACTACCAGCCCCCCCTCATCTCCATCGGGCACACAAAACTCAAAACGGTCAACCAGTTTACCTATCTCAGCTGCACCATTTCATCGGATGCAAGGTTCGACAACGAGATAGACAACAGACTCGCCAAGGCAAATAGCGCCTTTGGAAGACTACACAAAAGAATCTGGAAAAACAACCAACTGAAAAACCTCACAAAGATGAGCGTATACAGAGCCGTTGTCATACCCACACTCCTGTTCGGCTCCGAATCATGGGTCCTTTACCGGCATCACCTACGGCTCCTAGAACGCTTCCACCAGCGTTGTCTCCGCTCCATCCTCAACATTCATTGGAGCGACTTCATCTCCAACATCGAAGTACTCGAGATGGCAGAGGCCGACAGCATCGAATCCACACTGCTGAAGATCAAACTGCGCTGGGTAGGTCACGTCTCCAGAATGGAGGACCATCGCCTTCCCAAGATCGTGTTATATGGTGAGCTCTCCACTGGCCACCGAGACAGAGGTGCACCAAAGAAGAGGTACAAGGACTGCCTAAAGAAAGCTCTTGGTGCCTGCCACATTGACCACCGCCAGTGGGCTGATATCGCCTCAAACCGTGCATCTTGGCGCCTCACAGTTCGGTGGGCAGCAACCTCCTTTGAAGAAGACCGCAGAACCCACCTCACTGACAAAAGACAAAGGAGGAAAAACCCAACACCCAACCCCAACCAACCAATTTTCCTTTGCATCGTGTCTGCCTGTCCTGCATCGGACTTGTCAGCCACAAACGAGCCTGCAGCTGACATGGACATTACCCCTCCATAAATCTTCGTCCGCGAAGCCAAGCCAAAGGTATATAAAGCATGTTATAATAAAGTAACAATGTTGAGAGCATTTTATACATGATCAATTTTAATATCTTGACAATCTGCTATAATATTATATGAACCTCTGATATGAATAATCTGCAGATTATTTTCTTGTAATATTAAACTCCAGTTTAACAATCTTCTGTTCTTGTTCTTCATTTTATTCAAAAACACCAGAGGATTGTGGTCAGCAACTATCACAATTGGTTCCTGAGAGGTATCGAGATGTACATTAAAATTCTGCAGAGCAAACATGATAGACAACAGTTCTTTTTCAATAGTGGAATAGTTCCTTTGATGAACATTGATTCTTTTTGAAAAGTAGGCAACTGGATGGTCAATTTCATTATGTTTTTGCAATAAAACTGCACCTGCAGCTCCCTCACTTGCATCTGCTGCTACAGAAAAAGGTTTATCAAAAGCAGGAGATTTTAACACAGGATAATGGCATAGCATATCCTTTAAATTTTCGAAAGCTGTCTGACATTCTTTAGTCCACACAAATTTCTCCCCTTTTTTCAAAAGGCTGGTTAAAGGAAGAGCAACCTCAGCAAAATTTTTGCAAAACTTCCTATAATATCCTGCCATTCCTAAAAACCTTCTCACTGCTTTCTTGCCATTGGGAATAGGAAACTCAGAAATTTCATTTACTTTTGCTTGAATAGGTGCAACTTTGCCATGACCAAGTACGTTACAGTGGCATTTGCAAATTCATCTTCGCTAATTTAACAGTTAAGTTTGCTTTGGATAATCTTGAAAAAATTTATCCAATTGTCTTAGATGTTCTTCCCATGTGTCACTTTTTGTGACCAAGTTATCAATATAAGCATGTGTATGTCTTAACCCTTGGATTATTGAATTAATCATCCTTTGGAATGTTGCAGGGGCATTTTTCATGCCAAAAGGTAACACATTATACTCATAAACCAGATAGAGTAATAAAAGCCAAAATATTCCTTCCTCTCTCAGTTAAAGGCACACACCAGTAACCTTTCAACAAATCCAACTTAGTAAGAAATTTAGCTTTTCCAATTTTATTAATACAGTCATCTAATCTCGGAATAGGATAAGCATTATTTTAGTTACTGAATTAACCTTCCTGTAATCTGTTCAAAACCTAACAGTTCCATCTGGTTTTGGTACCAGAATACAAGGAGAACTCCAATCTGAGTTTGAAGGTTTAATAATATCATTTCTCAACATATATTCCACCTCCTGATCCATGATTTTACTTTTCTGAATGTTTATTCTGTATGGGTTTTGTTTAATGGGACTTGCTTCTCCAACATCCACATCCTGGTAAATCACTGATGTCCTTTTTGGCACATCAGGGAACAAATTTGTACATTTTAAAATTAATTATTTTAACTGCATCTGTTCTTGTGACTTAAGATGACCTAACTTTTCCTCGAAATTTTCCAAAATTGCTGAGTTAGACAGGCGCACAGGAACCATGGTTTCTTTAAGGTTACCCTCACAAGATTTTGTTTCCATAATCTTATGATCCATTATTTCCTCAACCCTGTAACAGCTAACACCTCTGATACAGATTGTTCTCCACAACCTTTATCCTCATAATAAGGTTTCAACATGTTTTTGTGACAAACCTGAGTTTTATCTGGAGTGTTAACAACATAGTTATCATCATTCAGTTTTGATTTAACTATGTATGGTCCAGAAAATCTAGCTCTCAAAGGATTGTCATGGGTTGGAAACAAAATCAAAACTTTACTTCCTATCTTAAAATTCCTCACTTGAGCTTTCCTGTCAAATAAACTCTTTATTTTACCCTGAGCCATTTCTAAATTCTCTTGAGCCAAAGTCCACACTTTTTGTAGCCTATCCAGAGAGATGACACACTCCAGAATTTTAGAAGGTCAATATATTATATTTAATAATCTATGATGTTAAAATGTTAATGAAAGTAGTCTGATCTTGTGAAACAATCAAAGGTAAAATATTCTCTAATCTGTTAGCTAACACCTCAGCAAGAATCTTAACATTCGCATTCATTAATGAAATAGGTCTGTAGGAAGCACATGCAGTTAGGTCTTTGTCCTTTTTTTTACAATCAGAGATATTGAAACCTCATAGAAAGTTTTTGGCACAGTACACCTTGCAAAGGATTCAGAAAATACTTATTCAGGAGGACAATAAGTGAGAAAAAGATTTTAAAAATTCCACAGGAAAGCCATCTGGACAGGGTGCCTTCCTAGACTGGATAGATAGGTTAGTTAATAGTAATAAGTTTTAGTTTGATTCTGTTTTTATGCTTAAAGATTATTAAAAACTTTTGTTTAACTATTTGTCGTGTTGAATATCTATTGCTGCTGGGTTTTGGGGTCCTTTGGGCTCGTAACACAAGATTCAATTTATTATCATAGTAATAAAACAGTGTCATATTACATGAAACTTCTTTTTGCCTGCTGCAAGGCAGACAGATTTGCCACTGGCAGGAATTGCCTAAGCGCCTCTTACAGTCAGTCAGAAAGAAGCAAAAAAGAGTCCAGCCCAGAGTCGCCTTCAGCGCTTCTGCAGCCAAACAGAGTCCAGTTCAAACCATTGGTAACCCAAGCCAGTCTTCAGCAGTGCACAGTCTGGCACGCCTCTCCCAACTGCAGTCCACAACTCCTGTGAGTTCCTAGCCTCGAGTCGCCAGCAGCTCGCTGCATACACTAATCCCTTAGCCGCAGAGCCCTCTCACTAGTCTGCTGCTGTACTCACGGACCCTGTGTGTCATCTCTTCCACTTCTCCTTCTCAGATTGGGGTAGGAGGGGAGGGGGGGTTGGTGGTGGTGATCTTCCCATCCTCTGGTGCCCTCATCCAGTCCTCCACTACCCCAGAGTCTGTAGCCCCTTGTGGCTGTTGCCAATCCGGTCACGGGATTTCAAATAAAAGCGCCATTGGCTCCTTTTGCGGGCCGTTCAAAACCTGTGTGGAATCACTGGCAGTTGGCTGGGCAGCTGGAACCACAGGATCGCTACATCTCTGCTCCCTCACTCTCCGTGGAACTGAACCAGCAGCAACACTGCCGCTACAGTGCTACAGCGGCTCCAGTAGTGCCGCCATCTTCCGACAAAGAGCAGTTGAAAGGAAATGGGATAGGATAAGAGTTATGTCAGCTGATGAGCTAATAATGACTCAGGGTGAGGTGGGGGGGGGGGCGGTGTAGAGGGTGCTGGACAGTCTCATACACAAATTCCAGTCTGGCTAGGTGCTTAAATAATTGTGGTTTCTGCAAGTTTTACAATCATGATAGCATGTACAATTAGCTCTGGCTTTTCTGCAGTGAATCACATTAACTGTGCTTCTTGTGGGTCACATTTGTTTCTGGGGTAACTATTTGCATTGGAAATAAACTATTAAGCACTGAAACTTGTGTTAATTTTAAAAGCCTGAAGAATTATTATGACAAGTGATGTACTATTGTCACCTAAACCCTTAAAGGGGAAACCTAAATTATTAATCAATGTACAGGAATATGATATAGGTACTCCCTGACTTACGACTGTAAAGCGGACCGAAGGATCGGTCACATCTTGAAATGGACGCAAGTTGGAATTTTTCCTGTGCGCATAGAGTACAGAATTCTTAAAGCAAACTTTTTAATCAAATCTTTTTTCCATCGTAGATTTGATGATAACAACTTAAAGCTTCCTGAATTTGTCGATCTATCTTGGCAAATCTTTCCACATTCTGGTCCATATTTACCTTGTTAGTCAGCATCCCGGGGTCCGTAGGTTGGGCGTGGTCGTCTTGATTCCTATGCACACGCACAAGCCTTCAGTTAGAGCATGTGCGATGGGTTCACATATTGGAGTTTGGTGGGTGCATGAGCAGGAGTTAAGCACCCTAACGATATTGAATTTGTGCCCTCAACTCTTGTGCATGCGCCCACCGAATTCCAATATGTGAACCCACTGCACATGCACCAACCAAAAGCTTACACAAGCCCAAAGGAATCAAGATGACTGCACCCAGCCTAAGGACCCTGAGATGCCGACTAACATGGTAAGTCAGCATATTTTGGCTCTTACATGCCCTGTATTCCTATCGTTTCTCAAATACAACATAATCCATGTAAATTTTATATTTTTTCTTCATATATTTTTTAAAAATTTGTGGTCATATGTATGGATGGATCTAAGTCGCAAAGGTCAAAAATAGGGGAGTACCTGTAATCAAGTGCAATGCCAACAATGACCAGGTATTTCTGAATTCCAGAAGTAGGCTCTAGATTGCAATTGGGGGGGGCGGGGGGGGATTACTTTTGTGCTGGAACCAAAACCACATTTTGGATCAGTGTGAAGCAGAAATGTTTGCAGAATTAGATGTTGATTGGAAAGAATGGATGATGGAATTCATTTCAACAGAATAAGAATCTGTGGAGAGATGGGGCAGTAGTTTTATTTTGGTATGGGCACGTGGGGATGATCTGTGGCTTTGTACAGTGTTTACTGTACAGATATTTTTCTTTGGTGCAGCATATAACATGTCTATCACATTGTTATATTATGTCCAAGCCTGTTTCTTCACACTAGATTGTCCCTTATTCAGATACATTTGTATTTCTTTCTTTCCTTAATTGCATCTGTATTATTAGTGTATGCTACTTTATTTCGTAAGGAGTTCTGCATTTGAAACAATATTGAGGTAAAGGAGGCAATTCTGAATAATTAGTTTGAACTTTCTGGTGATGACATTCCTCCCTACAAATTTTGGACTCCCCATGTTTTCTTCACACCTCGGCTATCAAAACCCTTCCACGATTTTACAGACTTTTTTCAGGTCATTTGGAGGCTGGTCTGTTTCATCTTTTCCAAAAATTTCTGGTACCATCTTAATATATCTATTTTATAGTTTCCCAACTACTTTCTTTCTCTACCATGGGGACTAGTAGATTCCACAATCTTGTCCACCTCCAGCTTCTGGAAATCTTTTTTGCTGATTAAAAAATGTAGAAAATACTAAAAAAAAGTCAACAGGTCCGGCAATATATGTGAAGAGAATAAGAAAGTTAAAGTTTTACGTTGATCACCTTTCATAAGAACTTGGAGGAGTGAAAGATGAACAGGATTTGAAAAGTGATGAATGGAGGAGACAAAATAATTACAAGCTACATAGAGAATGGAAAACAGGAGTCATTAAATCATTCAGAAGGACTGATAGTATAAGATAACAAAAGCCTGGTGAAGGTGAAAGCACAAAATTTTTTTTTTATTTACCAAATAAATTTAGAAAGAATTGCTTGAGATTTGGAATATAGATGGGTAAATTTTTGAACTATTTATTTTGCAAGCCTTTGACATCCTTGGAAATGAGGTTCTGAAGCCCAAGGGCAAGAGGACACAGCAAGAAAGCGATGGAGAGCTAACATTACAGTTGATTTCACACTATATTTAGAGTGAAGGTGTTTGCAAATTTGTATTTAGTTTCCCCAGAAGACTGCACTGTGACCAGCAATGAGTGTACTAAACAGAAAAGTATCAGTAAATCACTGCTTCACATGGAAATAGTGATGGGAAAAAGACAGTGTTGTGTCCATTTCAGTTGCATGGGAAGGTGTTGTGGGCAATGGAGGAGGTAGAAGAGTGAACTACAGCGGCCAGGAGGGAATGATATCCCTACAGAATGATGAAAAGAGATGAAGGAGTAAAATAATTTTGGTAGTGGTATCCCTTTGAAGGTGTTTGAAATCCATCAAGTGTGAAGATCAAAATGATCCAACTAATCCCCTTCATTGGAATTGGAGAAGTGAAGATTAAAAAAAAGAGAAGGAATGTGTGACGTGTGAACAACAAAAGTAACGAAGATGCTGGCTCATGGTGAGAGGGGGAAATGGTGTTGATCGAGACACCAGCCTTAACACAAAGAAATGAGAGAGAGGATAAGCCTGGGAATAAAATGAGAAATGTTTCACATAGTCCACAGCGTTTGGATCCATATGAGTTCCTGTTAGAAAGAGCATTTATATGGAAGAAGTGCTTGCAGCCTAAAGAGAATTTTTGGGTTGATATCAGTGTATGGAGAGAAAGTGAGACAGTGGCATGGTTTTAGTTGGCTGCTAAAGAGCCAACTCAGACAGCAATGGGTTAAATGTCCTCCCTGTCTGATTGCAAGCATCTCCTTGGGAAAAGGTGAAGGAAAGAGGAAATGTGTAGTTGCTCCACCTTGAAGTGTCAAGGACTGCAGATATGCCAGGACTGTGTCTATGAACTCTGAGAAAAGTACTGCACTTTATGATAAAGTGTGTTGAAATGTAGAGCTGTGCAATTACTAAAATCCTGCAGTATATCACAGTAAAATACTTACATTTTATTTTTTAAATTTTAGAGATACAGCAGGATAACAGACTCTTCCGGCCCACAAGTCATGCTGCCAAAGTACACCAATGTGACCAATTAACTTACTAACCCCATATGTGGGAAGAAACTGGAGCACCCACACAAGACTCCTTACTGACAGTGCCAGATTCAAACCCAGGTCACTGGTGCTGTCATAGAATTGTGCAAATTACTACACTAACCACACTAACTACACTAATATAATACTTCATTATATTATGTGCAAGTCTAGGTTTTGTTTTGAAAATTAACTTTGTTTCCATTTTTCAAATTAACAATCTAATATGTTAAAGTCTGGGATACAGACTGCAACCAGAAGACTTGAAAGCATTTCCTTTTTTTGTTTGCTCTCTCCTGATACTCTCTCTCTCTCCCTCCCTTTTTGATCTGATTTAGTTTGGGGCACTGAGACCATCACACTATTTTTGCTTGATAGTTTCATGATATAATTGTGTGCAGTATCTGTTATTCAGCATGTACATTTGGCTTCATTTATATGTTCCAAATTGAAATGTTAAGCATCCATCTGGTCACTTTCTCTATTTTAATGTTTGTAATTATATTCCTGGACTTTCTATGGTCAATGGCAATAATGTTGGTACTCTGTTTTCTGAATTTAATCTGTTTATAGACTCTATCTGTTATGTTTTGGATTTGATGTGATGCCATGTCCTTTCCTAATTCTCCATTTGATGTAAAGTACCACGGAATTGGATGAATTTTCTGCATCTCAACTGGCCCACAGATGCTTTTTTTTGGCTCTGCTTATGCTAGTAGCTGATTTGAGAAACGCGAAGCATTTCCCTCCCATAACAGACACTCAAAATTGAACCCAACTTTTTTTTTTTCTGTAGTCACCATTGTTTCCTGCAGTAAAGGTGGCAGAGGAACTAAACTTTGGACACGGTGAAAATTGTTCAAATTGGTCCACAGCATTTGAAGGTAAAATTATCAAAGTTTAAGAAAAATTTATTTTACTTTCTAGTTTACAATAGTGAAATATTTGATATTGCCGTTTGAGTTGTATTCCTAAAGAAACAAGCACTGTTGTTGGAAGACTATCAAGGTATGACAAAATGTTGACAGGTGGCTGAACAAAATGGTGGTGGGGAGGAGCACAGTCCCATAGGCAGGAGGTAATAGGTGGATAAGGGAGGGAGGGCACACCAGCAAAGAGAGGGAGGGAAGGGGGATGGCTCTGTGAATGGAGAGGGAAGGTGGTGGTCACCTAGAGGAAAGGAGACAGAGGGAATGGGGAGGGAGGGAGAACAGGGAGTAGGCTAGTCAATCTTAATACCATCCTGTTGGAGAGTGTCTACCGAAAATTAAATGTTGCTCATCCAATTTACAGCTGGTCTTGGAGTGACAGCACATAAGGCCATGGATGCAGTTTCTCCCTTAATAGCCTCCAATGATAAAGTCTAATTAGGTGTTTGGGGAGAGAGCAGAGCAATTGCCCCAGCACTAATAACTGGTGAAAATATTTCTCCTCATTTGCCCTTCACATACCTGGAGATAATCTAGTCCATAACCCTCACCAGTAATTCACGTCCTGGTGCGACAAAAAGAGACAAACGAGATGTGCTCCACACTAGGGTCACGCCCAGCGCGGAATGCCACACTGACCACCGGCTTGTTCGCTGCAAGCTCAACCTTCACTTCAAGCCAAAGCCCAGGAACAGTAAAGCCCCCAAAAAGAGGTTCAATGTTGGAAACTTGCAGTCAGACGAAGTGAGAGGAAACTTCCAGGCAAACCTCAAAGCAAAGCTCGAGGATGCAATCCACCTCATGGACTCGTCCCCTGAAACCTTCTGGGATCAGCTGAAGACTGCCATACTGCAATCCACTGAAGAAGTACTGGGCTTCTCCTCCAGGAAAAACAAGGACTGGTTCGACGAAAAGAACCAGGAAATCCAGGAGCTGCTGGCAAAGAAGCGAGCTGCCCACCAGGCTCACCTTGAAAAAGCCGTCCTGGCCAGAGAAGAAACGAGCCTTCCATCACGCATGCAGCCATCTTCAGTGCAAACTCCGGGACATCCAAAATGAGTGGTGGACTAGCCTCGCCAAACGAACCCAGCTCAGCGCGGACTTTGGCGAATTCAGGGGTTTTTACGAGGCTCTAAAGGCTTTTGTACGGCCCCTCACCTCAAGTCCAAAGCCCTCTGCGCAGCTCAGACGGCAAAGTCCTCCTCAGCGACAAGATCTCCATCCTCAACTGATGGTCAGAACACTTCCAATCTCTTTTCAGTGCCAACCGCTCAGTCCAAGAATCCGCCCTGCTCCAGCTCCCTCAACAGCCCTTAAGGCTAGAGCTGGATGAGGTCCTCACCTGGGAAGAGACATATAAGGCAACGGAACAACTGAAAAGTGGCAAAGCAGCAGGTATGGATCGAATCCCCCCATAGGTCTGGAAGGCTGGCAGCAAAACTCTGCATGCCAAACTGCATGAGTTTTTCAAGCTCTGCTGGGACCAAGGAAAGCTGCCTCAGGACCTTTGTGATGCCATCACCATCACCCTGTACAAAAACAATGGCGAGAAGTCAGACTGCTCAAACTACAGGGGAATCACGCTGCTCTCCATTGCAGGCAAAATCTTCGCTAGGATTCTCCTAAATAGAATAATACCTAGTGTCGCCGAAAATGTTCTCCCAGAATCACAGTGCGGCTTTCGCGCAAACAGAGGAACTACTGACATGGTCTTTGCCCTCAGACAGCTCCAAGAAAAGTGCAGAGAACAAAACAAAGGACTCTACATCACCTTTGTTGACCTCACCAAAGCCTTCGACATCGTGAGTAGGAAAGGGCTTTGGCAAATACTAGAGTGCCTCGGATGCCCCCCAAAGTTCCTCAACATGGTTATCCAGCTGCACGAAAGCCAACAAGGTCGGGTCAGATACAGCAATGAGCTCTCTGAACCCTTCTCCATTAACAATGGCGTGAAGCAAGGCTGCGATCTCTCATCAACCCTCTTTTCAATCTTCTTCAGCATGATGCTGAAACAAGCCATGAAAGACCTCAACAATGAAGACGCTGTTTACATCCGGTACCGCACGGATGGCAGTCTCTTCAATCTGAGGCGCCTGCAAGCTCACACCAAGACACAAGAGCAACTTGTCCGTGAACTACTCTTTGCAGACGATGCCGCTTTAGTTGCCCATTCAGAGCCAGCTCTTCAGCGCTTGACGTCCTGTTTTGCGGAAACTGCCAAAATGTTTGGCCTGGAAGTCAGCCTGAAGAAAACTGAGGTCCTCCATCAGCCGGCTCCCCACCATGACTACCATCCCCCCCACATCTCCATCGGGCACACAAAACTCAAAACAGTCAACCAGTTTACCTATCTCAGCTGCACCATTTCATCGGATGCAAGGTTCGACAACGAGATAGACAACAGACTCGCCAAGGCAAATAGCGCCTTTGGAAGACTACACAAAAGAATCTGGAAAAACAACCAACTGAAAAACCTCACAAAGATTAGCGTATACAGAGCCGTTGTCATACCCACACTCCTGTTCGGCTCCGAATCATGGGTCCTTTACCGGCATCACCTACGGCTCCTAGAACGCTTCCACCAGCGTTGTCTCCGCTCCATCCTCAACATTCATTGGAGCAACTTCATCTCCAATATCGAAGTACTCGAGATGGCAGAGGCCGACAGCATTTTAATCCACGCTGCTGAAGATCAAACTGCGCTGGGTAGGTCACGTCTCCAGAATGGAGGACCATCTCCTTCCCAAGATCGTGTTATATGGCGAGCTCTCCACTGGCCACCGAGACAGAGGTGCACCAAAGAAGAGGTACAAGGACTGCCTAAAGAAATCTCTTGGTGCCTGCCAGTGGGCTGATATCGCCTCAAACCGTGCATCTTGGCGCCTCACAGTGCGGCGGGCAGCAACCTCCTTTGAAGAAGACCACAGGGCCCACCTCACTGACAAAAGACAAAGGAGGAAAAACCCAACACCCAACCCCAACCAACCAATTTTCCTTTGCAACTGCTGCAACCGTGTCTGCCTGTCCCGCATCGGACTTGTCAGCCACAAACGAGCCTGCAGCTGACGTGGACATTACCCCTCCATAAATCTTCGTCTGTGAAGCCAAGCCATAGAAGAAAGAATTCACCAAAATAAAGAAAGAAATGTCATAAAAATATAAATTCTCAGAAACTTTAACAATATTCAACCTCTCAATTGGATTTCCCTTCTCATTATCTGTGGGGGGGAGAAATAAAATCCAATTTTTGCTCAAAATATTGCAAATACTGGAAAAATGAAATATAACCAAACAGGTTATCAGATTAAGCAACTGTGGAAAGAGAAGCATCATGAAAAGCCACTGAGCTGAACAGTAATGCTCTCTCTAGCCATGCTTCCCAGACTGCTGATTCTTTCCAGTATTTTATCCCCTTCTTTTACTGCCACATACTTATTTACAGCTACATAATTATTGAAAACACTTTGCATGATTTAGTATCCTTTCTTTATCAGGGTGCTTTCAAAAAGCACCCAGTTTCTGTGCACAAATAAAGCCCATGTCAATTGAGCTTCAATGAGCTGCTGTAACAATTGATGCCCTTCAAATAAATTCTTGGATCCCATTTTGCTCAAGTGCAGTGGTGTTCCTTATGAAGCTGCTACATTTTTAATTTCCTCAACCTTGTTTAAGGTCTTATTGAGTGCTTATACTTTTTGGTTTATTGTTCTTCCCAAATTATACCTCTTCCATTTTTCTGCTTTCAGCTACATTACAGGAGTATGAAAACATCAGCTTACACCAATGTTTTGCTCAAAAAGTAGTGCCACCCTTGATCCTGTTCATGTCATGTTTGAAGCTAAACAGCAACAAAATACAAGCAATTTTAACATGGGCCACGGATTGATTAGCCAACCAACATAATAACTCACATCTCAAACCCATGACTGCTATTTATAAATAGGACATACACAATTGCTGTACACACGAAGATCCCACAAACAGCTGTGTGAACATGATCAGATGATCTATAGTCATCCTAATTGAGGAACAAATATTAGCTAAAACACTTGGGAATAAGGCCATGGGATCAGTGTTTCATGTGCGCTTTGATCAGCTCCCTGTATACCTTCTGTGCTTTTCATGAACAGTTTCTATGGCAACTGTACATGGATTGAAGAACCACATCTGAACTTCCAAGATTCAACAATTGAAGATGAAACTTTTCTAAAGCATTTTCTGCACTGTTCCCCACCACCCCCCCACCCCACCAAAATGTAGCTTTGGAAAATATTCAGAAAGCAAAAAAGTCTATTCAAATTTATCAGAGTGGACTGTTCTAATTTTACCCTTGTACTTTGATTTAGAGATTTATTTCCCTCTTAGCAATTAAACTGAATCTTGATATTTAGTTTGAATATTTTCTGGTGTATGCAGATTTATTAAGCAAAGAGGATGAAGGTGTCATTCTCCTGACCTTTCACTCCCACAAATTCCATTTGTGTTTCTTTATTGCAGAAATACGATCACAGATCTTTTTGGACTGCAAGCTAATCTGCAAGAAATCTAGGTGCACCCTGGTGAGTCTTTCATCTACCTAAACATAATAATAGCTTTAATTTACCAAGCAGGAAATTGTGATTTTGTGCATGCAGGGTTGGAAAAACTATGCTAGGTTATGATGTTCATATTCAGATCCCCAGACAAATACAAAATGACAACACAAGGTTCTTTGGTTAAAAAAAAACACAGGAATGTCTTCATTAGCCCAAGATTGGTTGAGAACAACTTATTTAGCAATTTTAATGACATTTTAACATAATAAAACCTTCCAAGGTGGAAGTGATATCAAGCAACATTTTCTATCAATAGCATGTTTCATCCATTATAAATTCTGTTTTTGGCTGCCTGTTTAATTCCTTACTATTACCTGACAAGAAATTCCTGTTCTTTATCCAAAGCAAATATCTGAGTAGATGGTAAGGAGCTTCAGTTGGTTGATGCATTGACTGACGGGAAGGAATACACAAGAGAGAAATCTGAGGGGATTGGGATTCTGCAGAAGTGTCTCAGGCTGAGCTATTAGTTATCAATTATTCTGAGATATGACAACTGTATGGATTAATCCTCACACCAATTATTGATTACAAAATGATAATGCTTATGGTCTCAAAAACTACAAATGCAATATCTCCTGATACAAAAATCATACAATCAACTAGTCTGCAAATATAGATGCATGACTGAACAAATAGTCTCCTTTCAATTTTAGGGACACGAAGATATGTCCCCCTAATCAAAGATATGTTCTCCTGATCTGCAGGTACATACCACAGAGTAAGATCAGCAATTAATTATTTCAGGAAATCAGCAAGAATAAAAACAGCTATGGCTGATGAGTAATGAGGACTGAAATCAGTATTTAATGAAATGCATTTGTGGAATCATAGCAATAATTTCACTACACTCATCTATATATTAAATTTCCTTTATATGCAGTGACGACTGTTCTCCTGTCACAACCAGCCCACACTCACAACATTACCATCAGTCACAAGAGTAATCAGCCAATATTAACACATTTTGGGTTCCAAACCCACCACAGAAGTGTTAGCCTTTTATTTTAAAATGTGCACATACAGCATGATAACAGGCCCTTCCAGCCCACGAGCCCATGCTGCTCAAATACCCCAATTAACCTACCTTGGAACCTTTAGTGATCGCACTTTGTGGCTTCAGTGACATTCAGGGTATTAACAGAGGAGATGTAATTCATAAGGTATCTTATATGCAGATGATCTTTTAGTATATGTTTCAGATCCTGAGAAATCTACTCCTTCAGTGCTGTCTTTACTTTCCCAATTCAGTATTTTTTCAGATATAAATTGAATCTCCACAAGAGTGAAATATTTCCAATGAATATGCATGTACCTATCTATGAGTATACACCTTTAAGAGTGGTTAAAGAACACTTTACATATCTTGGGGTTAAGATCACAAAAAAATTTAATGATTTGTACATATTTAATTTTCTCCCTTTGATTGACTATGTGAAACAAACATTTTCTAGATGGTCTCCATTGGCCGTAACTTGAATAAGTCGTATAAATGCTGTCAAGATAATTTTACCCAAATTTTTGTATGGATTTCAAGCAGTTCCATTTTTATTCCTAAATAATTTTTGACAAAATTAACTTTAAAATTTCTTCCTATATATGGAATAATAAAAATGTTAGGCTAAGTAAATTTCATTTGCAGAAATTAAAGAAAGATGGTGGTATGGCTTTACCTAATCTTAGATTTTATTATTGGGGAGTTAATATTTGATATATTATTTTGTGGGTATGTTATTCTGACAAACCTGAATGCCCTCATTGGACAGATTTGGAATTGAAATCTGTACAGAGGTATTCATTAGCTTCCTTGTTGGGAGCTGCTTTTCGTTTTGTAATTTCTAAGATTAAGTATTGGGTTAAAGGTATGTCGACTAAACATTCATTACGAATTTGGATTCAATTTCGCAAATTTTTTTGATTTTTTTTAGCTTATCTAGTACTATTTATCTCAACTATTTTTTTCACCATCAAAAGAATTATCTATTTTTAGGATCTGTTTCGAGATGGATTTTTCGGATCTGTTTATAGATGGATATTTAATGTCTTCTGATAAAATATCTAACAAATATAATATATCAAAGTCACATTTTTTTAGATATTTCCAATTTAGAAGTTTTTTGAATAAGATATTACAACTTTCCTATATCATATCAACCTGATTTTGAATCCTTCCCTTAAGGGTTTAATATTTACCATAATTTATTAAATTGCAATTGATCTCCAATGATAAAATTAGAGGAGTTTGGGAATTGGAACTTCAATTACTTCTCCCAGAGGAACTTTAGGAAAAGATTTTTGGAATGGTTAACACCTCTTCATTATGTGCTCGACATATATTGATTCAGTTTAAAGTGTTACATTGGGTTCATATGTTGAAAGATAAATTGGCTCATATCTTTCCTAATGTTAGTCCTATAGATATAAATCACAGTGGCCACACTAATGCATATGTTTTGGTCTTGCTCTGTATTGGAGAAGTATTTGACATATTTTCAAGACTTTGTCAATTGTACTGAGTATTAGATGGCAACCTAATCCATTGACTGCTATTTTTGGATTTATAGTTCCTGCAAATGGGTCGAGTTCCCATTTCTGCACTGGGTTGTAGCCTTTATTACACTGTTGGCCAGAAGAGACATTTTCTTTAAATGGAAAGATCCTAATTCACCAACTTTGATGCAATGGTTTTCTCAAGTGATGTCATGTTTAAATTTAGAAAAAATTAGAAGTTGCACTTTTGATACCTCTTTTGAAGTACAAGCTCAAACGTTTGAGTTAATTTGTATTTTGACTTTACCTTCCAGACTGTGTTGGATTTCTGTTGTTTTTTTTAAAAAGGGCAAGGACCAGTTAAATAGTTTCTACTGACATATTATAGTGAACTCTCAGTTTAGGCTGCCCAGCCCTTTTTTTTGTTGTCGTTGTTGGTGCTAGTTTTAAAAGTTAAAAAGAAACTACAAACCTCATACATTTTGGAAGGGTGGTTAGTGCAATGCTGTTACAATGCCAGTCAGCAAGGTTCAAATCCGGTGCTGTATGTAAGGAGTTTGTACATTTTCCCAATGCCTGCTTGGGTTTCCTCAGGGTCCTCCAGTTTCCTCCAGCCCTTCAAATCGTACCAGGGTTGTAGGTAAATTGAGTGTAATTTGGTGGCGTGGGCTTGTGGGCTAGAAGGGCCTGTTACCATGCTGTATGCTAAATTTAAAATGTAAATAATTTTAAATTTAGAAGAAAACTCAGCACCCTGAGGAAACCCACGCAGACACAGGGAGAACGTACAAACTCCTTACAGACAACGCTAAATTCGAACCCAGGTAGCTGGTACTGTAATGGGATTGCGTTAACCACTATGCTAACTGTACTGCCCCTTGATGTATTTCTTTATAAAATACTTGATACTGGCAAACATCTTACCCCACAAAGTAAATCCTCAAAGATATTCCCCTTCTCTAGCACTGAATTGCATCTTTCTCTGGCTTCTCTCAACTCTCATTGTATAACCCCTGCTTGACAGGTCAACTTCTCCTTCAACTTTATTTTCTCCACATATGTGGGAAATTAACTTATTTACTGACCCTATAATCATCAAATATCATTAATGGTTCATTCTTCTCAGGTTTTGTTCCCTTTCCCTGCAAAACTCCCCTTCGTCATTACTATTCCTTAAAGCAACATACCCTTGATTTTACAAACCACCTATACTTTTCTAAGTTCTCCCATATGCCATAGCTTTCCAAATCTATTCCCATATTTCCTGCACTTATGTTCAAATCTTTTTCTTAGTCATAGGTATGTTCAAATTGCTCCAATTGGGACAAGTTCATACCATCCTTCTTAAGTACATACAGCTTTTGACAGAGTTTAACACACCATAATCTTCCATTGCCTCTCCATCATCACCCAGCTAGTGAGGATTTTCCCCAACAGATGCCATTCTTCTCTTGCAAAAAAATAATCTCAGGAGGAACTCAGCAGGTCAAGCCACAATTGTGGAGGCAAAGAGATGGTTATTCACCTTCTCCTAAAACTCCAGAGTGTGATATCCCTCTAGAAGTGGAGAAGGCCTTCGACAGGGTTAAATAGCAATACCTTTTAGAAATCCCAAGATGGTTCAATTTTTGGTGCTGGTTTCATCTCATGAATTAAACTATTATACCATTTACCTTCTACATCTGTTGTTACGATAATCAATAATCTACCTTATTTAACTTACATCGTGGATCTACGGAAGGATGCCCTCTCAGTCCACTCTTGATTAATTTAGCTTTAGAACCTTTAGCTATTGCTTTTCGTGATTTTGAGGACAGCACAGGGATTTCTAGAGGAGGTATAGTTCACAAGGGCTCCTGCTATTTGTCTTAGTCTGGAGGCATTTATTCCTTTTATGTTGTCATTACTGTTACAATTCAGTCACTTTTCAGGTATAATCTGAACTACACAAGAGAGAACATTTTCCCCTGAATACTATGGTGCCTAGAGTGACAATATTCCTTTTAAGGTTGTTAAGAATCAGTTTACTTACCTCGGAATTATAGTCACCAAAAACCGTAAATCTTTATTTAAGGAAATTTTTCTTAATTTATTAAAACAATTTAAGCAAACATGTTGACCGTCCCTTTACATTCTCAAATTCTGGCTTCTTCTGGCAGTTTATTTTTTTTCCTCCAGATTCCAACTCCTGTCCTCAATAAATCATCTGCAATGGCTTTCCTAGCCATTCCTGAACAATCAACTCTGGAGTCAGAATGAACGTGTCTTCCTGCACAGAAACATAATTTGAACAATACACAAACGTGCTGGACAAACTCAGCAGGTCACACAGCATCTATTGGAAATAAGGGGTAACTAATATTTTGGGCCTGGGCCCTTTTTCAGGTATAAGCAAAAACAGGCAGATGCCTGAATAAAAAAGTGGCAGAAGGCACCTGCCTATTTTTTGCTTGTACCTGATAAAGGCCCAATCCCAAACTTTGGTAACCCTTTACTTCCTATGGATGCTGCGTGACCTGCTGAGTTTGTCCAGCACGTTTGTGTATTGCACATGACCCCAGTATCAGCAGACTTTCTTGTTTAATATCATTTGGATAAGGCACTCATTCCACATGGCCTTACAAATTGATTCCCCCTTGATTATTTAATTTATTTTTGAAAATATCCTTTAAATCTGATTTTTATACACTTTCAGACTGTGATCACAACTACCTGCTACAAGGAAACATTTCTTCTCACATCAGCCATGGTTCTTTCATTGATCTTATTTACCTTAAGCTGTTCAATCCCCAACATTCCCACCAACAAAGCAAAATTTCCTTTATTCACATTGTCCAGATCCTTCAGGGTTTTGAACACCTCAAACTTTCCCGGTTCGAGGACGTAAGCACAACTTCTCAATTAATCCACATTTCTGGGACCATTCTACTAAATCTTTTTTCGCACCCTCATGCTTTCTTCCAATAGTGTGGAAACCAGAAATGGACACAATGCTCTAATTGCATAGAAAAACAGTAAATGCTTTATCTGTGGGAAGAGACACAGGGCTAACGTTTCTGGTTGAAGACCCTTTAGATTTTCAGCATCCTTCATTTTTTTTAATTTTCCCACAATTCAACATAAACTTTTTGTAGCTGTGTTTATGGTATCCACCTGGATATAATTCCATAATCATTGTAACCAATATTGTTGATCCTGATACTGTCTAACCTTCTTCCAAAGTGTCCCAAAAAAGAAAGAATTTGCAATCACAAAGAAATGTCCTCAACACCCAAGTCCTCCAAAATTCTCTGAAGGCTACCCTTTTGAGGCACAGTCCTGATACAGTGGAGGGAATCTGGCTGTGCTTGTTGAGGGAGATGTTTTGGTCAGGAAGCTGCCCTCCGGTTTTGGTTGCGTCATGGGATCTTTTGCATGCACTCAGGTAGAATCTAGTCCTTTAGTTTCAAATCTCGCCCAGATGATAGGGGAGCACCCCTTTACACCATTGGATGCATCTGTTAAGTTTAATTGCCCAATTCTAATGCAGTGAAACCTGAGCTTGAGCCCATGAATGCTTGTTCAAAGATGAAAGTGCTACTTTCTCAGCTTTTTTACTTTTCAATTATAGCATTATTGAACTCTGCATATCTGACAGCAATGAAACAAACTGACTATCACATAGACAACCTTCAATTTACTTGGCTTTAATTATTTTTCTTTAAACAGTACAGCTAAGCAGTTCTATGACTAGGTTAGCAATGATTACCTGGCATGACATCCAGCTGGAAGGAATAAAGTTTGTTTGCATCGGGGAAATCCAGTTTGCAAGTACCTGCAGAAATAAAAACAATAATTGGAGTAAATAACAAGAGTCTGTACTCAGAACACAATACAGCGAATCTGTAGCACAGTGATCTCTTGTCAGTGGCGATCTTTCCATACATTAACCCTTCCCATTTCCCTGTAAATTAACGCTTCCTATTCTCATTACATCAGCATTTTTATTGAAAGCCAACCTTCTAGTTTATTCACACTATCAAGTTAACTCTTCATTGAAAACCATCCTTCAATGTTAATTTTTCACTGAAACATATTTATTACATTAAATCTTAATAGAGAACACTGAAATAATAACTAACAAATGAGCAATTGGAAATTTCAACCATCATTTACAAAACAGGCATTATCAATAAGCCTATTACAGAATGATAATATGTCAATAGTCAACTTGCAGGCTAAGGATTTCACAGTGAGATTCTACAGAGGGGTAGGCTGATAAAATAAACAAAAGATGACCGTTCATCAACAGTAAATCAAGAGGAACAAAAGCAAGAGAACAATGGGAGTTAATAACCATACCATTTATGAACATTAATGAGGATAAGGGCACTGGACTGAGAAAGGCCAAAATTTTAGAGCAATAAAGAATCTGTCCCAAATTAAGAATTTTTAAACACTGGATGGATCAGCCACCAGATGACATATTCTTAAAACAGGAAAAAGAGGGTGTCTAGGTACAACAAATTATATAATGGTCAAAATTAACATGAAATTTCAGAGATTAATTATGAAGTAGTCATTCTGGTATTAAATATGAACGTGAAAATGCACCAGAAAATAGAAAGGGAGATTAAAAGGATATGTGAAAAGTTCTAATGATTGAATGAGGTATTGAATTTGGAGGAGATAAAATACCTGACCTATTGAAATAAGTTCTTTATACTGAATTCTGGAAGTGAGATCTCAGATAAGTGAGACAAGACTATGAAACAATTAGAAGAGGTATCTGAAGAAAAGGAATATGTTCAATCTAAGAGTGAAATCAATTCCCATGCACAGTTTCTACAGCCAGGTGTGCAATGGAGACATTAGTTACCCAATCCTCAAAAATGTAAATTGAAACTGGAACAAAACTGATTTGACAGTTCTTTTTCAAAAATAAGTAACTGGCAACCAACCATCTCACTTCAACTGGACAATATTCCATGTAAACTTTAAAAAAAAAATTATTTAATACGTCACAATATACCAAATCAGTAAAGATAAATACACAAATTCAGTATGTATATATATATAGACATTTTCCATTTTCTCCCCAGCCCTCCTCCCTCTCCATCCCCCAAATTACTATAGAAAGACAAAGACAAGAAGAAAAAGCATGTCACCAAAATATTATATGTTCCACTATTTCCATAAGTATAACATGTCTCATTAAGAGTTGGAGGTCTGAAGTTAGCGGTTACTAATAAACTTTATATATGACTCCATGTAAACTTAAGATGTATTTAGAAATTATATGGATTGAGAACAGGTAGCAGGAAATATTCAAATAAATCACATTTGACAATTGACAATACATTTAATAAAAGTCTTACACAAGATAAAACAGAAAGAGGGCTTTAGAAGAAACATAGAAACATAGAAGATAGGAGCAGGAGTAGGTCATTCGACCCTTCGAGCCTGCTCCGCCATTCAACGAGATCATAGCTGATCTTAAAGTTCAGTACCCTATCCCCGCCTTCTCTCCGTAACCTTTAATACCCTTATACTGAAGAAATAGATCTAATTCCCTCTTAAATATATTTAATGAACATGCCTCTATTGCCCTCTGTGGCAATGAATTCCACAGATTCACCACCTTCTGGGTAAAGAAATTCCTCCTCATCTCGGTCCTAAATGGTTTGCCTATTATCCTCAAACCATGGCCCCGGGTTCTGGATTTTCCCATCATTCGAAACATCCCATCTGCATCCATTCTGTCCAGTCCTGCCAGAATTTTATATGTCTCTATGAGATCCCCTCTCAATCTTCTAAACTCCAGCGAGTACAATCCCAATTTGCGTAATCTTTCCTCATAAGTCATTCCTGCCATTCCAGGTATCAGCCTGGTGAATCGTCTCTGCACTCCCTCCATTGCAAGAACATCCTTCCTTAGATAAGGTGACCAAAACTGCACACAATACTCCAGGTGGGGTCTCGCCAAGGCCCTGTACAGCTGCAGTAAGGTATCCTTGTTCCTATACTCAAACCCTCTTGATATGAAGGCCAACATACCATTTGCCTTTTTAACCGCCTACTGTACCTGCATGCTCGCCTTCAGAGACTGGTGTACAAGTACCCCTAGGTCTCTCTGCACTTCCCCATCTCTTAATCTATTGCCATTCAAATAGTAATTTGCCCTCCGGTTTGTATTACCAAAGTGGATAACCTCACATTTATCCACATTGCAGTGCATTTACCATGTATCTGCCCAGTCCCTCAATTTATCCAAATCACACTGGAGCTTCCTGACCCCCTCTTCCGTCAGTGTCATCTGCAAATTTGGAGATATTACATCCAATCCCCTCATCTAGATCATTAATGTAAATTGTGAACAGCTGGGATTTCAGTACAGATCCCTGTGGCACCCCACTGGTCACCGCCTGCCACTCAGAAAACGAGCCATTTATCCCAACTCTCTGTCTTCTACCTGCCAGCCAGTTCTCAATCCACATCAATACTTTGCCCCCAATCCCATGAGCCTTGATTTTGGAAGCCAGTCGTTTATGCGGAACCTTATCGAAGGCCTTTTGGAAGTCCAGGTACACCACATCCACTGGCTCTCCCCCATCTATTTTACCTGTCACCATCTCAAAGAATTCCAATAGATTTGCCAAGCACGATTTACCTTTTGTAAATCCATGTTGACTCTGTCCGATCCCTTCTCTGCTAGTCATATGCTCCGCTATTACATCCTTAATAATGGATTCCATCATTTTGCCCACTACTGATGTAAGGCTCACCGGCCTATTATTCCCTGCTTTTTCTCTACCCCCCTTTTTAAATAGTGGGGTAACATTAGCTACCCTCCAATCCATGGGTACTGATCCTGAGTCTATAGAGTTCTGGAAAATAATTCTTAAAGCATCTGCTATCTGAATGGCCACTTCCTTGAGTACCCTAGGATGTAGATTATCAGGCCCTTGGGATTTATCTGCCTTCAATCCCATCAATTTCCTAGGGATACTGATTTCTTTCAGTTCCTCCCTTGCATTAGTCTCTATGTTTCCCAACATCCTTGGGAGGTTATTTGTATCCTCTCTTGTAAAAACAGAACTAAAGTAAGAATTTAATTGGTCCTTATTCCCTTATTCCCCATTATATATTCCCCTGATTCCGACTGCAAAGGACCTACTCTGGATTTCACCAATCTTTTCCTCTTGACATATTTATAAAAGCTTTTGCAGTCGGTTTTTATATTTGCCGCAGCTTACTTTCGTAATTTATTTTTGCTCTCTTGATTAATCCCTTTGTCCTCCTTTGGTGCATCTTGAACTGCTTCGAGTCTTCGGTTGTGGTACTTTTTTTTGGCCAATTGATTTGCTCTCTCTTTGGACCTAATGCTGTCTCTAATTTCCGTTGTTATCCACGGTTGATTCATCTTTTTTGGTTTATTTTTATGCCAAACCGGTATAAACGATTTTTGCAATTTCTCCATTAGATCTGTGAATGCTTTCCATTGTCTATCCACAGTCAACTCCTCCATAAACACCACCCAATCAATCTTACTCAACTCCCGTCTCATACCATCATAATTCCCTTTATTTTAATTCAGGACCTTAGTCTCGGTTTTAATTTCATCACTCTCCATGTCGAGTGAGAATTCGATCATATTGTGATCGCTCCTACCCAAAGGGCCTCGTACAACAAGATTGTTGATTAGCCCCTTATCATTGCATAATACCCAATCTAAAATGGCCTGCTCCCGAGTTGGTTCCTCGACATATTGGTCTAGATAACCGTCCCGTAAACATTCAAGGAATTCCTCCTCCTCTGTATTTTTACCAATTTGACTAGTCCAATCTATATGCAAATTAAAGTCTCCCATGATGACAGCTGTTCCCTTATTGCACACTTTTCTAATTTCTCTTTTAATGCCTTCCCTCACCTCTACACTACTATTTGGAGGCCTATATACCACCCCCACTAACGTTTTCCCCCCCCTTGCTATTCCTCAGTTCTACCCATATAGATTCCGCATCTTCCGAGTTGATATCCTTTCTGTCAATCGTGTCGGTCCCTTCTCTCACCATCAATACTACCCCACCCCCTTTTCTTTCTTGCCGATCCCTCCTAAATATCGTATACCCCGGGATGTTAAGTTCCCAGGCTTGCCCACCCTGCAGCAATGTTTCTGTAATCCCATCAAATCATATTTGTTTATCTCAATTTCCACAGCTAATTCATCTACCTTGTTCCAAATGCTTCTTGCATTAAGATATAAAGCCTTCAGATTTGCTTTTTTCACCCTCCTTGCTCTTTCTGATTTTTTACTTTCGCTGCCTAACCTAACTTTTCCTGTTTTATCTTTTCTGTCCTTTGGCCTATCATACAGGTTCCCACCCCCCTGCCAAATTAGTTTAAACCGCACCCGACGGCTGTACCAAACCTAGCTGCCAATATATTGACCCCTTTTGGGTTTAAGTGTAACCCATCCTTCTTGTAGAGGTCATGCCTTCCCCAAAAGAGATCCCAATGATCCAAGAAGCCAAAACCATTGTGTGTGTGAACCTACATTTGCTCATCCTCTCCACCTTTCTGTTCAGAAATCTGATGGCGGCAAGGAAGAAGTTGTCCTTGTGTTTGTCTTCAGGCCTGGCAGAAGAGATATTTTTGGCTCTCCTTAAGAGAGCTGGTTGATGGGGTGGGAGGGTGGGTGGGGATTTAATTTTGATTTTAAAAAAAATTATTAATTTTTTTCTTTGGAATTGTTTTTGTATATACATTTATACAAAAATGGTTGTTATTGACTGTAACCTGTACTATTACTAATGATTTTTCAAATAAATAGTTAAAAAAAAAGACTGAAGCGAGCAAGGTTACCAGCCACCATCAGGTCAACCTTCTACAGGGGTTCTATCAAGTGTCCCAGCCACCATCACAGTATGGTACTATTGCTCTAGAGAATGGGATCAGAGGTCAATCCACTGGACTATAAGAGTGGCAGAGAGAATCAATGCAGTCCCTCTCCCCACATCGATGTGATCTTCTGGGATCGTTGTTTCAAGAGGATGTGAAAAATCAATGAGGACCCCTACCACCCTACATACAGCGTCTTTCAATTACTCCCATTGGGAAGAGATACAGGAGCCAATACCACAGGTTGAGAAACCGGGTCTTCCTGTGGGTAGTGAGAATGGTGAACGACCAAAGAAACTGCTCACATGAACCATCGGGAACACTAATATTTATTAAACAATTTTTCAAATGTATTTTTAAAAATGTATATTTGTCCTGCACATGTATTGCTTGTCTGTATGTGTGTTACATCTGGTTGTGTGTCTGCATGTTTTGCACCGAGGACCTAAGAAAGTGGCTTCGTCAGGTTGTACATGTGCAATTGGATGATAATAAACAAATTTGAACATCTGCAGTCTGTCCACAATGGCCATTCAGAGTTCTTGGTTTCATGCCTTTTAAATTTCCCTTAATATTTCCAGAATAATCTGACCACCTTTGGCCTTTTCCACTGCCAGAGTGAGGTCCAACACAAACTAGAGGAACCTGGGCAGTCTACAGAGCAATGATAGAAAACATTAATTTTTTTAAAATTTCAGTTAACAAGTTCACTCTTTCTTCTTCAAAGCAACTTCTATTCTTTCCTTCACCCACCCCAATTTTGTCCCCTTTCCCAATGACCCTGACATTCTCATCCTCTTTCATTCTCCTCCACCCACATAAGTCATCTACAGGGTTCCCAAACCCGACCCCCCCGCCCCTTCACCCTGCCTTCAGTTCCATCTGGTTCCTTATCTTACCATTGTTACATTCTCTAATTATTAAATTCAAGCACTGGTAACCTTTGACACCACATCACCCACTCGAGCCATCTCCAATTCTATGATCATATTCTATCACCAGAGCCCCTATTCTTTTTGCCTCTCTTCTTCCACACCCTCCCCCCTCCACTATAGTCTAGCATCTGCCAATCAATTGCCACTGACTTCCACCTGTCCATCATCCTTCATCCCTCCCCCGTATCCTAATTATACTGGATATCTCCCTTCTGTATTCTCAGTTTTGATGCAAGGTTCCAAACCCAAATGCCAATCATTCTTTTTCTCCCACTGTTGCTGTTCAACCTCCCTAATTCACCCAGCTGAAGAAATTATTTGGAATATTAATAAAATTTAACAATGAAAACAATCAAAAAAAGTAGACAATTCTTCGAAGCCACAACAAAAATAATGGTGCTATCTTTTTCTCTTTAAAAAAAAATCATGATGAGGTCCTGAAAGGTGCAATTGACTGGTTTACTTGATTTATCAGACATGAAATAACAGTAATGATAATTCAGCTAAATTCTGCAGCTGTTGTCTGTGTTCTGCATGTTTGCACAGTTTTATTGAGGTGCTGCTGAGAATTTTGAAATATATGATGCCTCAATCACCTTATTCACTTGAAAGATCACTGAATGAAGCTGTAGGAGATGTTTAATTGCTGTATTCAAACACAAGTCCAATACCATGAAGGGCTGAGGCCGGAAATGTCAGTAATATATCTTTACCTCCGATGACTGTTGCGATACCAGCTGAGTTCCACCAGCATTTACTGCATGTTTTCACTAAAAGCGGAACAAGAATACTGAGGAACAAGCCATCTTGTGGGTCAATGAAATTAGTGAAGAATTCCTCAGACCTGTTGATCATCTCACTAGAGTAGACTTCATTGCCTTACAATTTTAGTTTATTATTTGCAGGTTAGATTATGCCAGAAGACATAGGAACAAAATTAGGCCCATTGACTCTACTCCACCATTTAAATCATGACTGACATATTAGAAGAAATGTGGCAAAGCTGACCATGTTAACACCATTCTTGCCACAATTGAAGGGCCTCCCCAACTAAATTTCATTCAGTATCAAATCACTTGCCATATCAGATTCAAGGAAGGTGATCCATCCCAGATCATCTTCAATGCTCTGGAAAAACTGAGCTTCCCTATGAACAGTCAACATCCAAAGAGGGACTGAATGACTTGTAAATTACTACTTCCTCACTCTTTCAGTTACTTGTTCTGTTATGAAGGTCTTGTCCCCAGATTTGTGTTTTGGGCTTTTATTCCAGATTCAGACCATTTCTGCAGAAAACCCATGGTTCAAGTGTGAATTTCCCAGCTCAGTGGAGGGTGGCAACTTCATAGACCAAGAAAGAAAATTCTGTAGCTGTGTGATACTATAAACAGATGATTGCCTTCCAAAAGTGAATATTTATTATTTATTTCAACAGAGAACATTATTTAATTTTTCTCCCTTTTACATTTACCATCTTTTTTCTCATGTTAATTATATTTAAATTCTTATTAGTTTATTTTACATGCCTGAGAATCCGCAGCAAATAAGACTCAGTGCATCTGTACGTTGTACAACAAACTCTCAATCATTCAAATATGGAGGGCCTTGGACATCTCTTTTTTAAGTCTCAAGGTGTATGTTACTAAATGGATATATTTACCAGTAAATAAAGAGCCGCCAAAGAATTAGAATTTGAGTGGTCCATGATGTCCAAAACTTAAAGAAGTTAATTCTAAACTGGCATGGGCATTTATGTTATAGTAATTAAATAATACATTACAGGATCACAGAAACTCATTGAATATGATTGTTACAATATGAAAACAACTCACTGAATCACGTTTTATGTTTCAGAACAGAATGGAAGCAGGTCAAAAAACCCAAGTGTGTGGTCGTACAGAAATACAGCATCAAAGCATAACATGCTGCAGTAGATCAACACATTGCTTTTTGCAGCAAAAGCCACTGAACCTCAGATTGTTTCAGTGGAGAAAAAAAATATTGGATTACATGCTGTACAGCACAAAGGCAGAACCTCAGTAAATCTATTCCAACATTGAATTCAACAGGTGGCCTATCTGCCACCATATAGAAACTATAATTGATTTAGTGTTACAGTGCAAAAGCAGTCATCTAATCAGACTGCCATGCAGTAAACAGATAGACTCTCATCATTGAAGTTCATACAATCAGAGAAACAGACCATTATATCAATCTATTCCATAACCAGAATAATTAAATTATTGTCTGTAGGGAAAAGACACACCAAATATGATTGTTCAGTGAGGTGCCTTTTGAATCTCAAACTTGACAGCGTAAAAATAGCCCGTCATAAACTGTTATGATCGACCAACCAAAGACTCTCTTTATAATACACCACAGAGTAAGAGACAGTAAAAAAGAGAAGTCTGAAGAACTGGGGGAGGGGGAGAAGATTCCAGGGGACTCTGCTTATGATGAAGACAACCATTGACACACAAAGAAAATTAACACTCAAATCATTACATTCAGGTGATTGAATCAGATTTTAAAGCCCAGTGACTCAAGAGTCTGCTATAGCACAAAAGCAGCTCAGAAATATAGTCTCAATTCAGAAACAGCTGGAACAATCTGGTAATGAACAATTCTACAGTGCAGAAACCGCCTGGTCCGGTACAGAATGAATAGTTTAATACAGTGCACTAGAGCAGACACATGCATAGGACGCACCACCAAAACATAAGCCCCTTTATCACAGGCACCTTGTCCCAGGAATTAAGTGGTTGAGGATCCAGCGTAAAAGGAAAACAATCAGCATGCTGGCGTCAAATCATGTCGGGCATTGACGATCTCGAGCCCGACGCAGCGTCAGCTGATTAAACCAGTGGAAAAAGGTCAACTTCCATCCATTCCATTCAAAGACAGGCTCTCTGATCCCTAGGGGTGAGTGTTTTCAGTGTGTTACAAGCCCAGAGGACCCCAAAACCCAGTAGCAATAGATATTCACCAAGACAAATGGTTACTTAAACACAAGTTGCTTTTAATTATCTTTAAACATGAAAACAGAATCACACTTTAACTTATCACTATTGACTTAACTAACCTAACTTAACTCCCTTCTAATTCTAAACGCACGTGTATGAAATGTGTGTGTAAGTTCAGAAAAGTTCTTTGATTCACAGTCCAATCTCACTTCTCACTCCTCAAGTTCACTGGTTGCAGGCAATTCTTATACTGTGCACAGAATTTAACATTTATGAAGTTCACCAGACTTTGGTGGTTGAAAGGTAAATGGTTACCACTCAGGACGGTTCTTGTCATTTTTCAAAGAGAAATTTGTTGTACACTGGACACCCACAACTGATTCCTTTTTAATCAGCCACTTTGGTGTCTTGCTGAAGAAACTTGCCCCCTCAGGGTTCTCCAGATGATAACCTCTTTCTTTCACATCACCACAGAGTTCTTTTTTGTTTCACTTATTTCAAGTGAAACATTAGACAGCCAGTCCTCTCCTCTTGCATGAACCACAAGGGCTTTGACTAGGCTGAACTAAGCACTCACAACCTGTCTTCCAAATAGAATTTTCCACAAGCTTTCCAGCTTGTCCTGTTCCAGTCGCAGCTTCTGCTGCTGATTGTATAACTGTAGAACTGATCTGTGTGTGTGTGTGTGTGTGTGTGTGTCTCTCTCTGAGAGAGAAAAGTCTGTTTGACTCTCTCTGCTTGTAAAACCACATGACCCTCCTAGAACAGTAATTTCCTCTCTGTGGCTCCGACAAGTTCCTACATCTGTTGCCTTTTTGTAAGCAACAATCCATTAGTGAAGTGAGCACTCTCCAAAGCTTTTGCAAAGGCTCTGGGGCCGACATGTCTAGCATGAGCAGAGCTCCAGTATTTTAAATAACATCTGTTTTAAAGTGTTTGTATATGACCTACACTAAAAACCTGCCCCAATTTATCTCCCAAAAACATACAATACAAACACAACATAATATGTCACAAGTGGAAAAGCAGTCAGTATCCCAATGGTGTCCAAAAGCAGCCCAAATGGCTTCCTATCCCAGGACACTGTTAGGTCTGCTTTGTTCATGAATGAGTGAGTCAAACACCAGACTGAGTCGAAATCAAGGTTCTTTGTTCTTTATTGCCGGATTGCAACACTTGCAACTAACAGTGTTAGTTGGAGAAGGCACATTCTGCCGTTATCAGCAAGTGGTGTTTTTTTATATACCTTAGGATACGTACTTAGTAAATGATCATACCATGACATTGTCCAATGAATAAACTGTTGCTGTCCCTCTCTGCTAGCCTCCTGTACATCAATTTGTCATCCCCACTCTTATCTTGAGAGTACAAGGTCACAACTGCATCTTGTTACGGCCCAGCACTGGGTGACTCCCTCTACATTCCCAGCTCATGATGTTTTTACCTAACAACACTACATGGCTGATTAACTGGGAAAAAGGGCTTCAGATAGAGGAGAAACCTGAGGGTGCACCACCCACCGAAACAGGTAATCTAATCACAGATCATTGGCACTTGAAAGGAGATTCTTTGATCCAATGAACCTGCACAAACTCATTCCTGAGCAATCCTGTTCTTTTCCTCCCCACCCCCATAGACCTCTGTGCTCTTTACCTTCCAGTTCAAATTTAATTTCTCTTTGGTGGGAGAGTCTCATACAAGAGGGGACAATTTCATGATTGAAAGGTGCTGCGGAATTTCTTGAACCAGATGGTGGTAAATCTGTGGGATTTGTTGCCACAGGTGGCTGTGGAGGCCATGTAGCTGGATATATTTAAAGCAGAGATTAGCCAGGGCATCAAAGTTTATGGGGAGAAGGCTGGGCATTCTCATGAATAAATGGTGGAGCAGGCTTTATGGGCTAAATGGCCTATTTCTGCTCCTATGTCTTATGTAAAGCTATTGAATCTACATCCATTAGGCACTGAATTTCAGATATTTCCTGCAAGAATTTTATTTTTTAACCTTACCATGGCTCTTTAACCAATATCTTAAATTTACATTCTCAGGATTGCTACCATTCTAGGCCAATGGAAATAGTTTTTAATTATTTACCCTGTCCAGACATTTCATGATTTTAATTTCTTTTAATATCTGTTTTTTTTATATATAACAAAAACAATCCCAGTATCTCCAGTTGCATAACAAGCGTTGTTTATCTCACAGGTACATTCTATTATTCTATTGAATATTTCTGCAGTCTGTCTGGGGATTCACATTACAGCGAGAGCACAGGGATCAGTGTTGAAAGTAATTAGTGTAATTAATGATTCAGGGATCTACAAAAATTCAAAACAATCATCTTACTTTTGTATTCTAGACCTCTTATTTATAAATCAGAATATTCTATTTGCTTTGTTTCAAATATCACTTTCACAGCCCTCGCTCCAGCATTTATAGATTTGTATACAGCATACACAGGTCTCTCTTTTCTTGCATCTACTTCAGAAATGTACTGTAAATAAAAGTAAATGCCTTGAAGATGAATACTGTTCCAAAAAGTTAATTACCTGTTCCAATCATTACCAGTACAGATCCCATTAACATATTTTAAGCAATAAGATAAAATAATTAAGACTTTTATTTGGAATAGTAAATGCCCACGCTTGAACCTTGATAAATTACAATTGCCAGTTGAAAGGAGGAAACTTAGTTTTGCCAAAGTTAAGAGCATCTCTTTGGTATCATATTGAGTGTTCTGCTCTTCCTCCTATCCTTCCATTACAATGTTTGTCTCTCAAGTTACTTCCTGAGGCAAGATCTCACCCAATTATATTGCATTAATTGACTAGATTATTTAAATTTAATTCATATTTGAATGAAGCCTCGAGCATTTGGATGAATCCAAAATTGTTTATTGATAAGTCCCTTTTTTCTGGAGGGAATGGCAAGTGAAAGGTATAATTAAATTATAATGATGACAGTTTAAAATCTTTTAATCAATGAATCCTACAGCATGATATCTCTAGGTTACAATTTTGGAAATATCTACATCTGTGTCATTTGCTACACACAACTTTTGGTTCTACACAGCAACCTCCATAAGTTGCTACGATACTGTCTACTGTACTGGCTGCATATGGTAAAGGTGATAAAGCCTCATTTATTATTCAGCCTTAACAAATTTCAGGGGATAAACCTGTTAGGTCTTAAAAGAGCATGGGAAATAGACCTGAGTGTGGTTTTTGAGACAGAAGACTGGGATAAAATTTGTAAAAATATCAAGAGTTAAGGGCACAAATTCAATAACGTCAGGGTGCTTCACTCTCTCGCATGTGCCAACCGAACTCCAATATACGAACCCACCACACATGTGCCAACTGAAGACTTATACATGCACACAGGAATCAAGATGGCCACAACCTACTGACCCTGGAACACTGACTAACAAAGTAAGTATGCACATTTTGGCTCTAGAATGTCCTGTATCCTGCAATAGTTTGTCAAATGCAACATTTGATTAAAAAGTTTGCCTCAAGTCTTAGATACTCCACACATGCAGGCAAAATTCCGACATGTCCATTTCGAGATATGACCAATCCTTCGGTCCCAATTACGGTCATAAGATGGGGAGTACCTGAGAGTTCACTTAATTCAGTTCAAGATTCCGAATCATTTTTATTGGACTCCAGCAAGGTTATATAGATTAGGGTTGAAAAATACACCTTAATGCTAGTACTGTGCGGCAGATAAAGGGGACTCAGTTTGGTCTTGTTCCCGAATTCAAGAATTTTGGATTATGATTCATAACTATATTGGTGCAGTTTCAAGTATTCAAATTCCTTTTTACCCCAGATTCTGTCTTGGGAGACACACAGGTTATTTGGGGATAATACTCTCAAAATTGGATTCAGACTAGTATAATGATAGGAAGACAAATTATACCTAGAAGTTGGAAGAATTTGGGGGGACTGTAAAGGACTGCGCAAGTGAACTGGGTCACAGAGGTGCAGGCTCGCGCGGGATGAGAGCCCTGAGACACTGGAAGCATTGCCAGCCCTCCAGGCTGATTTCACAATGGTCCCAGGGGCAGCAAAGCATCGTGGGGATTGTGCTTATAAACTCACATGAGAGTTCCAGTAAAATCAGTTGAACTGACCTACACTGACTACTGTGTCTTTGTTGGCTACATTTGGTGGCTCCGATGGCCCAAATCAGCAAATTTAGACCTCAATGAATGACACTAACACAGTCTGCTTGAAGCTGCCTACATTCTGGGCTCCTCAGCCTGTTGTCTAGTTCCATCAGCCTGAGACTCAGTTTCACGTTATCCAAATCACCACTGATGTCACAAAATACTATACATGGTCAGTTCTCTAGATCAGGAGACCACCAGCAGGAGCAGGATTGTCGATTTCCTGCAGCACACCCCCCCCCCCCCCACTGAAGACAGGATACGAGGCACTCAAAGTGCTCCTCATACACACTTTCAGCCTTTCCCGCCACAAGCAAGCAACAAGGCTACTGCATATGGACAGCCTGGGCGACCACACACCATCTCCCTCATGAGCAACATCCTGGTGCTGATGGAAGGTCACAGACCCTGAATGCTGTTTGAGCAGACATTCCTAGAACAGATGCCAGAGGACATTCGCCCATTCCTGGCCGACAATGACTTTGGCGACCCTTGAAGGTTAGCTGCACAAGCCGACCCACTTTTACAGGCTAAGCAACATGGCGGACCTGCCATTGACTATGTTGCTACGTCACAGGCCAATCAATGTGGCAGAGCAGTCATCGACTAAGTTGTTGTGTCACAACAGGGTGCTTGTACTGTTCCAGAGCCACAGAGAAAGCTTAACACAGCTGTGGACAGCTCGGAGAAGGAACAGTGGTGCTACTGCCATCAGTGCTGGGGTTCCACTGCCCATTGCTGCCAACCACTGGCTGGCTGTCATCTTGGCCACAGAGTCAGCCTGCTCTCTCTTTGGGACCGGCATTCTGGTCTGCGTTTCCTGGTCGACATGGGAGCAGAGACCAATGTACTGCCTCCCACGAGCTGGGACACTCATGCGGGAAAGATCGGGCCTTGCCTCACTGCGGCTAATGGCAGCAATATCCAAACATTTGGAGTGCGGATCATCCCTCTGAAAGTTGGCCCCTGCCAGTTTAAATGGACCTTCACACTGGCAGACGTATTGCAACCCCTGCTGGATGCAGACTTCTTCCAAGCTCAATGCCCCCTCGTGGACATGAAAGAGCACCACTTAGTGAAATCTAAGGCTCTCCAGTCCCTTGCCCGATGCTAGGTCACTTTACCTGCACCTCACCTTAACTCAGTGACTTTCTCTCACAATGCTTGTGCCAAGATCTTAGCACAGATGCCAAGCTAGTCACGCCCTCAATTCTCCTCAGCTAGCCAAAGCATACTGCCCAGCACCACATCCCCACAGAGGGATCACCTGTACATGCCTGGCCCGCAGGCTACCTCCTGACAAGCTGCATCTTGCTAAAGAGGAATTCCGCAAGATGGAGGAAATGGGGATAGTGTAATGCTCCGACAGTCCATGGACATCACCCTGCACATAGTACCCAAGGCATCTGGTGGCTGAAGACCTTTGATTATTGCCAGCTCAACAAAATGTCACGATGGCAGACAGATGCCCAGTTCCCCATATCCACGATTTCACTGTCAATCTTCACGGCACCAAGATCTATTTAAAAATTGATCTGGTTAGGAGATATCATCAGATCCCGGTGCACCCCGATGACGTCCAAAACAGCACTCATCACTCCTTTTGGACTGTTCAAGTTTCTACTGTGACAGAGTATATAGATATCTTTTTGGGAGATAAATTGGGAAAGGTTTGTTGGAGTAGGTTTCATACAAACACTTTAAAACAGATCTTATTTGAAATACTAGAGCTCTGTTAATGTTAGACATATCTGGGCCTCACAGCGAGGTAATGTCTCCAACGACGCACCGCTTCAACTATGGCCTGGGCCTCCTTCTCGATCGAGGAGTGTCTACTCTCTGGACCCTGGAGGGTTCTGGAGAAGAAGGCTACAGGCCGACCAGCCTGGTTCAAGGTGGCTGCCAGGGCGAAGTCGGAAGCATCACTCTCGACTTGAAACGGGACAGACTCATCGATTGCGTGCAGCGTCGCAGCAGCGATGTCGGATTTGATTCGATCGAAAGCCGCTCTGGCTTCGGTCGAGAGGGGAAAGGAGGTGGTCTTGATAAGAGGACGCGCCTTGTCGGCGTAGTGTGGAACCCATTGGGCGTAATACGAGAAAAGGCCCAGGCAGCGTTTGAGAGCTTTCTGGGTATGGGGTGGGGGGTAAATCCATTAGGGGATGCATGCGGTCAGGATCTGGAATGACTATCCCGTTCTCCACCACGCAACCTAGAATAGCGAGTCGTGTGGTCCGGAAGACACACTTGTCCAAATTGTAAGTCAGGTTCAGCCGACGGGCAGTTTGAAGAAATTTGTCTAGGTTGGCGTCGTGGTCCTGCATGTCGTGGCCGCAGATGGTGATATTGTCCAGATATGGGAAGGTAGTGGTTAGCCTGTTCTGGTCCACCATACAGTCCATTTCCCGCTGGAAGACCGCGACACCATTTATGACCCCGAATGGTACCCTAAGAAATTGATATAGCCGCCCATTCGCTTCAAAGGCCGTGAATGGTCGGTCCTTGCAGCGGATCGGGAGCTGGTGGTAGGCTGAACGTAGGTCAATGGTGGAGAATATGCAGTATTGGGCGATCTGGTTCACCACATCCGTGATGCGTGGCAGGGGGTATGCATCCAGGAGCGTGAAGCGGTTAATGGTCTGGCTATACTCGACCACCATCCGTAGTTTTTCCCCATTCTTGACAACCACCACCTGGGCTCTCCAGGAGCTTGAACTGGATTCGATGATGCCCTCATCCAGCAATCTACGCACCTCATTCCTAATGAATTGCCTGTTTTCGTAACTATATTGCCGACTTTTGGTGTCCACAGGCTTCCAGCCAGGGGTGAGGTTTGCGAAGAGTGCTGGCGGGGCAATCCGGAGTGTGGAAAAGCCGCAGGATTGGCCCCGGGGCGGGTTGCTCGGGTGCTTCAGGGGTGGGGCGATGGCAGACTGAGAGGGGGGCGTGGGGTCCCCCAAAGTGTAGGGACACCGTTCGGAACTGACACTGAAAGTCTAATCCCAGCAACACTGGGGCGCACAATTGGGGAAGGACGAATAATTTGAAGTGGGTGACCGTTACGCCCTGTACTTCCAGCGTGGCGATGCAATACCCCTTTATCCCGGTCGAGTGCGACCTCATCGCTAATGAGATCCTCTGGGTACTGGGGATAATGTCAAGTCCCCAACGGAGGGCCAGATCTCGCTGGATAAAACTGTCAGCTGACCCAGAGTCAAATAAGCAATTGGTGTCGTGTCCATGCACTTTAATCAGTTCCATTGCTCTGGTGAGGGGATGAGAGCATTGCTGGTTTAGTGTTATTGAAGCAGTTGACAGGGGAGTTTTGCGCGATGACGTCACGCAACGGGATGACGTCACGCAACGGGATGACGTAGTCAACGCTAGAGGAGCAGGTTGGAGGACCTCCTGGAAGTGCTGTTGTGGCGGCGTCGGCGGATGAAAGGTAAGTAGTGGGGTTTGTAGTTGCTCGCGGTTGGCGGTGGGTAGGTCGTCGGTCGTGGCGGTCGGGCCCCGGCGGTCGTTGGGCCCTGGCGGACGCTAGGGTGAGTACCTGGTTGGCCGCAGGGGTGGCTGTGGTGGTGGCAGCAGCAGCGGTAGCGTCGGCCCCGGGGGTGTCTGTGGCGGCGGCAGCCGCAGCGGTAGCCACAGTCGGGACCGAGGCCAGGTCGAGTGTTCCGCACGAGGGCGAGAGGAGGGCCAACACCATGGTTGTGAGGGTGGGCTGCCCCTTCCAGGTTCGGCGTCTCCGTGACGTCAGGAGTTGCCGTGCAGGGGAGCCCTTGATCTCATTGGACGAGAGCTCTGGGGAAGAAGAGTTTGAATGGGATAGTGGCGATTGGGCTTCACACGAGGCACTGTGTTTGCTGGCGGCCATTTTAGACCTACAGACTGCAGCAAAGTGGCCCTTTTTAAGGCACTTCTGGGACCTGGCTTTTCTTGCTGGGCACTGGGACCTGCTGTGCTTGTCCCTCCCGCAGAAATAACATTTCGGGTTCGCACGGGGCAGGGTAGCAGCAGCCGACAGGCCGTCAGTATCTCGGGGGGTGGTAGGGTAGAAGGGCACTCAACTCACATCAGAACGAGGGGTCCAGTCCCTAGAGAGCTCGGTGGACTTTAAGGCTGCATCCTCCATTGTGATTGCAATCCGGGCCACGTCCTCTAGTTTTTCTACCCCTTGCTCGAGCAAGCGCAGCCTCACTTCGTTCGATCGGAGCTCGGCCACATAGGCATCCCAGACGAGATCGTTTGTGATCTCGGCAGCAGTTTTGTCCACACAATTGCAGTCCTTGCCCAACGCCTTTCTTTGGCTTGGCTTCGCGGACGAAGATTTATGGAGGGGGTAAAAAGTCCACGTCAGCTGCAGGCTCGTTTCTGGCTGACAAGTCCGATGCGGGACAGGCAGACACGATTGCAGCGGTTGCAAGGGAAAATTGGTTGGTTGGGGTTGGGTGTTGGGTTTTTCCTCCTTTGCCTTTTGTCAGTGAGGTGGGCTCTGCGGTCTTCTTCAAAGGAGGTTGCTGCCCGCCAAACTGTGAGGCGCCAAGATGCACGGTTTGAGGCGTTATCAGCCCACTGGCGGTGGTCAATGTGGCAGGCACCAAGAGATTTCTTTAGGCAGTCCTTGTACCTTTTCTTTGGTGCACCTCTGTCACGGTGGCCAGTGGAGAGCTCGCCATATAACACGATCTTGGGAAGGCGATGGTCCTCCATTCTGGAGACGTGACCCATCCAGCGCAGCTGGATCTTCAGCAGCGTGGACTCGATGCTGTCGACCTCTGCCATCTCGAGTACTTCGACGTTAGGGGTGTAAGCGCTCCAATGGATGTTGAGGATGGAGCGGAGACAACGCTGGTGGAAGCGTTCTAGGAGCCGTAGGTGGTGCCGGTAGAGGACCCATGATTCGGAGCCGAACAGGAGTGTGGGTATGACAACGGCTCTGTATACGCTTATCTTTGTGAGGTTTTTCAGTTGGTTGTTTTTCCAGACTCTTTTGTGTAGTCTTCCAAAGGCGCTATTTGCCTTGGCGAGTCTGTTGTCTATCTCATTGTCGATCCTTGCATCTGATGAAATGGTGCAGCCGAGATAGGTAAACTGGTTGACCGTTTTCAGTTTTGTGTGCCCGATGGAGATGTGGGGGGGCTGGTATTCATGGTGGGGAGCTGGCTGATGGAGGACCTCAGTTTTCTTCAGAATCACAGTGCGGCTTTCGCGCAAACAGAGGAACCACTGACATGGTCTTTGCCCTCAGACAGCTCCAAGAAAAGTGCAGAGAACAAAACAAAGGACTCTACATCACCTTTGTTGACCTCACCGAAGCCTTCGACACCGTGAGCAGGAAAGGGCTTTGGCAAATACTAGAGCGCATCGGATGTCCCCCAAAGTTCCTCAACATGATTATCCAACTGCACGAAAACCAACAAGGTCGGGTCAGATACAGCAATGAGCTCTCTGAACTCTTCTCCATTAACAATGGCGTGAAGCAAGGCTGTGTTCTCGCACCAACCCTCTTTTCAATCTTCTTCAGCATGATGCTGAACCAAGCCATGAAAGACCTCAACAATGAAGACGCTGTTTACATCCGGTACCGCACGGATGGCAGTCTCTTCAATCTGAGGCGCCTGCAAGCTCACACCAAGACACAAGAGAAACTTGTCCGTGAACTACTCTTTGCAGATGATGCCGCTTTAGTTGCCCATTCAGAGCCAGCTCTTCAGCGCTTGACGTCCTGCTTTGCGGAAACTGCCAAAATGTTTGGCCTGGAAGTCAGCCTAAAGAAAACTGAGGTCCTCCATCAGCCAGCTCCCCACCATGACTACCAGCCAACGCCTTTAATACTTGTAAATATGCCCTGCTGGACTCGCCGGGCTGTTGCTTCCTCGACGCAAGCACGAGCCGGGCATGAACTCTGTTCACTGGTTGATTATACAGTTCTTTCAGTACCTTTATGGCTGCGGTGTAAGTGGTCTCATCCTGGATGTTCTCGTAGACTCTCAAGGACACCATAGACAGCAATGCTGTTAGACGCTGGTTATCCTCCTCCACCTCAACGAATCTCAGGAAGTTTTCAAAGTTCAGCAGCCAGAACTTAAAGGCTTTGAAGGCTGTAGCTGACTGTGGGTCGATATCAAGTTTTTCTGGCCGAGTTAAACGCTCCATCCCTTTCAAAAAAAATTCTTTTTGCTAATAAAATTGTAGAGCTCGTCGAAAGAACCAAAGACTTGTTGATCCAAATCAAGGCTTTTATTAGCAAAAGACAGGAGCTCTTCACAAGTGGCCGACCAGTCCGGAATGATCCGACCTGGCTAGGGACACAACCCTTTAAGGCGTGGCTTAGCTCTCAGCCAATCGCTGTAAGCACAGTCTAGATACAGTAACTATACACACTATGTACATTGGTGATAGATCTGTACTATCACAACGTCACTAATGGATTGTTGCAACAGATGAAAGATCTTGCTGGAGCCACATATTGTCTGGAAGAGAACTTGCTGTTCTGAAAGGGTCATGTGGTTTTGCAAGCAGAGAGAGTCAAACAGGTTTTCTCTCAGAGAAAGAGACAGACAGACAGATAACTTGTACAGTGTTACAGACAGCAGCTGGAACTGGAACATGACAGGCTCGCAAGTTTGCAGAATGCCCCATTTTGGAAGACGGCCTAGTCAAAGCCCTTGCAAGAGGAGAGGACTGGCTGTATAATGTTTCACTTGGAATAAGAGAAATAAAAAGGAACTCTGTGGTGTCCTGAAAGAAAGGTTATCATCTAGAGAACCCTGAAGGGGCAGGTTTCATAAGCAAGACATTGAAGTGGCTGATTAAAAAGGAACAACAAATCTCTCTCTGAAAGCCAACAAGAACCTTAATGAGCGGTAACCATTTACCTTCCAAGCACCAAAGCCTGGTGAACTTTATAAATGTTAAATTCTGTGCACAGTATAAGAGTTGCCTGTAATCAGTGAACTTGGAGGAATGAGAAATGAGATTGGACTGTGAATCAAAGAACTTTTCTGAACTTACACATAAATAACATACACGTGTGCTTAGAATTAGAGGGTTAAGTTAGGTTAGTAAGTCAATAGAGATGTTAAAGTTTGATTCTATTTTCAAATTTAAAGTTAATTAAAAGCAACTTTTGTTTAAGTAACAATTTGTCTTAGTGAAAATCTATTGCAGCTGGGTTTTAGGGTCCTCTGGGCTTGTAACACTACATATGCCTTTTGGGTTAAACAATGTGGAGCAAACCTTCCAGAGGCTAATGGGCTCAGTAGGCCGTGGCTTGGACTTGGTGTTCGTCAATCTGGTTGATATTCGTATTGCCAGCCATTCCCATCAGGAGTACAGCACACACCTGCGCCAGCTCTGCCAGTGTGCTAGTGAATATGGACTGGCTGTCAATCCTGCCAAATGCCAGTTCAGCCTTACAACCATCACTTTCCTCAGGCACCGCACTGACCAACATGGGGCAGTGCCACTTTCTTCCAAGGTGAAAGCTATATAAAAGTTGGCTTGGCCTTCCACAGTTAGAGGTCTGTAGGAATTTGTAGGCATGGTAAATTTCTACCATCGCTTTCTATCAGCAGCAATGATGCAGCCGCTCTTCAAATTATTTTCCGGCCAGCCCAAGGACCTGGAGTGGAATGAGGAGGCGATTGCAGTTTTTCACAAGGCGAAAGATGCACTGGCCTTTGCCACCATGCTTGTGCACCCACGAGTGGACATGCCAATGCCCCTCACGGTCGATGCATCAAACACGTCCGCAGGAGGCATCCTGGAGCAGCTGGTCGACAGGAGTTGGAAGCCTTTTCCAGTCAGCAGTTGAGGCCACAGGAGCAGAAATACAGTATGTTCGACCGAGAACTCTTGGCCCTTTACCTTGCCATGCGCCATCTCCAGTACATCCTGGAAGGGAGGGATTTCACCATTTTCACGGACCATAAGCTCCTGACATTTACTTTCTCTAAGAGGTCGAATCCATGGTCCACAAGACGAGAGGCATCTCTCATACATCTTGGAATACACCACTACCTTCAGACACATTGCAGACAAGGGCAATCTCGTGGCAGATGCACTCTCCCATACATCCAATTAATCAATCAGCTCTTTGGCTCCTGGGATCGACTACACTGCTCTGGCAGCAACACAGCTACAGTCACCGAGATACCACCCTACCATACCACCAGTTCGGGGCTCAAACTGGAGGACATGAGGTTTGGATCTTTCAGGGCTACACTTCTCTGTGACGTATCCACTAGACACCCATTGTACCGGTGGTTTGAAGGCAGCTTGTGTTCAATGCCATTCCAACAAAGCTGATTGTTGGCATGTTTATGCAGCATGGCCTGCGTAAACAGATCGGCCACTGGGCTAGAACTTGCGTACTCTGCCAGACCTCCAAGATTCAGAGGGACATCAAAGACCTGCTCCAGTCGTTTCGCCTGACAGACAGGTGTTTCAAACACGCATGTTGACATCATTGGTCTCCTGCCAATCTTCAGAGGTGCCACGTACCTGCTTCACCACGGGTGACAGGTTTACCAGATGGCCAGAGGCGGTACCACTCTCTGACTCATCCAAGACATCCTGTGCCAGGGACCTCATCACTAATTGGATAGCTAGTTTCGGGCTGCCAATGGACATAACTTCAGACAGGGAGGCAGAGTTCACCTCAACACAATGGTCAATGCTATCCCAGCTCCTTGGCACCCAATTACATCGCACCATGCCCTACCACCCACAGTCTAATGGCCTTATCGAGAGCTATTACCGCCAACTGAAAACAGCCCTGATGGCTCAACTCAATGACCCCAATTAGACTGATGAATTGTCATGGGTGCTACTGGGAATCTACACAGCACTAAAAGAAGATCTGGCCTCATCCTTCATTGAACTCGTGTATGAACCCCTGCTTACAATCCAAGTTGAATTCATACCACCAGCCCGAGGACGGGAAGAACCACCCATCACTCTCCTAACTTCAGGAAAAAGTCGGCACCCTGGCGCCTGCCTCATCCTCATGCCATGGTCTTACTACCTCCTACATCCCAAGGGAGCTCAAGGATTTCCAGTAGGTGTTTGTGTGCAGGGAGACCCATCGAACTTCACTTCAGCGGCCGTATGAGAGTCCTTACAAAGTGATCCGACACAATGGAATGATGTGGTTTTGGACATTGGAGACAGGGAAGAAGAATTCACCACTGATTGCATCAAGCCGGCACATGTCAACCTGGAACAGTAGGTGATCATGGTAGAGATGTCACCTGCTTAAACGAAAGAACTTTATATAATGAATGGACTCATCACCTCCTGACACCAGTTTCGGGGGGGGGGGGGTTTACAAATCAGGCTGCACTGATCCGCAAGCGAACTGGGTCACGGAGGTGCAGGCTCGTGCAGGATTGAGAGCCCCGAGACCCCGGGAGCGTTGCCAGCCCTCCAGTATGACATCACAATGGTCCAGGGGCAGCAAAGTTTCACGGGGGGGGGCTGTGCTTATAAGCTCACACAGGGGTTCCAGTAAAATAAGTTAAACCAACTCACACCAACTGCTGTGGCTTTGTTCGTTACAGAACCATCATTTCAGAAGTATGCTTTAGAGAAGGCCAAAATGGCAGTGTTTGAATGCAGACATACAGTTTGATAAATTGGATAGCTATACACAAAAATGGGGCACATATCTAGGTTTCCTGGGGGAAAAATAGTGTGGATGTAGTGGTGAAGCATATTAAGGAACAGTTTTTTTATGTTATTAGAGGTCTAAATAGAACACATATGGTTATTATATTGGTAATTTTTGCTGCTAATGTTTGTTTCTATTTTATGGACAAGTTTAAGTTTTGTAACTTATGATTTACATAATTTTAACACTGACTCAAGGGTTTGGGGACCACATTCCCAATCTCCCAACGTGCCAGAATTCAAAAGAGTCACTGGCCCCTTTCACCAGGTCAGCCACTAACAGTGACAAGCAGTTCAAAACGCCTGTCTACATCAGTTATCTCTGTGGCATGCTGCCTCTTCTCTTGGTGAAGTTCACTTATAGCACAAGGTGCACACTCGCATATTGGAGAAAAAAGCACACATCATCCAACTGGGCACCCTCCACCCAGATGGCATTAATATCGACTTCTCTGGCTTTCATTAACCCCCCCCCCCCCCCACCCCACTTCAGCCCTCCCCGCCTTCTCCCAGCTTTGTCTCTCCCTTCCCTGTTTCCTTTCACACAAACATGATAAATTCTTACCTCCTCCCTTATCATATCTGATTAACACCTTTTGATGGGTCTGGATTCTTCTCCTGAATTCTGAGACTTTCTGAGATTTCCTGCTTCTGGATCATTCTACTTATTCCTTGTAAAAGGGCTCTGGCCCGAAATGTCAGCAATATATCTTTGCTTTATATGGACACTGAAAAGACCAGCTGAGGTCTTCCTGCATTTCAGTGTGTTTTAACTACAATCACAGCAGCTGCAGACTTTTGTGTTTCACTCACATAACTGCATGTCTGTATTTATTAAGTACAACCCAGAACCTCTCTGACAGCCAGCCATAGCTTTAGTGTATCTGCCATTGAGAAACATGGTTCAAAGTGAGCTTTAGCCAAAGACCTGGGACATTGTATAATACAATAAGGGACATCATCAACTACATTAACTTTTCCAGGCAAGTCATTCTATTTCCTCTGGAGAATCTGCACCAAAAAAAAACAGTGACAGGTTTCCCTTGACCTAGGAGGTCAGTGTATGGGCCATTTGTACTTATGCACTTATTGTATGTGGCTGCAGCAAGCACAAATTTCAGTGGATCTGTACATTGTACTTGTACATTTGACCAAAATCTTTCATACTGGAATGATCTGGTGATATGCAGCTATTTAACCTGTTTAATTTCCCCAAACTCAATTTAGGCAACATACAAAAAGGAAGAACTGAGCTGTAGCTGCTATAAGTTACTAAAATAGATAATTTATCTATGGCATCACCTGTCTTCAAGATGAGGAGAAAAGAAAATCTCCAGTTTGTGCTCATGGTTACTGTCCAGTGAACCAGCAGGAACACTGGATGTCTAGACTTCAATAATAACTGAATTGAGCATAGAGGTCACTTCCTTTCCATAGGAAAATTCATTGATTGTTATTATTTAGGGTTCTACATGTAGATTGAGCTTCGATGATGAGTACTAAATGCAGTTACAGGTATAAGGAGCTTGCCAATATGAATCGTCACCTAACAGGACTAACGTTATCCTTAGAAATGTAGCCCCTGAACATTCTCCCAGCAAAAGCCACAAATGAGTTGTACCACAGTGGTGGACCACCAACTTTAGGAGCAAGAATCAAAATTTATATTAAAAAAATTACAGTCATATGTGTAAGCGAGTATACAATTGAACAAAGATTCCACAAAAGTGTGCTTGTGGATGGTTCAGATGACAAATCAACTAATCATTTTCATCTGTTCAATTGACGCAAGATACTGACCAAGAGAGCAGAAAATTATTTTAAAATTGTGATCAGATGTAGGGAAGCAGTTCACATGGAAGCTTGTGGGACCTTCCCCTGTTACCATGAGCACTCCATGAGACTGGAGACACAGCAAATTGCTCTGGCTCAAGGATAATCTTCCTTTAAGCAAGTTTGGGTCCTCATTTGATCAAATACATGCAATTGCATGCACCATTTCCATTTAATAACATCCAGATTTTCTCTTTGTAAACCTGCAAAAACCACGACACAAACACTCTTTAGTCCCAAGGGTAAGGGTCACGAGGACACAAAATGAAAAAAAACTAATGAGAATAAAATAGGCTGCCTCAAAAGATGTAGGCACTGTTAAAAATAATGATCAGGTCCACCTATAATTCTGCAGGCTCCAGCTCTTGAATTTGATATGTATTTTTCTCAAATCTATACTATGCTTAGCTCACAATTCTTTCCCCTATATATTAATATTTATTTATCCTTTTATATTTGGGTCTTGGCATAATTGTAGCAATTTAATTCATACTATTGAAGTTGGGGTACCTTGCATACTTGTGTGGTTGAAGCAAACAAGAATTTTGGTGCATCCATACACTGTACTGTTGTACATGACAATAAACTCTCAACATCAAAACACTCCAATCACACCATGTCACATGCACTTGCTGCTACCACGTCCTTGGTTATACATAAAGCAAACACCAAACACTTCTTTGCAAAGTGCTCTATCCAAACTTCTGTGCCCCCTTACACAGATTATTTTGAATCCACTCAAAAAAATATCGCCATTTTCAACCTCCAACTTCATAGTCTTTGTTCCCTGTGAAAATTCTGTATCAAGTACATGGAGCTCTTGTAATTTCTGTCATCAAGAAATTATATATATTTTTTTAAATTCTTAGGAAGTAGCCATCCTGGGAAGATTTCTGCTGCTTTCCTTTTGCATAACCTGCCAACCCAAATCCTCTCAAGGTGCTCAAAAACATGCCTCCCTTGAAAGTGAACAGTTCCTTTCTTTTTCCTTGTGCCCCACATTTCTCCCATGCCATATCCATACTCATCTTATCCAAAAGATCCACTTCCTACTACTTTGACCCCATTCTCACTCAAGCATCAACAACTATTTTCTTCCTGTCCCAGAATATTTGGACCTGTAAAGGGAATTTGCATTGGTACTATGCTCTTCCTTGAAAAACCATTCCTTCACTAAAAATAAGTCTTCTTCCATCTTGAATTCCTGCTAATCACCACCTAGTTTCCAGCCTCTTTTTCCACTGGAAAATCCAAAATTTGCTGCTATTTCCCAAAATCTTATTAATTTTTCTTATAACTCATTTTTGACATGTTCAACTCACATCAGCATCCCAACCCAAAAACTTCATTTCAAAAGGTTACTTGTCAAAATAATAAACAACCCCAAATGCCCCAGGCAAAATCCATTCTCCAATGGGAAAAGCTCATCCTAAACTCTCAGCCCTCAAAACCAGACTCAAATTCTAAGCCCAAATCCCAGCTCTAAACACAAAGTCCCATCTCAGGACACATAGCCAAACTAACTCTCCAATTATTCAACCCAAATTCAATGTCATATCACCCTGAAAACTTAGGCCAAAATATAAACCTAATTCTTAATTTACAACATGATCAGCCCAAAAATACCTGATCTGTAACTCACTTCTCAAAGCTGAGTATTCAGATGTACATTGCGTTTTTTAAAAAAAAAACAGAACACTGAGGCAATTCCCAAACTTTTGCTTTGTCTGTAAACAACTTTGTATACCAATTGTTCCATTCAACAAAGAGCATGGAGTTTAGCATATAAAAGTATTCTTAATATCACATTAAATTGTTATAAATAAATGTTTTACTTACTAGGTAGGTTTGCTTCAAGTTCTGGAACTTCTAATGGAAGAGAAAGATACACAAGATTAGTGTCCAGTAAAAATTAAATGACCCAAACAATCGATTATAGTTTGCAGCACATGAATCGTTTATCAGATTCTCTCCCAATCTTAGCTCCCTGTTTATTTTTCTATTAAATTTCTGTTCTTCATCCCCTTTACCTGTTCGAAGTGCATGAGGTAGATATCAACCCCTCACTTCACTTCCTAACTTTGAAGTCAAACAATCAAGTTTGCAGACACCACAGTTGAAGTTAAAACACAATGCTGGAGAAACTCAGCAGATCAAACCGTGTGCTTTATACAGAATAGCAAGAATAAAGTTCCATAACTGACATTGAGCTTGAGCCCTTCATCAAGGTAGGGAAAAATGTTGGCAGGTATCCAAATAAAAGGGTAAAGGGGAGGCATGATCACAAAGGCAGGAGGGAATAGGTGGAGAAGGGAGGGAGGGCGCAGCAGCATGGAGAAGAGGGATGGCTAGCTGAATAGAGAGGGAAAAGGGTGAAGAGCTGACAGGGAGAAGGAAGGGGGTGTGGTGGTGGTGATGGAGGGGGGGGGGGTGAAAGAGAGCAGGTTAGCAGAAAGCGGAAAAGTTGATGTTAATGTCATCTGGCTGGAGAGTGCCAAGACGGAAAATCAGGTGTTGTTCCTCCAATTTACGGGTGGTCTTGGTGGGATAGTACACAAGGCCCCAGACAGACATGCGAGTATGGGAGTGTGATACAGAACTGAAATGATTGGCCACTGGGCGTTCCCTATCATTGGTATGGACAGAGCGAAGGTGCTCGGTGAAGCAATCTCCCAATCTGCGCCCAGTCTCTCTGATGTAGAGAAATCCACAAAGGGAGCACCAGATGCAGTGAATCAATTCAGCGGATACCCAAGTGAAGTGTTGTTTCACTTGAAAGGTCTGTTTGAGGCCCCGGACTGTGGTGAGGGAGGAGGTGTAGGTGCAAGTGTGGCACCTCCTGCGGCCACAGGGGAAGGTGCCTGGGGAATAATTGGAGGGGAGGATTAAGTGCATGAGGGAGTCACGAAGGGCCCAGCCCCTATAGAAGGCAGAGTGAGGAAAATGTGTCTGGTAGCAGGATCCTGTTGTAGATGCTGGAAAGTCGAGAGGATATTGTGTTGTATATTGAGGCTGATGGATTGGTAGGTAAGGACAGGGGGAATCGTGTTTATTGTGTCTAGAAGCATAGGTGGTGCAGAGGCTGGTGGGGTGGTAGGTGAGGTCAAGGGGAATCCTGTGTTTGTTGCATCTGGGGGCAGAGGGTGTACAGGTGAGGATAAAGGGAATCCTTGTCACAGGTTCCCCTTTTGTCCTCACCTACCACCCCACCAGCCTCTGCATCCAACACATTATCCTCCGCAATTTCTGGCACTTAAAACAAAATCCCACTACCAGAAACATCCTCCACTCTCCTCCTTCCGTAGGGACTGCTCTCTCCAGACTCACTTGTGCACGCATCCCTCCCCACCAATCGCACCCACTCTCCGGCACCTTCCCCTATGGCTTTTGGTGCCACACTTGCACCCAATCCTCCTCCCTCACCACAGCCCAGGGCCCCATATAGGCCTTTCAAGTGAAGCAACTCTTAACTTGTGTATCTGCAGGTCTTATTTACTGCATCTGGTGCTCCCTTTGTGGCCTTCATCGGAGAGACTGGAAGATTGCTTCGCTGCTCACCTTAGCTCTGTCACACCAGTGACAGGGACCTCTCAGTGGCCAGCCATTTCAGTTCTGTGTCACACTCCCATACTCACATGTCTGTCCATGGGCTCATGTACTATCCCACCAAGACCACCCATAAATTAGAGGAACTCCTGATTTTCCATCTGGGCACTCTCCAGCCGGATGGCATTAACATCAACTTTTCCACTTTCTGCTAACCTGCTCTCCTTTCCCTCCTCCCTGTCAGCTCTCCACCCCCTTCCCTCTCTATTCACCTCACCATCCCTCTTCTCCTTGCTGCTGTGCCCTCCCTCTCTTCTCCACCTATTACCTCCTGCCTTTGCAAATACACCTCCCCTTACCCTTTTATTTGGACACCTGCCAACATTTTTCCATGCCTTGGTGAAGGGCTCAAGCCCAAAACGTTGGTTATGTATTTTTTATCTTTGCTATATAATGGACCTAACCCCAACCCCAACCCACCAATTTTCCCCTGCAGCCGCTGCAACCGTGCCTGCCTGTCCCGCATCGGACTTGTCAGCCACAAACGAGCCTGCAGCTGACGTGGACTTTTACCCCCTCCATAAATCTTCGTCCGCGAAGCCAAGCCAAAGAGAAGATATAATGGACGCAGTTTAACTTGCTAAGTTTCTCCAGCATTGTGTTTTGAGTTTCGAACCTCGTCCTGTTCAGGTACCAGCCACTGACAAGCGAGGGAGTAAACCACAATATATCCGTTTGCTGCTAATACAATGATAGGTGGATTTATGAAGAATAAAAAGAGGCTTCATAAGGACATAGGGAATGAAATAGCATATGGAATGTAATTTGGCAAAATGTGAGGTCATTCATTTTAGTTAAAAATGCAGAGTATTTGTTTTAAATGGTTAGTGATGGGAAGTGGTGTTGCTCAGAGCTACCTTTGTCTCTTTGAATATAAATCATTAATTTAATTGGAGACACAGAAGATTACAGATGCTGGAACAAGAAACTATTTGCTAAAGTAGATTGAGCAGCATCAGTGGGAGAAAGAGAATCGTCAACGGTTCAGGCTGGAACCCTTCACCAATGATCATTTTTTCATCTTGTCTCTCTCCTTCTTTGTATGGCACCTGTTAATCAACTGCGTCTGTCTGTCATCCTTCACCCCTTCCTTATTCATCACTCTCCCACCAGCCCATCGAACCACACCAACCCTGCCTACATTACACTAGCCATCTCCACTCTGAACTCTTCCTCCTTGGTCTGAGTCCAAAGTGTTGACAATTTTGCTTTCAATGACGCTGCACAACCCATTGAGTTCCTCCAGCAGAGTGATTGTTTCATTAATTTAATCGGCAGGATCAGAAAACAATTTTTAAAGGAGACATCATGTTGGCCTTTATTGCTAAAAAATTTCAACATGAGTAGAGGCACCTTGATCTAATTATCTCAAGCAGCCATTCTCTCAACCTTTTTCTTGGTTCTGGCTTCCTTAGGACTCTGCTCAAAGTTTATGGACCCCTTCACTGTGAGGCAGTCAAGTTTAATTGGTTCCTTCTGTACTTTTCTCCAATTGACTACATAAAAACATCAAAAATATTTTATGATTTCAGTGCATGCCCTCCCCCCCCCCTTAAATATGCTCTGGCTCCCATTGAGAATGGCTGACCTAGAGCCTTCACGAGACTGCATCTAGAATAGTGTTGTCAGATGTGATCTTTCTAATTTAGGATTCTTATCCTTGCATTGGAGGGAGTTTCATCAGATTCCTTAGATGGGTATGTTTGTCATACGAGAACAGATTAAGCAAAGAAGACCTATTTAGAAGAATGAGAGATGATGTAATTGAATTAAACAATACTATCAAGATTAAATTCCCTAGCTGTGTGGCTAGAACCTTAATTCAAAAATAAATATCTTAACCTAAAGGGAAAGGAAGGGCTATAAAGATTTAGTTGCAGACCAAGACAAAGATGAATAAATTTTTAGATATTCTGCAATATTTATTTCCTCTTTCACTAAAAAATACCATGGCCACTCTTTCAATTTTATGCTGTGCTAAAATAGTCCATAAACCAACAGCAGTCAGAAGAAATTTATCCTAACCATCTTGCTCGCTGCTTTAAATAATAGTTTTAATATTCATTATTCTTTGTTCCTACACTCTATATCACATTTACAAAAGGACTTCAATCCAATAAATAAGTCACTTGACGGCTATGTCCACTCATATTAGTGACACGTTTTCAAATACAGTACAACTCCAATTATCCAAAATCAGATTCTTCAAAATCCTTAGTTTTCGAAATTTATTTTTAAAATTTCGGATAAATGAGGATATCCAAAAATCCTCATTTATCAAAAAAAATTTTTTGAGCCGAACTGACTGGGGTCTTTGGGCTCCCGGTGCCGGCAGTAGTGGGGTGGGGGGGAGAGAAACACCTCGGGCTCCCGGGCAGGAGCAGGATCCTTGGGCTCCTGGGTAGGAACAGGATCCTCGGGCTCCTGGACAGGAGCGGGGGCATCAGTGGGGAAGTGTCGGTGATCGGCGATGGCCAGCATTTTTTTTGGTTGGAAATTAAACATTATTTTAATGCTCAAAAAGCATTACCTTGTTATTGTTTTTGTTTAAACATCATTACAAGTGATTTGCTATTGCTACTGGTCTGTTTTAATAAAGTGACCGGTTCTCTGAAAAAAAAAAGTTTATCCAAAATGAGCCCAGTCCCAACCATTTTGGATAATTGGAGTTGTACTATAGTTTCAATAGAAGTCCAGATGTATTTAAATCCTTTATTTCAACACAAACTTGAAATTATCTTTTAACGTTGAAATTAAATATTCAATAACACCTGTTTTAACTTCCAGTAACATTTACGATCACGGTCAACTAAAGTTATGTCAATCTCACTCACTCTTCTTTATATTTCTGCCATGTTTTATAACATTATATCTAAAACTCCCGATTCGCGCTCTGCCTCACTGCACATGCTCCAACCAGCACTACAAAACCCAAAAGCACTGTGTATGCTCCAGCCGGCACTCCAACCTTGAATGCACTGCGCAAACTCCTGGAACCATGCATGCGCAGAACATCAAAGATGACCACGAAAAGTAAAAACTAACTCAGGATGCCTCCGACAACCACACAGGGACCAACGGGATGCTGACCTAATAAGCTAAGTAAGTTCTTTACACATTTTTGACCCTTTTAGCCCCTACAGGACCCAACGAACTAATGTCATCATGAAGAAAGCAAGTTAGTGCCTCTGCTTCCTCAAGAGTTTACAGAGATGCAATATGACACAGGAAACCTTGGAAAACTTTGACAGATGTGTAGTGGAAAGCGTGCTGACTGGCTGCATCATGGCCTGATATGGGGGCTGAGTGGAAAGTCCTGCAAAAGTTAGTGGACACAACCTAGTACATCACAAGCAAAACTCTCCCTAGCATCAACAATATCTATATGGAATGCTACCGTTGGAGAGCAGTAGCGATCATCAAGGATCCACACCACCCAGGACTGCTACCTCCAGGAAAAAGGTATTGGTGCCACCAGGTTCAGGAACAGTTGTTATTCCTCCACCATCAGACTCAATCAGAGACCCACTTAAGGACTCTGTCTTTGCACATATATTAGTAAATATTTTTTAGGTATTGCACAGCCAGGTTGTTTACATTTCTCTCTTTTGTTTACATTACTTTTTCTTGAATACAGTGTACAGTTACCAATAAGTAGGAAAAAGAATCTCAAGGCTGGATCTGATATCGTGTATGTCAGGGATGGCCAATCTTTTAATTTTTAATTTAGACATTGTAGCACGTCGAACAACTCAGACTTGTTGACTCAAACCAAGGCTTTTATTAACAAAGGACTGGAGTATAGTACATCGAGGTTGACCAGTCCAGACTGACCTGGATCTGGTTAGGTGCAGCCCTTTATGACCTGGCCAGTAAGTGTGGCTACAGCTCTCAGCCAATCATTATCACTATATGCAAATATATACAGTGATGAGAGGATCCCATACTATCACAGATATACAGCACAGAAACAGGCCATTTTGGCCCCCGAGTACGTACAAGGTATCGGTTAATTGGGCAGCACGGGCTCATGGGCCAAAATGGCCTGTAACCGTGCTGTATGTCTAAATTTAAAATTAAAAGGTTGGCCACCCTGATGTATGTGATGACATGCAATATCATCACCATAAAACCTCTGTACTGGTCAACAAGCTCCAAAACCTGGGCCTCTGTACCCCCCCTCTACAAATGGATCCTCGACTTCCTCATCGGAAGACCACAATCAGTACAGATCGGAAACTGTCTCCTCCTCACTGACAATCAGCACAGGTGCACCTCAAGGATTTGTGCTTAGCCCACTGCTCTACACCCATGACTGTCTGCTGGGCACAATTCAAATGCCATCTATAAATTTACTGATGACATGATGGTCATCGGCAGAATCACAGTCAGCGAGGAGGATGCATACAGGAATGAGAAAGATCGGCTAGTTGAGTGGTGTCACATCAACTTAGCAAAACTAAGGAACTGACTGGACTTCAGGAGGGGGAAACCAGAAGAACATAAACCAGTCCTCATCGAGGGGTCATGGTTAAGAACTTAAAATTCCTAGGGCCTCTATGTCAATGCAATCACAAAAAAAGCTCGCCAGCGGCTATACTTTGTAAGGACTTTGAGGAGATTTGGCATGTCACCAAAGACTTAAATTTCTACAGGTGCACCGTGGAGAGCATTCTGACTGGTTGCATCACTGTCTGGGATGAAGGTGCCAATGCACAGGACAGGAAAAAACTACAGGGAGTTGTGAACTTGGCCAGCGCCTCCATGCCTGTCAATCTTCACTCCATCAAAGATATTTATAAGAGGCAGCATCTTAAGAAAACAGCCTCCATGCTCAAGGACTCTCACCACCCAGGCCATGCCCTTCACACTGCCACCATCAGGAAGGAGGCACAGGAGCCTGAAGACAAACACCCAGCCATACAAAAACAGCTTCTTCCCCTCTACCACTTACTCTTCTTTTGCACTATTCTTTAAAATGTAATTTATAGCAATATTTGCATCTGTAATGGGGCTGCAAAACAATTACTTTCGTGGTGTGCTCATGACAATAAATCCTGATTCATGTTTGTATTTGGACAATAAAATCTGAACATTAACTTTGATCATGGATTTGGACCAAGGATTTGATAAGGGGATAGAACCATGTGGTCCTGCCAAAACCCAAAATGAAAGATATCCTGGAGGACACCAGAACAAAACAAGTTCAAGTTTATTTATCATCCTATTGCACCAGAAAAACCCAATGAAATGGTAATTCTTCGGTGCAAAACAAGCAAACGCAACCAGCCATAACATACATTCAGACAGCAATACATATAATGCAGGACAATTATACATCTAGAAAAATAAATTAACATTCTTCGCTGTGAACAGTTCATTTCGTTATTCATCATTCTTGCTGCCCATGGGAAGGTGTTTCTCAGCCTTTGTGGTGCTGGCACTGGAGAGAGTAATTGAAGGATGCTGTATGCGTCATAGTGGGGGTCCAATTTTCACGCCCTCTTCAGACAACGATCCCGGAAAATTAAGTTGACATGGGTGAGGAAGCCATTAGTGATCCTTTCCGCCACTCTTATAATCTTGTGGATTGCCCTCCACTACTCTACAGCAACCATACAACAGCATAGTGCAGTCGGCCAGGAAGTTCTCATTAGAGTTCCTGTAGAAGGTTGACATGATGGTGGCCAGTAGCCTTGCTCGCTTCGGCCTTCTCATGGAGTGCAGTCAAATTCAAGTCGAGTCAAAACCAAGGAAAATTTGGCCATTCCCTGGCTTCAACTGAACAAATCAGTCTTCTGATGGACTAAAAACCTTCATCAGCCAGCAACAACACTGCGAGTCAGAATGTGATCTTAAAACATGCATGGAAATCAAATGCCATTTTAACATCACCATACTTATGGACCTGCCCATCGGAATAATAATGTCACAAAGGTATTTGAACAACGTACAGTGAAAAAAAAGTACCTGAATATGAAATACAACACATACAAAATTGATCAGGAAGTTTAACCTAAGTGCAGCAAATAACAGATTTTTCCCCCAAACATTCGTTTCCTGAATCATTAAAATAGTACAGATTTTGAAATACAATCTCAACAGGGAAGAAAAAAACTTTCTGCCACTTCATCCCTAAGGCTGTTTATTGCTTTATAAAAAGGATGACACAACATCACATTCACTATCAATCTGTGGAAAAGCTGGCTTTCAAGTCAATTCAATTAACATATAACCTCACATGCTGGAAATGTGAAATATAAAAGATCCTAAAATACTTGAAAAAATGTGAAATGTTTACACTCTCCACAGGTGCTTGTAAATACTTCCAGAATTTTTTGCCTTTCACATTCTCCACGCCTATTGGTGACTTTCTAATTTTAATATATAATAAAGCCACTCTCCCAGCCTCACCACACTGCACAGAGGCTCTCATTCCTGCTGTCAAACCCCATACCAAAGACCAGGTTCTCTCAGGTCCTTTTGCAGGCAATCCACCTTCCTTTCCCTCCCTCAAGTCTGGGTTTTCAGGTCATTTCAAACACACTTCACAAATGTCTCTAAATTTCTGCAGATATCTGGTTTAATCTTACACCCCTTGAGCCTAACAACAGGTGATTATCCCTTAGAAACCAATCCTTTTCACCTTATGACTCAGATACCATCTCTTCAGAACTGAGGTCAGAAGTTGGTTCTTTGAACACAGCCAACCTCGCAGTGGATAATTACGTAAATAAATCAACTAAACCTCACACCATTATTCACGGTGTTCAGTTCCAAGCTCAAATAAGTAAATCCATGACGAATTTAACAGCAAGTCTCCAGATATATCATCAACCTTCAGAGGTTGCATGCCGAGCAGTCTGGAGAAAATGCTCCCACACTACATCATTCAAACAAATATCATTGCACATTTATAAAGCGTGGAGATATAGTTTTTTTTTAAAAATAGGAACATGGTAATTTTCAGTGGAGTATTGTGCTGTAATCTAGAGATATCAAACTGAAATTGAAGTGATTAACATCACTGAATTGAGATCATTAGCTACTTAATGAAGGCACTTCCTTATTTGGTTCATTTTTATTATGTTTCAGCTCCTGTGCAAGCTGATGGAGTTTTCATTTTCAGAACAAAGAATAACTTACTTCAAAATAATATGGGCTGGACTGCAGACTGTCAAGGATAGACAAAATCAATCGTTTCAAAATGAATTAATTCCATGGGAACCAAGGATAGAGTTAAAAGAAAATATGTACATTTCTGTTTAAACTAAAAATATTATCTTTCTCTAATTAGGAGCAAGGGTTTACAGAGTTAGATGTTAAAATTCTAATTCAATGATTACGACTTGTACAGAATTTAGCTGGGTTAATATAAAATCATTTTATTCCAGATTTTTTAGCAATCGGCCTTGCTTGACTGGAGACAAGGTTTGCAATGAATCCAGACTTGTCAACTCGTGCCAAGAAATCATGAACTGGTTGAAAAGAAAGTGAAGCTGGAATTACCTGGAAGGAAGTGTCAGATTTTCCATCCCTCCCTCTCAGAGGGATCCTTGACCAGTAGGTCAACCAGCCAAGAAAGTGAGATGTTCAGGAGCTCAAAAGGTAGTGAGGAACAAGTCAAACAGGGATGGCAAATAAAGACAAAAATATCATCGAGCCTTTGTAATCAATTATGCCTTCCAGCCATGTTGCTGAACATCAGCTGCAAGTTCAGCATACCTCAGTTTCTTGCATTCATAAGCCTCCTCCACTGTATCCTCCCAGGGATCTGAAAGCTCAAGATGCAGCGAGGCCAACCACAGCACTAGGTCTGGTTTCTGTGATTTCATTTGGGAGCCGGAGCCTCTGGCCTAAGTCTGCCACCATCTTCCAATCATGTGCCCACCAGCTGCTTGGAATCTGATCCTGATGTAGCATTCTGGCTTGATCTTCACCTTCCCAGACAAATGCTGTTAATTGCCAGTGGGATGAAGGGGAAGGTAGACCATTAACACTCATTTGCCAATTTTCCAGGACTGCTGAAAGACACTGTTGCACCTGGTTATGGCCTTGAATGAAGTTGGTCTTGCAGCCCACCAAAATATGTTTTGGAGTTGCTGAAGTCGGGCAGAGGGAGTATGTGGGGTCCTCTCCATAACACTGGCTGAGATTCATGGCAGATGTCAAGACATTATATGCAGCCCTGATGGTGAAGCTTACTTTGAATGTCTCCATCTCCCACAGCTCTTTCCAGGGAATCTTCCTTTTCTCCACTCCTTCCCATCTTGTCCATTCCCCTTGTTTTGCCTAAGCAACGTCCTTTGCGTACTTTGCTGCCTCCTCCTGCCGACATATCTCCTCTATCATAAGCCTGCATCTGAGATGGAGCAGTTTTGTTCCAGGCTGGTGTACTGGCCCCAAGACCAAGACCGTTCCTCCCTTGCTGTACTTGGCCCACGATGTCCCTTTGCTTGAGTGCCATCTTTGCTTATTTAGTTGCTTCTGATGGAATCCATTTATTCCCAGTATCCAGGATGACAGCAGCTTGAGCTACAAATGGATCACTCACTTCTGTTAACATCATCTCCAGTCTTACTTTGGCACACTTATACTCCTCTGAAAAACTCCTTTGCTGTAGGCATCTGGGAAGACCAAGCCAAGTTGATCAGCTTCTCCAGCTTTTCTATACTCGAGACTGGAAGTTCATACAGGGTTAGTGGCCACATAAGACGTGGAAAGAGCCCAAACCGCATACACCAAAGCTTTAATTTTCCAGGTAGTGTGATTCTGTCAATACTCTCAAGGCTACTGATGGCATTCTTCCTGAGCTGATGTACCTGCTCTGTATCTACTGTGAGAGATGCGTTATACCACCAACCTAAGCTTTTCACTGGTTTCTCGAAGACTGTAGGAATCGTCTCATTTCCCACGTGGAAGCATTGATCTACCAGCTTCCCCTTGATGATGGAGATGCTTCTGGACTTGCTCGGCTTGATCTTTATCCGAATCTGCTCTATGTTCTCTTAAGCTTTCTCAAACAGGTGTACAATACAAGCCCTAATTGTGGTCATTGTTGTGACATCATCCATGTACGATCTGACAGGCGGCAGTGTCAAGCCAGATCTTATGCTCTGCCCTTCAACTACACATTGGAGATGCTCTAATGATCACCTTCATGGCCATGGTGAAGGCTAGTGGGGAGATGGTACAACAGACCATGAATCCCATCTCCAGATGTAGTCACACTATGGTGTAGTCTGCTGTTGTCAAACATCTGCATAACCTGGAAATAGACCTTAATGAGGCTTGTGAGGGCCACTGGGATGCTGAGAAGTTAAAAGCAGTCCAGAAGATGTTATGATGGACCAAGCCAAAGGCATTGGTGAGGTCCAGGAACACCACATGAAGATCTGTTCCCTCTTTCTTGGCGACATGGATCTAATACCAGATTGTGCATGTTCCAGACAGCCTGAGAAGCCCGAAATCCCTGTTTTCTGGATTGATGTATCAATCAGATGGTTACTTTGCAGATATCTTGACAGCCTATATGCCACCACAATAAAGAATATTTTGTCCTCAAAGTTCAGGAGACTGAGCTGGTGGAATTGGCTGATTTCTGATAAACCTTTTTGCATTGGGATCAAGACTCCTCCCACTCTCAGCCAGGATGTAGGTATCTCCTGGTTACACCATACTACCTGCATGAGCCTCCAGAGGAACCACAGGACACCTGGGGCATCTACTCATTCTAAGGATTTAAGGCATCTATTAAAAAGCCAACCCACTTCCCTGGAAATCCAGTGGCAAACAGAAGGCAGTGGCCTATCAGAGAATGAAGCACCAATTTGCTTGCAGCACCATCTCAGAAGCATTAATGGGATTGTGGGCAGGTTGTCTTGTTTATTGATATTAGTTGACAATGCATATATTAGCCAAGAATACAAATTCATTTCCGGCAAAAGATACTTTGGAAACTTTTATGTGAGGCCAAGAAAACACAAAGAGGTCTAATTTAACATTTCAATCAAAAATTATTAAATCCAACAAACCAGAGCTTGTCCATCAATGGACAAAAGTATCCCTCCTATTATGAAGTCATGAGTGAACAGCTTAATTCCTCAACAGTTTGACAAGTATATTCAACTACTCTGGACAACAACCTAACATCAAATCAGACAAGTTTAAGTATCTTCTACATTGCTGACCAGAAGAGAAATCCAGTTGAAATGGAAAGATGATTTTCCACCTACCCACTTGCAATGGTTACAGAATACCAGGTCCTTTTTGTGTCTAGAGAAAATTAGACATAATGTCAGGAAAATTAAGATCACGTTTGATAAGACATGGGGTCAATTTATGGTTTATTATCACAATTTGAATAATTATGGTACATAGATGCGGTAGATTGGTAATGTTTTGCTGGACCTCTGGAAGTCGCTGCTCAATTCCAAAAAATGAATTTTCAATGACACATTGCACGTCATGGTTGAAGCACGTTAAAATAGGTTATATCTAATAAACAGAAGGTGACAGAATTTTATTTATTTATTTTTTTTAAGTGATTTTCATGATCAGCAGACCAAAATCTGTAAAATATACCCAAAAGTGTTCAGGACGAAAAATCTTCATTATCCAGTGTAATTATTGCACATTCTTAATTCTCCTTGCAAAGGTTGAAGTGAGCTGTCTTCTTCAGAGTCAATGGCATATATTATGAAAGTATTTGCTGGATGCACTTGGGTAAGGAATGGCAGAATTTTGAGTCAGAAACAATGAAAGAATAGCAAGATCTTTCTAAAACAAGATAACCTGCATCATGGGCTGACTCCATTCAGTTCTCCCATCTCCTTCAGTTGGCCCCTCCATGTCACACAATTGCTTCTGATTTCCACTCATCACAAACTTTCCCTTTGATTCTCTCTGGTCCCATTTTTCTGCATGCTTTCAAGCTCATTTCCAATATTTTCCAGTCTGATTGAAAGTTTCTGACCTGAAGCATTACCCATTTTCTCTCTATATAGATTCAGCTGACCTGTTAGATATTTCTGGCTTTTTATTAAATCCAGCTTTTTCTAGCATCTGCATCATTTTGCTTTTGAACTTTTTCCCATTTTCCCAAATGGATTTTTTTCACTGCCATTCCTGAGTACATGCTTACCATTTTCACCACTATTCTATCTTTTCATGAATCTTCGACCTATCAGAACAAAAGAACTTTGGTTTATAGTGAGAGGAAGGAGTTTAAAAAGAAGATTGAGACAAATGTTTAAAGAGAGTAGTTCATATCTAGAATGTGCTGCCATAGTGGAGGAATCAGATATAATCACTACATTTGGGAAACTAAGACAGGCACTTGAATAGGGAGTGGTAGAGGGATGCAGACCTAATGCAAGCAAATAGAATTAGTGTAGATGGTTAAAAAGGTCAGCAGGGTTACAGTGGGCCAAAGAGCCCATTTTTATGCTGTACAACTCAATGACTATCCTCAAAATGTTTTGGCAGGAATATCCTGCATCAAGCTCTCTTCAAAGGTCTCAAACACCTACACTATGTCAGTTATTTTTTTCACTCGATTTTGCAGTGTACTAAGGTTTCTTCAGCAAGTCACTGACGTGGCTGATTAAAAGGGATCAATCTGTATCCAGGAACAACAAATCTCTCTCTGAAAACTGACAACAACCTTCCTGAATGGTAATCAAAACCTGGTGAACTTCATAAATGTTAAATTCTGTGCACAGTATAAGAATTGCCAGCAACCAGTGAACTTGGAGGAATGAGAAATGAGATTGAACGGTGAATTAAAGAACTTTTCTAAACTTACACACACATTACATACATGTGCGCTTAGAATTAGAAGAGGGTTAAGTTAGGTTAGTTAAGTCAATAGTGATAAGTTAAAGTGTGATTCTGTTTTCATGTTTAAAGATAATTAAAAACAATTTTTGTTTAAGTAACCATTTGTCTTGGTGAATATCTATTGCTGCTGGGATTTGGGGTCCTCTGGGCTTGTAACAACACCTAATCCACAAGTTAAGGTTACATAAAAGTTTAATATTGAGAAACAGAAAATGACAAAGGCATCCCACTTTTTATGTCATTTAGGTGACTAGCGTTTTTCTCGTCACTTCCCACCCCCTCACCATGTACTTACATTTTAGGGGTGACAATCTCCACTGCTATATGTCTCAACTTTACAGTTGCTGTCTGCCAAGTACACCAAGAACAGTAGAGGAACACTAAAACTGCAAATGGCACCATCCATGGTTAGGTTATACTTGATATCATCTCTTCCTAATTTCAGCTTGATCATGAGCCCTGACCTGAAATGCTAACTGACTGACGGATGCTGCCTGACCCACCAAGTTCCTCCAGCTTCATACTGTTTGCTCAAGGACCCCTGTATGTGGTTTAAAAGGCCATAATAGCAGCACTTCAAGGATCACATAATATTTCTGGTTTCTGGCAGCCTCATCACATAAAGCAAGCAAAATCCATAGTTCAGAGGAAGTGCTCACAATCTTTAGCAGAAATGGGACTGGTGCAACAGAAGTAAAACCACCAATCAACTCCTTGAAGGTAAATGACTGATTTGGGCTTGAAGTTGGGCTTAGCACTACAGTGATGAACTAGGATGGGTGACAGAAAGCATGACAGAACCTCAAGAGGTACAGCTAACTTTACCAGCAGTTGCTGGTATTGGCTGAGTGACAATGCAGCATCAATGACGCATTAAAACATTCATCCCTCACAGCTGCTACAGGCTCCAGACCAAACCAGTTGGGAAATGTTTGGCTGAAAGCAATTCCCTTTGATTTACCACATTAGTATGGGCAAGACTTAAACTTGACAGAAGCCTTTTAGTGGGCAATAGGGACATAAAATGGATATCCAAGCCAATAATTATATTGATCCCAATGTTCCATATCAGTTCTACAAGCCCAGGGTCAGTGCCTTATGCAGTAAAACTAAAATTGGAGATAGGAATGGAATAGGTTTATCATGAAAAAAATAATTGAACATGTCTTGTGAGCATGAAAGCAAGATGGATCCATTAGGACTTGCAGAGTTTATAAGTGGACTGTTAATTGAAACTCATCCCTGGAACAGTATCCACTGACCCAGCAGCATTCAATTCCACAGTGATGAAGTGTTTGGAGAGGCTGGTGTTGAAGCACATCAGCTCCTGTCTAGAGTGGTGGCATGGATCAGTTCCAATTTGCTTACTGCAGAAACAGGTCTATGGGAGATGCCATCTCACTGCCCATAAATAAAGCCCTGGAACACCTGGACAGCAAAGATACATACATTTGTAAAAGTTTGCCCATACTTTAAACGTATCTGTGAATAAACACAGCAGAGAATCACAGAACCAGTTTTAAAATACAAAACAGTTTATTACTTCTACTGCAATATCGCTAGCGGGAGATAAAACTCATCATGAAAAGTCAATTTATATAGTTACTAAGTTCAATGCCTACGTATGGTTTCATGTGTTCTAATTAATTGAAAATAAATTGAAAATAGCTTTCACATTTGTTCATGGAATTGGAATGTGTTGTTGTTATATTGATCACTCAATATGGTTACTTAAACAAAAATTGTTTTTAATTATCTTTAAAATCTTTAATTACTTCTTAGCTTCAAATCACTCATTTAGGGCTGCCATAGTTAATGACTCACACGTGTGAAATGTTGTCCATCATTGAAAAGAAAAGCATTACAATTGATTTATGTTTCAGGCTTTCTGGGGAAATGGAGTAGTTATCAAAACTTAATGTTCACCTATAATTACAATCCCATATTCCTTTGCATTTGATGTTGGCCAACTTTTACATCAAAAGTCCCAGAATTCTTGACAATCCCACAAGATAATGTGAAAGGCCCACAAACTTTAACACATTAGGATGTTCTTTATTGACGACAGTCCAGCATTCCACACCATCATTCCCTCAAAACTGATCAACAAACTCCAAGACCCAAGTCTCAATATTCTACTGTGTAATTGGATCCTGGATTCAATCACCTCCAGACCACAATCAGTGAGGATTAGCAAGAACATCTCCTCCACAATCTTCATCAGAACCGGAGCACCACAGGGCTGCGTTCTCAGCCCCTGCTCTACTCGCTTTATGCCTATGACTGTGTGGCTCAATACAATAATAACACCATCTACAAATTTGTTGGCAATACCACATTAGTGGGTGGTATAAAAAGGGGTGATGAGTCAGCATGCACAAGGGAGATTGAAAACCTAGCTGAATGGTGCACCAACAACAACCTCACACTCAATGTCACCAAAACCTAGGAGCTGATTGTCAACTTTAGGAAGGGAAAACCAAAGGTATGCAATCCATTAATTAGTGGGGGATGAGAGATGGAGAGCATGAGCAACTATAAATGTCTGGGAGTCACTATATCAGAGAACCTTTTCTGAAACTAATACATGAATGTCATTGCCAAGAAAGCACATCAGGACCTCTACTTTCTCAGAAGTTTGTGGAAATTTGAAATGACATCGAACACCTTGGCAAACTTCCACAGATGTGCAGAGAAAAGTATGCTGACCAACTGCATCATGACCTGGTATGGAAGCACCAATACCTCTGAACATAGCCCAGTATAACACAGGTAAAAGTCTCCCCACCATTAAGAAAATCTACATAGAATGCTGCAGCTGGACAGCAGAAGCAATCATCAAGGATCCACATCAACTCGGACATGCTCTGTTCTCGATGGTGCCATCAGGAAAGAGATTTAGGTGCCTCAAGACTTGAACCATCAGGTTCAGGAATAGCTGCTACCCTTACACCATTAGACACCTCAACAACAGACTCAGAGGCTCATGTAAGGACTCTTACTTTGTACATTTATTATTGAATATCTATTTTCTCAAATGCACAATTTGTTTACATTTCTCTTTTTTGTATACTTATCTTTTTCTAAGTACAGTTCTTTTTCACTAGCGATAAGTAAAAATTCTGCCTGGCCTCAGGAAAAAGAATCTCAGAGTTTTATATGATATCATGTATGTACTTTGACAATAAATATGAAATTTCAACTTTGAGTATTGCATTCCTAGAGTAGAAATATTAGTAATTTTGTCCAGAGAACAACAGTTAGATGCAAACCATCTACAGAATGCTACAGCACCAAAAAAAAGACCATTCGGCCACTCTAGTATGTACCCACTGACCTGTTCCCATTCTCTAACCCTCCCAACCATGTACCTATCGAACATATTCTTAAAATACAAGTTTGAGCCCGCATTCACCACACCAGATGGCAGCTCATTCCAGACTCCCACCACTCTCTGAGTGAAGAGCTTCAACCTAATATGCCTCCTAAACCAATCCCCTTTCAGCTTAAAACCATGACCTCTCATATTTATCTCCTTGATCTAAGTGGAAAAAGCCTATTCACATCCACTCTGTCTATACTTCTCATAACCTTGTAAACCTCGATCAAATCTCCCCTCATTTTTCTTCACTCCAAGGAATAAAGTCCTAACATGTTTAATCTTTCCCTGTAACTCAACTCCTGAAGACCTAGTAACATCCTAGTAAATCTACTCTGCACTCTTTCAATCTTATTGATATCCTTCCTGTAATTAGGTGCCCAGAACTGCACACAATATTCCAAATTTGGCCTCACCAATGTCTTATACAACCTCAACATCCCAACTCTTGTACTCAATACTTTGATTTATAAAGGCTAAGGCGCCAAAAGTTTTCTTGACAACCCTGTCTACATGTGATGCCACCTTCAGGGAACAATGTATCTGTATTCCCAGATCTCTTTGCTCTTCCGCATTCTTCAGTGCCCTATCAATTACTGTGTATGTCCTACCTTGGTTTGCCCTTCCAAAATCCATCACCTCACACTTTTCTGCATTAAACTCCATCCGCCATTTTTTGGCCCATTCTCCCAGATGGTCCAAATTCCTCTGCAAGCTGTCCACAACACCTCCTAACTTTGTCATCAGCAAATTTGCTGATCTAATTTACCACATTATCATCCATATCATTGATATATACAACAAACAACAAAGTTCCCAACACGGATCCCTGAAGCACACCACGAATCACAGGCCTCCAATCTGAGAAGCAACCATCCACTACCACTCCCTGTTTTCTCCCACACAGCGAATTTCGAATCCAGTTTACAAATTCTCCATGGAATCCTAGAGTCATAATTTTCTGAACTAACCTCCTATGTGGGATCTTTCAGAGGCTTTACTAAAGTCCATGCAGACAACATCCACAGCCTTTCTTTCAACTACCTTCTTGGTAACCTCCATGGAAAAATTCTACAAGATTCGTAAACAGGACCACCACACACAAAGCCATGCTGACGGTCTTTAATCAGCCCATGTCTATCCAAATACCTATATATCCTGTCTCTCAGAACCCCTTCCAATAATTTACCTACTATTGACATCAGGTTCACCAGCCTATAATTACCTGGCTTATTTTTGGAGCCTTTTTTAAACAACAGGGCAACATAAGCTACCCTCCAATCCTCTGGCACCTCTCCCGTGGCTAAGGACATTTTTAATATATCAGCCAGGACCCCTGAAATTTCTACATTGGTGTCCCTCAAGGTCCGAGGGAATATCACATCCAGCCCTGGGGATTTATCTACCTTTATTCTCTGTAAGGCAGCCAGAATCTCTTCTTCCTTAATCTCCATATATTCCACGACACTTCTGTTTGTTTCCCTTCGTTCTTTATGCACTCTGCCAGTTTCATGAATAAACACTGATGCAAAAAAAAAAGTTTACAATTGCTCCCATTACACGAAGCTCCACACATAGTTGACCACTCAACCTCTAGGGGACCAATTTTGACCCTTACTATCCTTTTACTCTTAATATACTTAAAGAAACCCTTCAGCTTAACCTCCACATTATCTGCCAGAGCAGCTTCATGTCTTCTTTTTGCCTTCCTGATTTCTTACTTGAGTATTTTCTTGCTTTTTCTGTTCTCTTCAAATACCTCATTATCTCCTTGTTGCCTATAATTGCTATACACCTCCCTCTTCTTCTTAACCAAATTGCCAATATCCCTTGAAAACCAGGGTTCCCTATGCCTGTTAACTTTGCCTTTAATCCTAACAGGAACATGCACATCAACAAATATGGTTGGAGGATTAATTCAGGAAGTTTTCAATTGTCAACACATGTTAAAATTTTCTCTATACCTGCTACCATTGATGGTTTGCTGCAGGGCATTCTTAAGGTCACGGTACGCTTAAATGATAGCCTACTTATAGGAGCCCCAGAAGACAAGTACCTGTAAAACCTCTATGAATTGTGAAGTAGATTGGAAAAGACAGGCCTATGTTGAGTAAGAATTGTGTGCATTTTCTTTGCAATGTGCAGCACGGTTAGCATGGGGTTAGTGTGACGTTATTACACCTCCAGCGATCTAGTTTCAAATGTGGCACTGTATGTAAGGATTTTGACATTCTTCCTGTGTCTGTGTGGGTATTCACCAGGTGCTCCGGTTCTCTCCCACCCTTCAAAATGTACAAGGCTGTAGGTTAATTTGGGTGTAATTGGACAGCACGTCTTTAAGTGGCCAGAATTGGCTTTAACACGCTGTAAATAAAATTTAAAAATGAGGCACAGTCATTGAGATGCCAAATGGACACTAAAAACTAGACCCAGTTCAGGAAAAAGAAAAAGCTTTAACCAAATCTCCTATCCTAATTAATTTAACTGATCTAAGTTTATATTTGGAAATGTTAAATTGTAATGCCAAAAAATTCTTGCTAATATTAGTATAAGCAGAGCCTTTTCACACAAGGCAATATAAACACAGTTTGGACATCTTTACATAATTTAACACAAAAGAAAAGCACTGGAATTCTGAAAAAAAGTCAAAATTCTAGAAACAGATCAAGCAAAATCTGCTAAAGAATTAACATTTAAAATTGACCATGCATCAGATCTGGGAAAGGTTACAGATGAACAGGTTTCAAGATGCAGAGAAAAGAGAAGGGAGAGGAGGGTACAGGGAAAGATCTGTGATACAGTAATATTCAAGAAATGACACCACATAAAGGACAATGATGGAAGGCAAATTAGTGGATCATGTGACAGGGAAAGAAAAAAAGCTATCAAGGGGAAACAAAAAGAAAAATCCAAATGAACCCAAATTACTAAATGAAAATTCTGTGGATTTGGAACTTCTAATTATCTGGAGCCATTGAACTCTGAAGGTTAGGCCAGGCTAGTTATAACATACCTAATCAGAAGATCACATGGTGTTCCTCAAGCTTGCATTGAAGCTTTGCTTAAACTGCTTTGGAGCCACAGGGAAAAGAATAGGGAAGGAAAACCAAAGTGACAGGTATCTGGTGTCAGGCACATATGCTGATCAGAAGTGTTTTGCAAAGCATTTCAATATACACATGCAAACAAGTAAAGAAATTTAAACAAATTGAACTGTGCAATGCAGAAAGTTGGGGGGGGTGGTGGGGTGGGGAGAACAATAAAGTGGTCAAGTAAGAGTCCTTAAATGAGTCCCTGATTGAATTAGTTGTTGAGATGCCAGATAGTGGAGGGGTAGGGGTAGCAGCTGATCCTGAACGTGGTGGTGCGAGTCTTGTAGCACCTATACCTCTTTCCTGATAGTAGCAGCGAAAACAGACTGTGTACTGGGTGATGTGTATCCTTGACGGCAGCATTCCCTGTGAATATTTTTGATGGGGTGGTGAGGGTTGGATTTGCCTATGTCCTGTGCCGTCTACCTTTTGCAGGGCTTTACGCTCAGGGGTATTGGAGTCCTCATACCAGACCATGATTCAGCCAGACATCACACTTTCCACCACACATCTGTAGAAATTTGCCAGGGTTTCCAATGTCATACCAAACTCCCACAATCTCTGAGGAAGTAGAGGCACCAACGTGCTTTCTTCACGATGCCATTAGTGTCTTGGGTCCAAGAAAAATCCTCTGAGATAGTGACTCCCAAGAACTTATTTGCTCACCCTCTCTAACTCTGATCCCTCAATGATCACTTGGTTGTACACTTCTGGTTTTCCTTTTTTTTTTAAACTTTATTTAAAGATTTTATCACAAGAATAAAGAGAAAAATTACATTTAAAGAGAAGATAAAAAATAAAATAATAAAATTACAATACAACATTAGTAACCTAACTTAAATCCAACTAACCCCCCCCAATATGGCCACTAAGAAAATATAAAATCTATATTAAAAAAAACCCACCCTTCCCCCCCAAAATAAAGAGTGAAGAGTTAGTAAAATTAATAAAATTATATGTATAAAAAAAACACTCACCTACAAGAAAAATAATAATGAAAAACAAGAATCATCAAATCTAAAATATCACACTTAAAAATATATTTAAGTCAAACTTAATTGCATGTACTTAACAAATGGAGTCCACTTTAGCTTATAAAAAGACATCTTATCTTGAATTGAAAAAGATATATTTTCCATAATTAAACAGGATTTCATCTCTAAGCACCACCTATTATATAAAGTTAATATATTTCTATCTTTCCAAGTAAGTGCTATACATTTCTTGGCCACCGCTAAGGCTAAATAGATAAAAGAAATCTGATAATCATTTAATCCTAAGTCAATTAATGATTGCATATTCCCTAATAAAAATATATCAGGATCTAATACAAAATAGATATTATATAAACTATTAAATATAGATTGAATACTTTTCCAAAACTGTTGCAATCGATCACAAAACCAAACAGTATGTAAAAAAGTATTAGCCGTCTGATCACAGCGAAAACAACAATCTAACTTACTAAGACCAAATTTTTTTAATTTCTCTGATGTTAAATATAATTGATGTATAAAATTATAATTAATCATCGCTAATCTAACATTAATCAATTTCTGAATACTATTTTGACAAATTTCCATCCAGGCTTCTTCAGCTATTGTAGAACCTAAATCTTTTTCCCATTTCAACTTATCTTTATCCCAATCTTTCTTACTTTCATTTTCTTGTAAAATACAATATAAATCAGATATATACCCCTTTTTTGGTATTGAAAGCACATATTTCTCAGAACTAGTTTCAGGCAATAGAATCATATGCCGGCCACATATCTGTTTTACAAATGATCTTAACTGATAATACACAAATACAGAGTTTCCACTAATACCAAATTTCCTTTGTAGTTCCTCAAAAGAACAAAAACATCCTTCGAAAAAACAATCTGATAAATTTTTTATTCCTTTCCTTTCCCATTGTTTTAAAATGATATTGGAGACTGTAAAAGGAACAAGTTGATTATTATATAATGGCAATCGCCCAGACCACTTATTTTTAAGTCCCAATTTATTAAGTTTACTCGTCCATAAATTCATTAAATGTTTCAATATTGGTACATCATAAGTTCGTAATAAATTTTTATTCCATCGAAACAAAAATTCATGTGGAATTTTTTCTAAAATAACTGCCATTTCTATCTTTGCCCAACTAGGTAGATCCTCCATATTCATTAGAGCACTAAGAAATTTAAATTGAGCTGCCTCATAATAATATTGAAAATTTGGTAATCTTAAACCTCCAAATTGAAAATTCCACATCAACTTTCTCATTGCTACCCTCGGAAATTTTCCCTTCCATAAGAATTCTCTAACTGCTTTATATAAATCCTTAAAAAAACTTTTTTTTTAAATAAGGAATTAATTGAAATAAATATTGTATCCGAGGAAAAATATTCATTTTTATAGTATTAATCCTCCCTAATAAACCTAAAGGTAAATCCTTCCACCTAATCAAATCTAATTTAATCTTTTTTATTAAGGGAAGATAATTAATTGAATATAAAACTTGATATTCTGTATTAACATTAATTCCTAAATATTTAATTTGTTTAGTCCACTTCAAATTTGTAATATTTTTATATCTTGAGTAATCATCTTTACAAATTGACAAAATTTCACTTTTGGCCCAATTTACCTTATAACCCGATAATTGACCATAATTTGCTAAAGATTCTTGAATTGCTGGTAAAGAAATATCAGGATCCACCAAGTATAATAAAACATCATCAGCAAATAAATTAATCTTATATTCCTCATTCAAAACTCTCATACCCTTAACATTTTCATTTTGATATGTTAATTGTGCCAAAGGTTCAATAACTATAGCAAATAAAGCAGGTGACAATGGACATCCTTGTCTAGAAGACCTTGTTAAATCAAAAGATTCTGAAATCTGCCCATTGGTAGCAACTCTAGCCTTCGGACTATTATATAAAGCACACATGTCAAACTCTGGCCCGCGATATAATTATATTTGGCCCACAAGATCATATTAAATATATATTAGAGTTGGCCCGCTGGCCGCCGCGCAAGTATAGCTCATGCACAGCAGCAGGCACTACCATAGTAGTTTTTAGCACTTCCACAGCAGGCACAGCAGTACACCGATATAGTTAACGGGAAAGTTAATTAGATATTCACAGCGGCGCCGATACAACGGACCCGCCGCCTAGCTCCAACGTCTCCTTGAGCTTCATCTGTGGGTGGGTGCCGCTGGGCATCGGACTTTCTGCTGGGGTGGAGGTCGCGGACGAGTTCCACCGCTCTCACAGTATTCCCGGTGAGATGGCGAGACCAGCGGGGACTCCTTGGGTTGTTGGCGGCGGTTGCGGCAGGCAGAGGCGGGGGCGGAGGAGAGAGAGAGGGCGGGGGGGATGCCGCTCGGGTTTGCTAGCTGGGCTGGAGAGGGCTCCCTGCAGACCTCCGCTCCCTGGCATGCTTCTCGGCAACGTGCGTTCCTTGGCTTAAAGGCTAGAGAGAAATGTTATTTATTGAATATTTTATTTCTTATTTGTTAATGCTTCTTATGGAAAGAGTTTAACCAAAACTATTATTAAACATTTATTTTAATAAGAAAAAGTTTAACATTACATATGTTGAGAGAAAACATGCAGATGTTTTTGAAAATTTTCAATAAATATTTAGTTCGGCCCTCGACTTAGTCCAAGTTTTTAATTTTGGCCCTCGGTGAATTTGAGTTTGACACCCCTGATATAAAGCCTTTATCAATCCAATAAACGAGGAACCAAAGCAAAACTTCTCAAGTACTTTAAATAAAAACTTCCATTCCACTCTATCAAAAGCCTTTTCTGCATCTAATGAAAGCACTATTGGATAATTCATTTGAGATTTAGATTTATTTATCAAAGTAATTAAACGCAAAATATTATCAGACGCATATCTATTTTTTATAAATCCTGTTTGGTCTTTATGTATTATTTTAGGTAAATATTGAGCTAATCTATTAGCCATAACTTTAGCTACAATTTTATAATCTACATTTAGCAACGATATTGGTCGATAAGAAGAAACCTGTAAAGGATCTTTATCTTTTTTTGGTATAACTGTAATTATTGCATTAGAACAAGATTCAGGTAGTTGAAAAGTTTTATAGATTTGCTGTATTACATCCTTATAAATAAAAGATATATCAACATAAAAAGTTTTATAAAATTCTATAGAAAACCCATCTTCACCAGGTGCCTTTCGATTTGGCATATCTCTTATCGCCGTTTCAATTTCATTTTCTGTAAAAGATTTATCCAACTCTTGTCTATCTTCTTGATTCAGTTGTGGCAATTTAATATTTTTCAAAAAAGAATCTATTGCATCTTCAGTTACATCTTTACATTCAGAAGTATATATTTTTTTATAAAAATTACAAAATTCCTCATTAATTTCGTTTTGTCTAAAAGTAATACCTGATTTCTTTCTAATTGCTGGTATAATCCTAGATAATTTCTTTTTTAACTGCCATGATAAAACTTTATGAGCTTTCTCACCCCATTCATAAAACTTATGTTTAGTTCGATTCATTAAACATTCAAACCGATATGTTTGTAATTCATTATATTTAAATTTTAAATTAGTTAACTGATTCTTTTGCATTTCGGTAGCATTTTTTTGAAATTCTTTTTCAATAACAGTTATTTTTTTCTCTAAATCTTCAATCTCTCTGAGTCTCTTTCTTTACTTTAAAAGCATAACTAATAATTTGACCTCATAAAAAAGCTTTCATTGCATCCCATAAAACAAACTGACTAGAAACAGAATTAATATTATTACTAATAAAAATCTCAATTTGTTTTTTTAAATAACTAATAAACTCTAGTTTTTGTAATAGCATAGTATTAAATCTCCATCTTGGAGTTCTCTGAACATCTTGTGAACTCTGGTATTCTAATAATAGTAATGAATGATCTGAAACCAACCTAGACTTAATATCCACGGATATAACCTTATTCTGCAAATGTGTTGAAATTAAAAAATAATCAATTCTTGAAAAATAATTATGGCGTGAGGAATAAAAAGAAAAATCTTTCTCTGTAGGATTAAATCTCCGCCAAATAGCAACTAAATTCAAATCTGTCATCATATTAGTCACTTGTACTGCCATCTTAGATTTCTTAATTACTCTTGGATACTTGACCAATAAAGGCTCCAATACCACATTTAAATCTCCCCCAATCATCACATTAGAATTTGCTTGTCCAAGTAATAAAGACATATCCACAACAAAAGCTGTATCCTCAACATTTGGAGCATAAACGTCAAGCAAAGTCCAAGCCTCATTAAAAATTTTACAATTCAATTTTAATAATCTTCCACCATTTTTTTCTTCATTCTGTAACTGAAATGGTAGATTCTTGTGCACCAAAATTGCCACTCCTTTCGCCTTTGAATTAAATGAAGAATAAAAAACTTGTCCAACCCATTCACGTTTAAGTTTCAAATGTTCCTTATCTGTTAAATGAGTTTCCTGTAAAAAAGCCACATCAACGTTTAATTTTTTTAAGTAAGCAAGTACTTTCTTACGCTTAATAGGATTATTTAAACCCTGAACATTAAGAGAAGCGAACTTTAACTTAGACATTTCTTACAACAATGCAAACAAACAAAAAAAGAAAAAAAAAGAAAAAAAAGAAAAAAAAACCCTCCCCTTATCCCCTCTTAAAACTACAAGAAAAGAAATTAATTTTTCTTTAAAAAGAAGTAATTAAAAAAAACCACTCCTAAATCCAAAAATTAGTAAAAAAAACAGGTAAGAGGTTACAACTACCTCCTCCTGTCTTAACCGCACAATGCGGTAACTCCCACAAAATATTGGGTGTGAGATAACTCACACGTAGCTGACGACTTCTGGAAAATAATGCCCACCCAGCTCCCTCTCCCAACTCCCATTTCACATTAAACCATCATCATAATCTAAAATCTTCTCAGAAAAAAATTTTTTTTTTTTTTTTTAAATCAACTTTGTCACTCTGACCACCATTGCTTCCATTTCTTCTTGAAATTCGACTCCCATCTTGCATCTCCACTCTCTTTGGAGACCGTGGGGGACTACGTCATTCCTGAAATTGCATAATTGGTAACGATTGAGCAAAGTCCATAGCTTCCTTAGGATTATCAAAAAATTTTGGTTGATAGCCATCTTGAAAAATCTTCAATACTGCAAGGTATCTAAATGTTGCTTTATATCCTTTTTTCCATAGCACTTCTTTCACAGGATTAAATTCACGTCGTTGAGACATAATTTCTTGACTTAAGTACGGATAAAAAACACGATTATTCTGAACCATCAAAGGAGATCTATTTTGTTGCGCATTTCTAATAGCCACACGCAAAATTGTCTCTCTATCATAATAGTTTAAACAATGAACCAGAACAGGTCTTGGATTCTGTCCTGGAAAAGGCTTTCTTCTCAAAGCTCTATGAGCACGTTCCAATATTAAGCCCTCCGGGAACTTATCTTGTCCTAACACTTGTGGAATCCATTCGGTAAAGAATTTTCTTGGATCTGGTCATTCTATATCTTCTGGCAAACCAACAATTTTTACGTTGTTCCGTCTAGACTGATTCTCCAAATTGTCAACCTTTTTCGCTAAATTTTTATTCTGGATTTGTAAAGTTTCAATTGTTTTATTTTCGTCTTGTAATTGATCTTGTACCTCGACTATACCTTGGTCACAAACATCAAGTCTTTCATTCGTTTCAAGCTTAAAAGCTCCATAATCAACCATCTGTTGAGTATTAATATCCACCAAGGTATTAAGCTTAGTTTTAACTTGAACTAAAGATTTACCTATCTCTTTTATTGAAGAAGATAACTTAAATTCAAGATTCTTAATAAGCATATCAACTGGAATAGATTCAAGTACAATAGGATCCTGCTGTTTCTGAATAACCAAAGGGTCTTCCATTCCTTCCCTTAGTTTAACTGCTTTTCTTGCAGTATGACTATGTGTAGAAACCCCTGCCACAACTTCCTCAGCAGTATCAGAGGACTGATAGTCAGGGTTGTCCTTATCCCATATTGTATCAAGAGCCTTCGTTACATCAAAATCTATTGAAGCCTTCATAACTGGTGGTGCATTTCGCAGCGCCACCTCTACATCGATCGGTGGACGTCTCTTTAAAGTCGGGTCTTCAGTTGGCAACGTCCCAGCTGTTCCAATTATCAAAGGTTCAGTGACAGCGCTCATAGAGGGCGTGGATTGAAGTACACGCGCCTGGCTAGCCCTTTGTTCCAAAGGCTGCCGGGCGCCATCTTTAAAGAGCCCTACCGGTAAAGAGAGGAGCTCCGTTGCCGAGTCTTGCACTTCTTCCCCTGGATCCATTCCACGCTGAGTCTTGGCTTCTTGTAAACAGGTAGGCTCAGATAGCGTGGCAAGATGGCGTAAGGAATAGACGTGCCTTCCAGTCCTCTCCTGACTCTTTGTTATTGTTTTGTCTATAAGTGCCCGTTAAAACTTTTTTAAAAGTTTATAAATAGTTAGAGGTTTTGAATTAGCTCCTAATGGTACAATTGTTAAAAAAAGTTTAAAAAAAACGGCAACAGATCGTTAAGAAACTGTATTTCACTTCTGGTTTTCCCTTCTTAAAGGACACAGTCAGCTCTTGGTTTTGGTGACATTGAGTGCGAGGTTGTTGTTGGTATACCATTCAATTCCCCTCCTGTATGCTGACATAATGAAGAAGTGAGCAATTTGGGAGCATCAAATAGAGTCACTAAAATCCAAATAATGCAAATAAATCAATACTTCATGCAGTAAGTGTGTTTGGTGGCCTAGTGAAAGGAGGTGGTAAATGGAAAGTGTTGCATCTCCTGCATGTTGCACAATCATGGGAAGGACTATTGGTATTGGTAGAATCAGAAGGAGGTAGCTGGTTCCCTGATTACACATTATGCTTTGTGAAAACATCATGTTGACTGGATTAAAAGTGGGCTAATCTGTTCAATGTGAAAGTTAAGTGGGTGGAAGGAAAGGTCTATCCTAGATCTGTGAATGCGTAGAAGACTGAAAAATGAAATGGATAGAGACAATAGATTTAGCAAGGACTTTGAAGAACATGGACCAGGTCAGAACACATGGGTTCCAGGGTCAGTTGGCTAATTGGAAACAGAACTGGCTTGATGGTAGGAGGCAAAAGGGTGGTGGTGGAGGGTTATTATTCAGATCAGTGGCCTGTGACCCGTGATGTGCCACAGGGATCGGTGCTGGGTCCACAGTAGTTTGTCATCTATATTAACAACTTGGAAGACAATGTACTTAGCATGGCTAGTAAGTTTGCAGATTTCACAAAATTGGTGATATAGAAGAGAGTGAAGAGGGCAATCTGAGTCTACAACATGATCTATATGAATTGGAGAAAATTATTTAAGGAATAGTAGATAGAATTTAACTTGAATAAATACAAGGGATGCATACGAGGGTTAAACCAGGCGAGGACTAGTAGGGGGAATGGTAGGGTCCTGGCGAGTGTTATAGAAAGAAGAGACACAGGCATTCAAGTACATTGTTCCATAAAAGTAGTGACACAGGTAGAGAGGGTAGTGAAAAAAGGCACAGAGTCACCCAGTCAAAGGAAATATGCCATTAAGGTGCAAAGAATGGGGAAAAGATTTATGAGAATGTTACCAGGACTGGTAAACAATCATAAGGAAGGGCTGAATAACCAGTGATTTTTCTCACTGGAGGCTGAAGTAAACCTAAAGATGTTAATAAAATCATGAGAGCCATAGAGAAGGCGAGTAGTCATAATTTTCTTTCCCCGGAAGAGAAATCAAAAACTAGAGGGCATAGATTTAAGGAGAAAGGGGAGAGATTTAAAAGAGACCAGAAGGATAACTTTTTCCACACACAGGTGGTAGGAACATGAAATCTTGATTTTATATGCCCCGATTTAACGCAAATTCAGATCTAACATGATGAGTCATTGGACCTGATGATCAGCCTGTGCCATCTGCTGGCACCTGAAGTACACCATCTGACCCTCCGCAGCCAACACCTGGAGATGCGCACACCAGCAACCACTGGTCGAAGCTGAGACCTGGGCTGGTCCACAGCAGCGAGCGAAGGTGGCAATCACAGCACAGCAGGTTGTTGTCCAGGTGCAGAATGGCCAGACTGTGGGCCAGCAGCAGTGCACTCTCTATTAGCATGGCCAGCTCCCTCAGTTTGTACAGCTGCCAAAGGTTCTGCTCCTTCAGGGAGCTAATGCCCAGGTAACACAGCAGGACTGTGGTAGGTTTCACAGGTAGGACAGGGCTCGGCCAAAATGGAGATGAGGCAGGTTGAACAAGTATATATAAGTATATGTCAATAACCCTGATTTAGCGCAACCCCGCTTTTATCACGATTACATTTTTGGACCCAAACGATTGCGTTATAACAGGGTTTCACTATATGTGTAATGAGCTGCCAGAAGTTGTTGTTGGGATGGGTGTAATAGCAACGTTTTAAAAACATTTAGACAGGTACATGGTTAGAAAAGGTTCAAAGGGATAGGGACCAAACACAGGCAAATGGGACTAGCAGGTAAATAACTTGGTCACCATGGACAAGTTGAGTCGAAAGGCCAGTTTCAATGGCTGAAAACCTTCTTGAAGATTTAAATGACGTCAATCTCATCCTTTCTCTCCACTTTAAAATCTAGCTCATTGAACATAGTGAAACGCATGGACAGAGTAGATGAAGAAAGGTTGTTTCATATGGTGGGAGAATTTAGGACTAGAGAACACAACTTCAGGATTGAAGGATGTCCATTTAGAACAGAGATGCGAAAGAATTTTTTTAGCCAGAGGGTAAATCCGTAGAATTTTTTGCCACAGACTACTGTAGAAGTTAAGTCATTGGGTGTATTTAAGGGAGGGATTGATAGGTTCTTGATTATCCAGGAAATCTTAGATAATGGGGAGAAAGCCGGGCAGTGGGGCTGAATGGGAAAATGAATCAGATGATGATTGAATAGCAGGGAAAACTCAATGGGCCGAATAGCCTATTTCTGCTCCTATGACTTATGATCTACTTCTAAACTTTTCCAAAGCTTAAGGAAAGTTATTAACCCAAATTATTTCTTTCTCCAGATGCTGCCTCACCTATCAAGTATTTCCAAGATTTTGTACCTCAAAATGCCAATATCCAATCTAAATATGGACTAGACCAGGGCTCTCCAAAGTGGTTGATGGGTTTGATAGGACCATCCAAGGGATCAATAAATGACATGGGGCTGAAAAGGGGTTGATAGAAAATAGCACCAATTGTTGACCAAGCTCTCACTAAAGCGGCCCTTGTTGCATTTGACTTCGGCCTTTGAATTGTTTACAGTGAAGAGGAGGGTGGAAAGAGGTATGTATGCTGTGATGAACTGTATCATATTTTATATTGTATATGTTTTTGAAGGATATAGATTGTGGGAGTAGTGTAGGTTACAAACACACACAAACACTTCACAAAACAGATCTCATTTAAAATGCAAGAGCTTTGCTGAAAGTGAGTCATGCAGGCACCGAGAGCCTTTGCAAAGACAATAAAATGAAGACCTGTTTTGCTAAAGAATTTCAAAACCAGGTTTAAATGGATTATTGTTTTGAAAGCAACAAATGAACAGGCTCAGAAGATTGGGTTATGTGCTGTAAGTTTGTTGTTCTAAGAAGTTCATGTGGTTTTGCAAGGAGAAAGAGAGGGAAGACTAAACAGGCTTTCTCTAAGGGAGAAAGAGAAAATTCAGTTTGAGTTCTTCAGTGGCTTTTGTAAGCTGGCATCTTGTTTGAACCCCATTTTGAAGACAGGTTGTGAGTTCTGAGTTCAGCCTGTGAAAACCATTGTGGTCCTTACAAAAGGAAACGGTTGACTAGAGTGTTTCACCTGAAATAAGGGAAACAAAAGGAACTCTGTGGTGACCTGGAGAAGAAGTTATCATTTCAAAAACCCTGATGGGGCAAGTTTCTTCAACAAGACACTAAAGTGGCTGATCAGAGGGAATAAGTTTGTGTGTGTCCAACAAGCAACAAATCTCTCTCTGAAACCAACAAGAACCTTCCTGAGTGATAACCAATTACCTTAAAGCACCAGAGCTTGGTGAAAATTCATAAATATTAAATTCTGTGCACAGTATAAGAATTACCTGATACCGGTGAACTTGGAGGAGTGAGAAGCGAGATTGGACTGTGAATCAAATAACTTTTCTAAACCTATACACATTACATACATGTGTGCTTCAAATTAGAAGGTGGTTAAGTTAATAGCAGTAAGTTAAAGTTTGATCCTGTTTTCATGTTTAAAGAAAATTAAAAATGATTTTTGATAAAGTAACCATGTGTCTTGATGAATTTCTATTGCTACTGGGTTTTGGTGTCTTCTGGGCCTGTAACATTTGGAGGCTCATCTTTTCAGATTGAAAGATTTGGAGTTTTGAGATCTTAAACTTTTAAAAGTTTTGGTAATTTATTAGTTAATTGGTTTTTCCAAGCTAATTTAAAGCTTGTGTGTGTGGAAAAACAGCGGCAATGGATGTTCGTACATTTTTGTCACAACCATCACCTGCAGAGCAAGAGAAAAGAAGAACTGATGGTCATTGCTAAGGAACTAAAGCTGGCTGAAGTCAAACACTGGATGAGGAATATACAAATACAGAGGATTAGAGTGAAATATTATATAGGTGAGGGAAAATTTGTTGAGAAAGACAGATAATTTTCTGAAAGATAGATCTTTTGAACTGTAATTGGAATTGGAGAAATTGAGGGTGGTAGAAGAAAGAGAGAAACAACAATGAGGTAGACAAAGCTGAAATACAAAAACAGGAACCTGAAAAACAAAGAGAGGAGGATGAAAAATGGAGAATATATGAGGAAGACTAGATAAAAAACGGAAGGAGGATGAGGAAAGACACAAAACAAATGACTTGGAAAAGATTGAAAGGGACAGACGGTTTCAATTAGAGAAGTTAAAAATTGAGATGGAGGGAGGTATGAGAATTGCGACTGTAACTCCTGGGGAGAAGTTTTTAACTGGTAGAGAGGTAAATCTAGTTCCTCCTTTTGATGAGGGAGATATAGATACATATTTTCAGATTTTTGAAAAGGTTGCTGAGAGCTCAAGGTGGCCAAAAGAAAAATGGCCTCTTATGCTCCAAAGTGTATTGAAAGGAAAAGCACAAATTGCATTCTCTAGTTTGTCTACAGAGGAAGTGGCAAATTATGATACAAGCAGTAATGAAAGCTTATGAGTTGGTTCCAGAAGCATAAAGACAAAAATTCAGGAGTTTGGTGAAAACATGGAACCAATCTCATATGGACTTTTCTCTGGGAAAATCTGTACGTTTTGACCGTTGATGCACCTCGAAAGGAAAAAAATAATGATTTCAACAGATTAAGTGAATTGATATTAATTGAGGAAATTAAAAGGTGTGTTCCAAATGCGATTAAATTATACCTGGATGAGAAAGACGTGGGGATGAGGCAACAAATGGCTAGGTTAGCAGATGAATATGCTCTGATTCACAAAAAACAAATTTCCAGAATAGTAAGTCTTTTCAGAGACTAGTAAGTCTAAAGTTAAGTCTGGGGAGAATCTTAAGAGAAAAAATGAAGGCAAGGTGGGAAAGCACAGAACTTCTGGATTTATATGTCATGTTTGTAAGAAACCTGACCATGTTATTGTAAATTTTTTAGTGTTGAAAAGGAGACGAGAAAAAGAGGTATTACCAAAAGCATGTATTCAGACAGTTAAATTTAAAGAGACAGATGTTCCAAACCTGGTAAGGATATGATGGGTGTATTCAAACCTTTTATGTCAAAGGGCTTGGTTTCTGTAAAGGAGGGAAAACCACAGGTTCCAGTTAAGATTCTTTGAGATATTGGAGCTGCCCAGTCACTGTTGTTGGAGAATGTTTTAACTCTTGATCAAAAGACACACTTTGATTAGAGAGTTTGGAGGTAATGTAGAGTCAATATCTCTTCACAAAATAGTGTTGAATTCAGAATTAGAGGACCTATTGTAGTAGGAGTTCTTTCAAAGTTACCCATGCAAGGCGTCTCATTTTTATTATGGAATGATTTGGCAGAGAATAAAGTTGGGTAAGTTTTGAGATTAACAAATAAGGCTAGTAAGGATGAGGTTGATGAAGTTGTGAGATATATCCTAATGTGCTGTAACAAGGTCTTTACAATAGACAATAGGTGCTGGAGTAGGCCAATTGGCCCTTCAAGCCAGCACTGCCATTTATCGGATCATGGCTGATCTTTCCCTTTCAATAACCAATCCCAGCCTTATCCTTATAATCCTTAACTCCCCTGCCAACAAGGGCCTTATCCAACTCTCTCTTAAATCTATCCAATGAATCTGCCCCCACTACCCTCTGTGGCAATGCACTGCACAGACCCACAACTCTCTGAGTAAAAAAATTTCTCCTCATTTCTGTGTTAAATGACCTTCCCTGTATTATAAACTATACCCTCTAGTCCTAGTCTCACCCATCATTGGGAACATGTGCTCTGATTTCACCCTATAGAGCCCTTTGATAATCCTAAATACCTCAATCATGTCTCCCCTCATCCTTCTAAACTCCATCGCATATAATTCCAGTCTTTCTAACCTATCTGCGTATTTCAATCCTGCCATCCTAGGAACTAAGCTTCTAAACCTGCGCTGCATTCCCTCTATAGCAAGTATGTCCTTTCTCAAATATGGGGACTAGAACCGGTCGCAATACTCCAGGTGAAGTCCCACCAGGGCCCTGTACAACTATAGGAGGGCTTCTCTACTCCTATACTCCAAATCCCCTCTTTATGAAAGCCAACATCCCATTTGTCTTCTTCACTGCTTGCTGAACCTGCATGCTAGTTTTCAATAATCGGTGAACAAGTACGCTCAGATCCCTTTGCATTACCCCACTCCCTAGCTTAACTCCATTTAAGTAATACTCTGCTCTCTTGTTTCTGCCTCCAAAATGGACAACCTCACATTTACTCACATTAAACTTCATCTGTCATCTTTCCGTCCACTCCCCTAAACTATCCAAGTCCCCTTGCAATTTCCTGACATCATCCTCGCTCTTTACACTACCACCCAGTTTAGTGTCATCTGCGAATTTGCATATGTAGTTATTTATCCCCTCATACAAATCATTTACATAAATGATAAACAACTGAGGGTCCAACACCAACTCCTGCAGGACCCCATTCGTCACATCCTGCCATCCAGAAAATGACCCATTTATCCCAACCCTTTGTTTCCTATTTCTCAACCAATTATCTATCCATGACAGCACCCTACCCTGATATCATGCTCCTTGATTTTGCAAACTAGCCTCCTGTGTGGGACTTTAATCGAAGGCTTTCTGAAAGTCCAAGTACACCACATCCACTGGCTCTCCCGAGTCCACCCTTCTTGTTATGTCCTCGAAAAATTGCAGGAGATTAGTCAAGCAAGATTTTCCTTTAAGGAACCCATGCTGACCAGCACTGATACTATTATTCCTTCCTAAGGGTTCTGCTATTTCTCCTTTAATGATGGATTCCAATATCTTCCCCACCACCGACGTCAGGCTGACAGGTCTATAATTTCCCGTATTCTCTCTCCCTCCCTTCTTAAAAAGTGGTACAACATCAGCCACCCTCCAGTCTGCAGGCACTTCCCCAGAATCTAAAGAACTTTGGAAAATGTCAACTAGTGCTTCCACAATTTCCAGAGCAACCTCTCTAAGCTCCCTGGGATGCAGCCCATCAAGCCTAAGAAGGTCTAAGAAAATGATGAGAACAGAGAAAGATTCAGTTGATAGAGACTGGCACAGTACTTCTGGAATAGTCCTGAAAGAGCAGGTTAATTGTGTCAGGATTTATCTTTGTCAAGGAAAGAGTTAATTGAGCAGCAAAAGACAGATGCTGATCTATTGACTTATGGGACAAAGCTGTAAATGAAGAAGAGATTAAAGAGATGGCCTGTGGATATTACTTGAAGGGTGAATTGTTAATGAGGAAATGAAGGCCTCTTGACATTCCTGCTAATGAAGAGTGGGCGGTGATCCATCAGGTGGTCATTCCTAGAATTTACCAGAATGAAATTTAAAAATTAGCCCATAGTACACCTTTGGGTGATCATCATGGTAAAGAAAACCATGAATAAGATTTTGAAACAATTGTTCTAGCCTGGTTTGAGGAAGAATGTTGTAAATTGGTGCCGGACATGTCACCTTTGTTGGGTTGTGGGGAAATCTAACTAGGGTCCTCCAGTAGCTCCACTGCAACCTATTCCTGTGGTTGGGGAACCTTTCATTAGGGTTATTGTGGACTGTGTGGGACCCCTGCCTAAAACAAAAGCTGGAAATCAGTACTTGTTAACAATTATGTGTGCAGTGTTGAGATTTCCAGAGGCTATATCATTAAGGAATATCGAAGCAAAAACAGTGGTAAAGGCTTTGGAAAGATTTTTCAGTTTTTGGATTACCTAAAGAGACACAGAATGATCAAGAATCTAACTCCCATCCCCGGTTTAGTGCCACCACCCATCCCCCCCACTCCCCTATTCAGCCCCAGGATTCCATGAGTGATCAAGTAATTCCATGAAGGGGTCGATGGTCTAAAAAGTTTGGGGATCCTTGGACTAGACAATATAACAACATCCTGAATGCATGCTAGATACTACTGCACAGCATATTCTGAACACGTTAATTATATTTAAACATGACAACCTAATCACAATCTTGACATACTTACAATTACTATGTAAACTCAGTCAGAACCCCTTCATTTAACATAACCTGAACATTGATTGAATACTTTTACACAGTATGGCACAAACACATTCTACAATCTGAATGTGGGGTGAATGCTTTTACACAGCACCATGAACACAAAAGGGATCTTGTCACAGCACAAACTGAAGAATTAACACACCGAAAAACTGCCACCAGGGCTAGAAGAAAACAATTTTCTGATTTCATTACAACTAAAAATAAAACAATCATATACATCAAGAATATTAGCTGGTCTTCTGTATGAGGGATGAAAATTTATTAGAATCAAAACAATAATGTGGAAATCCACTCAATGATTTATCTGCAGGGTCACGCTGCAAGTCATTAAGCAATCTATTTGTTCCACCAAATTTTATAAGAGAAACCGAACAATGACTTCACAGTCCATGTTGTAAGACCAAGGTTGGGTTCCCTTGAGGATTTATGCAAAGTTTAAATTAAAAAAAAACAGGCTCCACACAGTCAAAATATTGCCACTTGAACATTTGGCTGGGATTGCAGAATAAGTACAATAAACAGAGAGAGGTAATTAAAAGGAACTTTTCAACTGTGTACTTGGACTCGTATGTCTGGCACAAGTGACAATCAAAGTCATTACAGCATTCAATAAAGCTTGGATAATTAAGAATAAGAAATAGGTTTCAATGCAAGTCATGCAGCCCCTCAGGTTTGCTTCTTAATTTAACAAGATCATAGTTGAACTGTTTCAGGAACTCTATTTTCCATTTGCATCCTTTGGTTCACCCAATTCCCAAAAATCAATTGATTACAACTTGAATGTACAATAGAAGTCCAAAAATCCAGATACCAGAAATCTGGATCGCATGAGAATCCAGACTTTTCCAAAACTCTCAAATTTTAAAAATTTAGCGAGCTTTTGTGTGCGTTCATATGTTAGTGCCACAAATGCACAGTGGCAATAAGTGACCACTTTATTTTTCTTTAAAATTACTCACTTTGATAAATAAAGCACACTGTATTTGCCAATGAATGAACTACCAAAATTTACCTGTTCATCTCTTCTTTACTTCTCCTTAAATTTGAATTTTAAAAGTGCTGGCAGAAAATCTGGACTGCTCGGGGATGGGTTGGTCTGGATATTTGGACTTCTACTGATTTCAATTACAGTCTTCTGATTATCACAGATGTACAATCCTCTTGTGTAAAGAAATGTCTCTGCCTCTGAGTCCTAAGCAATAAACCTAGCATTTAGAGCCCAGAGGGATGCTCATTGGGCAAACAATGATCTGCTGAAGGAACTCAAAGCGACCCTGGATAAAAGTCAGTAAACATTTTGGGTCAGGACCTTTTGTTAAGAGTGAAAAGGGGAGATATTAACTAATATTAATGGGTGGGGGAAAATGGGGAGGGATTATTGGACAGAAGGTGGGAGAGGTGGAGAGACAGGTTGAGGAAGAGACCACTGGAATGGGGAAGAGAAAAGTAAGAATGAGATAGTTAAAGAAAAGCTGGAAACTGGAACTGGATAAATATGCGGGTAACCTAAAGTTAGTAAAATCCATGTTCGTGTTGTTGTGTTTAAGGCTGTCCAGGAGAAACATAATGGTGCCAGGATCTGTTAATTTCCAGAATTAAACCATGATATCTAATGCAAGTGAAAAGTACACAAACCAGGGTCAGCGTTAGGGCATTAGGATGACCGCGGGGGCACATTCTGACATTCGAGAACTCATTCAGTTGGGGGGGGAGGGGGGTAGGTGGGGGGGGAGTGTGGTGGTGCCTACCTGCCATTAACCACCTCCGTGCACTGCCGTCACATTTCCCTCTACCTCCGACATTAACAAACATACTGCTTATATCACATGCACACTAGTGACACTGGCGATGCTAGTACTGCGGGTGGGGGGCACAATAACTCATTTGGGAGGCAATGCCCACAAATGCCCCCTCTTTGCGCCACCTGTGACACAAACCTAGGTTTTGTGCTGCATAACATTTCTTGGTTATGAAAGTGAGCTGAACACCAACGCGGATCTGAGTTCAGGACCTTACTACTGAAAAACTTGCTTGCTACAAGGTTTTCAACATCCTCATCATTTCAGAACATTGCACAGTGCTTTCACATATTGGTTTGTTCAGCATTCCAAAGCTCTTGTATATTAAGACGGCATTAAGGACCATTGCTCTGGCACATTAACTCCAGATCAAAGCTTCTCTCTCTGACATATTAACTTAAAGTTCTTTCTCTCAGCTTTCTTATACAAGTGTTCCAAAATACTGAGCACCACCAAAAATACTGAAAAGTGATGGGATGATATAATAAAGGTGCACAAGCCTGTTTAAAATTAAATCTCTAAAGGGCATTATGCAATCTCTTTGATTAACTTATAAATCATTGGTTTAATTCAATTGGCAAAACTCAGAATTCTGTGGACACCATGGTAGAAGTAAAAACACACAATGCTGAACAGACTCAGCAGGCCAGACATTGTCCTTTATGTCACAAAGGCAGAGAGACATAACGGATGTTTTGGGGTTCAGCCCTTCATCAAAGTATGAGAAAATGTTGGTGAGCGTCATAATAAAAGAGTGGGAGGGACAGGGCAGGAGGTGATAGGTAGAGAAGGGAGGTTGGGGACAGCAGCACTGGGGGAGGGGGCAGAAAGACTGAGCTGTGTAGGTGAAAGAACTAAAAAGGCTTCAATGGAAAGCAGTAAAGTCAATGTTAATGCCACCTTCCCAGATGGAAAATAAGGCGGTGTTCCTCCAATCTGCAGGTAGTCAGGGTGGGACAGTACATAAAGCCATGGACAGACATGTGAGTGCGGAAGTGTGACCTAGAATTGAAGTGGTTGGCCACTGGATGGTTACTGTGGTTGCAGACAGAGAGGAGGTGCTGAGCGAAGTGATCTCCCAGTCTGCGACCGGGGGATGCAGTAAATAAGTCCTCTGGATGTACAAGTGAAGTGTTGCTTAACATGGAAGGTTTAATTCAATTAATTCCTGTCCTCACTCACGAATGAGTCATTGAGTTGGCCAGCATTATGAGGAGAACTGCAGAAGATGGATCAAACAAGAGCAACACCAAAAATTCACACACCTTTGATTAGCAGCTTATCTCTAATGGATACACGGCGGGATGAATCAGTCCCTGCATTTGTGTTGCCTCTCCCTTTCATCCCATCTTCACCTTTCGACTTTTTTGCTAAAGTGAGCATGGCAGGATACTTTCTTAAACCTGAAAATGAACAAGAAAAAATTCAGAAACATTACATTATTTTTAAAAAATGGTTTTGGTAGTCCATTACATTGTAGAGATGATCCTCCAGAGGCTACTACACTAAAGAAATAGACAATCACATCAGACTATTATAAGACAAGATAGCCATATATCATAAATTGTCCATGTGAAAACACAATGCTGGAGAAACTCAGCAGGTCAAACAGTATCCTTAATATAGAAAAGGTAAAAATGCATAACTGACATTTTGGGCATCAAAGTACCTTGATAAAGGGCTAAAGCCCAAAATGTCAGTTAGATATTTTTACCTTGGCTATATAAAGGTCACTGTTTAATCTGCTTAGTTTTTCCAGCTTTGTGTTTTTAATTCAACCATGGTGTCTACAAACCTTTGTATTTTACTACATATTACATCAATCACTTTTTATAGCATTCAACTGCAAAGAAACTATCCATTCTGTGGGGTTTATATTCCCAGCAGCCATTACCTTCTGCTTTTCTATTGCCTCGTTCAACCTCACAAAGGGAACTGCTTCATTTCCACTTGTATCTTAGTGCCGCTGTTGCAATTCTTCTTTAAGTTACATGACCTTCATCTCCTCAACACATAGCTCCCCAGGAGCAGCAGCTTCAGTGGTAGCTGTCATATTATCCTTCTCCATCCAGTCATCCTTCGCACTCAGTCATCAAAGATGCACAACAATAACTCAAAAACCAAAACAGTTCCCATAGGACAAACGGCAATTTCTCTAGACTGTGTCCTAACTTAAACACACAAAAGGAATCCTTTAGTAAGGCTTACTGCTTCTTCAATGGGCTTGGTGATGCTTTGGTGATCATGCCTCCTTGAGTTTGAAATGCTCTAAACAGAGCCCATCAATCCAGTCCGAATTCCAAATCCAATTTCCAACTTTCTATTGTTTTAAATTCCATTTTTATTGACTGAAAATTATAGCAACTATTTTCCTTTATAATCGCTTGGAAAATATCGGAATGTAGTTGTTGTCTATGACTCGTTCAAATAAATCCATACTAAAGTTGAGTTGAGTTTCCCAGAGTTTATTAAACATTGTTAACGTTATCAGTTGCTATACATTGTTACAAGCCGTTATGTGCTATTAGATGGTGCTAAATCTTTGTTAGACATTCAATAAAAATTATGAGACCTTCTAAACCCATACCATTTTATAGAATAAAGGAACTAAAACTAACATATGTAATTTCTCTAACAACTGCAAGACCTTGGCTCGAAGATGTTGCTAGGAGACACTCAAAGAACATGTAAACAACATCTTGAAAGTCACAAAACAGAATTTGCTTGCATGAAATACATTTTAACCCTTACACCATTTTAAGAAAAGAAGAGAGAAATCATCAGCGGTTACAAAAATGGTGGAATATTTGGCATGCCATCAGATACTCAATTAAACCAGTACAGCACAGCCTGGTTTGGAAATTGAAGTGCCCGGGAATGCAGAAGTCTGCAGAAGATAGCAAACAGAGCCAGATCCTACATGACTCCCATTCATTGCAGGCACTGCCACAAGCAGACATCCCACATCATAAGGTATCCCATCACCTGGGTCACAACCTCTTCTCACTGCTACATTTAGGCAGAAAGCAAAGAAACCCAAAAACTAGCACTTCCAGGTTCAAGAATATTTTTCTAACAGATATCACACTTTTTTTTTTTGAATATTTTATTTTTGATTTTCTAAGACTAACACAAATCTAAAACAACAATACAATATCTCATCAATGATATTACATTCAGAGTCCATTCCCCTCTCCCGCCTATCCCTCTTCCTTCCCGTCCATACCCTAATACCACAAGGAAAAGATTATGTAAATTAAACATAAAGAACCAAAAATCTAGAGTCACAGACCCTCAAAGAAACCAAATATAAACCCAAAGTAACAAAGTAAATTGAAAGATACAAGACAAGAGCATGTCATCTGCACCACGACCCACTTCATTTATCTCAATCATTCCACTATTAGTACAGATTTTTACCTTTCTTTTACTTAGAAGGGGTGTACCTCTATGTTGCAAATAAGGCTGCAATACCCTAATGAATGTGTCATATTTTCTCCTTAAATTAAGCGATTTTCTGTATGTCTGTAATCCATCAAGTAATGTTTAGTTGGGAGTTGGACTTCCACGCGACCGCTACACACTTCCTGGCTACCGACAAGGCGACATTTACAAACTGAATTTGGTATCTGGCCAGTTTAAAACTCATATCCATGTTTCCCAAAAGGTACAATTCCAGATCCTGTGGAAAATCCATCTTAATTTTTTTAAGAATGTCCCCCAGGTCCTCCCTAAAGGATCTCACCTTTGTAAACAGCCAGGTTGAGTTGATAAAGGTCAAATATCAGACCCTTGAACCTTCCTTTGTTACACTAATCATGGACTGCTCTGACAGCATAAAAAGACTGCCTGCACTACTGAAAGTCACTTTTTTCACTTGGATTGCTGTGAATATTTATCATCTATTTTATTTGATTATTGTATTTTTAAATCAATTAAGTTCATAATTGTTGTTTCTTTTTCCTACAAGTACCTGTTCAGCTACAACAAGTAAGAATATCAGTGCATATATACATTGTACAATGTACATGAAAATCAACTCATCATTATCAAATATTACACTGTACCTCACTTTGTGATCAACATGCATTTCTAGGTTGCAAGTGCAAATGGAATCAGCGCTAAAAGAGGTTATTGTTGCATTCTATACAGAGATGTGTTATGACAGCACAGCCATGCTACGAGGAACCCATTATAAACTCCTGCCCTCACCATTGCTGTACAAGAAATCAGGAGCTTGGCATAAACTCCTGACTTCCTCATTGTTTAACACTGTGATACTGATAACCTGGCACAAATCAAATAATGAATTGCCCACAACTCAGAGGGATGCAGGGATGAGTGGTGTGGATGCTCAGTGTTGAGATGTGGAGTTAAAGCTTTCATCCTGATCTTTGATTTCCTCTATACCAAAGAAAGGCTATATTTCAGATATGTATCAATTGTTACAATAAAGTATGGATAAACCAGAATGGGAGAAATCTAGGACTAAATGGGAAAGTGATTTAACTTATATTATCCCTCAAGAGAATTGGGAAGTTATGTGTTATGAAAATGTAACTAAATTGACGAATGTAAGATATGGAATGGTTAATTATAATTTTTGTTATATTTGACTCCAGAGAAACTGAAAAAATATGGGTTTAGTAATTCGGATTCTTGTTTTAGATGTGGATTATGTACTGGAACTTTTTTTACATGCCGTTTGGTCTTGTGTTAAAGTACAACCATTTTGGGAAGAAATTAGGTTGGTTTTGGATAAATTATTTAAAATTAAATTACCATTAGATCCATCAATTTTTTTGTTAGGCTATATGGTCTCTTTGAAGGGATTGGAGTTGGACAAATTTCAAATTGCATTTGTACGCTTAGTGTTGTCTGTAGCACGAAAATGTGTAGCTAGTATTTGGAAAGATAATGTGGAGATTAATATAGTACATTGGCATAATGAATTGAGAGCTTGTATTACTATGGAAAAAAAAATGTAGCTTGCATAATTATTCCTTTTTTGTTAAAATGTGGTCTTCCTATTTGGAATATATGAATTTGGAAATACTTTGAAATACTGTATATATTCTATTTTATTTTTATATTTGGCTCCCCTTAAGGGGGCTGGCTGAAGGGGTGGGAGGGTTTTTTTTAAAATATATATATATTTTTATATATATATATATATATATATATATATATATATTTATAAATTGATTTCTTTCTGTGGTTTGATAGTAACCTGTTCAAAAATCTTTTAAATAAAGTTTTTTTTTAAAAAACTTACATCCTGGCTAGCTCAGTGATTGTGGGTCATTTCTGGGGACTGGCATTATCTGCTCTATGGGATAAGATTGCCCAAATCCTTCAATCACATCATGTGACAGATATGATGGAAACTGTGGTCTTCCTTCTTTGTTTGGCAGGACAACTCTCCCCAACCAAAAAATTTCTCAATGGTAAACAGCTCAACCATCAGTGATGGCATTGCTTGTTACCGTGGAGTACTTTCCAGGGTGCAGTGTGCAAACCACAAGTTTACCATTTTGATTCCTAGGATTGTTTTATCATATGAAGTGAGATTAAGCAGACCAGGCCTGTGCTAGACATAGTTTAGAAGAATGGTCTGCGAGCAAATACTTTACATAATAAACTGATTTTATTCAACTTTTGCTTTGATATGTTACCTTGCACTTTTAAAGAAAAATAATTTTATTTATCCATTGCACTTCTCTAATATCCTCATGTATACTTTCATACTTTTCACTTTTGTGCAACATTTTCAAGGCAGTTGGAAGTTGAGGTTTCTAACAGTTTATTTGCAACTGAGGGTCACAAACATAAAATGATGGGTCACCCATTGAGGGCAGCGATACGACGAGATTTCTTCACTTAGATCAGTGGTTCCCAACCAGTGGGCCACATTAGGGTTTCCATGTGGGCCATGGAGACTTCCCAACTCATTGAGATAAGGGTGGATCTGAGTTCATGTATCGGTCCTTCAGGAACAGGGGGCTCAATAAAGTGGCTTGAGCTTTGATTTTGAGTGGGAGTTTTTATGTTCACTGTGTGCTTGCAGTTTTTTTTATTCTTTACAAAAGTTAAATAAAGTACTTTAAAATCAGATAAAGATGGGTTTCTTACAGAGCTGCCTTTAACTTGAAAATTATACTCAGTCATTGCCACCAGTGGCCCATGGCATGTAGGCCAGAAGCCAGGTGGGACATAGTTTGAAAAAGGTTGAGAACACTGACCTATGGCTCACTGGAATTCCTTACCCTAGCAGGAGTTGGAAGCACAAACGTTGACAATATTCAAGATATAAATTAATATACTTTCAGGTATTAAGAAAATCAAGTGACATTGGATACTGCAGAAAAGTGACCAAAGTAAAATATCAGGTATGATCTTATTGAAAGACACATCAAGCATGAAGAACCACATGGCTTACTCCTGCTATTTTTTTTCTATTTACCAGTGAAAAGAACCAAGCTTCTCAGTTTCTGTAACCTCTAAACCCTAGTAAAATCCCCCTGATCCTTTTCCATTGTTCCATATTCTTCCTGTAATGAGACATCCAAAACCTCAAAACTCTCCAATTACCGTCTCTGATCTCTAAAGTTTGACCTATACATTTGTGACCAATTCCATGGTGAGGCCAATTAAATTAGAAATTTTCAAGACAAAGATTGACACACTTTTGCTAGATAAAGAAAACAAGGCATACAAAAGGAAGAACTTACCTTTATATAACACGTGTTGCAATGCCCCAAGCACTTTACAGCCAGTAACGTACTTCAAACGTGTAGTGACTACTGAAAATTGGAAACACAAGCTCTTTTAATGCATAGAGGATAAATAATGACACAATCAGATTAAATAACAAAACAAGATTGAGTAATCCTCATCCCTTTGTTATTCAATGTAACATTTTACCAAATAAAGACCTTTTAAATTTTTGCTTCAAATATACAATATTTTCACTTTTTTTTCCTAATCCTACTCATTTGTGTCCATCTTGTATACTCCTTCATGATTCTCATTAAAATTTGCTGTTCACATAACTTGGTGACAATGTAAATCTTCAGCATTAATTTCCAATTTTAAAGAATGCAATAGAATTTCAGTTATCTCTTTCCTCGATTGAAGATGTTTACTGGATGTTTTGCTTAAATAGGACTCAAAAGAATTATTGAAGACACTTTCCATCCAGCACACAATATCTTTCACTACTACCTTCATGGTGAGGTACAGGAGCATCAAAATCAGGATTGCCAGCCTGGGGAATAGTTTCTTCCTGCAGGCTGTGAGATTGATTAACTACATCCTGTAACCAAGTAAACCAATCCACCATGTTTCTAAATATTTATTTTAAATTATATCTTAAAAAATGTTTATGTGATTATTATGATCTGTCCAATGTATGTGTATGCACTGTGGTCTGGAAAAATGCTGATTCATCTGGTTGTATCTGTGCAGATGATATATCATGTATGTTACATTCTTAATGTATTATTAGGTGACAGAAAAAATGGTGGTGCTGCCAGAGTCAATGCAACGGCAGCGCTGTTGCTGGTGCAGACCCACGGAGAGCGAGGAGCGGAGATACAGCGCTCACGTGGAGTCCAACCACACAGTTAACTGCTATCAGCTCCACACAGGCTTTGAACGTCCATTAAAGGAGCCGACAGCAGTTTTATTTAAAATGTCGTGACCACAGGGTGTGCGGTTCTGACCGGCAGCAGCCACATGGGGTTACAGACTCCAGGGGAGCGGAGGACTGGCACAGGGCACCATAAAACAGGGAGACCATTCCAACCCCTTTCCCCCTCCCGTCTGAGAAGGAGAAGCAGCGGAGACGACCAACAGGACGGTGACCACGGTGGTGGATCAGTGAGGGGGCTCTGCAGCTGGATGCAGCAGGCTGCTGGAGACTCAAAACGAGGAACCCATGAAGGCTGTGGGCTACTGGAGACTGTTGGGCGACTCACGCCGGACTGTGAACAGCTGGAGACAAGCTCAAAACTGGCTGAAGGGGTACCAGGATGTGAGGGGGTGACAAAAGCACTGAAGGGTTCCTGACCGCCTCGGAGGTTCAGATCTGGAGTTCGGGTTGGCAATGATTTGGGCTGGACTCTGTGTGGCTGTAGAAGCATGAGAGGCAAATCTATGGACACTCAGTGACACTGGTGAGGGGGGGTGGGGGGGTGAGGGGGAATTCTCTTTTGCTTCTCTTTCTCTGACTGTAAGGAGGCACTTCAGGCAATTTTGGCTGATGGCAAATCTGTCTGCCTTACAGTAGGCAAAGGGAACTTCATGCCTTATTACAATGAATTGAATTTTGAAAAGGAACTTGAACCAAAGTGCTAAATAGCCAGTCGGCTCCAGTGGATTGTGTTACAAATCAAATGCTATTAAATGAAGCATCCTTCACATGAAGGATGCAAAAACAATCATAGAAACTATATTTTTCATCACTGCATACAACACTAAAAATGGGAAAATATCAGGTGCAGTGTTTTCCACAATTTGAGAAGAAATTACTTAAAATGTTCCCTTCATACCTTGGTGCTTAAAGATCCAAAACAATTAGAAATGCTTCAAGAGCTGACTCAAACTCCTGGACTCAAAAAAATATATCTAATCTATTCCAGTTCTAACGAGTGAACCCATTTCATTGCTTCTTCTCGCTCTTGATAAAAGAAAAATCCCAATTACTTTTTAATGCCGAGATGGAGAATTTTAGTTACACACACACACACACACACACCACACACACACACACACACACACACACACACACACACGCCTTTAAAAATCTGAAAAAATTTATTGCCATCCAAGATCTTTATCTTCCATAGCACGGACCCTTCATCACAACCTTTTGTTTCTCTGTATTTTATTGATACAGCAATAAATGCTCTCTTAACTTTCTGTTCTTTGAAATTCCCTAAATTCCAATTGAATAGTCTATGCCCTTTCGACCTTCTCCAGGGGCTCAAACCACAGAACATCTAATTCCTACAATTTCCCTTATTCCTACAACGAATGTGTGTTGGTAACCAGACATGTTGACACCCAATTGTTGCTGCCTAACACAACTCTGTTGGGTTTCATTTAAATTTGTCATTTGATAATGTCATGTGCATTGTAAAACTAACATATGCACAGAAATTCTTGCTGCAGCCAAATAAGTATCTTGCAAAAAAAAATCAACTTTAAAACCATGCATGTAAATATAGAAATATATAGGTACACAACCTTTATCCGGACATCTAAAATCCGGAAAGCTCCAAAATCCGGCAAGTGGGGAGAGAGAGAGAGAGACCGGCAGCGCAAGTCAGACAGTGTTGGGGGAAGGAGAGACCGGCAGTTTGAGTCGGGTGGGCGAGGTGGGGGGAGATGGCAGCGCGACTGGAAGGGGGTGGGGTGGATACGGCAGCACAATTCAGGTGGGTTTAAGTCTAGCTTTCAGAAATCCGGAAAAATCCGAAATTCGGAACACACTATCCCCCAAGGGTTCTGCATTCGGATAAAGGATTGTGTACCTGTACTAACTTTTAAAAATCTTTCTCATTATTCATTTTCTTTGAGATTAATTTATTTCTTGCATTTATATACAACTTTCCTGCCATGTTTTCACCTACTGCATGTAGACCAATTTGTGCCCAGGAGGGAGAATCCCTCTCCTCAAAAAATGAGGCAATAAACCTCACCTGGTTACCCAGTAATATTTTTTGAAAACTGGCAATTTTAAACACCCCACCCCCACCCCACTTTGTAATCCCAAGGTTCTAGCCACTTTTTTCTATCATTCTACAGGAACTTTCTGAAACATCTGCTGAACACATCTTAAAGCCCTGGGACAACAGAATAGGTAACAACTGAAATAGATATTGTAGCCTTGGCATCACCTTCATTTTAACAGTTAACTCCACTAAAGTTATAGGCAGAGTTCTCCATCTAACCAAGGTTCTCCTCAATCTTCCCTGTTGGTATTGTCTATAATCCCCCTTTGTAAAAGGCAAGATTAGACTCTTGTCCAGATTTACCTTATACCCGGAGACCTTTCCATAATCCTCCAATGTGGTCTTTAGCCTGGTCAACAACCTCCCCAGGTCCATCAAATATACTAACACATCATCAGTGAATGGGTTGATTTTGTGTGCCACCTGGCCCACCTTGAATCCCTTTATGCCCAGATCCTGCCAAATGGCCTCTGCCAGCATCTCAATGACCAGTATGAATAGTGCTGGGGACAATCGACAGCCCTGCCTACTGGAACTACTCAATGGAAACACTGGAGACATCTACCCATTTGTAATAATTTTAGCTTGGGTCCTAATTTAATTAATAAATGTTTTCCCCAGTCCAAGTTTCTCCAGTACCTTGAACAAAAAGTCCAACTTCAATCTGTCAAAGGTCCCTCCGCACCCAGTGCTAAGACCACTCCTGGATCTACCCCTAACTGTGCCAGATGTACCATATTAAGGAATCTAGCTATGTTGTTTGCTGATTGGCTCTTTTCTACAGATCCAGTTTGATCTGGATTTGTTAATTTCAGCAAATATACTGTCAACTTATTGTTACAATTTTATAATCTGCACTCAATAACGAGATGGGCCTATAAAAGGAGGGATTCAATGGGTCCCTTTTTTTCAGGATCACCATGATAATTGTTGTTCAGAAAGACTCTGGGAGGGTTTGCGTCTTCATCGCCGCATCCACCACCTTCATAAAAAGAGGAGCATTGAGATCTTTGAATTCTTTATAAAATTCCACGGGGAAAACCATCCACCCCTGATGATTTATTATCCTGCAATGAGCCCAAGATTTTTTCAATCTCCGCTCTAGAGAAGGGGCATTCATCCCCACTTGATCCAACTTTGGTAGTTCCAATGTAAGCAAGAAATCATCTATTTCAGTGGGATCCCCCCTCCCCTCCCCCGACTCTGATTTATACAGCTCTTTATGGAACTTTCTAAATGTTTTATTTATTTCCTTTTGTTTATGTGAAATTTTGCCTTCTTCCATTTGAATCAAATTGATTGTTCTTGAGATACCAGGTTAATGTTGTATATTTGCGTTTCCAGAAGCCATTTGATAAGTTGCCATACAAGAGACTTATCAACAAAATACAGATGAATGGAGTTGGGGGAAGTATATTGGCATGGACTGAGGATTGGTTAACTGACAGAAGGCATAGAGTCGGGATAAATGAGTGATTTTCTGATTGGCAGACAGTGGTAAGTGGGTTGGTGCAGCAGGAGTTGGTGCTGGGCCCGCAGCTGTTCATCATTTACACTGATGATTTGGAAGAGGGGACAGAGTGTAGGGCAGCCAAGTTTGCACATTATACTTAATTGACCTACTAGGAGACTAAATCGTTTGGGATTATACTTATTCAAATTCAGAAGAATGAGATCATAATTTTATAGAAACATAAAATTATGAAAGGGATAGATAAGAAAGAGGCAGAAAAATTGTTTTCATTGGTAGGTGAGACCAGAACTTGGAGGCACAGCCTCAAAATTCAGGGGAATAGATTTAAGATGGAGTTGAGGAAAAACTGTTTCTCCCAGAGAGTAGTGAATCTGAAATTCTCTACCCAGGGAAGCAGTTGAGGCAACTTCATTAAACATATTTAAGGTTCAGTTGGATAGATTTTTTACATTAGAAAGGAATGGATGAGAGGGGGGGTGCGGGGGTGGTTTGGGAGGAAAGGGGGGGGGAGAAAAAGTCACTGTATATGTGTGAAAAAGAAATAGTGTATATCATGGCTAATGTGATTTATGGTGTGAAAAATAAAAAATTTTAAAAAAAAGAAAGGAATTAAGGATATGGAGAAAAGGCAAGTAGGTGGAGGTGACTCAATGATCAGGTCAGCCAAGATCTTACTGAATGGCGGAGCAGGCTTAACAGGCCAGATGGCCGACTCCTGTTCTTACTTCTTATGTTATGAATTATTATCTTACCCAATATCTATCAATCACTATAACTGATCTATCAGCAATCTGCAGCTTACTCTGCACGTAATGGCTACTGCATTTCTTAAAGTATAAAAGTGACAATTCAAAACTACTTCACTTACTGAAAGTGCTTTGCAACAAATAGGCAAAAATTATTCTTCATAAACAGGTTTCCTTTCCATAAAAACATCTGACATTAACAATCCTGATGCAAAGTACTTTTCATGCAGCAACTGCATCTCTTTTGCCACAGTGGTACCACATCCCTGCAGTTTAGCATTTACCTCTGCAGACACTCCAAAACCCAATTCACTAAACAATTTTATTTATTTTTATATCTTTCTTTTTTATTTACAACACAGTAGAAACTGATTCAGGCCATTGAGACCCATGCCACCCAATTAACCTACTCCTCTGTACGTTTTTGGAAACTGGAGCACTTGGAGGAAATCCACGCAGGTCATGGAGAGGATGTACAAACTCTTTACAGACAACGGCAGATTCCAACTGGTGCTGTAATAGCGTCACGCTAACCACCACATTTTGTGGCTCCATATAATAATCACATAATAATTACAGCACAGAAACAGGCCATCACAGCCCTTCTTGTCTGTGCTGAAACACTTATACTCTCCTAGTTCCACTGACCTGCATTTTGTCCATAACCCCCCCCATTCATTTTACATCCACATACCTGTCCAATTTTTCTTAAATATAATATTGCACCTGCTTCTACCATCTCCACCGGAAACTCATTCCACACAGATACCACTCTCTGAGTTACACCTAAACTTTTTCCCCCTAACTGTCAGCTCATGTCCACTTGTTTGAATCTCCCCCATCCTCAATGAAAAAAGTCTATCCACATCTACACTATCTATCCCCCTCAAAATTTTAAGATCTCTATCAAATACCCCCTTAGCCTTCTGTGCTCCAAGGAATAAAGACCTAACTTGTTTAACCTTTCTCTACAATTTAAGGGCTGAATCCCAGGTATCATTCTGGTGGATTTTCTCTGTACTCTCTCTACTTTGTTCATATCCTTCCTATAATTTGGTAACCAGAACTAAACACAATATTCCAAATTTAGACTCACCAATGCCTTGTACAATTTTAACGTTATCTCCCAAATTTTATACTCTATGTTCTGATTTATAAAGGCCAGAATTCCAAAGGCCTTCTTCAATACACAATCCACCTATGATTCCACTTTTAGGGAACTGTTGTACCATTATTCCTAGATCTCTCTGTTCAATTGTATTCTTTAATACCCTACCATTCACTATGTATATCCCATTTTGATTAGTCCTACCAAAATGTAGCACCTCACACTTGTCAGCATTAAATTCCATTTGCCAGCTTTCAGTCCACTCTCCTAACTTGCCAAAATATCTCTGCAAGGTTTGAAAAGCTTCCTCACTGTCCACAACACCACCTATCTTAATATCACCTACATACTTACTAATCCAATTTACCACCCCATCATCTAGATCATTAATGTATATTACAAACAACAATGGACCCAGTACAATACACACCACTAGCCATCAGCCTCCGACCCAACAAACAGTTATCCACCACCACTCTCTGGCATCTCCCATCCTGCCACTGTTGAATTCATTTTACTACTTCCATATTCACATCTAACGATTGAACCTTCTTAACCAACCTGCCATGTGGGACCTTGTTAAAGGCCTTACTGAAGTCCATATAGACAATATCCACTGCCTTACCTTGTCAATTTTCCTGGTAACCTCTTCAAAAAATTCAATAAGATTTGTCAAACATGACCTTTCACGCACAAATCCATGTTGACTTTTCCTAATCATACCATGTCTATGCAAATAATTATATATACCATCACTAAGAGTATTTTCCATTAGTTTGCCCAGCACTGATGTCAAACTTACAGGCCAGTAATTTCTTGGTTTTCTCCTTGAAACCTTTTTATGCAATGGAACAACATGGGCAATCTGCCAATCTTCTGGCACCATCCCATTCGCTAATGCCATTTTAAATATTTCTGTCAGAGCCCCTACTCTTTCTACAATGACTTCCCTCAGATTCATAGAAAATATCCTGTCACGAGACTTGTCCACCTTTATATTTCTTAAAAGCTGTAGAACTTCCTCCTCTTCAATCATCAGTTTCCATAACTTCCCCACTTGTTTCCCTTAGTCTTACACAATTTAGTATCTTTCTCCTTAGTAAATACTGAAGAAATAATTCAAAATCTTCCCCATGTCTTTTCATTCCACACATAGCTGACCACTCTGATTCTCTAAGGGACCAATTTTATCCCTCACTATCCTCTTGCTTTTAATATAACTGTAGAAACCCTTTGGATTTACTTTCACATTATTTGCCAAAGAAACCTCATATTTCTTTTTAGCTTTTCTCATTTCTTTCTTCAGATCCTTTTTACATTCTTTATATTCCTCAAGTACATCATTTTCTCCGTGCTGCCTATATTTACTGTAGGTACCTCTCTTTTCCCGAACCAAGCTTCCAATTTCCCTTGAAAACCATGACTCCCTCAATCTTTTAACTTTTCCTTTCAACCTAACAGGAACAGAGATTTTGTACCCTCAAAATTTCACTTTTACATCCTTCCCATAAAACAAATCACCCTAAACCACTCATTTTAAATCCTCTCTCATTGCCTCAAAATTAGCCTTTCTCCAATCAAAAATCTCAACCCTGGGTCCAGACCTATTCTTCTCCATAACTATTTCAAAACTTATGGCATTATGATCTCTGCTCCTGAAGTTCTCCTGAACACATATCTCTGTCACCTGACCTAGCACATTCCCTAACAGAAGATCCAACACTGCCTCTTCCCTAGTTGGAACAAAAAAAAATTTCTTGCACCCATTTTATAAACTCCAAACCATCCAGCCTGTTACCCGTATGGGTCTCCCAGTCTATATTCGGAAAATTAAAATGTCCCACATTCACCTCCCTGTGTTTACTGCACATATTGCATTCTCCTTACAAATATGGTCCTCCAATTCTCACTCCCCATTAAGTGTTCTATCTTCTTTGGCTTGGCTTTGCTGACGAAGATTTATGGAGGGGGTAAAAGTCCACGTCAGCTGCAGGCTCGTTTGTGGCTGACAAGTCCGATGCGGGACAGGCAGACACGGTTGCAGCGGTTGCAGGGGAAAATTGGTTGGTTGGGGTTGGGTGTTGGGTTTTTCCTCCTTTGCCTTTTGTCAGTGAGGTGAGCTCTGCGGTCTTCTTCAAAGGAGGTTGCTGCCCGCCAAACTGTGAGGCGCCAAGATGCACGGTTTGAGGCGTTATCAGCCCACTGGCGGTGGTCAATGTGGCAGGCACCAAGAGATTTCTTTAGGCAGTCCTTGTACCTTTTCTTTGGTGCACATCTGTCACGGTGGCCAGTGGAGAGCTCACCATATAACACGATCTTGGGAAGGCGATGGTCCTTCATTCTGGAGACGTGACCCATCCAGCGCAGCTGGATCTTCAGCAGCGTGGACTCTATGCTGTCGACCTCTGCCATCTCGAGTACTTCGACGTTAGGGATGAAAGGCTCCAATGGATGTTGAGGATGGAGCGGAGACAACGCTGGTGGAAGCGTTCTAGGAGCCGTAGGTGGTGCCGGTAGAGGATCCATGATTCGGAGCCGAACAGGAGTGTGGGTATGACAACGGCTCTGTATACGCTTATCTTTGTGAGGTTTTTCAGTTGGTTCTATAATACACTCCTATATACTTTGCCTTTCCCATACCTCAATTCCACCCAGATAGCCTCCCTAGATGAGCCCTCTAATCTATCCTGCCAAAGCAATGCAATAATATTTTCTCTGACAAGCAATGGCACACCTCCACCTCTTGTTCCTTCCATTCTATCACACCTGAAGCAACAAAATCCAGGAATTGCCAATCGCACCCTCCTGCAACTACGTCTCACTAATAGCTACAACATTATATTTCCGAGTATCAATCCATGATACTATCTATCTTTCTTACAATGCTCCTAGCATTAAATAAACACATTTAAGATCTTCTCCATCTCTAACTTTCTACTTATCACAATGTCAATAACCTTACTATCTTCTTTTTCTTCCTTCTCCCCGATATCTATTCCTACACTCTGGGTCCCATCCCCCTTCTTATCTAGTTTAAATGCACGTGTGCCTCTCCAGAAAACCTACCTGCAACAATATTTGTGACACTCCAGTTCAGATGCAAACCATCCTGTCAGAACAGGTCCCACCTTCCCTAGAAAACTCTCTAATTGTCAATAAATCTGAAACCCTCATCCCTGCAGCCACACATCGATCCTCACAATCTTACTATTCCTAAACTCACCTGCGTGTGGCACTTAGCAACCCTGAGATTGCTATCCTGGAGGTCCTGTCCTTAAACTTAGCTTCTAACTCCCTAAACTCACCTTTCAGAACCTCCTCACTCTTCCTATCCACGTCATTGGTCCCCACATGGACCACAACATCAGGCTGCTCACCTTCCCTCCTGAATATTGGGAGAAATCAATCTGAGATATCTTGGATCCTGACAGCAGGGAGGCAACGAACCACCTGGGATACTTTATCTTTCCCAGAAAACCTTCTATCAGTCCCTCTATCTATTGAATCCCCTACTATTACTCCCCTCTTCACTTCCCTCCTCCTTTTCTAAGCTGAGGGTTTCATCGGTGCCAGAGATTTGACCACTGCAGCTTGGCCCTGGTAAGTCATCCCCACCAACAGTATCCAAAACAGTATATTTGTTGTTGATGGGGACCGCTACAGGGGTGCCCTGCTCTCTCTGCTTCATCCCCTTCCCTCTACGAACAGTTACCCAGGTATCAGATTCCTGCTGCCTCGGGGTGACTGCCTCCTTGAAGCTCCTATCTATCAATACCTTCGCTTCCAGAATGATCCGTAGTTCATCCATTCTATAATACTTTGATCAAAATGAGAAAAGACTACATGAGCAAAGGTCTCTCTCCCCCCACCACCACCACTGCTGGAATAGAAGATATTGAGGTGAGGCTTAGCTGGATAAAATTACAAGGGACTTAAACAGAGAACAAGCCCTTCTTAATTACTTGGACTAGAGGAGTAAAAAAAACAAGATGGCAATAAAAAAAATTATAGCAGGATTAAAGGGGAGATGAAGATTTATTTAAAATATAGAGAATAAGAGGGTCTGAAGCTTGCCTCTTGCATGGGTGCTGGGTGCGGATACACTCATTTCAAAATTCTTGATGTGCACTTAGGAGGGCTGTAATCTGCAGGGCAACTGACCTAGTGTTGGAAGATGACTTTAGATTGATTAGTTTTTTTTCAACTGCACAGATATAAAGGGCAGAACAGCCTCCTGCTGTGTTGAGAATTTTCTGATTCTCTTTCATTCCATTGTACCTCACATTGACTCTTTGTCTGAACTCTATTGACCAATATCCCTTCAGACACAGTGTCCAAATGGGTTTTCACCATCATTAATCAAGAAATAAAAACTGCTGATGCTAGACATTTGAAATTCAAAGAGAAAATGCTGGAAACACTCAGTGGGTCAAGCAACATGTAAAGAGAGAAACAGTTAATGTTTCAGGACAATATTTCACCTGCATCAGCCAGATCTACTGAGTAATTTCAACATTCTGTCTTTATTTCACCTTCATTACCAGCCTTCAAGATTTTGAGTCTCAAATCTGATGGTTGGGGCTCATCAAAAACTGAAACAAAATTAAATTCCAACAACAACTCATTCCTGAAAACATCCCTCTATCTATACACCATTGTATTCCATGCTGCAAGTCTCAGATCTGGAATTGATAGCTAGTAAGTAAACCACCTTCATTATTTGATTAAATTTCAGTTTGTAATTCACTCCAAATGCTTTTTTGGTTGTAGAGGCCAGTAGCTATATATAAGCCACTCAAATTCTTTGCTTGATTCATAATGCACATCTTGCTATTTACTGCAAAAGTGTCTTTGGTTCACTGTCCATAGATACTGACTAACCTGCTGAAGAACTAGCTCAAAAATATAAGAAATGATGAAAGCAAATGGAAATCTGAAATGAAATCAAAAAATAAATACTCAGCAGTAGGTTAAGCAATTCCTGTGGAAGAGTTCATCTTTCAGGACAGTGATCTTTCATCAGTACCAGAAAAAGTTGAAATTGAATAGATTTTAATCTATTTCACAGAGAGTGGGAATGACAACCAGGGCAGGGACATGCTCCTCTTGCAGAATATGGATTGTCAGGGAAGCCTACACTATGCCCAATGACTTCATCTGCGAGAAATGCATCCAATTGCAGCTCCTTATACACCAAGTTGGGGAATTAGAGCTGGAGTCGGATGAACACTGGATTATTCAGAAGGCTTGAGGGGGTGATGGACTGAACTCACAAGGATGCTATCACACCAAGGCAGAAGGAAGGTAGCTGGGTGACAATCAGCAGAGGGAAAGGGAACAGTAAATCAATGCAGGGCCCCTTAATACAAGTATACCATCTTGGATATGGTTGGGGACGACGATCTACTCGGGACAAACCACAGTGGTCAGGTCTCTGGCACTGAGTCTGGTCTTGTGGCTAAGGGAAAGGAGGAGAAGAGGAGAGCTGCATTGATAAGTGATTCCATAGTTAGGGGTACAGGCAAGAGGTTCTATTGAGAATCCTGGCTAGTATGTTGCCTCCCTGGTGCCGGGGTTCAAGATATCTTGGATTGAGTTGACATTATCTCAGGAGGGAGGGTGAACAGCCAGATGTTGTGGTCAATGTAGGGGCCAATTACGTGAGTAGGAAGGGTGATGAGGTCCTGCATAGAGAGAGTTTAGGGAGTTAGGCACTAGGTTGAAGGATAGGACATCCGGGGTTGTAATCTCAGGATTGCTACCCATGCCTCCCATGTGCTGGTGAGGTTAGAAATAGAAGGATAATGCAGCTTAACGCATGGCTAAAGACATAGTGCAGGAGTTAGGGTTTCATGTTTCTGGATCACTGGGCTCTCTTCCAGGGAAGTTTGGACCTGTTCTGGCACGACAGTTTGCATCTGAATTGGAGGGGGACTAATATCCTTGCAGGAAGGTTTGCTCATGCTACTCCAGGAGTTTTGAACTACATTTGCAGGGGGATTGCTACCAGAGTGCCAGAGTGGAGTGGAGGAAAAAATCATGTGAAGACTGCATGAAAAATCAGAATTCAAAGGGTCGTACATGGTAGAAATGTTCTCAGCTGTAGCTATTTCAATGCAAGAAGTATTGGAGGAAAGGCAATTGAGCTTAGAGTGTGGATTGGCTTTGTGGAATTATTACATTGTGGCCATTAGTGAAACTTGGTTGAAAGAGGGGTTCTGTTGTTTCAGACACAATAGAGAGCAAGGGATGAAAGGGGGAGCACTGGCTTGCTCGTCTGGGAAAGTATCGCAGCTTCACTCAGGCAGGACAGACCAGAGGGCTCATCTACTGAGGCTGTAAGGGGAGAGTTGAGGAACAGAAAAGGTATGACCAGACCCATGGGATTGTATTGTAGACCTCCCAATAGTCAGCAAGAATTGGAGGAGTAAATCTATAGGGAGATAGCAGACAACTGAAGGAAACACAAGGTTGTGATAGAAGGAGATTTTAACTTTTCATATATTGACTGGGACTCCCATATTGTAAAAGGGCTGGATGGCTTGGAGTTTGTCAAATGTGTTAAGAAAAGGTTTCTAAATCAATATATAAAGAGTGCAATTCTGGATCTCCTATTAGGGAACTAGACAGGACATGTGACAGAAGTATGTGTGGGGGCACATTTTTGGTCACATGATCATAATGCCATTAGTTTCAAGTTAATTGTGGATAAGGATAGGTCTGGTCCTCGGGTTAAGATTCAGAACTAGAGAAAGGCTATTTTTGAGAAAATGAGAAAGGATTCAGAAAATGTGTATTGGGACAAGTTGTTTTCTGGTAAGGATGTGTTTGGTAAGTGGAAGGTATTCAAAGGCAAAATTTTTAAAAGTGCAGAGTTTTTATGTTTCTGTCAGGCTTAAAGGCAAAGTTAACAGACATAGAGAACCTTAGTTTTTGAGGGATATTGGGGATCTGGTTCGGAAGAAGAGAGAAGTGTATTGCAGGTATATGCAACATGAAGCCAATGAGGTACTTGAGTATAAAAAATCCAAGAAAAGAGAAAAAAGGAAATCAGGAGGGTTAAAAGAAGACGAGATTTCTTTGGCAGACAAGGTGAAAGAAAATCCTAAGGGTTTCTACAGGTATATTAAGAGCAAAAGTATAGTAATGAACAAAATTATTGTTCATTGAAGATCAGAGTGGTTGGCTTTGTATGGAGCTCAAAGAGATGGGAGAAATCTTAAATGGGCTTTTTGTGTCAGTATTTACTCAGAGAACTGGCACAGGATATAGGGGAGTAAGGAAAATAAGCAATGAGGTTGGGGAAACTATACATTTTAAAGAGGGAAAGGTGCTTGCTGCCTTAAAGCAAACAAGGGTGGATAAATCCCCAAGCACAGGTGAGGTGCCAGAGGATTGAACAGATGTTATGTTGCTTAAAAAAGACTCCAAAAGTAACCCAAGAAATTATACACCAGTGAGCCTGACATCAGTAGTAGGCAAATGATTGGAAGGTGTTCTAAAAGCACAGATATACAAGCATTGGGAAAGGGAGTGATTAGGGATAGTGAACAGGACGTGTTTAATGAATCCTAGAGTTTTTTTGAGATTATCATAAAAGTTGATGAGGTTGTGGATGTTGTCTGCATGGACTTTAGTCAGGCCTTTGACAAGATTCCACATGGAAGGTTAGTCAGGAAGGTTTAGATGCTCGCTATTCATGGTGAGGTGGTATACTAGATTTGATATTGGTTATAGAGAAGAACTCAGAGTGGAAGTGGATGATTATTTCTCGGACTCGAAGCCTGTGACTAGTGGTGTGCCTCAGGGTTCATTGTTGTTTGACATCTACGTTAATGATCTGGATAATAATGTAGTAAATTGGATTAGCAAGTTTGAGGATTACACAAAGACTGGAGGCTTTGAGGACAACGAGGAAGGCTTTCAAAGTTTGCAGAGGGATCTAGACCATTTGAAAAAAATGGGCTGAAACATACCAGATGGAATTTAATGCAGACAAGTGTGACGTGTTTGGAAGGACAAACCAAGGTAGGACATACACAGTAAGTGGTAGGACTCTGCGGAGTGCAATAGAAGAGGGATCTGGGAATACAGATACATCATTTCCTGAATGTGGCACCAGAGGTATATAGGGTTGTAAAGAGAGCTTTTGGCATATTGGCCTTCATAAATCAAAGTATTGAGTATAGGAGTTGGGATGTTATAGTAAAAGTTGTACAAGACATTGGTGAGGTCAAATTTGAAGTATTGTGTAGAGTTCTGGGCACCCATCTACAATAAGATTGAAAGAGTGCAGAGATTTACTAGGATGTTGCTGGGACTTCAGAAACTGAGTTACAGGGAAAGGTTAAACAGGTTAGGGAAAGGTTAAACAGGACCTTATTCCCTCAAGCCTAGAAGAACAAAGGATTTGACAGAGGTATACAAAATTATGATGGGTAGAGATATAGTAAATGCAATTAGGCTTTTTCCACTAAGGGTAGGTGAAATGCAAATCAGAGGACATGGGCAAAGGGTAAGTTTCGGGGAACATGAGGAGGAACTGCTTCACACAGAGTAGAGGGAGTGTGGAATGAGCTGGCAGCTGAGGTAGTGAATGTGGGCTCAATTTTCACATTGAAGAAATTTGGGCAGGTACATGGATGGGAAGGCTATGGAATGGGTGCAGGTTAGTGGAATTAGGCAGAATAGTTCAGCATAGACTAGAAGGCCCGAAGGGCCTGTTTTCTGTGCTGTAATATTCTATGGTTCTCTGGTTTTAACTTGCAAGGGGTATGGCTGAAACCAAGGGACACTGAACAAAGGGAAAGTCTGCGATGGGTTGAAACCAAGACAGAATGAGCAAAATTGGAGGTTCTCAATCCTACCATCTCTGATTTGGAGCCAGTTTTTGCATTATTCATTCTCTCTCATTTTCAAATAATCTCATATATGGTTTTATATTTTTTTTAAATATATACAGCTGCTGCAATAATTTCCCATCGACAATTCTCACAATTACCTTCTGGAGTGGCTATTCATACTGGAAGGATGTTTACACTAAATGCCTGAGTTGGGGGTAAAAAAAATCCCTGTTGTTGTGGAGGACATTTAACAAACTCTTGGTCTCTCCTGTTCCACAAAAGGGCGATAGCATCCACATTACCCACAATGCCTGGTGCTCCAGAAACTGCTCCATCTACTTCACTTTAAAACCAACACAAACTACACTGTGGTTACAGGAAAGTTTGCAATCACAGTGACTGTAATTCCATTATATGTAATTGAACTTACAATAACCTACAATAAATAATAATAAATTTACCAAAAACCCTTGTTTGCAGGGGAGTAGTTTCCTGGGGGGGGTGGGGGGAATTTCTGTCACACGAGGGAGGGATCAGGCAGTGCTTGCAAGCCTGCAACAATCTCCCTCCCCACCAGTCACCCAAAGAGAGAGCTCTGCAGCTCGGGGTTGGTGAGAGGGTGCACCAACACAGGGCAGAGCTGGCCAGACGACAGATGAATATTTTAATGAATTGTGAAGTCTGTGAATTACATCACAATGTTGCGGACTGCCTGAAGTTTAGTTTAGACTGCAGGCAGTCCGCAAAAATACTATTACTTATGTTTAGTTGAACTGTGCATTGGTAACAACATTGTTAGGGAACTCTTCTCTCATTCAGATGATGTATCATGATATTTGAAATGGGTGACCTAGATTGGAAGCAGTCACTTAAAAATAATGAAAATGTTATATCCTGATTAAATATCAAACCAGAAATAAATTTTAGATGTACATTTAACCACTGGTTATGACCCTTTTCATTTTTGTATATCACTGAATATCTGTTGACATAAATTGATGCATGATACAATAACCAGTGTTACCACACACTAATACATAGATATGCGATATGCCCACCTGGCGAAGTACAAACTTCTGCAGCATTTTCTCCAAAAAGATATCGTGATGAAGAGAAGCTGCGTGCTTTTTCACGATCTGAAATCTGCCCATTTAAATAACTCTTTCCAACTGATACTGCAGATGACTTTGATGGAGGTTCACTTCTCTTTTGCTAAATTGCATCAAAACTTGAGAAGAAAAATGTTCAAAATTTGCACAGGTTTCTCAAGTGAAAATAAATGATTCAGTGACACTATCCTGAAGTGGGACATATAGTAGAAGTATTCCCTGCAACTTGGCCAAGAAAAATCTCTCAACTCACCTCTAAATATATTCATTACCCATTATGATCCAATTTTTGGAAGCTTGCATCACACAAATCAGTTCCCAGATTTTCCTTCACTACAAAAACCATGAAAGTCCACATATTCTTCACTAGCAACAAATAGTCTTTGAACAACCGAAGACCATGAAATTATTCTATTACTCCACACACACCCAATCTGCCTGAAGTGATCAATCAGAGACAAATCAACTGAAAATCCTACATAATTTTAAAATACTCTTTTGAAGAGCCCCTCGGCCTTTTCTGGAAGTAGTCCCATTATCTCATGTCCTTGCTTTCCCATCTCTTGCATTTTCCACTGAATTCCAAGCTGCACACACCACACAATTTGAATATTCTTTCCATAATAGAGGTTCAAAAATTGTAATAAATACTCCAGAGCAATGAAGCATTTTTAAAGTACATAATTCCAAGGAATACAGGCACGATGGGTAAGGACAGCATTTAATGCCCATTCCTTCTTGCCTTTAGTACTTGGAGCACATTCCAATGATGTTATGAATTCCAATTTCTGATAAAAATACATGTCATATAATGACACTGAAGGAAGAAATTCCATTTCTTTTTGCTTCTAAATTGCATATCAGGTCACATTCACTCGCAGCATCTTCTTACTATTTTATACATCTTCCTGACATTTTTTACAGCTCTGCTCACTATTGATTAATGGTGTACATACAGGTATCCCCCTGCTTTTCGAAAGTTTGCTTTACGCCACTTCGTTTTTACAAAAGAAATCCAAAGAGGATTTTCGCTTTCATGAAAAAAAAGGTCAAAATAGTGTTCACCGTTTGTTTCGCAGTGAGCAATTATAGAGGCAGCGTGCCCTCTGAGCAGTGAGTGTGGCACTGCCAAGCTCCTTCTCTGGGAACCACACAGCATCTAGCTGCCATAGCTTTGAATGGTGTCTCTGAGCATCTGTGCTTTATTTCAATTTATTTTATCCATCCATTAGCAAGGTGTGCCCTAAGGTACCAGAAAAGCTTAAGAAAGCTCGTAAGGGTGTTACACTGATGGCAAAATTGGACGTAATGAAACGCTTTTGATCATGATGAACAAAATAAATACATTTTGCATGCGTTGAACTTGCCTGCGTCCACCATTCTTACTATTTACGTGCAGAAAGAAAGATTAGGTATTATATATTACTGCAACTCATTTAATATATTAGGTTTTATGTGTTATTTGGTATGATTTGTAATTGGTAGGTTATTTTTTTTGGGTCTGGGAATACTCAAAAATTTTTCCCATATGAATTAATGGTAAATGCTTCTTCACTTTACGCCATTTTGGCATCCAAAAAGTTTCATAGGAATGCTCTGCTTTTGGATGGGGGGGGGGAAACATCTATTCCTGAAAATATTAATTTTGCTTTGAAGTAATTATTCTAAGAGCACACTGAGATATAGTGCAGACAGGGAAGAGCAACAGCCTTTTGGGTTAGTCAGACCACCCCTTATCCCAGGGCACTACCTAAAGAGAAGGGCAATGAAACACATGTAGGTGTTCAGAGTTATGTGGTGGAGTTCCAAATGGTATCTGGCTTCTCCAGTGTAAATGGCTACTGGGAGTTAACCGGCATTCTCCTGATCCCAATTCTTGCTCTCCCCGGGTAACAACAAACATGCAGTTCAAGCAGATGAATAAAGAGTTCATTCTGATTTATTTGGAGCACTTTGCCTTGTTCCTCCTCCTCACCACATGGCTAAAAATGTAGCAAAAGTAACCTCATGACTGGAAGCAAAGTAAATGTAAAATATTACACAGAGGGCTAAAAACATTGGTTTTAAGATGCAACATTTTAAAATCTTTCATTCTGATTTCAGATTTATTGTCAGAGTACATACATGACATCACATACAACCCTCAGATTCTTTTTTCTGAAGGCGAGGCAAAATTACCAGTACATGTAAACAAATCAAGAACTGTAAACAGATAACAAATGTAAACAGACTGACTGCACATACAGAAAGATTTTTTTTAAAATCAACAAATTTCACAAGTAAGAGTCCTTAAATGGGTCCCTGATTGAGTTGAAGAGTCTGATGGTGGAGGAGTAGCAGCTATTCCAGAACCTGGTGGTTTGAGTCTTGTGGCACCTCTTTCCTGAAAGCAGCAGTGAGTACAGACCGTGTGCTGGATGATATGGATCCTTGATGATTGTTGCTGGATCTCCAATGGCAGCTTTCCCTATAGACCAGGGGTGTCAAACTCAAATTCACAGAGGGCCAAAATTAAAAACTTGGACTAAGTCAAGGGCCGAACTAAATATTTATTGAAAATTTTCAACAACATCTGCATGTTTTCTCTTCTTTCAACATATGTAATGTTAAACTTTAGGATATAACTTTAGGAGGATAATGTTACAGGTCAGGAGTAGGTAGCTCAAGTTCACCCTTTGCTTGACCTGAAGGAAACATATTTGGTCCCTGTGGAGATGTAGTCAGCATTCACAGGCTGTGTCTATTTTGGCCTGCATCAGGACTCAGCATTTCCTGCTCACTCCTCAGGCTCTAGGCCTCTATTCACCCTCGACCCACGATCCCTCTACCTGACCAGTCCTTTACCCAACCTCTACTCACCCCTCACTCCTCTACCCACCCCATCCTATACACGCCCCTCTACTGCCTCTCCCCTCAACCTGTTCTTCCCTCTACCCGTCTCTCACCCTCTAATCACCCCTCCCCTACTTGCCCTGCCCCTGCCCTTTTACCTCTTCCCTATCCAGCCCTCCTTCTACTCATCCCTCCCTCTAACTGCGCCTCGCACCACCATAACTTCCCCTGCCCATTACTCCTCACCTACACCCTCTGCCCAGCCCTGCTTACCCACTCACTCAGGCCCAGCGCGCTGCCGATCAGCCTTTGCGGACAGCCACCATCTCTCTCTTCACGTGCAGGGCCGAACCAGCCGTCCCTGGGGTCCGCGCGGGTGCAAGCGCTGAAGGCCGTGGCGACCGGGAGAAGTGCGCTCGCGCTGTGGAAGGGCCGTCCGGTGCCAGTCGCGCAGGGATCGCGCTGCCCGGGGGCCGTGCACAGCCTGCCATGCCCGTCGCGCCGACAGGAAATCACAGGCGCTCGCCCATCCGCCGCACCGCTTGACAGGTGGGAGAAGTGACTGGTTGTGCGGGGAGCCTTCCAACTGGTTTGCCGGCTGATGACATCGACAGAATGCTCGTGTTACAATTTCTCGTGTTACAATGGGGAAGGATGTGCAATGAAGGGGGAGGATGGTGGGGGTGACATTACCAAAAAACAGCATTGGCTCTCGCTGCAGGGCGGGCCACCTCTAATACATTTTTGAAATGATCTTGCGGGCCAAATATATTTATATCGCGGGCCAAATTTGGCCCACGGGCCAGAGTTTGACATGTGTGCTATAGACGTTCTTAATAGTGACATTTACAAGGATTCTGCCGGGACTTGAGGAACTGATTTAAGGGAACTGTTGAATAGGTTAGGACTTTATTCCTTGGAGCGTCAGAGAATGAGGGAAGATTTGATAGAGGTGCAGAATATTATGAGGGGTAAATGCAAGTAAGCTTTTTTCTCTGAGGCCAGGTGAGTCAAGAACAAATGGACATGGGTTAAGACTGAAACATGAATTGTTTCAGGGGAACATTCCAGGGGACTTTTACACTCGGAGAGTGGTGAGTGTGGAAGAAGCTGCCAGCAGAAGTGGTGGATGCAGGTTTGATTCAACATTTAAGAGAAATTTGGATACATAGATGTGAGGGGTATGGAGGGCTATGGTCTGGGTGCAGGCTGATTGGTCTAGGCAGAAAAATAGTTTGACATTGTCTATATCAGTGGTTTTCAAACTGTTCCTTCAGTGTGGTAAAGCGCCAGGTCCAGATGGTTATACCGTTGAGATTTTTTTTAATGTTTTAAAAAAATACATAGCCCTCCCCCCACAAACTTTGTAAAGTCTTAGTGATACTAATCTTTTTAGAACTCTCTGCCACGGACATTTTATGAAACTTCAATTTCCATAATTCCTAAAAAGAATAAGGACCTTTCTGATTGCGCTTCCTATTGTGAGAGATAATAGATTATAGGAAGTAAAGTTAGTATGAAAATGAAATAAAGAATAATAGACTAGACTAGAGGAAGTTAATTAAGTGCTGAATAGGGAAGAATTCCGATAGAGTGTGAGGAAGGGTTACGCAAGTATAATAGAAGAAAGGTCTTATAATGATAGAAAGAATTACCAAATTCTGCATATAGAATTAGTAACTCCTGGGGGTTGAGATGTTTGAATAAGAACAAAGGCAGATTCATGAATAAGGACAATGACATGATGGGACCCAGACAGGATACCCCATGGTCTTTCAAGTTTACAAGAACTGAACATAGGCAGACAGAATTACCAAATGCCAAACCAATCCAGGAGGCAGAAGAATGTTAAGGGTGGGGGGTATCTCTACACTGAAATGAACTGTATAAAAGTTGGGTGAGCCCCAGTATGTGTGTGTATTCCCATGGTAAAGGGAAGCACCCAACTTTGCACTCTTGTACAATAAATGTTCTTTGCTCCAAATTTTTGTCTCGAACGAAATCTGTGAAGGCACTTCTGTTTCTCACAAATGGGGACTCGTCCGGGATCGCACTCCCTCCACTGACAGAGTGCCCGACGACGGGGGTAGGTGCACCCCGGCTGATTCAGCTGGACTCCCGGACGAAGGGTGACTGGTCAGTGGACGAAGCGAGTGATATCTGAGAAGAGGCATTGAGAACTAAAGACGGGAGGACAATAAGGAAGCGCGCTAGGAATAGCTACTGGTTCCCGATAAGAGGAATTTATTTACCTGCTAGTATGGGAGGAGTAAGTAGCAAGGGAAACAGTCCTGGAGAAGGACGGGAAGATCAGATACCTAAACATAGTCCGTTAGGATTAATGTTATCTGATTGGGGTGCAGGGAAAACCCGTGGGAAAGGTAAACAGACCATGGTCAGGTATTGCTATCAAGAATTGGTTAAGAATCCGATAAAAGAGAGTTCGGTATATTGGCCAAAGTTTGGATCTGACGAGGACTGGATGTGTCAGGCATTGAACATCTGGTTCTACCAAAATCAAAGAGGTAATACCAAGAGCAGAGAATATGCAGCCTGTTGGCTCAGTGGATCGTTTGATCAAATGATTTTGAGCGAAAAGGAATGTAAGAATAAGAAGGATGAATAAATCCTAGAGTATGGGAAAAATGTATGATGTGGTTAAACAATACACTGTTGAATTTCTGAATTTTCTAGGGAATAAGGGTCTTAGAGTGAGTGAATCAAAGTTACAATTTGTTCAATCTGAAGTTAAATACTTAGGTCATCTGGTTAGTCAAGGAATTAGGAAGATAAGTGCAGAGAGAACACGCGGTATTCTGCAGATCCCGCCTCCAAAGAGTGCTTGAGAACTTAGAAAATTCCTTGGTTTAGTGGGATACTGTAGAATTTGGATTGAGAATTATTCTAGCCTGGTCAAATTTCTTTATGATAAACTTGCGACTCTAGGGGATGAAACTGTTGTCTGGACAGAGGAGGAGATTAAAAATTTTACCTTGGTGAAACAGCGTCTTATTAGTGCCCCAGTTTTGGCTTTACCCGACCTAAATAAGCCATTTGACCTATATACCAATGCGAAAGATGGTGTGGCCATGGGAGTATTAACGCAAGAGAAGGCAGGCTTTAGACAACCAGTTGCCTTTCTGTCAAAAAATTTAGATCCTGTTTGTTGTGGTTGGCCAGAATGTGTGCAAGCAATTGCAGCCACTGCTATTTTAGTCGAAGAAGGATGAAAGATTATATTTGGTGCCCCGATGTTAGTTCATACCCCTCACACAGTCCACACCATTCTCTTACAACGTGCCGGAATGTGGCTTACTGATTCTAGAATTTTAAAGTATGAAGCGATTCTCATGGATAGGGATGATTTGACACTGATTATAAACAAAGAACAGAATCCAGCCGCCTTCTTGGTTTCTCCAGATTCTGATACTGTCCCCAATGATTTAGAGCATGTATGTTTAGAAGTGATAGATTTACAGACAAAAATTAGAGATGATTTAAGTGATGAACCTTTACGGGAGGGTGAAAGATGATTTATTGATGGATCTTCCCGCTGCATTGACGGCATTCGTTATAGTGGGTATAGTATAGTGGATGGGAATGAAGGAGTTGTGATTGAAGCCGGTTGTCTTCCCGGTCATTGGTCGGCACAATCCTGTGAATTATATGCCCTCTGTAGAGCTCTCCAGGGTTTAGAGGGAAAGGTGGGCACAATCTATACCGACTCAAAATATGCTTTTGGTGTAATGCACACCTTTGGAAAGATTTGGAAAGAGCGGGGAATGATAACTGGGAAAGGACAAAAGTTGATCCATGAAAACTTAATTGTTCAATCCTTAGATGCTCTTATGTTACCTGAGGAGATAGCTGTAGTTCATGTACAGAGCCATCAAATTATTGACAGTCCTGAAGCACAGGGGAACAGATGGGCAGATGAAGCTGCCAAACAGGCTGCACTCACAGAAAAAATAGACATGCAGCTGTTACTCCCCACCCCACATGCGGTTCAAAAGACTCCCATCTTTTCACTGGAAAAGGAGGTTTATATGAAAGACCAGGGAATGCGTCAAACTGCCGATGGGTTGTGGTGGACGGCAGAGGGATGCCAAGAACTGAACAAAGCCTTGGTTCGTCAGATTATTGATCAGCTCTACCAGCAGACACATTGGGGAACACAGGCACTTGTTGATACTTTAGTACGGTCCTTTAATTGCTCAGGAATATACACCATAGCCAAGCAAAGTAGTCGGGGGTGCCCAATCTGTCAGTGAGTGAATAAGAAAGTCATGCGCCAGGTAAGGCCTGGCGGTCGCGATATAGCCGTACACCCATTTCAACGACTACAGATTGACTTCACGGAATTACCTAAGATAGGGGTTTATAAATACCTCCTGGTGATGGTGGATCATTTTACTCGATAGGTTGAGGCTTTCCCGACCCCTAATGATCGTGCTAGCACCGTTATCCGGATATTACTAGAGTCTGTTATTCCGCTCTATGGCATTATTCAAAGCATTGACTCAGATCGAGGTACACATTTTACCTCTCAGGTACTCCAGGGTGTGTGTAAAATCCTGGGAATAGATTGGCAGTTACATACCCCATGGCACCCCCAGAGTTCAGGCCATGTTATCAGACCCTGAAAAATCAACTCACTCGACTTCATGAGGAAACTGGCCTTTCCTGGATTAAATGCTTACCCTTAGCTTTAATTAGGACTCGCACAGCTCCTCGTAAGGACCTTGCTGTCTCACCATATGAAATGATGTTTGGTCTTCCTTACATGGGATTCCACACTGATACCCCTATCCCTGAGGCTAATGACCAGTACATATCTAAATATTTACAGGGACTTTCTACTTCTCTGTATGACTTACGACAGAAGGGTTTATTAGCTCAAAACCCACCCCTGGACTATCCTATTCATTCTGTTAAACCTGGTGATTGGGTATATGTAAAAGCATGGCAAGACCATAAACTAAAACCTATATGGGACGACCCTTATTGTGTACTTCTGATTACAGACACTGCAGTGCGAACAAAAGAAAAGGGGTGGACTCACATACAACGCATTACACGAGCTAACCCACGAACTAAAGACGTTCATAATACACCCTCCACCTGGTGTGCAGTCTCGCATCCTTCTGGTCTGAAAGTTACGCTACGCCAGGAAAAAGTGCTGTAATGTTATTTTTATTATTTGCTGTATTGTTTTTCTGCTGGTTCCCAATTTTTGGGAAACCACCCAATTGTACACAATGTATTAAGTCCTCCTGGAATAGGGGCAGCAGAGGTGATAATTACTTTGAGGAATGGACAAGTTTACCTTTAGAATGCAGACAGGGCACAGGTATAGACTCTATTCATAGTGGGGTACCTTATTTAGTATGGTTTAATTTAGGATCCCAACATGGACCAGGGAAATAGACCTGCCCTAGGGGAGTGGATTGGGTAGGCGTCCTGGCCTCTACAGATATTAAAGAGATGAGTGCTAAAAATATGGTACATAGAAGATGGTGGAAAAATGATAGGCAGAACATTAGTCAGGGCTATACCTGGAGTAGGGATGAAGTGGGTATATATGCTAATGCTCGCAGACAAGCTTCTACTCACAGGTTAGGTAACAATAAACGCTCCCCCCAAACTTGGCATCTTGTAAATCATCCTTTGGGTCACGAATACATTCGGAAGGCTAAAGGCAATCACTATAAGGGGGATTCGAGTTGTAAACGGCTCAAGCTGCTCCAGAATATCACAGCTGTTTGGCATTTAAACAGTTTAACCAGACTCCAGGCAGTTTTGAAGATTATCACCAAACAGACAGCGATGGCCTTGGATTTATTGGCTGAAGACAACGACAGATACGAGCTACAGCTTATCAAAACCGCCTGGCTCTCGATTACTTGTTAGCTGCTGAGGGCAGTGTTTGTGGAAGATCGATTGATGACAACGGTCACAATGGTCAGGCAGTTGAACTTTTTACTGGTGACTGGAGGTGGATACACACAGCCCTTATAGCAGTTGGACTCATTACTTCTTCTTCTTTTCTTTGGCTTGGCTTTGCGGACGAAGATTTATGGAGGGGGTAAAAAGTCCACATCAGCTGCAGGCTCGTTTGTGGCTGACAAGTCCGATGCGGGACAGGCAGACACGGTTGCAGCGGCTGCAGGGGAAAATTGGTTGGTTGGGGTTGGGTGTTGGGTTTTTCCTCCTTTGCCTTTAAGCCATCATGAAACTTCCCTGCCTAATGACTTGTGTGCAGTGTTTAATTCAACGGACCCTTCGTCAGATCACTACAACCCAAAGGATGTATGTTTCCCAAACTCCGTCTGATGATGCTGAGATTACAGTTCGTTTACTGACTCGCTGGGAAAAAGACCAAGTTTCCAGTTGAGAATTTACTAAGCGTAGCTAAAGAAAAAGTGGGGATTGTGAGAGATAATAGATTATAGGAAGTAAAGTTAGTATGAAAATGAAATAAAGAATAATAGACTAGACTAGAGGAAGTTAAGTAAGTGCTGAATAGGGATGAATTCTGATAAGAGTGTGAGGAAGGGTTACACAAGTATAATAGAAGAAAGGTCTTATAGTGATAGAAAGAATTAGCAAATTCTGCATATAGAATTAGTAACTCCTGGGGGTTGAGATGTTTGAACAAGAACAAAGGCAAATTCATGAATAAGGACAATGACATGATGGGACCCAGACAGGATACCCCATGGTCTTTCAAGTTTACAAGAACTGCACATAGGCAGACAGAATTACCAAATGCCAAACCAATCCAGGAGGCAGAAGAATGTTAAGGGTGGAGGGTATCTCTACACTGAAATGAACTGTATAAAAGTTGGGTGAGCCCCAGTATGTGTGTGTATTCCCATGGTAAAGGGAAGCACCCAACTTTGCACTGTTGTACAATAAATGTTCTTTGTTCTCAATTTTTGTCTCGAGCGAAATCTGTGAAGGCACTTCTGTTTCTCACACTATAGACCAATATTATTACTGAATGTTGATTCTAAAATTCTTTCTAAGATTTTAGCTAATAAATTAGAAAAAAATTCTTCCTTAGAATTCTATAGACAAAACAGGATTTAGAAAGCATCCATATTCACACTTTAATATGCATAGATTAATTAATATAATTTTATCCCCATCACATAAAGCTCCAAAATGTGTTGTGTCATTAGATGGAGAAAAGGCTTTTGATAGAATGGAATAGAAATATCTATTTGACATTTTGAAAGGATTTGATTTCAACCCTGGTTTTATCTCTTGGATTAATTTGATTTATCAAGATCCAGACACTGCTGTAATTACGAATAATAAAAAATCTTCATTTTTTTTAGGTAATTTCAAAGTACTAGACAGGGTTGTCCACTTAGCCCTTTACTATTTAATTTAGCTTTGAAACCCATAGCAATAACAGTAAGAGGAGATGGAGAAGATATTGAATTGATAATTTGTGAATCTGTTTACTATGGAGCTTGATAAGTAGGTGTGGGATGAGAGGGAGGTAAAGCTAGCCTGGAGCAGGTTGGCATCAGCAGTGAAAAGATGTTAATGGACCCTTGCTTTCTGAAAAACAGTGCCCTCCAAATGTTTGGAACAAAGACACTTTTTTTTTCCTTTATTTGCCCCTGTGCTCCACAGATTTAAATTTGTAATCAAACAATTCACATGTAATTAAAGTGCACATTCCAGATTTTATTGAACGTTATTTGTTTACATTTTGGTTTGACCATGTAGAAATTACAGTGCTTTTTAGACATAGTCCCCTCATTTCAGGGCACCATAATGTTTGGGACATTTGGCTTCACAGGAACTTGTGATTACTCAGGTATGTTTAATTGCTTTATTGGTGCAGGTATCAGAAAGCTGATACCAGAATTGTGTCAATTAAAGTGAAAGAAGCCATTAAGAGGCTGAAAAGCAGGAATAAAGCAGTAAAAGACATCACCCAAACCTTAGGATTACCAAAATTAACTGTTTGGAACATAAGAAGGAATAGCATACTTGTGAGCTCAGTAATTTCAAAGGGACTGGTATTCCAAAGAAGACCTCCACTCCTGATGACAGAGTTCTCATTATAATGAAGAAAAATCCCCAAACAAAAGTCCAATGAGTCAGAAACGCTCTTCAGAAGGCAGGTGTCGATGACTACTGTCCACAGAAGTAATACAGAGGCTATACTGCAAGATGTAAACTACTTGTTAGCCACAGAAAGAACTGCCAGATTAAAATTTCCCAAGAATTATCTAAAATAGCCTAGAGAATTCCAGACAAGATCTTGTGAACAGAGGAGACCAAGATTAACCTGAATCAGAGTGATGGCAAGAGCTAAGATCCAAAGCAGATCGTCTTTGCCATGGTTTGCATCTTGCAGTGATGCCTCTGTATTTCTGTTCATGAAGTCTTCTGCAGACAGTATTCATTGACATATCCACATCTGCCTCCTGAAGTGTTTCTGATCTGTGGACCTCTTCCTTGGAATACTGCAGAAATGTTATCCAATTTATATGCAGGAAAATGCCTTAAATATTGTACCCTGTGGCTGTGGTCTTTGAATGAGGTTCAAACAGTACTAGTGAGGTGACTCTGTCTACCTAGCACTGGTACCCCTCATTCCTGCTGGCTTGACTCAATGAAGACTATGTTTTGGACTTTGTGGTTTGTTACCGAGCCTTTTTGTACCCTGACAGGAGCTCAACTTTAACAATACCAGTCCCTTTGCGATTACTGAGCTCACCAGTTCGCTCTCTTCTTAATGATGCTTCAAACTGTTAATTTTGGTAATCCTAAGGTTTGGGTGATGTCTCTTACTGTTTTATTCTTGTTTTTCAACCTCTCTCTTCAATCTTTTTTATTGGTTTTATAATAAATACAGTATAATGAAAAGGGAACAAAATTGAAAAATCAGATATGTGTGTGTGTGTGTGTGTGTGTGTGTGTGTGTATTTAAAGATAAAACTTCAAACAATGTAAACTTGCTCCTCTCCACTGCCATAGGGTGAAGACAAAGACATCAAAAAATATTATTACATAAAAAAGCCCATTTAACCTACTCTACTGAAAAAAAGCTATCCTGAGAGTTATATATACCATGAATCAAAAAACAAAGGTAAGAACGTATCTCATCTTGAAGAGGGAGTACATCTAATCACATTAAAAACATTTACATCAAATAAAAGTAAGGCATAAAAAGGTCACCATGTATCTTCAAATTTCACCAATGAAATCAAATACATAACTAATTTTTTCTGAACTAAATCAGGACATAATATAAGAGAACGATTGGAACACTGGTACAGAAAAACTCTCTATGTCTGGTTCAGTAACTCCCAAAAAGAGCAGTTATTGGTTTGGGTCGCAGCTCCACCTGAAATACAGTTGAAAGGATGCTAAAAATTTCTTTCCAATAGATTTCTAAGGATGGACAAGACCAACACACGTGGCAATGTAGCAATATCAGATTTGCATCTGTCACAAGTAGAATTAATATTAGAAAAAATACAAGCCCATTTATCTTTGGACATGTGAACCCGATGCACCACTTTGAATTGAATTAATGAATGTCAGGCATATATTGAAGATATATTCACCACTTTAAGAATCTTGTCCCATAGATCCTCTGATAAGTGTCTTGCAAGTTCCAATTCCCAAGCCTATTTTAATCTTATCATGTAATACTGGAGTAATTTCAATAATCTATCTTACACTATTCCAATTAATCCTTTCTGAGAAGGATTTGGAGATCTGGTGGATATACAAATGGAAAGTCCAGTAATATGGTATTTAAGAAATTTCTAATCTATAAATATCTAAAAAAGGAATATTTGGTGAGTCATATTTACTTGACAGTGGTTCAAAAGACATTAACCAATCTTCCTTAAATAAATTTTCAAAAGAAATAATATTTTCATTTTCCATATAAAGATTGATGGTCAAAAAAAATTATTATGAGAGATAGCACGAGATAAAACAAAAAAATTAATTAAAATGTCCTAAATTGGAACCAGATTTGCAATACATGTTTGAGCATTGGATTCGTGTATCCTTATTGATCTTGGAAAAACTAAATGGAAGAGAGGCACCCAATAAAAAGAGGTCACTAAATATAGATTTCAATTCTAAGTCTGTCCTTAATGGATGATCCAAATTAGTCAGAATAAAAAAAATACAAAAAGTTAGATGATGAATATTAACAGATCAGTAATAAAATCTAAAATTAGGTAGGACCATACCACCATCTTTATCAGGACGAAAACTTGAATCGCTTGAAATAGTTATAAAAACATAGATAATGTCGCGTTGGGTTCAGACCAACACGATAAAAATAACCTTGAGCCTGGAGTCACATTAGTAGTTTGTTTTATTTTACCATTCACTTAGTGAATATCTACATGCACAGGCTTTTCCCTGCTAGTCCTGAGTCCTTCTCTCTCTCCAAGATGCGGAAGTCCCGCCCCATGGCGTCAGTGATCTACTTGATGTCCCACCAATGGTGTTACACCATATCCCCCTTACTTTGCGTTCAAAGCCCGCTTTTCTGCGGCTTCACCCGCTTCAGTTACCTTTACGCATTCCAATACAACTACACATACAACATTTACAATACACAAGTCTTTCTTGACTCTGGGTGTTTTACAGTCTCTACAGATTCAGTCTCTGTGGTCTCCTTACTTCTTGTCCAGACCTTGTGCTTATTATGCCAGGCAAACTCTGTGTTTCAGTTGGCAGAGTCTCTGGACCTGCCTTTGCAGGAGTGTCCATTTCCAGTCAGTGCTCTTGTTGCTGGTATAGGAGCGAGATGTTAGCGAATTCGTCTCAGTGTCCCTTATGGTCCACTAACCATGTGCAACCATGGGCTGTGGTGCACGGACGTTACTGTGCTTTGCTGTCTTGCATCAGAGATCCACACCTCATCTCCTGGTGCCAGCTTTTCCAAGTCACTAATTTGGTGTCTCTCCTAATACCACTTCGCATTCTTACACCTCTTCTCCCTCTCCTCGTCCTGGAATTGTAGCAGGTCTAGGAGTTCCAGTTGTAACCGCTCTGGCAGGGTTAGTAGAGCCGTGTGAAGGTGATGTCCCATTAGCAATTGGGCTGGACTGTAGCCGTTGCTCAGTGGTGTGGCTCTGTTCACCAATAGTGCACAGTAAGGGTCTTTTGCTTTCTTGAGCAGGTTCTTCACTGTTTGTACTGCTTGCTCTGCCTCACCAATGTTTTGTGGATACTTAGGGCTACTGGTCACATGCTCGAACCCGTAATCTGCTGCAAATGCTTCATGTTTTGTTCAGAGAATTGTGGACAATTTTTGCTTACTAATGTCTCTGGAATGCCGTGCAAACATTGATTTTAAATGAACAATTACATCGGTAGTTCGTGTCAGGCTGAGTTGTGCTATTTCTATGAATCTAGAGAAATAGTCCACCACTAGTAAGTATGTGTTCTCTCCAAGAGTAAATCAGTCTACGCCAAGTTTTTGACATGGCCTGTCAAGGAATTTACTCGACATCAGCAGTTCTCTTATCCTGGATGTTCTCTCTGCACCTCAAGACAATCTCACTTATTTGATTACTCAGACATGGCCACCACACTGTTTGATTGGCACGTTCCCGGCACTTTACAACCTCCTGGTGGCCCTCGTATATTTTCTTGAGTACCTCGTTCCGCATGTTAGCTGGAATAACTAATCTTGTACCATGCAGGAGTAGTCCATTGTGCACACTCAGAACGGCCCTCTCTTGCAGTAGTGTTTGACTGGTCCTTATAACTGGTTTCCGTCTGGCCAGCCTCCAATGCAGTATTTCATGACCTGCGCGCACACAGTCAGTGCATAGTTGCTCTCAGAGCTCTGTCAAGTATCTGTCACTTGTTAGGAGGTTTTCCATCACCATCTTTGTCAGCACTCGTGGTTCTGTCTTGTAGTGGGGAGCGAGAGAGTGAGGTTCTTCCCAGGTGTGCGTGAGATCTTATCAGCCTCATTCTGAACCTCTGTATCTGTGGTGGCAGCGAATCCAGTGCTTGCCCACCTAGTAGACTCACAAGTGGTTTGTGGTCTGTATCCAACTCGAAATGTAATCCCAAAATAAAATGGTTGAATCTCTTGCAGGCCCAAGTCAGAGCCAATGCCCCTTTTACCAGCTGCGCGTGCTGTTGCTCTGTTTCTGTTTGTGATCTGGGAACGTAAGTAACTAGTGATCAATGGTCTCCATCCTTCTGTAGTAATACTGCTCCCAGTCCATATGATGAAGCGTCAGCTGATATTCTCAGTTGCCTATTTGGATCATACAACTGAAGTACGGTGTGGATGATAGCTCTCCCTTAAGATTACTAAATGTCCTCTGTTGCTCATGTCCCCAGCTCCACTGGTTTTCCTTGGGCAACAGGTCTCTCAGTGGTTTGTCCTTTTCAGCCAGGTTTGGTATGAACTTCCCTAGTTGGATTAGTAAATATGCAGACGATACTAAGATAGGTGGAATAGTGGATAATGAAGAAGGTTTTCAAGGATTGCAGAGGGATTTGGGCTGCTTAGAAAAGTGGGCTGAAAAATGGCAGATGGAATTTAATGCTGATAAGTGTGAGGTGCTTCATTTTGGTAAGAAGAATCAGAATAGGACATACGTGGTAAATGGGAGAGCATTGAGGAATACAGAAGAGCAGAAAGATTTAGGAGTAACGGTACATCGTTCCCTGAAGGTAGAAACTCACGTGAATAGGGTGGTGAAGAAGGCTTTTAGTATGCTGGCCTTTATCAATCATTGCATGGAATATAGGAGTTGGGAGGTGATGTTGAGATTGTATAAGACGTTGGTGCGGCCTAATTTGGAGTTCTGTGTGCAGTTCTGGTCGCCTAATTATAGGAAGGATATAAACAGAGTGGAGAGAGTGCAGAGAAGGTTTACCAGAATGTTACCTGGGTTTAAGCATCTAGAGTATAGGGAGAGATTGGACAGATTAGGTCTTTATTCTTTGGAGCGTAAAGGTTGAGAGGGGATTTGATAGAAGTATTTAAGATTATGAAAGGGATAGACAGAGTGGATGTGGATAGACTATTTCCGTTAAGAGGAGGAAAGATTAAAACAAGAGGACATGAGTTAAGAATTAAGGGGCAGAGGTTTAGAGGTAACATGAGGGGGAACTTCTTTACTCAGAGAGTGGTAGCCGTGTGGAATGATCTTCCGGGAGAAATAGTGGCGGCGGAGTCAATTGTAATATTTAAGAAAAGGTTGGACAGGTATATGGATGAGAAGAAGATGGAGGGTTATGGGCATTGTGCAGGGAGGTGGGACTAGAAAGGGGTGTTTGGTTCGGTGCGGACTAGAAGGGCCTAATGGCCTGTTTCCGTGCTGTAATTGTTATGTTATGTTATGGTTCACCATACAGAGAAAACATCTGAGCTCACTAATGTTTGTGGGCTCCTTCATGTTCTGCACAGCTTGTCTTGTATGGATCTGGTCTCATGCCATCCACTGAGATGATGTACCCTAGAAATTTCACCTGCCTCCTTCCAAACTCATAATTAGCCATGTTGAGAGTGACCCCTGCCTTTTCTGCTCATTCTCGGACTGCATGGACCCTTGCATCGTGTTGGTCCCTCATGGTCTCCCAAATGAGGATATCATCCATGTGGCAGACAACTCCTTCCAGGCCTGCAGTAACCTCGGTCAATATTCTGTTCTGGAAGTATTCAGGGACAGAGGAGATAGGAAATAGTAACGGCTGAATGTTATGTAGAGAGCTGATTTTTTAGACAAAAGATTTTGCCAAAATCCCATGTTTGCATCCAAATTAATAAAATATTAATTACCAGTGAGCATGCCTTGGGTTTGATCCACCAAAGGAAGTATAACCTTTTCTCTGCGCACTGATCCATTCAAGGGTGTCAAGTCCACACAACTTTATTCTTTTCCATTGCTAACACCATGCCGCAACACCTTCCTGTAGGCTCTTCTATGCGCTGATAACTCCAAGCTTCTCCATTCTTTCAAGCTCTCTCTTCACTTTGCCCATGAGCAGCAATGGGACCCTTCGAGGTACCTTCAGTGAAAATGGTTTGACATCAGCCCAAGTCCATTGTAAAGTTTGGGATATACCTTCCTGACCATCTCCTGGTCTAGAGCGTCCAATCTGGCCACTAGCTGGAGTCTCACCGAAGCTGGTCTGCTCAACAGCGCCACTTGTAAGTCTCTCCCACATACACTTCTTCTGTGGTACTTCTCTCTGTATGAGAGCAGTTATTTTTGCCGATCCCAGGACCATCAATTTCACTCCCCCCGGACCATAGAGTGGATTCTGTGTTTTTCCTAGCTTGCCGTCTCCGCATATAATTCTTTTAAACACCTGCTGTAACATTGGCCTGTGTCGATTTTGAAGGTCGCTTTGCTGCCTTCCTATGTTAACGTTGGTCATCCAGAGCTCCTCGCCTGATGCTATTTCTCCGAAGAACAATCTGTCCACATCCTCCGCTACCTCATTCACCATACAGGTTGACCTACAGACTTTTCTGTAGTGTCCTTGTTTGCCGCAGTTGTAGTATTCTACACTCCTGTCTGGGTATTGAAATGCTGGGTGGAACAGTAGTTTTCACACTTGGGGCATGTCTTGTGCTCTGCATCATTGTTTTAACTCTTTACAGTACTGGCGTCTGCCCTTTGCCTTTAAACTTCTGCTGTCTTCCTCTAAAGTTGCACTGCGTCTCCTGCTAGTTGGCTTGCACACATTTCTTGCAAGTCGGTTTGCTGCTGCTTTATCGCTTCTGTCTAGCCATTGTGACTGCTGCTTTCATGAGGATGAGGCCTTTGTCGAGTTGCATCCTCTCCAACAGCGACGAATCTCTTAGACCCACTACTAGTCTGTCGTGTAAAAGTTCATTGTGCAGATCCCCATACTCGCAGTTCTCTTCCAGAGCGAACAAGGCTGGAATGAACGTGTCTACTATTTCTACAGGCTGCTTCACTCTCTTGTTAAATTTTGCCCATTCTTCTGAGGCACAAAATAATAATCAAACCCTCTCCGTTCTGCATTGTATTGCTGCACGCCTGTTAAGTCTAGGCCTCGTAGCACGTCATCAGCCTTGCCCCCCCCCATGCAATATACTAGCATATTCACCTAGTTAGCTTCAGAGGAATTAAATTACTTTCAATTTGAAATGCTCTAATCTTCTTATCCACTTCTCCCACTTCTATGACTTTAAGAAGTCGAAGGGTTCTGGAGGTTTTATTGTGAAAGTCACCACTGGAGGAGCTGCCACTCCCAATCAGGGTGCCTCCACATGTTCAACTCACCTCTTTCGCTTTTATCCTTTCAGTCTGTCCTTCTCTCAGTGGCTCAAAATTCAATTTCTGACACCATGTTGTGTTGGGTTCAGACACACTTGTTATAAAAATTACCTTGAGGCTGGAGTTGCATTAGGAGCTTGTTTTATTTTACAATATACTTAGTGAATATCTACATCTGCAGGCTTTTCCCTGCTAGTTCTGAACCTCTCTCTCTCTCTCTCTCTCTCTCTCTCCATGATCCGGAAGTCCCGCCCCGTGATCTCATCAGCCTGCTCGATGTCCCACCAGTAGATTTACACCACAGCTAATATCATAATTTTAACTCTATTAATACGACCTATTAAAGATAATGATTAGGGAGACTATTTCAAAAAAGACTACCTCACATACTTGAATGGAGGAGAAAATTTGAGTTTATATAAATCTTTAAATGGTTTAGTAATTTTAACCTCTAATTATCTCTGACAATCTAATGGAACTTAAGTGTAGATAGGGACCTGCATATTAATCAGGAAAAATTCACTTTAATGAAGGTTTAATTTATATCCAGAGAAAGAGCTGAATTGAGTAAACACAGATAACATAGCTGGGGTAGATTTTTCAGCACCTTCCTTGAAATACCAGTCCCTTTGCGATTACTGAGCTCACCAGTATATTCTTTCTTTTTTTTTTTTATACACACTAAGAACCATACACACAAAAATTTCCCTCTTGAATATACAAAGTGTCATTTTCTCTCCTTTTTCCCCCTCCCTTCCCTCCCTCCTTCAACCCCCTCCCCACCCACTCAACGTTCAACATATATGATACATTAAACCCATTAAACAATGTCATCACACAATGAAAATAAACAAGAAATTTGTGTCTTCTACTTTTACACACTGGGTCAGTTCATTTCGTCTTCTCCTTCTGTCATTTTAGGTGGTGGAGGTCCACGGTAGGCCCTCTTTGTTGTGTTCCATGTACGGTTCCCAAATTTGTTCGAATACTGTGATGTTATTTCTTAAATTATATGTTATTTTTTCCAATGGAATACATTTATTCATTTCTATGTACCATTGCTGTATTTTCAGGCTATCTTGTAATTTCCAGGTTGACACAATACATTTTTTTGCTACAGCTAAGGCTATCATAATAAATCTTTTTTGTGCTCCATCCAAATCGAGTCCAAGATTTTGTATTACTTAGAAGAAAGATCTCTGGATTTTTTGGTATGTTGCTTTTTGTGATTTTATTTAATACCTGGTTTAGATCTTCCCAAAACTTTTCCACTTTCTCACATGCCCAAATTGCATGTACTGTTGTTCCCATTTCCTTCTTCCAACGAAAACATCTGTCTGATACTGTTGGGTCCCATTTATTTAACTTTTTGGGCGTGGTGTATAGCCTGTGTAACCAATTATATTGTATCATGCGTATCCTCGTGTTTATTGTATTTCTCATAGTTCCGGAGCATGATGTTCCAAACTGTTGATTTTGGTAATTCTAACATTTGGGTTCTGTCTCTTACTGTTTTATTCTTGTTTTTCAGCTTCATAATGGCTTCTTTGACTTTCATTGGCACAACTCTGGTCATCATGTTGAAAAATGGTAACTCTAGACTCCAGAAGTGATTCAAAGCAAGCCTAGCTCTCTTATACCTGCACCAATGAAGTAATTAAACATATCTGAGTCATCACAAGCACCTGTGAAGCCAAATATCTCAAACATTATAGTGTCCTGAAATGGGAGAACTATGAATAAAAATGGCTGCAATTTCAACATGGTCAAACCAAAATGCGTGTGGGAGCGGGGCACGCGCATGAGAGCGGGTTTGTATATATAGTCATAGAAAAAAGGAATACATGTACATGTATATGAGATTGTGAACTGCCATCGTTGGCAGGACACGGTATATGACTGTACAGGCCTATGTGAAAAATTATAAATAAAATATTCAAAAAGAATCTGCCCTCTTTTCAAAGAGGCAACAAATGTGGCTATTTTCTTCCACGATAAAGTCAGAAACCCAGACAAGGGTTAAAACAAAGTGGCCATACAAAAATTAGCCAATAGAATTCTGTCCTCTTTTCCAAAAGATAGAGAAGTGGTCTTTCTATTTCAAAAGCCACTTATTCTGTATTCCCCTTTTCCCAAGAGTAACACACAACAGCACCTATTCTGGTTACTGTAATTCAACCCTGTCTTTCACAATGTTCCAACCCGTGTGTCACAGGGTTTTGACTTCTGTACTCTCCAAACTGAACTGATCCAAAAATGTCTGAATTCAATAATATATTTCTCCAAATCATGTGACAGTTACATCATCAATGAGGTCAGTCCAATTCTTGGAAACCACATGACTATCAGTTTTATTTCTACCAAAATTCTGTTCTTTTTTCAAAACCACTTCCTATCCATAACAACCTCTGACCTCATCTCTGTTCAAGAGGCTTAAGTGGTTTTGTTTAAAAACAAATGGCTTCCTCAGCAGTTCTTATTGAGTACTTAGATACTTCAGTTTTTAATAAAGCAAACACTCCATTGTTCTTCAATAATTAAGAACCACTTCAGATCCATTAGATGTCTTTCCAAGACGCTGTGACTGAGAATGAACTCTCTTCTCAGAGTACAATGGTTCTCTGTAAATGTGCAGTGACCCTGTACCAGCTAAGAATACATATACAATATTTTAACTCTATAATTTAATTTACTAAGACATTTTTATAAGAAATATAACTAACCTTAACCTAATTATTACTATTAGCATAGATCCATAACAGTACAGTAAATAGAGTTCATTCAGTTTGGCTGCATGAATTGGATTTGTGATGGATTGAAGCTTTGATGTTATCATGTTGCAAATACAAAAATGGCATTGAATTTCCAAAGCATTCTCATCAATGTATGAGAATATGTCCAAATTGACCACAAGAATAAGAAAGAACCACCACTGTGCACCCCCATGTTCCCTGATTATCCTTTCCTGTCTATATCGAAGGATGATATGCAGACCACCTTCAGGAGAATGAATCTGAGGAAAGCATCTGGTCTGGACTGAATACCCAGCTGAGTATTAAAAATCTGTGCTGACTAACCTACCAACTTATTTAGATACCTTCAACATCCAACAGAGCATTGTACCCATCTGTTTCTAATAGGTATCAATCATACCTGTGCCCAAGAGTGTGGTAACCTACTTAAATAACTATCAACTTGTCGCACTCACATCAACAGTGAAGAAGTGTTTTGAAAGCCTGGTGCTGAAGTGTATCATATCCTGTCTGAGCAGTGACATGGATCCGTTCCAGTTCACTTATCATAGAAACAAGTCTACGGTGAATGCCATCTCACTGGCTCTGCACAAAGCCTTGGTGCACCTGGATAGCAAAGATGCATTCATCAGGATGCTCTTTATCAACTACAGTTCAGCATTTAACAACAAAATGCCCTCAACACTGATCAGCAAATTCCAAGACTGGACTCAACACCCAACTGTGTAATTGGATCCTTGATTTCTTCAACTACAGACCACAATCTGCAAGGATTGGTGAGAATCCCCATCAATACTGGAGCATCACAGGGCTGCATTTTTAGCCTACACCTATGACTATGTGGCTCAGTATGACAAAAACACCATCTACAAATTTGCCAATGAGTCAGCATAGAGGAGGGAGATTTAAAACTCGTCCGAACAGTGCATCAACAACCTCACACCAAAACCAAAGAGCTATTGTTGACTTCAGGAAGAAAAAAACAGATGTGTACAATCCAGTGATCACTGGGGATCAGAGGTGGAGAGGGTGAGGAAATTTAAGTTCTTGGGAGTCATGATCTTGGATAATATTCCCTGAACCCAACACGTTAATGGCATTGTGTGAGGTTAAAAACACGAAATGCTGGAGAAGCTCAGCAGGTCAAACAGTCTCCTTTATGTAGCAAAGGTAAAAATACAGAATTGACGTTTCAGGCATCATGTGAAATGTTGCATTTTGGAAGGGCAAACCAAGGTAGGATATACACAATAAATGGTAAGGCACTGAGGAGTGTGAAGGAGCAAAGAGATCTAGGAATACAGATAAATCGTTCCCTGAAGGTGATGTCACATGTGGACAGGGTTGTAAAGAGAGCTTTTGGCATCTTAGCCTTTATAAATCAAAGTTTTCAGTATAGGAGTTGGAATGTTATGTTGAAGTTGTTTAAGACATTGGTGAGGCCAAATTTAGAATATTGTGTGTAGTTCTGGTTGCCTAACTACAGGAAGGATAAGAGAACAGAGAAGATTGACTAGGATGTTGCCGGATCTTCAGGAGTTGAGTTACAGGGAAAGATTAAACAGGTTAGGACTTTATTTCTTTGAGCAAAGAAGAATGAAGGGAGATATGATAGAGGTTTATAAGATTATGACAGGTATGAACAGAGTGGATGCGAGTAGATTTTTTCCACTTAAGATTAGGGGAGATAAATACAAGAGGTCAAGCTTTAAAGCTGAAAGGGGAAAAGTTTCGGGGGAACATTAGGGGAAGGTTTTTCACTCAGAGAGTGGTGGGAGTGTGGAATGAGCTGCCATCTGATGTAGTGAATGTGGGCTCGATCTCAAGTTTAAAGAATAAATTGGATAGATACATGTATGGGAGAGGTCTGGAGGATTATGGAATGGGGGAGGTCAATGGGACTAGCGGAATAATGGTTGGCACAGACTAGAAGGGCCGAATGTCCTGTTTTCCATGCTGTAGCATTCTTTGGTTCTATGAAAGCACATCAGGAGTTTGTGGAGGTTTGGTATAACAATGGAAACACTAGCAAATTTCACTTGTGTGGTGGAAAGTGTGCTAACCGCCTGTATCATGGTCTGGTATAGGGACACTCATACCAGAAAATCTTTGGGGGAAACGCTGCCATTGGAGAGCAGCAGCAATCATCGAGGATCCACACCACCCAGCACACGATCTGTCCTCACTGCTGCCATCAGGAAAGAGGTACCTGTACAGGTGTCACAAGACTTGCACCACCACATTCAGGAACAGCTGCTCCCCCTCCACCATCAGACTCCTCAACAATAAACTCAATCATGGACTCATTTAAGGACTCTTACTTTTGCATGATTGATTTTTGTTCCCTCTCTGTATTGCACAGATGTTTATATTTCTTTACTTGTTTGCATATGTACATTGTGTACAGTTTTTTCTTGCACTGATTCTGCCTTGTCTGCAGGAAAAAGAATCTCCGGGTTCTATGTGATGTCATGTATATAAATGTATATATAAATATATAAATGTATATATATGACAATAAATCTGAATCTAAAGCATGAAACACTGCAGATACCATGATTGAAGTAAAACCACACTGGAGAAATTCAGCAAACAGTGTACTCTACGTAGCAAAAACAAGGATACATAGCCAAAGTTTTAGGCTTGAGCTTCATCAAAGTATGACAAAATGTGGGCAGGCACCCGAGCAATAGGGTGGGGGGGAGGGGTTGGAGAGAGGAGGACAGTTCCAAAGGCAGGAGGGCACACCAGCAAGGAGGAGGATGACTCTGTGAACAAATAGGAAATGGGTTGGAGCTAGAGGAAGGAAGACAAATGGAAAGGGAAGGGAGGGCAAATGGAAAGCAGACTTTCAGAAACTGGAGAAGTTAATGCCTTAACATCAACTCTCTCCTCAATGTGTCTTGGCTGAGAGTCAAAATCATCTGAAAGATCAATGAAATCCATATATTTGTCCTTTCCTTGATGTTTCATGTAGTGAAGATATTAGTTGCAAATGGAATTCTAGGAGGAGCTCGTCATCTAGTGGGAGAAGATGCCACTATGTTGATGGTTAGCGAGGAGGGGGTGATGTTGTCGATACACATTGATTGGGTCTGATAATGAAGAAATTGAGGATCCAGTTCCAATGATTAAGCAGTCCCAAATCCATGAGCTTGATTATTAGTTTTACTAGTATGGTGGTTTTACATGCTGTAGTCAATGAACAATAGGTGTTCTTGTGTTCCTGTTGATCTCACAGAGAGTGGAGGAACAGTAAGATGGTATCTACTGTTGACAGTTTTGAAATTAGGTGAACTGAAGGGGGTCCAGGTCCTTCCTGAGAAAACATGATTGTTCCATAATCAACCTCTCAAAGCATTTTGTTGCTGAAGATGCAAGTGCCACCAGCCAATAGTCAATGAGGCAGGTCATTCTGCTCTTTTTGAGCATGGTAACAGGACTTCCGGTCTATGAGCCCATGCCGCTGAAATACCCCAATTAACCTTGATCTCCCATAGGTTTTGAAAGGTGGGAGGAAACTGGAGCATACAGACATGGGGAGAAGAGACAAAATCCTTCCAGCAGACCGTAAGTGAACCCAGGTCTCTGGCTCTGTAATAGTGTTGTACAATCCTCTGCGTTAACCATGCCACCCATTTATGATGGACATTTTAAGCAAAATATACATTTAAAACCATAGAAAATATGAAGTGATAAAGATAAAAAGGTTTAATTTGCAAAGTGGTTATAATCTGGAACTCATTGTTTCACTACATTTATAGAGAATCAGAGATTTCAAAAGGAAAATGAATATGCATCCTGGGGAAAATAATTTTCAGAATTATGAGGAAAGAGATTGGGACTCGGACGAACAAAATTTAATTGCAAAGAGATGCTATAAACTTAACAGCCTTAACAAGTTTAAAATAGAATATTCCCACCATATTCCCTTTTGATCAGAAATTCCCAGCTGCAGTTCCCATCAGCTTCTCAATTTTTAAGTTCTCAACAGTTTGTCTCTCTAAAAAAAACATTCTAACACCCAGATGTTGTCTTCTCCCTACCAAAACTGGGCATCATTCCAACAGATGCCCTTTGAATGAACAGAGTAAACCCGTCCTACAGAAGAAATGCTTTGTTTTGAATGGACATTTACATGAACCACTTCACATGGATAGGAGTTTCTCTCCACTCTTCCACTTAACAAATACAGGGTCACAATTCTGACAATAGAACCCCCTCTGATTCCTAGTACACTTTGGCCCACTCTCACTGTCTTGAGGCAATTCAGTCAAGATCCATTCTTGTCTCTAATTTCCTTCTGGTCTACTTATCCTGCATGTTGCAGTAGGGAGTTAGAAATTGGAGTGGGAGAGAGATTAATTTTACTTTGTAACTATTGAGATCATCCTTGAGCAGTGACCTCACAAAGTGTGTGGGAATGGTAATTTTCAAAAATACATTAGTTCATTAAAAAAATTGACAGGGAAGTGAAAGGATCAGGCCATCCTCATCAGATGCTTTTTGTAAAGTTGTCATTTTTGGCAGACTGTGAAATTATTGCTTGCTTTGGTGGAACTTAAAACATTAATCTTATTTAAAAGTTCCAAAATAATTAATTCATTGCTATAATAAAACAATCTCCTCTGTCGCATTATTAAAAATTATTTATGCAAGACACAAGGAAAAGAAACTGTATCCTGGAGCTAACTATCACTGCTGGATATACTTGAACTTGACATTTGGAATCTGAGAATGAGCTTTGAATGGTAATTTCAGTCTGTGTTAAATAATTTTCATTCAATAACCTCCAGATATCATTAGAAAGTCAGTCTTATATTTTCAAGGCTTTAATAATGTTCATTCTGTTGGCTCACATTCTAAACATTACACTCCACATATACTAGGTATTAATCTCCTTGCAAGAGTTCAAGTATCTTAACATTCATAATATTCTGAGAAAAGGTGAGCAGAAGATCAAAACTGAAGCAAAATACTTCCTTCTTAAAGATAAGATTCACAAATAAGATACAAATTAAACTTTTTTTCCCCCTCATTAGGAATAGTTCCAATTTTGTAGCAGTTGTGCAGAAAGACATGAAAGGGATTTGTATCAATCACCTAAACCAAGGAATTTTGTGGCAACAGTCATACATTTGTTTCTAAATGATTGGTTCCTCCATAGAAAAAAAGACTGCTGACATCCTACATTAATTCAGTGAAGCAATAACAGATATCCAGAACATTGCAAAATCTCCACAAATTCCTTGTCATGCTACATGGAAACCAAAACCAGCATCTTAAATTAATCTTGCATTAACTCACTGTGATAATCTTCACCCCCAATGGGGTCATCAATACCCCTGAGCGTAATGCCCTGCAAAAGATAGTGGACACAGCCGAGGGCATCACAGGCAAAATCCTTCCTACTATCAAGAGCAGCAGCAATCATCAAGGATCCAATACCCAGCTCACACTATGTTCTTGCTGCTACCATCAGGAAAGAGGTATAGGTGCCACAAGACTCGCACCACCAGGTTCAGGAGCAACTACTACCCCCTCCACAACAAACTCAAACAAGGATTCATTTAAGAACTCTTACTTCTGCATTTTATTTATTTTCCTCTCTGTATAGCACAATTTGTTTATATTTATTTTGTTTATATGTGTACATTGAGTACAGTGTCTTGCACTACCAATGAATGATAACTCTGCCTTGCCTGCAGGAAAAAGAATTGTATGTGAGGTCATGTATGTACTCTGACAATAAATCGGAAATATATTTATCATCTTCTTTTCTGTCTCATGGCAGAGAGTTGTGAACTTGGACAGTGCCATCGTGGGCATTAATCTTCACTCCATTTAGGACATCTATAAGAGGCGGTGACTCAAAAACACAGCCGCCATCATCAAGGACCCTCCCCACCATCTTCTCACTGCCACCATCAAGAAGGAGATACAGAAGCCTGAAAACGAACACCCAATGGTACAAAAACAGCTTCTTCCCCTCTGCCATCAGATTCTGAATGGACAATGAACAACAGACACTATCTAACCATTTCTATTCTTTTTTGCACTCATGTTTTTTTTTCAAAAATGTAATTTATAGCAATATTTTCACCTATAAAGCTGCCACAAAACAACAAATGTCATCACACGTGCATGACAATAAATGTAATAATATAATTTACACTGTTGTAGTTGTATCATATATGCCTGTATGGAGCAACAAGAATTTTGGTGTACATTCAGTAGGCGACAATAAATGTCTTACAACATTTTCCTATTCCAGTTTATTACTACACGCTTCTTACAGGACAAACTCCATCTTGACCAAGCATGTTATTTCAAATATTTCTATTCTGTTTGTTTTCAGTTTTTATAAATGTACATCTATCAAAAACTAATCCATCAAAAACTAACTTATAGTATATCAATAAAAAGGCACTATGTGCAGTGTCTCAGTATGAACACTCATTTCCTGTCCTTCCTTGTTTGTGTAAATGTAATATAATCAAGCTGCTACTCAGTGGTTCTCAATCTTTTTCTTTCCACTCACTTACCACTTTAAGTATTCCCTTTGCATATGATTGATTAGTAAGGGATTGCTTAAGGTGGTATGTGGGTGGAAAGAAAAGATTTAAAAACTACTGTTTGACTCGTTATGCCCACTGTTTCAGAACGCCAAATGAAATGGGAAAATGACAATTTTTCTCAAGCAAACGATTTTAGTAACCACTGGGTCTAGAGCAGTGATTCTCAACCTTCCCTTCCCACTCACATGCCAATCTTTTACTGATCACAGAGCACTTATGGCATAGAAGTTACTTAAAGTGGGATGTGATTGGAAAGAAAAAGGTTGAGAACCACCATTATTGTAATTTATATTGAGAACATTTGCATTATATTTAATGTAAATAAAGGGGAAGAAATTTTTTTTAATTTCATTGTCCATGAGACTATGTTGTCATCTTTCTTCATATTCACAAGTCAGGCCAAAAGTTGGATCAAATGAAAATAATGCATGCAACAGAATAACCATTATGGATACATGGTTGCAAAACTCTGACCAAAGTTAAGAAAAAAATATTCCTCAAATTATTAGAATAGTTAATCAAAATTAAAAAAGGAAGAAAAATAACCTACCCAATAAAAGATGGAACAAGTTGGTAGAAAGAAAGAATCTTAACTGAAACTCAAGAAATAGAATAATTTAGGCAATTAAGGAACAGCAAGTGCCAGAAAACATTGCTCATGGTTAGCAACAAATCCTCAAACTATAGTGAAATTGAACACATATTGGGAAGTTATCAACATATTTGAAAAAAAAAAGCTGTGGGGTAGGGACAGTTTAGCACTTATTTTAAGAAGGAATATATGGGTTGGCACCACCTCGAGTGGAAAAAGTCCTGTACAGTGCTGTATTGCTCAGTCAATGATCACAGGCGATTTTATGTATAGACAAAGCAAACCACATAAGCAGTAATTGTCTAGAGGGCAAATTGATAAAATGTTTTCAAGATAGTTTTCCAAATTAGTATGTTAAGAAGTCAGGCAACAGGTTATTTTATATAGAATTTTGCAATCTGAAAGGTTAATTTGTAATAATTGTAATCAAGGAGCCATTGTGGGAAGGTAATTATATAATTTAACATGAAGATTGTTAGTAATTTAGCTTAATCCAAAACCAGGCTCTTCAATCTAAACAAAACAAATGACAAAGCTAAAATACAGCAATTGGGTTAAGCAGATTGGAAAGCTATAATAAAAGGGTGATGACAGACATTAACATTTAAATGAGGTTAAAGAAATTAGGATTCGTTTAAAAAGGTACTCTGGAAGTTAACATAACTGAAAACTAAAATACTCAGCAACTGATGTATCCTAAGGTTTTGAAAATGATGGCATTGAAATAACTCCCTCAACCTGGAAAGTACCCAACACATTCCCACCAAGTAGGGAGGGAAACAGAAAACCACAGACCAGTCATTAGCCTCTAGTAGGGAAATTCTAGAGCCCATAATTTAACAATTCTAAGTCATTTAGAAAAGTGGACAATATCGGAGAAAGAAAAACAACTGTTTTTATTAGGTCTGAAGGCGGGGGGGGGGGGGGGAAACAGACTCGGAAGTGAATAACTTTGTGTATTTAGATTCAGGAACCTTGGTACACTTGGTCTTTCAAAGGTCATTCGGTAAAATACCACACAAGAGGTTACTGAGGAAAATTCATGTCGGAATGACAATAGACCAGCGAGGGTCAGTTAACGGGCGGAAAACAAAGAGCACAAATAGCAGGGACAGGGAAGTGCGACCAGTGGCGTGGCGCAGGGACCTGAGGTGGGGCTCAGCTGCGTAAAGGAACCTAACCTCTGGTGCCCTTGGCAGTGAGCCTCCATCAAGTGGAGTCACTCCGAGCAGGGACGACCGAGCGAGAGTCCGACCCAAGCACACGCACACGAGCCTCAGCTTCTCAACACAGTTCGGTAGCTGGCGATCGCTTTCCTCGGCCTACCTTTGCCACTGACAGCACCAGACACTCATGCACCATGCCCCGGCCTCTTTCGAGTTGCCACCAGCCGCTAGAGCGGCTCCTCCACCGCTTGCGTCCCTGTCGCCAAGCCGACCCCAGACTCGGGCCGTCCGACAGGCCGCCACCGGAAGATAACACCCGGTCCTACTCCAAAATACTTCCCTCACTTCCGTGTCGCCCAGACCAGGAATGGGAGACCTCAAATCTCGGCGTGAACAGCAGCTCATGCGAATCAGAAGCAGTGGCCGTGCCGGAACTCCGCCAGCGACGTATTTCGGGGGGGGGTTCCCGGAACCGATCGCTTCGTGGCTGGCGGGTTGGCAGTGGTGGGGGAAGAATCCAGAGCGCCGGACCTGTGAACGTCAGCGTCCAGGAGAACGTAGAGCGCGCATGCGCGGTTCCCACCTGAGCACCTGCCGACAGGGAAGGCTGTGCTATCATTTGGATTGGGACCCTCATGGATCTCCTCCCGTACTAGACCATACATAATCCTTAGCAATTTTTTTTTTAACTCATAAACGTATCTCAGTGAGTGTAATGGCAATAGTAGTGAGATAAACAACTAGCAAAATTAAAATTACACCTTTAAATGACAGTATCATACGCACAGCCAAAACTATGTATTTACATTTACATAGTTTCATGTGGTTAAAGTGAAAATTCGGTAAGAAAACTGAGCGGAAACCTTTTTTGATTTTTCAAGATTCGGTTTATTGTTAATGCAATAAAACAGTGTCATATTACATGAAATTGAATTTGCCATCGGCAGAAATAGCCTGAACTGCCTATTACGGTCAGAGAAAGAGAAGGCAAGGGGAGTATCTCCCCCCACACCCCCACCGAGTCACCGAGTGTCCGTAGAGCCACACAAAGAGTTCAGTCCAAACCACAGGCAACCTGAGCTCCAGATCCGAACCTACGACATGATCAGGAACGCTTCAACACCTCCTTGCATCCCGGTTCTAATACCTGGTACCCCTTAGGCCAGTTTCGAGCCAGACTCCAGCAGTCCGCAGCCTGGTGTGAGTCTCCTGACAGCGGTCTCCAGCGACCCATAGTCTCCGTGGGTTGCTCACTTTGAGTCTTCAGCAGCCCGTCACATGCATCGATCATTCAGCCAAAGAGCCGCCTCACTGGTCCGCTGCCATGGTCACCATCCTGTGGGTTATCTCCTCTGCTTCTCCTCTCAGACAGGGGATGGTCTCCCCATTTTCTAGTGCTCTGCTCCAGTAATCTGCTCGCCTGGAGACTGCAACCCCTCGTGGCTGCTGCTGACCAGAGACACTGCCATCTTGGATGCAGACCCTGTGATCATGGGATTTTAAATTAAACTGCTGTCAGCTCCTTTAATGGGCCATTCAAAGCCTGTGCAGAGGTGACAGCAGTTGACTGGGCAATTAGACCCCATGGGAGTGCTGTATCTTTGCTCCCTGCAGGTTTGCACCAGCGGCAGTGGGTCCTTCTTTTCCATTAATTACTACTTCATTCTCAAAAAGGTTATTGATATCAATTCACAAATACTAATGACCACAATATTGTAGTAAAAGATGAGAAAATTTGACAAAACCACAGCTATGAAAACAACAGTAAGTGCTTGTAGTGCATACAGACAAAATCATGTGATTTGAAGCATCATTGTAATTGGGTAATAATGACAGCTCTGTCCAGAGCACATAAGAAGGTTCAAAAAATAAATAACCATAGAGTTATAGCCTTGAGAGAATATTGATACACGTAAGCTGGGCTTACAAAAAATGTTTTTGTTGTTATAACTAACTACTGGGATGTTTTTATAAAATATAATAAATTCTGCTGAAACATTGTACAAAAAGTTTATAGACTGTCATTTTGGTGTCACCAACCCTGATGGTATCACCAGTGCAGTCTGCACACCCCCCCCCCCCGAGACACCAGTGGGTGAAGGGCACTGCTCCAAGGAGCGCTCTAGCCTGCTAAGTGTCCCCTCCAGACCAGTTTTGTCCTGTTGCCTCAATAAAGATTCCACTAAGAGTTCAGTCACCTGAAACCTTCTCCGTGTTTCACTCTCCATCAACGCTACCTGGCCTGCTGAATTTCGAACATGTTCTGCTTCTCTTTCTGTCTCTTCTTTGGTTCCCAGGGTTCAGGCAATGTAATCTGACAGTAAATAGAAGTCAACAAGTTGGGGTGGGGAAAATGTGATGAATAAAATGTTTAAAATCTGGGGAAAACTCAAATTTTGCAGTTCACTTAGACAACATTTGTGCAAAAACAAGCATAACAATTCAAGACCCTTCACCTGAACCTGAACTGAAACTGGTCTTTGACCTGCAATGACTGTTTTTATTTCCACAGATGCTCCCTGTGAGTGAACGACAATGGTGGTGGAGAGGGACTTGTTGGGCCTCTGTTCAAGGAAGAAATATTCTGTTCAGAGACCAGTGGTGAGCTCCGGGAATTGGAGCTGAGTTCACTGTTCTTTGTCATCTATACTGTGCCTTCCATAATGATTGGGTCAATGACAGTTTTTTAAAAAAAAATGTTTGCCTCCTGTGATCCAGCTTTAAATTTATGCAAATTCAGGCAAACCATGGCAAAGGTAGTATGCTTTGGATCTTGGGCAGTTCTTATACACTTCCTGGCTTTGCTCTTGCCATCACTCTGATACAGGTTAATCTTGGTCTCATCTGTCCACTATACCTTTTTCCAGAATTCTGTAGGATAATTTAAATACTTCTTGGCCAACTGTAATCTGGCCATCCTTTCTGTGGCTAACTAATGGTTTACATCTGCAGTGTAGCCTCTGTATTTCTTTTAATTGAGTCTTCTGTGGTCAGTAGTCATTGACATGTCCACATCTGCCTCCTGAAGGGTGTTTATGACAGACATTTGGGGATTTTCCATCATAATGATGAGAATTCTTCTGTCTTCAGTAGTGGAGGGCTTTCTTAGAAAGTCAGTCCCTTTGCAATTACTGAGCTCATCAGTACACTCTTGTCATGATAATGAATATGTATGAGATGTACCGGAAGTCACGTGGTATGAGAGAGAGATAAGAACACAAGCAGGAGAACAAAGGAAACTGGAAAATAAAGCCACTGAGAAGTTTACCTGATAAAACTTGTGTTTAATGTTTCATTAACTTCACATTTCGGGCCACAAATGTGACATTGGCGACGAGGATGAAAGAAGCTTGAAAAAAATTAAAGACTAAACAAGATTACAGAGGATTACAGACAACTTCAAGGTGATAAGAATTTTCTCTGTGACTCAGTACTTTTGGGGCTGGAATATTTCCTCATGGCTGGGACAGATGGTGACTTTCTAACACATAGTGGAATTGCTCATTTTGACCCGACTGGTGATGCAAGCACTGTAAGTGTGAAGTGGAAGGCATGGCTGGAAGAATTTGAATCCTACGCCGACAGTCGTGGCCTATTTCTAGATACCGGTACAGTTGAACAAAAAGCGCAGAGAAGGGCGTTACTTCTTTTCACTGCTGGACCTGCAGTTCGGGAAACATTTAAGACACTTTTGAATACTGGAAGAAAGGATGAGTACCGGAAAGCGGTAGATGCATTAAATGCACACTATGTAGAGACACCGAATGCTACATTTCAACGCCATTTGTTTCGGAGAACGAGACAAGAAGATGGCCAGACAACTACTCAGTACGTGACGAGACTACGCCAGCTAGCTGTTGGATGCAATTACATGCCAGCTGATTTGGACAACCAATTATTGGATCAAGTCGTACAGCACTGCAGATCAGATAAACTCAGAAGACGTCTACTGGAAAGAGGGAGTGAGTTGAAACTCACCGATGCTTTAACCATTGCTGCTGCATTAGAGGCTGTTGAAGGGCAATTTCATACCATGACCCTGAAAGACAACTCAAGCCAGCAAATTAAGAGGCTCTCACATCGCCATAATCAGCCAAGATATACGTCGACACAGGACGTGGAGTGTTATCGATGTGGAAACCGAGGTCACTTTGGAAAAGACCCATATTGCCCAGCCAAAGGCAAAGTTTGCCGAAAGTGTGGAGGTAAGGACCACTTTGCAAAGAAGTGCAAAAGCAACTCCAAAGCAGACCAGAAGAGGAAGAGTACAACTTCCAAAGGCAAAGCCTGGGGGAAAGGAAAGTATCCTGGAAAGAAAGATACCATTCGCCAGATAGACGGTGATGATGATGATACCCAGGAGGGACAGAGTTGTTACCAATTTACGTTGAATGAAGTACATCATGAGAAGGTCCCAGTGATCATTGGTGGAGTGACAGTGCAGGTCATTGTAGACTCAGGCAGTGACAGTAATGTGATTGATCGACATTTATGGGAGAAGTTGAAAAGGAAAAAGATCATCTGTACCTCAAAGAAGTGTTCCAAGAAACTGTATCCATATACAGCAACCAAGCCATTGCAGACCATTGGATGTTTTACTGCAACTGTTGAAGCTGGAGATAAGTACACCGAAGCAGAGTTTATGGTCATAGAAGAGAGGGGAGAACCATTGCTGAGTAGAAGCACAGCGCAAGACCTGGCAATACTTCATATTGGAGCTTGTGTCAATTCAATTCAGTCATACGAGGATATGAAGCAAGAATTCCCCGCAGTCTTCCAAGGAGTAGGAAAGCTGAAAGGTCGACAATTGAAGCTAGCGGTAGATGAAACGGTCAAACCCAAGGCACAACCAATGCGCCGAACTCCGTTTGGACTTCGTGGGAAAGTCGAAGCCAAAATTAAAGAATTGATCAAACAAGACATTATAGAATCGGTGGAACATTCGACACAATGGGTCAGTCCCGTAATGATTGTGCCCAAACCAAAGGGTGACATAAGACTATGTGTTGACATGAGAATGGCCAATGAAGCTATAATTAGAGAACGACACCCTATACCAACAGTGGAGGAAATACTTCAAGAACTAACTACCAGCAAGGTATTCTCAAAAATTGATCTGAAATGGGGCTATCATCAATTAGAGCTGGATCCAGGTTCCCGAGATGTAACAACATTTGTGACTCACTGTGGATTGTATCGTTACAAGAGACTATCATTTGGAATTAATGCAGCTTCGGAGATCTACCAGTATGAAATCCATCGAGTGATTCAAGGCATTCCTGGAGTTGCCAACATTTCTGACGACATCATAGTCCATGCACCAATGAAGGAAGAGCATGACAAACGGTTGAGGCGTGTACTATCTAGGTTACAGGAGGCAGGCCTTACCGTGAATGGAAACAAGTGCCAGTTCGGTGTGTCAGAAAGGGACATCATGGGACACAGACTTACACGGGAAGGACTAAACCCTGCAGAGGCCAAGGTGAAAGCTATTGCAGAGGCACGTGCACCTCAGAACGCAACAGAGGTGAGGAGTTTCCTGGGATTGGTCAATTTTTGTGCAAAGTTCATTCCTAATTTCGCTACAGTGGCAGAACCACTAAGGAAACTAACCAGGAAAGGTGTACCATTTCATTTTGGATCTGAGCAGAAGAAAGCTTTCACAGCGCTGAAGCAAAGCCTGACAGATGCAAAAACTCTTGGATATTACGATCCGGCGGCATCAACCAAAGTCATAGCAGATGCCAGCCCAGTTGGTTTAGGAGCCGTGTTGGTCCAGATGCATGATGGAGGACCAAGAATCATTGCCTATGCCAGCAGATCGTTATCAGATGTGGAGAGAAGATACTCTCAGACAGAGAAAGAAGCACTCGGACTTGTATGGGCCTGTGAGAGGTTCCATGCATATTTATACGGCATTGAATTTGAACTCATCACAGATCATAAGCCATTAGAGGTGATCTATGCACCTAGATCCAAACCATGTGCCAGAATAGAGAGATAGGTACTCAGACTACAACCTTACAAATATAAAGTAATCCACATTGCAGGGAAAACAAACATTGCAGATCCGCTGTCCAGATTGGTGAAGGTTGGTGGTCCACAATCCAAGTCAGAATTGGGAACAGAAACAGAGAGCTTTGTATGCTTCGTAGCTATTCAGGCGACACCGAAAGCTGTGACTACGAAGGAAGTCGAGAGAGAATCCGAACGTGATCCAGAACTCATGGAAGTAAGAGAATGCATACAGAGTGGACAATGGGACAAGTGTACTCACAAGGCTTACATTCCCATTAGAGACGAACTTTGTTGCATCGGACAGTGTGTATTAAGAGGTTGCAGATTGGTGATTCCGCAAAGATTGAGACCGAAGATCATATCCTTAGCGCATGAAGGACACCTAGGTATTGTTGATACCAAGCAAAACCTCAGGACCAAGGTATGGTGGCCAAGTTGTGATAAAGATGCAGAGAAATTTGTTAAAACTTGTCACGGATGTCAAATCACAAGTAGGAGTAATCCGCCAGAACCGATCCGGAGTACGCAACTCCCGACAGGACCATGGATCGACATAGCTGTTGATTTTCTTGGACCTTTACCGACGGGTGAATCAATTATGGTAGTGATAGATTACTACAGCAGATACTATGAGTACGTGGTGTTGAAGTCCACAACCACTGAAAAAACAATACAAGCATTAGCAGAGATATTCGCAAGATATGGATTACCTGTGACATTATACTCTGACAATGGTCCACAATTCATTTCAGAGACATTTGCGGAATACATGAGGACCACAGGTATCCACCATCATAAAGTAACTCCGAAATGGCCGCAAGCCAACGGAGAAGTAGAGAGACAAAATCAGTCCATTGAAAAACGATTGAGGATTGCACACGCAGAAGGACAAAATTGGCGAGAAGCATTGCTATCTTATGTGGCTATCTATCGAGCAACGCCTCATGCAACCACTGGAAAAAGTCCTGCAGAAGCATTTTTTGGGAGAAAAATCCACACAAAAATGCCAGAAATAAAGGAAATCCGAGACGACCAGGAGATGAGGGACCACGATGCTGGAAAGAAAGGTGCAGCAAAGCTGTACACAGATTCGAAACATGGAGCCAAGTACTCAGACATCATGCCAGGAGATAATGTTCTAGTGAGGCATGAAACTGGTGGTAAGCTAGACACACCTTATTACCATCAACCCTATACTGTCGTATCCAGAGGTGGCAGTATGGTGACAGTCAAGTCTCCGACTGGAATACTGTATAAGAGAAATGTATCAGGTGTAAAAAGGTACCAGTCCAGAGATATATCGAGTGAAGAGGTTGAAAGGCCAATACGAGATGCTGAAACTGAGAGACCTGATGATGTTCCAGAGGCAGTTGCCAGCACTCCTGATGAAGTGACTAGAGCGCCAGAAACACTCGAAGCCGTGGTGAGCAGTATTTACGACGCCGAGAGTGAACAACCGAGAAGCGACGACAATATCGCAGGCAGGCCGAAACGAAACCGGAAAGTGCCCAAACGATACGAAGACTTTGTGCCATAGTTTTAATAAGAACTTTGGGACAGTATTTAATCTTATATCATAAAGTGCATGTATGAGTGCTGCAGGAAGTAAATTTTATGTAGTTGAGTTATAGTATTACCATTAGTTACGATGTTTGTATGTTTCCGAGGGATATTGGTTAGTGAAGGTAAAGTTTATTTCTGATTAAAGGAGGGATGTCATGATAATGAATATGTATGAGATGTACCGGAAGTCACGTGGTATGAGAGAGAGATAAGAACACAAGCAGGAGAACAAAGGAAACGGGAAAATAAAGCCACGGAGAAGTTTACCTGATAAAACTTGTGTTTTTTTTTTTTTTTTAATTTTTTTATTTTTCACACCATAAATCACATTAGCCATGATATACACTATTTCTTTTCACACATATACAGTGACTTTTTCTCCCCCCCCCCCTTTCCTCCCAAACCACCCCCCCACCCCCCCCTCTCATCCATTTTAGGTATACAATCTAGGTTGCATTAATCCAGTCAGACAATGTTGTCATTCAACAAAATTACACCAGAAATTCTACTGAGTCCATTCTTTTCTTTCCTTCTCCTTCCATCAACTTAGGTAATGTTTGTCCCCGGTAGGTTTTCGCTATTGTATTTAATGTAAGGCTCCTATACTTGTTCGAATATTTCAATATTATTTCTTAACCAATATGTTATTTTTTTCTAATGGAATACATTTATTCATTTAAATTTGGTAGTTTCTTCCTTTTAATTTGGTTATGTATTCCATTAATATTTAAAGACATATAGTTCAGCGTAGCCCTTTTATATTTTGTTTATCTTCTCTTTCCGTTTTTCCATCATTACCTTTCCTCCTTTTCCATTTCTGTTTTCTTATTTTCAACTCTTTATAAGACAACATTCCTACAACATCTAACATTTTCCTTATTCTCCTATTTCTATCTTATTTATCCCCAATCTCCCCTTCACCTCCTGAGTTGTCCTTTATCCCTTGTCGGACAACCACATCTCCCCTCTCCATTTGGATTTGCGAATCCACTCGCAAGCGTCAACTGATTGTGCAGTGACCGCTATTTCCCCCCACCCCGCCTCCCCCAGAAAAGATTTCACTTTTCATATGTCACAAAGGTCCCTCTTTTAATTCCCTCCTTATTCTCTCTATTCCATTACCTTCCCTTATTAATTCTTGTCTATACTATCTATATTTTCCTCTAAGTACAGATACATTCATGTATGCTCATTGTCTCTATTCACTCTTATACCTCTTTACCTGCATACATATCAATCGTGATCATTTTTACTCTCATTACCCGTCTTCATCCCTCAGTCTATTTTTGTCTTTACCCACATACATATCAGTCGTGATCATTTTAACTCTCATTACCCGTCTTCCTCCCTCAGTCTATTTTTGTAATTGTTCTGCAAATTTTCGTGCTTCTTCTGGATCCGAGAATAGTCTGTTTTGCTGTCCTGGAATAAATATTTTCAATACCGCTGGATGCTTTAGTATAAATTTATACCCTTTCTTCCATAAAATTGCCTTTGCTGTATTGAACTCTTTTCTCTTCTTTAGGAGTTCAAAACTTATATCTGGATAAATGAAGATTTTTTGCCCTTTATACTCCAGTGGTTTGTTGCCCTCTCTTACTTTTTCCATTGTCTTCTCCAGTACCTTTTCTCTTGTAGTATATCTTAGGAATTTTACTACAATAGATCTTGGTTTTTGTTGTGGTTGTGGTTTAGAGGCCAATACTCTATGTGCCCTTTCTATTTCCATTTCATGCTGTAGTTCTGGACATCCTAGGGTCTTAGGGATCCACTCTTTTATAAACTCCCTCATATTCTTGCCTTCTTCATCTTCCTTAAGGCCCACTATCTTTATGTTATTTCTTCTGTTATGGTTTTCCATTGTATCTATTTTTTGAGCTAGTAGTTCTTGTGTCTCTTTAGTTTTTTTATTAGATTTCTCCAATTTCTTTTTTAAGTCTTCTACCTCCATTTCTGCTGCTACTGCCCGCTCTTCCATCTTGTCCATTTTTTTTCCCATTTCTGTTAAGGTCATCTCCATTTTAATTATTTTCTCCTCTGTGTTGTTTATTCTTTTTCTTAAATCCTTAAATTCCTGTGTTTGCCATTCTTTAAATGATTCCATGTATCCTCTAATAAGAGCAAGTATATCCTTTACCTTGCCTCTCTTTTCTTCTTCTATTTCACCATACTCTTCCTCTTCTTCTTCCTCTGGGTTGACCATCTGTTGTTTCTTTGTTGCCCTTTCCTCCTCTTCTTTCTTGTTTCTATTGTCTTCTGTGGTCTCTTCTTGCTGCAGGTGTTCTGCAGCTGTCGTTGCCGGCTGTGGAGATCGACTCCCCAGCTGGTCCCCCCTCCCGTCGGTGTGTTTTTTTTCATTCGCATCGCGCATGCGCGAAGTTTCGCGCATGCGCGGTTGCGCACTTTTGTTCGGCTCTGCGAGCCATTTTTGTAGTCCATTATTTACCGACCTGAGGGAGCGGGTTTCTCTCTCCGCAGCGGGCCTCTTCGGACAGGTAAGGCCTTCACCTTTTTCCTCCTTTGTCTTCTCTTCCTCTCTTCTTACCGTTGCTTTCGACTTTTCTTTTTTTGTCGCCATCTTCTTTCCACCTTTATACTCACTTTTCTGTAACTTTTATTTCTGTGCCTTTGTGTTTTCTCTTGTTTTTCCCGACTTTTCTGGAGAGGGCTGGAGTTCACCGTCCGGCCACTACTCCATCACGTGACTCCTCCATAAAACTTGTGTTTAATGTTTCATTAACTTCACATTTCGGGCCACAAATGTGACAACTCTTACTTCTTAATGATGTTCCACACAGTTGCTTTTGGTAATCCTAAGGTCTGGACGATGTCTCTTATTCTTTTATTCTTGTGTTTCAGCCTTTTAATGGCTTCTTTAACTTTCATTGACACAGCTCTGGTCCTCATGTTGAAAAATGGCAACTACAGACTCCAAAGGTGATCAAATGCTTAGAAGCAAGCCTAGCTCTCTTAAACCTGCACCAATTAAGCAATTAAGTGTACCTGAATAATCACAAACACCTGTGAAGCCAAATGTCCCAAAATGATGATGCCCTGAAATGAGGGGACAATGTAAAAAATGCTGTAATTTCTACATGGTCAAACCAAAATGTATACAAATAACCTTGAATAAAATCTGGAATGTACACTTTAACTTCATGTGAACTGCTTCATTACAAATGTAAAACTGGAGAACAGAGGCAAATAAAGGGAAAAAACTGTATTTTCCCAAACATTGTGGAAGGCACTGCATTAATGACTTGGATGACAATGGAGTTAGCATAATTAGTAAAACTGCAGTTGACAACAAAATTGGTGATAGAGTGGACACTAAAAGTTATATAAGATACAATAACTGGGAAAGTAGCAAAGGAATGGCAAATGGAATATAACTTGGCCAGGGCAGGGCTTGCCAAGTGAATGGTAGAGCCCTGGGAATGTTGATGAACCTATTTGCATCAAAGTGCCATGTAGGTATGTAGGGCAGTGAAGTAGGCGTCTGACTTCATCAGTCATGGTTTTGTTGAGCATGACCTCATGTTAAAACATTGATAAAACTGTATTTGTAGTATCGTGCACAGATTTGGTCACCTAAGTAAAGTCCATTCAGTTGGAAAGGGTACAGAATAGCTTCACGAGGATTTTATTGGGATTGATAGGCTTGAATTAACAGAAGAGGCTGGAAAGGCTGAAACTTTTCTCCTTTGAGCATAGGAGGAGAATATTGAGCAAGGGAATATTATAAATATTTATAAAATTATGAGGATCATAAATAAGGTAAATAGTTGTTGGCTTTTGTCGCAGGGTAGAGAAACCTAAGACCAGCATAGGTATAAGGTAAGAGGGTAAATATTTGAAAGGGATCTTTCTCCATACGGAGGCTGGAAGTTATATGGAACAAGCTGCTAGAGGAAGTGGGAGAGGCAGCAACAATTGTAATGTTCAAAAGACATTTAGACCAGCCATTCTCAACTTTCCTTTTGTCTATGGACCCCTTAGGACTCCATTCAAAGTTTATAGGCCCCATTTTCTGTGAAGTAGTCAAGTTTAGTAGGTTTCTTCCATACTCTCTACTGAGAACATTAAAAAAATTGATGATTTCAGTCCGTGGCCTCCCTTAAATGTGCTAATGTTCCCAGGGGGATAGGTGGGGGAGCTATATTGGCTCCCATTGAGACTGGCTGATTTAGACAGCTAATGGATCAGAAAGGTTTAGAGCAGTGGCTTTCAACCTTTTTCTTTCCACTCATATACCACTTTAAGTAGTCCCTATGCCATAGGTGCTCTGTGATTAGTAAGTAAGGGATTGCTTAAGGTGGTACGTGGGTGGTAGAAAAAGTTTGAAAACCATTGTTTTAATCATATCTAATTGACTCATTATGTGCACGGTTTCATAACTCCAAAGGAAATGGGCCAATGACAATTTTTCTCAAGCAAAATATTTCAGTGCAGGTGGTCACGTGATGGAGTAGTGGCTGGTTAGGGAAAACCAGCTCTTCACAGAGAAAGTTGAAAAAAAGGGTAGAAAAACAAGGCAGAGAAGTAAAACATAAAAATGTTGCAAGATAAAAAGTATAAGAAGAACCTGAGGATGCCTCCAAAGAAGGAAAAGACTACAACGGAAAGAAAGGAAGAGTTGAAGAAATCATGGGGAAAAAAAGAGGAAGGTCCGTGAACAGGGAGCTTTCCTGAAGAGGATGGCCCGAGCTGCAAAGCCAGTAAGTGGGCAGCTCGGCGGTGACATCCCCCGGGGTGGTCTGGAGCGTTGGCTTGCAGAGCCTGAAAAAGAAATGCCAGCGCGCATCCGCAGTACGTATACTAAAGAGGCCACTGAAAGGGAGCGGATACCAACAGCAAGATGCTGACTCTATGATGGGAGAAGCCACGGGGAAGGCAACGATAGAAGCAAGATCAACACAAGCCAAGAAATGGAGCAAGAGAAAGAAGACCAAGAAGAAGAAAAAGACATACAAAAAAAATACAAGGTAAAAAAACAGACACAGATGGTAGATAAGGAATATTATGATAGTCAAATAAAGATTCTACTGGAAACAATACTAGCTGAGTTCAGAACTATTAAAAAACCTATACTAGAGACAGATGTAAAAATACAAAGAATGGAGAATGCTATGGCAGACATGAGAAAGCGAAGTGATGAAGTGGAAGACAGAGGGATAGGTGTGGAAATGGAGGTGAATGAATTAAGAGAAAAATTGGAAGGTAGAGATAAGGAGATTAAGAAGACACATGACTTATTGGCCCAAAAATTGGCATTTCAGAGAATTTCAGCAGATGTAATAATATAAAAATGGTGCCGTGAAAGAAGGTGAAGAAGGGGCAGATATAAAAGGATTTATAAAAAGATGGGTCCCACGAATCTTAGGAGTGGAAGAACTCCAAGAAGAAATAGAAATTGAAAGCACCCACGGAGCATTGGCACCAAAGACACAGCCACATCAGAAACCGCGGACCATACTAATAAAATTACTATGATATACAATGAGAGAGAAAATATTGGAACTGGCTATTAGAAGAGTGAAAGAAAATAAGGAACCATTGGAGTACAATGGAAAAAAAAGTATTTTTTAAAATTCAGATATAAGCTTCGAACTTTTAAAGACGCTTAAGGAGTTTAATTTAACAAAAACTACTATGAAAAAAAGGTTATAACTTTATGTTACGGCATCCAGCAGTGTTGAAGATCTTCATCCTTTGTGGACAAAATAGGCTGTTTTCAGATCCAGAAGAAGCTCGTCGCTTTGCAGACTGATTACCAAATAAGCAACAAGAAGAGGAGTAAAGAAAATAATAAAAGGACTGTTAAGATAATGTATATAAATAAGTTGGAATGTTAATAGTTTGTTTACAGAAATTTAAGAAAGAAGATGTAAAAAAGGCTTTGTTATATTTTTAAGAATAACATATAGTGATTTCTCTGAGGGGGGGGGGGCTGCGGAGGGGGGAGGATCTGCCTACAGAGAAATCTGTTGACATTTGCGGTACACACTGCAAAGCACATGGAAAAGAGAATTGTGGTTATCTTGCGAGGTAGCAAAAGGGGATTTAATGTTGTTTTCTTTAATATTCTTTGGTTTTCTTATAGTTTTTGTTATTTTCCTAACTTTTTGTGTCATCGCATATAGTAAAGAGTAAAAAACAATCTAAAGAGTGATTTTAGAAGAAGGCTGAAGAGGTGGGAGAAAGTTGAAAATGGATGGATAAAATGAATACATTGAAATATATGACTAATATTAATGGAATTCACAATCAAATTAAGAGAAAAAGGTTACTACACTACTTAAAAAGGAGAAAATAGACATAGCTTTTATACAAGAAACACACTTAACTGAGTTAGAACATCACAAACTGAAGAGAGACTGGGTAGGTCACGTAGTGGCATCATCATACAATTCAAAAGCCAGAGAAGTTGTTATATTATTTAATAAAAATCTGCCAATTAAGATAAAGAATGTAATAACAGGCCCAGTGGGTAGATACATAATGATGATGTGCCAGATTTATTCAGAATCTTGGAACTTGTTGAACATTTATGCACCTAATGAAGATGACCATGAAATTATGCAGGACATTTTTTTAAAGATAGCAGAAACACAGGGACACATTTTACTAGAGGGAGACTTTAATTTTAAACTTAACCCATTAATAGATAAAACCGGGAAGACTACTATAAAAAAATAAAGCAGCTACATTTACATTAAACTCAATGCATGACATGAAGATAATTGATATATGGAAATAACATCATCAAAAAGAAAGAGATTATTCATATTATTCAAACCTATTCTAAGATTGATATGTTCTTGTTGTTGGCACAAATTCAAAGGAGAGTACAAAAGGCTGAATATAAGGCAAGATTTTTATCAGACCACTCACTCCTGTTATTGACAATTGCTTTAGAGGATATTCCACCAAAAACATATGGATGGAGGCTAAACCCCCATATTGTTAAAAAGGCAAGATTTTCAGGAATACATAGAACAGCAAATCAAAATATATTTCAAGACAAATGCAAATTCTGTAACAGACAAATTTATATTATGGGATGCAATAAAGGCCTTTATTAGGGGACAAATAATTAGTTATACAACCAAGATTTAAAAAGTATATGATCAGGTTGGGAAATAGAACAGTTTGAAAAAGAGATAGTAACTATAGAGAAATAATTAATGAGAAGGGAAGATATAGAGAAAAAAGGAGAATTGACAGAAAAAAAAATTAAAATATGATGCATTACAAACATACTAAGTGGAGAAAAAACATTATGAAAACAAAGCAAAGATATTATGAATTAGGAGAGAAAAACCACAAAATATTGGCTTGCAACTAAAAACAGAACAAGCAACAAAAACTATCATAGCCACAAGGAAGGAGGATAAACAGATCTCATGCAACCCATTAGAGATTAATGGAAATTTAAAAAATTTTTTATAACCAATTGTATCAAATTTAAAACCCAGGGAAGAATGACAAAATAGAGGAGTTTTTGTCAAACATTGAATGACCCCAATTTCAACTGGAAGATCAAAATAAATTACTAAAACCCCTGACAATTACAGAAATACATTATACACTAATGACATTACAAAATAATAAAGCGCCAGGCAAAGATGGATTCCCTACATAGTTTTATAAGGTATTCAATAATCTATTAATTCCTCCCATCTTAGAGGTAATGAAAGAGGTGGAAGAGACCCAGAATGTGCCTGACTCATGTAAAATGGCAATAATCACAGTAATTCCAAAAACAGGAAAAGACCCATTGTCACTGGCTTCATATAGACCAATATCTTTATTAAATAAAGATTACAAATTAATTGCAAAATTACTAGTGAATAATTTAAGAGATTGTGTACCAAAATTAATGACCCTAGATCAGACATGATTTGTTAAAAATAGAAGAGTGGCAGATCATGTCTGTAAATGTATTAATTTAATCCATACAGCACAAATAAATAAAACATCAACAGTGGCAGTGGCTCCTGATGCAGAGAAAGCTTTTGATAGGGTGGAATGCTTTATGTCCGTTTAAAGTACTACAGAAATTCAAAATACCGGAAAATTGTATTAATTGGATTAGAGCACTGCATAATGGTCCTTTGGCAAAAGTAGTAACAAATGGATAAGTTTTAGACCATTTTAAATTGAGTAGGTCAACAAGACAGGGATGCCCATTATCACCTTCCCTGTTTGCTTTAGCCAGAGAACCATTGGCAGAGCTGATAAGAAAAGAACTTACGATAAAGGGAATAAAAGTAAAAGAGGAAGAATTTTAAATTAGCTTATTTGCGGATGATATTATAGTATATTTAATGAACCCAGATAAATCAATAAAAAGGTTATATACAAAATTGAAAGAATATGGAGCGATATCAGGATACAAGGTTAATATTGATAAAAGTGAAATGATGCCAATGAAGAAAGTCGATTATACAAAATATAAAAGGGAATTTCCTTTTAAATGTCATTCACCTGCCATACGTTACCTAGGTATCAGAATAGATAGTAATTTAAATCATTTGTATAAATTAAATTACCAACCGTCAATAAATAAAATACAGGAAGACTTAGGGAAATGGAAAGATTTACCACTAACTCTAATAGGGAGAGTAAATTGCGTCAAGATGAAAGTATTTCCATGGCAATAATATCTGTTCCAAATGCTACCAATTCCCTTGACAGGGGAATTTTTTATGAAATTAAATACATTAATTAAAAAGTTTCTATGGAAGGGTAAAAAAATCAAGAGTGGCTTTGGAAAAATTAACGTGGGTGAATAAACAAGGAGGATGGCAGCTACCAAATTTCTTTTATTTATATAATTTTTTATTTAATACTTCACCGTGAACTATGTCAATAACAATATATTCAAATATTCATCATTAAAATATATACAGTGACATTTTCATTTTCTCCCCTTCCCCCACCTCCCCACCCCTATAACATAAAGCAAGAAAAAAACAATAAAAGAACACAAAAGAAAAGAAGAAAATAAATTGTGTCATCCAAAATTCCACATTTAAATATTTTCATACCTGTATCTTATCACTTTAAGAGATGCAGGTCTGAAATCAGCGGTTTCTAATATACTCTGTCTGGTTCCCAAATTTGTTCAAATAAAGTATGTTTGTCTTTTAGATTGTAGGTAATTTTTTCTAATGAAATACACTTGTTCATTTCTATGTACCATTGTTGTATTTTTAAGGTTTCCTCCATTTTCCAAGTTATCATTATGAACTTTGTTGCTGAAGCAAGTGTAATCATAATAAATCTTATTCCAGCCCTGTCTAATTTTAGGCCTAATTCTTTGTCTTTTATCTTGTTTGGTAATTCTATTTAATATTAAGTTTAAAACCTCCCAAAAAGTTTTCACTTTTGTACATGTCCAAATTGCGTGTAATGTTCCAATTTTTTGTTTGCAATGGAAGCATCTGTCCAATATTGTTGGATTCCATTCTTTTAACTTTTGAGGTGTAACATATAATCTATGTAGCTAATTACATTGTATCATATGAAACCAAGTATTTATTGTATTACTCATGGTTCCCATGCATAGATCCTCCCATATTTAATTCTTTATTTGTATATTTAAATTTTTTTCCCAACTTTTTTTGGGTTTGTACATTGTTTCATCATTTTCCTTGTATTGCAATTTGCTGTACATGTTTTGCAATAATTTTTTTAACTATTGCAGTGTCTGTATTAAGTATTCATAGCAGCTATCTCAGGTAATCTTAGGCTAGTTCCCAACTTTTCTTTTAAATAAGTTTTCAACTGATTGTATGAAAATATTGTACCATGTCATATTCCATATTTGTCCTTTAACTGTTCAAATGTTAATAAATTTTTTCCCAAGAAGCAATCTTTTATTCATTTAATTCCTTTTCTAGCCCATTCCTTATAGATTGTCTATTGTAAAAGGTATTAATGGGCTTTGCGTTAGTTGCATTTTTGGTATTTGATAATGTATCATCTTTCACTCCATGACCTTCGTATATGATGTAGCATTGGTAAATTGTTGTGTTGCACCAGTTTCTCATCCCATTTATAGATTAATTGTTCCGGGACCTTTTCTCCTAATTTATATATTTCTATCTTAAGTCAATCCGGTGTTTCTCCCATCTGATAAAATTCTGATAGATATCTTAACTGTGCTGCCCTGTAATAGTTTTTGAAATTTGGTAGCTGCAATCCTCCAATGACCAAATAAGGAACCCATTGCTGACCACTCCCACCGGTGTCTTCACTACATTGCATACTGTACATGTGCGACTCCTCGTGCATGCCTCCTGGCATTTCCTTTTCGGGCTCTACAAGCCAACGTTCAAGACCGCCCCAGGGGATGTCGCCAGCCAGCTGCCTGCTCACCAGATTCACCAATTGAGCCATCCTCTTGGGGAGAGCTCCCTGCTCCCGGACATCTTTTTTCCCCAGCAATTTCTTTATCTCTTCTTTACTTGATATTGTTGACTTTTTCTTCTTCTGAGCCATCTTCAAGTTCTTCTTGTACTCTTTATCTTCTGATTTTTATATACTTTTCTTCTCTGCTTTGTCTTTCTACCTTTTTTTTCCAACTTTCTCTGTGGAGGTCTGGTTTTCTCTGACCAGCCACATGACCTCCTCGTAGCTACCAAATTTCAAAAACTATTACAGGGCAGCACAGTTAAGATATCTATCAGATTTTTATCAGATGGGAGAAAAACCGGATTGGCTCAAGATAGAATTATATAAATTAGGAGAAAAGATCCCTGAACATTTACTCTATAAATGGAATGAGAAACTGGTGCAACACAACAAATTACCAATTCTACATCATATACTAAAAATATGGAAGAGAATACATCTGGAGTGAAAGACGATAAATTATCAAAAATGTCACTAACGCAAAACCCATTAATTCCTTTTGCAATAGACAATGTATTTTTTAAGGAATGGGCAAGAAAAGGAATTAAAAGAATACAAGATTGCTTTTTGGGAAATAATTTATTAACATTTGAACAGTTAAAAAGTAAATATGGAATATCACATGGTACAATAATTTCATACTATCAATTGAAAACTTATTTAAAAGAAAAGTTGGGAACTAGTCTAAGTTTACCTGACAGTAGTTGCTATGAATACTTAATTACAGACACTGTGACAGTAAAAAATTTATCACAAACACATATAGCAAATTGCAATACCAGGAAAATGATGTCGCAATATATAAACCCAAACAACGTTGGGAAAAAGATTTAAATATACGAATAAAGAATTAAATGTGGAAGAAACTATGTGCCAGCAAATTCCTGTAGCCCTTTTATTGTACATGGCTTGGCGAAGTGCCAGACTGCTTCAACCTTTTCAGGGAGGGGTGTTGCCGTACTTGTTTATTCTGTGCCCCCAGGAAGTCAATAGTGTCCAGGCTGAATTGGCATTTCGTGGGGTTAATTTTCAAACCGAATTCACTTGACTGGGTGCACAGTTGTCTCAGGTGGGCAGAGTGGTCTTTGAGGCTGTGGCTAGTGATGAGGATATCGTCCAAATAGATGAATGCAAATGGGAGGTCCAGGCCCACTGCGTCCATCAGCCGCTGGAAAGTTTGTGCCATGTTTTTCAGACTGAAGGGCATGCGTAGGAATTCGAACAGGCCAAAGGGGGTTATAATCACAGTCTTGGGAACATCCTGGGGGTGAACTTGGATTTGGTGGTACCCCCAGATGAGGTCCACTTTGGAAAACACCTGTGCCCCGTGCAGGTTGGCGACGAAGTCTTGGATGTGGGGCACAGGATGTCTGTTGGGTGTGGTGGCCTCATTGAGGCAATCATAATTACCACATGGCTTACACCCCCTCCCTACTGTTTTTGGCATCATGTGGAGTGTGGAGGCCCAGGGACATTCGGAGCTCCCAAGGTCCTCCATTTTCTTGAACTCATCCTTTGCTAGGCTGAGGTTTTCTGGAGGGAGCCAATGTGCCCTGGCATGGAGTGGGGGCCCTCAGTCAGAATGTAGTGCTTTGGCTTGGCCACAGAGAACTGTGGTGAACTATTGAGGGGAAACTCAACCAGGATGTGAGTAAACTCATTATCTGAAAGCATTATAGAGTCAAGGTGGGGGGTGGATAGTTTTGCTTCCACCAGGGGTAGACTTTGAAATGTTCTGGCATGCATCAAGTGTTGTCCTTTGAGATCTACAAGCAGGCAGAGGGCACAAAGAAAGTCGGTCCCCAGGAGCAGTTGTGTCACTGCCACGAGGGTGAAGGTTCACATAAACCGGCTGTTGCTGAACCAAAGCTGGGCCCTGCTTACTGTTTCAGGTGTCAAGGCCTGTGGGGGGCAGGATGCTTATCTTGGTGCCGGTATCAACCAGGAAATGCCTGCCTGCCAAGGAGTCCCAAATGAAGCCGCACTCCATCACTGATAATAGTAGAACAATTGTCCCAATGTATTAACTTGCCTCTCCTTGGTCTTGGTCTCACAGTCGGCTGTTCATGGGGCTTGTTGATGTGATCCACAAAAGCGCTGGTATCCTTCTTCACTCTCCACAGCATGTCCTTCCAGGCCATAACCTTCCAGGGGTCGCTAAAGTTCTCATCCATGAGTGAGAGTTGGATACCTTCAAGCAGTTGCTCAAGAAAGATCTTCTCGAAGATCAGGCAAGGCTTGTGGCTCTCAGTCAAAGTGAGCATCTCACTCATTAGGGCAGACAGGGCCCTGTCCCCCATCCATCCATATGCAGCAATTGGGCTGCATGCTCGCATTGGGAGAGCCTGAAAATGCGAGTTAACAGCTCTTTGAGGGCCATGTATTTGCCTTGCTCCAGAGGCTGCCATAGGAAGTCTTTGACCCTTTCTGCTGAGTCTTGATCGAGTGCACTCACAATGAAGAAGTAACGGGTATTAGCAATGTGTTGTAGCTGGAATTGAGCTTCGGCCTGCTAGAACCACACATGGCTGCAAAACCCAAAATGCTGGGAGCCTGAGAGAAGCCACATGGATGGTCGCTTGCTCTCCTTGTTCCATCATCTTTGGATCCATCTGCCGGTTGGACCTATTGAGGCCACCAATGTAGCATTCACGCCATGCAGGCATGGAGAAGAATGACACACACACCAAATCCTTGAAGTCAAGACTGGTTTATTGCACTGGCTGTCGTGTTTATGTAGGCCCCAGGTGCTAACATTAGGGCACCATGTCATTAGAGTCCCTGCCTGGGATTAACCGGCATTCCTGCCACAGTTTACCATCTTCCCGCCATGCAGGAGGACATCTTGGACAATGGTCGGTGTCACCCCCAGGTCAGTGAAGGCAATGCGTTCATCAGCCATTCTGTGGCCCAGTTCATGTCCCCATGTGCGGGCTGCTACAATCTGACTAAAAAGTCTTTCATTTGAAACATTACTTCTCTATTTTTATCTTCAATGTCTCTACAGATGAAGATAGAGACAGGTAAACAAGAAAATTTGTAAATGCTGGGATCCAGTGCAGTCCTAAAAAGTGCTGGAAAAACTTAGCAGGTCATGCAGCCTCCATAGGGAGTAAAAGGCAATCGATGTTTTGGGCCTGAACCTTTCCTCAGGAGTGCCTGCATCTGCCTAATTTTTTAACCTTCTTGAGGAAGGGCTCAGGCCCAAAACATCAACTGGCTTTTACTTTCCATGGACACTGCATAATCTGCTGAGTTTCTCCAGCACGTTTGTGCAGTGAATTGTACACATTAATTACCACGCTATATGCTTGCCTTTCAGGAAGTTATGGACTTTCCCCCAGATTCTCTGCTCATCAATGTTGTTGAGAATCCTGGCATTCACTAGATATGTTACTCTTAGATTTGACCTCCCAAAGTGCAACATCTCAAATTTATCCGAATTAAACTCCATCTGCCATTTCTCCACTAATATCTGATCTATATAATTGCTGTATCTTTTGACACCTGGACAGCAGTAACCTTTGTTCTTTCCACCCCTGACATCACCCTTTTTCTTCACTCCTCCAATTCTGATGAAGGGCCATTGACCAGGTAAGTTCACTCCATTCCTCTCTCTATGGATACTATGTATTTTCAGCATTTTCTGTTCTTATTTCAAATTTACAGCAGGCATCCACAATTTTTTTTCCCAATTTTCAATTGGACATGCATGAAGCTTTTGGCACACTGTTTCAGAAAGCATGATGAATCAGAAAAAGTGTAGAGTTCAGATTCACCAGGTTATCGCCAGTGGTAAGTGATATGAGACAAGATCTGGAGGTCATGGATTAAGGGGAGAAAGTTTAACGAGAAATCTAGAGGAAACATCTTCACTCAGAAGGTGGTGAGTGTGGAACGGACTGCCAGTGGAGGTCGTGGATGTGGGTTCAACGATTGGATAGGTACGTGGATGGGATGGGTTTGGAGGGGTGTATGGTCCTAGCGTTGGTTGATGAGACTCAGTGAAATAAAGAGTTTGGCACGGATGAGAGGAGCTGAAAGGCCTGTTTTTGTGCTGTAGTATTCTATAGTTCTATAAATATATAATGTCAGTAGATGTTATTTATGGATTAGAGACAAGGAGTCATCAATTAAAATCTTTGCAGAGAGTGAGGAAAGTGATGAGTGAAATTTTATTTTGACCAGTGGTTTCTCAAACTATTCTATCACAGACCAAGTTTAGTATTCCTGTAACAAACCCATCATTTGGGGGGGGGGGGGGGGGGAGGAGGGGTGAGGACAAATTTCTTCTCAGACCATTTGTAGGATTTTTGTTTTGTTTGGGAATTTTTTGTCATCAAATTCACAACCTTATTTTATATATTACCTTTTTTATTAAATATAAGTAATATTTTTTAAAATCATGGACCACCTGAGTTCTGCAGCAAATAAGAATTTCAGTGTACCTGTGTAATCTAATAATAAATGCTCATTCATTCATTCACTCACTCACGTCTTCACCTACAACGAAGAGCCACCAGTGGTCCATGGACTGCAGGTTGAGAAGCATGGATTTAGAAAATTTGACCGCTTTGCCTCTGAATAAGAGTTTTGCAGATTGAAAAGGAAATTAGAGATAAATATTTGAAGACAATACAAGGAGAGATTATTTTTACATTGACAATGAATGCGCCCTGAATAGATCCTGTTCTGTAACCCATTTGCTTACGTGGAGAAAGAACTATGAATCATAGCTATGCAGTCTCTGGACTGTGGAACAAACCTGTTACGACACAAACTTAGTAGCTCCCATCTTACTATTGATGCTGAACAGATCAGCAGCCGGATGTTACAAGGTTTGAGCCTGGAATAAATTACTGAACGTAGCAGGTCACTTTCTATAACCAGGCACAGGGGAAATACGAGTCGGTTAGCTGACACATGATTGAGCATTGGCTGGTCTGGTCACTTCACAAACACTGCATCAATAATTTAACTGAAGAAGACTGCAAGAAGCAGAGTATCGCCTCTTGTATATGTGCAAGGGCAGAGATGCAGGGAGAGGCTGTGATACAGTTAAGTTGGCGATGATAACAAAATCTCAACACTTTGAAGATGACTTGGTTGGGCTAACAAGCTTTACTGATGGATAGATTGTCACCATATGAACGGATGAATAGTAACATTTAATACTGAATACCCAAGTCATGTATCTTCCTTGCTCAGTTATAACCTGCTCATTCACAATGAAACCACCTTGTAAGCCCATTAATAACTAATCAGAAAGCCTGGGCTCCTTTGCAGTGTTCTCACAGCAGTTAGTGTTATGCCGTTACAGTACCAGTGACCTGTGTTCAAATCTGGTGCTGTCTCTAAGGAGTTTGTACATCTCCCAATGTCCGTGTGAATTTCCTCCAGGTGCTCTGGTTCCCTCCCACCCTTCCAAAATGTACAGTTTTGTAGGTCAATTGGTCGGAAGGGTCTGTTACCATGCTGTAGTCTAAATTTGAATTTAAAATTTAAATGTAAAAAATTTTAAATTCTGCTGCTGGTTTTAGAACGTAGACTAACGTGTGGTACTGACCTACTTCCAAGAATTTCCTTACTGCATTACCCTCTATTTTTCTCAGATCCATGTAGCTACCAAGTAAAAGATTATATTGTACCTGCCCCCAATACCATTGCTGGCAGCACATTCCTTGCACCCACCATTCTGTGTAAGAAAGGTACCTCTTACATCTTTATCCCAAGCACTTTAAAATTATGTCCCCTCATGTTAGCCATTTCAGCCCTGGGGGAAAAGCCTCTGGCCATCCACACGATCAATGTCTCTTGTTCAAGTGATGAGTGAACCTCAACAGCAAGTGGCTACGATTGGGCAACAGAGGAGAGATATTTGAGTAGAATGACACAATAAGCCTTGTGAAAGGTAGGAGTCACATCAAGTCAGAGGTGATTGGCATTTTTTAGGACCAGAGGTCAATTGAGAAGTTTCCAATTCCGGCACTTTGGAGAGTTGAATGAGATTGCAGATTAGTGGTGAAACGGAAATGTGATTCATGGAACCTAAACTGGCATGAACAGTATTATTTTTTGCCAATAACTAATTGGTGAACAAGTTTCTTTTTTATATTTTATTTATAAATTTAAAACTACAAAGGATTCACAAAATTATTAATACTACAAATCAAATCCAAATACATGTGGCATTTATAAAAAGAAAAGAAAAAAGAAATCCACTCTATATACCCCTTCTATCCCCTTACTAAAAGAAAAAAGAGGACAAGAGACCCTCAACAGGAGCACCTATTACTTTAAAGTTTCTTTCAATATACTAAGACCTTAAGGAGAAAGGGTCTGTCAGAGTTTCATTTAAATATTCACACCCACACTTTGTAAATATGGGCACCATATCTTCCAAAATATAATATCTCTTAAATTATGTAATTTTTCTCAAGTGGTATACAACTCTGAACTTGAGCATGTCATCTTTCTGTACCCAGACTTCCAAGTTATTGCAATACATTTTCTTGCTATTGCTAAAGCAATTTGAACAAACTTCTTTTGACAGATATCCAATTTCAATTTAGGTTCAATACCCTTACCATCACTCAATTAAAAAATATAATTGGATCCTGTTGGAATTTAATCCCCATTATTCGTTCAAATAAATTACCTATTTCTAACCAAAAAGGTGTAACTCTAGGACACTGCCAAGTAGAGTGCAAACATTTCCTTCCCACATCAAAAACATAAACACGAAAGGGTCTGGTTCAATTTTAAAAAACTTTTGTAGTGTCAAATATAACTGACGAATAAAATTATATTTTACTAGCCTGTACCTCACATTTATTGTACTTTTCATATTTTCTCTACCTATCTCAATCCAATTTCGTTCATCTATTTGTTTGTTCAAATATACTTCCCATCTTTGTCTGGATTTATAAACCCCTACTTTTGGGGCTTTCTCTTGTAATAACCTATACATCACTGAAATAAATTTATTTATATCTCCATTACACAACAATAATTCTAATTCCGTCCCTACTGGCAATAATGATTCTTGACCAAAATGTTCATATAAAAATTCCATAACCTGATAATAAAAAAATCGAGTATTTTCTGGTCCCGTGAACTTCTCCTTCATTTCATTAAAAGTAATACAATTCCCTGCAAAAACATCCTCAGTCTTCCTAATACCCTGACATTGCCAAATCTTTAAAAATTGATTTCCCTTGGAAAATGGAATCAATCTATTCTGAAATAATGGTGCTTTTCTAGACAATAAACCTCCTCTCCTGATCTCTTTATTAGCCTTATTCCAAAGTTCAATTAAATGTTTCAATATGGGAGTTTTTTTTGAATTCCTTTTATAAATAAAATCTTGTGGATTTGGTTCCCCTATTATACTAAGTTCTATATACTATATTCCAAAGCTGGAATTTTATTTAAATCATGCATTACATTAACAAATCACAAATGGACTGCTTTATAATAATTCATAGATATCAATTACAAAATTCATTCAGTCTTTCAGCAGCTGCTTCCAGTTCAGCGCTTACTTGATTGTCATCAATTATGATTGTTTGACTTTGTTCCTCCAGGCCTAGCTGCAATGCCTGTTGACAGCTTAAAGCCTGCAATGGTACAGTTCTCTTGGGTGTAAGCTGTGGCTGCACCACCTCCCTTTGAATTTATCGTTGAGGACTTGAACCTTCTTCTCCCTGATGATCTTCTTTAATTGAAGGAAGAGCTTTTACAGAATCTTGCTTCTTCTGCTGCTACAAAAAACCTGGATTCATTATTGTCCAAAAACATCTTTAATGTAGCTGGGTGTCTGAACTTAAACTTATAACCTTTCTTCCAAAGAAGCTGGATTAAACTCTTTTCTTCTATCCATCACCACCTTACTCAAATCAGCATAAAAGAACATTTTATTTCCATCAATAATCATAGGTCTCATATTTTGTCTTGCCTTTTTTTCTTTATCTTTATCTTGATAGAATAAGCATTTAACTAATACAGCCCTGGGTGGTTGAGTTGGTATGGCTTCCTCCTTAAAGCTCTATGAGATCCCTCCAGTTCAATTCCGTTGGGAAAATTTTCTTCATCCAGAATTTTAGGAATCCATTTTTGAAAAAACTCCACAGGATTTTCACTTCCTTCAGAACCAACATTGTTGTGTACACTATGATTTTTCCAATATGTCAGTTTTTTCCAACATTCATTCCTCTGTTTTCCCCAAAGTTTCAGAACTTTCAACCTTCTCAATTCTATCCACATAAATATCCACATCATTTTTAACTATCTACACATCCAATCCACTCTTTGAACTTTTTCTTCAACTTTATTAACTTCTGCAACAGTTCTAATATTCAGTACCTCTTCTCTTAAAATCTGAAATTGACCCATCATTAATGAGGAAAGATTATTTATAGTTGAACCTTGACCTTCTTCATGCTCTTTATCTTCTTCTGATTCTTCTTTTCTTCTGTATCGCCAGCTGTCAAAAAAAACAGGTCTTTCTGACAGCTCTGTCCCTTAGTTCTGCCAGCGCTAGAAGTGGTGCTGTCGAGTCTCCATTCAGAAGCTTTGTCGTTCCATTTTGAGCATGCGTGGGGATAAACCTTCATGCATGCACACCATGTTTTGATATTCCTCCAAAGAGATCTGGACAGATCCAATGTCATCTTCTCCGGTTCCCCAGAAGGGGTGGTGCTATTGCCGGCTTCAGGAAAGCTGTCATCGTCCACATCATCAATGCAGGCCTTGGAACCTGAGCCCCAGGCTCCAAAGTTAAGGTAGGTCATACATTCTCCATTTTCTTCATTTCTTTACACACAGTTAACTTGGATTTTGCTGTCTTCTTTCCTCTACCAGCCATGCCCAACACATGAGTCTTCATTCCACCTCCTTCCCTCACACCAACACACACCACCCCACAAACTAGTTTCTTGAACCTCTGTAGTCCTTCTAGTGAAAATACTCGTGGAGCATTGTTGGGCAAGGGAGTGTATGATTGAGGCCCAGGAGTTATGTGAAAACAGGAGGGCTTGCATGTTGTTGACATTTTTATGTGCCAGCAGCCCTTGTCCTTCTTGTTTGGAGTGTTTACAGATTTGGGATGTACTATTGAAGTAGCCTAAATACTTTTCATTGACACTACAGGAATGGATGAAGAGTTAAACATGAAAATCTGCAAATGTCATGATGGGGGCCTGGAACCGGAGCTGAAAGCTATAATGAAGGAAATTAGTGTTTCAGGAGGTGGATGCAATCTGTTTTATCCTAGTGGTGGTTTTGTAAATTTTAAATTTAATTTTATTTTTTAATTTTTAAATTTAAACATACAAGGTAAAGACCCTTTTGGCTCATGAGCCCGTGTCACACAATCACGCCTGCAACCCCGCTATGCTTTTTGAATGGTGAGAGGAAACTGGAGCACCTGGAGAAAACCCACACAGTCACGGGGAGAACCTACAAGCCCCTCACAGACAGCGTGGGATTTGAACCCCAGTTGGTGGCACTGTAACAGGGTTGCGCTAACCTCTACGCTAACTGTGCCACCAAGTCTCGAGTTGTTGGAGCTGCAATAAAGGAGGCTGGTGGAAGGTTTCAATACCCGGCATGAGGTGCTTTGATGGATGGAAAGATTCTACCACATCTTCTCCCCTTTCTAACAGCTTTGGTTTGTGGGCCAATTCCTTGCTTTATTTTCCCTTTTTAACTACTGTGGCCATTGAACGTTGATAGCCAGTTCAACTCTTGGGATCCATACCCTGTTTCCAATCTCCCCTTTGCTGTTATCACTAATTTGACAGGCCTTCTGTAAGACCATCTTCTGAGTATGCACGATTCAGGAACCTTCATTTTTTAACAATGAGGGCTTTCTCCTGCAGATCTACAAGTTCAAAGCCCCTGTTGCCCGTTTCATGTTCTGCATCACACACCACAGGTATCTAAAGCTGCTTTCTGTTTATGTACTTCTCCAAACTGAAGTCCAAGTTTACTGTAATTGTCCATTTACTGGTGATTTTCTGAGCTTTGCAGATGAGATGCTGGCAGGGCAATTCGTGTGGATGTTAATGAGACAACTGTCTCAGCCAAGCACAAAGTGACATCTTCACCAGCATCATCTGCACACCACCAGGAATGTGACTTTGCACATGTAATTTGAGTAGTTGTTGGAATGATATTAATAGTTAACTGGTGTTAAGGACAAGGGCACTGCAGTCCTTCTGGTGATCTACTGCCCTCAAGTGAATATAGAGCTTATTGCACCCTTTTGTCTGCTTGTCCGAATCAGAATTTATTGTCATGAACAAGTCATAAAATTCGGTGTTTTGCAGCAGCATGCCAGTGAAAATATTCATATTATAATCTTTAAATTATATTATGATGACAGCGGGGAAGAAGCTGACCTTGTGACACTGAGTGCTCATCTTTAGGCTCCTGTACCTTTTCCCTGATGCTACAGAGTGAAGAGGGCATGGCCTGGGTGGTGGGGGGTCTTTGAGGATAGAGGCTGCTTTTTTAAGACACTGCCTCATGTAGATGTCCTCGATGGAGTGAAGTCTGGCGCCTGTGATGTTGCAGGCTGAGCTAACAACCCTTTGGAGTTTATTCTTGTCCTGAGAGTTGGTGCCTCCATTCCAGACAGTGATGGAATGCTATTGTAGGAGTTTAGAAACAGTTATTTTTGATTATTGTAGGAGTTTAGAAACAGTTACTTTTTGATTATTGTAGGAGTTTAGAAACAGTTATAGAAGGTAGAAAAAGCAAGGAAATAGCTAAAATGTTCTTTGTGTAAAATGGCACATGAAAAAGTAGACAAGATAACAGAGGAATTTAAGGAGATATAGAAATATGCACGTACACACAAAGGGCTTGTTTAATAGGGGGTGGGGAAAGGAGGTGTGAGTACGGGATAGGAGAAAGTCGGAGTCAGTCAAGAGTCAGGCGAATAGGGAAAAGTGCCAAACCAATCCAAGAAGGATAAATGTAAGAAAAATGTAAGGGGAGGTGAATTGAAAAATGTATAAAAACAAAGAAGCTTCCCGCCCTCGGTGTACTTTCCCGAGGTAGGGGGAGAGTACCCAACCTTGCAATGTTGTAAATGTAAATAAATGTTCTTTGTTCTCAACTTTTGTCTCGAGCATATTTTGTGAACGTGAAGGCACTTCTCACACTATCATCCAGAATGCTATCCACAGTATACTTGTAGAAGCTTACTAGAGTCTTCCACGTCATAATGAATCTCCTCAGACACCTCACAAAGTGTAGCCACTAGCAAGCCTTCTTTGTGATTGCATCGACATGGAGGCTCCTGGATAGATCCTCGGAGATGTTGACACCCAGGAACTTGACCCTTTCCACTACTGATCCCTCGATGAGGACTGGGTCGTGCTCCCCTGACTTTCTTCTGAAGTCCACAATCAGCTCCTTGGTTTTACTGACGTTGAGCACAAGGTTGTTGTTACACCATTCAGCGAGCTGATCTATCTCCCTCCTATTTGCTTCATCATTGCCATTTGTGATTCTGCCGACAACTGTGGTGTCATTGGCAAATTTTTAGAGGGCAATGGAATTGTGCCTGGCCATACAGTCGTGGGTGTATAATGAGTAGAGCAGTAGGCTAGGCACGCATCCTTGGGGTGCACCTTTGTGATAATCAGTGAGGAGGAGACGTTGTTTCCAATTTGTACTGACTGTGGTCTTCCAATGAGTAAGTCCAGTTGCAGAGTGGGGTACAGAGGCCTAGAGTTTGTAGCTTCTTGACAAGCACTGAAGGAATAATGGGTATTGAAGGCCAAGCTGTAGTTAATGAAGAGCAGGTGTATGTATGAATTGCTGTGTCCGAGGTGATCCAGAACTGAGTGAAGAGCCAGTGATATTGCATCTGCTGTGGAGCAATTGTAACGATAGGCGAATTGTAGCGGGTCCAGATCTTTGCTTAGATACGTGTTAATTCTGGCCATGATCGGCCTCTCAAAGCACTGCAGTCCGCCCCAGAAAATACATTTTAAATATTGGTATGTTGCAGTCTTTGTACAAACAACACTTGACATTTTTAAAATATGGTAAAATGACCACAAAAAGAAAAATCACAAAACCACAGTAAAAATTAAGAATATTAAATGCTGGAAATAGCTCCAGAGTAGACAAAATGGTAAAGTATTTTAATTGGAGAGAGGCCAATTAAATTGGGATTAGGCAGGAACTGGGGAGAGTAAATCGGGAACAGACGCTCTTGGGAAAAAGCACAGAAGTTATGTAGAGTATGTATAGGGATCACTTGCGTGGAGTTCTGAATAAGTTTGTCCCTCAGATAGAGGGAAAAATGGTAGGGTGAGGGAACCTTGGCTGACAAAAGAGGTGATACAGCTGGTTAAGAATAAGAAGGAAGCAGACACAGGAAACAAAAGTCCTGAAAATTGTACAGTAGCAGGAAGGAACTAAAGAAAGGACTTTGACAGCTAGAAGGGGGTACGAGAAGCCCTTGGCAAGTAGGATTAAGGTTATTTTATAGCACCTAACAACCTGAATACACCTGGGATCGTCTGATCTCTGGGATGATCTGGTCAGTACTTGGAGAGGAGACTGCCTAGGAACGCCAGGTTCCATAGATTTCTGTGAGGGGCACAGGACAAAGTGACGACTCTCTGTCTGCTTTACGGTTGATAAATTAAAGAATTTCATGTATGTTACATTCTAAATGTAGTGTTACATGACAAGAATGGAACCTTTACCATATTTGAAGAACAGGTTGACGAGAGTGAGGGTAGGGCCACTTCAGGATAAAGGAGGGAACGGGCTTAGAGGTAGGGGAGGTCCTAAGTGGATTCTCATTTAGGTTGGAAAGATGGCATGTGGAAATTCAAAGTTGTATACCTCTTAAATATAATTTGAGAAAAAAATATACTTTTTGAACATTTGGTGCCCATATTTACATATTGTAGGTATAAATTTATAAAGGGACTTTCTTAAACCTTGTTAACTCATTGGAATAAATAAACAAATAAATTGAAAAAGGTTAGATTTGAGTGAAAGAAAACCAGCTCTGCTTCTTTTTCCTTTTCTTTTTTGTCCCTTTTAGGATTATTATAGGGGGAGGGGATTATATCTTGGGGATTTTATAAAACCATCATGTATAATGGATTTGATATGATTACATTATTATATTTTGTATTTTGACATGAATACATGCATGGAAAATTTAAAATAATTAAAAAAAAGAGAGAGAGAACGAGAGAAAGAAAGAGAGAAACACAAACACACACACACACACACACACACAGTCAGTATAAGGTCAGTGTAGAGCAGGCTTGTTGAGGTTAAGAAAGATCTGGATTTTCTTTAAAAACATTTAAGATTCAAGATTCAATTTATTGTCATATTACACAAAATTTATTTTTGCCTGCTGCGAGACAGATTCACCACCGGTAAGAATTGCCTTGGCACCTCTTACAGTCAGTCTTGGAGTCAGAGAGAGAGAAGCAGAAGGGACCCCCCCCCCCCACCCCACCACACCACAAATCACCGAGTGTCCATAGATTCGCCTCCAGCGCTTCCACGGTCTCTGCAGCCACACAGAGTCCAGTCCAAATCGTTAGCAACGTGAGCTCCAGATCCAAACCTCTAAGTCACCTCCGTGCCTCCCACTTCTGATACCTGGTGCCCCTCCAGTCAGCTCGAGCCAGTCTCCAGCAGTCCGCAGCCGGCGCGATTCCTGACAGCAATCTCCAGCGGCCCACGGGTTCCTCACCAGCATGCACTGGTCCTAGCCTCAGAGCCCCCTCACTTGTCCGCCATTATGCTCAATGGCTATGCTACGTCAGGTTTAAATTTAGAGATTAGATGCTCAATTCCCAATTTGAATTTAAATTTTCAAACACTGTGGGGACCCTTGTTAAATTACTTTGATTTGTTATGAAGGTGGAAATGTTGACTAATGAGGTAATTTATCACTTGGATAAGAATTCTCTTTCTTTTCAGTTTTTTTGGCCAAACTGCTTTTCTTGGTTTAGATTTTTCTTTTTTTTTAAATAAAATAACACAATATTAATTCAATATAATCTGTTTGATTAAAATGTGGGGCACCTTGGATGAAATTATATGATTTAAGAGTAATGTATCTTTTTGAATTTAACATATATTCATATGTACTCTGTATTTTTGGTTGTGAAATTTCAATATTTATAAAAATATTGAAGAAATGCAAATACAAAAGATAGATAATATTCATTTACCATAGTGCAAGAAAAAAAGTGGTGTTGCAATAGTGCAGACAGACCTCTTATAGTGGAACAGTCCATAATTAATGTAACAAGGGGAAGTTCAAGAAACAAACTTCTCAAAACTAGGTTTCTGTACCTTCTGCCCAAAGTCATCATTGAGAAGAGGTTGCAACTAGGATGATGCGGGTCCTCTATGATGTTTGCTGCCTTCTTGAGTCCTTAAATGACTACCTAATTGAGTTTATTGTCAAGGAGCCTGATGGTGGAGGGGTAGCATCTGTTTCTGAACCTGGTGGTGAGTCTCGTGGCACCGATATCTTGTTCCTGATGGTAACAGTGAGCATATGCTGGGTGATTAGGATCTTTGATGATTGCTGCTGCTATCTGACAGCAGCATTCCCTGGAGATGTTCTTGATGGTGGGATGGGTTTTGTTTGTGATGTCCTGGGCTGTGTGTAGTTAACATTCAGGGGTATTGGCATCACCATACCGGTCTGTGATGCAGCCAGTTAACACTTTCCACCACATACCTGTAGAAATTTGTCAGGGTTTCTGGTATACCAAAACCTCCACCAACTCCTAAGTAGAGGTGCTGACATGCCTTCTTCACAATGTCATTAGTGTGTGTTGGGTCCAGGAAAATTCCTCTGAGAGAGTGACTCCAAGAACTTTTATTTGCTCACCCTCTCCACCTCTAATCCCCCAATGATTGCTGGTCTTTCCTGCTTGAAGTAAACAATCATCTCCTTGGTTTTGGTGACATTGAGTGTGAGGTGGCTGTTGGTGCACCATTCAGCTCAAGTTTTCATTCTCCCTCCTCTATGCTGATTCATCGCCCCTTTTTATACCACTCTCTGCCATGGTATTGACAGCAAATTTTTAGATAGTATTTTTGTCATACCATGCCGCACTGTCATATGTGTATAGCAAGTAGAGCAGGGGACTATGAACGCAGCCCTGTGGTGCTCTGGTACTGATGGAGATTGTGGAGGAGGTGTTCTTACCAATCCTCAGTAATTGCTGTCTGGAGGTGAGGAAAATCAGGATCCCATTACACAGTAGGGTGTCGCATCTCAGCTATATGAATGCTAGAGTTAACCTATTAGGCTGCTTTCTGTGGTCCTCACTGTACAAGGTAAATAAAACCTGTTATCCGGAATTCAAGCAAGTGGCAAAAAAAAGCGAAGAAAATAGGTAAAAAATGTAGCTTTAAAATTGGCTTGCTTTGCCATCAGTTAGCCAATCACGCAACACGCAATCTAAAGCGAGTGGAAAATTCACTTATACGGCAACTACCAATCCCCAAAGGTGCTGGATATCAGATGTTTTACTGTACAATTTGACAAATAAACTTAAATGCTGTAACGGAAGGGTTGAAGTACTGAAGGTGCTTAGGTGCTCCTTGTGCTACTCCTTCTGTGACGTTCAAATTCAGGTATAATTATAGAGATACAGCATGGAAATTGTCAGTATCTGATCAACCGTCACTAATTATAAATCAATTCAATTTCTTTTTGTTCTCCACACACCCACCAACTCCAACCACCTACGCATGAGGGAAAATTTGCAGTGGCCACTCACTTTAACCTCAATGGTAGGAAATAGCTCAAGAAAATTAACCCAAGTCATGTTACCTGACTTGATAACATTCTTGGTGAAATATCAGAGATTAATACAATCAAGGTGATGTACATGGAGGTCAAGAAGGTATTAGGTTACATATGGCATATCTAGCTAATCAGCAGTTAACACACATGGCATAAAAGGGGCAGGTGGAATTGCTTAAAATGGGCTCAAAAAATTATTGAAGACAGTAGGTGTCCATTAATGATAAATTTGCTTGTCTAAATTTGACAGGTGAAGTATTGGGGTTTGTAGCAAGGTAGAAATTATGAAGGATCCTTGGGCTTTGGAAGCAAGGTAATAACTCTAATCATGCAAGCTTGTTGCTTGTCCAGGGGACCCTTCGCCCAATGGGGATATTTGTGGGTCTTTCTAAGCATTCTTAGCCTTCTTTAAACCTCATGTCAATGTTGAGAGCTCGCTCCATTTCAAGGGGACTGTTAAGAGCCAACTACATGGCAGATGAGGTAAAGTAGATTTTTTTTCCCCTGAAGGATAGCGAATCAGACCAATATTTTTGTAAAATAGTCATTTCATGCGCAACATTCATGGCACCACGTTTCTAATTCCACATTATCTTCATTTCTCAGATGAACCAAAATCCAATGTAAGCCAGTCAGCAAAAACACAGGGATGATGGATGAATGAGACAAATTTGTGCAGTTAAGTCTGGAAGTATCCAGAATGAAGAAATGTGAAGGGAGCAGTAGGACAGAAACAAGAGATGATGTGATGGGAGTTGACAGAAACAAAACATACACAAAGTTCAAGGTGTAGTTGATGCACAATTTGAGATATTTAATAGAATTTTTTGTTTTCTTACAAAATTCTGAAAAGGAGAAACACCATCCATAGGAAGGTGAAAAATTGGTTTCTGAAGTTTAAAGAAAAGTCAACAGGGAACATCTCACCCAACAAAGAATGTTCCACAGAAAGCACTTGAGTCTTGTGTAACCATGACCACAAATTCGCACCTTATTCCTCTGCAACCAGAGGGTCTTGCATGACAGGATCTTGCAATCCACTGAGGATAAGCTATTTGTCACCAAGGTAATAAATGAAGGGACTAGCACCTCTGGGTCTGTGGTTCATTGTAGACATTTTCATACAATCCTTCATAACAAGAGGTGAACTGCAAGTTGAGTGATTGACGTTCAATGCTTTCCTGTAACCATTTACCCAGAGGAATATCCCTCTTCCATCTAGGTCTCTTTATCCTCCATTTCTAGATAGTCATTCAGTGTTGCACAGTCAACAGGGATGACAAGACATTCAACACCACCAGCACCCTGAAAGATAAATTAAGTGACTGCTTGATTACGCAATGTCGAGAACAGGAAACCCCAACAGTAATCCAAGAATCCTCTGCAGCCATGAAGAGCAACTACTCATCTTTAAAAAGACCCGGAACACACCCAGTTCAATTGTAAATATCAATTAGAATGGAATTCTATAGTATCTCCAAAATGACAGATGGGGGAAGGCCATTTTCAATGGGATGAGACTGGATCTGGCGGAGATAAATTGGAATCATAAATTGATAAGAAAAATTGTAACAGAACAGGCTGCCCTTAAGGAATACGTGGTTCAAGGACAGTTATCGTATACTCACATGAGGGATAGAGTTCCCTGGAAAATACAAAGGAAGATAAAAGCAACTTCTTTATTAAAAAAAATTATACAGTACGATAACAGATCCTTCTAGCCGACAAGCCAAAATACACCAATTAACCTACAAACCCCATAGATTTTTGAAGGGTGAGAGGAAACCAAAGCACCCAAGGAAACCCAAACAGGTCGCGGAGTGAACATACAAACTGCTCATAGACAGCGGCTGATTTGAACCCTGGTCACTGGCACTGTAATTGTGTTGAGCTAACTGCCCTCCTTTCTGACCAGCATCATGTTGTTAATACCAGCAAGCACCAGGCAGAAACAAACTAGAGGGATAGAGCAAAATAAGGCAAAGAGAACATTTAAGAAAAGGTTAGCTACCAACATAAAAGGGAGTGTGAAAGTATTCTTCAGGCATTTATTCAGTAAAAGAGTAGGACATTGAAAAGCGGGGCCAAATGAGAACTTGTACATGGATGCTGAGGACAGTGTTAAATAATTAAATGAACACTCAGTATCTGTTTTAACAAGGGAAGAGAAAGTTTCCAAAAGAGTGAAAAAGAGTTGAGACACAGGATATATTTTAAAAGTTGATATTAGAAACATTACCTGAAAAATACAAAGGACCTGATGTGATATATCCAAAGATTATGTGGGATGTACAGGAAAATACCTTCAGAGAATTCAATGGACTTTGGAAAGGAAATGGTCCCAAATGACTGGACAGTGGCAAATGTTAGTTCTACTTTTACTCCCTTGTTTAGGACAATCCAGCAATTACAGGCCACACTCAGTTTAACCTCAATGGTAGGAAATAGCTCAAGAAAACTGACCCAAGACAGGACTGCTACCTAAAGGATAATGGATTACAAGCTGCTACCGGGTTAACTGACCTGATAACATTCTTGGTGAAACATCAGAGATTAATACAATCAAGGTGATGGACATGGAGGTCAAGAAGGCATTAGGTTACATATGGCATATCTAGCTAATCAGCAAAGTTAACACACATGGCATAAAAGGGGCAGATGGAATTGCTTAAAAAGGGCTTAAAGAATTATTGAAGACCCTCTCCTTCCAGCACAGTATCTTTGACCTCCTCAGGAGGAACAAGAGCCTCAAAATTAGGACCTTCAGGATGGGAAAGAGCTTCCCGCAGGCTGTATGTTTGGTGAATAGTGTCCTGCAACAGAGCAAATCATTTCAAAATACTAATATAGATTTATTTTAAATTAGATGTGTATATATACAGTACATGTGATTACTATGTATTGTGTGTGCACCATGGTCCAGAGAAACGGTGTTTTGTCTAGTTGTGCATGTAGTCAGATAATTCACTTGAACTTGAGACAGGAAGTTGGTTTTCCAATCGGAGGAAGATGAATGGTGACAGGGATTGGCGATGGGAATATTGTTTCTTATTGATGACCGAGACTGGGGAAGCAAGCTACAATTTCTATGCAGATATACAAAACCAATCAGAGGATAGTGCTAAACTGCAGCAGGATTGAAACAGACTGGAAGAGTGGGCAGAAGCATAGCAGATAAAGTTAAATGTGAAGAAATACAGAGCGATGAATTTGGCAGGAAGGCAGTCGAGAATAATAATGTTTGAAAAGGAGCAGATGGACCTGGAGTTAAGAGTGTTAATGGAAGTTGAAAAAGTGGTCAATAAAGGAGATAAACTTTTTCAGTTTACGTACAAGAATATAAAAACAATGGTTATCTTAAACCAGTGGTCTAATCTCACTTGGATTATGTTGAATTTTGGTTGGCTCATTATAGAATGAGAGGGCCCAGTAAAGATTGACAAGAATGAATGCTGGGATGAAGTTATAAAGACAGCAAGGTTGGAATTGGTTTCTTTCAAGGCGAGGCAGAAGAGACGTCTGACAAAAGTCCGCAAGACAATGAGGAGCCTCAACAGACCAAATAGTGGGTGTTGTTCCTAATAATGGAGGGGGTCGAGGGCTGGACCTCATGAGTACAAGATAAAGGGAATTTACAGATGACTGAGAAACTTTTACATTGAGTGGTTGGAATTTTTAATTCACTACCTGCAATTGGGATGGAGGCAGGTTCCCTTGTAGCCTTCATGGAGGGAAATGGATGAATTTACGATGGAGAAATTTGCGAAGCTACAGAGAAGAGGCCAAGGGTGTGGAACTAGTAAGTTGCTCTGACAGCTGATGAGGACATGATGGGCTGAATGGTCTCCTTTTTTATTGTGTCTATTCCATGTGATCTTGGCAAGAAGCTTGATCCAAGACATGCTCTGCCCCTCCTTTTCTCTTTAAAAAAGGTTAACTACAAATAACACAATTCTCAGTAAAAGGTGAAGGAAAGGGTTGGTGAAAACAATCAGAGCATTTTAACTATCTGAGATGATCTCCGGGGATGTAGGGTGGGAGCTGGGGATTGGTGAACACCCCCATTTCAGACAGCAAGAAGTTAAGGACCCAACCTCTGGAGCAGATCTGGGAGAGACAACATTTCATCTGCCCTAGTGGTCCTCACCTTTTTACTCCTGATCAGCTTGTGATCTCTGAACTCGGTGAGCTGTGCGCGCAGAGTGAGATTGCTATTCACCAGGAAGGCCTCACGACATCGACGGTAGAAATCCTGAAAGGACAAACCTGAGAGGAAGGTAGAAAGTTACCGAGACCCTGTTCCCACACATGCAGTCAACCTCTTGACTGAATGTGAGACCGTGTTCCCGTGTGAGCAGACAGCCCCTTGACTGAATGCATGACTGTTTTCCCATGCAGACGTCAGAATCTTGATTAAACGTGGGACCGTGTTCCCACACAGACAGTCAGCCCTTTGCCTGATTGTGGAACTATATTCCCATGCGGTCAGTTAGCCCTTTGACTGAAAGCAGGATCTTGTTCCTAACGTGACCCTGTTCCCAGGTGGGCAGTCAACCTCTTGACTGAACAAGGGACCCTATTCTGACACGGGCAGTTAGTCCCTTAACTGAGCTCGGGACCCTGTTCCCATGTGGGGCAGACAATCCCTTGACTGAGTGTGGGAACCTGTTCCAACAGGGAAAAGATACGCCATCAGCAGAAATTGTCCGGTGCCCCTTAGTCAGAAAAAAGTAGTAAATGAAAGTCCCCCCAAGTCACTGACTGTCCGTGGATTTACCTTCAGCCCTCCTGTACCTCTGCAGCCACAAAGACTTCAGTCTAAACCATCAGCAATCTGAACTCCAGATCTAAATCTCCAACATGATTAGAAAAAACTTCAGTGCCTTCAGCACCCTCACATCCTGGTTCTGATACCTCATACTCCTTCACTCTATCAGGAGCCAGTCTCCAGCAGTCCACAGCCTCATGTCTCTTTGACTGTAGTCGCCAGCAGCCTGCATTGATTCTTTGCCTTGAGTCACCAACAGCTCACTGCCTGTACATTCTTCAGCCACAGAACCCTTACTAGTTATAATCCCATAGGTAGTCTCTGCTTACTTCTCAAACAGGTTGTTCTGCCCATTTTCTGGTGCCATGCACCAGTCCTCTGCTTCTAAGAGTCTGCAACACCTCAAGGCCAGTGCCAAACACAGGCACCATCCTCTAGGGCCCAGACCCTGTGATCGCAGGATTTAAAAATAAACTTCCGTTGGTCCCTTTAATAGGCGTTTTAAAGCCTGTATAGAGCTATCAGAAGTAGGAATGGATGGTAGAACCCCACAGAAAAGCGTGTGCCTCCACTCTCTGCTCTCCCCGGATCTGTACTAGCAGCAACACTGCCAATGCAGCAGCTCTGGCAATGCTGTCCTTTTTTCCCATACACCAATATAGGGAGAAAAGCTTTCCCTCTCTTGCAAGTCACAGGCTAATGACAAATCGTCACCCTCCTGTCCCATATTGCAAAAGAAAAAGGAGATAAAGGAAAATCCCTTCGGAGCACAAAGGGTCTCCACACCTCCTCCTTCCACCACCTGCATCCAGCGACCTGCTTTCCATCGCGCCTGCCTCCGCCTCTCATCCATTTCTTGGTGGTCCTACCGAGCACTGCCTCAGGATCCTGTCCTGATGCCAAGCCAATCCTTGCTCAATGCCACCATCTTGCCTCCTTCAGAGCTGCCCTGCCAAAATATTACCCATGGCCACCGTGGCTGATTTTTTCCAAAGTGTTTTATCAGGAACGTGGACTATTCAATTATTTCTGTGAAAATTGTTCAGGATAAACATTTGAAAAATTTTTATACATTAAATCAGAGAGAACTGGTTCCCCCCCCCCACCCCCACCCACATCCAATCTCTCCACTCACTTCCATCACTGTCCTTACCTGGGTGAGATGAGCTATCCTTATTTTCCAATTGGAATCGAGCCAAAAGTTTAAATATTCCTCTGCAGAGGAAGATACATAATTTCAGTCTAAACAAACTGTATCTGAAAATAACTGGTTCAGGCAGAGTTTCTCGCAAGTCAGTTCCTGCTTACCCAAGCCCAATCTGTGGTGAATGTCTGCCAAGCTGCCTGTCTCCCCTCTGGTGAGCCTTGCTGTACTAACATTGGCTGTGCATTATTTCTACTGTTAAGGACACTCCCCTTGGATATAACTGTATATGCATCTATTGTCTTTCATTATTGTACCATGAGTTTCTGCTAATAAAGCCCATGATTATTGTTTGACCACATCATCTTTGTCTACTTCATCAACTGGCACTTCAATTTTATTAGCAGAAATGAATGCAGCATTCCCCGAGTCTATTAGTCAATCAAGAATCTCACCATTCACATTGCCCTGCGGGTTGTAGCTCGTGGTACGGCTGATGGCAATCCCTTTTCGTAGCAGGGCTCGCCGCAATTCAGCGCTCATGAATGCTGAGCCTCTATCGGTATGAATGTTATTGGGAAAACCAAAAATGCTGAAAATTCTGACAAGTGACTTAATGACAGGCGCTGACGAGACGTCAGGGCAGGGTATCGCAAAGGGAAACACGCTAAAGTGTGTAAGGTGAAAAGTACTCCCAATGATGAGAAGAAGAAGAGAATCACCAAGAAAATGCATCCTGGAGCTGCAGGAATGGAAGACAACTGTGAAAAGGGGGAATCTTCAGACGAGCAGGCTGAATCGACTTTAAGTGACGGCGAGGTGAGATCCCCTGTGATAGCTCAATTGACTCCAAAGCTTGGGGCATGTTATGGACTGGAACGGTCGACTATGAAGGGGGAGGTGAATGGTGAGACTCTTGATTGTCTAATAGACTCGGGCAGTGCTGACAGCTACATCCACGAGAGAGTTGCCAGAGCCTTAAATTTGCAGTGATATCCAGCGAACCGAAAGGTATCGATGACTTGTAGTGAACTTACAAAAACTGTACGGGACAAGTGTAAAGTTACTTTAAATTTGCAGGGATATTGCCTGGCTGATATGTGGCTCTTTATTATGTAGGAGCTCTGCCCCCCTGGTGGTACTGGGGTTAGATATTCAATCTCAGATGAACAGTGTAGTGTTAAATTAAATCAACTACCTACACTTACCATCCCCTGCGCTAGTTACTGTGGTCTGTCCACATTAAAGATCAAAGCTCCCTCCCTTTTCAGTGATTTATCCCCCGAGTGTCGGCCGATTGCCACTAAGAGCCATTCTTACAGCAAAGAGGATCATGAGTTTATCAAAGCTGAGACCCAGAGACTGCTTAAAGAGGGAGTAATTGAACCCAGTAAGAGTCCGTGGCGAGCCTAGGTGGTAGTTGTGAAAAATCACAGTAAGAAACGACTAGCTACAGCCAGACAATCAACCGTTACACTAACCTGGATGCCCACCCCCTGCCACGCATCAATGAAATGATTAATCAGATAGCAAAATACAAAGTGTTATCCACTATCGACCTCAAAGCAGCTTATCACCAAATCCCCATTAAAAAAAAGGAATAACCCTATACAGCCTTTGAGGCTGATGGAGGGGGGTAGGGTTATACCAGTTTAAAAGGGTACGTTTTGGGGTCACTAATGGTGTGTCCGTGTTTCAGAGGGAAATGGATAAGATTGTTAGGACGTACGAGTTACAGGGAACATTTCCCTATCTGGATAATGTCACTATCTGTGAGAAAACACAGGCTGAGCACGACAACAACTGAAAGAAATTTTTAGCAACAGCTAAAGAACTCAACCTTACATTTAATGAGGGGAAATGTGTGTTCAACGTGACAGATCTACCCATTCTGGGCTACATTGTCCACAAGGGCGAAATTCGCCCCAACCCGGAAAGAATGGCCCCACTTAAGAAGTTACAACCCCCAAACTCAGCAAAAACCCTTAAAAGGTGTACGGGATTCTTTTCCTACTACTGCAAATGGGTTTGGGACTACGCCATGAAGGGATGCCCTCTGTTTGACACTAAATCCTTTCCTCTCTCTCTAATGGCCTTGAAGGCTTTCGAGAGAATTAAAGCTGATATTGCCAAAGCTGCACTCTCGTCCATTGATGAGGATGTCCCATTCCAAGTGGAAACTGATGCCTCAGATTGTGCCTTGGCAGGAACCCTTAATCAAAAGGGCAGACCCGTGGCATTCTTCTCCCGCACATTACACTGACCTGAACTTAAACATCCTGCCATTGAAAAAGAAGCCCAGGCTATTATTGAAGCTGTTCGCTACTGGAGACACTTTCTAGCTGGCAGAAAATTTACTCCTGTCACTGATCAGAAATCTGTAGCCTACATGTTCAGTACTAAACACAAAAGTAAAATCAAGAATGATAAGATGGCACACTGGCGAATAGAACTCTCAACTTATAATTATGAGATCCAGTACAGACCGGGCAGGTTAAATGATCCTTCTGACACATTGTCACGATCTGCTGCTGGTGCTCAGCTAGAGGGGCTAAAAGAGCTCCATAGCAGACTGTGCCACCCAGGAGTCACGAGATTCTTCCACTACATAAGGGCTAACAACCTTCCTTACTCTCTGGAAGAAGTCAGGAAACTGACTAAAAGCTGTCCTGTTTGCGCAGAATACAAACTGCAATACTTCAGAGCTCCGGAGGCCACTCTCATCAAAGCAACGTGACCTTTTGAGAGGATTAGCTTAGATGTTAAAGGGCCGTTAGCTTCCAACAACAAAAATGTACATTTCCTTACTGTAATTGACGAATATTCCATGTTTCCCTTTGCGATACCCTGCCCTGACGTCTCGTCAGCGTCTCTCATTAAGTCACTTGACAGAATTTTCCGCATTTTTGGTTTCCCAATTACATTCATACCGCTAGAGGCTCAGGATTCATGAGCGCTGAACTGCAGCGAGCCCTGCTACGAAAGGGGATTGCCACCAGCCGTACCACAAGCTACAACCTGCAGGGTAATGGGCAGGTTGAAAGGGCTAATGCTACAGTCTGGAAGACTGTTAATCTTGCTTTAAAAACACATGGTTACCCTGTTACCCAGTGGCAGGAGGTGCTGCCTGAGGCACTACATTCTATTTGGTCTTTATTGTATTGTATACCGCAACAAATCAAACACCTCATGAACGTATGTTTGCCTTTCCTCACAAATCAGGAACTGTGATGGACTGGCCAGCCTGTTTATCTGAGCCTGGGACCGTGCCGCTGAAGATCCACGCTCGGGCACATAAAACAGACCCCCTAGTCCAACCAGTTCAGCTACTGCATAGTAACCCCAACTACGCTCATGTTAAATACCCAGACGGGAGTACTGACACTGTACCTCTAAGAGATCTGGCCTTGCCTGGTTCGCCCTTTCCTCGCACCCCTACTCAGAGTGAGACTGAGAGGTTGGACTCACCCCCCCCAGCCTCTGACCCCCTAGTCAGCTTTCAGATGGCCATGCTGAGGCTCCACTGCCTCACGCTGGCGATTCTGGAGCGGGTCCAGAAGTCAGTCCTTCCCAAACTACTGACCCAGGACCTGTACCAGTTCCCAAGGTTGCAAAGGAGCCACCTGTTTTGAGACGAAACACCAGAATTCGTAAACAACCTGATAGGCTGACATATTCATAAAACATCTCATTATATTTTGATTGCTTGCTAGATACTGGGGTATTTTGGCTGTTAGAGTATCTCAAGGCCAAACCTGGCATCCAGTCTTTCTCAGCAGCTGTCCTTTTGATTTTAACCCTTCTTCTGCCAGGGGGAAGACTGTGGTGAATATCTGCCAAGCTGCCTGTCTCCCCTCTGGCGAGCCTTGCTGTGCTAACATTGACTGTGCATTATCTCTGCTGTTAAGGAAACTCCCCTTGGATATAACTGTATATGCATCTATTGTCTTTCATTCTTGTACCATGAGTTTCTGCTAAAAAAAGCCATGAATATTGTTTGATCACGTCATCTTTGTCTACTTCATCAACTGGCACTTCACAGCCCCCACCAGGGACTCCATTTTAAAAAGAGTTCCCAACACCAAATAAGAGCTTCGCTGTTTAAGGAATACCAAATCCCTTTAACCCCAGAATTGCAACACTCCAGCAATTACCTAGCATTGGGAGTGAGGCTGCGCAGCACGTGAGTCAACGAACTCAAAGCCAAGGCTCCTGACTGTTGAACCAGTAGCGAGTTTTCATATGAAGTCTCCTCTGTGTAGGGCTTAAAGGTTGTCACCTCGTACCACAGCCAATTAAAGAGATAGCTCCGTGTCTGATCCCACACTGTCAAACAGGAAACATGTCACTGTTGGTTAGGTTCATCTCTGCTACTCCAGATGGATGGGGCCCAGGGGCTGGGCTGGCAACCCAGACGGCCGTGGCTGGGGGCACGTTACCCCTCACTAGTCAACAAAAGACAGAAATCCCCAACCTCCCACTTACACAAAAAAAGCATGGCACATCCCCACCAGTCCAAACCTAGAGCCACAATTTAGAGAGGATCCGCAGATGAACTCTGCGAGATTAACAGCGGGGCACATTAGTTCTAGCATAGCATTGATCAAGGTCAGAGGCACTCACTTAAAGCAGCATTTAGATGATCGATGGAGGCAAGGAGATGGACACCAGGGATTGCAGCAAGTTGGCTCAAAATCTGCTGGTTCCGGTCCCCACGTAACATCTGCCCATCGATGTTATGGATTATAAGGTAAAGATCTAAATCGGAATCTGAGCAAAAGATACACATAGCAGGTGCAGTACCAAAATAAAAAAAATCCACCACAATCTCTGCACCCTCCCTCCACCACACACAAATTATCCTCTTGAGGAGGGCTCATATCATCCTGACCCCATCATGCCCACATCTCCACCTTCCTAACTCACTTACTCTCCCCACCTTGTCTCATCCTCTCTACCAGATACAGAGCCTGGACAGAAACAGTGATAACTCACCCTCATTAAATGCCCTGATAATGAAGCTTAGTTGGTCCATGGGGTTCCGAAAGCTTCCCTCATGTTGCAAAACTTCTTCTGTAATAGAGTTCAGAATCTGTAATACAATAATTGCTCAGTTACATAGAAACATTACCCCCAACCTCTCCTCCCTCAACACTCCAACCTCAAATTCAGATAGTACACCAAGAAGAGGTCACTTGAACAGAGCTCATCACCAGGCAGAAAAGGATATCATACCTGCAAGATTCTTGCAAATTTCTACAGGTGTACCATGGAGAGCATTCTGACTGGTATGGAGATGCCAATACACAGGACAGGAAAAGGCTATAAAGGGTTGTGAGCTCAATCAGTGCCATTATGGGCATCAGTCTTCACACTATTAGAACATCTACAAGAGGTGGTATCTCAAGAAAGCAGCCTCTATCATCAAGGCCCCTCACTACCCAGGCCATGCCCTCTTCTCTCTGCTACCATCAGGAAAGAGGTACAGGAGCCCAACGTAACATGCTTCTTCCGCTCCACCATCAGATTTCTGAATGGACAATGAACAGACACTAATTTATTTATTTTTTTAAATAATGTATTTACGGATATGTAATTTATTGCAATTTTTGCTGCCACAGAATAAACAAATTTCACAACAATAAACCTGATTCTGAACCAGAGCTTCAAATCACATGCAACCTTTGCCCTCTGCCCATCTACTGCAAAAGGAGAAACAAACTTGGCCAATTCTTACCATTTTAAGAGTGATGCCTGGGAAGAATCCATTCACCATCATATGGACACTGTTCTCCAGCATTTGAGATCGGAAATCTTCCAGCAATTCCCTCTTGGAGCCAAGTCCATACAACAGAATGCTGAACCCTAGTCTTAAGGAAGAAAGAGAAAGTGGTGAATTACTGGTGACAAGTTCTCCATGTTCACCCGGCGGAGTGCTGGAGTGGCTCAAGACTGGCTGAAGGGGTACCAGATATCGGAACCCAGATGTGAGAGGGAGCTAAGGGTGGGAAGGCCTCTCAAGGAGCCTCGGACGATGGAGGCTTTCTGATAGTGTTGGAGGTTTGGATCTGGACCTCAGGTTGCCAATAGTTTGTACTGAAGTCTGTGTAGCTGCAGGAGCACTGGAGGCGAATCCAGTCAGTGATTCTAAAGAGACTCTTTTGCTTCTCTTTCTCATTTCACATAATATTATTACTGTTTTATTACATGACAATAAAAGAATCTTGAATCTTTAATGTCTCAAAGGTTGCCACCACCAACCTCCCATCCTTCTAAACTCCATTGAGCAGAGACCCAAGCTACTCAATCTCTCTTTATAAGCCTGCTCATTCACATCGAACATCTCCACAGTCACTGCAAGAACAAGCAAACTCCCCACAGACAGCGTCCAAGGTTGGACCGAACCTGGGTCTCGGGCTGCAAGGCAACAATTTGACCAGCCAAACCGCTGGACTGCATTGTGCTTCACTATGTATTGCATACTTGCACAATCACCATTCCTTGCCCAGAAAGCCTCTGTTCTGTACTCACCGAGTTTGCAACATCCATTTACAAAAGAAGTCTTTGTATCCGTTGTTCAGCTGCCTGATCTCAGCTGAGAAAGGCAAATTGTCATTTCTCAGTAACCTCACCAAGGTCTCCTACAATGGGTCAGGAACAAATGATCACCTTCCAGTCCACGGCAGCTCTATCCCAGCCATTAGCTATTAGATCCCCACGTACCTGGTTCAGCTTTGGGGTCTGAAGCTTCTGCAAGGTGCGGTCAGAAGTCAAAACTTTGGAACTACTATGAGCTTCAAAGTACAGCTCAACAATGCTTGGCTTAAAGGAAGAAAAGAAGAAAAAAAAATCAGCAATTCATGCTATCCTAGAGATCGAGTGAGTCACTACTTTGCTAAGGCTCAGTTGGTTTCACGCTCAACTTCAAAACCTGTTTAAATCCCACTCCAGAAATCCAGGAACAGCAATCCAGGTCAAGGCACCAAGTGGTCTAGTGAGTCTTTTGGATAAGACATAAAATTAAGCCTCTCTTCTGCCTGGGCATCAATCATCCCAGTACCCAAGAAGAGCAGTGTGAGCTGCCTCAATGACTACTGTCCAGTAGCACTAACTTCTACTGTGATGAAATGCTTTGAAAGGCTGGTCATGGCCAAAATTAACACATACCTAAGCAAAGATCTGGACCCATTACAATTAACCTATTGCCACATTCACTCCAAGGTAGATGCAATATCGCTGGCTCTTCATTCAACTTTGGATCACCTTGAAAACAGCAACTCATACATACAGCTGCTCTTCATAGACTACAGTTTGACCTTCAGGCTCGCCAGTGAGTATACTTTGTGACGTGTCTGAGGAGATTCGGTATATCACCGAAGACTCTCGAAAACCTCTATTGTGGAGAGTATTCTGGCTGGTTGCATCACCGCCTGGTATGGAGGTGCCAACTCCCAGGACAAGAATAAACTCCAGAAGGTTGTTAACTCAACCTGTGACATCAGAGGCACTAGGCTTCACTCCATTGAGGACATCTACAAGAGGCGGGTGACTTTAAAAGAAAAGCAGCCTCTATCCTCAAAAACCCCCACCACCCAGGCCAAGCCCTCTTCACTCTGCTACCATTAGGAAAAAGGTATAGGAGCCTAAAGATGAGCACTCAATGGCACCAGGACAGCATCTTCCCAGCTGTCAACAGATTCCTGAATAATCAATGAACCAAAGACAATGCCTTACTTTTCATGCAGTTAATATCTTTTTTAATAATAATGTTGTAAGAAGGTTATACAGATACACGATCCTTTATCCGGAACCCTTGGGGGGACAGTGTTCCAAATTTCAGATTTTTCTGAATTTCAGAAACCCAGATTTAAGCCCACCCGAATTGTGCTGCCGTATCCACCCCCACCCCCTTCCAGTCGCCCTGCCGCCTCTCCCCCTCCCCCCCCTTTGCCCACCCGACTCACGCTGCTGGTCTCCCCCCCGCCCGCCTGACTCACACTGCTGGTCTCCTCCCCCCCTCGCCCGCCCGACTCGCGCTGCCGGTCCCTCCCATCTCGCCCACCCAACTCATGCTGCCACCTCTCTCCCCGCTTTCCAGATTTTGAAGCTTTTCCAGATTTTAGATATCTGGATAAAGGATTATGTACCTGTAACATGAATGTTGGCACTAATGATGCCACCACGAAACACCACATTTTATGACTTGCTCATGACAATGAATCCAGATTCTGATTCTGTTCAAGTAGATAAAAGAGGTCCCAAACTGCTGTTCTGAAGGAAATCCAGGGTGCTGTCTCACCCAAAACATTCCATCAATTCTCATCAAAACAGCAGGCCATTATCCAACTGGTCTTTGTGAGCCACTCCTGCAACCAAACATTTCTTATATCATATCACTGGTATAGTTTCAAGACTGAACTGCACCATGGATAATTTTCCTTTTGGCAACTCAGAGGTAATTAATCAACCTTGGGAATTACAGGCACAGGTTTAGAAAGAAACATAGTGCTAAGTCCTTGAACACACTAAGTGTAGAATACTCAATTAAAGAACAAAGTCTGCAGACACTGGGGTCAAGTGCAATGCACAAACGTACGAGAGAAACTCAGCAGGTCACGCAGCATCTGTAGGAAGTAAAGGAGCTTCGTACCTGAGCCCTTCGACAAAGTACGAGCAAAAAACAGGTAGGTGTCTGAATAAAAATTTGCGGGATGGGGCAAAGATGAAATATGGAATGAATGACATCAATCTCAGTCACAGAGCAGAAGAATCCAGCAGAAGCAGCTCTGAACCACATTGACCCAGCATTTAGTCAATTCATCAGTACATTTCCTGAACACATCAAGGAGGGAGCATGTTCCTTGATTTGAAGCAAGACAATGGTTGGAGGGTTGGATATTTTCCTATTCTCAGAATTAATCTGCCTCCGGATCAGTGCACCATCCTCAAACTCACAGGACCTACCTGGGAAGGTTTTGTGGATTTCCTGCCAGGAGATGGAGCTGAACTTGCTACTTCAAGCGCAGGCCTATGACTGGTATCTCCTCCTGGGGAGTTGCCCTCTTCCTCCTCCGTGTCAGAAGATGAGTAATCACTCGCACTACTGAGGCCAGGTGATTCTGGTTCAAACAAATCCAGATTCAGTCAGATGTTCCACCCACATCCCACCACCCAACTGTCCACTTCACCCCACCTCCCACCAATCCAAATTCAACACCGCCTCCCAACAAAATGACACAACAGCCAAGGCACCCCCTACTCCTTGACTGCCCACACTGAGCACATTGCCCTCTTTATCCCAGGTAGACTATACACAAGCTCTCCCCCACCTCCCCAAGCCTTTCACAATGAGAATGGCTGCACATCTTACTTCGGACTCCCGGAGGAGAATGGTTGCATTAGTGGAAACTTCAAGCAGAGATTGGGGAGAGTATGTAATGAGCTAAAAACACAGAGTAAATGCTGGAGGAACTCAACCGGTCTCACAGCATCTTTCGGAGGTAAAGATATATTACCGACGTTTCGACCCCGAGCCCTTCAAGGTAAAAGCTGCCAGAAGAAGTGGTGAATGCAGACTCTATTTCGACATTTAACAAAAATTAGGACAGGTACATGGATGGGAGGGGTATGGTCCAGGTAAAGATCAATGAGACTATGCCGAATAATAGTTTGGCCTGTTTCTTGACTGTAGTGTTCAATGAATAGCTGTGCCTCACTAACCAGCTCCATCTCACAACCATAACTCTGACTTCCTCAAAAGGCTGATTGCATGGAACTTCCCCCCTCCTACCCACTGTGCACTCTTCCTCCCGACTACATAATCTCCACTCTATTCCTATACATTTATGACAAGAGCATTTCCGCATTTTGATACTTTTCAACCCTGGAACAAGTCACCACGAACCCACAGAAGACTCACCAATCAGCCTTTTCCTCAGCCTATAGGGGGTTGTGGAGACAAACCGCCTCTTACTCTGCAGGGGAGAAATATCCACTCAGAACAGTCTCTGATCAACCCTCAATAAGTCTTCAATCCCTGTTCCCAATCCCTCCCACAGACAGACAATATCTAACAGCATTAGTGTCAACACCAACATTTATCCTTCAGGATCTAGGTATTGATGGAATTTCAGATTTTAGTTTATTATCTTCTGATTGTACAACTCGCAAAACAGTGTCCTTCAGTCTTTGGTGCAAAAACATGCAAACACACAACACACTACAAACAACACATTAGGGTCGTTTCTAATTGCCTGTGAGAAGATGCAGTTTCTCATCCTGGTGATTCTGGCTCTGATACGCTTGTATCTATTTCCCGAAGGGAGTAGCTGGAAGATGCTGCATGCATGGTGGAAGAAGTCCTCAATGATTTTATGCGCCCTCTTCAAACAACAATCTCCATTGATTACATCAATTGGGTGACCCCATTGATTTTCTCTGTCACTTTTATGGTCCTATGCTTGACCTCCAATCCAATGCTCTACAACAACCATACCACACTGCAATGTAGTCAGCCAGGATGCTGCAGAAATTTGACAGGATGGTGGCCAGTAGCCTTGCCCACCTCAATCTTCTCAGCAAGTGAAGCCATTGTTGCGCCTTCCTGACAAGTGAGGATATGTTGTGTGTCCAGGATAGGTGGTGGGACTTGAACCCATCCTCCAAATTATTAATTCAGGCATTAAGAAGGAAACTCTGCAGTTGTTGGGTGCTAGTGAAGTACACTAAAATGCTGGAGAAATTCAGCAGGTCATGCAGCATGCTTAGAAAATAAATGGTAGTCAGTTTTGGGCCTGAGACGGGCTCAAAATATACTTCTCTCTAATGTTCCTGCTTGTTTAGGCCTCTGGTTTACCAGTCCAACAATTTAACCACTCCTCCGTTACGAAGAATCAGAAAATTAGTTATTGTTGTCAATGCTAAATCCACATTTGGATTGCACCTTCCTTCTGACACACATTGTAACTCTTGATGCCAGAAATAATATCACAGACCAACTTTTAAATATCAAAGTGTATGGGCCACTTACAGTTTGAAGTTCCTGCCCCTCTTGTCCCTTCAAGCACCACCAATACAGCTGGGGTTAAATAATAGTGCAGTTCCCTCTACACATTAAAAAATTCCAGCACTTACAACTTGTTGAGAAGAGGAAATACAACTTTGAATGAAAATAACTAGTCAAAAGTGCAGTGGTTAATGCTACTTCCCCAAACACCTCTAGTGACATCTGTGTGGAATTTACACATTCACCCTGTAGACCAATGGTTTCCTCCAGGTACTCAGGTTTCTTTCAACATGTAGGTCAATGGATTAATTATAGAATGTGAATTACCTGTAGTTCAAGTGGGTAGGATAATCCATGGTGGAGAAATCAAGCAGTTACATGGGAATAAAAGGGCAATTCGATTATTCTGTTGGTATAAACACAATGGGCCAAACAGCCTCCTTTTCTGTTGCAAGAATTAAAAAAAAACCAATATTTGAATTTCCACCCTTCCTTACCTTTGAGGGGGTCTTGGTCTGGATCGATTGTCCTAAGAAGACAAAAACTAAGCCTTAATCTCCACAAACTAATTAACCCTGATACCAGTTTCTGAAATCAAGCAGCCCAAGTGGTCCTGGTTTCAAGTTGGTCAGTTCCAAATTACTACATTTCAGGTGGAGGAGCAGTAGGAACTGAAACTGGTGTTTGGCCACTGATTCAGGGAGAAGATAGAAAGACTGAGGGCAACCTCAGATCTCGTCAGAGTCAAACAGCTCAGAAACAGGCCCACAAGAGACTGCAGATGGTGAAATCTGGAGCAATGCTGCAGGAGGAACTCACAGGTCAAGAGTAAAGAGAAAGGTCGATGTTTTGGGTTGGAATCCTTCAAGTCCCTTTGGCCCACTATGTTAACCTTTTTGCCCAACTACATTAATCTCATTTTCATACATTAGGGCTTTATCTTTTATGCCTTGCCAATTTTAGTGTCTAAATGCCTCAAACATAGAAATTGTATCGGATTCCCCCACTCCTCTGGCAGGAGTTCCCATTATCAACCACTCTCTATTGCTTGATCAGCAGCCCATGACATTGAAGATCCAGCGATGAGGGGCTAAGAGGGAGTATGAGGAGGAGGTCGAAAGAGAGCTAGTGATGAAGGTTGGAAAGAGGGAGGGGAAAGGGAGATATAGTGATGAGGAGCTGAGAAGAGGATGTGGTCGGGGTAAAGAGAGATCAAGTGACAAGCAGATAAGAAGAGGGAGAAGGAGAAAGGAATATCAAAGTCTAACATTGATACATCATTCACAAACAGAGGCCATTTCAAAGTACTTCAAAGCTGATTTAGTTTTTAAGTGTAGATACTTTTGTAGGAAATGTACAAAGTCAATCCCCACAATAAAAATGCAGCAGTTCCCCTGGTCATGGGTGACAAAGATATATGGAAATCGACTGTAAGCAAACGGCCTGTACCTGGGAACAATGTCACCCCCTTTAGCAATGCTGGTTGATGGATAAATACTAAGAAACTGGTGCAAACACCTCTCTCCTTCAGAATTACCGTATGAGGCCTTTTCAGTCTGTCTGACTGTACAGGCAGGATCTCACATTAAAAACTCATCCAAAAGACAGTTCTGTACTCTTCATCAAGCTTGGAATTTTCTGTAGAGTCTCAAAAAGTGCTCACACTTGAGGTACAACTGACAGTGGGACACAAAGTCAAAAAAAAAATTCAGCCTCAGCTACAACGCCAACATTAATGAAGAACATGCAATACAAACTTGAGATTCAAAGACAAAAATCATCAGCTCCAGTCCAATTGATTACTTGGCTGCCTAGCTTAAAACCTGTTACCTCTCCAGCCTGCCAGCCATGTTCCCCAATTATGACTCAAGCTCTCCAAGGACTCACCGCGATTCCCATTTTTATCCTTCGTTCGTGGACTGTTGGCAGCACAAAATGTTACACTTTTCCCAGGGGTGTGAGCAAGTTCAGAGGCTGAAATTCGAAACAAAATGAAAGAACAAATCAATAATAAATTGTTTCATCACCACAATCTCTAGTGCTGGAAATATTCCTTCCTGCTGAAAGAATTTAATATAATTCTCTCCACAGGTATCACCACCATATTATTAATTGGGTCTGTATAGAACATTACTCTGTATAGGAACCTATTCTACAAGTATCAGAGCCTAAGAATCCACAGAACAGCATCGAGTTTGTTTACAGTTCAATATTGAGTTCTACATCTCAATATCTTGAGCATAACCCAAGGTCCTCAACACTCCCTTGCCAAGGATGGACTCACCCTTCTTTGCCATCATGTTTCCCCTTTTGATGCTTTGAAAGGTAAAGACATCACCACCTGTTGTGTGCTCTGCATTGCTCGTGTTTTCGGAGTAGTCTGCAAATTCAAAGACTCAAATTCAACTTTTCAAACTGTACCTCTATCGGTCTGGTTCAGCTAAAAAAAAACGTACAATATGAAAAATCCAAGGACAGTTATTGTGCATGTGGCACCTTGGATAGATCACAAGATAAAAGAGCAGAAGTAGGCCATTGAATCTCCTTTGCAACTCCACCCTGAGATAAACTGTTCTCACATCTAGTTCCAAATTCTGGTCTTTTCCCCATATCCCTTGATACCCTGACTAATTAGATACCTATCAATCTCCCCCTGAAATGCCCAATGATCAGCCTCCACAACTGTAAGTGGCAATTAATTCCTCAAATCCACAACCCTCTGGCTAAAGAAATTTCTCCTCATTTCTGTTTCAAATGGGTACCTTCTAATGCAGGTAGAGATTTACAATTCCCAACATTTATAACTGTTAGCAAAGATTTCAGCACAGTATGTCGGCATTTATATTGTATTAGCCCAATAGTTACATAGGGCACGGTATATATATTGAATTGAATGATTTTACCCATCTTGCAGTCTTCTTGTATTATATCAGTGGTTCCCAACCTTTTACTTTCCACTCACATACCACTTTAAGAATTCCCTATGCCATAAGTGTTCTGTGATTAGTAAGTGATTGCTTAAGGAGGTATGTGAGTAGGAAGGGAAGGTTGAGAATCATTGCTCTAGACCCAATTGTTACTGAAATATTTTATTTGAGAAAAATTGTCATTGGCCCATTTCCTTTGGAGTTATGAAACCTAGGAAGGGAAGGTTGAGAATCATTGCTCTAGACCCAATTGTTACTGAAATATTTTGTTTGAGAAAAATTGTCATTGGCCCATTTCCTTTGGAGTTATGAAACCGTGCACATAACAAATCAGTTTGGAATGATTAAAACAGTGGTTTTCAAACTTTTTCTTCCACCCAAATACCACCTTAAGCAATCCCTTATTAATCACAGAACACTTATGGCATAGGGAATACTTAAAAGTGGTATGTGAGTGGAAAGTAAAAGGTTGGGAACCACTTATTATATTTTCAGAGGTCACAGATCCTCTACCCATCTCTCCCATCCATCCTTTCCGCTGTGAACTCCTGGTTCTGAATTGGTCTTATTCCATTCCAATTACATTTGAACAGCAATGTGCTGAATATCACCAGCGTGCAGTGTACTTAGTACCTGTACTGTCTGCTCCAAGAGCATCAATGTAATCCTGTTCATTGAAAATCTCTTGACTCTCCCCATCTGCCTGTGTCTCCCTCCACTGTTTGGAATCTGCCTTTGCCCTCACAAATTTCCGGGATGCGGTATTCTGAGGCTTAATGCCTGAAAATCAAAACAAGACATCTATTAGTGGCAAGCAGCATATGGTCCTCTTGTCAGAATGAAGTACAGTTGTTCAGGTGCATCCACAGTACCACAACTTCCTCCAGCCCATTCAACCTACAAGCACTGTTCAACCCCATCTTACTAGGCTACCTGTGCTAGTTCAGGTAACCTGTATTTTATCAATATTCACGATCATGTCTGAGTCTTTTAAATGTTGTGCATCCTCTGACCATTCATTCCACATACCTACTAGCCTCTGTACTAAAGATGCCCCTCGGGTCCCATTTAAATCTTTTCCCTCTCACGTTAAATTGATGCAGTCAAGACTCCATGTACCTGGGCAAAAGATACAGGTCACAAAAGTTCTGGAGAAATTCAGCAGGCATCACAGCATCCTGATGAAGAGTTCAGGCCCGAAACATCAACTATCTTTTACTTCCTGTGGATGCTGCATGACCTGCTATGTTTCTCCAGCACTTTTGGGTACTGCACTGGACTCCAGTATTTGCAGATTTTTTTTTAGCAGCTGGGGAAACGTATCCATTCCCCTTGTTTTCAATAAATTCAGCACCTTGATTCCAAACACGTGCTGCATTTTACCCAGAGGTTTCATACCCTTTCAAGTGTGAGAGCAAAGGGATCTGCCAAACAATTACACCCATCTTTAGCCTTTCCTTCCTCGATTCAAGTGAGTCGTTTCCTGAGCAACCTTCCCCAATATCTTGAAGTTGAGTACCTTGCATCAAACACACCGTTCTTGGTGACGTGCCACACCTGTCTGAGATATTTCATAATCTCTGGCCTCTTTTTTCCTGAGTCTTGGTGATGCACTCCAATCCAGTTTCACGTCCACCACCCCCTCTGGACTCAGAATCAGAATGTCACGTCACAAAATTTGTTGCATTGCAGCAACATTTTAGTTCAAATATTGCTATAAAATACATATAAAAAAATAAATAAATGAGTGCAAAACAAGAGAAAATTAGGTAGTGTATGTTGTTCATTGTCTATTCAGAAATCTGATGGTGGTAGGGAAAAAGCTGATGGGTGTACATCTTCAGGCTCCTGTATCTCCTTCCCGATGGTAGCAGTGAGAAGAGGCCGTAGCCTTGGTGGTGATAGTCTCTGAGTGTAGAGGCTGCTTTAAGAGACAGCTCCTTACAAATGTCCTCAATGAAGTGAAGACTGATGCCCATGAAGATGCTGGCCAAGTTCCTGTGCATGAGCACCTCCATACCAGACAGTGATGCAAGCTGTAAGAATGGTTTCCATGGTATAAGTGTAGAAATTTGCAGAAGTCTTTGGTGACATTACCAAATCTCCTCAAACGCCTAATGAAGTATAGCTGCTGGTGAGCTTTTTTCATGATTGTATCAACATGGAGGCCCCAGGATCAGAGAAGTTTACACCCAGAATTTGAAGTTTTTAACTCTTTCCACTGCAGATAAGGTTTGGTTTTTGTTCTCCTGTTTTCCTCCTCTTGAAGTCCACATTCAGCTTATTAGTTTTACTAATGTTCAGTGCATCGACAACGAGATAGACAACAGACTCGCCAAGGCAAATAGCGCCTTTGGAAGACTACACAAAAGAGTCTGGAAAAACAACCAACTGAAAAACCTCACAAAGATTAGCGTATACAGAGCCGTTGTCATACCCACACTCCTGTTCGGCTCCGAATCACGTGTCCTCTACCGGCATCACCTACGGCTCCTAGAACGCTTCCACCAGCGTTGTCTCCGCTCCATCCTCAACATTCATTGGAGCGACTTCATCCCTAACATCGAAGTACTCGAGATGGCAGAGGCCGACAGCATCGAATCCATGCTACTGAAGATCCAACTGCGCTGGGTAGGTCACGTCTCCAGAATGGAGGACCATCGCCTTCCCAAGGTCGTGTTATATGGCGAGCTCTCCACTGGCCACCGTGACAGAGGTGCACCAAAGAAGAGGTACAAGGACTGCCTAAAGAAATCTCTTGGTGCCTGCCACATTGACCACCGCCAGTGGGCTGATATCGCCTCAAACCGTGCATCTTGGCGCCTCACAGTTCGGCGGGCAGCAACCTCCTTTGAAGAAGACCGCAGAACCCACCTCACTAACAAAAGACAAAGGAGGAAAAACCCAACACCCAACCCCAACCAACCAATTTTCCCCTGCAACCATGTCTGCCTGTCCCACATCAGACTTGTCATCCACAAGTGAGCCTGCAGCTGACATGGACATTTACCCCCTCCATAAATCTTCGTCCGCGAAGCCAAGCCAAAGAAAAGAAGAGTGCAAGGTTGTTGTTGTGAGACCACTCAACTAACTAAACTACTTCTCTTCTGTACGCTTCCTCATTACTGTCTGTGATTCTGCCAACAACTGTACTGTCATCGGTAAATTTATAGATGGCATTTGAATTGTGCCTGGACATATAGTCATGGGTGCAGAGCGAGTAGAGCAGTGGACTGGAAGTGTCCCAGACTCGTTCTCTTGCTTACCTCCCAGCCCACCCCTTTACCCATCCCGACTACACCCCTTACCCACCACACATACCCACCCGCCACCACACCCCACCTCCATTACCCACCCCAGTCCGGTAGGGAACATATCCCTGATTTCAACCCGCCGCCCCCGGAGAACACGTCACGGTTCCCCGGATTCACCCCGCGGCCTCGCGGAGGCCTCACCCACCCCCAAGCCTCACCCCGCGGCCTCGCGGAGGCCTCACCCCGCGGCCTCGCGGAGGCCTCACCCCGCGGCCTCGCGGAGGCCTCACTCACCCCCCCCCCAAGCCTCACCCCGCGGCCTCTCGGAGACGTGATCCAACACATCGCTGTCACTGACGAAGCGCAGCTCACGGAGCCGCAAACTTGGTCGCGCCATCGCCAGGCAAAGAACCTCAATGTCCAATCCGGGACGCTCAGTGTATCAACCAATCACAGGACAGCACTCGCAGCCAATCACAGCAAGGCCGGGCCACGAAGGCAGCGGGGCCAAAGGAATGGATGGATGGAAGGACGGTATCAAACAGAGAAGTCGGCGTCCTGGCAGCGAAGAGAGTGTAACCATCGTTTCGGGCATGGAGCCAGAACGTGGAGAATAAAAGCGGGCGATGCAGAACACCGGTGTGCACACACCCACCCACCCTATATGTACCTGTATATAGGATGCCAAGGTGCTCCGGGGTTAGTAAAGGATTATTTAAGGACTCGACATCACCTTTGTTGACCTCACCAAAGCCTTCGACACCGTGAGCAGGAAAGGGCTTTGGCAAATACTAGAGCGCCTCGGATGCCCCCCAAAGTTCCTCAACATGGTTATCCAACTGCACGAAAACCAACAAGGTCGGGTCAGATACAGCAATGAGCTCTCTGAACCCTTCTCCATTAACAATGGCGTGAAGCAAGGCTGCGTCCTCGCACCAACCCTCTTTAAGGAGTTATATGAGTGGAAGGAAAAAAATGGTCGAAAACCACTGGTTTAATGAAAAAAATGGATGTTAATGCATCTGGTTGGAGAGTGCCCATTCAGAATATCAGAATCATAATTTATTGTCGTGAGCAAGTCACAAAATTTCCGTGTTTTGCACCAGCATTAGTGCAAACATTCATATTATGAATAATCTGACAACGATTATATGAAAAATAAATAGTAGTGCACAAAAATTAAGGCAGAGCCTTCTCTTCATTAATTATTCCGAAGCTGCCCCTGTGCTGTTGAGTGCTCATCTTTAGGCTCCTGTACCTTTTCCCCCCCAAGGGTAGCAGAGAGAAGAGGGTATGGCCTGGGTGGTGGGAATCTTTGAGGATAGAGGCTGATTTTTTTTAAAGTCTCTGTTTCACATGAATGTCCTCAATGCAGTGGAGTTAGGTGCCTGTGATGTCGTAGGCCAAGTTAACAACCCTCTGGAGTTTTTAAATTAGGCACTGTTCCTTTAATTTGCAGATGGCCTCGTGCACTGCCAAATTGAGGCTAATTTCTCTGCTTCAGATGGATTTGCTCCCAGGATGAGGTCTTCCATTCTAGAACTTAAAGGCTGGTGAGGTCAAATTTGGAGTATTGCATGCTGTTTTGGTCCCCTAACTACAGGAAAGGTATTAATAAGATTGAAAGAGTGCAGAGAAGATTTACTAGGATATTGCCCAGACCTGGAATGTAGAAGAGTGAGGGGAGGTTTGATAGAGGTATTTAAAATTGAGGGGAATAGATTAAATGAAGGTCAGCTTTTTCCACTGAGGTTAAGGTGAAAGGACATGGGTTAAGGTGAAAGAGGAAAAGGTTAGGGGGAACTTCTTCACACAGAGTGGTGGGAGTGTGGAACAAGTTGCCAGCTGAAGTGGGGATTGCAGGGTCAATTTTAACATTTAAAAAGAATTTAGACAAGAATGGAGGGCTATGAACTGGGTGCAGGTTGGTGGGACTAGGTTGAAAAATGGATCAGCACAGACTAGAAGTCAGTTTCTGTGCTGTAATTTTCCTCCAAAAACAAGGCTTCTCCTGGAATGCCATCAACTCAACCACATCTCTTCTATTTCCCCACACATCTGCCCTGGTCCCCTTACCCCCTCAGACACAAGGACTAGATTTCACTGGTCTTCACCTACTACCCCCTAGCTTCCTCATCCAACACATTAGCCACAATTTCCACCACCTACAATGTGATCCAACCAGCAGACAAATCTTCCCTTTCTGCAGAGACCAGTCACTCTAGGACTCCCTCATACACACATCAACCCATTGATACCTGCTCTATGACCACAAGAAATCACACACACCCCTCCTTCCTCACCACCATTCAAGGTGAACATTATCTCTGTGTGAGATAGCTATGTCAGTGCAAGCACTGACAGGGACTTCTTACTGGCCAACCATTTTAATTCCACCAGTGCTTACACTGAGATAGCTATCTCACACAGAGATAATGTTCACCCCACCTGACATGTACTGCTGGATGGGTTGCAAACACATTGGCAGCACTTGGAGCTTGGCTAGTTGAATCATTAACTTCTTTAAAAAAAAAAGCAAGTAGAATTGGATTGAAACTAAAATGCAGGGAACATACAATAACAGCTACCACCTGGGACTAACATGGGTAGGACTTCAGTGAACGGTATGGATTTGAGGAGTTTTGTACATACAGATACATAGCAGCTGAGAGTCATAGGTAGATAGGGTGGCCACAAAGGCTTTCAGCATGTTGGCCATCAGTTAGAGCAGCCACTTTAAATCTTTTCAAATTAACTATTCTCTTTCTCTCCCTCTCTTCCCCACCTCCGGTGCAGCCCACTAAACCAACTGTTAAAAAATAATCAGAAACTGTGCTGGAATGAAAAGTAGTAACATGGTAGAACGCTTGAAACAATCCAACATCAAGTGATAATGTTCTTGACCCAAACAAAGAATTAACCCTGGCGGTGGATGCTTCACCAGTCAGATTAGGAGCGGTGTTGTCACAGGTAATGGAAAAAGGGGAACAACTGGTGGCTTATGCAGTCTCTGATACTTTGAACCTAATTATGCACAATTGGAAAATGACCTATTTCTTTATTGAATGTAGACTAATTTTTTTCTAAAACATTAACTAATACATTGGAAAATGTCCTTCCACAATTAATTTCTAAAGATCAGACAAGATTTATCAAGCATCATTATTCACATTTCAATATTAGGTTAATGAATTTTGTATAGTCTCCTTCATCTGAAACTCCAGAATGTGTTATCTTGCTTGATGCTGAAAAGGCATTGGACAGAATTGAATGGGAATATTTATTTAATATGCTTTAGAAATGTAATTTTAGTCCAAAATTTATCCACTCAACTTTTGCTTCCATTTTACTCAAATGGAAAGAGCCTAAACCACCTAATATGTTTCAATGGTTTTCCCAAACTATAGCATGTTTAAATTTAGAAAAAAAATAGAAGTGATACTGTTAACCCTTTGGTTAAATTTGAAGAAACATTTTCATATGATACATGTTGATCCCTTTCAACTTTTTTTTTGTGAGTGTAAAGGAGCATAATTTACCACAAAATAATTGTTTAACTGCTGAAACATGGTAGGCAAGTTTTTATTTTATTTCTTAGTTAGGGGGACATTTTTGTAATAAAATTTGATTCCTTTTCATGTTTGGCCTTTAAGATATTGGGAGGCTCAGTTTACATGTTTTTCGATGTCTGTGTTTGTATCATTCTTAACAACGGTTAACATATACAAAGAGATTGGGATTGCATTATTGTTTATTCATCTGAAACTTAAAAACATTGAAAAAGTAAAAAGGTATCACACATGAAAAAAAATTGAAAAACTATGAAGTATATTTGCATTATATTGATTACCTATTGAACTAGTTGCCGATAATGGACCACAATTTGTATCGGAGGCTTTTAAGGTATTCCTACGCAATTATAGTATTGAACACCTTACCATCCAACTACTAATGGGGAAGCAGAATGTTTTGTAGATTTTCAAGGTGGCCATGAAAAGTAAGAAATTCCTAAACGTAAAATGGAAACAAAAATTGCAGATTTCCTGTTAAGATATAGAAACAGGCCGAACTCTACCACCAAATAAACACCAGCTGACGTAACCAAAGAACAAGACTTTCTACAGTACACCCCAACATCGCCCTTCAAATTGAACAATCTACATCTCCAAGTAAATCTACCAGATCTCTAGAAGTGGGAGAACCAGTACTGGTACAAGACTGCCAAACATGGGTGAGAGGGGTTATTCTTACAAACACCAAGTCCCCGCTCTTATTCTATAATGGTGGGAACGACAATATGGAAATGGCACATCAACCATCTGAGAGCAATGGATGATCCTATAGCCATGCCCACTGCTCACGATCCTGATGAGATACCAGATGAGATTCCTTGGGCACATCCCGCGATCAACATTCCAGAAATATCGTTGAGAAATGAGGCCCTGTCTCAACCGAGCAGTCCTACATTTCATCCACTTCAACAGCACAGTCCTATCCAGATGGGGGTCGCCAAAGTCGAACTTCACAATCCTTACCCCCAACCGAGGTACTACCCCAAGAGTCTGCAAAGTAGTCTGATGGAATCTACCACTTTAAGGACGATCAAAGAGGGAGAAATGGTGGTTTATCATTTCATACTTAGTTCATAGTGTAAATAATCCTCACTATTGGTATAGAGGCATCACGTATTTTTCATTAGCTTAGTACAAGTGCTATCCACATATTATTTTCAAAGCATTTTTTTTTAGGGGAGGAGTGGGTGGGGAGAAAGATTAAAAAAAATTTTTTTTGCTTGTACATAACATAATTACACTGAGCATAATGGCATCATCACTCATATATACTATGTGCTGCATGGAACCATTCTAGATTTGTATTAAACAATGAATGAAGCATCAGGTCTCCATGTGCAGTGTATTTCTAAACTTCAAATACACGACACTTCCGGATGTGGGTGAGGATATGGGCTAAGCATTGGCTGGAGAAACTAGTGTTTGTGGGATATTTTGGTCAGCATGGGCAAGATGGCTGAAGATACTATTTCTACACTGTATGAGTATGACCTACCTTCATCCCAACATTGAAATGCACTGATTCAAGAGGATAAAGATCTGTTTTTACAAATGCAAGGTGAGCCTATATCAATAAACAGAACAGTATTTATTCCAGGAAATGAGATTACAGATAGGTAATTTCTCTTCATTGTAGACTGATCTTAATGTTTATACATCTGTATTTACACATTTAAAATTTTTAATCTGACAGGTATTTACAATATCACATTCACATCTTACATTAACAGTATAGCTCATTTTCAATTAAAAAAGATTTTTGTTCAAAGAATGACAGATTTACATGCACCAATTCAATCGGCGACACTCAAATTTCTCCTAGATTCTACTTTCGCTCCTTTAACCCCAGCCAAGTACATCTCCGTGTCTCTTGAGAAACCCTCAGAACATTTTAGCCTGGACATACTCTTCATTTTCCAGTAGATTATAGGCCGAACCACTCATCACAACAGATGGAAGGGAAAAGGAGTTTTCCACCCCCACACACAACCTCCAGCTGAAGTTTGGTACATACTCAGATTCATATCTCACTGGGCTTGCTTTCATATCAGCTGAACTTCCTTTGTGCATCGCAAATACTTTATTGATATCTGTTCACAAGCACCAAGACGGAAGACTAAACAAACACAGTAGTTTAAATTTGTAGAGGATAGGTTGATTCCTACAGGTTCATCAGCTCTGTAAATGGCAAGATGGCTGAGCATTTTTCATTAAGAGAAAAGAAACACTGCCTCATTTCCAGACAAGATAAACCCAAATTCAACACCTGCGTTGCTCAATCAAACAGGAGCAGGTGCTACAGAAACTCCTGTAAGCTGCACCAGGACTGACGGACCGAGTCCTGGGTTATTCCGATCTCTTGACTAATTACCTTGGCCACTTGGGAAAGGAGATTGGAACACAAAAAGGTGGCTTGATTCCAAGCCATCATGCACCCAACCCACAATGGAATGTTTTTAAAAAAAAATCAAAGTGTGCAAAACAATAAATCATTTGAATTTCTACCCCAATATTATATCAAAATTACACATACCAAGAGTTGATTCAGTTGTGTCCACATAGGCCACTGCGGCCTAATTAAACCCCAATTTACCTCCTTAAAACAAATGACCTGAGGCAGAGATTCCACCACACCTGTCCAGCCATGGTGGTCTCCAAGTTAGAAGCAACCCCCAGGATGCTGAGAGAGAGAGCCCTCCTTGGCTAGACAAACAGGCCTGGCAGTGAACTGATTGGGAAAGGCAGTGAGGTTTGATCATTCTGAGGATCCCAAACATTCCTTTACCAGGAGGAGAGTACAGGACCTAAGGGGGGGAGACGCTGCAAGGGAAGGCCAATCCTTGGCCATGTGACCTGTTGTTATCTTGGTTTTTGACCACATTTCAGGAACTGAACAAAGCAGGACACAGGGAAGCCAAGTAACCCAGGAATGAACCATAGTACCAAAGGCTTGTGCAGAAATCAGATCCATGTCCCCTCCTAGGTGTTTTTTTTTTTTTAAAAAAAAACTGGACACAACCTAGAAAATAAACATGAGCATTTTGATCCCAAGGAACCCCGGTTTTAGATTAAAAAGGGAAATTCAGGTGCAGGCTGGCTCTATGGCTTTTTCCAATGAAGCAACTTCAAGGCAGTGGAGTGATATTTATCAGTGATCAGGATCTGATCAGACAATTGAAACCATTAAGACCTTCACAAAGTAAGAAAACCATCTCACAAGAATCAGCACTACTGACAATGATGGCAAGTTATCATCGGCCTAGGCCCAGGCTGAGTTTGTGCTGAACGGGAACCGGCTTCCTCAACATCACTCAAAAAACGGTGGGCCAAACTGCAGATGTCTGTGCATTATCGACCACGTGACGTACAGGTAGCAAAGGATGGAGGCAGAGTCAAAAGCACAAGTATACACTTGCAAGCTTAAGATTCAGAACTGGTAATCACTGCTGCAAGTGTGCACAAAAGACAAGCACTGAGGTTCCTACAGATAGACACCCAATTAGCACTTTACAACAAATGGCTATTGGAGAATAATTTAGCCCTGGGATCAATGATCAATGACCTTGGGAAAGAGATCATGTTTCAGTGACTCTGCAACCCGAGCCCCAGGATCTGCACAGAGAATCAAAGCAAAAATGCTGTTACTGTTTTAACAAGTGCCAAATGTACTTAAAGCTTCAAATCCACCCTGGTCCACAGTTTTTTTTGTTTATACACATTTTAACATACATCTCAGTTCCTCATCCATCAGCACACAAGACAGACCAGTGGGGCAGGGTTGGGCAGAGGAGATGAAAGTAAATGACTACTTTGACAAGCCACCACCCTGTAAAGTTTTAAGCTGTCTTATCGCTGGTCATATCTAAGCATTCCATTATTGATCGGGCACATTACAAGGAGACAGCTTATCAGATTTAATTCTTCTCCTCCCCCTCACCCCCCCCCAACCTAAAAGTGAAGCTTAAAGAAGTGAGTCAGATCACTCTAGCAAAGGGTGGTCAGTGTTCTGTAGTTACTACCTATTCACTGAGCTCCTGCAATAGCTTTGTACAAGTGCTGTTTTAATGATGTACCGCAGCAAGCACAGAACAAACTTTGCACTTTCCTCTGATAGACATGTTCAGGTAGATGTGAGCAAAAGAATGTTTGGGCCTATGTGAAGGCAGCAAATTTCATTCTGAAGGAGTGAACCAGTCTGTAGGGAAAGGGGGGATGTATTTGGTGAGGGGGGGGGGGGGGGAGAGCAAGAGCAAGATTCACCTGCCATGGAAGGTCATATAAAACTCAGTCAGCACTGGTCCCAATGGATTGCACATCACCCGAAGCAGTAAGGAGAAGAGTTGCGTGCCTGGGGGCGGGGGGGGGGGCTGGGGCAAGGGAAAACGCGTTACTCCTCGGCTTACTTCCTACAAACTCCTTTATTGCTCTTCCAATACAAAATAGTTTCTTTATTCTGCACAATTATCATCACTTGAATAAAACTGAGCTGAAATCGGGGAGGGCCATAGAGTTGGGGAGGGCCATAGAGTTGGGGAGGGCCATAGAGTTGGGGAGGGCCATAGAGTTGGGGAGGGCCATAGAGTTGGGGAGGGCCATAGAGTTGGGGAGGGCCATAGAGTTGGGGAGGGCCATAGAGTTGGGGAGGGCCATAGAGTTGGGGAGGGCCATAGAGTTGGGGAGGGCCATAGAGTTGGGGAGGGCCATAGAGTTGGGGAGGGCCATAGAGTTGGGGAGGGCCATAGAGTTGGGGAGGGCCATAGAGTTGGGGAGGGCCATAGAGTTGGGGAGGGCCATAGAGTTGGGGAGGGCCATAGAGTTGGGGAGGGCCATAGAGTTGGGGAGGGCCATAGAGTTGGGGAGGGCCATAGAGTTGGGGAGGGCCATAGAGTTGGGGAGGGCCATAGAGTTGGGGAGGGCCATAGAGTTGGGGAGGGCCATAGAGTTGGGGAGGGCCATAGAGTTGGGGAGGGCCATAGAGTTGGGGAGGGCCATAGAGTTGGGGAGGGCCATAGAGTTGGGGAGGGCCATAGAGTTGGGGAGGGCCATAGAGTTGGGGAGGGCCATAGAGTTGGGGAGGGCCATAGAGTTGGGGAGGGCCATAGAGTTGGGGAGGGCCATAGAGTTGGGGAGGGCCATAGAGTTGGGGAGGGCCATAGAGTTGGGGAGGGCCATAGAGTTGGGGAGGGCCATAGAGTTGGGGAGGGCCATAGAGTTGGGGAGGGCAAGGAGCAGGGTACAGCTCCCATAGAATGTTGAACATATTCTCCGATAGAATTGATTGACCAGGAAAGCAGTGTTGGCCTATACCTGGGAAATGAGCTGCATGTTAAAGCTGGGCGATCGGGACTGTTTGGTCAGAGGAGCTCCAGGGGAGAGCAAATCCTTGGCCTCGCTACCACGGCCCAGCCTCTCCTCCTGGAGGCTGATGGTGGAAAACCGGTTGGTGTTACCAGCGGCCAGGTTGGAGCTCCCATCAGAGGCCTGGCTTCCGTTCGCCCGGTCGAAAGACTTGGTGGAGGAGGTGCTGGCTGTCCGCACCAGGCCAACAGCCCCAGCCTTGGATGCCAGAGAGCCACTTGTAGTCAGCAGGTGCTTCCTCACAGGAATCAACTCCATGGTGTCAGTGGCGGAACGGGCGGCTGTGGGCTTGCGACTGCCCTCTGCCAGATCTTTATCCCGGCCTAACAAGCTGCTTGGCCCTTTCTTCATGCTGCTGCTCTGAGACCCACTTGGCTGGCTGCTGCCAGATGCCCCCGATGAGAATCCTTCATCTGCGTCAGTGATGTGTGTGGGATCCTCTCCTCCACTGGCACCATTCACATCTGTGATGCAACAGAAAATTTGTCACTCAAATCACTCTCACATTCCTGTCCTCAAGTCTTAAAAATCAAGATACCATCACTCTGTACCCTAAACAGAGTCAACTTGCATTTACAAAACTGTTGTAATGTAGCAGTCTCTGTGTGTGTCCCTCTCCCCACCCCCCATCCCCCCCAAAAGGCAGGTTGCTAAATGGCAGAATTGTTAAAAATCAAGGACAGACAAAAGGGTTCCAGCTGGAGTGCAAATATCAGGGATGGTTGTTGAGAGACAAAAAAACAAACCAGGATTTTAAAGAACTGTTGTTGGACCTGGAGTCTGTGCAGTTTGATGAATACAGTAGGAACTGAGGAAACCTGACTGTATAATGGGGGAGTAGAAGAATATGCACATTTTATATCAACCTGTAATTCTCCATAAATCACCACCTTTTAAAATACTGCCTATATTCCATCAATTGTTATTGTGTTTCATTAATTTAATTAGATTAGTAAGCGTGAACACTATTGGACTCCACTCAACCTCCTTCAGCCCAACATTATTCTGACCCACTAAGTCTTGTTGTCCAAGTTCAGAGAAAGGAGTCCATCATCTCAATGAACATCCCATGGAATGCTGCACTGCAGTGGATCATATTTCAAATGATGGTAAAACCACCTTCCTTCTGGCTGCTCAAATAATGTAAATTAATCTGTGGTACTATTTGTAGTATTTTTTTATTTTTATTTTTTAAAAAGTTATTATTCATTCAAGGGCTTCACAGGCCAAGCCAGCATTTAACTGCCCATCCCCGAATGCCTTTGAGAAGGCGGTGAGCTGCATTCTTAAACTGCTAAAGTCCTGAAGGTGTGCAAAACACAAAAGTGCTGGAGAAACAACAGATCACGCAGCATCCATAGGAAGTGAAGGATCACCTATGTCTTGGGCCAGAGCCTTTGTCAGAAATCTGGAAAAAAAGACCACGCAGGAGCCTGAATAATAAGGTAATGGAATTAGGTGGGGGCGGGGGGGGGGGGTGGGGGGAGTGAAATGAGAAGGAGCACAGGCTAACAGGTAAGAGGTAATGGATGCAAACAGGTGAGAGGGTAGAAGAAAAATGAGCTAAATTGGGGGAGGGGGGGAAAGAGAAAGAAGGTCAAGAAAGGTAGCTCTTGGACAGAAGAACAAGAAGGGAGTAGGGTGCTGTAAGAAAGGAGAGAGAGGGGTAGGGAAAAAGAGAAACCTCGTGTATTGCATTCGCCCCTAGCATGTGCAGATTTTCTTGTTCAAGTCCTGGAGGTGTGGGACTAGAAAGATTTTCCCAAGTCACTCAAATCTTTCAAAGATCAATAAAATGGAACATCCAGTTATTACCACATTTTGATTGTAGCAACCTGTGTGCAAAATGCACCTCTTGTATTACAGGAGTGCCTACGCTTGAAGGGTATAATTGGCCAGAAAGGGGTGGAAAAGTGCTACATGAATGGACAGTTGTTCTGTGATTCTAATTATTCAATGGCTAAGGAACTTCATGAAAAGCTTTCAAAAAAGTCCAAATAAATTGACATTTTTTATCTGTAACATTTGACTACAGGACATCCCTCAACCATGTCTAATGAACATTTGACAAGGTTCTCTTCAAAATAATCATAGATTTCTCTTCAAGGATAAACAACCTTCTTAATTCAAGCAAATGGTCATTTTGGAGTTGAGGACAGCATACTTTTCAGGGCACTTTAAACAGAAACATTAGTGTTTTGCTTGCATTAAATCCTCCTCCTATATATGGTAACCAAACGTTTAAAAAAATTTCAAGCACAATGCAATCTGCTGAAGGAACTCAGCAGGTTGAGCATCATCAGTTGTGGGGGGGTGGGGGGAATGGTTGACCATTCTTTGTCTCCCACTGATGCTGCTCGAACTGCTGAGTTCCTCCAGCAGATCATGTTTAGGTTCAGATTCCAGCATCTGCAGTCTCCTATGTGTCTTCTTAAGCACTGTTGTACAGATAGATTCACCTCAATAAAAGTCTTAAGAATGCCTCTTGGAGTCTACAAGGCAATGAAGTTTCAAAAACACATTAACATCTAATCAAACACACAAATTTGACATTGAAACTTTGGGAGAAACAGAAGCAAGCTAAAATAATCAGAATTCTGCCCTTCATTAGTTACATACCTGCCATGGCAGCCCAGCAACCAAATGGTGGAAATGAAGCACAGAGCACAATGAGAAATATTGACATGTGCAGAAGAGCTTCTAAAATCATTAAGTTGAGACTGCAGCCTCCACATTCAATAACAAGCCCATTAATTTAAATCAAAAGACTTATAAATGCTCCAGCCAGAGTGGAATTCACTGTTTTTTTTTTAAAAAAAGAGGGGAAAAGTCCATGACATTTGAAATAAATCAAGAAAATATGATTAAATCCAAGTTATTTTCATGTCAACCCAAGCTCCCAAGAGAACAGATCAAATTTGTTCCATTGTAGAAGGGTCAGGACAGGCTATGATCTGAACACTGTCTTGCTCCACACATGTTGTACAAGCTCTCTTTCACCATCACCCTTCTTCCATATTTGTCCACCTTTCCTGGCCCCAGCCACCACCCCAAAACCATGGGTTGTTACAAATGCCAAGACAGGTAAAATCTCAGGTTTTATCTGTGGTGTGTCTGGAGTTTATTCATCACAAGATATTGAAAACCTTCTCGCCTGTGTCTGCTCTGCCATTCAATAAGATCATGGCTAATTTGCCACTGGACCTACCCACCTGTTCCCCATAATTTGCAATTACCACATGATCAAAAATCTTATCAATCTGGGTCTGAAATATATTTAAGCAGTAGCCACTACTGCTTTCTTGGACAGAGAATTCCAGATTCACTACCCTCTGGGAGAAGCAGTTCCTCTTCATCAGTCTTGTGTACTTCCCTGAATCTTGAGACTAGTTTTAATAATCACAGGAATAAAATGAGAGGATTCCCTCTCCCCCCACCACCCCACCCCACCGATTACTCACCCTGGTTTTTCACTCCCAACCAGTGCCCAGTCACCCCGTGAAATCGAATTTCTGGGATTTCCAAACAAGAACAGATCAAGAGATTTCTTATCAACACCCATCAGGTCTCACTAGAGTATGGATTTGGAATGACATGTATCTGATGTGGCTGGAACTGTGCACAATGCAGGAGGGAGTGGCAGCACAGAATTAGAAGGGGGAGGTGCCCAGGGGGATGATCAGGCGGATACAGGGGAGATGCAAGAGAACATGCAAGCAACAGTCAAAGCACAGCCCCATCACAGAACCTTCAAAGCCAAACATTCAGCCTATCAAAACCATCCTTTGCCATGCTCAAACCCATTGATCTGGCCTGGCACAATGCAAGAAGGGTACTACCCGACCTGCTGCTAGAATGGGAGTTGTGGGGAGGGGCGGGGGGGATGGGGGAAGCATTAATGCATACTGGGATATTGAAAGAGGTCCTGCTTGGGTTAAAGAGCCACAACTGTCTTCCAGCATCCTAACTGAGCTCTGCCTCATTTCTGGCCTACCCTCTGCCGTTGCCATTGATGCTGGTTCCTGCTGACTGTGCTTGGGGGACACTGGCATCCCCTCCCCATTCCTCTCGCGCTCTCCGGCCAATTCAGACGAGTCACAGGTTGGGGAGGTGGGGTAGCTGGACTCAGCGGCAAATGAGAGGTCAACACAATCTGAGATTCAACACAAAACATTTAGCATATTTCCCCATCCAGCGGGGATTTTAGGCCACAGGGCCAGGTCAGCATGATGGCACAATACACAGGAAAAGACAACAGAGCATTGACAGAACAAAGAATACTAATAGTACTGGTGTCAGACAGAAACTTCTCCCAAGTGCTGCTTCCTCAAGTCCAAGTGTTTGACCAAAGCTGGGACACGTCCAGAGAAAGAAAGAAGCAGCGTCATGGTGTACAGACACAGGCCCGTGACCCACCAGGTCTGCACCCAACATCAAGCCCACCTTTATATTAATCCTGTTTGATTTTCCTTGCAAACCCCCCTCCCCTTTGATTCCATCACTCACCCACAAACTAGGGGGAAATTTACTGATCAACTAATCTTCCAACCTGCACTTATTTGGAGTGTGGGAGGAAGCCAGGGCACCCACGGGAAGCTCATGCGGTCACAGGGAGAATGCGCAGACTCCACACCAGAGTCTGGGTTTGAACTTGGGTCATTGGGAGTTGGTTGGGAGATTAGGCCACACACTGCCCACTATCTAGGCATCTTGGTGGCACTGGGTCCCACCCAAGTAAGGTGGCAAGAGGTTTGGGTGCAATCACAGGCAGCTTTCAAAAACTGTGGTGGGGTGGGGGAAATTATATTTGAAATGACAAAATACACTGCAGAGAACAAACACCCATTGGGGAAGCTAATACTTTGCGAGTAAAATAAAAATTTGCTCAGATGCTTACTCTCCCTCTTCCAGCGATGCCTCCGTATGGAGGCGGTAGTGATGGCAGTGCGGGATATCCTGGGTACTGTTGGTGTAACTTCCACCTGCAGGCACTTCCGACCCACTTTAGAAACATCAGGGGCATCAAACGGCAAAGAGCTCTTCATTGCATTAGCCACCTGCAGGAAACAAGTCTGTGAGAACAAGGAAGGGAACTGAGGAACAATTGCCAAAATTGATCTTCTGAACAGGAAATTGCCTGCTTTTGTCTCGACTTCCTATTAATATTATGTGACAGAGTATTGTGCAATTACTTACTAGGGAGTGGTAGATGGTGGTTCAGTTACTGAACGAACAGACAGAGTTCTGGACCACTGATCAAGAGACAAAATATTGAATTCCATTCGGGATGCAAGGGAATTTAAATCCAATTAACTGTAAAAATTGTAATGTTATGAAAACTAATCTCAGTAATGGCAACAATGATTCTATTGAACCCATCTGACTCACTAATATCCTTCAGAGATGCCACCAGTCTATATGCGACTCCAGACCCACTAATGTGCATGAATCTTAACAACCTCGTTACCTCAGGTCATTTAGAGAAGGAAAAATGGCAGCACTACCATTGGTGTGGACCTGGGAGAGCAGGGAGCAGTGACACAGCGCTGCTCCACAGTGACCAACTGCCTAGGCCTAATGTCAGAAATTCTGTACAGACTTTAAGCAGTCTGTCAAAATTATTTTTAAATTAGAATCCTGCAATTGGTCTATGCCCAAGATGTCACATCCCAGTTCCAATACTTGATGCACCTTCAGCCACTCTTGAGTCAGTCTCCAGAAGTCCGAAGCCTGCTGAGAGTCCTTTGACTGCAGTTGCCAACAGCCCACAGCCTGTGCCCTCCCCATTTTCTAGTGTTCTACACCAGTCCTTCTACAACCCCTGCCAATCACTGGCATCATCTTGGACCAGACCTCACAGTTTATTTTAAAACCCTGCAACCATCAGCTCCTTTAACTGGGCAGAGGAACCTTAGAGGAGCACTGTCTCTCCACGCCTTGCTCTCTGCGGATCTGCACCTGCGGCAGCGCTGTTATTGCAGCGGCTCGTGCAAAGACACCATTTTAAAAAATTTATTACATGACAATAAAGGAATCTTGACAATAAATTGTAGCATTATCCCAGGAACAATTTAATATAGATGGTGCCAGAGTAGGAATGCAATCCAGATAGTACTGAGCCATTTGTTGAGTGCTCAGATGTGGATAGAACCTTAGCAGTTGAAAGGAACACATTACCAACAGCGGCTGCGAGTAAAGCTCTAACTGTGCCCTGTACAGGAGATCCTCCAAGGCCTCCTGGCCCAATTCCCACTCTCCATTGTATCTGTAGAAAATTTAAAAAGAGTTCAAGGACACATCTGTTACCAACTCTGCTCAAACTCTTTTCCCCTGTCCCTCACCCATCAAATACATCCATGCATCAAATTACAGGCAACCAACCAGTTAAAGTAGGTTAGCAGTTAGTGAAGGGTATTATCAGAATGCAGTTAGATCCTAAACCCCGAGGTGGATGATGTTACTCATTAAAAGCATGCCGTTAAGAAATAGGAGGAAGACAAAACAGATTATTGGGGGATTCTGGAGACAATCGGAGAGAGACAATTATAGCATCACAATTCAACAACGCAAAGCCATGGGTCGAGTGACAGGAGTAGCGTGGTGTACAGGCTTCTGGGATATTGAGAGATTGTATTTATGATCAGACTTTGATGATCTTTGATGCAGGAATGTGGAAATTGCCGCATATGTTTATAAACACACTGCCATAAAAAAATTTACAAAAAGATTTTGTAGGTTGGCACAACATTGTGGGCTGAAGGGTCTATATTGTAACGTTCTATTGTCATGGTAGAGTAGAAGCCTGAAAATCCGGACTACTTGGGAATTGAGTCAGTCTGGATTATTGGGAAGTATTTTAAAAAAATCAAATTGAAGGAGGAATAAAGAAGAAATTAGCAAGTAAATTTTGATATTCATTAGCAAATAAAACATGCTTTATTCATCAAAATGAGCAGTTTTAATGAAAAATAAAAATGCAATTGTGCATATACACGCACATGCATGCCCGATAAATTTTAAAAGTTTGAGATTTTTTTTAAAAAGTCCCAATTCTCAAGTGGACCAGATTTCTGGCATCTGGATTTTTGAATTGTGGTTGCAGTGCAAAGTCAGTGGATGATAATGGACAGGATCAATCCTACCCTTTCCTTCTTACATTGTATGATAAACAGCTGTCAACATCTGCACCATAAACTCTGGGTCCAACGCTATCCGGCCACAAGTCTCATTCCACATCTTCTGCTGTTGTCGAGGAAATCCAGTAACACACAACCTATTGGTCAAGAACAGCTGAGTATTGGTAAATAGCATCCAACTCAATTTGTGTTCATTTAATAACAAGAAATTGGCGCAGGAGGCAGTGTTTTGGCCTTTCCACAAGATCACAGCTGACCTTTCACCCCAGTGTCATTTTTCAGCAATTCCCTTGATCCCCTCAGTATCCACAACTTGATCAATCCAAGTTTCTCTTACAAAAACAACCCCACCCATCCTTCACTCTCTACCATCTCTGTGACTTTCCCTTTATCCATTTCCTATGGTCCCTTTTTAGTCTGAGTCCTTTCTCCATCATATGTCCACAAACCACAGGGCCAAATCATTCTGTTACATCAGTGTCAGAGCTTGAGAGGTGTGGACTTGCAAGACGAGGGACTAAACCAGAACCCAGTGATCTCTCTGGTAGAGGGAAAAGATTAGGGCAAAAATCCACAGGGTCCAGGTCAACAATCATCAACAGTACAACTTAATCATCAATGCCCTGATGTTTGTGGGAGCATGCTCTTGAAATTAACTGTTAAATATCTGAAACTACAAAGCAGCAAGTATTTCTTTGGCTGTTAAGTACCTTAGGACAGTCAAAGTGTTAACAGGGTTAAATAAAATTTTATTTTACTTCAGATGGCAAAATACCATTTCTTTCAATATCCAATAACAGAGATTAGGGTACAACTTCTGTTTAATAAAACAGGAAGTTCAATACTATTTTAAGATCATACAGTTTGACACAACCCACATCTCCCATTTACGGCTGCAGTTCTGCCTTTGGATTCTTTCCTGGATTTTTACTTTTAAGAAGTATTCCAGTTCACTCATTGCATTGGAGTTCTTGCATGATGTGCATTGCACAAAGTTACACTTACCTGTCACATGCCAACTCGGAGGCTGCCTCCTTCTACCCAATGGCCAATTTGTGCATGGCTCATTGCACCCTGTCCCTCGGCCACACCCCTCTCTCCAACACCTTTCACTGCAGCCTCTCAAATAATGACAACTTACAGAAGTCCAAAATTTGAATGAAAAAAAGTGGAATATGCTGAAGTTATACTTTCAGAAGCAATACTTACCTAGAGCATACACTGCAGAGGGAGCAGTAGGAAGATCTGGGCATGCAGACCACTGCGGAATTATAGCACAACATAAGGAAACTTAGCACTTCAAACCTGGAAAACACACATATGTATCATGAAACATGGATGTTTCTGTGTAATCTACTTCAAACTACAAATGCAAAAACACTTTGCATTTTCAAGTTCAGAAGGTTCCTGAAATCTTGTTTCACTTTTCATAGAACACCACTCCGTCATCACCTACAACTCATTATACAAGACTCTTGCAACCTGACTATACATCCTTGGACACCTGTCAAGAAAAGGCTTCATCAGCAGGTAAGAGGCAAGATCTATCCTGTTGTATCCATTCAATTGCACCTGAACCTTGACCATGCTGGCCTGGCACTAATTGGCTGGTATGATCAAGCTACAACCCTGAAGTCATCTAAATCTGGTTTCGAGTTGCTGCAGTTTTGTTGAGAAGGTGATCCCTCAACACTAGTCAATGTCACCATTATAGATTGCAGGTTAAGTCACGCAAGCACTTTGCATGATTGAGAGGATGGGGAATCTTGCTGGTCAGGTCCAAGATGCTGTTGAATGGCAAGTTTAGTCTTGTGCAGTCAAATTAGCTCCAATGCAGGACAATGGAATGTCTGAGTGTGGGCTCTACCAAGTAAAATCTGGCCATTGCATTGTGTAGATTAGCAATTGGTTCATCTACAAGTTCATCTACAACATGATCACGTTCATTCATCCCCTGATTTTCTTCCAACCTTGCGATGTGGAACAAACAACTATTCCCCCCACCACCAAAAAAAATTCAGAGGATCAGCATTGGGAAAGATCATCAGCCCACTGTGAACGGGCCTCTAGTCCATTGATAAAATGCTGCATTCAAAATAAAAGAAATCAATAAGAACAAGACGATCACCATTCAAACTTAGCAAATCCAATGAGGTGGCCAAGCTTGAGACAAAGCCCTGCTCTCCCTTCATCTCTCAATTCTTCATTCTCTCTGCCCCACCCCACCCAAAAAAAAAATCACTCACTCTGGTGATGTACTATTGGTAATGAATTCAAAAATACTCAGTGTGGCCAACTAAATAAAAAAAAAATGGCTCATTCCATTACAAGTGCTACTTGGCTATCCCAACCCAGTGAGGAATTACTACCTGAACTGGCACAAAGTTGCAAACACCAAATAAAAAGAGCTTGCCTGGTATTAGGCACAGCTCTCCAACCCCAATTCTCCCTTTTCAAACTGTATCAAGTGGCTAAAGAGAAAATGAAAATAAAGTAGCTCCTCTCTACCCACGTCACCCCAAACACAGAGCACTGCCTACTCCAGCCAGCATAAATCTCCCCCCACACCAAGCATGCAAACTCCAGCATGCTGCTGGAATTTGGAGCAGCAAACAATCTGCTGGAGGAACTCAGCAGGTTCAGCAGCATCAGTGGGAGATGAGTGTGGCTGGAGATTCAGTCTGAATGAAGGGTTCTGGCTCCAAACAGCATCCATTCGTTTTCTCCCACTGATGCTGCTTAACCATCCGAGTTCCTCCGGCAGATCATTTGTTGTTCCTTGCATATCTCGGCCCACTGGTTGATAATCACTAGCTTGGCCTATGATTCAGAGTTTCACAAGACATTGAAAGTCTAGACTCAATTACTACCGTCTGACAAACATTTAACATGGAGATCACTTGAATGAAGCTAAATAATTAATGGCAGCACCTACTATGACAGGAAAATCAGGCACAATCTTAGCTGCACAAGGAGGCGGGGAAAGAAGCTGAATAGTACACAAGCAACAGGCAGTCTGGGGAATGCAGTAAAGGATCACAGTCAGGGTCACTTGCAATGAAAGATGGCAAAAGCCAAACAGAAACACACAATGATCTTAAAAAATGAAATTAATAAAGTACAAGCTAAATCAATGGTCACCAGCAAGTCAGAGAGACCTAGGCCAGATCGCAGAGTGCTTCGCTCACCTGTTCTGTGCAGTGAAGTTCTCTCTCTGAGGATGAAGGTCACTGTACACCACTCGGATTAGGTCATGCTGGCTAAGTGCTCCTTCTGTTAGGGCCATGGAGCCTAAACTTGAAGGCTGCATTAACACAAGTACAAGACAGTCACATTGCTGGGAAAGGATTCAAATGGACTGTTATTGGACCAGTACAGGCAGTTTGATAAATAAAATTATTTTTAATTCTGTAAATTTAGAAGTTTACAAAGTATTGAATGGTTGCAAAAAAAAAACCCAGGTTGTTCATGCCATTTTTGTGTATTTTGTTTTAAAAAAAAGAGATGGAACCCCAGGGTTCTTCTCAGATCTGATATGCGTGTGATTCAGAAAATGCCTAAAAAGCCTCTCAGTTGTATCAAACCAGAAGCATCCTGTAATGGAGTATACAAGCTTTCTCAGCAGAGCACACATCCCCATAGAACATTAACAATTTCAAATTGATTTTCCACTGAGCTATATTGTCCACCCACACCACCCCACCCAAACAGAGGGACTTTTTCCAGTCACGTTTACTCCAGAGATGTGACCCTCATTACAGCACCTCTCCAATTCAGTACTGAGGGAGCTGCCATCAACTCCACACATGCTTGTTCTCTCAGTTAAATGGATGAGATTCCATTGCATAAATGGGAGCAGGGAAATTGACCCACACCTTGATCAATATTGGAGGATCAACGTCATTACAACAGTAAAGAATCTCAGTGCTGTTCATGGAAGCTTGCTGCACTTTGCTACAAACAAATTAATTTTGGAGAACTTGAAGCAGACCAATAAATTGCAAGCTCTTTCTTTCCCCTGTTCACTCATCCCATATCGCATGGGATACTCAAAAATAAAATGCAGATTCAAGTAAGTGATCCGAGACTTGACCAACCCAGGGCTTAAACCCTTCGACTTTTGCAATCAAGAGTGTGTGATGGATGATTACTAACTTCTTAAAGGAGCAATCAACTGAGGAGCTCACAGGGAGGTGGGAGAAATATCAAAAATTCTTATTGCAAGTGAAGACAGTAGACTCCAAGTATCACCAGAGCAAGAGGACAGAACTGGACAGATTCAATGACATTTAGAAGAAAAAAAACCCAGAATCAAAGGAATTTACCCAACCAGGAAAACATTGCAGAGTTATAATTTAGTGGCGACATGGAGATCAACTGTGTTGAGTGCGCAGTGGGGTCTATGCAGCTGCTTCCTGGCTGCAGAACCAAAAAGGGGCCTGACGAGAAGATTCCTTCAGGATAATCTAATCCTGCAGCTCATCACCGCTAGGCTAAATCAGCCAGAGTCGTGCCTGCTGAATGAAACCAGAATGCAGCAAGCAACTGTGGAGGAGATGACAAGTCTTCCAGCAGCAGTCTCTGCAGAGTATCCCTAATCATTGATACACTGCCCAGTTAATGTATTTTGTTTGCCTGCTATAAAGCAATAGGCTGAACAGATATTAACTACAAGATGCCTTTGAACAGAAAGGCACTCAATGCATTGGATGCATGTGGGTTTCTTGACCCAATGGATTGAAATGCAAACATGCAAGAACTGCTTGGTCCAACAACAGAAATATGTAGGGCTATTTGACAATATCTTTGTCTAATACTTAAGCGAAAGAAGGACTTGCATTCTAACAGTACCTTTCATAACTTCAGGAACATTCTACAGCACTACAGCCAACAAAAGTACTTGATCACTATTTTAGCAGCAATGAGTATCAACAAACATGATCCAAATGGGACTCCAAGGAGATAGCCCCCATTCTGCTTCAAAATAGTGCACTAGAATCCTTCACCTGCGATGTTAACACCGCAGCTGAAAGACTCAAACACTCATTCAGTATTACTTTGAAGTCTCTGTATATGTTATTGGGCTCCAATATCTGGAATACACCTTGAACCCACAACTTCTTAACCAAGGCACAAGTACCCCATAACTGTTCTGAACTCTGCATTTTATCCCTAACATCGAGATGGCAGAGGCCGACAGCATCGAGTCCACGCTGATGAAGATCCAGCTGCGCTGGGTGGGTCACGTCTCCAGAATGGAGGACCATTGCCTTCCCAAGATCATGTTATATGGCGAGCTCTCCACTGGCCACCGTGACAGAGGTGCACCAAAGAGGTACAAGGACTGCCTAAAGAAATCTCTTGGTGCCTGCCACATTGACCACCGCCAGTGGGCTGATATCGCCTCAAACCGTACATCTTGGCACCTCACAGTTCGGCGGGCAGCAACCTCCTTTGAAGAAGACCGCAGAGCCCACCTCACTGACAAAAGACAAAGGAGGAAAAACCCAACACCCAACCAGCCAATTTTCCCCTGCAACTGCTGCAACCGTGTCTGCCTGTCCCGCATCGGACTTGTCAGCCACAAACGAGCCTGCAGCTGACGTGGACATTTACCCCCTCCATAAATCTTCGTCCGCGAAGCCAAGCCAAAGAAAAAAAAGAAATTAGCAGTCAAAATTTAGAGACATTATTCAATTAGAATCCTGCATAAAAATAGATCACAGGATTATAGAAGCAGAAAACTATTTGGCCTTATGCCTATTCTGCAATAATGACTCATCGTTTGCCTCAGTGCCTTGATCCTGCACTAACCTCAGATTCTTTGGTAATGAAAAACCCACAGTGACAGACTCCACAGCCCTCTTGGGATGCAAAGATTATTGATGACATATCCCCTCCCATCTGTATGTCTCAAAAGCCCATTTCTCTATTTGGAGGTTGTGATTCTGGCACTGGATCCCCTGCAGGCAAAACAGCTACCCCGTCAGATCGCCTAAGTTTTGTATGTTTTAAATAGTCTTCCATTCATCCAAACTCAAGAGTATAGACCAGGTTTGTTTAAGCTTGGACTGCAAAGAGAACCAGACAGTTTATGCTAATGGAAAATCTTTTGCAGCCCTACAGCAGAGTAAATGCAATTTCGTGTAATGTTCCATGACAATAAAAGAATCTCAAATATTGTGATAAACCCAGCACCCCAAGAATCACTGGAGAACCCTTACTACGTTTCTTCAGTGAGAAAACCAGTTCAGCACATTATCTTTTAGATGCAATCTCACCAAGATTGAATTGAATCTTGACAATTGAAGCAAGACATGCTTATTCTTGTACTCAAATCCTCTTGTAATGAAGGCCAAAATCCTGCTCATATTTCCAAATTCCCTGATGTACCCACGTGATCTTTCTGGGAGTCATGTACAAAGAAAAATTCCTTCTGGACAAAAACAACTTCAATCTGTCACCAATTATATTTAAAGAAAACCAAATTTCCCCCCTATGCAAGCATTATCCATACATATGTCCACATATTCCACCTGTCATCTCTTTCCCCATTCACAAGCCTGTCAATATACCCTTGAAGCTCATCTGCATCACCACCTAGTTTTTGTACCTGCAAGTAATAAAATATTGTCACCTGCTGTGTAAACACACAAAACAGTCCTCACCGAGGGATCAGTAGTGGAAAGGGTAAAGAATTTCAAATTCCTGGAAGACACATCTCTGAAGATCTATCCTGTGGCCTTCATGTCAATCCAATCATGAAGAAGGGTCGCCAGCAGCTATACATCATTAGGAGTTTGAGGAGATTTGGTACAACACCAAAACTCTTGCAAAATTCTACAGATATACTATGGAGAGTATTCTGACTGGTTGCATCACTGTCTGGTATGGAGGTGCCAATGGACTGGAAAAGACTAGAGTTGTGAACTTGGCCAGCATTATCATGGACATTAGTTTTCACTCTATTAAGCACATCTATTAAGGACATTAAGAGGCAGTGTCACAAGAAAGCACCCTCTATCATCAAGGACCCTCACCACCCAGGCGATGCCCTCTTCTCACTGCTACCATTAGGAAGGAGGTGATGAAGACGAGCACCCAACAGCTTCTTCCCCTCCACCATCAGATTTCTGAACAAACAATGTACGTGACATCATCACATGGCCTGGGACGCAAGCAGTGGCCTTTCCTCTTCTTTTGCACCAATTTATTTATTTATTTAAAATAGTGCATTGACAGAAATGTAATTTATAGCAGTTTTTGCATCAGTAATGCACAATAATGCAGCCGCAAAACCATGAATTTCACAACACACGTTCATGACAATAAATTCTGACTGAAATATTCTTATTAAGCAAATAATATCTCCTGGCCACAAGCAGAAATGGTACATGGCACCAAACTACACATTAGCCACAATTTCACTGGATGGTGAAAACGAGTCAGCCAAGTGACCTTTTCTACCTCCATTCTTTTCAATAGGATTCTTCCTGTGAACCTCTTCCTGTGCACAACTCCTTGAAATCAAATCTTCCTTGCCCTCCCCCAGTCCAGTCAACCAAACTCCTGAAAATCTGGATTCAGACAAGGTATATCCAGAGAGGAGCTGGTCACTCTCCAGTCCTCCAGGTGGTGAATGACAGCCAGATATCTACCAGGAGCAGGCAGAGTTGCACAAAATCTAGTTACACATGAATTTCCTATCCAGGATCACTGGATGGAAATACACCACAATATAAACTTCTTACTCTTGTCAAAGCTTATAGAGACAAATGATTGTTGCCAAATACCAGCCTCAAAGAAGTGTATAGCCACAGTTCAAGCAAGGGTCAAGGAAGGTCAAAAGGTGCTATGAAGTGTCCTTGGCCAGCAGGATTAAAGATAATCCCAAGGCATTTTATACTTGCATTAAAAACAAGAGGACGTCAAGGAAGAGGACAGGACAACTCCAAAACAAAGGAATACTAACATAATACTATGCATCAGTGTTTACCAAGGAGAAGGACATGGATAAAGATAGGGAGCAAAAATGTGGAGAGTGTTCATGAGTTAGGGCATATCCAGATGGTGTTGGGTCTTTTGAGAAGCATTATGGTGGACAATCCTCCTGCACCTGATTGAATATATCCCTGGGTAAATGAAAAAGCTAAGTGAAGAGATTACTAGGAGCTTGACAAAAATATTTGCATCCTCACTAGTGACAGAATAGGTCCCAGAGGACAGGAGAATAGCTAATATTGCACCTTGGTTCAGGTGGGGTGGGGGGGGGGGGTGGGGTAGTGGTGGTTGGGGAAGGATAATCCAGGAATTTATAGGCCAGTTCAAGGCAGTGGTAGGGAGACTATTGGAAAGGATACCAAGATAGGATATGTGCACATTGGGAAAGTTAAGGTCAAATTAAGGACAGTCAGCATGGCATTCTGAGGGACAGGTCATATTTTACCAATTTAAAAAGATGACAAAGATAGTTCATGAGGATAGGGCAGTGTTTTACATACATAGATTTTAGTAAGGTCTTTGACAAGGTCCCTCATGTAAGCCAATTCAGAAGGTCCAGACACATGGGATTTATGACAAGTTGACAGTTTGCATGTGAAATTAGTTAGCCCATAAAAGACAGAGCCTAGAAGTAGAAAGGTGTTATTTGGGCTGGATGCCAGTGACGATCCTCAGGATTTGAGTTGGGACCATATATAAAAATAAATGGCTTTGATGTAAAGGTAGGAGGGTGGGTTAGTAAATATGAAGATAAAGACTGGAGGAGTTGTAGACAGTGCAGAGAACAATGGAAGAATTCAATAGGATAGAGATCAGTTACAGATATGGGCAGATGGAGTTTAATCTGGAGAAGCGCGAGGTATTGGGCGGAGCATTGAGTCACATTGCAGATTTACAAAATTTTGGTTATATACCGACTGCTACACACATAAAACACCACTAGACTCTGGGGTTTCCAGTAGAACCATTTATTTGAATTTCACGTGTGCCTACCAGCATGGTGGTACAAACTGGGCTGGTTCGCTCACAGAGATGTGTGCCACCACATAACCCCCCCCAGAACTGGCTTATGCGTCCCGCCGCTTGGGCGGTTGGCCCCTCTGGGTTGTGCCATCTGCACGGTCTGGCTCAAGTCCATGCTTTAGCTAGTCAACAGTGAAAAGCTCCTCCTTGTCCTCAATGTCCAGAGTAAAGGCTTTTCCTGATCGCTGGAGGACTTTGTACGAGCTCTCATATGGACATCGCCGGGGGACAGGGTGCGGGTCTCACTGGACAAACATGAACTCCTCTTGAGTCCAGCTCTTTGGGGACGTTCGGCAGGTGCTAGCCGTGGTGGGTTAGCAGTGCGGGTGTTAACGAGGTGAGCTTGCTGCGGAGGTCTGCGAGTAGCGTCGGTGTCTCACTTCCTGGCTCAGCGTGTGCTCCAAGAAACTCCCCTGCCAGCGACAGCAGTGCATCGTAGATGAGCTCTGCGGACGAGACTTGGAGGTCTTCCTTCGGAGCCGTTTGAATGCCAAGCAGGACCCATGGCAGTTCATCTGCCCAGTTGGGTCCTCTTAGCCGCGCCATGAGAGCCGCCTTGAGGTGACGGTGGAAACGTTCTATGAGTTTATTCGTTTGGGGATGATAGGCTATTGTGTGGTGGAACTGGATCTCCACGCTGTCCGCCAGATGCGCCCAAAGGGCTGAAGTGAACTGAGCACCCCTGTCGCTGGCAGTGTGGGCTGGGACGCCAAAATGTGTGACCCAGTTTGCGAGGAGGGCTCTGGCGCAGGATTCGGCGGAAGTGTCTTTGAGGGGGGATGGCTTCTGGGCACCTTGTCGTCCAATCGACCACGGTCAGGAGGTAGCGGGTGTCCCTGGACACCAGTAGGGGAGGCCACTATATCGACGTGGATATGGTCGAACCTCCTGGCTGGCGGGTCGAAGTGCTGTACCGGGGCTCTGACAAGGCGCTGGACTTTGGATGCTTGGCAATGCGTACAGTTCCTCGCCAACTGGGCCACTTTTTCTTTAACCCATGCCAGATGAAGTGTTCCGCCACCATGCGTCTTGACTGAGGGATGGGCCATGTCGTGGATAACCCAGAATGCCTCCTGCCTCCACTGCGGGGGGAACTATCAGTCTCAGCGAGCCTGTCGAGACATCGCACAGGACCATGTCATGGCTGCCTGGCAGCTTCAGGTCCTCTAGGCGCAGGCCGGTGATGGCGGTTCGGAACGCCTGCATCTCTTAGTTGTCCTTCTGGGCCCAAGCTAATTGGGCGTAGTTCAGGCCAGGGAACAAGTTGTGGATGGTCAGTCTGGAAAGCGCATTGGCAACAACATTGTCCTTACCCGCACGGTGTCGGATGTCGGTAGTGAACTCTGAGATTATAAGGAAGGTGTTGTTGCTGGCGTTCTGACCAGGGGTCTTTAGCCATGGCGAGGGTCTGAGCGAGCAGCTTGTGGTCTGTGAAAACAGTGAATGGTCTGCCCTCCAGGAAGTAGCGCAAGTACCTGATCATTAGGTACAAGGCCAGGAGTTTTCGGTTGAACACGTTGTACTTCAACTCGGGTGGTCGGAGGTACCAGCTGAAGAACGCCAGCGGGTGCCACTGCTCATTAACCTCTTGCTCGAGGACACCCCCGATGGCCATGGAGGACATATCTACAAAGAGTGCAGTGTGGGCGTCAGGTCGTCTCGGCCTCTTTCGACCACTCGAGTGTCTTTTGTTTAGAGGCGATCAGGGCAAACAGTGGGCACATTATACGTGCGGCCCCAGGATGAAGAGGTGGTACAAGTTGACCATCCCGGTGAACTCCTGCAGGCCCTTGAGCCTAGGGAACTGTTGTATGGCCCCGATATTGTCCTGCGATAGTGCTGCCCCATCTGCAGTGATGGTATGGCCCAAAAACTGTAGCGACTCTTTCCCAAACTGACATTTGGCCATGTTGACGGAGAGGCCGAATTCAGCCAGGTGGGCAAACAGAGTGCGGAGGTGGGTCTCGTGGTCGCAGTGATCTTGACTGGCGAGGAGGTTGTCATCAAGTTAGATGAACACAAAGTCCAAGTTTCTGCCCACTGCATCCATGAGCCACTGAAAGGTTTGGGCAATGTTCTTCAGACCAAAAGGCATCAGAAGAAATTCAAACAGGCTGAACAGGGTGACGATGGTGGTCTTGCAAATGTCATCCGGGTGTACGGGGATCTGGTGGTAGCCCCTAAGTCGACCTTGGAGAACACTTTGGCACTGTGCAATTTGACTGTGAAGTCCTGGATGTGGGGGATGGGGTAGTGATTGGACATAGTCGCATTGTTGAGCCAGTGGTAGTTTCCACAAGGGCGCCAACCCCCAGAGGTCTTGGGGACCATATGCAGGGTAGATGTCCAGGGGCTGTCTGACTTGCGGACAATGCTGAGCTCCTGGAGGCAGCAGAACTCCTCTTTCGCCAAATGCAGCTTCTTGGGCGGTAGTCATCTGGCCTTGGTGTGGAGGGGAGGGCCCTGTGTGGCGATGTGGTGGCGGACGCCATGTCGTGGCATGGAGGCGGTGAACTGTGGCTGTGAGAAGGCGGGGAACTCGTCGAGGATACAGGAGTACTCGTCCTTGGGCGTGCAGACGGTTGCTATCCCTGGCCTGTGCGCATTGGACAGCTCGAGACGTAGGGACTAGAATGAGCCTCTTGCCCTTCAAATCGACCAGCAAGTTGTGCACCTGAAGGAAGTCAGCTCCTAACAGCGCAGTTCTCACAATGGTCTTTCTCCTGCTTGAGGTGTACCTGAACAGTCCATGTGCCGAAGGTCTTAATATCAGTGCCGTTCGCTGCCCGCTGCCCGCAGGGTCGGGCCTCGTATGGATCTCAAGGGCCGTCGGAGGTAGCATACTCAACTCTGCTCTGGTGTCTACCAGGAAATGCTGACTGTTGGTCTTGTCCATAATATGTAGGAGGCTGTTCGTGTGGCCAGCCGTCGCAGCCATCAGCGGCGGCCGGTCCGGTTGTTTCCCTGGTGTGAGCAGGGTGGCGGCATTTGAGAGCTTGTACTCCCCAGTGTTGGTGGCTAGAAGTACCAGGTCGATTGGTGCTCTTCGGTCTTTTGTCTGGTGGCAGGCTGTGATCGGCTGGGTGCAGGGCAGACGACCTGGTTCATAGTGGCCTCGTTCGCCACAGCAATTTGGTGCAGGAGCTGGATATCCTCCGCATTTGTTTGAGGAAGGCTTTTTCAAACATCAGGCAAGGTTTATGACCTTCTGCCAGTGCGAGCATCTCATCCATCAACGCGGACAGGGCTCTGTCCCCCAGGCCGAGGTGCATCAGCCTGGCCCCGCGCTGCCGACAGGAGAGCCCGAAGGTGCTGAGGAGGAGGGTTTTGAGGGTGATGTTCTTGCCCTCCTCAGGAGGATCGTAGATCAGGTCGCCAACTCTGGCTGCCGTTTCTTCATCAAGGACACTCACCATGTGGTAGAACATGGTGGAGTCAGAGGTGATCTGCCGGAGTCGAACCACGTGTGAGGTTGGTGGGTCCAGAATGGAGGGAGCTTCACTGAGATGGCGCTGATTGCTGATGAGTCCATGTTTAGAGAACAGATATCCTCTGGGTTCGTCAGCGTCACCAATGTAGCGGCTGCTACACACATAAAACAACACTAGACTTGGTGGGGTTTCCAGTAGATCTGTTTATTTGAATTTCGCGCGAACCCCTTGAAGGCCAACAGGAGTTTCGCCCCGCGCAGTGGTGACATCATCACGTGGCCTGGGGCGTGGGCAGTGGCCCAAGCCACAAGGGAGTGAGCAAGCCTTGACGCCGCGATCTTCTGCAGATGCCCCACCAGTGCGTCGGTACAAATGGGGCCAGTTTGCTCACAGAGATGTGCGCCGCCACAGTTAGGCTGTACTTGGAACATTGCGTGTAATTCTGGTCACCTTGTTATAGGAAGAATGTGGATGCTTTGGAAAAAAGGTACACAAGTGGATTACCAGAATGTTGCCTGGTTTAGAGGGTATGAATTATAGAGAGAGTGGACAATCAAGTCATTTTCTCTGGAGCACGGAAGGGAGACCTGATGAGAGGTATTCATTGGGTGGAGAGTCAGAACAACAAATCATGGAATCAGAGGAAGACACTCACCTCATGATACACTGACGGCTTAGACAGGGATGGGATTGTGAAGGACAGGACCTTATTGTTTCCATCTCTATCCACCATTTCCTGTGAGGAAAATAAAGTACATTTTATGCTTCCATTTCACACTTATACAATTCAGCATTATTGCAGTATAACATTGGTTTGACATAAACATAGAAACAAGTCCCAGATCCAGTCTGACCAGCTGCTGCGGACCTGATAAAACACAAGGTTGATCATGTCTGTCACAACAATACATCATATTCAATGATAATGCAGTCGCAAATCAAACTGAAGTGATCCATCATCCCAAAAACACAGCCCAGCTCCATCAGAATCCAGTTACACCACCCCTTCCCCACCAAAAACATCTCATCCCAATTGAACCTAGCGAATACCACTGAAACCCATTCAACTCAACGAGCAAGCCACACAATGAAGAGCATGCTTGCAAAGAGAATTACAAGAGTAAGAATGGCACAAGGACAGAAATAAATGTAAATGATGTCTGCCATGCTCCCACAGCTTCTGCAATCGCACAGACTCCTATTCAAACCGTGGCAGCCTGAGTTTCAGGTCCAAACCTATGATGCAATAGCCAAAATCTACTTTGATGGCCAAGTGCAGGTAGAAGAGATTTTGTTTAATTTGCCACCACATTCGGTGCATACATCATGGGCCAAAGGGCTTGTTCCTGTGTTTTATGATTTAGCTTTTAAAACTGCACGGCAATGCCACATAGCTGAACAGTGAGCTTTTGGTCACATTGGTTAGCAGAGGAGCTGCTTTGAGCACAGCTCCCATCAGGACCCATTCTCGTGCCGCTTTAGAGGCCTGAGCCAAGAACATCATGATTAATTGAATCAGATGAAGAAGTGCGACACGTTATTTCAAGTCAGGTACAAGCTGACAAAGCATCCACACCAGGCGGAGTGATCAGGCTGACAAAGCATCCACACCAGGCAGAGTGATCAGGCTGACAAAGCATCCACACCAGGCGGAGTGATCCACAATTCCACACAACTACTGAGGCAGCTACTAGATCACAGTATTGATGCCAAGGGAGTACAAAATGAGATCCTAGAGTTTAAAGTTACAGAGTGGAAAAAGGAAACGTAATGCTGAACTTTTGTCTTTCCTTTTCAAATACTTGTCCAAGCCTCTAAATTGAAATTAGATCTTAGAACATAGAGCCAAGGAAGTTTTCTTGTGTTTATAACCAATGATTCAAGATTCCTATATCATCTAATAAAACAGATGTAATATTACACAAAATTGACTTTAGTCTGCAAGGCAGACAAAGATTCATCAACAGCAAAAAATTGGTCAGCACCTCTTGCAGTCAGAGAAAGAAGCAAAAGAGAGTCTCTCTCCACCCCTCCACCCCCCACCCCATCCCCAAGAGCATCCATGGATTTGCTTCCTGAATTCCCACAGCCAGACAGACTTCAGTCCAAACTATTGGCAACCTGAGCTCCAGATACAAACCCCTGTCATGGCTTTTTTTCCCCCCCAAATATTCTGATCTCAGCAATCTACAATTGCGCTGGAGAAATTCTGAAGGTCATGAGACATCCACAGGAAGTAAAGTAAAAGGAAGTAAAGGCCCGAAACATTGATTACCCGTTACTTCCTGTGGATGTCTCATGACCTTCTGAGTTTCTCCAGCACATTTGTATATTACGCTCAACCACAGCATTTAGTCTTTCTTGTTTAACTTTAGTCCTAACCTAGATACTCGTTTACACAATCCAGTCTCACTTCAGGCCAGCGCCAAGAGAATGCTGCATTATCAGCTGTGAATTTTCATTCTGAGGGCATTAATCTTAAATCCAGGTTCATACCTCCTCTTGTAGTCAATGTTTAATTGGTTAATCAGCATCACCACAGACTGGTAACTGATTTTATTGATCATTACCTCACAACCCTTACAACGTTACAGAAATATTTACCTTGCCACAAGATGGTTTGGAGTGTCTCAAGATTGTGAAAGACAGTATTAAAATGCAAACTCCTTGCAATGAGGTGAAAGTCTTTCATGAACATGGAGTTGAAGAAGAGTTTAAAATGATTGCTGGGGTCATGGTGCTCATTGAGCAAGTTATTGCCTTACTTTAAATGAAATAGCATTTTAAAATTTATTTACAACACAGTAAAACTGATTCTGGCAATTGCTACCCTGCACTTTTTTTTTTGAGGGTGGGAAGTAACTGGAGCAGCTGGGGAAAACCCACACAAACATGAGGAGAACATACAAACTCCTTATAGACAGCGTCAGATTCGAACCTTGGTCACTGACCCTGCAATGGATCCAACTTCTATGCGAACTGTGCTGCCAAAGGTGGATTACACTGGGGAGAATGGGTTCACTCCTCAAAAGTTGTCAGTTTGGAAAAGGTTTTCTTGTCCAAAGCAAATCTTTGCTGTCCATTTGCATACACTGTGGGGAGGCTGGTTATGTGGAGGATCTCAGGGCAAAAGTACGTCAGGACAGCTTCTACAGTTCAACATGCTGAAATTGGCTCAAAACAATTACCACACTGATTTGTTTTTGTATCTTTGGCAGAACATATGCCAGAGGGATTCATTGCAAACAATCAAGTAATTTATGTAGCTCCTTCATAATTAAGAAATGTGACCCCTTTTGAAATACAATTGTGATAATTGCTCAAGAGAGTTGAAAATGAATTAATGAAGAATGAAACCAGTGGCTTAAATCTGAACAATTCAAGCAAAACAGATAAAAGTGAAGAGTTAGCTAGTGGAAATCAAAATACTGGATCTTCAGAGGATTACAGTCATACTTTTGCAAACATTTGAAGAAATAATTCACAACTAATAATGGGGGAAATTTCTTTAACACACAAAAGTGCTGGAGAAACTCAGCCAATCTATAGCAAAGATACACAACCAATGTTTCGGGACCGAGTCCTTCGTCACTCTTCAACTTCCCAGAGGCCATCCATTTCAATTCTGCCCCCCACACCCACAACATGTCTGTCCATGGCCTTATACACTGCCAAACCAAGGCCACCTACAAAGGTACAGCACCTTACATTCTGTCTGCACACTCTCCAACTGGATAGCATTAACAACGACTTCAGCAGTTTCTGCTAGGCCCTTCGCCTGTCTCCCTTTCCCTATCCCTCAATCTTTTTTTCTCTAGCTCTCCACCCTCTCCACTTAGTGAGCTATCCCCTCCTCTCCATCACTTCCCAGCTTTTTTCTCTTCTTCCTTCCCACCCATATCCACCTATGACACCTTGACTGTGAGCTTGTGGTTCCCCAACCTTCTTCCCCCCCCCACCCCACCCCACAATTTTATTCAGGTGCCTGTCTGCTTTTTGCTCAAGCCTTGTCGAAGGCTCAGGCCTGAAATTGTGATTATGTATCTTTGCTATTAATAACCTGCTGAGTGTCTTCAGCACTTTTGTGTATTCAAGTGCAAACAGTGTTTACAGTCTTTTTAGTTTAACAACATGGCTCCAATTTCTGTTGGGTAAAAGCTAAAGGAGAGAGTAACAGAACCATGGCTGAAGGATTTTAAAAGATACAAAAGAACGAGGTTCCTAATGTTGTCACAAAGTGTAGCAAGCCCGAGGATTAAGAATTTTAGAACCTAGCAGCTGGTAGAAAAAGAACGAGAGAATACAAGAGCGAGAGAATACAAGAGCGAGAGAATACAAGAGCGAGAGAATACAAGAGCGAGAGAATACAAGAGCGAGAGAATACAAGAGCGAGAGAATACAAGAGCGAGAGAATACAAGAGCGAGAGAATACAAGAGCGAGAGAATACAAGAGCGAGAGAATACAAGAGCGAGAGAATACAAGAGCGAGAGAATACAAGAGCGAGAGAATACAAGAGCGAGAGAATACAAGAGCGAGAGAATACAAGAGCGAGAGAATACAAGAGCGAGAGAATACAAGAGCGAGAGAATACAAGAGCGAGAGAATACAAGAGCGAGAGAATACAAGAGCGAGAGAATACAAGAGCGAGAGAATACAAGAGCGAGAGAATACAAGAGCGAGAGAATACAAGAGCGAGAGAATACAAGAGCGAGAGAATACAAGAGCGAGAGAATACAAGAGCGAGAGAATACAAGAGCGAGAGAATACAAGAGCGAGAGAATACAAGAGCGAGAGAATACAAGAGCGAGAGAATACAAGAGCGAGAGAATACAAGAGCGAGAGAATACAAGAGCGAGAGAATACAAGAGCGAGAGAATACAAGAGCGAGAGAATACAAGAGCGAGAGAATACAAGAGCGAGAGAATACAAGAGCGAGAGAATACAAGAGCGAGAGAATACAAGAGCGAGAGAATACAAGAGCGAGAGAATACAAGAGCGAGAGAATACAAGAGCGAGAGAATACAAGAGCGAGAGAATACAAGAGCGAGAGAATACAAGAGCGAGAGAATACAAGAGCGAGAGAATACAAGAGCGAGAGAATACAAGAGCCTTGATAGATGTACAAAGAATAGAAATTATAAAGGGGAAAAATACTGAAAGAGCGAGAGAATACAAGAGCCTTGATAGATGTACAAAGAATAGAAATTATAAAGGGGAAAAATACTGAAAGAGCAAGAGAATACAAGAGCCTTGATAGATGTACAAAGAATAGAAATTATAAAGGGGAAAAATACTGAAAGAACATTTATCAGTTTTCAAGAAAAGCACAATAAACATTCCAGAAATAGTGGGAATCACAGATCTGCTTAGAAAGAAGAAACAGATTGGAAAAAAAATGTAAAAAGGAGGTGGGAATAAACGAATACCAGTGATACATTTTAATATTTTTCTTCTAATTCTGAACATCGGCTGCATTCATGAAACAAACCAATTTCATTTTTAAACTCAGCAGCAAAGTCCACATGTCAGAAAATACACACACACAAAAAAAAAATCACTCAATGTGAGAAGTATACCTCCATAGTATTGTAATGAATGGCAAAGCACAAGACTGGCAAGGTTAATTACCAAAGATGTCAAAAGATAGGAAACTAGTTCTATCTTTTGTAGGAATAAAGGCATAGTTTTAAAATTTAATTACATTATGGGAGTTAGGGGCATCCACAAGTCTGGCAGTTGTAACCTGGGAACAGCCAATGAACAATTTAGAAACACCATAGGATTAGACAATGCAAATTTTGTTTGACAAGCATTTTGATTTTTCAATAAACAGTACAAATGAGGAAACAAGTGATTGATAATACATTTCAATGTTCAAAAACTTGATTTAACAAGTGCCAAACAGCTCTTACACAAAATTAAAGATATAGGATTAATTCTTGATGCACATCAGTCAGATGGGCAGAAAGTAGTTTAAGAATAAATAAATGATGCATCCAGGCTTGCTGTCAATACATAGCTGGATGGAAAGTAAGGAGCAAGAACATCGAATAATGCAGCACAGTACAGGCCCTTCAGCCCATGTTGTTGTGCCAACCCATATACAACTATGCAAAAAAAAATTAAACCCTCCCAACCTCAATTCTCTATTTTTCTTTCATTCATGTACCTATCTAAGAGACTCTTAAATGCCCCTTTAGTTCCAGCCTCTACCACCATCTCTGGCAATGCATTCCAGGCACCCACAACTCTGATGTCTCCCTTCAATTTTCCTCCCTTTACTTATTGCAGATCCTCTGGTGTTTGCTACTCCTGGGAGATAAAAAAAAGATGCTGGTGGTCCACCTCATCTCTGCCTCTCATAATCTTGTAGACCTCTATCAAGCCACCGCTCATCCTTCTTCATTCCAAAGAGAAAAACCCTAGCTCTGCTAACCTTGCCTCACAAGACACATTTTTCTATCCAAGCAACATCCTACTCAATCTCCTCTGCAATCTCATCACTTCCACATCCTTCCTGTAAAGAAGTGATCAAAAGTGCACATGATATTCTAAGTGTGGTCTCACCAGGATTTCGAGCTGCAGCATTACTTCATGGCTCCTGAACTCAATCCCCTGACTAATGAAGCCCAGCAGACCATAGCCTTCTTAGGTATCCTATCAACCTGTGTGGCAACCTGGAGAGATGCAAAGCAATGCTGATAGATTAAAGGATGGCAAATGGATACATCAGAAAGTGCATGGAGGATATCAACAAATGCTTCACAACCAGGGCTAACCTGAAACTATAGTTGGATGCAGAGGTCTGGGTCCTTCTCACAGCTCATGATGCTGCCTTCAGGACAGGGTGTAGGATGGCACTGAGATCAGCCAGGACTGAACTCAGAAGGCAAAGCATGGGTATGCACAGAAGATCCAGACAGCTGTGGGACACCACTGACATGAGGTGCATGTAGCAAAGGATCCAGACTATTATGGATCACCTTGTGAAATTAAGGACAATGACACTCCCTTCTGGGCAGATTGAACACCTTCTATGAACAGTTTGATGAGGAGAAAAGGATGATGCAAAATAAAGCTCAGTGTCCTCCTGATGAATGAGCCTCCTGCATAGCCTTGGCTGAGGTGAGGAGAACCCTATCCAAGGCAGCAAGACCAGACAACATACCTGATCGGGTACTGAAGGACTGCTTAGACCAATTGACGGAGGTCTTCTCAGGTATCTTCAACACCTCACTGCAGCAGTCCATCGTTCCCGCAGGGTTCAAGACAGTCACCATCATCCCGGTACCCAAGAGGGCAAAAATAACAGGCCTCAATGACTTCCACACTGTGGCACTGCCCTCCACTATTATGAAATGCTTTGAGTGTCTGGTGATGGAACACGTCAAAGAACACCTCCTAGAGACGCTGGACCCATTTCAATTCACCTATAGAAGAAACTGTTCTACGGATGATGCTATAGCCTTGTTGCTTCACTCAGTCCTGGTCCACCTGGAGGACAATGCCTCACATTCCAGGCTGCTAATCATTGACTTCAGCTCAGAGTTTAATATGATAATTCCCCAGAGGGTGGTAGAGAAACTGTCCTCGCTGGAACTCAACATCCCTCTCCGTGATTGGATCCTGGACTTCCGAACAGAAAGATTAGACCGTCCAGGTCAGTAGCAGACTATCACGCTGAGTACTGACACACCTCAGGACTGTGCTCACTTGACACTACTCACCCAAGACTGCATCATCAGATCTAGCTCCAACACTATCATCAAGTTTGCAGATGACACCACAGTAACATGAGCAACATGAGGAGTCACACTACAGAGAAAAGGGGGAAAATCTCATGATGTGGTGCAAGAGAAACAACCCGAGTCTCAACAAGGACAAGACAAAGGAGATGATCGTGGACTTCAGGAGGACCAGGAATGACCACCCTCTGTTACACATCAATAACTCCGCAGTAGAGAGTGGAGAGCACCAAGTTCCTTGGAGTTCACTTAACTAGTGACCCATCATGGACACTCAACATCTCATTTGTAAGGAAGGCGCAACAGCAACTGCACTTCCTGAGAAGACTGAAGTGGGCAAGGTTACCAGCCTGGCAGAGAGCATCCTGGCTGGCTGCACCATGGTGTGGTATGGTTGCTGCAGAGAAATGGATTGGAGGTCAATCCATAGGACCATAAGAGTGGTAGAGAGGATCACTAGAGTCTCCCTCCCATCTAGCAATGTGATCTACCGGGATCATTGTGAAGAGGGCACACGCAAAATAATTGAGGACCCCTTCCACCCTGCACACATCTTTCAGCTGCTCCCATCGGGGAAGAGATACAGAAGTATCAGAGCCAGCACGACCAGGCTGAGAAATAGCTGCCTCCCATGGGCAATGAATGAACACACACACCACCCACTGAGAACGCTGTTTTGTTGGGTTGTACTCGAACAACTGAACAACTGAAAAGTGGCAAAGCAGCAGGTATGGATGGAATCCCCCCAGAAGTCTGGAAGGCTGGCGGCAAAACTCTGCATGCCAAACTGCATGAGTTTTTCAAGCTTTGTTGGGACCAAGGTAAACTGCCTCAGGATCTTCGTGATGCCACCATCATCACCCTGTACAAAAACAAAGGCGAGAAATCAGACTGCTCAAACTACAGAGGAATCACGTTGCTCTCCATTGCAGGCAAAATCTTCGCTAGGATTCTACTAAATAGAATAATACCTAGTGTCGCCGAGAATATTCTCCCAGAATCACAGTGCGGCTTTCGCGCAAACAGAGGAACTACTGACATGGTCTTTGCCCTCAGACAGCTCCAAGAAAAGTGCAGAGAACAAAACAAAGGACTCTACATCACCTTTGTTGACCTCACCAAAGCCTTCGACACCGTGAGCAGGAAAGGGCTTTGGAAAATACTAGAGCGCATCGGATGTCCCCCAAAGTTCCTCAACATGATTATCCAACTGCACGAAAACCAACAAGGTCGGGTCAGATACAGCAATGAGCTCTCTGAACCCTTCTCCATTAACAATGGCGTGAAGCAAGGCTGTGTTCTCGCACCAACCCTCTTTTCAATCTTCTTCAGCATGATGCTGAACCAAGCCATGAAAGACCCCAACAATGAAGACGCTGTTTACATCCGGTACCGCACGGATGGCAGTCTCTTCAATCTGAGGCGCCTGCAAGCTCACACCAAGACACAAGAGAAACTTGTCCGTGAACTACTCTTTGCAGACGATGCCGCTTTAGTTGCCCATTCAGAGCCAGCTCTTCAGCGCTTGACGTCCTGCTTTGCGGAAACTGCCAAAATGTTTGGCCTGGAAGTCAGCCTGAAGAAAACTGAGGTCCTCCATAAGCCAGCTGCCCACCATGATTACCAGCCCCCCCACATCTCCATCGGGCACACAAAACTCAAAACGGTCAACCAGTTTACCTATCTCGGCTGAACCATTTCATCAGATGCAAGGATCGACAATGAGATAGACAACAGACTCGCCAAGGCAAATAGCGCCTTTGGAAGACTACACAAAAGAGTCTGGAAAAACAACCAACTGAAAAACCTCACAAAGATAAGCGTATACAGAGCCGTTGTCATACCCACACTCCTGTTCGGCTCCGAATCATGGGTCCTCTACCGGCACCACCTACGGCTCCTAGAACGCTTCCACCAGCGTTGTCTCCGCTCCATCCTCAACATCCATTGGAGCGCTTACATCCCTAACGTCGAAGTACTCGAGATGGCAGAGGTCGACAGCATCGAGTCCACGCTGCTGAAGATCCAGCTGTGCTGGATGGGTCACGTCTCCAGAATGGAGGACCATCGCCTTCCCAAGATCGTGTTATATGGCGAGCTCTCCACTGGCCACCGTGACAGAGGTGCACCAAAGAAAAGGTACAAGGACTGCCTAAAGAAATCTCTTGGTGCCTGCCACATTGACCACCGCCAGTGGGCTGATAACGCCTCAAACCGTGCATCTTGGCGCCTCACAGTTTGGCGGGCAGCAACCTCCTTTGAAAAAGACCGCAGAGCCCACCTCACTGACAAAAGGCAAAGGAGGAAAAACCCAACACCCAACCCCAACCAACCAATTTTCCCCTGCAACCGCTGCAATCGTGTCTGCCTGTCCCGCATCGGACTTGTCAGCCACAAACGAGCCTGCAGCTGACATGGACTTTTTACCCTCTCCATAAATCTTCGTCCGCGAAGCCAAGCCAAAGAAAAGAAGACTCCTACAAAGAGATGACAATAAACTTGACTTGATTGCATAAATAAATGCAATGTTAACTAATGAAATACAAAAAGTGGTAAAGGATTGGAAATTATTGGCATTAATGTTCTGGTCATTTGTATACAAAAAATAATTCAGACCCAGTAGATCCCAGTTGAATACAAGAATAAAGATGACTTGCTGGAATTATTATGTAGGGTCAGACACTTAAAACCAAAATTAGGAATTTTCTCACTTGAGGGTTACAAATGATAGGAGTTTCCCTTTCGAAGGTTGCTGAAGGTGTGAAGACATCATATTGAAACTTCAGAAAAAATGGACTCAGGCCACTTGGAGTATAGGATGTGGCAAAATCTCAGAATGAAGGGTTAGTCATTATTGGCAAAAAGAGTTCCCCAGACCCCCTTCCCAGATGCTCAGAGGCTAGTGAACATCAGGAACTTTCCACCCCAGAAGCATGTGGATGCTCAATTCTAGAACATGTTCCAAGACTGGGCAGTAAAGTTTTTGGGCACCAAGAAAAATGGGATTAGTGCAGGACACTGATGTTATGGTAGGTCAGCAATGAATCTTATTGATGAGTGGAGACTCATCTTATTGATGAGTGGAGACTCATCTTATTGATGAGTGGAGTGTCCTACTGCTCCCCTCTTTTCTAACAACCTTATACAGGAAGTAATAAACAGATATTTAATACCAATTTGGTGTCCTCTTCAGGGCTGGAATAAGCGAGTGTGGGGCCTGTAGCACATGTTATAAAGGGGCCTAAATTTTTTTTAAAATACACAAATATTAAAACATCTAGTAGTTATAAAGAGAGAACAAAAGGGGCAAGTAGGACAACAAATGGCAGGGGAACTAAATTCAGAGGAGAGAGATGAACTCAAAGCAATAAATCATTGCAAACACAGCCTCGCACATTTTATGAATGGATACAAACTTATACAAATGAAGCAGGTTTCAAAGAGAGTCAGTGGCCAGGCAAAGGGGAGAGGTGCCAGGATGAAGGACAAAGAATTTTCAGCCAAATATCTGGTGGTGGGCAACAGAAACCCCAGCAAAAGAGCTTGTCAGATGCTCTGCAAGTGGCTGGAAGCCTGCCTGGCCATCAGTACCAACACCCATCCCTGCAGTATCATGCAGACCCCCTGTTCTTGCTCCAGGGATGAAAGCATAGGCCAGTCCACCAAAATGTTGGGCTTGAATAAAGAGAGAGACAATTGTCTTTGTCTACCTGGTGCATTGCATCAAGTATCCCCAAGGACAGCATTGATGTGGATTTCCTCGGTAAGTGAACATAACGGCCACAGTGTTGGTTCAACAGCAAGGAGTATCCTTAGCTTGATGTCTTAGTTCTTAAAATTAGCTGCTGCTTTTTAAAAATAAATAAATAAATGTATTAACAAAGAAACCTTTATTAATGGACTTGAATTATGCCCAAAAAAGATACAAATGGGTAGCCCCTATTCAAAATTCTGAGCTGCAGCGGATCCATCTTGGAGGTGAGGAAATGGAAGTGTAATTGATCAGGATTCCATCAGGGAAAATTGACATAGGTGGGATTGCATGCTTAATATCACCATTACCACTGGATTTCTCACTGATTTGTGATTCAGTGTGCAAAATTAAGAATCAACAAAATATACTTTTGAACAATTAAACTAAACAATTTCTCTTTTTCATTCTCACTTAAACCCTCAAAGCCATTTGATTATAATCCAAGCAAAGATTTCACTCATTGCGTATTTTTTGATAACAAGAATGGACCTGCTGATTCTTTGGCCTTTCTCAAAGATTTATTATCAGTTCTTTGATTGGGGGTGCTATAATAATCTAAAAATATCTATGATATACATTTATAAAAAAATTGCAGTTATATTAATAGAGCAAGTGCAGTACTATAGTAATAGAGCAAGCTTTTAGTGCAAAGCCCTTGAAATTGCAGGGTCCTTAGCATATACTACTTTTGCTTCTGAACTAATCCGGCACTGGGCCTGTTCCTCTACCCGAACAATCTGCAATTAAACGTGCTCTTTCTATGGGCTAACCAAGTGATTTTATACAACAGATTATGAAGTTGTGATTTGGAACCCATCTCTGATATTCCTCATTCATAAAAATCACAGGACTGATCAATGGAAGCCAAAAATTATCCCACCAATATCTCAAATAGTAGTAGATTCCAACTGTGGTTCATTTCAGCTGTTCATTCAGTAGCAGTGCCAGAGAGGTGGCATTACATTAACACTAATGTAATATGTATCATTCAGGTGCCATCCGTGAATATTTACTCATATATTCTGCTTGTAAATACTGCTCAGTGTGGTTGACGTTTCATAAGATGATACAAATTCAGTTCAAATCTTAGAGGAGTGTGGACGATTTGTACTGTGCAGATGTCCTAGGATCACACTTGACAGGATCATGCCAGTGAGGTGAATGGTCCTTCTGCCAACTCCTTGGTGAACCCCCACCATCCAGACCTCAGCTGTTGGGAGTGGCAAGAGAAAGAGGTTGGATGGCAGTAGGTTTTTAAATAATCTTACCAAACCAATAATCTTGATAATGTCAATAATAAAGCAGAAAGAGCAATGTTTTTCCAATGGGGTTTCTCACATTAAAGCAACTCCAGCATGCAGAGAGCAACTGCAAATCCAGCCACTCTGTACGTTAACTCAAATGATCAGATGCAAGTTGTTGAATTTGCAGTTTTTGGTTTGATTGTCAGTTTTTATCCTTTGTATACATTTTCTTAACTGAACTTACTAGATTGTAGATACCAAGTAGCAAAGCTTCAATGCACCCATTGCAATGTCTCTCTCTGCTCGATGTGATCCGCAAATATCCCCAGATTAGTTCTGGCAAAAATTGTAGCGTAAACCTCTTCAATTTCACCTCAGAGCTCCGATACAACTCGAATAGCTGATGACAGACAGGTTCCAGTAACTGCAGAAGGAGCAAAGTAGTGGAAGCAGTAATTCCATTCTAGGTCTCACCAATTCTCCCACATCATCCATTGCTGCACCTCTCCCTCCCTCAATCCACATCCCCGAGTTGGTTGCAGAGGCCTTACCTCATTGTTAGGGTCCTGAATAACCTTGTACAAAGCTGACACAATAGTATGATTCTGGTGGAGGGTTGTGGCATAAGTGGATATCTGAGTTTCAGGAAGAGTCTGTCGAAAGGCAGAGGGGTCATGATTATAAATAGGCACTGTGAGAAAGGCCAAAGTTGACACTTACCATCAAAGTAAAGGTTAGCCATCCTCAGTAGAGGGTTAAAATGTGAAGCTTCTTGTGCAATACACAAACATGCTGGAGAAACTCAGCAGGTCAGGTGGCATCCATAGGGCTTTCGTCAGGTTTATGGACAAAGGAGAACTTCTTCAGGGTAGGCACCTTTCAAAGTAACTTTGCAGAGGAGCTATATACCTGACGAGGGCCCAGGCCCAAAACTTTGGTTGCCCCATGGATGCTGCATGACCTGCCGAGTTTCTCCAGCACTTCTATGTATTGCAGTTCAACCCCAGCATGTGCTGACTTCCCTTATAACTCCACTGCAAAACTTCCTCACACTTTTGAATTTGAACCGCTGTCAATAATCAGTATCTTCAGTACAATTAGTAAACAGCAAGATGAACAGTTTGCTGCTGCTGGATCCCTTGAATGAAAGATGATGCCAGCACCAAGCAATCCCATCAAACATCAAGATCAATCCAGATGGAATATTGCACTGCTATTAATCCAAGGACAGAATCTTCAAAACCATGAAGTGCACCAGAAGGGCAGCACCTCAGGACTACAGAACAGACTTGGGGACAAAAGATAAGCAAAGTGGAAGCAAATCACTTCACTCAGCGGGTGCAGGTGTCTAGGGATGGAATGTGTTCATCAGTAAATAAACTCTGTTATGCAGCTTTGTCCTGTTAACTGCTGCATAGATGGCCAGGAACCATTTGCCCTGATAAATATTTCCAAGGAGAACTTTCCAGCTCCATTAAAGTGAAATAGCAATAACTGAGGTAGTCAAATTGTTTCCATTGGTGGGGGAGATTAGAACTAGGGGACATAGCCTCAAGATTCAGGGTAGTAGATTTATGGCGGAGATGAAGAGGAACTCAGAGGGTGGTGAATGTATGGAATTCGCTGCCAAATAAAGGAGTGGAAGCTACCTCAGTAAATGCATTTAAAACAAGTTTGGATAGATTTCCACATAATAGTGGAGTTAAGGGATATGGGGAAAGACAAGTAGGTGGAAATGAGCCTATCATCAGATCATAGCCTCAACAGGCTCGATGGCTAATTCTGCTTCTATTTCTTACGTTCTTATGTTCCAGGTGGAATTGAGTAACCATACCTTGAATTGAAAGAGCCAATCCTCAACAACCCCTCTATCAGGGCCCAGCATCTTCTTTATCCTCACTTTCAGTTACCTATGAAGGAAGAGAGTCTTTAATCATACATTTTCATAAACTATAAAGTACTTTCAAAGACTCATCACATGCACACCCAGCAGCCACATCTCCAGGACATCAGCATCCCCAAATACACAGCACAGCATCACGAGTTTATTGTCAAATACAGACGCACTAAAATTCTTACTGCAGCCATTCAGGTACGCAAGAACCACCAACAACAGACAAAGAGAGCGCGTAAGGAAATAAAATGCTGAGTGGGCATATTAAAAGGTTAAATGCAAAACATCAATTTATGTATAAAGCTATTCATATCAGATCCAAGAAAGTGGAATGCAACAAAGATGAGGAAAGATATTTAACAGTCCATATACAAGAACTATTGAAATCTGGGTACAGTCCTTGAACGCCTGGCCAGAGAAAACTGACCAGTTAGGTTAAGAATTGGTGAGTCAAGATGAAAGAGCAAACAGTTCAAGCAATCTTTCAGAATACACAGAATGGATACATTCCAGTGAGAAAAGTTCCATGAGCTGGACCCACCATCATGAAGGGAAGTAGGTTAACTGGAAACCAAAAAGGTGAATACCAGTCAGAAAATGGGACAAAATATAAAAACATGAATGAAGAAGAAATTATACAAACCAAATTTAACCAGAAATGTAGTAGGAATTCCAATGGGTATTTAGAGAAAGATTATGGGAATCAAAGGGAAAGAAGAAGAAAGCAGATGAATTAAACAGGTATTTTGCCTCAATCTTTATTTTTTTCTTTCTTTTCTTTGGCTTGGCTTCGCGGACGAAGATTTATGGAGGGGGTAAAAAGTCCACGTCAGCTGCAGGCTCGTTTGTGGCTGACCAGTCCGATGCGGGACAGGCAGACACGATTGCAGCGGTTGCAAGGGAAAATTGGTTGGTTGGGGTTGGGTGTTGGGTTTTTCCTCCTTTGCCTTTTGTCAGTGAGGTGGGCTCTGCGGTCTTCTTCAAAGGAGGCTGCTGCCCGCCAAACTGTGAGGCGCCAAGATGCACGGTTTGAGGCGTTATCAGCCCACTGGCGGTGGTCAATGTGGCAGGCACCAAGAGATTTCTTTAGGCAGTCCTTGTACCTTTTCTTTGGTGCACCTCTGTCACGGTGGCCAGTGGAGAGCTCGCCATATAATACGATCTTGGGAAGGCGATGGTCCTCCATTCTGGAGACGTGACCCATCCAGCGCAGCTGGATCTTCAGCAGCGTGGACTCGATGCTGTCGACCTCTGCCATCTCGAGTACCACGACGTTAGGGGTGTGATCGCTCCAATGGATGTTGAGGATGGAGCGGAGACAACGCTGGTGGAAGCGTTCTAGGAGCCGTAGGTGGTGCCGGTAGAGGACCCATGATTCGGAGCCGAACAGGAGTGTGGGTATGACAACGGCTCTGTATACGCTTATCTTTGTGAGGTTTTTCAGTTGGTTGTTTTTCCAGACTCTTTTGTGTAGTCTTCCAAAGGCGCTATTTATAGTACAAGAAACATCCCAAAAATAGCTGCAGATTTAAGAACTGGAAAGGAAGGACTCTGGAAAAATTGCCAGCAACATGGTTGGAGATCAGATCCTGAGGAACTTCATCTTAAAAGAAATGGCAGGTGCAATAATTGATACATTGATCTCAATTTTCCAAAATTTCAGTATTTGTGGAAGTTTCTATAAGTGGAAAAGAGCAAATCCTAATTAAAAAGTGAAGGGAGAGAAAAAGCAAGAAACTATAACCCATTTAGCTCATCTCAGGGAAAATGACAACAATTATATCTCTATATAATATACATTTCTATAATGTTATGGTAGGTCATTTTGATAAACACTGACAAATTAACTTTTTAAAAAAAAAAGTACCAATTTATTAGAATTTATGGTAGCACTAACATGGATTGTGGAGAAAGGGGAAACTGGTGATATGCTATCCAGAGATATTTGATGGGGTTTTCCATTGAAGATTGCTTTGGGAGCAAAATTAACAGAAGCAACATGTGAATGGGCAATTTGATGGCTAACAGGAAACAGAATGGACAAAAATAAAACTAGATCCTCTTTCTACTTGGCAAGAGATAGCAGGTGAGGTGATGCATGAATCAATATTGCAGCCTCAGCTTTTCACACACACACACACACACACACACACACACACACACACACACACACACACACACACACACACACACACACACACACACACACACACACACACACACACACACACACACACACACACACACACACACACTATCCAAAAGAAGGGAAGCAGATTAGCTGAGGGAGAGATTTAAAGAGAGCCTGGAGGAATGGGTGCTCATGTACACAGTTCACAGAAATCTGCTATGCAGGTACGGCAATAATTATTTCTTCATCTTCTTGATCACAAGACAGCATTCTGCCCATCAAGTCTTTCCCAGCTCCCAAGAGCATTTCCATCAGTCCTATTCCTCCTGTGAGTTATTCTCTCGCCATCCATTTACATATATACTGGCTCAGAGATTAATTCAATGTCGGTGAATCACCAGTGATATCCTCGAGATCCTTTATCTACAGTCTACATGGATAATACTGGATGCACACATTTGCTGGTCATGACATACTAATCACATGCATTAACATTTTCTGTCAAAGGCTTAATCAATGGGTTACTCAAAGCTCTCCACAGAGAAGAGGCAGATCAAATTAATATGGTCACTTGCTGAAGTCAAGGTCAAGAAATCCACTGATATGAGAGAACCATGCCAGTAATAGCAGAGTCCAAATCAGATCACATCTTGGGAAGTCACTTGCGAGCAGGTATGAAAGAAACGAGGTTGAGCTCCATAGGGGAAGCAGAATGTGCTCCAATTTCCCTCTAACATACACAATTATGAACAGGTTCACTGCTTGTGCATTAGATTCTATTCCCGTACTAGTGTTGCCACCATTAAACAATTGACTTTGGTGCATCGCCTTTCATCTGTCAGGATGCCATTTAGTATTTTAAACTATTCAGGTTTCACTTAGAGTTCCAGACACCTCGCAACAAGGATGACGTCAGATTTGTAGGAGAGGTAGTATAGTTTAGAGTGAAGCAGAATTATGTATTAAGTTACAAGATTGATTTCTAAAGAAAACTTGAACACAGAAGATGATCGGACGATCTAATCATGTTCAAGAACAGCTTGAAAGACTGATAGTGAAACACAACAATTACAGATGCTGGAATCTTGAGCAATCAAAGAACAGCTGGAGGGACTCAACGGGTCAGGCAGCATCCATGAAGATAAATGGTCAGTCAACCTTTTGGGTTGGGACCCTTTTTAAGAAAGGAGATCTCATCCTGAAACGTTGCTTGTCCATTTCTCTCCGTGGATGCTGCCTGACCTGCTGAATCCCACTAGCTGCTCGCTGCTTCCTTGAGAGATAGATAAACTTTTAAAAAAGATAAATGCTGGTTCAGAGTAAAATGGAGAGGGAGGGTGGAAGAGATAGAGGAAAGGATTTAACAAAACAACTGAGGTGAGAGATCAAGGGGAGCAGGTTTAATTAGAGTAATGGCTTGAGTGAGATCTGGGGAAAAGTTGGAAGACAGAATTTAAGTTGAGTGGAGAGCTGTCAGAAGATTAGACAATGGAAAATACTGAAGTACACCTGGAAATGATTTGTGAAACACCTAGTTCCACATTTCCACACACAGGCCATTCAGCCCATTGTCAATGCAATCTCACAGAGAATTCTCATTCCCCAACTAATTTTCCCTATAATCTATCACCACAGTCCCATCAACTACCGCCCCCCCCCCCCCCCCACTCTGCAACTAACTTACATTAGGACTAATTTCCATACCTCTTGAAAAATGGAAGGAAGCCAAGGCAACTGGACAAAAGCCACTTGATTACAGGGAGAACATGCAAATTCCACACAAAGCACCCAAGATCAGGAGTGAACCCAGGTGTCTGAAACTGTGATGGAGCAGCTTTGTTACCTGCATCTCTCCAGTGTTCAGAGGAAGGCAGTGAGTGAACCCCCTAGCTGAAATGTTCTTCAAGGATGTGTTGAAGGATTGTCCAAGATGGAATGTATTGGGCATTATTGATTGTGTCATTCTACACATTACATTGAACATTAGTAATTCAGCCTTCAGTTTTCAATACACAAATTACTGCCATAACCCATTGACTGTCTGTTCAACCATCTTTGACAAAGTTTATTTTCACTGTAGCCATTAGCACATCACTTCTCATGCTCATGAGTAATCGGTATAGAAATGCCCATCCCTTTTTAATTTCCAAAATTTTACAGCAAGATCTTTACCAGAAATGCATCCTTCCTGTTAATGTATCTCGTGGGTGAGAAAGTCCAGAATAAGGCATTTAAGTACGTACTTTCCATTAATCAATGGACAAGTTAACGATACATTTGCCAACTCCATTTCTGCTTTTGGCTAGTCAGAGTCCCAGGCATGGTTTTACCCAAGCTTTAATTACACAAGGCCCATCTTTGAGGTTTTACATGAACGCAAACAACAAGTTTTCACACCAAAAATCTTTCGGCGAGATTCTCTTAGGCTTGTACCAAAATGAGTCACCTTAAGCAAGATTTTTGTTCAATCAACCAGTTGTGTTTTCTTTTGTGCACTTTTTTGGAGTCTAAGCTTTGCTGACAAGCCAGCATTTATTGTCCATTCCCAGTACCCCTTAGGAAGGGGCAGTGAGCTGCATCCTTGTCCCACTGCAGTCCTTCGAGGGAAAGTTTTCCCTTCCCTCCCCCCCCCCCCCCCACACAACCATGATGCTACAGAATAGCACAATTACACCACAACACAGTCATTCAACGCAACAAAAAAAAAAAAAAAAATGTATTCACCCGATCATGTCTGGCATATCTGAGGGAATGTCACTTTGGGAGTCTTAGTGCCACCTGAAGTGTTACTAGAAGTGAAATGCTCACCCACCCACAATGAAATGCTGCATCCTTGGACAGGCAGCTTCAATTTGGTCAATGACATCCCACAGCATACCGGCAAATGTTACAAGTCAGTAATTCAGAAGGTTCCAGATAAGCCATCCCACAGCATACCGGCAAATGTTACAAGTCAGTAATTCAGAAGGTTCCAGATAAGCCAGATCACAAGAGCAAGGTTCAAGCTGTTGATTAATATCCCTAATCCTCACGACACATAATGAATTTGAAATGCATACTGTACATGGCAGCTCCAGTTGTCTCTGTGACGCAAAGCTGATGTGAGCTGCATGCACGGTTTTCACCAGTACTAATAGAGTGTGGCTGCGGGCAATAACTCAGGTCAATTGAACTCAGGTTCAATTGAAGAAACTTTGACATTCAAAGACACTGGGCATAGTCCAGGCCATTAGAACAGTGGAAAAAGCAAAGTTCTAACTGTGTGGAGAAAGCAGAATTTTCTAGATGCCAAGCTCCATGATGTTATGTGGAAGGACAACTGTAATCATGCCAGAGTTCAGTAAACACTGGCTGTGGGTGGGGGGAGAACATCTCTTCAAACCACAATGATGTCCAATAGGACTTCCAAGCAAAGATACTCCTGGAAATAAAAATATCTACATTTTTTTTTTAATTCCAAATTTTATTTCATTAAATTTTAAAGTAACATTTTTTTAAGCCTTTCCAAATGTATTGTTGCAAGTCATTAATTTCCTGAGGTCTATTAATACTGACACAATTTATTGATAGAGGGATTGTTGCTTATTGAATTGAATTTTGCATTGAATAGTACTGGGATAGAACCAGATTATAGCACTCTCAATAAAGATTATGAAAGCACTTCCCAAAAAATTACAAAATGGAGATCAAGGCACTTGGTAGTTCTGATATATTGCAGCAAGCCAGTAATGGGGGCTTGGCAGTGCACAGGATCAACCAAGCAAAAAGAACTCCTAAAATATAACATGGAAATCATGTACAAATCAAACATTAGAATCAGCAAAACATTAACATTCTACTTCCCTTACAAAGTAAAATAAATAGAGAATACAATATAAAGCTGCTTAAGATAGTTCAGAACCAAAGAATTAGGGAATTTCCTACCCCTGGCTATGATCTTGCTGCTAGGTTGTGCATTGTAGTCGAACAAGCTCCCATGTAACAGTTCTCATAAGAAAACAGTACTCGAGATGTAGCGCTAGATATCAGAGTCCTGTTAGTGCTTTCAAATGGAAGATTTATAAAATAAATCCTTACCTCTGAAGTCCATCTTGGAGACCTTTTGACCATAATTTACATCAAAGAGAGGAAGCAAAATCTTTCTGCCTTTGTCTCAAAAATCTACATTGACTCAATGTTACAAAAAGTATCAAAGGGAATACAATCCAGGAACAGCAGAGCCTCAGCAATGAGTACGTGGCATCTCTTAATAACGCAATACAAGGATGTAGATACTTTTCATAATGATGCCCTTCAGCAACCAATCTTCACATTGATTCTAGATTAGCACTCAAACTCCATACCAGGAAAGGAAAAAAAAACACACCCTTGACACAAAAAAATGACATCATACTCTGGCATTATAAACGTTTGTCACATACTCAGATCAAATAGCCAAATGTAATTAAACCCAATCAACATTGTTCTATGAAGAGTAAATCATATTTGATATTTGCTCAAATTCATTGAGATTGTAACAGGGAGAGTTGTAGATGGAGTGTATTTAGATTTCCAAAACATTTGACAAGGTGCCACAAAGAAGACTGAAATGCAAACTAAGAGCCTTTGTCAGAGGTGGCGTGTTAAATAACTGACAATAGAGGATGTTAGAATAAATAGGTCCTTTTCAGACAAAAAGCATTTTGGCCTTCTTTGCAAAAGAGTTGAAGATTTTGTTCCAATGATACAGATGCTGGTGAGGCCACACCAGGAATACTGCATACAGTTTTGATCCTCTCGCTGAAAATAATGTAGTAGCATTAAAGACAGTAAAAAAGATGGTTCCACAGAGTCAAGAACAAGGATTGACTATTTAAATATACAAGATCTTAAGGAGGTTTGACAGGGTAGATACTGGGATATTAGTGGGAGAGTCTCAAACAAGAGGACACAAGTACAAGGGGCCAGTCACTTAAAATTGAAATCTTCTTAGAAGATGGCATAGCTCTGTAATTCTCTGCCCCAGCAGGTAGTGAAAACTGGGACCACTATAAGTATTTAAATTGGAGGTGAAGAAATATTTGATAGATCAAAAAAATAGACAGATGATGCATGGAGAAATGGCACAGAAGTGGAAATGAATTAAAATGGTGAGGCAAGTTGAAATTCCTCTTCTCCTGTGTTAAACAAGATGCTTGAAGTTTTATTTTGAAAGGTCAGTTTATTCCAATTCTTGTCTTCTGACAAAATTTGCAAGTGGAGGAAGAAAGTGGATAGTCAAGTGACCAGAATAGTTAGCCATGTGTGAAGGAAGGAAAAACACAGAAGATGGAGAACTGAATGAACCATTCACATCTCTCCAATTTCTACAAAATTCAAGAATACACAAATGCCTCAATTACCAGCTAGCCACCTGTTGATAAGAATTAACCAATGAAACTGTACAGCAACATAACAAACAGGAACGATATACAAACAGCACGTTAAGGCACAGAAAGTAAAGGGTTTGCAATACTCTGTCCCCAGCAATCTCTGTTGTCACTTTACTTCCCAGCCCCCTTGTAACATTAACAAATTAACATGCAAGATTTGCTCAGATAACCATTAAAAACAAACACACTAGCATATTTCCATCACAACTATATTGCACGTAGCAGACAGCAAGAAACGATTGGAGTTTATCATAGACGCGAACATAAAGCATAGATGCAGGGAAATTCTTGCTTGCTGCAGGATCACAATCCGGAGCACCCCGCCTCAAATATAACCGGACCCTCCCGAAAGATACCTGCTTTCCATTCCTCCCCCCCCCCCCCCACTCCCCCACCCACGTGCACCCTTCTCTCCAGTCTGCCCTTGTACATTAACCCCGTGGCCTAGGCACAGATCCGACCCTTCCTCCCAGTGCCAGCTTAACCAGTGCCCTGTCATCACTGGATCCTACCTGTGAGGCCTACAGTAGCTACTCCTCCGTCGACGGGCCCAAGTGCGGAGTAGCCGTATCCTTAGGAGGCCCGGGGCAGCGGCCCGCTCCCGGCGGCTCGCCGCATTCCGCTCCCTCAATAACATCCAGGAGCCGGCCTCCGGCTTCCCTCCACCCGAGAACTTGATTGGACCATGGCCCTCCACCACCCCTTTCTATTCTTACCAGTCATTGGCTCGAAGAACGAGTGTCACGTTCTTCCTTTGACGGCTGTAGTCCAGTTGGTGCAGCCCTTTAAACCATCCGGGTATTCGGGTACCACAGCGCACGCCCGCTGCGATTGGATCCACGGGAATGAAGCTGGATCTCTCCAGGCGACCAAGATGCTGACGGTGGCGACGATGGAGGAACATCCATCCCAGGATTCCTGGCGGGCGTGCAAGACCCCAATGACATCTACCAGCTGTATAAGGTTATAGGGTGAGTGCAATCGCGAGGTGCAGTCTGGGTAGAAAATGCCCCATTAACGGAGACTGGTTGAGAAAGGTAAACGCCGCCCGGCTCCGAGACAGCTCGCCCAAACCTCCAGTTTTCACAGATGCTGCGATTTTACATGTAGAGAGAAAGTGCCGCAATGTTCAGATCAGACTGGAGAGGTAAAAGGCAGGATTCTGTTCACACCGTGGTTCAGTGAAAAAAACCACATACAAGTGCTCGAGAAACTTGGGAGGGGGAGGGAATTAGGGGAGAAAATTATGTATATTTGTACTTTTTTAATTGCTTGTATGCCTTATTTTGAATAATAAATAAAATGTACAGGAAAATACTCAGCAGGTCAAACAGTGCCGTTATGTAGCAAAGGTAAAGATACATCACCAACGTTTCGGGTTTGAGCCCTTCATCAAGGTTTGGGGAAACATGGGAGACTGGCGAGAGAGAGAGAGAGTTAATATGATGAAGCGTGACAAGACGGCACAATAACGCTATTAGCAGAACGACCACATTACGGGACCACAGACCCGGGGTTGTAGGTGGCGTTTGCATATTCTTCCTATGATAGCTGTAATTTTTTCTTCGCCCCCCCCCCCCCCCCGGGTTCTCCAATCCAAAACCGTGCGGATTGATGGGTAAATTGTCGTACGTTGGTGAATGTTAAAATCTTGGGGGTTTGGGTGGGATTGTGCGGAAAATATTAAGTAGCCCTGATGTAAAAAAAAATGCGTTAGTGAGAGGTGAATGGTCCTCAGTGTTGACACTTTGATTTGATGGGCCTGTTTGCATTATGTCTAACCCAGTGGTTCTCAATCTTTTTCTTTCCACTCACATACCACCTTGAGTAATCCCTATTCCATCTGTGCTCTGTGATTAATAAGGGTTGCTTAAGGTGGTAATGTGATGGGAAGGGAAGGTTGAGAATCACTGATCTAGACCCAATTGTAACTGAAATATTTTGCTTGAGAAAAATTGTCATTAGCCCATTTTCTTTGCAGTTAAGAAACCATGTACATGATGAGTCAATTAGGTACAATTAAAACAGTGGTTTTCAACCTTTTCCTTTCCACCCACATACCTCCTTAAGCAATTTCTTACTAATCACAGAGCACCTATGGCAAAGGGAATACTTAAAGTGGTATGTGAGTGGAAAGAAAAAGGTTGAGAACCACTGGTCTAAATTGAATATAGAACAGTACAGTCCAAGAAAATGCTCTTTTGCAAACGATAACTGAGCTGATCATTATACAAATTTAAACTGCACGCCTACATGCACATGGCCTATGTTCCTTTCATTCCCTGCCTTTTCACATGACTGTATCAATTCCTCTCAAACCTTGCTTAGTGCTTGCTTCCAATATGCCCAAGTCAGTGTGTTCCAGGCCCCTAGCACCCACTGTGTAATAAAAAGGGAAATTGGTGGGTAAGTCTGGTTTAATCATCTCCTTTCACCTCAAGCTATCCCCTCCAATATTTGATATTTCCACCTTGCGATAAAGATTGAGGTTTCAGATTTATTGTCAGATTACCTACAAAACATCACATACTATTTCCTGTGGGCAAGGCAAAATAACCACTTACTCAATGTACACATGCAAATGAAGAAACAAATGTAAACAAACTGACTGTGCAGTACAGAGAGGAAAAAAAATCAATAAAGTGAAAAAGTAAAAGTCCTTAAATGGGTCCCTGATTGAGTTTGTTATTGAGGTGTCTGTCGTGGAGGGGTAGCAGGTGTTCCTAAAACCTGGTCTTGCAAGTCTTGTGACACCTATACCTCTTTCCTGATGGCAGCAGCGAGAACAGAGCATGTGCTGGGTGATGTGTGTTATATAGTTGCAATCATGTGAACTATTTTGTAACTGCATAAAAACACCCTTCTCACTGTAGTAACCGTAGTCCATCACTGTAATGTATTTGAGAGTGCGTAAACAATTTTCCTAAGATGGTAGAAGGCATGAGTAAGTAAAGTTTTTTTTTCTGTTAATGAAATTGAACACCTCTAAGTTATTTAAGAAGCCTCCAAAGTAACTCAAGAGACACAACATGGTGGCAATGGTATAAGAGAACCAGAATAAAACCATGCAATTAATTGTAAGGCACTGAAATATGAAGGGCAAGAAGAGGAAATAAAAAACACTACTGGGAAAAAAAAATGGCTGGAGCAACAGCAGTTCATCTAGTAATGGACAGGGAGGCTGAAAATATTGTTGAATCATTTAAAAGGTTTCAGCAGAAGTGCAATTTAGCATTAAAAAAGCTATTTTAAAAATGCAACAACAGAGGAGAAGGTCAGGAAGTGAGGCCTTGACTTATTTAATAGTGGGAGTTTACAGAGGTGAAGAAAAATGATCCAGAGCAGATATTTGCAAAGTTTGCTTCTCACCTTGAACCCAGGTCTAATCATAGAATTCAATGCTATGAATTTCAAGGTGTAATGCAAGAGACTGATGAAACTGTTGATAACTTCCTCACTAGACTAAAAATTATTGCTGCAAAATGCAGATTTAAGGATAGAGAGGAAAGATTAGTTGATCAACTAATATGGGGGAGTGCCCATCCTGAAGTGCAAAAGTCTCTTGTAGGTAAGGATAACTTGAAGCTGGCCGAAGCTATAGACACAGCCAGAGCCTTCGAAGCCATGTGGATGCAAATGAGGACCCACAGCAAAGAGAAGGAAGGGTTGATTCCATAAAGAACACAATCAGAAAAGTGCAAACCCACAAAACCTGTAGGAGGTATGGCAGACAACACCCCTTTGATGAACGAAACAAATGCGCGCATACGGATCTGAATGTAGAGCCTGTGGTAAAACAAACCACTGGGCGAAGATGTGCAAGTCTGGTATGAAGAAAACCGTAATACCAGTGAAGAAAGAAGACAAGAAGAAGATCCACCACATAAAAGGAAACAACAATGAGGACTCCAACATCCAGATACTGGACATAAGATGTCGGATGAGATGAAAGAAGGAAGTGGATCCAAATACAGAGGACAATCCAGAACAAGCCTACAATATTTAACCTGGATACTAGATCACAAAGCAATGTCCTTCCATTCAGACTCTACCGCCAGATGTTCCCAGAGAACATAATAAAAGGGTATCCAAAAGACAGTGTATTAGAAACAGTAAATTAATGGCCTATGGTGGACCCATGATCAAGCAGTTAGAGAAAGCTAAGATCAATGGCTACCATAAGGGAAAGACATCCTTTGTACATTCTACATGGTAGATGCAGACGGATCAACAAGTTTGGATAGCTGCCAGGAGTTGCAGTTGATCTCTGTCAATTATGAGATCCAGATGAAAAAGATATCCAAAAGCATCAACAGAATCACACAAGAGGAAATAATTTCCACAGAAGTACCTGCCAGGCCATGGCACACAGTGGGAGCAGACTTGTTCACCAAGAATCAAGAGTGGTATTTAATAGTAGTCTGTTACTACTCTGTTTCCATTCATCAAAAGGGTAAAAGGCCTGAGAGCATCAACTATTACCTTGGAAATGAGAGCACTCCTTGCTGAGCAAGGAATACCCGAGCAAGTAATATATGTGACATTGGAACACAGTTCACATCACAAGAGTTCAGGAAGCTGGCTGCAGAGTATGGGTTTGTTATCACTACATCATCCCCATACTACCCTAAAGGTCAAGGGTTCATTGAAAGACAAGTGCAAACTGTGAAACGCGCACTAGTTAAATGTTGTGAAACAAAAGAAGACCCATTCCTAGTTCTTCTTTCATTATGAGCAACACCTTTGAGGACTGTCATGAAGTCCCCAGCAGAACTTCTAAAAGGCAGGAGATATAAAACAACTCTGCCAAGCAAAATACACCCTCCAGAAGACCAGGAGGAAACCAGAAGAAGACTGGCTGACACACAAGAAGAATGCCAGCATTATTACAAACATTGCCAGAATTCTTCAGAGGGCAGCACGCGCATATTCAAGAGCCCATGTTGAAAACATGGACCCCAGCAAAGGTCATCAGAGAAGCTGAGACACCAAGATCATACATTGTTGAGACAGACTCTGGCAATCAGCTGAAGAGGAACAGAATTCACATCCGGTCGACACAAGATGTGATGAAGCAGAAAGCTTTAATACCAGCAGAGCCTGCAACACCAATATCAAGTGAGGTATCAAGTGAAGAGACCACGACCACTAATACCAAAACATCAACACACAAGTTGTCGGGTGAAGCACAACAAACTACATCACCTACACGTGTACCAGCAACACAGAGCCCAACGGTCGCAGCCAAATCCACAAGACGGTGAAGTAACATGCTGCTGCCAGTGTGATATCAATATGAACTATTTTAAAATAGTTGTGCAAATAAACTATTGTACAAGTTTGGTTACTTAAGTTGCACTGGAAAGAAAGTGATAAAGAACACTAAATTTTTCTTTATCTTGAGAAGGAGGGATGTTATATAGTCAGGATAATGTGAACTATTTTGTAACCGTGTAAAAATACACCCTTCTCACTGTGGTAACCATAGTGCACCATGTGGAGTATGTATGTGTTTATGAGAGTGTGTGATCAGTTTTTCCTAGATGGCATGAGTAAGTAAAGTTTTGTCTAATAATGAAATCTTGCATCTCTCAAGTTATTTAAGAAGCCTCCCAAGTAACTCAAGAGACATAACAACGTGGATCCTTGATGATTTGCTGCTGATCTCCGACAGCAGCATTCCCTGTAGGTCTTTTTGAAGATGGGGAGGGTTTTGCCTCCGTTGATTATCAAAACTTTCCATGCCTCTCATAATTTTATATACTTATATCAAGTTGCCACTCAGCCACAAGTGCTGCAGGAAAACAAGCCAAATTGCTCCTCATATTCTCTAATCCAGGTAACATCCTGGTGAACCTCTTCTGCACCCTCTCCAAAACTGAATTTAAGGATATTACTTAGCAGAAGAAAAGAAGCTGTCTTTGCTCTCAACATCAATTATAGGAAGAGGCAGAGGGACCACTCACCAATCCACGGTGATAGGATGAAGATGGAGAGTGTCAGTATCTTCAAGTTCCTGGAAGTCCACATTAGAGGGCCTTTCCTGGAGCCAGCACATTAAGGCAACTTTGAAGAAGGCACACCAACACATCTACTTCCCAAAAAGTTTGAGGAGATTTGGGATATCATCAAGTACTCTATCAAACTTCTACAGGTGTACTGTGGATACTTCTTTTCTTGCACTACAGCACTGTTTCTTAACCTTTTTCTTTCCACTCACATACCACTTTAAGTATTCCCTTTGCCATAGATACTCTGATTAGTAAGGGATTGCTTAAGGTGGTATGTGGGTGGAAAGAAAATTTTGAAAACCACTGTTTTAATTGTACCTAATTGACTCGTTATGTGCACGGTTTCATAACTCCAAAGAAAATGGGCCAATGACAATTTTTCTCAAGCAAAATATTTCAGTAACAATTGGGTCTAAAGCAGTGATTCTCAACCTTCCCTTCCTACTCACATACCACCTTAAACAATCCCTTACTAATCACAAAGCACTGATGGCATATGGATTACTTGAAGTGTATGTGAATGGAAAGAAAAAGGTTGAGAACCACTGCAACTGTGAATATTTATTATCAATCTTTTATTCCTATAATCTCTTTCTATGAGGTAATTTAATGTGTTTTGGAGATTTATTTTACAAATTACTTCTTTGGCTTTAGCAAGTAAGAATTTCGGTGTACATGTATACTGAACAAATGCAGTGAACCTTTGCAACTTTGGCAAAACCTTTGTGCAAGATTTTGGTATAAGTTTCCATCATGGACTGGAAACAGTCGTACTTAATAGCACTGAGTTAAAACAAAATACTTTTAAAGCTTTCAGTGGCTCTGATTGTTCCTTGAAAAGAAATCAAGATAAACATTCATTTTGTAATCTTTACACTTCAGGATTTTTTAGAACAACTTTAGAAGTACTGTAGTTCACAGAAGATTCAAAAGAAAAATAATCTATTGAGAGAAGTAATCTATTCTCAAAGATGAAGGAAAAAAATTTGCTGCCTTAAACTTGAAGACAAGGGGTGGGGATTCTACTTGATGATCTGGCAAATCAATATCAACATATTTAATCTGGTTTATTTTTAATTTCTCATTTTGAAGTTTGGTAAAAATTTAAGTGCTATATTTCCTTTATTGTAATTTAAATTGTTCTTTGGTTATAAGTACCTTTAGGATGTACTGAGGTCACAAATATACAACATCAATGGAAATCTTTTTTTTCTTCTCAATGATCTGATTAGTGTAATGGTAAGATTTAAAACAATAAACGCCATACATTATTTTAGGAGCTGAGAAATAATCAAGAATTGTTTGTTAATTGAGAGATAACAATTAGTAAATTGTAAGAGATCAGAGACAGCTGATAGAATTGCAATAAGGGATTCTGAGACTATAAATATATTCATTCTCGTCAGTAATCCCCTCAAGAAAACTGTACATAAAGCCAGGCTTGAGGCTGCAGACTTTCCATGCCTTGTCTCACTTCACACACTTCTCAATGGATCCCAATCTTCTAAATAATTCTTCCATAGCTTGGACAACCCTTGCATAATTCATTAGCTGGATCATGCAGTCTTGCTTAAATTTGAGATCAGAGAGTGGGAAGTTCAGTCGAGTTCCTTGGCGGCCTCCTCCCTCTCTGGTCTCTTGCATTTGTTCAACAAATTGCAATGCAAGCTCAAGGAACCACAGCTTCTCTTCTGATTTGGCACCCTTAGGAATTAACACTGAAATCCAGGGAGTCACATTTTCCCAGTTGCATCAGAGCTGGACATTTCTGATGAAAGGTCATCAACCTGAAAATGATAACTCAGTTTATTATTCTCCAGTGATGCTGCCTAATTTGCTGAGTATTTATTTTGTTTCTATTTTAGATTTCTAGCACCTGCCTTCGGTTTACTCTTGGTTATGTTATGAGCCCAGGGGACCCCAAAACTCAGCAGCAATAGAAATTCACCAAGACGTAACCAAAGTTACTTTTAATTATCTTTAAACATGAAAACAAGGTCAAACTTTAACTTATTACTATTAGCAACTTGACTTAACCCCCTTCTAATTCTAAGCGCACATCTATGTAATGTGTGTTAGTTCAGTAAAGTTCTTTGGTTCACAGTCCAGTCTCACTTCTCATTCCTCCAAGGTCACTGGTGGCAGGCAATTCTTATACTGTGCACAGAATTTATCATTTATGAATCTTCACCAGGCTTTGGTGCTTGAAAGGTAAATGGTTACCACTCAGGGAGGTTTTTGTCCGTTTTCAGAGAGAGATTTGTGGCGCATTGGACACCCACAGCTGATTCTTTCACATCAGCCACTTCAGTGTCTTGCCGAAGAAACTTGTTCCGTCAGGGTTTTCCAGATGCTAACCTCTTTCAGGTCACCACAGAGTTCTTTTTTTTTCCTCCCTTATTTCAAGTGAAACATTATACAGCCAGCCATCTCCTCTTGTATGGACCACAAGGGCTTTGACCAGGCTGAACTAAGAACTCACAACCTGTTTTCAAAATGGGGGTTTTCCACAAGCTTGCCAGCTTGTCCTGTTCCAGTCCTGCTGAACTGAATTCTCTCTCTCTCTCTCACACACACACACACACACACACACACACACACACACACACACACACACACACACACACAGAAAACCACATGATCCTCTTAGAACAGCTAACTCCACTCAGACAGACTGCAGTTCCAGACCTAATCTTCTGAGTTTGTTCATTTGTTGCTTTCCAAAACAATAATCCACAGCACTGTCCAAATAAGGCATACTTGTGAAGTCCTTATAGGTATTCTTCAAATATTTTGCAAAGGCACTCAGAGACTGAACTGTCTGGCTTGAGCAGAGCTCTGGCATTTTAAATGAGATTTGTTTTGATTTTGATCTGTTTGTATGTGACACACTAAAAACCTCACACAATTTATCTCCTTTAAAATACATCTATATACAATATAAAACATAACATAATCTGGCACAGTTAAGATTCTTTTTTTAATAAAATTGTCCTCCATAACCTAGCCATTATAACTTGGCTGACACTTTTACACTTTGTGGTTCCAGATTATTTTATCAACAATTAAATTTTTCTTGCATGCCATGAATGTATATTTATATATCTTGTCCAAATTATGCAGAAATGTATCAAATGCTAGCAAATACAGAAATATCTCAAACTAATATTTCAACTTTCTTCTTCTGCACATTGTACAGTATTTCATCATTCAAACCTGGATTTTATGGGAGATTAGCATTTGGGATTCACTATCATAAACATGGCAACATTTTGATACTTTTGAATGAAGAAAGGCATTGGCTTGTTTTATCAAACTGGTGCAAGAACACCAAAAGAAATGTTATGATTCCACAATACACAAAAGTGCTGGAGAAATTCAGCAGGTCACACAGCATCCTTAGGAAGTAAAGGATAGTCAACGTATCAGGCCTGAACCCTTCGTCAAGGTATGAGCAAAGAGTAGGCCTGAATAAAAAAGTGAAAGGAGGAGAGGATTCTATTCCTTTGTCTCAATTCTTCCACTTCCTCTGCTCCCAGGATGAGGGTCTTCCTTTCCAGAACATCCGAGATGTCCTCCTTCATCGAAACGTGGCTTCCCCTCCACTTCCATCACCTCAGCCTGACCCACATCTCCTCTATTTCTCACACATCTGCCCTAGCCCCATCCACCTCAAGACGCAATAAGACAGGATTCCCTGAGTCCTAACCTATCTCACCACCCTCCCCATCCTATACATTATCACCTTCAATTTCCATCACCTAAAATGTGATCCCACTAATTAAAAAAAATTTAGACCTACAGTAACAGGCCATTTCTGCACACATGTCTGTTCCACCCAATGAACCTATAACCCCCCCCCCCCCCCCAGTCCAGTACGTTTTGAAGGGTGGGAGGAAACCTGAGCCTCTGGAGGAAACCCACGCAAACACAGAGAGAACCTATAAACTCCTTATAGACAGCGCAGGATTGAAATCCCAGTCCCGATCGCTGGCACTGTAACAGTGTTGTGCTGCTATGCTAACCGTGCTGCACTACCAGACACATCTTTCCCCCTGCTCCCCTCTCTGCTTTCTGCATGGACTGCTCCTTCCAGGATACCCTCAAACTCTCATCCCTTCCCGCTAATCACCCCCTCAGTACATACCCCCGTCACCACAAGAAATGCTACATTTATGCCCAGACCTCCTCCCTCACTACCATTCAGGTGATCACTTGTGAATCTGCAGGGGTTATTCAGTGCTCCCATTGAGGCCTCCTCTATATTGGAGAGACTGGACATACACTGTGAGATCACTTTGTCAAGCACCTTTGCTCTGACCGCTGCAATAACAGGGACCTCCCAGTGGCCACCCATTTCAATTCTGCACAGCATTCACATATCGACATGTCTGTCCATGGCCTCATGCACTGCCAAAACGAGGCTACCTGCAAATTGGAGGTACAACACCTAATATTCCATCTGTGCACTCTCCAGCCAGAAGACATTTTGCTCACCTTGACGAAGGACTCAGACCCAAAATGTTGGTTGGCTTTTACTTCCTATAGTTGCTGCATGACCTGCTGAGTTTTTCTTGCATTTTTGTGCATTGGATGACAATCACAGCGTCAGCAGACTTTCATGTTTAACTTGTTATTATTACACCTGGTTAGTTTTAAAGTGCAGCCACCATGGGATTAATTTGCATAAACAATGACATGCATTTTATCTCAATTTTGAAACTTGCAGTTCCAAAATCCATGAGAATGTTTCAGAACATTGCAACATCTTTATGTGCCTCTAAAGAATGCAAATGCAGAGCATTGCGATTAAGGGCTTGATCTATTGAAGAAGCATGAGCTGCTCATTTTTCCCTTTCGTTAATATTTCTGGCAGAACAAGTTTGTCTAATTTCATGTTATTTGGGTCTTTAGTGTCCATGATCCAAGCTCTTACCCAGATTTCCCTGGGGATTTTTTTAAAAATAAGGAAAATCAGTTGCCAAATTGAGGCCTCCCACAAATTGGAGGAACAACGCGTCATATTTCATATTCTGTCTTAGCACCCATTAGTTTCCCCTCCCACTCTATCTCTCACTTTCCCTCTTCCTGTGTCTCTTTTCCTTTAGCTCTGAATTACCTCCACCCCTCTTCCCCCAGGAGTACAATTCTCAGCTTTTCTATCCTGCCCACCTATCGATGTCCATCTATGACCTCTCAGCTGTTGGCCTATGTTTCTTCCTCTGCATCTTCTTCCCTCCTTTTTTTTGGTCGCCTGCCTGCTATTTGCTCATTCCTTATCAAAGGGCTTAGGCCCAAAACGTTGGCCTCATCCATGCAGAATGAGAGTCTGGCCATCTTCCAGTAGCTCCCACCATTGTTGGCCATGTCTAGGTTGTTCTGGCCGGTGACTTCAACTGCATTGGCAATGCAGGTGGATGATCAATGCTGTCCAAAATGGACAGCTCCTCCTGACTTCTGACGGAGACAGTAAAGGATGCATAACTGTGTGCCGACTTCAGCAACCCTGCAGGTGGATCAGCCACAACCAACCTAGTTGAGATTGGACAGTTCAATCCATCTCGGATCGTCGTGAAAAAGGCCATCACGGTCAGAACCACCGACATTACACTGGTGATCTTCTCTGTCCATTGCCTCCTTTGGATCTCCTATCACCTACAGGAGGACCAGGAAGGCAGGCAGGGGAATGTGGAAGATGAATGTGAAGTTGCTGAGCATCAGATACCTTGGGAAGGGAACCATTGCTCTCGGGGATATTCATGACTTGCTCATGCAGCCTGTTGACACCCTCCACCCCAGCTTCTACCTGGTCTGTGATGTACCACCTCCATTTTACAATGGGGATGTGCTGGGCATGGCCTCTTTGTGAGTGGCATTGGTGGACTTGACCCACCATATGATAGGCAGGTGAGGCCAGAGTATTATGGTTTCAGTGGCCATTTTGTTCCATGGTGAAGAGTGCCAGAGTGCACACCAGGGTTTTGGTCCAGAAGCTGAGTAGAACTCTGCAGCCATTAATTTTTTGCCAGAGACTCCACTCAGCCATGGATGGTGGTGGTGTAAACTTAAAGTTCAAAAAGGGACCCCTGCCTGGCAGGAGGCTAGTGGGAGTGCCTGCTCAATGGCCTGCTTAGCCATGTCAAACACCATCTGCAGCACTCCACCCCAGTGGAACATGGCTTTCTTTCTAAAGATTGCAAAAAGCAAATGTAGCAGCATGGTGAGATGGGGAATGAGCTGCACCTGTAGTCTAAAAGGATGACAATGCTCTAGGTCTCAGCTTTATTGGTGCGATAGGTGCTCCGTCCTTGCGTGGCTTCACTTCACAGTGCACTTGCCACAGCACAAACATGGTGGGGTTGGAGATTCATTGGATGCAGGCACAATCCATGTCAGCGTGTGTCCGTAAAAAGATATATTTGCCTGCAGGTTAACAGGAAAGTGGTGTCACTGACCTTAGTATCGGTCCGGGGATCCTGTGCTGAGACCCCCTGTGTGGGAGCCCCCTGCTCTGTGTACTCTAGCCCCTCCAGAAGGGTGATGGCTTCCTGGACATCCTTACCAGTCACTGATCCCATCAAGAGCAAGACGATCCGCACTAAGTGGCCCATCGTCGAAGGTTTTCCTGGTGTCCTCAGGGAAATTGTGCCCATGGGTGCCCCGATAGATGCTGGTAATGAGAGTCCACTCCCTGATCACCTTCATGCCTCAATGCCCGTGTGCCACTGAGGCTGGCCATTTAGGTCCCTTCCAGGAGCGTGAGGAACCTGCCCCTTACCACAGCCACCACCCGATCCCACAGGGTGGTTCTCTCATCATTCTTTTCAGGCAGTACCCCCAGGGATTTATATACTGTTTGCTGTGCCGACAGGCTGCCCAGAGCACTGGACTCTAGGTGGGAGAAGCACATGCCACACACAGTACAATCTCCCACATGGTTACTTACTGTGTGTGTCTAGCTGAGACTCCTTGAACACTGCTCACAGCCCCAGTTGTTATGTGTGATCAAATCAGGTAGGCAAGGATATCAATTATCTCTGGTTTTATTTATTTTAGCAATTGAACCACTTGCAGAACTGATTCGATCTGACCCCGATATTAAAGGTTTTAATTTTTTTCAATATTTTATCTTTGATTTTATCAACAAAATATAGAAAATTATCATCACAGATAAGTAATTAAGTGTGAATCATTAATGCATGTTCCAAATATGACCCATCCTCCCTCCCCCAAAACACCTAATGAAAAAGAAAAAAGGTTGAAAAAGGAAAAAAGTAAAAGAAATAGAGAAGGAAACAGGAGAGAGGAGAAAAAGAGAAGGAAATGTCTAGATCTGAAATCTAATTCAACAAAGAAGAGGCCAAATTATATTTATCTAAATTTCAATAAAAGGAAGAAAAATGAATTGACAAAGTATCTTATTAAATATTCAACCCTACATTTTGTAAATAAGGTCCCCATACCTGCAAAAACATGTTGAATTTATAAGATTAATTTATTTGCAGATAAAGTTTTAATTTACTTGACAGAAACGGAAGGCTCACTACTTAAACTATATTTAAGATTAAAAGAATATGGGATAGAATCTGGTTATAAAGTAAATTTAGGATAAAAGTGAAATTATGTCTCTTAATAGAGGTGATTATACTGTGTCAAAGAGATGCCCATTTAAATTGACGATAAATGGAATAAAATATTTAGGAATACGGGCAGATAATAATTTAAGTCATTTATTTAAATAAAATTATTCCCCTTAAGAAAATTAATGGTTTTGAAAAAATGGAAGGAATTGCCAATGTTAAATAGTTAATTGTATTAAAATGAATATATTTCCGAGAGTGTAATACTTTTTTTTCCTAACATTGCCTATATCCTTACCACAGAAATTTTTTCAGGAATTAAAAACATGTAAGAAAATTTCAGTGGACGGGCAAGATGTCGAAGATTTCCCCAGAAAAATTAACATGGAAATATGAACTAGGAGGTTTGCAACTTCCAAATTAAAAAAAATTATTATAAGACAACACAAATGAGATTTATCTTCTTTTTTCGAGAAGGGAGAGAAACCAGCATTGAAAAAGATAAGAGAGAAGACACCAAAAGATTTTATATATAAATGGGAACCAAGATTAATATTTGGTGACACTATTGATGCATTTGATTAATGTATGGTATAAAGCAAATACTGAAATGTGAACAAGAAGCCCTGGATTAACTAAAATGCCTTTGAATCAAAATAGACTTATCCCATTTACAATGAATAATTGACTTTTGAATATTTGGTTCTCTAAGAGAATTAGAAATGTAAAAGATTGTTATGAAGGAGGAAATTTAATGTAATTTCAACAATAAAAAAAATAGGATACAGAATAATGCAATATTTTGTTATTATCAAATAAAAGCATATTTATGAGATAAACTGGATCCAACAACATTATTACCTAAAAGCAGTGAAATAGAAACCTTGATTTGTAATAGATCTATTAAGACATTTATATCACATTTTTAAAAAATGTGTAGCCACAGATATACTATTTCAAAAGGGAACTCAAAGATGGGGGACAGATTTAAATATTATTATTGGGGAGAAAAATTGGTCAGAACTATGTCTAGATAGTATGACAAATACAATAAATGTTAGGTATAGATTGGTTCAGTATAATGTTTTTATATCAACTATATCTTACCCCACAAGAAATTAAATAGATTTAAGTCAGATATTTCAGATCAATGTTTTAGATATAACCAAGAGATTGGTACTTTTTAAAATCCTACATGGTCATATCCAAAATTGAGATCATTTGGATAGAATTAGGAACTTTTTTTGGAACAAGTCACAGGAGTTAAATTTCCACAGGACCCAATGTCATTTTTACTGGGTAATATTTCAGGGACAAGACCAAAATTGAAAATTACAGAAATAAATAAACAAATAAAACTGCAAAAAGTTTAGAATCGAGTGAAAGACCACCAGGTCTGCTTCTTTTTTCTTTCTTTACTAATGGTATTCTTTTTCTTTTTTCTTTCTTTACTATCCCTATTGGTTATTATTTGGGGGGAGGGGGTTGGTGAATTTTTTTTTTTTAATTTTATTTTTGGGGGTTTTATAAAACTATCATGTGTAATGGATTTGATATGATTACATTATATTTTGTATTTAGACATGAATACATGTATGCAAAAAATTGTTTTAAAATGTGTAGCCACAGATATGCAGGATAGTCAAATAGATTTTTGGCACACTGGCCTTCATCAGAGAATTGAGATTAGAAGTTAGGAAGTCATGTACCAGTTGTGTTGAGTATTGTGTTCAGTTTTGGTTACCATGCTACAGAAAAGAAGTCAAACTGGAGGGTGTTTTTTTTGTGGAATATTTTATTTAAATTTCCATACATGCATTAATGTCCAAATACAGTAAAATATCCACCATACATCTCAAATCAGTAATACATGCTGTTATATACCCTTAGTCCCTTCCATCCCTTTCCCCCAAATAACCCCAAAGACCAGAAAAACAAGAGAGAAAGATAAAAAGAAATAAACGCATCTGGTTTCTAAAATTTCAATACATTTGACTTTACATTATTAATCATAAAATTACAAGGAGTTGATAAGATTCTCTGAGGTTCAAGGGATACCTTTCATAAACTAATACATATGATGTATAAATATGGGCACAAATTTTTAAGACAATATCATATTTATTTCTTAAATTATATGTAATATTCTCAAGAGGTATACAACTATGTATTTCAGCATGTCATCTGTCCATTCCCAAATACGAATCTGATTTCCATGTCAATGCTATACGTTTTCTTGAAACTGCTAATGCAATTTTTATGAATCTCTTTTGAAACATATTATGTTTCAGTTTTGGCCTTATCCCTGATATATTACCTAATTTTTTTAAAAGACTTTGATCTTGAGAAAATTTAACTTTAGTAACCCATTCTAAAAATGCTCCTAATTCCGACCAAAATAGTCTCAATTTTGAACATGACCAAGAGGAGTATGTATTTAAAAAAGTACTTATCTCTTGATTACACCTAAAACATTTATCTGACCAATCTGATTTCAGTCCATTTAATTTCTGTGGGGTAAAATATAATTGATGTAAAAGGTTGTGTTGAACCAATTTATATCTAACATTTATTGTGTTTGTCACACTATCATGACACAGTTCCAACCAATTTTTCTCCCCAATACTAATATTTAAATAATTTTGCCATCTTTATATAGATCTATGGATTCCATGTTTTCATATTGCCTTTTGCAATAGCATATACATAGCTGAAATAAACTTCTTAATAGATTTATTACAGATCAAACTTCCTATTTCACTCCTTTCAAGCAATAACATTGTTGGACCAAATGTATGTCATAAATTCTTCTTCTTCTTCTTTGGCTTGGCTTCGCGGACGAAGATTTATGGAGGGGGTAAAAAGTCCACGTCAGCTGCAGGCTCGTTTGTGGCTGACAAGTCCGATGCGGGACAGGCAGACACGGTTGCAGCGGTTGCAGGGGAAAATTGGTTGGTTGGGGTTGGGTGTTGGGTTTTTCCTCCTTTGCCTTTTGTCAGTGAGGTGGGCTCTGCGGTCTTCTTCAAAGGAGGTTGCTGCCCGCCAAACTGTGAGGTGCCAAGATGCACGGTTTGAGGCGTTATCAGCCCACTGGCGGTGGTCAATGTGGCAGGCACCAAGAGATTTCTTTAGGCAGTCCTTGTACCTTTTCTTTGGTGCACCTCTGTCACGGTGGCCAGTGGAGAGCTCGCCATATAACACGATCTTGGGAAGGCGATGGTCCTCCATTCTGGAGACGTGACCCATCCAGCGCAGCTGGATCTTCAGCAGCGTGGACTCGATGCTGTCGACCTCTGCCATCTCGAGTACTTCGACGTTAGGGATGAAAGCGCACCAATGGATGTTGAGGATGGAGCGGAGACAACGCTGGTGGAAGCGTTCTAGGAGCCGTAGGTGGTGCCGGTAGAGGACCCATGATTCGGAGCCGAACAGGAGTGTGGGTATGACAACGGCTCTGTATACGCTTATCTTTGTGAGGTTTTTCAGTTGGTTGTTTTTCCAGACTCTTTTGTGTAGTCTTCCAAAGGCGCTATTTGCCTTGGCGAGTCTGTTGTCTATCTCATTGTCGATCCTTGCATCTGATGAAATGGTGCAGCCGAGATAGGTAAACTGGTTGATCGTTTTGAGTTTTGTGTGCCCGATGGAGATGTGGGGGGGCTGGTAGTCATGATGGGGAGCTGGCTGATGGAAGACCTCAGTTTTCTTCAGGCTGACTTCCAGGCCAAACATTTTGGCAGTTTCCGCAAAGCAGGATGTCAAGCGCTGAAGAGCTGGCTCTGAATGGGCAACTAAAGCGGCATCGTCTGCAAAGAGTAGTTCACGGACAAGTTTCTCTTGTGTCTTGGTGTGAGCTTGCAGGCGCCTCAGATTGAAGAGACTGCCATCCGTGCGGTACCGGATGTAAACAGCGTCTTCACTGTTGGGGTCTTTCATGGCTTGGTTCAGCATCATGCTGAAGAAGATTGAAAAGAGGGTTGGTGCGAGAACACAGCCTTGCTTCACGCCATTGTTAATGGAGAAGGGTTCATGCCTTTGATAAATAACAAATAGCTGGAGGGTGTTGAGAAGATTCGCAAGGACGTTGCCAGGACACAGAAGGCCTGAGCTATAGCTGGTTAAGCAGGCTGCGGCTTTGTTCCTTGGAGCACAGGTGAATTAGGGTTATCTGATGTAGATATACAAAATCATAAAAGGAATAGCTTTGGTGAACGCAGAGTAGCATTTGCCCAGAGCAGGGTCAGTAACCAGAGGACGTAGTTTATTGTGGGGGTTGGGGGGGGGGGGGCGAGAATATTTAATAGGAAACTGAGGGGTAACATTTTTACAGTTGTGAATTTATGGAAGGGGCAGGTGGAAGGGGCAGGTGGAAGGGGCAGGTGGAAGGGGCAGGTGGAAGGGGCAGGTGGAAGGGGCAGGTGGAAGGGGCAGGTGGAAGGGGCAGGTGGAAGGGGCAGGTGGAAGGGGCAGGTGGAAGGGGCAGGTGGAAGGGGCAGGTGGAAGGGGCAGGTGGAAGGGGCAGGTGGAAGGGGCAGGTGGAAGGGGCAGGTGGAAGGGGCAGGTGGAAGGGGCAGGTGGAAGGGGCAGGTGGAAGGGGCAGGTGGAAGGGGCAGGTGGAAGGGGCAGGTGGAAGGGGCAGGTGGAAGGGGCAGGTGGAAGGGGCAGGTGGAAGGGGCAGGTGGAAGGGGCAGGTGGAAGGGGCAGGTGGAAGGGGCAGGTGGAAGGGGCAGGTGGAAGGGGCAGGTGGAAGGGGCAGGTGGAAGGGGCAGGTGGAAGGGGCAGGTGGAAGGGGCAGGTGGAAGGGGCAGGTGGAAGGGGCAGGTGGAAGGGGCAGGTGGAAGGGGCAGGTGGAAGGGGCAGGTGGAAGGGGCAGGTGGAAGGGGCAGGTGGAAGGGGCAGGTGGAAGGGGCAGGTGGAAGGGGCAGGTGGAAGGGGCAGGTGGAGGTAGATTCTATTGCAATATTTAAGAAAGATTTGGATGGATATATGTACAGGATTAAATTAAAAGGATATGGGGAAGTCACAATGGAGTAGTGGCTGGTTGTGGAAAACAGAAAGTTGGAAAAAAGATAGAAAAACAAAGCAGAGAAGTATAAAAAACCCTCAAGATAAAAAGTTTAAGAAGAACTTGAAGATGGCTCCAAAGAAGGAAAAGTCTCAAATGTCAAGAAGAGAAAGAAATCGCCAGAGAAAAAAGAGGAGGGCCTTACTGGTGTCCGGGAGCAGGGAGCTCTCCCCAAGAGGATGGCCCGATCGGTGAAACTGGTGAGCAGGCAGCTGAGCAGCGACATCCCCTGGGGTCTTGAACATTGGCTTGCAGAGCCCAAAAAGGAAATGCCAGCAAACATGCGCGACGAGTTGCACATGTGCGATACGCATTGTAGCGAAGACGCCGGTGGGAGTGGACATTGACAGCAGGGCACTGAATCAGCAATTGGAGAGGCCGCAAAGGAGATATCGATAGAAAAATTAGCAACAAGAAGCTAAGAAATGGAGCGAGAGAAAGAAGATCAAGAAAAAGATAAAGGCTTACAAGAAAAAATACAAGGTTAAAAAAGAGGCAGATGATTGATAAAGAATATTTTGACAGTTAGATACTAATAGGCACAATAATGAAAGAACTCAATAATATAAAAAAAACATGCAAGAGACAGATGCAAAAATGCAAAGAATGGAGAAGGCTATGGCTGTCATGAGAAAACGAACTGATGAAGTGGAAGACAGAGGGATAGTCATGTAAATGGAAGTAAATGAGTTAAGAGAAAAACTGGAAGATAGAGATGAGGAGATTAAGAAGGCACAAGATTTATTAGCCCAAAAAATTGAAATTTTAGAGAATTTCAACAGATGTAATAATAGTGGGCATGAAAAAAGGCTAAGAAGGGGCAGATATAAAAGGATTTATAAAAAAGTTGGATCCCACAAATCTTGGGAGTGAAAGAACTCCAAGAAGAAATAGAAATTGAAAGAGCCCACAGAACCATGGTGCCACAGCCATATCAGAAACCGCACTGTATACTAATAAAACTACTACGATATACAAGAATGAAAGAAAATAAGGAAACATTGGAGTACAATGGAATGGGAAAAAATATTTTTTATCCAGATATTAGCTTTGAATTTTTAAAGAAGCGAAAGGAGTTTAATTTAGCAAAAAACTTTTCCATAGTAAAGAGGTTATATCTTTGTGTTATGACAACCAGCAGTGTTGAAGGTATTCTTTCCTGATGGGCAAAATATACTGTTTTCAGACCCAGAAGAAGCTCATCGCATTGCAGACTGATGACTAATAAGAAACAAGAAGAGGAGTGAAGGAAATACTAAAAGGACTATTAAGATAATGATTAAGTTAGTTATTTCTCTGGGGGAGGGCTAGAAAATGGGGGAAGATCTGCCCACTGCAAAATCTGTTGACTTATGCAGTTAATACTGCAAACCAGGTAGAAAAGGGAGTTGTAGTTGTCTTGCAAGGTGGCAAGGACAACTCAATGAAAGGGAAATTAATGTTTTTTTTTAAATAGTTTTTTTGTAAATAGTTTTTTTGTTTTTTATGGTTTTTGTTATTTTATTATTAGTTGTGTCATTGCATATAGTAAAGAGTAAGAGCAATTTAAAGAGTGATTTTGGAAGAAGGGAGATGGAGGGGTCGAAGAGGTGGGAGAGAGTTGAAAACGGAGGAGTAAGATGAGTATATCTCTATTAATATTAATGGAATCTACAATCAAATTGAGAGAAAAAAAAGTTACTGACACTACTTAAAAAGGTGAAAAATAATCATAGAATTTATACTAACTGAGTTAGAACACTGCAAATTGAAGAGTGACTGGGTAGGTCATATAGTGGCATCATTATACAATTCAAAACCCAGGGGAGTTTCTGTATTATTTAATAAGAATCTGCCAATTAAGATAAAGAAAGTAATAACAAACCCAGTGGGTAGATACATAATGATGATGTGCCAGATTTATTCAGAATTTTGGAACTTGCTGAACATTTATGCACCTAATGAAGATGACCAGGAATTTATGCAGGACATTTTTTTTTAAAGATATCAGAATCACAGGGACACATTTTACTAAAGGGGGACTTTAATTTTACCCTTGATAGATAAAACTGGGAAGACAACTATAAATAATAAAGCAGCCAAATTTACATTAAACTCAATGAATGATTGGAAGATAATTGATATATGGAGAAAACAACACCCAAAAGAAACAGATTATTTATATTATTCAAACAGACATAAAACCTATTTTGGATTGATATGTTCTTATTGGCTCAGATTCAGGGGAATTCAGATTTTTATCTGACCACTTGCCCTTGTTATTGATAATTGATTTAGAGGATATTCCACTGAAAACATATTGATGGAGGCTAAACCCTATATTGTTAAAAAGCAAGACTTTCGAGAATACATAGAACAACAAATCAAAATATATTTCAATACAAATTCAGTAGCAGACAAATTTATTTTATGGGATGCAATGAAGGCCTTTATTGGGGACAAATAATTAGTTACACAACTAAGATTAAAAAAAGAATATGATCGGGAAATAGAACAGTTGAAAAAAGAGGTCCTGGAACATTTACTCTATAAATGGGATGAGAAATTGGTGCCACATAATAATTTACCAATACTACATCGTGTACTAAAAATATAGAAGAGAATACATCTGGAGTGAAAGATAAATTATCAAATACCAAAAATGCTACTAACGCCAAGCCCATTAACACCTTTCACAATAGACAATTTATTTTTTAAGGAATGGGCAAGAAAAGGAATTAAAAGAATAAAAGATTGCTTTTAGGGAAATAATTTATTAAGATTTGAACAGTTAAAAGACAAATATGGAATATCATAAGGTACAATATTTTCATACTATCAATTGAAAACTTATTTAAAAGAAAAGTTTGGAACTAACCTAAGATTACCTGAGAGTAGCTGCTATGAATACTTAATTACAGACACGGCGATATTAAAAAAAATTATTACAAACATGTACAGCAAATTGCAATACAAGGACAATGATGAAACAATGTACAAACCCAAACAAAGTTGGGAAAATTATTTAAATATACAAATAAAGAATGATACATGGAAGGAACTATGCACAGGAATCATGAGTAATACAACAAATACTCGGTTTCATATGATAAAATACAATTGGCTACATAGATTATATGTTACACCTCAAAAGTTAAAAGAATGGAATCCAACAATATCAGACAAATACTTCAGTTGAAAAGAAGAAATTGGAACATTATTACACGCAATTTGGACATGTACAAAAGTGAAAACCTTTTGGGAGGATTTAAACTTAATATTAAATAGAATTACAAAAAAATAAGATACCAAAAGATCCAGAAATCTTCCTGTTATACAACAAAAAAGACAAAGAATTCGGCCTAAAATTAGACAAAGCTCAAAAAAGATTTATTATGATTACACTCACAGCAGCAAAAAAGTGCATAATGATAACTTGAAAAATGGAGGCAACCTTTAAAATACAACAATGGTACTGTAGGGCACTACCAGTAACCACGGAAACAAGCTGAGGAAATGATAGGCTTTAATACACAGAAGAACCTTGTTGGCCCAGATCCCAGGATAGGAATGGCAGCAAAGGAAAGGTGGCTTGACCTTTATGGCCCAGGACCACGGGGGAGGAGTCATAGGGTATGAGTCATTTGTGGCGGGCCAGCTCCATATATCCAACAGTCAATGACAACTATATACAACAGAGGAAACATCACCACAGGTACATAGAAATAAACAAGTGTATTCCATTAGAAAAATTATTACCTACAATCTAAAGGACAAATATGCTTTATTTGAACAAATTTGGGAACCACACATAGAGTATATTAGAAACCACCAATTTCAGACCTGCATCTCTTAAAGTAATGATACAAGTAGGAAAATACCCAAATATGGAATTTTGGATGACACTTTGTTCTTTTATTGTTTATTTCTTTTTTCTTTTGTTTGCTTTACGTTATAGGAGGTGGGGGGGGAATGAAAATGCCTGTGTGTATATTTTAATGATGAATATTTGCATATTTTGTTATTGATATGGTTCATGGGGAAGAATTAAATTAAAAAAATTAAAAAAAGAATCGTGTTTCTATGCTATATGACAAAAATCGTGATCAAACAATGAGAAGTGGGGCGGGGAAATTTCAAGTCAAGCAGCGTCCATGGAGAGAAATGTTAGTCCAATGTTTTGCCCCAGGTCAGGACCTTTTTTTTGGGTTTCTGTGTTCGTGTTCTGAGACTATCTTTTTGTGCTGAGTTGAGTTTGAACATTAGGTTAATGTTGATTCGGCTTGCTTTCCTGCTGAGATTTGCTATGAAGTGACTTTGTAAGGAAGTGCACTGCATTAGGTTTGGAGGTTATAGTTTTTGACTGGGTTGTTTGTTTTCTGACTTCGTTACTGCTCTATCGGGTGGATGGTGCCAAGGTTAGTTTGCCTGTGTGCTGAGGGTGGCTTGATTTTTTTTTTCCCTCTGTGTGTGTGCGCGCCGGGGATTCAGATGGCGAGGGGAGCCGCGTCTCCTGGCGTTCTCGGCAGCGAGGGATCGTTATTGTGAGCACACACCGGGCCGTTAACGCCAGCGCTGTGCAGCGGATCCTCCGTCCAGTTCCGAGGCTGCAGCCGCCGGGATAGGCTGGCTGCCGCGAGTGTTGGGAGACCGGCGTTGTACCGACTCAATGAATCAGGTCTGGCGGCGTCGCTGGGATGAAGAACCTCAGGCAGGCTGCTTCAGAGACTCTGACACGGTTAGGTGAGCAATGAGCAGGCGAAGACCCCAGACCCGACCCCCAGCAGGCCCTATCCCCGCAAATATTAACTGGGTTCTCTGAAATACTCACGCTTCTTGAAACTAAATCACAGTTAACCCCGTCTGGTCAAGGGCACGCTGTTCTCTCGCCTGTCTTGCGGGCAGAGGAAGGAATTGGCATTGTCCAGCCGGGTGTGAGTTGGTGCTTGTTAACGAAATAAAGTGATATATCTCTTAGTCTAAAAAAAAACCCCAAAATGCTAATAGCCTTATCCGATGATTGAGGCCAACCCAGGGAGAACTCATCCCCGCACCTGAAATTCATTTCCTCATTCTGCCAGAATTTATGTGTTCAGCATGAGAATGGGGTTGGGGTAGAGACCAGCTGTTGGGTGATCTTATTGGAAATAATTTTCTGGAAGAGAAAGAAAATGGTCCCAAACACCAACATAATTGGGGCCCTTATATATTGTTGGATTAACAGTGCAGAAAATGTAAATTCGAATTCAATTGTTTTTTAAATCCAGGAGGTTGTCACACATCCTACAATGAGATAAACTTGCTGTTGAGTTTGGTCAAAATGTAACTTTATCCTGAATCGAACCTGCTTCTTTGCTCTCCTGAAATGGCCATTCAAATCCCTCACAGGCTGTTCATGATTTACTAATGTTGGGGATGGGGCAGTCGATGCGATCTCTGTCAACCAGCAAGAATGACTCATTGTTGTGAGAGAGAGTAATCATGAAAAATAACAAAAAGAAACTTTGCTGTGACGTTTAAAGAGTGTTTCAAGAGTGGCTTCAAGATTTTTCTTCTCTTGGCTGGATGGAGTTTGTGTTGGGGTTTGGTATTAACTCCAGGAGTGTGAATTTAACGTGCAGCTAAGCACAAGGAGGCTCGGGCACCAGCAGTTCAATGGTGTTGCACTGGGTCTAAGAGGGAACACATCAGAGACTCTCTATTTGTTTTTCATGACTCTTGGCTTACTTAATTAATAAAAACCAATTAATTATAATGTGTAAATGTTCATTTATCTTTTAGAAAAAGGGGTTAAGGGGTTTCATATTTCTAATGCCTTGTGCATAAGAATACTTTCTCTGCAATTACATTGTCAGCTGCTTTGATTAGCTTGTAAAAACTAATTATAATAATTTGTGATTTTTGTACACTCCTCACGTTCTGTCAGTGCAGACTGCCCTCCTACTTTAGCTGAAGTGTTGCTATAGTGCTGCTCTGCCAATCTCCACCACTTTTGCGATTCCTCTCCCAATCCCAAATTTTCTAGTGTAAACCAAAAGTCTAAACAACCCTGGGCTTTCCTCATTATTATAACCTATGCAAAACTCTGTTGTAATAGTTGGCTGACTTTGAGACCCTGTGGATGTTTTTAAAAATAGGTATTTGGCATCTACAGTTGAAGCATTACCAAGATAATATTGAGGAGGAGAAAAGGGGAAGCTGGAAAATCTCGCTCTGTGTTTGGGGAAGAGGCTTTAGGTTGCTTCTATAGAATATTTTTTGACTATGCTAATCATGCAAACCTAGATTTGAGGAACATTATTGAGATGTGTTCAGCTCACATGAATACCAGAGCAAGATAGCTTAGTGCCAATTAAAAGGGTTTGGGATAAAAGCTCATCTAGCAGAGCAAGGAAGATTGCCATGGAAACTAAGATGGTTGCCGTAGCAAACTGCATTTAGTTGGATGAACACATATTTCCACTGAACTCTTGAAGTTGGCAATTTTTGCAATTTATAAAGCAATAGGAAGTACTTCATTATATTGAGCTGGTAAATGCTAAGAGCATATACTTTGTAAGCAAGTTCAGAGCTATGGCAGGCTTTTTTAACATCAGTGATGATTGAAAATTCAAGTGGATGGGTGGCTTAGCCAAACAATCTGTTTACAAACTCCAATGGTGTGCAAACTTTTGTACTGAATGGTATAGATTTCACTGGGGCCTTCTCAAGCCTACATAACAGAGATCGATAAATGATCTTAGATTACCGTATGTACTTGTGTAATAATGAAAAATTTTGGACCACTTTTTCATGCCAGAAAAGGGAAGGTTGATTTTTGCAAGTGTCAAACTTTTGACCTCACTAAGTACCTGCATTGTTCAAAGCATTGGGAGCTTGGATGGCCAGGAATGGATGGTAAGCCCGTGGCCGGGGTGTCGGGAACTTGGATGGGCAGGTGGCCAGAGCCAAAAATGGGGAGGTCAACTTTTACACTGGTCATACAAGATCACCTGACTTTTTGGCTTATAAAAGGAGGGGGGGGGGGTTGACTATAACACAGGATTGACGATTACACGAGTATATACGGTATTATAGGGATATTAGAAAAGTATGATCATGTTTATTGACATACACATTGTACAGTGTACACATGCAGCAAATTATTACTTGCTGTAGCCAACCAGGTACTTTTAAAAAAAATATAACTTATAGTAAACTTAATTGAATCTTAAAAGACAATAAATACATGAGACAGATAATAAATATTTACAATAATCCTTATGCAAAAGAAAATAGCTTGCAGTAGTGCCAACAGTCATTTTGTGATGTTGGAGCAGTCCTTGATTAACAAGTGGAGGTTCAAGACCCTGATAGCAGTGGGAAGAAAACTGTTCTTGAACCTAAAAGAGCTGGTCTTCAGGCTTCTGTACTTCTGCCTGGAGGAAGCATTGAGTAGAGGTTGGTGGAGGTACTTTATGATGTTTATGATTCTTGAAGCAGCACCTCACGTAAATGTCTGCAGTGGATGGGAGGTTGGAGCCTGTGATGAATTTGGCTATGTTTGCTATCTTTTTCCTCCTTGGTACTTGAATTACCAAACCAGGCTGTGATGTGACCAGAACACCTGCAGTAGTTTGATCGAGTATTTGACAGCATGGCAAATCTCCTCAGACTCCTTAGAAAGTAAAGGTGTTAGTGTTGCCTCAATGTGCTGGCTTCAGGAGAGGTCTTTTAAAAGATTGATCCCCGAGAACTTGAAAGTTCCGACTGACTCCACCTCCATCCCAGTGCATGGTCTCTCAGCCTCACTTTCTAAAATCATCGATGAGTTGTTCTGGCACCACCCATCCAGGCTCTTGATCTCCCTCCTTTATTCTGACTCATCATTTCCAATTATTCAGCCAGCGATGGTGGTGTGGCCAGCGAGTTTGTAGATTTGAGTTGGAGCCGATGTGCATAGGGAATAAAATAGATGACTGAGCACACAGCCTTGGGGTGCTCCTGTGTTGATGGTCAGTGAGGAGAAGGTGATGTTTCTGATCTGCATTGATTGGTATCTGCCAATGAGGAGTCTAGTTGTAGAGGACCAGGCAGAGTTCCAGATCCTTTAGCTTGGTCATGAGTATTAAGTGCTGAGTTGTCATCAATGAACAACAGTCTGATGTAGGGGGTGTCTGTGGTCTGGGTGATCTAATGCAAAGTAAAGACCTGTAAAATAGTTTCTGCTATTGCTGCTGTCCCCTCCCTCCTTTTTCCATCTATCATGTCCTGCCTTCCCCACCCCTCCCCACCTTTTTGTTTGGATGCCTGCTGGCATTCTCTCGTACCTTAATGAAAGGTTCAAGCCCGAAACATCGGTTATGTATCTTTATCTTTGCTACTCAAAGGACACTGTTTGACCTGTTGAACTTCTCCAGCATTTGTATAAAGCTCCCAATGATGCACTCTTAAATTAAAAATAACACAAATATCTGAGAGTAATTCTTTGCTTAAAATAAAATAATCTTCACTGAACGTCTTAGTTATTTTGGCAGAGGGAGGGATTTCAAATGTGTGTGCTTGTGTAATAGGGAATGGGATTAATCTAAATAGGCGCTTAGTAACAATTTTGTGAGCAGAAGGAGTTAATCTAGCTGAAGGTTGAGCTTCAGTTGTTTGGTGGTCAATTTATGAGAGGAATGTGTTTCAGTGGGAGGGTCAACATCAATAGAATCAATGTGAAAGTGAACCCCACAATTTCCATATTGCCCCATACTTATCAATCAAGTTGTCCCGAAGTGTCTTCACAGTTCTCATAAAATCACCAGTCTGCACAGTGTGAAAAGTATTCTACTCTAGCCTCCTTCTCTGATTGAATCCTGTCCTGTCTATGGTTCCCACACTGTCTCGAACATAAAACCAAGGTTTTATTTATTGAATCCTGAAGTGATGTAGTAATCTATTATACTTTTGGCCGCCTTCACAGAGTTTAATGTATGTACCACACCATTTTCCATCTTGTGTGTTCATTTCAAATTCTGCTTTTGTTGAACAGCGAACCATTCACTGTTTTTGAGCACTCATCTTTTGAGAGAATTCACTCTGTATTTTGTTCTTAACAGGTCTGACACACCGACAACCTGGATATAAAGAGGTAAATGTCACAGTTATCTTGTTTTTAAATGGTGTATACATCGGGCAAGAGTACTGCTTATTAGTCATCCCCAATTACTGTTGTGGAACCGATGTGTCACAGGTTGGAGGAGGAGAAGGAAGAAATCCCTTGTGGAAATGAATGGAGATGAGTAATAGGAATGACCCCCCTTGAGCTGTAGCCCCTCCCTCTGCTCGAGCCTTTGCTTGCCATTGGCATGAGCCATCCGCTCTTTCCTGACCCTTCCATCGATGACTACACAACCTGCTCTGTGGATTGCAGACCAAGTTTCCTCCTTCAACACTGGAGTTTTCAGATTATCAGCAAAAATTATCAATCATGACTGCTTCACTTTTTCATCCCCCCTTCCCCTCCCCTTTCCTCTCCTCCTCTCCCTCCCCTCTCCTCCTCTCCCTCCCCTCTCCTCCTCTCCCTCCCCTCTCCTCCTCCCTCTCTCTTTCCACCCCTCTCCTGAATTTTCTCTTCACCCCCTCCCTCTTTCTCTCCTGAATTTTCTCTTCCTCTTCCACCCCACTCTCATATGCATGCTATTTTTTTTTGTTTGTATTTTGATTTAACTCAGCAGCCTGCAGGATCCCTCTTTGGCTGCTCATTCTGTAGGCCTGGGCAATACTTGGGTTGGTCCCAGTGCACAGAAAGAGCTGTGTGTTTAATTTTAGAGTTGCTAGCCTTCTTCTATGAAAGAGGCTGTTGTACCAGGTCACAGGACTGGGCCTTGTGACTGACTCAAGCAGTGATGGTTTGAAGTCAAGCAGCAGAGGTCCTTCCCTGTGAATGGCAATGTCCAAGTGGGTAGGAATTTGTTGCTGTCCAAGACCAGAGTCCAGGCTGGAGAGCCTCCAGGATGCAAGAAGGGCTTCCTTTCAGGTAACCAGACAAACAATGGACTTTCACCAGTCATGAATAAAGTGAAAATGAGGTGAAATTGAGACAAAAGTGGGAGGAAAAGGAATAAGGGATGGTTAGCCTAGCAGTTAGTGCAATGCTGTAACAGCAGCAGCGACTCATGTTCGAATCCGGCGCTGTCCATCTGTAAGGAGTTTGCACGTTCTCCCCGTGTCTTCATGGGTTTCCTTTGGAGCTCTGGTTTCCTTCCACCCTCCAAAAACATATGGGGTTTGTAGATTAGTTGGTGTATTTAGGCTGCACGAGTTTGTGGGCAGTAAGGGTCTGTTACTGCACTGTATCTCTTTAAAAAAAACCCATTAAAAATAGTGGGTTTAAATTTTCAATTTAAACCTATGACTGCATTCAGATTAGATTTGTGGTTTGATACTGTGTTTGGTTGTTTTCCCATCAGTGATTAATTTTTCCAGCATGGGTTTGGATGTTCATATCTTCTGGGAACAAATTTCATAAATCGTGATTACATAGCAGGAATATTTTTTTTCCAAAAAAAGGGGTCTGGGTGTGAACTAATTGAGTTAATTGCATGGTAATGGTGTTTAGTATCAGTACCTTGTTGGTTCTTCATCCAGTTTCATGTGGATCGTGCAGTCTAATAGCTGGGAAACATGAAAAACTCTAAAAGGTGCTACCTGTTTCATTTGAGTTTCTTCTTACATGACATACAAATGCACAATTATAAGCATGTCATCATGGACACCATAAGTGAAATCACACTTAGTTGCACAACTGCACTGCTCTGTAATAAACAAAAGGAAAGTGAATCAAGTTTAAAAGTTTCCTATAACTTGAATTCTCTTCAACTTTTATGAAAATCAATATTGTTTGTGCTAATCTTGGAGCCTCAGCAGATGTTGCTGTTATAAAATGCACCCCTGGATTCATTGAGAAGGTCTCACATCTTGACTCTTTTCTGTCAGCTCTTTAATCCATTGTAGGACTCATTTCTGGGGTAAATTCAAACTGAAAAATAACTCCTTCCCTTTAAAGTGTGTGTCTTAATGTTTGTTCCGTTTCTACTGGCTTTCCTCCACCTTCTGGATTTGGCTGAATCAGACTCTGACGACATCTTGCATGCATGGGTGTCAGCATGAGTGTCCTCTGGAGTGAACTGAGGCTTCATTCTGATCACAAAAGAAAACTGTGGAGTCAAATAATAATAATACCAAATAATATCTATGTGTTGTTTGCAGCTTGCTTCTTCAGCCTCATTTCAACTGTCTATTTGAGGATGATAATGATGTTAATTCTTATTTAGTTTTGCTGACTGTTCATTTGGAAAGATCAATTCCATGAGATGGAATTTGAGTTGTGTATTGCAGCATGACCCAGCATGCTTTACTACAAACCATTTTGATTGGCTGTCTACCACTAGCAGAAATCAGACCATCACTATCTTGCTATAGTCAATGTGGACACACTGGAACAGCCTGGGGTTCAGTTGGAGCGGTGCTTGTGAAGCCTGTGAGACACAGTTTCGGCAACCATACACTTGCTGAATAACCCTTTCAAATATTTGTCCAATGTGGTGTGAGTGTAGTTCTCTATTTTGTTGCTTTGTCGTTCATTAAGTAAAACCACTTTGGCCACATTTAATGCAGCCCTCATTTGTGGACAGCTCATGATAACTGTGATCAAACAGCATTATTATCTCTTTTAAACATGTGTGCAGATCAGACAAAATATACTCATGTGGTGGGTCCTTCTCATGCCATGACTTACAAGAAAATCACCTGTAAACTAAGTTCACAAGTTCTGCATTGCATTTCCTAAATTCAGTATTGCATTGGCTGAGAGAAAACATTCACCTGAATACATTTTGAGGTGACTGATATGGCAATTGAGTGTAAAAATGCCATTGAAAGTTTATGGTCAGTGACTAACCTGAATGGTCTCCCCACCAAAAAAAAAGGATCATGTGATCTGAAACATGAATGTGTTTCCTCTAGTTCTGGGCATAGCTCTCCTCATGTTGTTAGTGTAGGGTGCAAAACTACAACCTGAGGTATCCACATGCAATCTCAACTGGATAGGGGATTTCCCAATGAGGACTTGCTGCTGAGACTTGTTTGCAGAGTATATGCCCCTTCTGTTGTTTCTCTCTCCATGTTATAGTTCAATTCTCTTGTAGGAATGTCAGCACTGCTGTGAGGTCAAGTGCACACCTGGCATAATATTCAAGTGGAGCTAAGAAGGAACAGAATCTCAAATTTTCAGGTTACTAAATTGTGGACCATTTTAAGTATCCAGAGGTTTTGCTTTGTGACAGTTTGAGATCAAATGGTTGCATGGGCAGTGTTAAACACACAATAGTCTATGGAGGATTGAAATATTTTGAGTGACAATTCCACACCATGACGCTGCTGCGGAGAAAGATTTTGATTGTTAAATAGGGTTGTCTGTGCAGTTGCGTGAAAGGTCTAACCCTTTGACACTCACCATTTCAGCACACTTATCCATATAGTTTGGTCTGCTGCAGGTACCACAATAATGGGTGTTCCCCACATGCTCTGTGTAGTTTTCACCAATACATTTGCTTTTGTTCACCCACTCCTCCATGTGATTCTTTGGAGCAATAAACCAACATGACATTTAGCTTAAGATCTATATGGCCTCTGTGTTCCCTAATGCTTGTCCACAAATCTTTGAACGGATTTGCATATTGCTTGAGTGGGTTATCTAAATATGTTTGGGAAGCACTCATATTATAATTCACCCTTTGATTCTGCAAGGCAACTTTCATCCAGCATTTATGTGTTTTTTCTAACTGCCCCTAACATACTTGTATCAACTTTCTTTTTGACCATATAAGAAGCTACATATCACAACCAATAGAGACATTTTGGAGTCTTTTACCTTGCCAGGCCTCAGTGTTATAAGTGTCTCTTGCTGCCATCGAGTCATCAGCATCTGTACACTATTAGTGTTGATTTCTATTTTCAGGTAATTTATTCAATTAGATGTTAAAATCGCTATCTTTTCTTTGTCTGCAGTGAGGTGTGCATATTTAAACCAACCTTCAGGCTGCTCTCCAGCTTCACTGTGCTGATGTGAAGCTGGTGACATTGTATTTCCCTTGCTCACCTGACTAATGTTACTCTGACGAGCTATCTTGGGTCCAGCCTTACAGTTAGTGTTTTGCTGCTATAACCAGGCATACTTGTGATTAGATCGAGCAGTTCATGCCGTATATTCATGTTGGAGCTCCCATTGTTGTCACTGCTCTACATCCATGTAGCTCACGGACACTGAGATTATGGGATATTCTTTGGGATATTTAGAAGCTGTTTCATCATTGTGGCTGTTTTATCTGCTTGCTTAAATGTTTGTATATTTATTTCTTCACGGTGCAGAAGGAGATTATTTATCCTATCCAATCTTTGATGGCCCTCAGTCCAAATGTATCAGCCCCACTCTCCCATTTGTTAAACCTTGTTTGTGTCTTCAATAACTTAAATTAAAATTACTTGTCTGTTAAACTTAACAAAATTTTTAATTTTTAAAAACATTTTAAATTTTAAAATTTATTTACAGCAAGGTAGAAGCTGATTCTGGCCATTTAAATCTTGTCATGCAGTGCCTGGTTCAGGAAAGTGCCAAAATTGATTCCAAATTCTTTAACACATCTAAATGATCACTGCTAATCTTGCCTGACCTTTGGCGACCGGTTCCCAGTTTGTTGTTTGTCATGATCTCTGAGAGGTCTGCTTCATTAACAGTGACTGGGAAACTTCTCCATTACCTTAAGAAATAAAACCTCTATTGGATCACATGACACCAGGAGGTCTACAGCTCGGCCCAAACATCAGAGCTAATCATTATTTTATAGATCGATTCCTTTTTGTGTCCTCATATGGGTTTCATTTTGAATAGGTATCACAATTCTTTTACCTTCAGTTTCTGTGATACATTAATTCCATCCATTCTGCAAAAGTTCAACAGGCTCGTGTGTACTTCAAGGCCCCTTTTAGTGAGCCTTATTGTGTCTGCACTGCCATCTTGCGCCACTTCCACTGTACCACTGCAAGGCTTAACTCGATAATCCAGAAAGCTAGCTTTGTATTCCCTGTATTCTAGTCCAGTTGCTCTAAAATTTAAATTGTAGAGATTACTCACAAGCAAAAGTGAAATCTTTAACTTTCACTAATTGAAATCTTCTTTCATCCTTCGGGTCGCTGGTGACCGTACTTTATAGGGTCTTTGCTCAGTTAAGTAAAGACTGAAAGAAACTGCAGAAGGTTCTGAATGTGGCTCAGACCATTCCACATACCTACCCCAATCCCCTCAATCGGGTCCATCTAATATTGCTGCACCCTTGGAAAAGCAGACTCCGGCCACATTCTCTTCATCCTCTGTACCGTGAATAAAAACTCTCATGACTGGAGAGAGAACAAATGCTTTTATTAGCTTATAACTAAAGGTAGGGTCTCACAGTAGTCTTCAGATTGGTTCTGGGTTTAGGCAGGAAACCAGGGTTATATGTGGGCAGATGGGGGCGGATCTGGGAGGCCGGGCCAGCCATCATCCCAGTTCACTGCGCCTTAGTCTCCTTGGGTCTCCTGGTCCCCTTGTAAGAGAGAAGAGGCGGGCTGGGTCTGCGGCTTGATGATGGAGAGGGATGCACTTTCCACCTGAACCGGATCCCCGAGGCCCTGACTGGGGATGGTGGGAATGAACTCTGTGGCTTGCAAGGCACCTGAGGCAACAGACCCTCTGTTACGGTGGGTGCCAGGTCTCTGATGGAGACTGTGTTCTCCCTGCCATCTGGGTACTTCACATAGGTGTACATGGGATTGGCATGGAGCAGTTTCACCCTTTCCACCAGGGGGTCGGTCTTGATTCTCCTCACGTGCTTCCTGAGAAGGACTGGACCAGGAGTGGTGAGCCAGGTTGGGAGTGTAGTTCCCGATGCCGAACTTCTTTCGAAAGTGAATAGGAACTCATGAGGAGTAGCGTCGGTCATGGTACATAGTAGCGACCAGATGGAATAGAGTGCCATAGGGAGGACTTCCTGCCAGTGTGAGTCTGGAAGGCCTTTTGACTTCAGGGCCAGTTTGACAGGTTTCCAGACTGTGGCATTCTCCTCTTCATCCTGCCCATTCCCCTGGGGGTTGTAGCTAGTAGTCCTGCTGGACACGATGCCCCTCACCAGCAGGTACTGACACAGCTCATCACTCATAAAGGACGAGGCCCGGTCTCTATGTTTATAGCTGGGATACCGGAACAGAGTGAAAATGGAGTCTAGGGCCCTCATAACTGGTGAGGTGGATGTGTCTGGGCATGGAATGGTGAACGGGAAATGGGAGTACTCGTTAATGACAGAGAGGAAGAAGGTGTTCCTGTTCATGGAGGGGAGAGGTCCCTTAAAATCAATGCAGAGCCATTCAAAGGGCCTGATGACTTGATCAGGTGCGCCTTTGCAGGGTGATAGAAGTGTGGCTTGCACTCCGCGCAGACCTGGCAAGACTTGGTCATTTCCCTGACATCTTCCATGGAGTAGAGCTGATTGCGCACCTTGACAAAATGAGCCATGCTGGTGACCCTTGGATGGCAGAGCTCATTATGCAGAGACCATAGTTGGCTGGTGTGTGCAGAGACACAGCTTCCTCTGGATAAGGCATCTAGAAGGTCATTAAGAGCTGCTGGCCAATAGGCAATGTCATAATTGTAAGTGGAGAGTTCAACCCTCCACCTAGCAATCTGGTCATTCTTGATTTTTCCCCTCTTGACATTATCAAACATGAATGTGACCGAGTGCTGGTAGCGAGGAGCGTAAATCTTCTACCAGCCAGGTAATGTCTCCCGTGCCTTACGGCTTCTACAATGGCTTGAGCTTCCTTTTCCATAGATGGGTTCCAGAGGATGTGGCCTTGTAATGTCCGAGGGGGAAAAAAATGCAACCTGCCTGCCCGCCTGGTTGAGGGTAATGGCCAGGGCTATGTCTGAAGTATCACTTTTCACTTGGAAAGGTACATTCTCATCCACCGTGTGCATGGTGGCTTTCGCAATGTGTTTCTGGAGGTAGTTAAAAGCCATTTGGGCTTCAGCCGAGAGGGGGAAATTGGTGGCTTTCAAGAGAGCGTGAACCTTATCAGGGTATTGAGAGATCCACTGGACGTAATATGTGAAAAGCCCCAGGCATCTCCTCAAAGCCTTTGTGGTCCTGGGGATGGGGAGCTCCAACAGGGGGCGCATCCTATTGGGATCAGGGCCAATGATGTCATTCTCCACCACGTAGTCAAGGATAGCCAGATGATTAGTCCTGAACACGTACTTGTCAGAGTTATAAGTGAGGTTCAGGGCTTTCGTTGCATGGAGAAAACTCTGGAGGTTTGCGTCATGGTCTTCCAAGGTGTGGCTACAGATGATGACATTATCGAGTAGGGAAAGGTAGCCTTCAATCCATACTCATCCACTATTCTGTCCATCTGCCACTGGAAGATAGAAACCCCATTAGTAATACCTCCAGAATTGATAGAGATGACCGTTAACCTCAAATGCCATATATGGACAGTCATCAGAATGGATTGGCAGCTAGTGATGGGCAGCTTTCAGGTTGATGATAGAACAGACCCGATACTGTGCGATATCATTCACCATGTCCGAAATACAGTGGGGGGGGGGGGGGGTGGGTATGCATCCAGGAGTGAGTACCAATTAATAGTTTGGCTATACTCAATAACTAGCCTGGACTTGTTTTCCCTCTTTACCACTACCACTTGTGCTCTCCATGGGCTGGTGCTAGGTTTGATGATACCTTAATCCAGCAGACATTGAGATCTGACTTTATAAACTCTCTGTCTGCTGCCCTGTACCTCCTGCTCATAGTAGCAATGGGCTTGCAGTCTGGGGACAGAATCGGGAAGAGAGGAGGGGAGTCGATATCCAGTGTGGAGAGGCTGCATGCGGGTTCTGATTTTAGGGGCCCTCTGTTCCAATGTCGGTGGTGGGGAAGATATTGGAATCCATCATTAAAGGAGAAATAGCAGAACCCTTAGGAAGGAATAATAGTATCGGTGCTGGTCAGCATGGGTTCCTTAAAGGAAAATCTTGCTTGACTAATCTGCAATTTTTCGAGGACATAACAAGGAGGGTGGACTCGGGAGAGCCAGTGGATGTGGTGTACTTGGACTTTCAGAAAGCTTTTGATAAAGTCCCACACAGGAGGCTAGTTTGCAAAATCAAGGAGCATGGTATCGGGGGTAAGGTGCTGTCATAGATAGATAATTGGTTGAGAAATAGGAAACAAAGGGTTGGGATAAACAGGTCATTTTCTGGATGGCAGGATGTGATGAGTGGGGTCCCGTAGGGATCGGTGTTGGACCCTCAGTTGTATATCATTTATGTAAATGATTTGGATGAGGGGATAAATAACTACATATGCAAATTCGCAGATGGCACTAAACTGGGTAGTAGTGTAAAGAGCGAGGATGATGTTAGGAAATTGCAAGGGGACTTGGATAGTTTAGGGCAGTGGGCGGAAAGATGGCAGATGAAGTTTAATGTGAGTAAATGTGAGGTTGTCCATTTTGGAGGCAGAAACAAGAGAGCAGAATATTATTTAAATGGAGTTAAGCTAGGGAGTGGGGTAATGCAAAGGGATCTGGGCGTACTTGTTCACCGGTCATTGAAAACTAGCATGCAGGTTCAGCAAGCGGTGAAGAAGGCGAACAGGATGTTGGCTTTCATAAAGAGGGGATTTGGAGTATAGGAGTAGAGAAGCCCTCCTGCAGTTGTACAGGGCCTTGGTGAGACCTCACCTGGAGTATTGCATCCGGTTTTAGTCCCCATATTTGAGAAAGGACATAGTGCAGTGCAGGTTTACAAGGTTAGTTCCCAGGATGGCAGGATTGTCATACACGGATAGGTTAGAAAGACTGGAATTATATGCGATGCAGTTTAGAAGGATGAGGGGAGATATGATTGAGGTATTTAAGATTATAAAAGGGCTCTACAGGGTGAAATCAGAGCACATGTTCCCAATGATGGGTGAGACTAGGACTAGAGGGCATAGTTTAAGAATACAGGGAAGGCCATTTAATACAGCAATGAGGAGAAACTTTTTTACCCAGAGAGTTGTGGGTCTGTGCAGTGCTTTGCCATGGAGGGTAGTGGGGACAGATTCGTTGGATGGATTTAAGAGAGAGTTGGATAAGGCTCTTGTGGGCAGGGGAGCTGAGGGTTATGGGGAGAAGGCTGGGATTGGTTATTGAAAAGGAAAGATCAGCCATGATCCGATAAATGGTGGTGCTGGCTCAAAGAGCCAATTGGCCTACTCCAGCACCTATTGTCTATTACGGGGAGAGGGGACCAGAATACTCCAAGGTCATGCTTTTAAGGTGACAAAGGTGTCCCGACCCAACAACACCGGAGCACACAGTTCATCAAGAATATACAAACAAAATTTGCAAAATTTCTGCCGCCCCCCCTTCAAATGACAGATGTACTATACAATGCTTTTGAACACGTGTAGAATGTGAATGAGACACGAGAAATATGCGGTAATTGGAAGGATACATCTTCAGGTTGTATTATTGCACAGTCCGTGAGTCTATGAAGCTTTCAGTAGAGCTCGTGTCGATTAGACATTTAGTGGAATGTCCGTTTACCTTCACAGTCACTATGGAGTTACTGAGCTGGTGAGGTCTGTCCTGATCTAGAACCATCGAGGTTAGGACCCCAGAGATACCATACTCCTCACTCGAGTGGCCGCCACTGTCCTGGGTTGCCCTGCGTGGGAAAGATGGCGTTGACCTCGTGGCATGGCAAGATGGCCACCCTCTTTCCTCCTCTGACAATGATGGTGCCGAGTTTGAATTTGGGTCGCAGCAAGATGGCTGCCGAGCTTTTTTGTGCCATTTCCTCACCACCACCCTTAGTTGGCATGTCACACAACAAGCAAGTTCAGGTGAATTCGGGGCAGTTGACTTGGGGCTGGAATCGGATCCGGGAGTGGTGCAGGCCGCGGACTTCCCCGGGCTTCCCCTCGCGCAGTAAACCCTCACCCAATATTCTTTCTTGCTATAGCTGGAACACACTGAGATTTTTTCCAGGCAACGAGATCGAGGATGCTGGCTCTTTCTTGCCGCGGAAAAAACACTTCCTAGCATGGGAAACGGTAGCTGTTAGGGCTGGGGTATTGGGAGCGGGAAAGGTTCATCTGGCTTGCTGACTTTGAGGTCATCGTTCTCGAGCTTGGCCTTTTCCAGCAATTTGGCCAGCTCAATGTGGCTAGCCAGGTCCTTCTTTCCCAACTCGAGCAGTCACTGCCTCATGTACCTTGAGTGGACCCCCACGGCTAGAGTGTCCCGGATCTGTTCTTACTCACAAACGTGGCCCGTAGCTGCTTCGTACCTGCACTTTCTGGCAAGCATCCACAGATCTAGCAGGTAGTCATCGACGGTCTCTCCTGGCTGCTGGTGAGGTAGAGCGAGTCGGTGCCTCACTAGGACCTCATTCTGCAACTTCAGGTATCTAGCCTTCAATGCCTCGATAGCAGCATCATTTGTAGTCAGTTCCTGATGATTGCATACCATTTCATTCCTACCTCCGAAATAAGTGTGGACCTCCTGAGTTTATTGGTGTGGAAGAGTTCTCTGGTCTCATTAAGTAGGCCTGGAAGCAATCTAACCAGTATGTGAACTCCTCAGCCACTTCGGGGGACAGAGGGTCTATCTGCAGCATACCTGGCTTGAGTAGTGCTTCCCACGTTGGGGAATAAGCTAATAAAATTGTAGCGTGAATAAAAGCTCTCATGACTGGAGGGAGAACAAACACTTTTATTAGCTTATAGCTATGTGTAGGGTCTCACAGTGGTCTTCAGAAGGTTTCTGGGTTTCGGCAGGAAACCAGGGTTATATGTGAGCAGATGGGGGCGGAGCCAGGAGGCAGGGCCAGCCATCCGCACAACACACTACCAGTGAATTCCAGTTCACTGCTACCTCCATCTACTTCCTCCTTTCCCCCCCCCCCCCCCACCACCACCACCTCAATAAGGATGAAGATTCACGAGTATGAGATCATGCACCACCAGATTCAAGGATAATTTCTTTCTTGATGTTATTAGACTGCCAAAGGAATCCCAAGATAGTAAAATTTTATTGCCTTTTCTCTGTACTTACTGATCTTTCTCTGTAACTTTTGTACAGTGCCTTGTGTACTGGTCTGCTCACAAACCAACCTCCATCACTGCATCTTTGAACGTGAACTAATAGATGATAAACACAAAGCTCTAAGAAGTGAGACTGCTTTGCTCAGGTCCTCTTTAAACTTGCCTAATTGCACACTGTTAAAACACCCAGCCAATCACATCAGAAATTATGTCTTACATATTTGCATATATAGTAAGATCCCTGGTATCCAGCACCTATAGGGATTGGGAGATTCCAGAGAAGTGAATTTCCCCATTGATTGAGACTGCGAGGAACGCCAATTTTAAACTTGCACATTTCTGACCCATTTATTTTCTGCAATGGTTTTGCCAGTTGCTCTGAGGCTGCTGGTTGCTTGAATTCCGAATAACAGGGATTTTACTGTACTTCACAGTCCAATCATGGACATGGTATAGCTGACCTGAATGCCATGTCCCACCTACACAGTGCAACCAGTGTTGTTAATAACAGGCTCCCGTAATGTTCTGGGTTCAGGGATATTCTCGTCCACGTTGGCCCTGGGATGTGCACTGAATCCACAACTTTCTGACTCAGAGGGAGTCTGCTTCTACCTGAGCCAAACCGTAAAGCCAAGGATGCTGTGTCAATCACTGGAGATTATGCGATGTTGCAAGTGCCCTGAACTATAGTCAGCAGCGGGTCTGGGCCCATGGATTTGAGCTTTAATGCAGGGGTGGTGATTATTCAGCCAAAACCTCAGCACTGTCTCAATACTAATGTTGTTTTCTCTTTTTGCAGCTGACTGAGGTCTCTGAATCGCCAAGAAGTCCGTTTGTGTGTGAGCCCCGCCTGTACCACACGCTGCAGGCCCGGAAACCCACTGGGCACAGGAACCGTAGCAACAGCATTCCGATAGGGTGCAAGAACTATACACAGGGCCACCAATGGGTACACTGCGTCAATGCTAACCTCTGTACAACAGACCCTTTGACAGTCCTGGCTGCACAATCTGTGCCACTGCCCCCTTCCCAGTTTGACCCTCCTCCAAAGTGTATGTCAGCCTTGTCTCTCACAACCTGTAGGGAGCACTCCTTTGCCAACCTAATGACCCCCCCTCTCCTTCCCTCATGTACAAAGGGTATCCAGTGGGCTTTCAACACCATCTCCTCCCCCCACAATCTGGTCCACTTCCCATATTTATGTTATTTAGGTAGCCCTTGACTGTAGTGGGAACAGTGTCAGCCGTGGCTCAGTGGGTTGCAGTCTTGTCTCTGAATCAGAAGGTTGTGGACTCAAGTCTGACTCCATGAGCATGTAATCCTGGCTGCACGCCAGTGCACTACTGAGGGGATGATGCACTGTCAGAAGTGCCCTTTTGGTTGGATGAGATGTTAAACAAAAACCCCATTTAGTCTTCAGGAAGTTGATTTCTCCCTGATACCCCTCAACTAAACTATCAAATCGATTGCTCTTCATGGGGGTCTTGTACTATGCAGATTAGTTTGCTCCTTTTCCTACTTTATTATAGTGATTGCAGTTCAAAAGTATATTAATTGGTCTAAAGCCACTAGGGGTATATTTAGGTCACAACATTGTTGCAAACTTACAATCTTCCTTCGAAGTGAATTATGATATTAGTTTATTTTTTCCAGAGAAGTGGCCTACAATTTGGAACAGCATCGTCCTACCTAAACCTGGAGAAACTGGGGGAAGGATCGTATTCAACAGTGTACAAAGGGATCAGCAGGTTTGTTGTGAAGGTTTTGATTCTCTGGTGAAGACTAGTCCACCAGCAAAGAACACTCTTTGAAATGTGATGGGAGCCAAAATCGAAAGAGGAGTAGAAAATAATGAATTGTTTTATTGTCACATTCTGTATACAGTACCAAAATACAGCAAGAAGCTCTGTTTTGTGTGCTATTCAGGTAGTTCATCTCATACAGCAAGACATGCAACAATAACAAGGAGACAAATAATTAAGACAACAGCATTGTAAGTAGCGTCTCTTGATGTGCATTACTAACACACTGTTCAGATTGCCAAACAAGCTCAAATACATGTGGATGCATCCACGATCTAAAAGCTGGCATCTCATTGACTATGCCATCATCCAACAACAAGACATCTCTGACGTTCATATCACCAGAATTGAGCACGGAGCTGAGTGCTCAACTGATCATCAAATGCAGTGGTCGGATCTATGCTTATCAATCAAACCTCCACACAGACTGATTGCTGCCAAACTTCTCAAAAAGCTGAACGCCACCAAAGCGAAACACCATGATGCCCTGAAGTCTTCCATGGAAACTGTGCTCAGCAGACTGGTTGAGGATTCACCAGATGATATTACTGAGCACTGGAATGCTTTCAAAGAAACAATCGACAACGCTGCCCAGGACACCTTGGGGAAAGTCCAGCATAAGTATCAGGAATGGTTTGATGAGAACAACCAATCTGTGCAAGACCTTCTAATAGCTACGGCAGTTGCACACCAAACTCTTCCTCGACACCAAATCACGTGTCTTTTTGAGTGCAAAATCAACTTTGTCGAGGCAACTCAGAGCTATGAAAGACCAGAGGTGGGCGAACAAGGCCAAGGAGTTACAAGCCTTTGCTGACTGTCGTGATTCAAGAAGCTTTTATGAAGCAATCAAGGTTGTGTGTGGTCCATCAAAGCAAGGGACCTCACAACCCCTGAGCAAATCAGAGCACATGAAAAGATGGCAAGAAGGCTTGTATGAGCTGTTGAATAGACCAGGAACTATCATTGATGAAGCACTGGGCAGAGTACACCTTTGACCCATACTGTTCGAGCTTGATGCTTTCCCCTACACATCACGAGCTCATTAAACAGCTAGAACACAACAAAGCACCAGGGCCTGATGATATTTGCAGCTTAGATCTACCAGTATGGTGGTAACACACTGATATCATGCCTGCAGAACTATCACAAGACTTCAAAGACAATCTACAAGAACAAGGGTGACAAGAGAGATTGCAATAATTAACGTGGCGTCTCTCTTCTGTCTTGCAGGAAAATGACTTGCAAAGAACATCCTTGAACATTTGGTGTCCAACATCAAAGACACCATCCTTCCAGAAAAGCAGTGTGGTTTTCAAACAGGCCGTAGTACAGTGGATATGATCTCCTCACTGAGGCAGCTCCAAGAGAAATGTGTTGAGCAGCAGAGAAGTCTCTATGTCACATTTATTGATCTAACCAATGCGTTTGACGCTGTTGGTAGAGATGGCCTGTGGAAGCTCTTACCAAAATTTGGTTGCCTCCCACTCCTAACCAACATCATCCGTCAGTTCCACAAAGGTATAGAAGGCCATATCAATATGTGTGGTGAGTTGTTAGACCCATTTCCCATCAGCAATGTTGTAAAACGTGGTTGTGATTTGGTTCCTACTCTGTTTGGACTATATTCCGCTGCTGTTCTTCAGGATGTCATATCTTACTTGAAGTTAGGGGTCTTCCTACAAATGAGGGCTGATGGTGGACTCCTCAACCTCGCAAGACAGGGCAAAAACAAAAGTCAAGGACTTTGAGTGCATGAGCTGCAGTTTGCTGAGGACTATGCACTGGTTGCCCACTCTCTAGAAGACTTGCAGTGCTGCTAAGAGCTATAGATTGACAATCAGCCTGAAAAAGATGGAAGTTTTGTACCAACTGGCCCCTGGCTCACGCTATGAAGAACCAACTGTCCACATTGATGACACTCGTCTCAATGCTGCCAACAAGTTCTGCTACCCGGGCAGCACAATAACATCCTCAGCTTCTCTAGATGAAGAGATTGAGTCAAGAACTAGAAAGGCCTGCTTTGCCTTTGGTCAGGTGAAAGATTGGGCTTGGTCACAGAACATCAGGTTGGCCACCAAGTGCAAGGTGTACAGGGCTGTTGTCATATTAGCCTTGCTATATGGTGCCCATATCAGTCACTTACATCCGTATGACTAACTACAGCAGCATCACCTATGTTCTCCGATGAAGATTACCTGGTGATACAAGGTCTCCAATACAGAGGTCCTTTCTCGAGCTGGAACGCCTACAGTTTCAACCTTGGTGATGTCAGCCCAACTGGGCAGGACATGTTGTCCAAATGCCTGACGGAAGACTGCCCAGGGCATCTTGTACGGGCAACTGTCCAGTGGTACCTGTGAGGCCAGCGACTATGGTACAAAGATGTTCTGCACAGGAGCTTTAAAGAAAGCTGACATTGCCCATCAACATGAGAGAATTTGGCTCCAGATCACTCACACTGGAGGACACCATCTGAAAAGAACCAGCTCAGGGGCAACAGAGGAAAAGCACATGAGGCATCACCACAGAGCTTCTGCCCCATTGCCTCTTCAGGCCTCACCTGCCAAGTATGTGGCAAGCAGTGCCCTTCAAGGATCAGTCTGTATAGCCTCCTTCGGTCACACATATCAAATCCCACAAACTGACTGAAAGGAACTGTCATCGACCTATGGGATGGATAGCCAGAAAAAGGAATGGTTAAATAGTGCAGTGTATGAGAAAACCTGACCTTGAATATGGAGAGATGCATTCTTAAGAACCTCTTTTTCCTGATGGAAGAGGGAGGAGAGAGGATGACCAGGGTTGGAATGAGATTTTTAATATTTTGGCAGCTCTCTGGAGACAACGTGAGGTATGGTCGGTTGGTGGGCAGGAGGTAGGCTTCCATGATAGCTTGAACTGCAGTTTCTTGCAATGCATCCAGACAGGATACTCTCCACGGTGCACCCGTCAAAGCCAGCCAGAGACCTCAGGGTGATGCCGACATTCCGCAGTCTTCAAAGACAGTAGGGTCTCTGGTGCACTTTCTGGTTGCAACATCAATGTGGCAAGGCCAGCACAGATTTTTGGTGATGTGCATTCCTAAGAACTTGAAAGCTCTCTGTTATCTCCACATCAGCACTTTTGATATAGAGTAGGAAGTTTCAGAAAGAGCGGGGGGGGGGGGGGGGGTATGATCAGGAGCTGGAGTCAGAGGACCCTAACCCTAACCCTTGTTCCAGCTCCCAGAACTCAGATCGAGTTTGATATTAAATCTCTTCCATTTTCTGTTTGGCTGGTTAAAGTAGCTTTTATAAAAACTGGAATCTGTTTTTCCAGGACCAGATAAATATCCCTCAGGTTTCCAAAATGTGGCTCACTGCCTCGTTAATTGAATATTTCTAATGTTCATAACTGACTCATTCTCTCTAATTCCAGTCATCTCGGTGTGTGGGAAGCGCTGTGGGATATTGAAGAGATGGGATCAGAGCCTGTATTAACATGATAATAAATAGAAATGGTGTTGATGATTTTGCTCTATACAGGATAAATGGCAATCTCGTGGCCTTGAAAGTGATTAAGATGCAGGAAGAAGAAGGAGTTCCTTTTACTGCAATCCGTGAGGGTGGGTACAGCATCAGACTTATTATATCTAAAAATTACTTCCAACAAGGGAACTATCATATATGGACTGTTATGTGATAAGCTGTTCTACTGGAGAGAGCATGTTTTGTACAATACTTCAACTCTTTCTCGTAGGGTCTTAGATAAATGAGGGTAAGTTGTGCGCCACAAATCACTGCAATGAGGGCTGGTGTAAAGTTGACTTCTTCTGAGACGGTCCTTGATTTTGAAGATGATTTATTTCCACTCTGGTTTTGTGTGTTCTGAGGTGATGAATGAGTCTTCTTCCTCGTTGTCAGGGGGTGGATTCGGGAATACACGGCAACCCTCAGTAAGTGGGAATGCAGTGGAATGCACTACTTCACAAATTATGAACCTGCACCACCCCCCCTCATATCAGGCACCTCTTATCTCATCATTGGAAGAGGTTGCCAATCCCACATTGGCCTCAAGGTATAGAGTGTGGGTGCATCCTATACATTGTGGCTGGTGTCATGTACTGTGTGTCACTCCAGTGGAGGGTTGTGCTGTTAAAATCCATAGTAGCTTTGCTAAATTGGTCCGTGAGAAAGTAGAACTGTAAATGAATTGTTTGGGGAGTAAATGAGAAGGTTATGAAACAAAAAATGTCTGCAGAACACTGTGATTGTAGATTAATACACAAAAGTGCTGGAGAATCTCAGCAGGTCATACTGAGTTCATTGGAAGCAAATGTGTATACCTTCGTCAAGTTATGAACAAAAAACAGGCAGGCTGCTGAATAAAAAGGTAGGGATAGGAGGGAAAAGGGACAGGAGAGGAATTCCAAACAATAGGCAACCATCCCAGGTGGATATGGGTGGGAGGGCGAAAGAGAATAAAGCTGAGAATTGATTGGGGGAGAAGGTAGCTCGCTGAATAAAGAGGGAAGGCAGTGGGAGCTGGACTTCATTGGTGCTGCCTCATGCACCCATGATGAGCTTGTCAACTTTATTCACTTTGCTGTTAACTTTCACCCCGACCTCAACTTCTCTTAATCCATCTCTGGCAACACTCTCCCCTTTCTCCATCTCAGGAGAGAAACTTTCTCCAGACAATTTCTACAAACCCACCATCTCCCACAGTTACCTCAACTACACCTCTTCACACCCTAACCCCCAAAAGAATTCTATTTCTTTCTTTCATTTCCTCTGTCTCTGTAGCCTCTGCCCCCAAGATGAGGTCTTCCCTTTCCAGAACATCTGAGATGTTCTCCTTCTTCAAAATACTTGGCTTCTCCACTACTGTCATCATCTTAGCCATTACCCAAAACCCTTCTCTTTCCCGCACATCTGCCCTGGCCCCTTCCAACCCCAGATGCAATGAGAACAGGATTCCCTTTGTCTTCATCTATCACCCCACCAGACTCTGCATCTAACAGATTATCTTCTGCAATTTCTGGAGGAAAACTTGATTTTCCCCTCTCTGCCTTCCACAGGGACCACTCCCGCTGTGACTGCCCCCGCCAACTCATTGCCCCCTTGGTGTCCTTTGTGATCCAGAAAATGCAACACTTGCACCCACAGCTCTGACTTTACCACCATTCGGGATCCCAAACCATCCATCCAAGTGAACCAACACGTCATTTGTGAACCTGCAGGATCACCTGCTGCATCCAGGGCACCCGGTGTGACCGAGGAAGGGGTCTCACGGCAAGTATCTGAGGAGGCCTGTGGCCTGTGCTCCTCCTGTCCTTTCTTCCCTCCTCACCCCCATCTTTTTATATCTTTGCTTCCTATTGACGCTGCGGGACCTGCTGAGTTTCTCTAGCAGTTTAGTGCATTAAAGTGAGAAGATTGGCTACTGAGAGAGTTGGGTGGAAACAAATTGATCTGTTTGTTCTAAGTTTAACTTTTTCCTGTAAAAGCCTGGTCTGAGATACTTCTCTATTGTTTCCAGCATCCCTCCTGAAGGGGTTGAAGCATAGCAATATTGTGCTCTTGCACGACATTATTCACACACAAGAGAACCTGACCTTTGTCTTTGAATATGTGGTGAGTTAACCCAATGAGAACCAAAGAAGTGAACTGAACATTTAACCAAATTGAGTGAAAAATGCAAAGTTCAGGCTGTTTATTCAAAAGCACGAGTGAAATGAATTCATGCCAGAAGGACCAGGAAGAACATTTCAGTCTCGTGAGTAACTAATGCTGGGCTTCATATTTCAACTTCTGCTGCTCATGTAAAAATTGAGGGAGATGAGGAGATTCCGAATTTTTATGTTTTGGCGAACAGAAGTTTGAATTAATATGGTGATATAAAATTGTCGCCTGAGCTTTCTGAGAGCAATGAACAGATAGGTTAGATGTAAGGCCAGAGGAAGAGTTTTAGGAGCGGTGGCTAAGAGATTGGGAAAAGAACTCTAAGGAATGCTGTACAGAAGTTTGAGGGGCAGAGAACTGTAGGGACGGAATTCTAGAAATGAAGGAATTAAGTGACAACATTGTGGAAGCTAGGAGGTGGTGAAAGAGATCTATCCCTTGCAGGAGTTTTCTAGTACCTGTGCCACAGTGGCTTTGCTGGTTTGCACAATTTTTCATTACACACAATTTTCCAGCCTTTCTGTCCTTTGCTGCTGTTGCCCTGTCCATTGGCAGCCAAGCTTTCATTGGCCGAGTTCTCAATCCCTCCCTGATCACTTAGCCCCTTTCTAAAGGCATTTTAAAACACAGACTCAAGGTTACCAATGGGATAATGCAGAAAAGAAAGTAACCTTGAGTCTGTGTTAACCTTTCAGTTACTTCTTGGTGTCTCTCCACTTACATCGAGCCTTGGCGTCTTGCATGGCAGCATCTTTTCGATGCAAATGCCCCACAACTATTTCTTGGACCCCGCCCCGCCCTCAGGTGGACTTGATGTGAGACCCTTCCCTGGATAGTCTCAGCTTGACTCAACCCTAGTGATGCCACAGGAATCTGAGCCAAGCCTACAATATGGTCCTTCAACTTGTGCTGACCTCATTTCTGTGAATGGGGGTTTCCCAGTCCAGAGAATGATTAGGATCTTTCAATATCCCCAAGACAAAGACCCCAGGATTGTTATGACCTCAGTGAACCCTGGTGGATGGGATTAATTATGGATTGTAATGGGGAATCTAGCAGAAGCTATGTCAAGGTTACCTTAGAACAATCAGGCCCACTGGTAGGATGAGACAGGAGGATGGCAGAGTGCACAAGAAAGTGATTTGATGATGAGGCAACTGTGATATTAAAGACAACTGTGAAGACAGCATTGACTTGGAGTGGGCAAATTTTATTGAAAAGACAGCAAGAGAGTTGGAGTTGTCAAGATAATGGTGCTAGCGGAATTTATACAAAACTGTTGCACAGATGCTGATAATATAGGCAGAGGGAGAAAATACTGAAATTACTATCACCTTCTACTGAGAAAATATGGAATGTTGGTCAATGGGAGGAGTGTATATTGTTGGAAACTATTTAAATAAAATCTTGCCAGTATTTAGCAGGATAATGAAGGATTTGTTCACTGCTGCTTAGAGTTGGTGGTGGTGATGATCTAACTTGGAGGTCTGTTTTGTTTTTGGTTCCTGACATACTACATCTTTAGCAAACAGACCTTGCCCAATACATGACCCAGCATCCAGGGGGACTGCACACAAATAACGTCAAGGTAAGAGAGGTTCAGGAAGCCCTGGCCTCTGCTTCACTGTGGTTGTAAATAATTCTAACATCATCTGGGATCAGTTGTTGCCAGGTGGCATCTGGGGTGGGTTGGAGCTGGTCTGTGTGTGAGTGAGTTGGTGCCGGTCTGTGTCAGGGTGGATTGGTGCTGGTCTGTGTTGGGGTGGGTTGGCGAGGACCGTGTCGGGGTGGGTTGGCGAGGACCGTGTCGGGGTGGGTTGGCGAGGACCGTGTCGGGGTGGGTTGGCGAGGACCGTGTCGGGGTGGGTTGGCGAGGTCCGTGTCGGGGTGGGTTGGCGAGGTCCGTGTCGGGGTGGGTTGGCGAGGTCCGTGTCGGGGTGGGTTGGCGAGGTCCGTGTCGGGGTGGGTTGGCGAGGTCCGTGTCGGGGTGGGTTGGCGAGGTCCGTGTCGGGGTGGGTTGGCGAGGTCCGTGTCGGGGTGGGTTGGCGAGGTCCGTGTCGGGGTGGGTTGGCGAGGTCCGTGTCGGGGTGGGTTGGCGAGGTCCGTGTCGGGGTGGGTTGGCGAGGTCCGTGTCGGGGTGGGTTGGCGAGGTCCGTGTCGGGGTGGGTTGGCGAGGTCCGTGTCGGGGTGGGTTGGCGAGGTCCGTGTCGGGGTGGGTTGGCGAGGTCCGTGTCGGGGTGGGTTGGCGAGGTCCGTGTCGGGGTGGGTTGGCGAGGTCCGTGTCGGGGTGGGTTGGCGAGGTCCGTGTCGGGGTGGGTTGGCGAGGTCCGTGTCGGGGTGGGTTGGTGTCAGTCTGTCTAGGGTGGGTTTCTTCATTTCTCTAGCTACACTGGTCAACCTCTAGTTCTTTTGTTTCTGGTTTTCCCCCACTATCTTGGTGATGCTGAGTTGCAGTTCTCCCAGGACTGATTTATCCTTACTGAATGTAGTCATCCAGATAGAGTCTCCTTGTGGCTCTGAGGAGCAACATCCTTCCCTCTGAGATGAAGACATACACTTTGTTCACCCCCTTGAATAATTTTGTCTTAAATTGTTATTGTAAATGCCTTACAGCTCGCAGGTCTATGGTGGTCCCTTTGCACTCCTGTGTGATTGGACATGATCTGCCTCTTATGTTACATCAAGCTGCATTACTTACTATTCATTGGGAAATGTCACTGTGTACAGCAACAAGCTGACCATCAAGCCTCCATTTATGTCAATCCCATTCCTGTTCTCCACATGTTTCATCAGTTCCACTCCCCGCCCCTGCCCCAAATTCTGCCACTATTTTGAACTCTAGGTTTTTAACTACTATACTCCAGGAATAATTTACAATGGCTTTCTCCTGCTGTATATCTTTGGGATGTGGGAGGAAACCAGAGAAAATCCACATATTCACGGGCTGAACATGCAAACTCCACACAGACAAGATCAAACCTCGGTCACCGTAGCTATGAGACAGTGGTTCTAGCTGTGCATCTTTTGTTGCAATACCAAGGTCGTTCTCATTCCCAGAAATTATTTACAAACATGTCCGGTAATATCTGCTCTTGTCAGTGAAGATCTGCTTGGTCCAGAGGTGAATAGTTTTTTTGGCCACTCTGCAGGCTAGCCTGAGCACTGAGGAACAGCGGCTCTGGTGGTCCTCTGCTTCCCTGGTTCAAAGCGGTGTCCTTCTCTTTCAGCTCTTTCTCTTCCAACTGTTGCGTGGCCTGGCCTATATCCATCGCTGCCACATCCTGCACCGAGACCTCAAACCACAGAACCTGCTCATCAGCTGCGTTGGAGAACTCAAGCTTGCAGATTTTGGTCAGTATGCACTTGTGGTTGGTGGTGGCAAATTAATTTGCTGTAGGAATGGGCTTTTGTGGTCTACCAGTCTTTTACCAATTTTTATACATAGACTGTCGGAAGTATTGCGACTGAATACATCACAGCTTGGTTGAAGAACTGTACTGCCCAGGACCTCAATAAATTGGAGAGAGTTGTTAAAGCAACTCAAATCATTGCACAAACTAACTTCTCCTCTATTATCTCAGTCTACATTTCCCATTGCCTCAGGAAAGCAGCCAACTCTTTCAGAGGCTCGTTCCACCCTAGTCACACACTCTTCTTCCTCCTCCTGTCAGACAGAAGATACATGAGCTTGAAAGAACATACTAGCAGATTCAAAAACTGTTTCTTCCATGTTCTTATCAGAACACTGAATAGACCTCTCAAAAAAGTTCAAAAGTTCGATTGTCATCTCATACAGCCCTGAGATTCTTCTTTCTACTTATCGGTTACTGTAAACTAGACTCAAGAAAGGAATAGGTCAGGGCCTAGGACTAAGGTTTTTGAGTGGGGAAAAGCTAGATTTGAGGAGATGTGAAAAAATTTACGAGGAGTGGATTGGGACAATTTGTTTTATGGGAAGGATTTAGTAGAGAAAATGGAGGTCTTTTAAAGGTGAGATTTTGAGTGTACAAAATCTTTATGTTCCTGTTAGGTTAAAAGGCAGGGTCAAAAGTTTGAGAGAGCCATGGTTTTCAATGGATATTGGAAACTTGGCTCGAAAAAAGAGGGAGACCTACAATAAATATAAGAAACAAGAAATAAAGGAGATGCATTGAATTTAAAAAGAATCTTAAATAAGAAAAGCTAAAAGAAGGTACGAGGTGGCTATAGCAAGCAGGGTGAAAATAAATCCAAAAGGTTTCTACAAATATGTTAATAGCAAAAGGAGAGTGAGGGATAAAATTAGTCCCGTAGAGAATCAGAACAGACAACTGTGTGTGGAGCCAAATGAGATGGGGGAGATTTTGAACAATTTCTTTTCTTCCGTATTCACTAAGAAGAAGGATATTGAATTGTGCAGGGTAAAGGAAGCAAAGAGGTTAATTATGGAAAATGTAGTGATTAAGAAAGAGGAAGTCCTGGAGCTTTTGAAGCATATTAAGGTGGATAAGTCTTCAGGTCCCGATGGGATTTTCCTCAAGACCATGAGAGAAGTTAGTGAGGAAAGAGCAGAGTCTCTGACAGTGATTTTTCAAATGTCATTAGAGATGGGTATAGTGCCGGAGGATTGGGGTATTACTAATGTGGTGCTTCTGTTTATAAAGGGTTTGAGGAGCAAGCCTAGCATTATCTGCCTGTAAATTTGACATCTGTGGTAGGAAAGTTAATGGAAAGCCGTCTTAGAGATAATATATAAGTATCTGGAGAGACAGGAATACTCAACACGTGTTTGTCCATGGAAGGTCATGTTTGACCAATCTTGTTGAATTTTTTGAAGAGGTGACTAGGAATGTTGATAAAGGGAAAGTAGTAGTAGATGTTGTCTATATGGACTTCAATAATGTTCCTCATGGAAAGTTAGTTAGGAAGGTTCAAGCGCTAGGTATTAATTTTGTGATAGTCAAATGGATTCAACAGTGCTGGAAGGGAGATGCCAGAGAGTCATGGTGGATAACTCTTTGTCAGGTTGGAAGCTGGTAACAAGCGGTGAGTCTTAGGGTCCCTTGCCTTTTGTCATTTACATTAATGATCTGGATGATGGGGTGGTAAAGTGGATAAAAAATATGCAGATGATACTAAAATAGGTGGAATTGTGGATAATGAAGAAGGTTTTCAAAGATTGCAAAAGGATTTGGACTGCTTAGAAGAGTGGGCTGAAATATGGCAGATGGAGTTTAATACTGAGAAGTGTGAAGTTCGTCATTTTGGAAGGAATAATCAAACCAGGACATACGTAGTAAATAAGAGGGCATTGAAGAATGAAATGGAGCAGGAAGATCTAGGAATAATGGTTCATCATTCCCTGAAGGTAGAATCTCATGTGGATAGGATGGTGAAGTATGCTGGCCTTTATAATCAAAGGATAGAATACAGGAGTTGGGAAGTGATGTTCAAGGCATTGGTGAGGCCAAATTTGAAATACTGTATGCAGTTCTGGTCACCAAATTATAGGAGGGATATGAACAAGGTAGAGAGAGTGCAGAGAAGATTTACGAAAGTGTTACCTGGGTTTCAGAATATAAATTACAAAGAAAGATTGAGCAAATTAAGTCTTTGTTTTTTGGAGCGTGGAAGGTTGAGGGGGGATTTGATAAAGGTATTTAAGATTATGAGGGGGATAAATAGTTGATGAGGATAGGCTTTTTTCCTTGAGAGTAGGAGAGATTGAAACAAGAGGTCATGAGTTAAGATTTAAGGGGAAAAAGTTTAGCAGTAACATGAGGGGGAAATTCTTCACTCAGAGTGGTGGCTGTATGGAATGAGCTTCTGGGAGTAGTGGCAGCAGGGTCCATTTTGTCATTTAAGGAAAAATTGGATAGGTATATGGATGGGAGGAGAATGGAGGGTTGTGGGCAAGGTGCAGATAGGTGGGACTAGAGAAGAGTACTTGGTTCAGTGCGGACTAGACGGGCCAAAATGGCTTGCTTCCGTGCTGTAATTATTATATGGCTACATGTATACAAAAGAGAGAAATGTAAAGAAAGAAAGAAAGAAAGAAACTGCAATACAGAAAATAATTATATAAATAATGTGCAACGTAAGACTCCTTAAATGAACCTCTGTTTGAGTCTGTGTTAGGAATATAACGGTGGAGAGGAGGTTATAACTGTTCCTGAACCAGGTGGTACCCATACCTCTTTCCTGATGGCAGCAGCATGTTCTGGGTGGTGTGGATCTTTGATGATTGCTGCTGCTATCCAACAGCAGTGTTCCATGTATATGTTCTTGATGGTGGGGAGAGTTTAGCCTGTGTTGTTCCAGGCCGTGTCCACTACCTTTTGCAAGAATTTCCACTCCGATGTATTGGTGCCCTGGTACCAGGCCATTATGCAGCCAGTCAGCACACTTTTCACTACACATCTGCAGAAGTTTGCCAAGGTTTCTATTGTCATACCAAACCTTCTTAAACTCCTGAGGAAGTACAGGCACTGACGTGCTTTCTTCACAATCACATTTAGTATGTTGGGTCCAGGAATGTTTCTCTGAGATAGTGACCCCAGGGATTTAAATTTGCTCACCCTCTCTACCTCTGATTCCCCCAAGATCTCTGGATTGTATACTTCTGGGTTTCCCTTCCTAAAATCTGCAATCACTCCTTGGTTTGGGTGATTTTGAGTGTGAGGTTGTTGTTGGTGCACCATTCAGCTAAGTTTGCAATCTCCCTCCTGTATGCTAACTCATCGCTCCTTTTTATACAGCCCCCTACTGTGGTATCATTAGTAAGTTTGTTATTAGTAACATGATGCTGTCCTTGCAATATTTTAAATGAAGCTTTTCTATTTAATTCTATACTCTGTACTTTTGTTATATCGCACTGCTTCTACTCTAGGATTGGCTGACTTGCCTGGTACACATGACAACAATTAAATCAGAAAAATCAAATCCAGACTGGAGATAATGAAATGTTTTCTCAATTTTACTTCATGAGAAATCAGTGTTTTGTCAGTTTCATAGAACCAAATTTCTCGTCTTTTATTCCTCTCTCATTAGTTTTGTTTTTTGTAGAGAAGGCCACAACCCGTTGAACAGGTACAGAAAAACTCCCTAGGTCTGGTTCAATAACCCCCCAAAAAAGAGCAGTTATTGGATATAACAGAGGGAAGGATATTTTCCAACCTACTGGCCAAAATCTTAGAAAGAACCTTAAATTTTACATTCAGCAAAGAGAGTGGCTGATAGGAAGTACATTCAGTCAGATCTTTATCTTTTTTAGGAATCAATGAAATTGATCCTTCATTAAGGTCCCAGAAAAAAATTGAATTTTCAAATACTTTACATAGTAAATTAATAAATGATTTACATAGTAAATTAATAAATGATTTACATAGTAAATTAATAAATGATTTACATAGTAAATTAATAAATGATTTTAAAAGTTCCATCAAGACCTGGGGCCCTGCCAGATTGAAGAGAAGAAATAGCTTGGGAAACTTCCTACTCTGAAATTGGAGCTTCCAACAAGTTTTGATCTTCTGATGATATTTTGGGAATATTCAGGTGAATATTCTATCCATTGAAATAGAATTATCATGAAATTCAGAATTGTATACATATGAATAGAATTCATGAAACATTTCATTAATTTCAGCATGACCAAAACTAACGTATTTTTTAATTGCTCTTTTAGATGCTTCTTCCTTTAATTGACTAGCTAACAGCTTTCTTGATTTCTCTCCCTGTACATAAAATTGAGATTTAATTTTAAGTAGCTGGTTCTCGATAAGGTAAGTTGATAATAAATCCTGATGAGTTTGAAGTTTTACTCTTTCCTTATAAAGGACCATACTAGATGTCATAGAATATAATTTGTTAATCTCTTTAATTCTGTTCATGAGCACTGTCAGTTCGCTTTTGGTATGTTTATCAAGTCCAGCAGAATAAGAAATTATTTGTCCTCGTAAAAATGCTTTAAGTGCATCCCAAATTACCAGATTGGATATTCCTTTAGTAGAGTTTGTCTGAAGAATGAGAGAGATCTGATCTTTAACAAAGCTAATGAATTTCTCATCCTGAAGCAGAGTGGAATTGAACTGCCATTATTGAATTCCGGAAGTGACACTGTAGATTTCAACAAAAAACTTTAAAGGCGCATGATCAGAAACAGTGATTACATCATATTCACATTTCTCTATTGAAGGCACCAGTTGTATATCAATAAAAAAAATCTATTCAAGATTTACAGTATACATACCTTCGGGTGTAAAAATCTCCATATATCAGCTAAACTATTAGCCAGCAGGAAAGAATTAATATAACTAGCTGATTTATTTGGAAGCATCTGAATGGTGGAGGATCTGTCAATCAAAGGATTTAAGCAACAATTGAAATCTCCACCCACAATCAGCATGTATTCATTCAAATTAGGTTAAGAATTAAAAACCTTCTGGAAAAATTTCAGGACTGTTGATAATAGTCATTATCTTCCTGCTGGTAGCAGTGAGAAGAGGGCATGGCCTGGGTGGTGAGGGTCCTTGATGATGGAAGCTGCTTTCTTGAGACACAGCCTCTTGTAGATGTCCTCAATGGAGTGAAGATTAATGACCATGATGGTGCTGGCCAAGTTCACAATTCTCTTTAGCTTTTTCCTGTCCTGTCCACACCAGGCAATGATGCAACCAGTCTGAATGCTCTGACAGAACACCTGTAGAAGTTCGCAAGTCTTTCATGACATGCCAAATCTTCTCAAACTCCTCACAAAGTATAGCTGCTGGCGAGCCTTCTTCACTCTCAGTTGCTGACCCCTTGATGAGGACTGGATTTTGTTCTCCTGGTCTCTCTTTTGTCTGACCAAGTTAATACCACTAAAGCAGAATATCTGGAGCACTTCACATTATAGTTTGTTTCTGGGACCCTGTAACTGGCTGTTACAGCTCCTGCTGCGTAACTGTGAGAATGGTAACTGCATACTTTAGAGGCATAGAGCAATTCAGGTGATGCATCCAAGTCTTTCTTACAAGTATGAAAGCACAATCATGATCCAAAACGAATAATTCTGGAACTACTCGACAAGTCAGGCAGCGTGAGTGGAGCGAGAAACCTGCCTCCTTCATGATCTTAAAGAACAGCATCTCATGTTTCATCAAGGCATATTATGACCATTGGATCAACAATTTTGGATAAATGATCATTTTCAATATTTTCGTATTTCACCCCACTTTCCCAGCAATTTCAGATAATTATTTTGTACGCACCTCCTCCAAGCTGACCTTTCTGCTTCCCCCTTGCCAAAACCCATCACACTTCTCTTTTGACCTCTCCTTATTTCCACCCTATCACCATTTTCCCTTTTCTCTTTCCTTCCCCACCTTCTCTGTATCTTAAGACTCTTCTTGTTTATCTTTTCTTAGTTCTATTGATAGATCATTGACTTGAAACGATAACTCTGTTTTTCTCCCCAGATACCATCTGACCCTCTGAGAACTTTCAGTTTTATTTCTTTCAAGGGCAATTGAATCCAGTAATTCCAACAATTCCTTAATCTCCTTTCCTGAATGCTCCAGGACTGGGCTGTATCTGACTTATCCTTCTCTTTATTTTCATTGCAGGGCTGGCGAGAGCAAAGTCTGTGCCCAGCCAGACCTATTCATCACAGGTGGTGACCTTGTGGTATCGTCCTCCAGATGTTCTTCTTGGGGCCACCGATTATTCCACTGGCCTGGATGTGTGGTGAGTACTTCCTTTCTGGTTAAAGCTTGCAGGTACCTGGGGAGATTATGGGATACAAGAAGGTGGGAGAGGGAGCCAATGGAATTAAGGTCCATTCATTAGCCATTACTTGTGGAGTAGCAGAACGTTGAGCTGTTTATTATTAGATCATTGTTGCTCTATATCTTCCCGTAATCACCTTCAGATTTTCTCCATCCTTTGTGTGAATGAGGAATCCCTGACTACATCTCTGAACTGTTTATCTCTGTTTAAAATTACGCCCCCTTGTCCTGGGATCCTCCAGCAGAGATTCTTCCATTCACTCTTTCAAATCCTCTGATAAACACCCAAATAGTTGCTCTTTAATTTGCTACACTCAGAATCAGACAGAACTACCTTGTACAACCTAGTCTCAATGATTTAACTCTTTTTGTTCTGGTGGCGGTTCCCGTGACCCCCCACCGAGGCCAACAAACCCTTCTAGAGGACAACCTCACCTTAGGATGAGGCAAGAGGCACCATTTTCACAATCTAAGCCTGTCTTCCAATGCAAGCTGTTGTCTTGTAGATAGTTTGTTTCCTAGTCTGTGAGGGAATTTCAATAACATCTGCCCTCTCCCAGCCTCCTGTTTCTACTATTTCCTGAAGCTGTGCTTGAATATTGTCCCCAGAATATAGTCCTGCACACACCCTCCTCCCCACCCCTACTTCCCGATTCATCACTGTAATTTTCCAGCTGGAAATCAGGACAGTGACTACTTAAGCTCAAAGGAAATGTTGCCCCTTCCTGGCAGGTGTTACAGGACGTTTAGATTTCAGATTTTAGATTTATTGTCCGTGTACATACATGACATCACTTATAACCCTGAGGTTCTTTTTCCTGCAGGCGAGGCAAAATTACCACTTATTGGTAGTGCAAAAAGTAACTGTACGTACGCATTTAAACAATTAAAGAAATATAAACAAGCTGCAATGCAGAGAGAAAAATATCAATAAAGTGTAAAATTAAGCATCATTAAATGAGTCCCTGATTGTTTGTTGAGAAGTCTGATGGTTGAGAGGTAGCAACTGTTCCTGAACTTGGTGGTGCGGATCTTGTGGCACCGATACCTCTTTCCTGAAGGCAGCAGCGAGAACAGAGCATGTGCTGGGTGGTGTACATCCTTGGTGATGGCTGCTGCTCACTGATGACAGTGTTCCCCATAGATGTTCTCGAGGGTTTTGCCTCTAATGTCCTGGGGTCTGTCCACTACCTTTTGCAGGGCTTTATGCTAGGGGTATTGGTGCCCCCGACCCAGATTGTGATGTACTTGGTCAGCACACTTTCCACCACACATTTGTTGAAATTTTCCAGGGTTTCCAATGTCATTAAAAATCTCCACAAAACTCTGAAGAAATAGAGGTGTTGATGGCTTTCTTTATGTTGCCATTAACGTGTTGAGTCCAGGAAAGATCCTCTGAGATATTGACTCCAATTTTCTTAAATTTTAGTTAGGGAGTGGGAGGAGTTGAGGTCCTTGCACCTCAAGGACAAGGTGGCCAATTCCAGGGAAGGGATATAAGCCCTTGGCCTTCTTTTGGGCTGGCCTCAATCACAAATTAATGATTGGGAAAGGTGGCTGTATATTTTGGATCATCTGGAGATTAAAATGACAGAGACTAATCCTGGTCTTGCTCTTTGTAGGGGAGCTGGCTGTATATTCATTGAAATGATAGAAGGTTCTCCAGCTTTCCCGGGCGTGTCTGACATCACGGCGCAGCTCCAGAAAATCTGGGCGGTAAGTGAATGGGGTTTAATGTTACAGCGACCCATACAGAAAGCTCCTCCCTCTGCAAAGGAGAGATTGAACCAGCTCAGTCACAGAGATGCAGTGACTCCAATGAACTTGGGTTTTGGGTTCTGGAATAACAGTGGAATGGAGAAATGGTAAAGCCTTGTCCCTTTCTCATGGATCAGCTGTGTTGCTGGGTGCAGGGACTGGAGTGGTGTGAGGGATCCAGTGTTGTCTCTTGACCATGATATTGCATGTTCACAGGAAGCAACCACCCAGTTCCATGGGAAATCTAAGCACCAGAGTTCAGGGCTCCCTGAAACCGAGCAAAGCGGGAGGGTTGCAGGCAATCCTTCAGGCACCCATGCATTGACTGCAATGGAGTGAGAGCAAGACTATGGCTGACCTCTTTGATCCTGATTTATCCACATAGGATCACGGGTATGATTGTAAATGGTGTAAGATAGCAGTGGGTGGATGGTGGGCTGTGCTCCAGTGTTGACCATGCACTCATTGTTTGCAGGTCTTGGGTGTTCCCACTGAGGAGAGTTGGCCTGGAGTCACTGCCCTCCCAAACTACAGAACAGGTACACATCCCAAAATCATCTGTTAATTTGAGGTCATTTGGCTTGGGAAGTGCATGGGCGATTGATAGGATGGTACAAGGTCACTATTTGGATGGGTCTGGTAGGTGGATCTATTTGGTTATTTTTTTTTAAATTTGGAAATATTCAGTAGGGCAGACAACATATGTGGGGAAGAGAGAGTTTGAATTAATGGTTCAGTTAATGACCCATTGTTGGAAGTTTATATTAGAAAGGAGGTATGAAGCTCAAGCTGTTAATGTAGAGTGGTTATTTGGGTGGGAGTGATGGGATGAGGATGTATTATGCAGACTGTTTCACAGTTTGTCTGGGTGGGTTTCATTAATGTTGATCTGTAAGGAAATATATTGTGGTCAGTCTTGTGGGACCAAGAGAAAATACATCGAAGTCCGTCTGTTGGGGATATAGGGGCTTAGAATGAGGAGCTATGGGATGTTTTGTAGGGGTCAGTCTGAAATGTGAAGAATCCATTTAAGTGAGAAGTACTGAAGTCAATTTGTAATGTGTATGGGGGCTATCTGAAGGTGTATAAGGTCAGCTTTGCAATGTTGTATTGGGGTCAGTCTAAAGGGAATGTATTAAGGTCGGTCTGGACAATGAAGAATTGAGATTAGCCTTGGCATATTATATTGGGATCAGTCTAAAGGTGATGATGTTTGAGGGTCCATCTAGAGAGATGCTTTGGTATTTTTGTAGGGGGAGATGTTTTGGGGTTCACTTGAGAGGGTGACATTTTGGTGCCTCTTCAGTTAAGGACATATTGGGGACAGTCTGGGGGAATTAAACAACACACTACAGAATCCCCCTTGGGTTCAGACTGGAAACAATGATCTGTGTGCAGGCACATTTAAGGGTGTATGTGTGGGAGATTTATGTGTGGAGTTCTTGGAGGAATTGTAGGGATGATAGCATATGGTTTGTGTGTGAATAGCATCCTGTCTTGGGATGTGCTAATGTTGAAGTCAGTCTAGGGCTGTTATCTTTCTCATTCTTGTCTCTGCACAGAGCACTTTTTACCACTCCCACCTCAGAAACTTGGCCACATTTGGAAAAGGTAAGTGCTCTTTAATATGAATTAATAATTTATTATGAAGGAGTAATCCCAAGCCAGGGTGAGGAGAGATATTGCTTCTTGAGGTTTGTCACACCCCTCCCAGCTTTCACTCCAAATCTTTCAATTGTTGTGGGTTTTTTTCTCCTCTTGAGTTGAAGCAGAAAGGACAACTGAAAATTCTGCACCCTCTAGATGCTTCTCTTGCCTTTCGCATACTTTTTTGTTCTGATGTGCTCTGGTTCTGTCTTTCTCTTGTTTATATTTCTTTCTTTTCATTTTTTGATCTTCTTTCCCTTTTCTTCCCCATTTCTCTCTCTGACCTTCCTTTGTTCACAAGAACACAGTAGGTGTAGCAGAAGCCCACTCATCTACTCGAACCTGTCCTGTCATTCAATATGATCATCATTAATCTACCCCAGGCCTCAATTCCTGCACAAGAACACTTGGATCCTTTCTACTTCACTCATTTGCAGTCTCTTTCCATTTAAATAATCTGTCTTTTAATTCCTTTCAATTAAGTTGTAGACCTCACATTTTTCCACATTGAACTCCATTTGCCAAGTTTTCGTCAACTCAGTCAATGTGTATCCCAGGGTATCAGAATATACTTACATGCCCTTCAACTGATATTCATGTATTTGGCAAGTCAGTTCCTTGAGGAAGCTGGGCTAACCAGTCTCTGGAGAGAAGTGTGGGAAGAAACCAGAGTACCTGGAAGAAATCCACGCAAACATGAGAGAATGTACAAACTCCTGACAGATAGCACTGTAAAGCATTGTGCAAACTGCTATGCTAACCGTACTACATGTATGGAGAATGTTACTGAGAGTTCCTGCAAAAAACCCCAAACCGAGCAGAGTGATCACCCCATTAGAATGTCCTTTCCTCCCTCCTCTGGGCTTGAACTCCATCATTGGAATGATCCAAAATGATGAAATATAGCAAGGCTGATCTATCTTCCTCACCTACACTTTATCCACATTTATATATCTACTGAGGGCTGCTGTCCAACAGATTGAAGGTTACCATTTTACAAAGAAGATTAAATCATTGAACAATGGGAGGGCAAGTACATGATGGAGATTAGATTATCAACAGCGATCTGGTATCTACCATATTGGAAATATGAGTGAGTTGCTGGTTCACATGGAAGACGATGGAGCTCCAGATATTAGAAGCAGAGAAAGCAAAAGCGAGATGTTGTCTTCTTATTTTGCATTAGATGTTGCTGTGGGACGGAAATGATATCAGGGTGATTAAAAAGTGGGACAAGATGTTACACAGATGATCGATTAGATTGCAAAGAAGCACTTGTTCTGGAGTAGGTGGTTGGGAATAATGCTGATAAGGCTGGTGGGAAGAAGGATGTATTCTGAGAAGGAGCAACAGGAGCAGAGGTGAGAGTAGAAGCAGCCAAACCATTAGCTCTGTGGTCAGCTGCGAGCCTTAAAAGGGAAGGGTGAAGTCAGGTCGAGCAATAATCATAGGGCACTCAATAGTCAGGGCAACAGATAGAAAATACTGTGCTTCCAAAAGAGACTCCAGGATAGTGTGATAGGGAGCTTGGGTCCAGAATGTCTCTCAGCGGGTGCAAAATATGCGTTTGGGGGAGGGTGAGCAACTAGAGGCCGTGGTACATGTTGGTACCAATGACATTGGTAGGAGTGAGGTAGAGGTCTGGCAAAGTAAGCTTTAGGAGTTAGGAAAGAGACTGAAGAGCAAGTGCTTCAAGGTGGTAATCTCTGGATTATTCCCAGTGTCACGAGCTAGGGAAGGTCAGAACAGGAAGGGAGTGTAGACAAAAGTGTGGCTGAAGAGATGAATCATTGGAATCTTTTCTAGGGAAGGGGTGACCTGTACAAATGAGACACGGTACACTTGAACTCGAGAGGAACCAATATCCTGGCAGGGAGGTTTGCTAATACTTTGTGGGGGGGGGGGGGGGAGTTAAACTAGATTTGAAGGGGTTTGGGAACCAAAGTGAAAAGGAAGAGGCAGCTGCACACAAGTAGGGACAGGAGGTAGGGAGTTTGTGTGGAAGGACAGTAGACAGGGAAAAATTGCAGTCAGTGGATGAGTTGCAATGCAAGAGGGACACAGAGTCAAAAGTAACAAATAAAGGGCTAAAGGCTTTGTATTTAAATGCTCACAGCACAAGAAACAAAGTGGTTGACCTTGTAGTACAGCTAGACATTGGAAGGTATGAGGATGTGACCATCACGAAGTCATGGCTAAAGAATGAATGCCACTGGGAGCTTTATGTCCAAGGATACACAGTGCATCGAAAGGATAGGCAGGTAAGCCTAGGGGGTGGCTTGGCTCTGGTGGTAAGGAACAACATTAAATAGTTAGAAAGAGATGATATAGGATTAGAAGGTATATAATCATGGTGGGTTGAGTTAAAAAATGGCAAAAAAGACAAGATCGGCAGTTATATACAGACCTTCAAACAGTAGCTGAGATGTGGACTACAAATTACAACAGCAAATAGAAAAAGCATGTCAGAAGGGCACTGTAATGGTAGTTATGGGAGATTTTAATACACAAGTAGACTCGGAAAACAGGTTAGGACTCAATCTTAAGAGAGAGGATTTGTACAAAGCCTTTGCAATGGCTTTTCAGTGCAGTTTGTTGATGAGCCCAGTAGGGGGTCAGTTGTATTGGACTGGATAATACACCAGAGGTGATTAGAGAGCTTAGAGTAAATATCCATGGGAGGTGGGGTCAGTGACCACAATATGACTGTGTTCAATTTGAGATTTAACAAAGTGTAACTAAACTCATGTGTTGGTATTTCAGTGGAGTGAAGAGAATTACAGTGGCATGAGAGAGGAACTGGCCAAAGTAGATTGGAAAGAGGCACTAGGAGGGAAGACAGCAGAGCAGCAAATGAATGGAGTTTCTGCAAAGAACCAGGAAGGTGCAGGATAAATACAGACCAAAAAAGAGGAAATATTCAAATGGAAAAATGTCACAATTATGGCTGACAAGGGTTGTCATAAAAGCAAAAGAGAGGAAGATTTTAAAAACTTGCAGAAGGTAACTTAAAAACTCATAAGGAGGGAAAGTTAGCTAGCAAGTAATATCAAAGAAGATACAAAAATCTTCTTCAAATATTTCACGGATAAAAAGAGAGGTGAGAATAGATATAGGACTATGATAAAATGATGCTGAATAAATAATAATGGGAGACAAGAAGATGGCAGAGAAATGAAATTAGTATTTTGGGCAGTCACTTTGGAAGACACCAGCAGTATGCTAGATGTTAAAGGGTATCCAGGAAGGGAAGCGAGTGCAGTTACTATGGTGCTCAGAAAGATGAATGGCCTGTGGGTGGGTAAGTCTCCCAGACCAGATGGATTGCACCCTCAGGTTCTGAATGAAGTAATGGTAGAGATTCTGGAAGTGTAGGAAATGATCTTTCAGGAATAAATGGATTCTGATATGGTTCCAGAGGACTAGAAAATCACAAATGTCACTCCACTATTCAAGAAGGGAGGAAGGCAGCAAAAAGGAAATTATACACTGGTTAACCTGATGTCAGTGGTTGGGAAGATGTTGGAGTCAATTCTCAAGGATGAGCTTATGGAGTACTTAGAGGATCATTACAAGATGGGTCAAACCCAGCATGGTTTCCTTAAGGGAAAATATTGCATGACAAACCTATTGGAATTCTCTGAAGCAGTGACAAGCAGGCTGGATAAAGGAGATACAGTGGATGTGGATTTTCAGAAGGCCTTTGACAAGGTGCCACACACAAGGCTACTTAATAAGATAAGAGCCTACGGAATAATAGGAAACATACTGTTGTGAGTAGACCATTGGCCGATTGGCAGGAAGCAAAGAGTTGGACTACAGGGATCATATTCTGGCCAACACAAGCAAGGATCCTCAAATCTTCTTCTTTGGTGCTGGCCAATGAGCTCATCAACTTTATTCACTTTGCTGCTAACTTTCACCCCAATCTCAAATTTATTTGGTCTATCTGTTACGAAACCTTCCCATTTCTTGATCTTGTTGTCTCCCTCTCAGGAGATAGTCTTTCTACGGACATTATTTTTACAAACCTATCAGCTCCCACAACTACCTCGACTACACTTCTTCACACCCTGTCCTCTGCAAGGATTCTATTCCTTTCTCTTAATTTCTCCGTCTTTGTCATATCTGCTCCCAAGATGAGGTCTTCCAGTCCAGATCATTCGAGGTGTCTTCCTTTTTCAAAAAACGTGGCTTCCCCTCCATCACCTTCAATCAACTCAGCCCCAAACAGTTCTTCCAAGTGAAGCAGCACCTCACTTATGAATCTGTGGGAATCACCTACTGCAACCAGTGCTCCCATTGTCACCTTCTATACATCAGAGAGACTGGAAGATCAATAACAGGGATCTCCCAGTGGCCAACAGGTTGTAGAGTTGGGTGGAGAAGTGGCACATGGAGTTCAATCCAAAAGAGTGTGAACCGATTCACTTTGGAAAATCCAATTTGAAAGTGGAATACATGATACTTGGCAATGTAGAGGATGAGAAGGATCTTGGGGTCCAGAGATCCCTCAAGGTTTCTGCACATTGATTGAGTGATTAAGAAGGTACATGGTATTCATTCAACAGGGGATTGAGTTCAAGAATCATGAGCTAATGATGTAGCTCTATAAAACTCTGGTTAGATCACACTTAGAATATTGGGTTCAGTTCTGGTCTCCTCCTTAGTAGAAGCTTTGGAAAAGGTACAATGGAGATTTACCAAGATGCTAGCACAATACACAAAATTGCTGAGCAACTCAGCAGGTCATGCATCATCCATGGAAAGCAGTCGATATTTCAAACCGAAGAAGAAGTTTGGGGGAAAGAAGGGAGAGGAGAACTGGCTAGCACCTGATAGGTGGATACAGGTAGGAGGGGGAAAGGAGGAGGAAAAGGGCTGAGAAGGGTATTCTCTGACTGGGAAACAGAAGGGGATGGTGGGCTGGAAGAAGGGAGTCTGAGGGATGAGGGAAAGCAAGAGAACAGTAGGAAGTTGTTCTCCCTTTCTACATTCTGGAAACTTCTAGAATGGTCAGCGGGTCAGGTAAGTAAGAGTTAATGTTTCAGGTCAATGACCCTTTATCAGAACCACTTAAAGCAGATATTGAAACAAGAAAGAGAGGACATAGGTTAAAAGTGAAATGTTTAAAGGGAACATTGAAAGGGAACCTTTATGCAGAGATGAATGAGCTGCCGGCTGAAATGGTTAATGCAGGCTCAATTTTGACATTAAAAAAAATCTTGGACAGGTAAATGGTGTGTGAAAAGCTATGGTCCAGGTGAAGGTCAATGGGACTAGGCAGAATAATAGTTTGGCACAGACTAGATGGACCGAAGGGTGGGTTTCTGCAGTGTTCTAGAGTTCTGTAGTTCATTAATCTGAAAAATTGACACATTTTCTATCTCCACAGATCTACATTTTTTTGAAAATTTTATTTGTAATTTTACAGACTCCAATTTACAAACATCACAGGGGAATCACACCTCCTCTTTCACAGATCAGTTTATATCGAGCCCTTATTTTCCCCCCCTTCCCTTTCCTCCCCCCCCACCATCTTCCCTCCCTCCCCAACCTTACTAAAGATGATGATGCAAATACACTTTTTAAAAAATCCACAGAGCTACTTGATTTGCTGAGATTTTCCAGAACTTCATATTTCTAGTATTTTATTTCATGATCTAAAATCTGGTTACATGAAGTTGCTATAAGTTTGAAGGAAGGAAGATTCTTTACCCAAGAAACCCTTATAGGAACAAGTGGCCTACATAAAATTATGAGATGCACATATCTAGATGTCAGGATATACCTGATGCAAGGGCCAGGCCTGAAACATTGGTTACCCTTTACTTCCTATGGATGCTGTATGACCTGCTAAGTTTTTCCAGTACGTTTGGGTATTGCTCTGCATCCTATTCTGTTTCCTTCTTGTTCTATATTTTCTACCACTTTTTTCCTCTCAAAAACATACATCATACTGTCCCTTTAATTTTTCTCACCTGTCTCTCTCTGTCAAGCTCTCAGTTTTTTGGAATCTTCTTTATACTGAACTATTTTACAGCACCCTTGCTGATCTGTTCCAATAGCTCTTCATGTGCAGTGTTACTTTTTTGGGTCTGATGACTCCCTGAGATAACTTACTGTGTTAAGGGCAGTATATAAACACAATAGTCGTTTGGGTGGATGTAGCACAGTGGTTCCCAACCTTTTTCTATCCACTCACATACCACTTTTTAATCCCTACGCCATTGGTGCTCTGTGATTAGTAAGGGATTGCTTAAGGTGGGATGTGAGTGGGAAGGGAAGGTTGAGAATCACTGCTCTACACCCAATTGTTGCTGAAATATTTTGCTTGAGAAAAATTGTCATTGGCCCATTTCCTTTGGAGCTATGAAACCATGCAGATAATGGGTCAATTAGGTACGATTAAAACAGTGCCTTCAGACATTTTCTTGTGAATGGAAAGAAAAAGTTTTGGGAAACCCTGTCGGGTGGATGGATGCATTACTGCAATGTTGGATACATCATGGGGCTTTTTGTTCTCTTCCTCAGATTAGGCCTAGTTCCACGGGCAGAGAGCCTAGCTTCACAGCTACTTCAGTGCTATCCACGGGACAGGAGTTCTGCAGAGGATGCCCTTGCACACCAGTACTTCAGCACGCTGCCCCCTGCACTGTTCCAGCTCCCCGACAGTATGTATATATTCATTCTTGTGATTAACAAGCCGACTGTTCAGAATTGCTAAGCTCCTGGGTGACAAGGAACAGGAAGGATAACAGTGAAGATTTGAGCAATGGAGGAGATTGTCTCAGCATCATGGAGCCCCATCACAGAGGCATTCATGCTCACCAAAAAAGCCCAGGATAGTTATAAATACTTTGGTAACAATCATGTAAAAACGAAATCAGTCAGACCTGTAGGTCACTAACCAAGAGTAAGTGAAAGACAACGCTGTGCAAGCAATATTAAAGGCAGAGGAATGATCAGATCACTCTCAGGGTGTCGTGGATGGATTATGCTGCTCCATTCATCGTTCCAGTTCACACAGAGGCTGCTGGGTCTGTGGAAGTGGTAGAGGAGGGTACTATTACAATCTTAGAGGGATTTGGGGCGAATGCAGGCAAATAAGGTTAGCTTGGTTGGCATGGCCAGATTGAGCCAAAGGGCTATTTTTCGTATTGTAGATCTCAATGACTCTATTACCAACCAGTTTGCTCTTGGTGATGTTTTCAGTACACTTCAAAGATCTAATTCACCACTCTGTGTCAATAGCATGGCCAAGTTGAGCTGAAGAGGCTGTTTCAATATTGTTTGAGTTCAAGTTCATTGTCACAACCTGACCAACTTGACCAACCTTGGTCAAGTACAACCTGACCAAGTTCCGGTTCTCAGTGCAAAATCATGTAAACATACAGCCAGACATAACACATACAGACCAATGAATCATTATGCAGCACAGAATACATGTATCATATAAAAATAAATAGTAAAGTCTGGGAGGGTTAGTATGAATCGTTCAGCAGTCTCATGCCCGTGGGAAGAAGCTGTTTCTCAGATTGGTGGTTTTGGTTCTGATACTCCTGTATCTCTTTCCTGATGAGAGCAGCTAAAAGATTGTGCTAGGGGACCTCAAACATTTTGTGCACCCTCTTCAACAATGATCACGTCGATTGGAGGGGGGAGGGATACCCCAGTGATCCTCTCTGCCACTCTTATGGTCCTGTGGATTGACCCCTGATCCAATTCTCTGCAGCAACTATACCACACTGTGATGCAGCCGGCCAAGGCGTTCTCGATAGAGCTCCTGTATAACCTCTATAATTCAGACAGATTATTTAATTTAACAAGAATAAAACTTTAAAATCTTTGTTATTTATTGGGGAAATGCTAGGAATGGCAGCAAGGGATGGGGCATATTGGTTCAAGATCATGTGGTAAATCTGTGCAGCCCGTCGCCCTCCCAGCTCAGCCTCCTCAGTGTAGTTTTTTTTTCAGGTCTCCTGCCTATTCCATAGCAATGGGAGTGAAGTGGGCCCCTTGATGCAATCTCAGCTCCAATATCAAAATATCCAAACCTGTGATAGTGTGGAGTTGGAATCTAGAGGAATTTTCAAAATGCACATGAGCTGTTGAAAAGGGTTGACTGCTTTCTTCTGTGATATATTTCTGATGCTGCAACAAGTAGAGAAATGTGGCATTCATCCCAGGAAGAGAAGGGAACCAGGGTCAGAAACAGAGGTCCACGGAAACTGAGGGACGGTGAGCTTTCATCTGGTAACCAGAGTTTTACAAGTGGAATTGGTGCAGAGGGAGAATCTGTATTGGAGGAGAGATGCATCTCCAAACCCTGCTCAACCGGGGCCCATTGATATATCTCACGGATGATTGATCCTGTGTTGTCCAGCAGCAGAGCATATACAGTACCTCCTGGCATATCCAGCAAATTGATGATACTTTCAGAGAAAATGAAGGAATCTGCTTCAAGCAAATATTCATGTTGCTTAACTCTGCTCTCACATGTCCTCCCTTGGATGGAGTGGTCAGCTGTGTGGAACATTAAACACTTCACTCACGGGATTCCTTCATAGCTTGGCTATGGTCATAGTGACTCTTGAGTGAAACACGAAAGCCAGCAGACCCCTTTGATTGTAGTGAAAACCACAAATGCTGGAGGAATCCAACTTGATGAAGGGCTCAAGCCTGAAACATCAGTTCTATACAGTATCTTCACCTCCTAATGGGCTCTGCAAGACCTGCTGAGTACCTCCAGCATTTCTGTGTTTTCATAAGGACTCTTGAAGGTTGCTTGGCCTTGTAGAGCTGCAGTTGTTTGTACCTTATTGCTTGCCTGTATGACTATAGCAATGAGGGACAAAATGGCACAGAGAGGGATAATGGGAAAGGGGATATGGAATTTGTGACCACTCAGAAAATTTCTCATTTCATGTCACCTCCCACCAGTCAGTCCTCTGCCTTCTGATGTGTGAGTTCAATCTTCAGACAGTCTGTGGCAGGGCCCTCACTGCGTAAAACCTTGGGGGATGTCTGCCAAGTATCTCTCTCCATCTTTGCTGAAGAATGCAATGTTTAGGAATGGTAGGAAAGAAAGATGAAGATCTATAGTTACAGGGATGTCTGAGTTAACGTTATTGATTTTAATTGTACATGTATTAGCATGTTTAGTCACTTTGCCATCCAGTCTGTTCCTGGGTTGTGAGTGATAATCAGCCTCTAGCTCATTTGATGGTGAATGCTAAGATGTAAATTGATGGGTCTCATTTGGTCAGTGTACAAATGGTATTTAGCTGTTTGCTGGATATCCTAGTATTAGATTGGTGGGCACCATTTGGCCAATGTGCAAGTGCTAGACATCCTCATGCCAGTGAGAATGGCAGGGTGATGGTCAGGAAGAATCGCCATCACATCTACTTATGACATAGGTTCACAGTTACAACCCAGAAGCAAGTTTCATCAGGACATCGCTGGCAACTGGTGGTGTAACATATTTACCTCTTTCCCCAGCTTTGTCCCACTCCTTCTCCTTGACTAGATCAGCGAAGGAGAACCTGTATACCTTGTTCCTTCTTTAAGTCCTCTGCTAGAGTTCTTCTTTAAGACCATGACATTGGAGCAGAAATAGCCTATTCAGCCTGAGTCTGCCCCGCCATTTAAACATGAGCTGATCCATTTTCCCACTTAGCCCCACTCCTCGGCCTTCTCCCTATTACTTTTGAACCCTGGCTAATCAACAATGTCAATCACTGCCTGAAATACACCCAGTGACTTGACCTCCACGACCACCTGTGGCAACAAATTCCACAGATTCTCTACCCTCTGGAAAAAGAAGTTCCTCCGCATCTCTGTTCTAAGTGGACTCCCTTCAACCCTGAAGTCATGCCCTCTTGTCCTCGACTCTCCTACCATGAGGAACAACCTTTCTACATCTATTCTGTTCATACCTTTCAAACATTTTGAAATGTTTCAATGAGATCCCCTCATTCTCCCAAATTCCAATGAGGCTGAGAGTTGTCAAATGCTCCTCATGTGATACCCTTTTGCTTAACTTAAATTATCCTTGTGAACCTCCTCTAAATGCTCTCCAACATCAGCACATCCTTTCTTAAATGAGGAGCCCAAAACTGCTCACAATAATCCAAGTGAGGTCTCATCAGTGCCTCAACATCATATCCCCCCTCTTGTATTCTATTCCTCTTGAAATGAATGCCTTTTCCTCTCTGTTGAAACCTTCTTTACCATCCAGCTGCTGATTTCTAAAGACTATGTTGCTCTGGCAATACCACTCATCCTAACCTGTTTGACAAAATCTTTAGATACTTCAAATCAGCTAATTAGGCTACTTGCAGAAGAACTCATCTCACCCAGTACAGTAAAACCCCCGTTATCCAGAATTCAAGCAACCGGCAAAAAAGTTGTGGAAAATAAATAGGTAAAAAATACAGGTTTAAAATTGGTGTGCCTCGCCGTTAGTTCACCCATCACGCAACACTCAATCTCAAGCAACCAGAAAATTCACTTGTCTGGCATCTACTAATCCCCATAGTTAGCAGATACCAGGGGTTTCACTGTAATTAGAATAAACCCTTCACAACATGTGTTAAGTTTCTGGGTTGAATTTTGTCATTCGGGACCATGTGACTTTGCTGCGTAGTTCTGCATTAATTAATCTAACCATTCACCAGAAGCATAGGAGGCTGACCGGGGCCTCACAGGCGTTTATAAAATTTATCAGTGGCATAGATAAGGTAATCCATACAGCTTTTTTTTCCCGATAGGGGAATTTAAAACTGGAGGATACAGGTTTAAGGTGAGAGGGGAAAGATTTAAAGGAAACCTGAGGGGCAAATTCTTCATCCAGAGGGTGGTGATATATTGAACAAGCTGTCAGAGGAAGTGAGACAGTTGGGTGTTTCTACCTGAATAAAGGCCCAGTCCCAAAATATTTCAAGATACCTTTATTGCCGTGCAATAGTACAGAACATGTAATATTACACAAAATTGTCAAGAATCACCATTAATGTTGCCTGGCGCTTCATATAGTGCGAGAGAAAGAGAAACAAAAGAGAGTCCCTTCATAGCCACTGAATGTCCATGGATTCACTTCTAGCACTCCCACAGTCTCTGCAGCCGCACAGATTCCTGTTCAATCCAGTTCCAAACCTTCAGCGACCTTGGGGGCCCTTCTTTCCCTCAGCACCTTCTCTAATCTATGCTCCATTACCCCGTTCCCATGAACCAGTCTCTAGCAGCATACAGCCGGTGTGTGGGTCCCCTGACCACTAGTCATCCGGAGCCCGTGTGGGTCCACAGCCACAAATGTTGGTTAACACTTACTTCATATGGATGTTGCATGACCTGCTGAGTTTCTCCAGCAACTTTGTGAGAGTTCACTTGTCATAAAGCAATAAAAAGTGGGCAGGAAGGGGAAATTGTGGTAGTTAATTCTTACATTGGTGAATACTATAACATAAACCTACCAGTGCAACAGTATTAAAGCACCCATGTGCACGTCACTGGAAAACTACAAAACCACTTCTTGCCATTCATTCACAATGTATTGTGTGTGGTTGAGGCAGAGGTGGAGACGGGTTGGTTCAATCCTTGCTGTGATGACTGATGTGAAATTTGAACTGGTGAGGGTCCTCCTCTATATGATTTCAACTGCATATTTCGAAGGTACATTAATGATAGGGACAAGAGGAAGCAGATGGGAAATAAGTGAGTGGATGGGGTAAAGACTTTGATTGAAGCTCTACATGCCTTAAACAAAAAGGAAATTCTCCCTCATGTCTTATCTGTGCTCTTTTACTAACTATAGCAAAACTATGCACTTCAGAAAATGTTTTGGTACCATGTAGCCTAATTAAAACTACATTTTTAGTTCTTGATAAAGGCTTGAATTCATAAGTCCCTTTTTCACTGGCAGATTGTCCCACGAATTAACTGGGACTGGGTCCAGTGAAAAAAGAAAACAGCCCGCTGGCGTCAAATGACGTCATTTCACACTGGGGATTGACAACCTCTACCCCTACTTGTATCCCTGGCGTCAGCTGATGTTGGCTTACTGATAAAACCAGCGGAAAAGGGACAGCAGCAAGTCACCTATTTCCAGTTGAAGGTAAAACACTCCGATCCCTGGGGATGAGTTGTGTTCAGTGGAAAAGCAGTCAGTGACCCAGTTAAGGGTGACCCAGTGGAAACAGCACAAACAGCTTCCTATCCTGGGACATTGCACAGCAAATTAACTGGGATGCCAGTGGAAAAGAGGCTATAGGACCATTGCTGAGGATGAAGCCCATGAATAAATCCTTCATCCAAAAGGCCCATAAATTCATACTACTCATGTTTGGGCTTGAGCAACTCTAGTCTCTAAGCAATAATTGCTGATACATCACAGGTTCTTTTGTATTGTTGAAGAAACATCTGGGGTTCCTTGAGGTACAGTGCCTTTGTGCTTTGCCCTTGCTTCCTTGTGTCATGTGCATGACCAGATTAAAACATAAGCTTCCTATGAAGAATAAAGATAAAGGTTTCATTATTGTCATGTAATACTACATTTAGAATGTAACATGCATTCTTTAACTTTATCTACTGTGAGGAAGACAGAAAGTTGCCTCTCTGTCCAGCCCCCCTCACAGAAATGAGACCCCAGCAAGAAATAAACTTATGACCCCTAGTTTACAAGGCCAATGCTCTAATCACTGAGCTATCGGAGCCTCCAATGTGTGCTGGTTCAAAGTCTTCAGGCCTGTGAAGACAGGGGGACCTCCTCTGTGGAGTAGGAATCTGGATCCTCTGTGGAGTAGGAATCTGGATCCTCTGTGGAGTAGGAATCTGGAGCCTCTGTGGAGTAGGAATCTGGATCAGCTCCTATAACATGCTTTTTTTTGTAATTCTTTATTTATCACTCTATGAACCATATCAACCAATATATTTACAGATGCATCTCTTTAAATATTCACAGTGACATTTTCTTTTTTTTTCTCCCTTCCCCCTTCCCACTCCCCTCTAAAAACAGTAAATATTGGACATATAAAATACAATAAAACAAAATCTTTATACAAAAGGAATACAAACAAAAAAGACGTATCATCTACTTATTCACATTAAATCTGATCGTGTTTATCTTCTTATCATTTTAGGTGGTGGTGGACCGAGGCCTGCTCTTTCTGCCATGTTCCATATATGGTTCCCAGGTTTCCCCAATCATTATAACTTTGTCTTTTAAATTATATGTGATTTTTTTTTTCCCAATGGGATACACTTAAACTTGGTGACATATTCCATTAATGTTTAGTTATTTAGTCCAACGTGGCCATCTTTTATCTTTATTTTCACTTCTTTTCCGCCTCTTCACCACCTCCATCCCTTTTTTCCATTACTGTTTTTTAAGTATTCCTTTTTAAATCTCAATATTTGACACCGCATTTAAGACATGAAATACCCCAACAATCCCCACAACAATTAACTGTTTAACCCCAAATGAACCTCGCCTCCTTGGATTGCCTCCTATCCCTTGACAGCAACCACAACTCCCTTTCCATTCAGTTTGTGAACTTACTCGCAAGCGTCAACCGATTTCGCAGTGACCCTTATTCTTCCACCCCCAGAGAACACTATTTTCCTATACTTATAACAAAGCTCTTTTTTTTCCATCTTCCTCTTTTATCCATCTTTAAATCTTTATATATACATTATCTTTACTTTATATTTATTACATATTTTTGTATATTTTCTTGCCGGTCATCCTTCTTGTCACTCTTCCTTCTCTCTTCTCTTGCCCTGCAAATGTTCAGCAAATTCTTGGGCTTTCTTTGGGTCCAAGAACAGTCTATTCCATTCCCCAAGAATGAATACTTTGAGTACCGCTGGATGTCTTAATATAAAGTTATACCCTTTCTTCCATAAGATTGTTTTTGCCGTGTTGAATTCCTTCCTCTTCTTTAAAAGTTCAAAGCTTATGTCCGGGTAAAAAAAATATTTTTTGTCCCTTATATTCCAACAGCTTATTGTCTTCTCTAACCTCCTTTCTTGCCTGCTCCAGTATGTTTTCTCTTGTTGTATATCTTAGAAATTTTACCAATATGGATCTCAGTTTTTGATGTGATGGCAGTTTCGGTACTAGCGCTCTATGCGCCCTTTCAATTTCTATTTCTTCATGTGAGTCTGTTATTCCCACCACCTTCAGGATCCATCCTTTTATAAATTCCTTCATATCTGACCCTTCTCTGCCTTCTTTCAGGCTCACTATTTTGATGTTTCGCCTACTGTAGTTTTCCAATACGTCAATTTTTTGTGACAATAAATCTTGTGTCTCTTAATTTTCTTTCGCTCTCTTCCAACTTCCCTCTTAAATCATTTATCTCCATTTCTACAGCAGCTTCTCGTTCCTCCACATTTTCTACTCTTTTCCCTATTTCAGTCATGACCAACTCGAAGCTTTGCATTCTGTCTTCAGCTCTTTTCATTTTTCTTTTGATTGAACTAAATTCTAATGATAGCCATTCTTTTAATTACCTCATTTGTTCTTCAAAAAAGGCTTTATCTAAACTTTGTCCTTCTATTTTACCTTCTTCTTTCCTTTGAAATTCTTGATCTTCTTCCTCCTTCTTCTGTGTCTGTATCTATGTTTTTGTCATCTTCTCTTCTCTGTATCTTCTTCCTTCTCTGGTGAGCTGGTTCTGTATCCTTGCTGGGCCTCCAGCTAGTGTGTCACCCGTTGTTGGGCCTCCCGCTGCAGGTCAACCCACAGCTGGGTCTCCTGCCGCAGGTCGTCCCCCTGCTGCTCATCCTCTTCCTGCCCTTTGTTTTCTTTCTCACCATTCTTCTTTTCTTCTTTCTTCTTTCCCCCAGCCAAACGCCCTGATACTGGGCACCTCTCAGCTGGCCACTCCTCAGCTGAGTCCCCCTCCCATTGACGTTAACCTTTTCTTTTACTTGGCTCCGAGAGCCATTTTTGAAGTACGCTGGTCGGGAGGACACCGCTCCTCTGGGGACTCATCAACATCAGAGATCAGCCACTCCTCTCCATGGTGGCTCTCTGCTCTGACATGCAGGTAAGGCCTTCTTCTTTCTTCTCCAGTGATTTTCCTTCTTCCCTTTTCTCTGTTATTCTTACTTTTTCTCTGTTAGGTGCCATCTTCTGTCTCTTCTCTGTAACTTTCTCTTTCTCTTCCTGTATTTTATGTTTATTGAACTCTGTTTTTTCACACTTTTTTTTCTTTTCTCTGGAGAGGGCTAGTTCCACCCGACCAGCCACTACTCCATCACGTGATTCCCCTGCTCCTATAACATGCTTGAAGGTCATTTGGCAGATGTGACATAAATTAAAACTTTAAAGGTTAGGATGGCTTTCATGACGCACAAGGTCCAATTTTACTTTGCTGCAAACATTAAATGCAGGCGTAACAGTTTTAAGCTGCTGGTGTTTAATACTGTTGCTAGATACCTAGGAAGTACCCATCAGCAAATATGCTGATGCCTGCAGTGTCTTTCTGTGAAGCTGTGAAACAGGTGACTCGAGGGCTACATGCCTCTTGTTTGTGTTCTGTTGGCCATTCTGATCGGAGTAAAAAGAAGCCATCAGTGTGAGTGATGGCTGTGTATGTGCATGGTGGTATCTTTCTGGGAACGGTTTGACAATATGCAGAAGTGAGGATGAGTGTCAAATGGGGAAATGAAGATGGACACAGAGTAAGGTGGGGTGATCTGTAACATCAGGAATAATGAGGTGGAGCGTGATTGAAAGGATCTGGTGTTTAGAGGTAACACACAGGTTGGGATGCAGGTGAATGTTCACACCACTCCTCCTTGGGTCATTGAACCACTTTCAGCTTTGAATCCATGACTGGCTCCATTTTCATTTTCTGATCCATGGGCCACCTCCAGCTGTGCCTCCTTGGTGTCACTGAAAAAAGGACACAGAATCTTGCATGGGTTCTTGCACCCACCATCAACCTGTGGAGGGGTGATGAGAGCATCCTGTGGAAGGCCTGCATCACTGTCTGGTATAGGAACACCAATACCCATGCAAAAGGTTGTGGACACAGCCCAGGAAATCACAAGCAAAGCCATCCCCACCATCGAGAACATCTGCAGGGAACACTACCATCAGAGAGCAGCAGCAAACATCAAGGATCCACATCACCCAGCACTCATTCTGTTTTCACTGTTACCAACAGGAAAAAGGTATAGGTGGGGCGGCATGGCATAGGGAGAAGACGTGGGAAGACACCTCCCCCTGGCAGAACTATTAAAAACCCATATAACAGTTTTTAAAATATTTTAAAAACTGTTGACTGTATTGTTGAAGCACTCTACGAGCAACTATGAGGAAGACTAAAACTCAAACAGCAAAGAAAACAGCCACTAAACAATTAATTGCTACAGAGGAATCTTGGCCTACCTCACAAATGGAGTCTCCAGATTCGATTTCTCTTCAATCCCGACCGCAATGCCAGTCCAGCGATAAAGTGCATACAACACTGCCACGCAAGATGGCATTGGTGCTCAACGTTTACTTACTCCCGAGTAAGAGGACCAATTTCGCCCACGTGCATAACATCCTAACGGCTCAGGCTGCGGGGGAACCCGATCTCCCTTGGTTCAGTGATCCTGGGCTGATGGGGGAGGGCATCCATATCCGCATTCGGGTCGAGGCGACCTCCATATTGACGGAGGAAGAAGAGGACATTGCTGGAATGGAAGAGGAGGTGGAACAACAACAGATGGAAGAGGAATCAGTTATAATTCAGGGTAGGCCTATGGTGAGGCAGACTTCTAAGTTTAAGTCTGATCTTCACCATTCAGATTTACCTTCAACTGCTGATTTGTCTAAGCAAATGGAAAATTTGGCTGTACAAGTAAGCCAAGGATTTTAAATTATGATGGAATAGTTTGCTAAAATGAAGGGAGAAATAGCTTCTGTTAAAATGGATGTGGAAAAATGTTTGAAAGCAGTGGATAAGGTTCAGGACAAATGTAAGAAGATTAAAGGAGAATTTATTGACTGCAAAGATGATGTTGATCAGTGTAAAGAAAAGATGGGACAGATGGAGGATTCATTTACTGGCTGAGAAATTCAGAAAAATGATTTGTTGAAGAAAATTGACACTTTGGAGAAACAAAGTCAGAGGAATAATGCTAAGATTGTTGGTCTTCCGGAAGAGTTTGAAGGTCTGGACCCAGTCTAGTTTTTTCAGAAGTGGATTCCCAAGGATTTGGGAACATCATATTTCCCAAATGATCTGGAGTTGGATAGAGCCCATTGAGCAGTACGAAGGAAGGGAGTCACGTGATGGAGTAGTGACTGGTCAGGGAATTCCAGCCCTCTCCGGAAAAGTTGAAAAAAAAACACAAAGGTACAAGAGTAAAAATTCAAACAAAGTAAAAGTAAAGGTGAGAAGAAAATGGCAGCGAAGAGAGAAAAGTCGAAAGCAACGGGAAGAAGAGAAGAAGAAAGAATGTCGGAAGAAGAAGGTGAAGGCCTTACCTGTCCGAGGAGGCCCGCCGCGGAGAGAGAAGCCCGCTTCCTAAGGTCAGTGGAAGTCCCGAGCTCGGGACTACAAAAATGGCTTGCGGAGCCGAGTAAAAGTGCGCAATTGCGCATGCGCGAGGAGTCGCGCATGCACGATGCGCATGAAAAAAAACACACTGACGGGAGGGGGGAGCAGCTGAGGAGTCGATCTCCACAGCTGAGAGTGACAGCTGCAACACAACAACAGGAAGAGAACACAGAAAACAACAAGAACAAGAAAGAAGAGAGTAAAAAGAAAACAAGGAAACAACAGATGGCCAACCCAGAGGAAGAAGAAGAAGAAGAACATAGAGAAATGGAAGAAGAAGGGAAAGGCAGAACAATGGATATTTTTTTTTTAAAGAATATATGGAATCAGTGAAAGAATGGCAATTACAAGAATTTAATGAGATAAAAAGAAGAATTAAGAGTGCAGAAGAAAAAATGAATAAAATAGAAATGGTCATATCAGAGATAGGAAAAAGAGTGGATAATGTGGAAGAATGAGAAATAATTGTAGAAATGGAAGTAGAGGACTAAAAAGAGAAATTAGAAGAATCTAATAAAAAAGTTAAAGAGGCACATGAGCTGTTAGCTCAGAAGATAGATATAATGGAAAACTATAATAGAAGAAATAATATAAAGATAGTGTGCCTTAAGGAAGATGAAGAAGGCAAGAATGTGAGAGAATTTATAAAAGATTGGATCCCCAGGGTCCTAGGAAGACCAGAATTACAGGAAGAAATGGAAATAGAGAGGGCACATAGAACACTAGCCCCGAAACCACAACTGCAGCAAAAACCAAGATCCATTTTAGTAAAATTTTTAAGATATACAACAAGAGAAAATATATTGGAGAAAGCAATGAAGAAAATAAGAGAAGACAAAAAGCCACTGGAATACAAAGGTCAAAAAATTTTTTTCTATCCAGACATAAGTTTTGAACTCCTGAAGAAGAGGAAGGAGTTCAATACAGCAAAAACGATCCTATGGAAAAAAGGATATAAATTTATGTTAAAGTACCGAGAGGTACTTAAAATAGTTATTCCAGGGCAACAAAACAGACTATTCTCGGATCCGGAGGAAGCACGAAAATTTGCAGAACAACTACAAAGCAAGCAGAGAGATGAAGACATGTAATGAGAGTAAAAATGACCACGAACTATATGTATGTGTGTATATGGGTATATATATGTATAGATGTGTATGTATATATGTGTGTACATGAGTGTATCCATATTTAGAGGAAAATATATAGAGTATAGATAAGAATTAATAAGGGAATGAAAGGGAACAGAGGAAATAAGGAGGGAATTTAAAAAGTGACCTTTGTTATATATGAAAATTGAAGTCTTTTCCGGGGGGGGGGGCTGGGTGGGGAGGAGTTACGGTCACTGCAAAATCAGTTGATGCTTGCGAGTGAATTCGCAAATCCAAATGGAGAGAGGGATAAAGGGCAACTCAGGAGGGGGAGGGGAGAATTGGGTTAAAGAAGTTTTAGATAGGAGAATAAGGGAAATGTTTGATGTTTTAGAAATGTTGTCTTATAAAGTGTTCAAAACAAGAAAGCAGAAATAGATAAGAAGGAAAGGTGATGATGAGGAAACGGAAAGGGAAGATAAACAAAGTATGAAATGGCTACGTTGAACTATATGACTTTAAATATTAACGGAATACATAACCAAATCAAAAGGAAGAAACAGCTAAATTTACTGAAAAAAGAAAAAATTGATATAGCATTCGTGCAAGAAACACATTTAACTGAAATGGAGCATAAGAAATTAAAGAGAGATTAGGTAGGACATGTAACAGCAGCGTCATATAATTCAAAAGCTAGAGGAGTAGCTATATTAATCAGTAAAAATGTACCAATTAAAATAGAAGAGGAAATAATAGATCCAGCAGGGAGATATGTAATGATAAAATGTCAGATATATTCGGAGTTTTGGAATCTACTCAATGTATATTCACCTAACGAAGAAGATCAAAAGTTTATGCAAGATATTTTTTTGAAGATAGCAGACACGCAAGTGAACATATTAATAGGAGGGGATTTCAACCTTAATTTGGATTCAAATATGGATAAAACTGGGAAAAAAATTAACAGAAAGAACAAAGTAACCAAATTTATAATTAAATCAATGCAAGAAATGCAACTTTTGGATATATGGAGGAAATAACACCCAAAGGAAAAGGAATATTCATATTATTCGGATAGAAATAAAACATACTCAAGAATAGACCTATTCCTGTTATCAGCTCGTATGCAAGACAGAGTAAGAAAAACAGAATATTAAGCTAGAATATTATCGGACCACTCACCCCTGATATTGACAATAGAGTTAGAGGACATCCCTCCAAGAATGTATAGACGGAGATTAAACTCCATGCTACTTAAAAGGCAGGATTTTAGAGAATTAATTGAACGACAAATTAAAATGTACTTTCAAATAAATACGGAATCAGTGAAAGATAAGTTTATACTATGGGACGCAATGAAAGCGTTCATCAGAGGGCAAATAATGTTATGTAACCAAGATGAAGAAGGACTACAATCAGGAAACAGAGCAGTTGGAAAGGGAAATAATAAATATAGAAAAAGAATTAGCAATGAAGGAAGACACAACTAAAAGAAGAGAATTGGCAGATAAAAAAATAAAATATGAAACACTACAAACATATAAGGTGGAGAAGAATATAATGAAGACAAAACAGAAATATTATGAACTAGGGGAAAAAACGCACAAAATTCTAGCATGGCAGCTTAAGACAGAACAAGCTAAGAGAATGGTATTGGCATCAAGGAAAAAAGACAAACAAATCACATATAATCCAACGGAGATTAATGAAAACTTCAGAGAATTCTATGAACAATTATACCAAACTGAAAATGAAGGGAAAGAAGACAAAATAGATGAATTTTTAACTAAAATTGAACTACCAAAATTACAAATAGAGGAACAAAATAAATTAACAGAACCATTTGAAATAGTAGAAATACAAGAGATAATAAAAAAAACTACCAAATAATAAAACACCAGGAGAGGATGGATTCCCAAAAGAATTCTATAAAACATTTAAAGATTTATTAATTCCTCCCCTCCTGGAAGTAATCAACCAGATTGATAAAACACAAAGTTTACCAGATTCATGCAAAACAGCAATAATTACAGTAATACCAAAGACAGGGAAAGATCCACTCGCACCAGCGTCATATAGACCAATATCATTACTTAACACCGATTATAAGATAATAGCTAAACTATTAGCAAACAGATTAGCAGATTATGTACCTAAAATGGTAAATCTACACCAAACTGGATTTATTAAAAAAAGACGGACAACAGACAATATTTGTAAATTTATTAACATGCAGTAGAAGGGAGTAAAGCGCCAACAGTAGCAATTGCTTTAGACGCAGAGAAGGCCTTTGACAGAGTAGAATGGAATTATTTATTCAAAGTATTGCAAAAATTCAGTTTACCAGAGAAGTATATTAATTGGATTAAAGCATTATATAAGGGGCCATTGGCGAAAGTGACAGTAAATGGATATATATCAAAGCAATTTAATTTAAGCAGATCAACAAAGCAGGGATGCCCACTATCACCCTTATTGTTCGCGTTAGCTATAGAACCACTAGCAGAATTGATAAGAACAGAAAATAAAATAAAAGGGATAAAAATAAAAGACAAGGAATATAAAATCAGTTTATTTGCAGATGATGTTATAGTATACTTAACAGAACCAGAATTATCAATAAAAGAATTACATAAGAAATTGAAGGAATATGGAGAAGTGTCGGGTTACAAGATTAACGCAAATAAAAGTGAAGCAATGCCAATGAATAATGCGGATTTCTCAAAATTTATGAAGGAATCACCATTCAGATGGCAAATACAAGCAATAAGATACCTAGGGAAACAAATAAATAAAAACCTCGGCCATCTATATAAACTCAATTATTATCCACTAATGAAAAAATTATAGGACGATTTAGAGCAGGGGTGTCAAACTCAAATTCACGGAGGGCCAAAATTTAAAAATTGGACTAAGTCGAGGGCCGAACTAAATATTTATTGAAAATTTTCAACAACATCTGCATGTTTTCTCATCTTTCAACATATGTAATGTTAAACTTTAGGATATAACTTTAGGAGGATAATGTTACAGGTCAGGAGTAGATAGCTCAAGTTCACCCTTTGCTTGACCTGAGGGAAACATATTTGGTCCCTGTGGAGATGTAGTCAGCATTCACAGGCTCTGTCTATTTTGGCCTGCATCAGGACTCAGCATTTCCTGCTCACTCCTCAGGCTCTAGGCCTCTATTCACCCTCGACCCACCATCCCTCCACCTGACCAGTCCTTTACCCAACCTCTACTCACCCCTCACTCCACTCGCTCTGCCTCTACCCTCCCCATCCTATACACGCCCCTCTACTGCCTCTCCCCTCAACCTGTTCCTCCCTCTACCCATCTCTCACCCTCTAATCACCCCTCCCCTACTCACCCTGCCCCTCCCCTTTTACCTCTTCCCTATTCACCCCTCCTTCTATTCATCCCACCTTCTAACTGCCCCTTGCACCACCATAACTTCCCCTGCCCATTACTCCTCACCTACACCCTCTGCCCACCCCTGCTTACCCACCCACTCAGGCCCAGCGCGCTGCCGATCAGCCTTTGTGGACAGCCACCATCTCTCTCTTCACGTGCAGGGCCGAACCAGACGTCCCTGGGGTTCGCGCGGGTGCAAGTGCTGAAGGCCGTGCCGACCGGGAGAAGTGCGCTCGCACTGTGGAAGGGCCGTCCGGTGCCAGTTGCGTGGGGCTCGCGCTGCCCGGGGGCCGTGCGCAGCCTGTCATGCCCGTCGCACCAACAGGAAATCACAGGCGCTCGCCAATCCGCCGCACCGCTCGACAGGTGGGAGAAGTGACTGGTTGTGTGGGGAGCCTTCCAACTGGTTTGCCGGCTGATAACATCGACAGACTTCTTGTGTTATAATTTCTCGTGTTACAGTGGGGAAGGATGTGCAATGAAGGGGGAGGATGGTGGGGGTGACATTACCAAAAAACAGCATCGGCTCTCGCTGCAGGGCGGGCCACCTCTAATACATTTTTGAAATGATCTTGCGGGCCAAATATATTTATATCACGGGCCAAATTTGGCCCACGGGCCAAAGTTTGACATGTGTGATTTAGAGCATTGGAAAGATTTACCACTAACACTAATAGGAAGGATAAACTGTATTAAAATGAACATTTTCCCAAGGATACAATACCTATTTCAGGCATTGCCAATACACTTGACAGAGAAATTCTTCAAGGAGTTAAAGGAAATAATAAGGAAATTTTTATGGAAAGGGGGGAAACCGAGGATAGCACTTGATAAATTAGCAGAATGGTATAAACAAGGAGGTTTATAACTGCCAAACTTTAAAAATTATTATAGAGCCGCACAATTAAGATACCTATCAGATTTTTATCAAACAAGGGAAAAGCCAGACTGGACTAGATTAGAACTAGATAAAATAAGGGAGAAGATACCCGAACATATATAAATGGGATGAAAAATTGGTACAACGTAGGAGTTCTCCAGTATTACATCATCTGCTCAATATTTGGAAGAAGGTTCATGTAGAAAGGAATAAAGCAAATTACCAATTACCAAAACTAATACTGACGCAAAATCAGTTAATCCCTTGTACAATAGATAACCTTTCCTTTAGAGAATGGGAGAAAAAAAGGATCAAAAGAATAGAAAATTGTTTTTCAGGAAATAAATTACTATCCTTTGAACAAATGAAGGATAAATATAATATAACTCAAGATACAGTGTTGGCATACTACCAACTGAGATCCTACTTGAAGGACAAATTGGGAAGCAGTCTGAGGTTACCAGAGGGAAGTAATTTTGAATATGTGATTACAGATACAATGATAATCAAAAAATGTATAACAAATATGTATATTAAACTGCAAGAAAAGGAGAATGAGGAAACAAATGGTAAAACTAAACAAAAATGGGAACAAGATTTAAACATAAAGATAAAGAAGGAAACATGGGAGAAGTTATGCTCTGGAACTATGAGAAATACAATAAACATGAGGTTACGTATGATACAATATAACTGGATACAGAGGCTATACATTACACCTCAAATGTTAAATAAATGGGACCCAACAGTATCTGACAGATGTTTTCGTTGTAAAAAAGTGGGAACAACAATTCATGCAATCTGGACATGTGAGAAAGTGGAAAAATTTGGGGAAGAACTAAACCAGATATTAAATAAAATTGCAGAAAACAATATACCAAAAAACCCAGAGATCTTCCTCCTAAGTAAAATAAAAAACAAAGAATTTGGACTTGATTTGGATGGTGCACAAAAAAGATTTGTTATGATAGCTCTAGCCGTAGCAAAAAAATGTATTATGTCAACTTGGAAATTAGAAGATAACTTGAGAATACAACAATGGTATGTAGAAATGAATAAATGTATTCCATTAGAAAAAATAACATATAGTTTAAGAAATAATATTGAAATATTTGAACAAATATGGGAGCCATACATGAAACACAATAGAGAAAACTTACCAGGGACATCTACCACCTAAAATAACGAAAGGAGAAGGAAACGAAAGGAATTGACTCAGTGGAATTTCTTGTTTATTTTTATTGAATGACAACTTTGTTTGACGGGTTTAATGTATCTTAGATTCTGTACTTTAAATGAATGGGGGGGGGAGGTAGGGAGGGTGGGATGGGAGGAGTGGGGGAGAAAATGACACTGTACATATTTGAAAAGGAAAATGTATGTATCTTGGTCAATGTGGTTTATGGTGTGAAAAATAAAAAATAAAAAAAAAGAGCAGTACGAAGGAAGCCGCTTCCTTGTCAAGCTCCATGCTCTATTTTGATTCGATGCATTATCAGGTCAGACAACTGATTTTAAGACTTGCGGTACAGAATGTGAGGAGTAATCAGGGTCCATTGCTTGTTAAGAATAATAGGGTACTTTTTTATGCTGGTTTGAGTCAATTTGTGATTAAACGTCTTAAAGAATTTAATTCAGCTAAAGCTGTTTTGTGGGAAAAGGGCTATAAATTAGCCTAAAGTTTTTTATGGATCTCAGTTTTGGAAGAAATTTTGAAGAAGCATTTCATACTTGAAATGATTTTATGTTTTATCTTTTATTGTTCTGTTCAGGGGAGAGGGGGGTGGTTAATGCTGATCCTTCCAAAGTCGTCGGGCACTTTGTGGCATTTGTCACTCCCGCATAATTGAAGGAGGTAATTCTATTATAGCTTTTTTTTTGTGTTGAGGTTTTTTTATGGGGTTCTTTGTTTTTCTTTGAGGAGATCTTTAGATTTCATTCTGTTGATCCCATGGGGAGGTGCTTCGCCATTTATGGTGGGATGGTTATAGAGATGGTTTATCGCTAATTTAACCTTTACTACTTTTAATGTTAACAGGCTTGATAATCCGATTAAGAGAAAGAGAGTTTAAAAATTATATGTTTAAAAATTGAAAGTCGATTTTTTTTTTTGCAGCAGACACATTTGACTGAGAAGGAACATCAGAAATTAAAAAGTGATTGGGTTGGGTTATAGCATCTTCCTTTAATTCTAAAGCAAGAGATGTTGCTATTTTGATTATTAAGAAGTTAGCTTTTAAATTGGACTCGGGTTCTGAGGCAGCTGGTAGACTTTTGTTTGTTAATTGTAAAATATTTTTTGAATGTTGAACTTTAATGAATATTTATGCTCCTAATATAGATGATGAGCAATTTATAGTGGATTCCTTTTTTAATTTAAGACAGGCTTATGATAAAATTATGGTAGGAGGTGATTTTAATTGTTGTTTATACCCATTATTAGATAAATCTCCCAAATCAATAATTAGAACAAAAATGGCTAAACAGTTCATGGCATTAATTAAAGATATGAATTTGGTAGATACATGGAGGAAATTAAATCCTAAGGAAAAAGATTTTTCATTTTATTCGTTTCGCCATGATTCTTATTCTAGAATAGATTTGTTTTTCTTCTTCTTTGGCTTGGCTTCGCGGATGAAGATTTATGGAGGGGGTAAAAAGTCCACGTCAGCTGCAGGCTCGTTTGTGGCTGACAAGTCCGATGCGGGACAGGCAGACACGGTTGCAGCGGTTGCAGGGGAAAATTGGTTGGTTGGGGTTGGGTGTTGGGTTTTTCCTCCTTTGTCTTTTGTCAGTGAGGTGGGCTGTGCGGTCTTCTTCAAAGGAGGTTGCTGCCCGCCAAACTGTGAGGTGCCAAGATGCACGGTTTGAGGCGTTATCAGCCCACTGGCGGTGGTCAATGTGGCAGGCACCAAAAGATTTCTTTAGGCAGTCCTTGTACCTTTTCTTTGGTGCACCTCTGTCACGGTGGCCAGTGGAGAGCTCGCCATATAACATGATCTTGGGAAGGCGATGGTCCTCCATTCTGGAGACGTGACCCATCCAGCGCAAATACTAGAGCGCATCGGATGTCCCCCAAAGTTCCTCAACATGATTATCCAACTGCACGAAAACCAACAAGGTCGGGTCAGATACAGCAATGAGCTCTCTGAACCCTTCTCCATTAACAATGGCGTGAAGCAAGGCTGTGTTCTCGCACCAACCCTCTTTTCAATCTTCTTCAGCATGATGCTGAACCAAGCCATGAAAGACCCCAACAATGAAGACGCTGTTTACATCCGGTACCGCACGGATGGCAGTCTCTTCAATCTGAGGCGCCTGCAAGCTCACACCAAGACACAAGAGAAACTTGTCCGTGAACTACTCTTTGCAGACGATGCCGCTTTAGTTGCCCATTCAGAGCCAGCTCTTCAGCGCTTGACGTCCTGCTTTGCGGAAACTGCCAAAATTTGTTTTTAGTATCAGCACAATTACAAGGTTTTTAAGGCTGAATATAAAGCTAGGATTTTGTCTGATAATTCCTTGTTATTAATTATTTGTACTGCTTCAGAGAGAGTGGAGAATGTTTATCATTGGTGATTTAATTCTTTTTTGTTGAAGAATGCTGAATTTCGTAAAGTTATAAGGGAGCAAATACAACTAGTTTTGAAAAAACAGGATCAGTTGATAGCAAATTGTTTTATGGGATGCTTTGAAAGCTTATTTACGAGGACAAATTATTAGTTATTCTGTTAAAATTAAGAAACAACAAATGGTTGAGATTAGTAAACTGGAGAAGGAGATGGAGATTTTGGAAAAAGATTTACAACAAAATTCTACGGAAGTTAAGGAAGTACATTTAGTTAATTTGAAATTACAGTATAATTCATTACAAAAGTATAAGTTTGAGAAATTATTACAGAAAATAAACAGTGATACTATAAATTGGGTGAAAGAGCTCATAAAGTGTTAATATGGTGATTAAAAATGGAACAAGCTTCTAGAACAATAAATGCTATCAGATGGTTCAATTATTACATATAAACCTCAGGAAATTATTTATGAGTTTTGTATGTTTTATGCAAAATTGTATACTTCTGAAGTATTGGAGGATGAAGTGAAAATTGAATTTTTTAAAATCTGGTTTAGCTTTACCTTCCTTGATGGATATGGATATTAAGGATTTAGATGCTTCTCTTACTACGGAAGAATTGATGGAAGTACTTCGATCTATGCCGAGTGGCAAGTCTTCAGGGGATGATGGTTTTACTTATGAATTTAATAAGGAATTTCCGGATTTATTAATTCGTTTATTGATGGATGTTTTGGAGCAAGTGGTGAAGACTGGTTCCTTTCCGGACTCTTTTTTTAAAGCAATTATTACCATTATTCTTAAGAAGGATGGGACCCCGTAAAGGCAAGATCTTATAGACTTATTTCTTTATTAAATGTACATTATAAAATTGTTGCCGAGGTTCTGGCTAATAGATTAACTAAATACTTACCAGATTTGATTCCTGTAGATTAGGGGGGTTTTATTAAGGATCGATATTCAGTAGATAATGTAAAATTGATTTCTATAGTTAATATTTCTTGGGAGCAGTCTGACCAACCAATGGTAATTTCTCTTGATGCAGAAAAGGCCTTTGATAGAGTGGAATTTATTTTTTTGTTTAAAGTTTTGGAAAAGTTTAATTTTGGGTCTCTTTTTATTGGTTGGATTAAGGCTTTATATAAAAATCCTACTGCTATCTTGTGTTATCTAAATTGACTAGGCAGGGCTCCCCTTTGTCATTAGCTCTATTTTTTGAACCTCTGACTCAGATGATTAGACAGGATAGTAATATTAAAGGCATCAAGGTAAAAGCTAATGAATATAAAATAAATTTTGTTTGCAGATGATGTTCTGATATATTTAACACAACCTTTGAAATCCTTGAGGAACTTACATGAAAGATTGGAGCTGTATGGTGAAGTATCAGGATATAAAATGAATTGGGAAAAGAGTGAAGTTATGCCTTTAGCTGAAATGGATTCTTCGCTTTATAGACATGTTGAGAAGTTTAAGTGGTCTGATCAGATTAAGTAATCAGGTATTATAATAAATAGTAATTACAACCATTTATATGAATTAAATTTTTTTACCTTTATTGTCCAAAATTAAGTATGATTGGTGGAAAGATTTAGGACATGTTAATTATATCAAAATGAATATCTTTCCCCAAATTCAATATCTTTTTCAGTCGATTCCTTGTAGGATCCCTCAAAAATTTTTAAAAGATTTGAATACTTTTGTGAGGAAATATTTATGATAAAATGGGAAGGGTATCATTACAGAAGTTAACTAAAGTATGCATGAGGAGGTTTACAACTTCCTAATTGCCAGAATTATTATGAATCAGCTCAGTTGAAATTCATTAATAGGATGTTTCAAATGGATAATCCTTTGACATGGGCTAATATTGAATTATCTCAGATTGGTGAGAAGAAGATGGATCAATTTATTTATCGATGGAATTCTCAGTTATTAAGTAATTATAATTTGCCTGTGTTAAAACATTTAATGGAATTATGGAATTAAAAAAATGAAATTATAGGTACTCAAGGTAAAATTTTGGCTAAAACTCCTTTGTTTCAAAATAAGCTTTTTCCTTTTACAGTTAATAATCAACTTTTGAAGTTGTGGGAACAGAAAGGAATTAAATTGGCAGAAGATTGTTATGAAACTAGATATTTTATTTCTTTAAAAGAATGAAAGAGAAGTATGAAATATCTTCAAGTACTCTTTTTTTCTTACATCAAGTTAAAGCATTATTACTGGATAATTTTGGCTAATTAAGGCTACCTAGACAGTCTAAATTTGAAAGTTTACTCACTGATGGAGGCAAGAAAGAATTTATATCTGAGATGTATGCTTTATTACAGAATAAAATGTTTAAGCCGGACGTTCATAAATCTAGATGGAAGTGGGAAAAAGTTTTGGCGATATCTATCTCAGAATGATTGGATGAATCTATTTGAGGACAGTATGACTAAAATTGTAAATGTAAGGTATCGATTGGTTCATTATAATCTTCCATCAATTATATTTAACTCTGGAGAAATTAAGGAAATATAAATTCACTTCTTCTGATTTATGTTTTAATGCCATAAGGAAGTGGGCTCTTTTTTACATACGGGTAAACCTTTTTGCAATTAAATTAGGGAATTATTGGAAGTTATGTTTAAATTTAAAATTTCACTTGATCCTATGATATTTTTACTGGGTTATAATTAAGAAATTGAGTTTGGAGCTAAAATTAGATACATTTCAAATTGCTTTGTTGAGATTGGCTTTAGCTGTGGCTAGAAAATGTCTGGCAATTACTTGGAAAAATTAGACTAATTTGAGTATTCAAAAATGGCATTTGGAAATGAGATCTTGTATTCTGTTGGAAAAGATAACATACAATTTAAATAATAATTATTCCCTTTTTGTTAAAACTTGGAGCCCGTATATGAAATATATGTGGTTCATTTATTATATTTTTTCCTGTTGGTGTTGAAGGGTATTATGTTATGTTATTTGATTTCCTCTTTCTCTTTCTTCTTTTTTTTGGGGGGGGTAGTTTAGAGGGGAGTTGGGGGGGGGGGTTATGGGATAATATATCATGTATTGGTTTGTACTTTTATTGTATGATTTATTTTGATGAATAAATGTAAAATTTTCCAAAAAAAAGGAAAGAGGTCTAGGTGCCACAAGACTCACACCACAAGGTACAGGAACAGCTGCTCCCCCTCCACCATCAGACTCCTCAGCAACAAACTCAATCAGGGACTCATTTAAGGACTCTTACTTTTGCACTTTATTGTTTTTTTTCTTATCTGTATTGTGCAGCTTGATTACATTTCTTTATTTGTTTACATGTGTATGTTGAGTCCATTTTTTTTTTGCCTGCCAGTTCATGGTAATTCTGCCTGGCCCACAGGGAAAAGAATCTCAGGGTTGTATGTGATGCCATGTACATTCTCTGACAATAAATGTGAAATCTGTTAAAGATGCAGCCTTTGAACACCTGTTTCTGTGTTCATTTCAAAATGGCTGGTTTGGAATATTTATTTAATTGCTAACATTGTAATCAACACATGTAGAACATAAGAAGTAAAACACAAAAATCTACAGACACCATGGTTGAAGTAAAAACACAAAGCTGGAGAAACTCAGCAGTGTCTTGGATATAGCAAAGGTAAAAATACATAACTGATGTATATTTTTATCATTGCTATATCCAGGACACTGCTGAGTTTCTCCAGCTTTGTGTTTTTACGTATAAAACGTAGAAAGCTACAGTGCAGTAACACAACAGTCGTTGGCCTCATCAGTAACAAGGAGGAGTTGCACTGCAGAGAAGAGGTGGAAAATCTTATGAAATGATGAAAGAGATGATCGTGGACTTCAGAAGGACCAGAAATGATCACCCTCCACTACACATCGCTAATTCAGTAGTGGAGAGCACCAAGTTCCCTGGAGTTCACTTAACTAGTGACCTGTCATGAACACACATCTTGTCTCTTGTCAGGAAGGTGCTACCAGTGATTGCACTTTCTGAGAAGGCTGAAGCTGGCAAGGTTACTGACCACCATGATGTCAACTTTCTGTAGGAGCTCTTATCAAGAGCGTCCTAGCCGGCTGCATCACAGTGTGGTATAGTTGCTGCATAGAAATGGATTGGACTTCAATCCACAGGACCATAAGAGTGGCGGAGAGGATCACTGGAGTCTCCCTCCCCCCCCCCCCCCCCAATTGACGTGATCTACTGGGATCATCTGAAGAGGGCAGGTAAAATCATTGACAAACCCCTCTACCCTGCGCACAGGATCTTTCAGCTGTTCCCATCAGTATCAGAGCCAGCAGGCTCCAGGCTGAGAAACAATTTCTTCCTAGGGGCAGTGAGAATGCTGATCGACCAAAGGATCTGCTCACACCCACCAGCCAAGATTCTCATATCACAAAACAATATTTATTTGTATCTAGGAATACTTGTCCTACATATGTATTGCTTGTCTGTATGTGTGTTATATCGGGTTGTGTGTCTGCATGTTTTGCACTGAGGACTGGAGAATGCTGTCCATCAATCAAGTGACAATAAACTTGCCTTTACTTGACCATACATGTCATTCAGCCCATGATGTTGTGCCAACCTATTGTAAACCTACTCCACAACAACCTAATTTTATTCCTACTTCACATTCGTAAATCTCTATTTTTCTTGCATCTCTGTGCATGTCTAAATCTTTTGAATGTCCCTTTTGTACCAGCCTCCACCACCACCCCTGGAAATGCATTCCAGGCACCCAACACCCTCTGTGTCCTTTCTAATCAAGAGACAGTCAGGAAATGTGGAGCTGATGTGAGGTTACAGTTGCTGGATTACAGAATTCACTGATGGATGTTGCAGGTTTCTTGCATACACTAGGCCCCTGAAACTCCTTTGGCCCATCACCTGCTCTCAGTCGACTGGAAAATTTAAATCGGGCTCTGTTCAAGCCTTTTGATGAACTTGATTTGGCCTTTTCAGTTCCACTGTGCACCCATCCTGCCCTAACTGGTGATGTTAAAATAACTCAGGAAGACCATGAGCACAGTCTTAGGGGCAAATATTACTCTGGCTGATAAATGTATGTAAAGTAGTAGCTGTTTAAACCCCCCCCCCGCCTTTCAGATTCACACACCCGGGTTAAAATTCCAATCAGAGTTGAAGCTCTTCATTCTGCTGATCCATTCATTTATTCCTTTTGCAGTGGTATCCATCTTTAGTGTAACTGGAGTTCGGTTGGAACCCGAAGCCCGGAATGCTTTCCATCCCTTTCGAAAGGACAAGTGTATGTCAATTCTTGCCTGATGTGGAAAATGAAAGGTACAGGTAGGGAACAATGGTATTAACTTTAAATTAAATCCTGAACTTTCCCTCTATATTACCACTCTCTACTCACTCTCTGTAACTTACCTGGTGTGCCTCTTTGCATCCCACAATGCATTGAGAAATACAGTTTATTAAGAAAGCAGCCTCTATCCTCAAGGACACCCCACCATGGGGGGCGTGGCAAGATGGCGTAGAGTCTAGACGTGTAATCTCAACCTCTCTGGCCGGACTTTTAAGTACCTGTTTTTTAACCCTTTGTTTTCAAGTTTAAACTTCTTAAATTTTAGTTTAAAGTATTAAGGAACTATTATGGTCATTAATGGTAAAAAGATTAAACCTCAAGTGCAGAAGAAGTTACATTTTCGAAGTACTGAAGATTTGGGGTCTAAACAACTTGCTACAGCCTCAGGTTTAATTTCTTCAGTGCCTAAACTACAAAGACTGCCTGTGGGAGCTGAAAAGAAATGTCTGCTACTCACCAAGTGAAGGATAGCACTGGAATTACCCGTTCCTTGGAGGAAGGTGCGTGTTCCCAAGCAGTGGATCCCGATTCTGGAAGCCTTTCGATTTTAACTGAGGGAGCACACAGGAAAACGACTCCATTGTCTGAAATGCTTCAGGCAACATTCCAACCTGAAGATTTCGATTTCCTCCGTGATTTTACAAGAAAACAACGAGCTGCGGGGGGAGACCAGCAGTGACCCCCCCCCCCCCGAGGAAGTCTGGGTGCCATCGCTGGGAGTCCAGACCCATAGTAAAACCTCTAAAATGCCTTTTGTTGAGTTGCAGCAGGAGCTGCAGTTACCTGGTTCTGCCACTACGTCAGAGAAAGCAGGGCTGAGCTTTTCTGAGCTACAATGTATGCAGTTAAACGCTGTCATTCAACCCTTACTGAATGAGATGGCCCAAATGAATGCTAATATAAGTTCAGAATTGAATACAGTTAAAACACGTGTGGAAGCATCTTGTGAAGATATTTAAAATTCAGTCTGCTTTTTTGGAATGTCAACAGCAAGTGGTTTCTAACACAGAAAAAGTGTTGAAGGTTGAAAAATCAGTTATAGAATTGTGAGAACATGAGAAGGAGTTAGAGAGGAAAATAGACTACTTGGAGAATCCAAGCAGAAGGAATAATGTGAAAATTGTTGGTTTGCCAGAAGGTATAGAAGGACAAGATCCTCTTCGTTTTTTTAAAGACTGGATTCCACAAGTACTAGGGCAAGAATTTTTTTCTGGAGGCTTGGTACTGGAAAGAGCTCATAGAGCTTCAAGAAGAACACCTTTACCTGGTCAACCACCGAGACCTGTAATAATTCGATGTTTGAATTATTTGAACAGAGAAGCAATACTTCGATGAGCAGTGCAAAATGAGAGACGACGACAAACTCCGTTATTGATTCAGAATAGCAGAGTTTTTTTTAATCCTGATTTGAGTCAAGAGGTCATTCAACGTTGACGTCGATTTAGTTCAGTTAAAGAAGTTTTGTGGCGTAAAGGTTATAAGTCTACTTTTCGCTATCCGGCAGTATTGAAGGTGTTTTATGGAGACTATCAATCTCGGTTTTTTGAGACTGATCGTGAAGCAATGATTTTTGCTGATTCATTGCCAGATATAAGAGGACAAAGACGTAGTCCACCATTGTCTCCTAAAGAAAAATCTGGTTGTTCTGGAAATGGAAGAAATGGCAGAAATGGGAACAATGGGAATGGAAAGAATCCAACTTCTTTTGAAATGGGACCTTCGAGTTTGGAATCTCTTGGATGAATAGAAGAATTTTCTTATTCTTATTTTACTTTTTATGTTATCATGATATTTTGATGCTATTCTTTGTTCAGCTGGGGAGGGAGAGATTGGCTCTAGGTTCTACTAGTCATCAGCCACTGGTGGGTGACCCACACCCAATTTTTGTTTAGGGATTACTACCTTTTAGTAGTTTTTTTTGGGGGGGGGATTTTTTTTCTTTATTTCTTTTTATTTTCATTTTAGTTAGCTTTTAATCTGTGACTTTTTTCTCCTATTGGAGGGCCTATATACGTTGATTTGAGTTTTCATATAAAGATATTATTGGTATTTAGTAATATTAGTAGATATGTCAAAATTGAAGTTTGCTACTTTTAATGTTCGAGGTTTAACCAGTCCGATCAAGCGTCTTGGCGTATATTAAGAAAATGAAAATTGATGTTGCTTTTTACATACATTTGGTAGAGATATGATTTTACCTGAAATGACTAAATTTCAGGGTTATATTTCATCTATGTATCAAATACTACAGGATGGTATGGATAAAAAGGGTTGGGATAAATCCAAAATGGGAAGCAGATATTGGTTTTATTTTTTCTGAGGATGATTGATTAGATATCTGTCATGATAGTGTAACTAGATTGATAAATGCACGTTATGCAATGATTAATTATAATTTTCTACATCAATTATATTTAACACCTGAAAAATTTAAACAGTACGGTTTTCATGAATTAGATTTGTGTTTTAGATGTGGTAATTCTGTTGGAACTTTTTTTTCATTGTTTTTAGAATACCTGTATAAGATTAAAATACCTCTAGATCCGACAGTATTTTTACTGGGTAGTTTGCAACCTCTGAAAGGTTTGGGATTAGATAAATTTCAACTTGCTTTTGTATATTTTGCTTTGTCTGTAGTGAAAAAATGTATTGCTAGTACGTGGAAAGATACAAATATGAATAATATTAATAGATGGCACAATGAGATGAAATATTGTTTAATAATGGAAAAAATTACATATGTTTTGTGTGATAATTACAGTTTTTTTATTAATAAGTGGTTGTAATATTCAGAATATTTACATTTTAATTTACATTGATTAGATCTTGATATGTATGTTTAATTTTTCCTTAATTTTTTTTCTTTATAGCTCTCCTTAGGAGAGCTATAAATAAAAAAAATAATGTTCATGTTTATGGTTAATAGTTGTATATGTTATCTACTATTTGTATTTTGAACAAATAAATAAAGTTTTTTAAAAAAAGGATCCCCCACCATCCAGGCCATTCCCTCTTCTCACTGCTACTGTCAGGAAAAGGTATGGGAGCCTGAAGATGAGCACCCAGTGGCACAAGGCTGGCTCCTTGCCCTCTGCCACCAGATTTCTGAATGGACAATGAACCATAGACACTATATTATTTTCTTGAACTATTTATTTATTTTTCAAATGTGATTTATAGGAATATTTGTGATTATTGTCCCTCCGTATCACATCCTGTATAGCCCACCTATATCCCATGCGGTACTCCCCTTCTTCATAACTTGGACTATATCTGCCTCTTTTCTATGCCAGCCTGCACTACCTGTTCCATATCCCATCCTCTGCTGCCCATCTACAGAGGCTAAGCTACCTGCAGTCTAAAATCTTCCCAATAACTTAAAACATTAATTCCTTGCTTTCATCCAGCCTGTACTACAGACTCCAATACATCCTCTGTGCTCTATATCTCACCTTCTGCAACTTGCCTGTACAATTTGGACACACTGTGATTGTCCAGCAGACTCTACTTACTACTTTCATATTGGCACTAATAATCTAGGAAGCAGATCCACTGTCAATTTCACTTCTGTAATTCTCACCTCTTTATCCTGCAGATTGTGTTTTGTTTTGGTGAGATGCCCACATTCGGCTATGCAGACCATCGAGTGACCGAAGATCCTCTGACTGTGTCCTGGTCTCATCTTCCTCAGCTCACAGTGGATTGATTTCTACATTGCTCTGTCAGGGAGTGATTGATGGGGTAGTATAGAGAAAGCTTTACTCTGGATCAAACCTGTGCTATATTTGCTCTGAGATTGTTTAAAGGGACGTTATAAAGCTAGGTGAGGGGGATTCATTCCATATTTAACCCTTGCTGTACCTTCCTGTGTGTGTTTGATGGGAATCTGTGGAGGAACTTCACTCTACATCCAGCTTTGGTCATGGAACTACTGAAGGACAGCACAAAGGATTTCCAATCTGTACCTCACCCATTCAGTGCCTGCCCGAATGTTTGATGGGACTGCATGTATAGGCAGATGTAATCTGATTGATCCTGCCCTTCCCTGAAAGAGGTTCATTTGACAATGTTGAGGATGCTTTAGCTTTACTCTTTAACTTGTGCACCGCTGCCCTGAATTTGATAGGACAGAGTCAAAGGAGATTTTCTCTGTACCTAATGTGTGCTGTACCTGTACCAGGAATGTTTGATGGAACAATGTAAAGGATGCTTTATTTTGTATCTAATCCATGCTGTACCTATTCTATTGGTGTGGTGTTGATTGGCAAAATCTCAGATGGTTGTTATTTTTCACTTTAAAGAGCTGTTCCCACAGAGGAGCTCGCGTCATAAATATCATTTTAATAAAAAACCATGTATTAATTTTATGGTTGGGCAGCAAATGTTTGGCATTTGTCATTGTGGTTTGATAAGGGGAGATGTCGCCCTCACATGGGTTCATTACTGGTCTGCTGAGATTAAAATTAGACCACTGCCCCACACTTGCTTCTGGTGATCTTAGAGGAACAAGAAATGTGAGTGATGCCCGACATAGTGGTTTAGCCGAGCATCACATGCTTTTGCATGTGAAGAAATGTTTAACTGAATAAGGTGAGGTTGGCTGATGTCCTTTGCTCTCACATCCATTGAGGTATCAGAGTCTCCACAGAAAGGGATGGCAGTGTCAGAGATTAAACTGACCAACAGAACTGTCTCAAGATCCATGTTGAGCTTTTTGAATTGCGCTGGGTGGAGAGTTTCACTCCATATCGGAAGATTGACGGGGTGGTTAATGCAACGCCGACAACTGAGGTTCAAATCTGGCACTGTGTATGGAGTTTGTAGATTCTCCCCTTGTTTGCATGGGTTTTCTCTGGATGCTTGGTTTCCTTCCACCCTTCAAAATGTACGGGGCTGTTAGGGTAATTGTGTGCAATGGGGCAGCACAGATTTCAATGGCTGGAAGGGCCTTCTACGGTGCTGTACTGTTTAAATTAATATTTTTATAATCTTGGATTTGGCCTTGATAGTGAGAAAACTTGGAAAAGAGCATAGAGTTATACTGCAGTCATGGAAGCTCATGGCTAAACCACAGAAATACTTTGAGAAGTTTCTGCACACCTTGGAAAGAGTATAGCAGATAAAAGGACTGCAACATGGACATAGATCCCAAGGGCTAAGTTACAAAGGCACAAACCAGGCATTAATTCCCTGAAATTTATAATGATAAGGATGTTTACTGATTGTAGTTCAGTGACTTGATTCATAGATTGAAACAATTTCTTTTGGTTGGGAATTCAGATCCAGGGGCATGTTTGAAATATTGGCTTTTGAAGTATGATATTTGGAAACACCTAAACATAATAGGGATGGTGGAAATTTTGAAATTTCTTGCACAAACAGCAATAATGCACAGACATTTGTCAAAATTAAATTTGAGTTTGATAAATTTGTAGATATTATTATGTCAGATTTGTAGAGGATCAGCCTCGATATTGACAGGGAAATCGGGTGAAGAAACTAAATTACCTACTCTCTTCCTGGGTGCTTCACACAACCATCATTATCATACAACATCATCTTCAATCCCCACCCCCTTCCCACTGACCCTATCACGAGCACATATTACCCTGCCATTCTGGCAATGGATTTATCAGGAAGGACCAAACTGAGGCTTTGTATCTCATTAAACAAAAGTTATGGAAGGAACAAATAACCTTGTCATTTCCCAGTTCCACTCTAATTATTTTTTAAGTCTTCATCTTGGAGAAACTGCCCATGAACGGCCACTCCCAAGATCTCTGTCCTTCCTTTTGTCTGGCCTCTTGAATTGTGCAACCCAGACCTCTTTACTGCATCAAAGTGCCCCTGAAAATGGGAGCAGTGTACTGAGCTGTACCAATGGTTGGCCTCTGAGGAAGCACTGGTTACTGACCGTTTAAAAAAGTACAAGCTGGCTTTCTTGTTGGTGCAGATCACCTGTTACAGCAGGCTAAATGGTTTCTCTCTGATTTTTGTCGTGATATCTAGTACTCAGAAACATTATCAGGGATAATAGTTTAAAATGTCTCCCCCCCCCCCCCCCCCCTCCACCAACAGTTAGTAAAGATGTGCTGACTTTTATGGAAATTTTTGCAACCAAATTTTGTTAGGGCTTCTGCAATTTCCGCAGGTTTTTTGTTTGCCCTCAATTCTGCTGAAATTTTTTAAAGATGAATTGATTGTCATTTGCCTAAGTACAATGCACCAAAATTCTTTCTTGCTGCAGCCACTGAAGTACGTATGGTACACGAACCACAATAGCAAAAGTTACAATACGAAAGACAGTAAAAGGGTAGATAAATAAATATTCACTGATACAGTTGGAGCAAGAAAAAAATGAGTTTCAATGTTGCAGACAGATCTTTTGTTGGTCCCAGAGTTGCTTGTCTGGCAAGCTTAAAGAACCTGATACCTATTGGGGGGAAAAAAACTGTTCTTGAACCTGGACTTCAGGCTTCTGTACCTTCTGCCCATCGTGTTTGAGGTATCTTCTGATTCACAGGTTGGCTAACATCTTCTCAAGGCTGCAACAGTGAGTATACAAATCTTGATCATTCATTCCATATCGTGTAGTTAATATTCTTTTCTCAATGGGATATTGCATGTGCATCTTTCTCCAGCACAATCCATGACACTTCTTTGGTGCAGTCCACTGGACAAGATGGGTGACTGTTTTGGTGTGGGGAACAGGAGTCTCATGTTTCCTCCCTTCCTGAGGCTTCATGTCATTCAGTGTTAGGATGTTCCTCTCAAAGTTCAATGATCTATGGGTCTGTCATTCTCTGAAACTATTCTTGGGAAATATTGTCCCATGGGAACATGTGGTCTGTGAGAATATAATTTTGTGGCCATGCTGACCTGTGCAAGCAATGCCTTATGGGAACATTCTCATATAGGCTTGTTACATCATATGAATGTTGCTCTCCAGGAATGCTGTTCTGTGGGAATATGATTCCAGGAGGGCTCATCCATTGGGATTATGACTGTGGGAAATGTTACCATGTTATTTTTTTTTGGAATGTGCAAAATCCCTTTGAGTCATTTTCTGAGTTCAATTTGTTGTCACATGTACCAAGATGCAATGATATAGTTTGTCCCATTAATGTGCAGGCTGAGTAATCTGTCCAGCAATGAGCCCCATCCAGCATGTTTGATTTGGCTGAGGATGAGTCCAGGAACCAATCCAAAATAATATTTATCAAAAATGACTGACTTTCATGTACCAAAAGGATGGCAAATGTTTCTATGTCTTAGTTCTTCCTTCGATGAAGCTTGACTTCATCTTAATTAAAATGTAATTTTTAAAAAAAAAATACAGGACAATTCAGGCCCTTCTGCCCACAAGCCTGTGCTGCCCAAATACACCAATGAACATATGACCCCCATACATTTTTTTTGAAGGGTGAGAGGAAACTGGAGCACCCAGAGGAATCCTGCGCAGGTCACGGGGAGAGCATACAAATTCCTTACAGACAGTGCTGGACTTGAACCCGGATCGCTAGTGCTCTAACCGTTCTGCCTTTAATCTAGGGCAATATTCAGATTCAGAGATGATTACTACTTGTACTTTAATATTTTTTAACCCCTGTGAGCCTATCACTGTGATACACCTGGATAACCAAATGTAGTGAAACATAGAGTCCTGGTGCGCTGGTTGACCAGACATTCCAAAGGTCATCACAACTTCTCAGACATGTTCTATAAAAATTTCCAAGGATTCATCTAAGTTTCTGAATAATTAATCCTTGTACTTCGTGACAGCTCCAAAGGAGATCTCTGTTCTCCCTGGGTTTGCTTCAGGACACCCTCGTTACAGTGTGATAGGAGTACTGTTTATTCTCTCCATATCAATCTGTCCATCTTACAGATGGAAGTAAGAGTCCCTCAGGGCTTACCTCCATGCCTCATCAGGAAAGTAAGATAAGTATTAGAGTAAAGATGTCGCATGACAATTATATAGAACTCTGAGACCACATTTGAAGTATTGTGTACAGTTTTTGTCCCCCTTCTGATTTATTTTTTAAAGAAGATAATATTTGTTACAGAGTGAGTTCAGTGAAGATAGAATAGACTGGATCTTGGGAAGGTGAATCTGCTTTATGAGGAGAGATTAAACAGGATAGACCTTTTGGAGTATGGAAACACAAGAAATTATCTTAAAATAAACTACAGTAAATTATTTTAGGGCTCACAAATTAATTGCAGGGAGGATTCTTCCCCTGGTTGTGGAGTATGGAGGTCACAGTCTCAGAGGAAGTTGTTTTGGATTGATCCACCATCAATTACTCAAATGATCGTTGTTGAGAAACTAATAGGCTTTTATTCACTGAAGAACAAAGGCACATCCATACTGCTCACTGACCTGCACTGAGGAGTATACAGTGGTTGGTATACAGGATAGTATACAGGAGCCTGTGGGAGGAACCTCAGGTAGAGCTGGGCAATGGGTGTGCTTGACCAGACAATTATATGCAAACAGTGGTTTACCACAAAGACTGATATGAAGAAAAATGTCTTCTCTTGGAGGATAGAACATAGAACATTACAGCACAATACAGGCCCTTCAGCCAACCTATTATAAACCTACTCAACAAACTAAACCTTCTCCACCTCACACCCATGACCCTCTTGTTCTTGCATCCATATGCCTGTCTGAGTCTTTTAAATGATAATATTGTACCAGCTTCCACCACCACCCCGACAATGCATCCCAAGCAATCACTACTCTCTGTGAGTTAAAAAAACAAAACAAATGACTTACCCTTGATGTCTCCACAAAATCTTTCACCCCTCACCTTTACAGATATCCTCTGGCGTTTGCGACTCAAGGATGGTGAGTCTTTGAATTTACACTGCTGTAGCTGATGGAGATACAGTCATTATAGCATTCAAGACGAAATTGACAGATTTCTGTACATTAGAGTCAGAAATATATCACATGGAAATAGTGGACACCCATGGTATTAAACCCATTGTCCCGTATTTGGCCCTTAGCCTGCTATGCCTAGGCGATTGAAATGTTCATCTTGACATTTAAATGCTGTCATTGATTCTATTATTACTTTTGTCAGGCAGTGTATCAGGTAATCACCACATTCTGGGTGGGAAAGGTCCCCTTTATATCTACCCCTGTCTTGATAAAGTCGATGAGCACTGTAGCAAGGACATTCAGTTCACTGAATCCAGACAGTCCCGAGGTTGCTTTGCTGCTTTCCTAGACCATCTTTGTGTTATCTTCACCGCTGGTTCCCTGGTCTTTAGTTTCTGTCTGTAGGCAAGAAGGAGGAGCACATCCAGGTAGTCTGACTTTCCAAAGTACAGGTGTGGGATGGAGTGGTAGGCATCCTTGATGGCAATGAAGCAGTGGTGCTGAGGGGAGGCTTCTGATAAGGCAGGAGGTGATGAAAGCTTTGACCACTAATAGGGTGGAGGACAGTATAAGGGATGGATTCCGATACGGCAATAGGGTGGAAGGTGATTCAAAACAAAGAACTCACAAACGGCAGTGGTGAGGAAAGAGATGGCCTCTGTTAGGGAGCTGGTTGGTGAAAGGGATTGACTCCGGTAGGGTGCTGGTTGGTGAAAGGGATGGGCTCTGGTAGGGTGCTGGTTGGTGAATGGGATGGGCTCTGATAGGGTGCTGGTTGGTGAAAGGGATGGCCTCGGTAGGGTGCTAGTTGGTGAATGGGATGGGCTCTGATAGGGTGCTGGTTGGTGAAAGGGATGGGCTCCGGTAGGGTGCTGGTTGGTGAAAGGGATGGTCTCTGATAGGGTGCTGGTCGGTGAAAGGGATGGGCTCTGGTAGGGTACTGGTTGGTGAAAGGGATGGGCTCCGGTAGGGTTCTGGTTGGTGAAAGGGATGGGCTCTGATAGGGTGCTGGTTGGTGAAAGGGATGGGCTTGATAGGGTGCTGGTTGGTGAAAGGGATGGGCTCTGATAGGGTGCTGGTTGGTGAAAGGGATGGGCTCTGATAGGGTGCTGGTTGGTGAAAAGGATGGGCTCTGATAGGGTGCTGGTTGGTGAAAGGGATGGGCTCCGGTAGGGTGCTGGTTGGTGAAAGGAATGGGCTCTTCTAGGGTGCTGGTTGGTGAAAGGGATGGGATCTGATAGGGTGCTGGTTGGTGAAGGGATGGGCTCTGATAGGGAGCTGGTTGGTTGAAGGGATGGGCTCTGATAGGGTGCTGGTTGGTGAAAGGGATGGGCTCCGGTAGGGTGCTGGTTGGTGAAAGGGATGGGCTCCGGTAGGGTGCTGGTTGGTTAAAGGGATGGGCTCTGGTAGGGTGCTGGTTGGTGAAAGGGATGGGCTCCGGTAGGGTGCTGGTTGGTGAAAGGGATGGCTGCTGATAGGGTGCTGGTTGGTGAAAGGAATGGGCTCTGATAGGGTGCTGGTTGGTGAAAGGGATGGTCACTGATAGGGTGCTGGTTGGTGGAAGGGATGGCCTCTGATAGGGTGTATAGCTGGAAAAACTTGAGAGACAGGAGACTGCAGATGCTGAAATCTGAAGCTAAACTCATCTGTTGGAGGAACTCAGTGGGCCAAGCGGCATCGTGGGGAGAAAAAAGATTGATTAACATTGCAGGCTGGAACCCTGCATCATGTTTGAGAGTGTGAAGGAGAGATAGAGACCTGATATAATGGCAGGCTGAGAGTAGGGAGACCACAGCGAATGGGCAAATTGATGGACCAGGGAGAGGTAAAGCATGATGGACAGATCTGTTGATTGGCAAATGCCAGATTGAGAGAGAGAAGCCAAGTGGGGAAGTTGGGGAGATGAGTCATTACAGTGTGAGGTTGGTAAAAGTTGGGGACAAAGATTGTCAATGATTTAATCTGATCAGAGAAGCAGACGATGATATATAATGAGACAAAATGGAGCCAAGAGGTGGGGATTAGATCTCTCCGTTTCCATCTGAGAAGATAAGCTATATGTACATTTGCTACCGACCCACTGACTCTCGTGGCCACCCTGACCACACCTCCTCTTGTTAGGATGCCATCCCTTTATTCCAGTTTCTCCCCTTTTGCTGCATCTGCTCTCAGAATGTGGACTTCAAATGCAGTACATCTGCAATGTTCTTTTTCAAGCAACACAGCTTTCTCTTTCCTGTGGTTATTGTATTTCCTCCATCTCTTGAAGTTCTGCTCCTACCCCTTCTCTCCAAAAAGAACAGGGTTAGGGTTTATCGTCCTCACCTTCCTCCCACCAGTTTCCACATTCAGCGCATTATCCTCCATCATTTTTATCAGCTGCATCAAGACACCACCACCTGACACATCTCGCCCTCCTCAGCTCTATCTTCCTTCAGTAGGGGTGGCTCTCTCTTTGATCCCCTGCTCCGCTCATTCCTCCCCAGTCCTCTCTGTTACATCTGGTACATTTCCCTGAAACTGCAGAAAATGTCATTCTCATCTGCCAAAGAGAGGCCTAATGTAAGCTAGAGGGCCAACAGCTTGTATTCCATTCCCAGACAAGGTTTCAGGTCCGAAACATTGATTTGTCTTTTGTTTTCTATGGATGCTGGGTAACCTGCAGAGTTTCTCCAGCACTTTTATGCACCTCAGATTCTGCCTGGGCAGTGTACAGCCCAATGGTATGCACATAAATTTTTTGCATTTCAGATAACGTGTCCCCTCTTTCTTCTGCTGAACAAAATCCATTCTCCTTCTTCTCCTCCACTTTCTCTCTGCAATGGGAAAAATTGAACAAGTTCTAAGGATTCAGATTAATGAGGAAGAAAGAACAGCTCAAGGGGTGTTTTCTTAAAGTCGAATAAGTAATATGAAAGATAAACAAAACAATGTTTAAGATACAGTATAAAAAATCAATAAGTAGCACTTGAGGACTCCTGTTTATGGTGGCTGGCATGGAGGATCTCAGAGGTCCCTGGCACCGATCATGATTCTGGTCCAAGGAGAATCTCCAGAAGCTCACTCACTACTCACTGATAAAATCAGAGACCCACGCTTTGCTAATCTACGTTCACTAATTAGCTATTAACTCTAAAACTAATCATTATTCCTAACAAAAGGCAATTCTTACATTGTCAGCTGAACCAATCTCACTTGTCGCCAAAGACAAATTCATCTGATAATATCATGTTCCATTAGGTCTTACATAGGTTTCAAGGCCTTCTGGACACCAAGAATCAAGACTTTATGCCTTGTTGCTCAAATTGCTAATGTGCCCTCCCTCCTTTCTCCATTGATTACCTTTCCAATCATGTGTCTCCTTTACCTTTTTGTTCAGACAGCTCCCTTCTTACCTTTCTCATGAAGGGTTCAAGCCTGAAATATTAATTATATTTTTACCTTTGCTGTCTAAAGGACACTGTTTGACCTTCTGAGTTTCTCCAGCTTTGTGCTTTTACTTTGTGCCTTAATTCCCAATTAACATAGTTGCTCATTTTGAGGACTATGAGTAAACAACTCCATTTTAAGTAAAAATGATCTCATTACACCCTCCTTTCACTTTTGTTTCCTTTCCCACCCAGCTGCAACCCTCCAACCCGTTCCTATTCCCCTCCCTCTTTGGTTCCTTTGTCTTCCACCCCGATTTGGTACCACCTGTTCTCTCATTAAACCTTCTCTCCTTCCCAGATTCCAGCCTTTGCCCTTACTTGTCACCTATCCCACTCTGTATGACTCATCTTTCCTTCACCTCACCCCTTGGCTTCTCTACCATTGTCAGTCAACTACCTTTGCCGATCTTCCTTCATTTCTCCCTGGTCCTCCAATCCCTTGTTGACCCCAGCCCTACATCTCCCACATTATACCAGCCCTCTTCCCCTCCACACTCTCAGCCCTGATGAAGGGTTTCGGCCTGCAATGTTGATCAGTTTTCTTCCACTGATGCCACTTGGTCTGCTGATACTTTTGACTTGGAATTGGTTGCCCATAGAAGACAGAGGTGGTGGTAGGAGGATGTTGTCCTGGTTGAAGATCAGTGACTGTGGTGATATGACCACCAGCCTACTGCAGGGGGCGATCTCTGTACCTGCAGGAAGACCACCTAAGGGGCTGACTCACCTGGCCGGCTGTCAGTCAGCTGACACGAATATAGACCTGAGCTTGCCCCTCCTGAGCCAGTCACGTGAGGAGCCATCAAGGCATGAACTGGCGTTCAGAATTTTACTGGAATAAAGCCCGTTGTATAGTCTTTTGAGTTTTGTGCTTGCTTGCTGCTACCTCCACGCACCACAGTGACCAGTGGTGAACCATAGCGATCAGTGTTGAGATTTGCGTTATTTGTGATGCATAGAAATGACTTGGATGAACAAATAGATTGTTGGGTTAGTAAATTTGCAGATGACACACAGACTGTTGAAGTGGACTGTGTAGGGGGCCTTCAAGGATTGCAACAGGATATAGATCCATTGCAGATATGGGCAGAGAAATCAGAGATGAAGTTTAATCTGGGCAAGTGTGAGTCAAATGAATGAGTTGATAGATAATAATAAGATAATGAGATTGATAGTGTTTATTGTCGTACACATTGAGCAATGGAAAAAAGCAATAAAAATCTTACTTGCTGTAGCCAAACAGGTACTTGTAAAATGGTACAGTAAACTAATTGAATTAAAAAGACAATATAGTATATAAGATAGATGGATAATAAATATTCACAGTAATCCTAGAGCAAAAAACTGACAAACAATAGTGCAGACTGTCTTGTGCTGTCAGAACAGTCCATGTTGTTACAAGAGCAAGTTGATTGTTGTAACATGGGAGCTTCTAAGACCATAAGATATACAGTAGGAGCATAAGTCGCCCATTTGGCCCATCAAGTCCGCTCTACGATTCCATCATGAGCTGATACTTTCCAGCCTTCTCCCCATAACCTTTGATACCCTGACTATTGAAATATCCATCAATTTCTGCCTTAAATACACCCAATGACTTGGCCTCCACAGATTCTAGAGGTTCTCCATGCTCTGGCTAAAAATATTTCTCAGCATCTCTGTTTTAAATCGGTGCCCTTCAATCTTGTTCTGCCCTCTTTTCATTGACTTCCCTACCATGAGAAACAACAGGCCTTTCAACATTTAAAATGCTTCCATGAGGCCCCCCTCATTCTTCTGAACTCCAAGATGTACAGTCCAAGAGCTGCCATAATTTTTCCTCATATGCTAACCCCTTAATTCCAGGAATCATTCCAGTGAATCTTCTCTGAATCCTTGCCAATGCCAGCAAATCCTTTCTTTAATAAGGAACCCAAACCTGTACCCCGTAGTCCAAGTGAGGCCTCACCAGTGCTCTTTAAAGCCTCAACATCACATCCTTGCTGTTATACAAGAGGTATCCTATTCCTCTAGATATGAATGTCAACATTTCACCACTGACAAGTTTAGGGTATTCTGCTTGAGGACTCTCAATCCTCTTTGCACCTCCAAATTTTGTATTTTCTCCTTATTCAAATAATAGTCTGCCCTTTTATTCTTTCTACCAAACTTCATGGCTGTGCACTTTCCAAAATTGTATTTCATTTGTCCCTCCTTTTTGCCCATTCTCCTAATCGATCTGTCTTTTGCAGACTCTCCATTTCCTCATCACCACCTGACCTCCTCCACCTATCTTTGTATCATCTGCAAATGTATCCACAAAGCCATTTATTCTGCAATCCAGATCATTAACATACAATATAAAAAGAAGTGCCCCAACACTGATGCCTGTGGTACACCACTGGTAACAGGTAGCCAATCAGAATAGGATCCCTTTATTCCCACTCACTGTTTTATGGTCATCATCCAATGCTGTACCCATCCTAGTATCCTTCCATTAATTCCATGGGGTCTCATCTTGTAAAGCAGCTTCATGTGCGGCACCTTGTCAGAGGCCTTTTGAAAATTAAATATATAACATCCACTGCATCTACTTGTGGTTTCCATTTAAAAATTGCAACAAGTTTGTCAGGCAAAATTTTCCCCGAAGGAAACCATGCTGACTGGCCAATTTTGTCGTGTGCCTCCAGGTAGTCTGAAACCTCACCCTTGAAGATTGACTCCAACAACTTCCCAACCACTGATGTTAAGCAAACAGGTTTATCATTTCCTTTCTGCTGCCTCCCTCCCTTTTAAAGAGTGGAGTGACCTTTGCAATTTTCCAGTCCTCCAGAAAAATGCCAGAATCTTGGAAGATTCTTAAACACAGCAATCTCTACAGCTACTTCTTTCATAACCCAAGGAAGCATTCCTTCTTGTCCGGAAGACTTATCTACCCTTGAAGCATTCACCATCTTCTCTCTGGTGATCGTGACTGCACTCACCCCTCTTCCCTGACACCCTTGAAAGTCAGGTCTACTTCATTCAGTTCCACTGCCATCACCTTGTCTCCCATTACAATTCTTCCAGCATAATTTTCTATTGGTCCTATATGTATATCTTGCCTTTTTTTTTTAACTCTTCTGCTTAAAAAAAGTTTTTGGTAAGGTTTTTGATTTGCTGGCATCCTTTCAAAGTTTAATTTTGCTTCTTCATGGCCTTCTTAGTTGCCTCTGTAAGCTTTTAAAAGCTTCCCAGTCCTGTCTCCCCACTAATTTTTGTTTCATTGTTTGTGCTCTCTTTTGCTTTTTCTTTGACTTCTCTTATCAGCCACAGTGGTGACATTTTTCCATTCACTTATTTATTTTTTTTTAATATATCTGTCCTGCACCTTCCTTATTTCTCACAGAAACTCCAGCCATTGTTGCTCTGCCGTTCTCCCTGCTGGTGCGCCTTTCCAACTAACTTTGGCCAGCTCCTCTCTCACACCTCTGTAGTCCCCTATATTCCACTAGAATACTGACTCCTCTGATTTTAGTTTCTCCCTCTCACACTGCAGGATGAATTCTATCATATTATGATCACTGCCTCCGAATGGTTCCCTTACCTTCAGCTCCCTTATCAACTCTGCTTCATTGCACAATACCCAATGCAGAATTGCCCTTTCCCTCATTGGCTCAGCCTCAAGCTGTTCTAAGAAGCAATTCTGAAGGCATTCAATAAATTCATTCTCTTGAGATCCAGCACCAACCTGGATTTCCCAATCAATGTGCATATTGAAATCCACCATGACTATTGTTGTGGCAGGCTGCGCCAAAGGAAAACACAGACACAATACTGCTTGGGGCAATACAGGTTTATTTCACTCACATAAAGATCTAATTGGCTGCTGGCTGTGCTCACAGTGATCCCAGGGGGGAGAGAGAGAGCACACGGTCGAGACTGTGGCTTTATACCAAGAGCCCTCTGGGCCCACCAGGTGCTGTGTCTCTAGGCCACCTGTTGGCCGAGTGATGTATCGCAGCATATCATCACATTCACCTCCTTTTTAAAAAAAAGACCTGGTATTGCTCACAAGTCCAGGACTACCGTTGGTTTCTGCACCCTCTGGGACCTCCTAGAGAGGGTGCGTGGTTTGGGCTGGGGGAGCGTCATTCAGCCGAGTATTGTAGGTATACTGGGTGGGTTGGGGGTCCCCATGGGGTTGGCGTTCAGCCTCGGCGGTGCGGCTGGGGGGGTTGTGGGTGCCGACGGTACATTGATTGGGTTGGGCTGGGGTTCTTCTGGTTCTTACTCTTATTTGGCCAGTTCTTCTTCGACCAGTGCCAGGTCCCTCATGGAGACGGAGTCCTCCCTCCCATCAGGGAATGCCACAAACACGTGGATCAGTTCGTGTGGATCAGCTCTCCGCTCTCGACCAGCGGGTCCATCTTATGCATTTAGCCATGTTTCTTGATCAGCACCAGGCCCGATGAGATCATCCAACATGTCACCTCCAAGCTCGTGGTCGATTTCCTTGTGAAAGAGAAACATCTGTCATGTGGGGTCATTTTCATGGCAGTACACAATAACGAGTGTATCACGTGTAATGCCTCAGGTAACACTTCCTGCCACCTGGATACTGGGAGGTCCTTTGACTTTAGTATCAGAAGGACTGTCTTCCAAATGGTACCATTCTCCCTCTGTACTTGCCCGTTACCTTGGGGTTTGTAGCTTGTGGTGCGGCTGGTAGCAATCCCCCTCTCTCGGAATTATTGCTGCAGCTTGGCACTCATGAAGGCTGCCCCCCCCCCCACTGTGTGAATATAGTTAGGGTATCCACACATGCTGAAGATGGGTTTCAGATACTTAATAACTGCTGCCGTGGACACATCTGCGCAGGGGATGGCGAAGGGGAACCGGGAGAACTCGTCTATCACGGTGAGGAAGTAACAGTTGTTATTGGTGAACGGGAGGGGGCCTTTAAAATCAATGATGAAATGCTCTAATGGTCGGGTGGATTTGATAGGTGGTAGAACTGTGGTTTGTACTCTGCACATATACGACAACCCCTTGTAGTAGTCCTTACCTCTTCTGCCAAGAATGGCAGGTTGGCGTTCTTAATGAAGTGGAACATCCTGGTCACTCCGGGGAGCCC